>NC_046220.1:41437475-42641642 GCF_011004875.1 Balearica regulorum gibbericeps | reverse complement strand
CTCACCAGAAAAGGTCACTGACTAGTCTTACACTTAACATTGTACAGCATCTCACTGCTCTGCATGATTAAACAACTGTTAATTTCCCTACTGCCTCTGGTCTGAAAGATTAATCTCTTTATTAACTTTCTAAAAATAAGTTTCCATTACAGAAAACATGGTACTTTAATAGAAAGATGCCTGCTTGTGCATACAGTATTTTATCTGCTCAGATTTCACCTCAAGAACTTGAGTTAATCGGTATGTAACATAACAAGATATGAAGGGTTCTCAATCTGAAAACTGATGGATCACATAAGAAATATTCAGGGAATGGGAGGAAGGGAATTCAGATGGATGAATCAGTATTACTGGTATGTCAGAACTGTAGTTTTGATGTGTTTTGTATGTGAGAGAATGGGTACTAGCATGCAAAGGACTACATTTCTTTATATACCATTTGGTAGTCCCATTTGGAAAGGTTTTTGAGGGGAAAAAAGCATATTTCTAGCATGATCTTATCTTGCTGTGGTAGCCAAAGGACCCAATCTAAATCAGGACTCAGCTGTGCTGAGCTGTGGAGGTGCAACAAGAAAATCATCCCACCTCTGAAGAGCTGCAGTCCAAAGGAACTGAGGAAGACATAACTGAGATGGGGGATGGAGAGAGAAGGAGCAAAAAAGGAGTAGAGGAGCAGGGTCAATCTATTAGAAAGATGAAGTTTTGCATTAGTTTAGAACTTGGAAATTTCATTGACTTCCAAAAAAGATTTGTGCAAGTGAAGCTGGCAAGTGCCTTGGCTTCCAGGAGTGTTTTGTGTGTCTTCAGGCTTCTGTCATCATTTGATTCAATCACAGGATTCTTGGTTGGTTTTTTACTACAACAAAAAGAAAGGCACCTATAATCTATAAGGGAGTTACATTTCAGTACAAGTGTTTCCTGCTGTAAAGTTCTACCTATGTTTTTTAGATCTTACAGTTTGTCCTGGATTTACTAGCAAAATCAAAAACAGAGCAAATGAGAAGAAAATAGTTCTGCAGAATACTTGTGTATACATAAAATACCTATTAAATAACTTTCTATGAAAATCAGTTTGGAAGGTGTTCTAATTAGTAATAATTAGTAAATGAATACTGAGTAAAGATCATACAAGGGTTTTTTTATAACTCTAAATGAAAGCCATTACCTAGAAGCATCAAAGGCTGTCTTTTTCATTGAGTTCTTTCTTTATAAACCTTGTATATAAGTGTGCTTTGTGCTTAGAAAGGCAGCTTCAGCCACACACATCTATTTACTCTGCTGAAGAAAACTCAAATGTTTCTTTTTTGAGTTTGCATGCTTGTTATATAACTGTAATTGCATTGCTATCACATGCCTATGAATATTTCCCCCCCGCCATTTTCAGTGTCTTTTATGCACAAACCCAAAAGCTGCAGTCTCCTTCAATTTTAGCAGTTAGGTTTAAATATAGCTTGTTTTAATTATAAACTTTTTTTTTTTTTTTTTTTTGGTGCTATTGCATTCTTGTGTTCTAAAAACTCTCCTGGAAATTCTTACAGACGCAAGCTGTAGATAAAGTCTCCAATCCTCATATAAATAGCAGCATGTAATGCAGTCCAGGAAAAGATCAGCCTCTTATTTTTTGTTTTGCATTTCACCAGAATAGATTTCCCTATAAATGCCTCATTTCTCTCTTTTCCCTTCATAAATGTAGAATCTGACTCCTGGAAGGTGACTTTTGACTACACTATGCCCTGAAATTCTCACATTTAAGGAAATTCTCACATTAAAAGGCAACAGTGCTGGGTTAATCCCCAAGAGCTTGTGACTTCCTCTGTTTAAGCCAAACAAACCCATCTCAGCTACAAAAGACCCTTGATGTAAAGTGTCTCATCAGAGAGCACTAGCAAGGGGAGCGTGTTTGTTTAGCCACCCCACTAACAAAGCCTGTGCCTATCCCATCACAGCCACTAAACTTTTAGCATTGAGAGTGGGAGGAAAGGATGACCCAGAGGAAGAGGGCCCTTCAACACCACCTTACACTTTTGAGATTTCCTTGGCCATCAGTAATGGTAAAAATATGGATTTAAAAATACAAACAAAAACTATGCTTAACCCTACCTAATTTTAAAAATTCTAGTTCTGTGATGTTGTACTTGTGTATTATACCATGTTTCTCTTTTGTTCGAAGGGTGAAAAATGGAACCTCTTTGCTTGTTTTCCTTAAGTCTGATTGTATAATTATCTGAATCCCCAAATATTTGTGTGTCTCTGAACAGCAATACTCTCTGTCCTCGGATCCAGAGATGATGTGAGTTCTTCCATCTAACCCATTAAAGTGCCTGGGACTGGCTTCCAGCACTGACGTTACCTGCCATTGTCAGCCTGTAAATCAAGTCAGTCAAAAACATGCGCTGGAGGGATGGCCAGACCCTGCCGTTCCCTTCCGAGGGAGGGAAAGCGAGGGATCTGAGAACACATAGAGTCTGAGGAAAGCCAAATGATCCCCAAGGAGAAGCAGATGATAGAGATGCTCTGGAGACAAACTCTGCATTTGAAACCAATAGCAAGTTAAGTTCCCTCTCCGGGAAGTTCAGCGTACATTGCTGTAACCCCTTCATTGTTTTAAACTCCCTTTCAGGGCTTTTGTCTCTGGCTTGGTCTCTAATTTAAGTCCAGTAATTTAAGGATTGCATGGCACAGTCTTTTTTTTTTTTTTTAAAGCTAAGATTGCTTATGCAATTAGAATAGATGTGGTGTACAGCTAAGTATTTAGCAGTTCCTGAGACAGCAGGTACTTGGCAAAACATCTGTCACTTTATCCATCAAAACTTGCTAGAAGTGCCTTGCCACAAGTGATAGCTGGCTGTGGAATTAACAGCATTCAATGGGGAGGTGGAGAAAGAGATCACCACACATCATTGCTGAATATCATTTGATCTGTCATGATTTACAAACCCTATATATTGACATTCAGCACTTTTTATTTTTATGAACAGGATTTGCTAGGACCCTTTCTAGCTTGTTACCCACTAATCTGAAGAAAGTCTGGGATCTCTTCCATTCTTGCTCTCTGAAAATACACAAATGTGAAACAAGGTATAGATATGTTCTACAGTACTACTATTAAATGTGGATATGGTAGACACTGGAGTCCGCGTGATGCTAACACAGCTGTCCATCATCTAGACTTCCCAAAGCTCCTGTATTTCGGATACACAGCCCAGAGGCTCACTCTCAAGTTTATGCATCATTCCCTGTAGCCAGTGTCAAGAAGTTAAAGTCTCTGAAGAGGCAGCTGGGGCTGCCTCTGACAACCAAAGTCACAGGATTTTTTTTCTGGCTTTATCCCTATGGCTGGGTCCTGGAGCTTGTTGTCCTCCCAGCTCCATGTGTTTACCTGGCTGTGTCCTGGTCCTGTGTCGAGGTGAGTTTGCGGTAGACATCGGAGCAGGGAGGACTGGCTGCTCCGCACAGCAAGGTCAGCCAGGAGCAGGGCATGACGGCACAGCTGGCAGAGGTGGTGGCCTTGTCAGTAAGGGTCCAGTCTTAGGTCCTGTGCTTGCTTAACACCAGGTCCAGTGCAAGGGGTTGTGGCAATGTGAAATAATGTGAAGGAAGATTTTTTTTAGAACAATCGCTACTTCCCTGAGCTCTGTCCCATGTTTAGCCCCTGGACTGTGCAAATTAGATTCTGCTGGAGCAGAAGATAAGGCTGCTATGGAAAGCTCACTGGAGATAAAGAGCCTCTCTCCATCCAGGAATGATGAAGAGGTCCTAAATATACTCAGGAGAGAAGAGATTTTTTTCTGTATGTCAAGGAAGGTGCTTGGCTTATGCCTGAGCTTTGTATCTTCCTACAACTCATGCTTCTGTAGTAAACATGGTTATCAGACATGAAAGAAGAAGAAGAACCAATTTATGACTGGCTTCTAGCCTGAGTACAGAAGAATATTTTTACTGTAAAACATGAGCCACCCTGGGTCAGCTGGAGACTGTCCAATAGTTTTAGAACTACGTGCTTAGTTTCTATTGCTCTTTAAAGGTATTAAAAGAGAGGCAGGATATAAATCTATGTTTATTAAGGCAGTATCTGTGTGTATTACACTTCTACAGGCCTGAAGCAGTGTGTTACTACAACATGATACGTAATTTCACTGAAGCCCTGAAAAAAAATCTTGGTTGCAAGAATTGCCTGAAGAGCATTTGGCCTAAAACTAATGTACACTGGCATCTATAACTTGAGAAGTAGAAACCTCTGTAACTTAAGAAGTAACTTAGATCTCAGTGATTGAGATGGATCCAGCCTCTTTTAGAAAGGCAAGTATTGATATTTTGGTTTCACTTCCTGTAATTGCCAAAGATAAATTTTTGCCTCAGTGTTTGTAATAAGCTTTATAGGTATTTGAACACAACTGTCCTGTCTTGTGCTTGATAAGCCTATGTTACTGGCCACAGCAGACACAGCAAATAGGTCTGTAAAAATCTGAACAAAGCAGAGACATTTGTAGATATAAAGATAGCTATCATGAACTTATACGTGCTCTAAATTAATAGTTTTTAAAAGCTAGTGTCAGTTTCAGCTGTACAAAAAGAAGTGCCATCAACACTGCAGAATTTTTCTTTAGAATGGATACAAAGTTGCTAATGGTGCATCCCTACAATTGTATATGTATTCCTGAAGTAATGTGTGCATGTGTGGTATTAATAGGCAAGGCTGGGTGTCCCAAAATGGGCAGTACAGGCACTGGAAATACGG
The DNA here is from genome assembly GCF_011004875.1 of Balearica regulorum gibbericeps. Classification (NCBI taxonomy): domain Eukaryota; kingdom Metazoa; phylum Chordata; class Aves; order Gruiformes; family Gruidae; genus Balearica; species Balearica regulorum. The sequence continues at coordinate 42,636,904 of NC_046220.1, read as the reverse complement.
AAACCGTCACTGTATTCTATTCAAGCCTAGTGTAGGATTTTCATCAAGTTTTAGTATCTTATAATAGAGCACTGTTACTATAGCTACAGAAGCTGGTAAGAAAAGGGATACAGCAAGTGTTTCTAAGTAATACTGTTGGCGCTAAAGCTGTCTTTAAAAATTTTTACTTATGTCCTGACTTTAGAGTAAATGCAGATCTGTGACCGTGCCTCAGGATGCTACTGCTTAGGATGGGCTACACCAGGATGGCCTGGCTGCACCTTGGTATTCAGATCTGGTCAAGTCTGGTTTCCAGAAACCAGAAAATTACTGGGGATTAACAATCACATCGTCTCTTTCCTGTGCCAAACTCTCTAATAGCAAAACAACTCTGCCCAGCTTAGATGCTATTGTTTGATCCTCCCCGGGTGGCTATTTCATACTTGGTCTCAATGTTCCTTCGAAGTAAATTATGACCACAATAACTGATTCCAGGAATTAAATCAAAGATCAAAGTGACTTCTGCTTCTGAAACAAACAAACAAACAGGATACTCAAGCCTCATTTTTTAGGGAAAAGTTAGAATCTTCCACCCAAACCTCCACTCTTAGGCTTGACTGAAGCATGGTAATTCTCAGCCAGGCCCGTTATATGGAAAGGAAAGTGGACTGACGTTGCTGTGTTACTAAGTTTTCTTTAAAGCATCTGTTTTATTATTAATACACTTTTAATAGCCTCTCTCTGATTGTTTTACAGACTGACTACAACTTAAGTTAATGATGAGACATTAAAAGCTTGCTCTTAAATTTTTAACAAGAATAAAAATGTACACAGAGCATGGACTTTGCTGAACTATCTGGATCTGATGTGAAAACAAGCTAATACCATTTCACACTTTGGTTTAAATATTTTATTGGAAGTCACAGATGCTTCTGATTTATATTTTTGTGACCATTGTTCCCTAAGAACTCTAAATGCCAGTTAAGCAATCTTTTAGAGGCTTCCAAAAAACTGAGACCAACTTTTCATCAAGGTGAAAGATACTGGGAAAATGAAAGCTGGAAACAAATTAATTTCTAGGATGAGCTATGCTTTGGGTTTCCTTCGCAGACACCAGAAACACAAGGCAGGTGCTCTCCAGTGTTTGGGATGCACGTGCTAGCAGAAGAGCTGGGAAGTGTGCCTGCAGTTCCTGACCAAGAGTTGGCTCAAGGGGTCTAGTATTTCCCTGAAGGGATGCACCAAAGGGCACACTTGTGAGTCATAGATGTTCCTAATCAACCTGTAATGCAGAAGCACCAGCTATCCTTTACTACCTTACTGAAAAAAAGCTGCAAATTTATGCACCTATAAGTTGCTCCTATGCTCCTATGATTATAGATACAAGGGTATGCCTTACCTTACATGTTAATAAAATTATTGACTAGGGAAAGACAGTGAGCAAAACTAAATATTCTGTGCTTTGGCAATCATTTATTTTCTCTGCATTTTAAATAGAACACAAGGTAGAGCCAAGAAACTGAAACAGCTCATTTAATGAGTTGTTTTAGTAAATTTATCCCCTAACAACAACCAAAGAAATAGGTTAGTTCCCTTCAGAAGCTAGAATCTCTATCCAGCTCAGACCATAGGATGAATTTTATTTTTTTTTTTTAAAAAAAAGCCAAGTATGGCAGAGAAATAATACTTCTGACTATTGCAGTGAAAACACAGTTATTAACAGAAATGAGCTTGCTTTTCTTTTCTTTCCAGTTTGGCTGTAATGAGCAGTGTTCAGAGATCATGGATTGTCTTACACTGCTGATAAGTCAAGCCAAAAGAGAAGGCAAGCTTCTGAGCTGGGACCTGCAGCAGCTTCCAAGTGTGAGTCATAGTCACTGGGGTGTCCATTCTCTGCATCTTCTGGGAATCACAGAGTCAAGAAGGCTTGTCACAGACATCAGCTCTACCGGGAAGCCTTGATCTAAAACAAGAAATGACAGAGATCAGGGGATGATCAACCAACAGGGGTGCAGACAGCTGCAAAAGTAACCAAGTTTGAGCTGTGAATACTTAACTGAGAAGAGACGGTATTATTCACCCGTTTGCTATCACTGATAAACAAATGCCTAGAAATACAGAATAAAGGAATCAATAGGAATATGTCAGCTGTGCGAAGCCTCATCCTGGGAAATGAATTAATGAACATATCATGTTACAGAAAAGTGGTGATACAAGAGGAGTGTGAGTACTTTTAGCAGACACACAGAAAGCTTTCATATTTCTGGTGAGGGATTAGTGGCAGCTACTACCTCTTAGCATAGTCTGGTGCAATCTAACGCAGTTTACACCTTGTCACCAGGTACCCACTAATGTAGTCTCCGTTTTCATCCTTGAAGACTGAATAATTGGGGTTTTTTTAGATTGCTTTTACACCATGCCAGGAATCCCAATAGCATTCTTGCACTTTCCCTTAATGATGAGAGCTTGTATCTGTGCCAAGCAATTTGTGATATCATTTGTAGGAGTGGATGCTGTCCAGAATGTGCTACACTAATGCCTCATCTCAAGAAAACTAGTAGTACAGTGGCTTCCTTTTAATTAATTATGATGTCAGCTTCGTGTAGGAGGCCAACTTACAGCCTGTGAACCAAACCTCCGGGCTTCTGATCCAGGAAAGAGAATCACACCATGCACAGGCAAGCAGTATTGGATATAGTTATAAAAATTTCCATGAGTTTGCTCTCTCAAGATAGAAACCCGGTCAACACAATTAGGGATGTTGATTCTGTGGCTTCATATGCTACAAACCACACCGCTCTTTAGTCTGCTGGGACAAGATGTAGGAATGTTTTTCTTTGGAGATAGAGGCTTCATTCATGGGACAAAATGGTGCTTTTAGAAAGTATGTCTCTTTGCAAAAAGAAGTAAAAATTAAAAAGGAAAAAAAAAACCCCAACAAACACCCCCCCCCCCGCCCCCAACAAACCAGCTCGTGGATCTGAGTACAGTGACCCAGCTGGTTCAGGGTTTGTTACCTGGCTCTGAACTCAGCTATACTTTCTTGGGAAGTTAGTCGGCATTGCATTTGGGTGCCTTGATGGCCACTCTGAATTTGGGAACTGGGACCTCTGAGCCTCTGGGTTCAGCTAAAGAATGCTTATTATCTTCGCAACTATTTCTGGCTGGAGCCATCCCATGGGCCCCACTGGTTTTGCTCTGGTTACCCACCATTTGGCACCATGACTAAAGGTTATACAGGTGAACCCTCAGGTGTGCCTGGAACTCAGTGACTTAAGTAATTGCCTTTCATTACAGGGGATAATCCCTACAGTATTTCTTCAGCCTCACAGAAAATGTAATAAAATGGCTACCACTTTTGCCTATTTTTTCCAGTATCTGTGTCTCATTGTGATCCCAGAACTCCTCTCTGGTATGAAGTAACACATACCCAGGGTCTTTCAGGTGATGAAACGAAAGATTTACAAAGTTTAGGATTACTCCAAGATGTATATATTTTGTATTCATGCTGATCCTTGCCCAGCGGTGTTTAAATGGCTTATAGCTAACCTCTTTTTTCAGCAATCCAGCAACAATACTTGCTCCTATTTTCAGATACAACTTTTCTTCAGAAATTGCTTCCATTTGAGACAGAAGTAAAAATTTTTCTGCCAAGATTGCTTGCCTTCATACAGAACCGCCCTTAAATTACAGTATCTTCTTTTGCTTGTATGGTAAGAAAAATATTTTGAAGACTGTCTTTTGGTAGTCCTTGATGACAACTGCCATAATACATAATTAAGATGGGTAGGGTATCATTCCTGTAGTTTGCTATGATGTTTATAATAGAGTGTAGATTAGAAAATATACTATGGAATATTGTCTGGTGTTCTAGTTTAACAAAGTAAGATGTTACTAATGAAAACTGGCAAGTGTAAATCTTTGCCTTGAGATGAGCTAGATTAGCACCTCTGTTTCCCAAATTAGGTTTTATTGCTTCTGCTAGGTTTTAGAGGATTTACCCTGAAACAAAAGTAGGGTAATTCGTTGTTGAGTCAGGCCTTTTGTCTTATTGTATCTTTTGTGATGAGCACGGTTTTTAGCGTCATTATTGCCGGACAAAGAGATACTGACGCTGTCGATAAAGATAGGACAGCCTGACTTCCTCGGTGCCCCAGGCCTCTATTAAGAACACTCCAGTGTTACTCTTGTGTTTACAGCTGGCATACTACTCTTATTTTTTGCTTTGTTTTCCTTTAAGCAGGGGTCAAAACGCTGCTATAGTTCCTTATTACTTTGCATTTCTCATTGTTGTCACACACACTCTGAAGTCAAAAAGCACTCAAACCCGAAGAGTCCTTGAGCTGAGATTGAGTTAAAAGTTCGAATGGTCAATTATGTGCCAGCAACAATGCATTGGACAATTTTCCAGTTACATACATCCACTTTCATAGTGTCTGAAACTCAGCAGGGTCAGTGTAAACCACATAAATAAAAAACTAAGAACTTGTCTTCTATAGAAGGAAGACACCCAAGAAATGGCACAGGAAAGGGAGTGGACTTTACTAAGATATGAATTGCTGCTTCATTCCCCCCCCCCCCCCCCCCCCAACTCCAGAAAGTATTTTTTTTTTAAATGCACGGACAATTCTGGAAAAATCTCATTTAGCAAAACGACAAACAACCCTGGCTGGACCCAACCATGTATTTATGTAAACATGGATATGACTTGAAGAAGAAACGCTAGTCACAGATTTGGAAATTAGAAAACCAGATATTATGATTTTGGGGATCAGTAGGGTAGATTAGAAAATTAGCATGCCAGTGAAAGTCTGTTCCTTACAGTACAGTTTCTAGTACTTTATTTAATGTGATTTTAGCTGTGCCAAGTATTGGTGCTTCCAGCAATTTTCTCTTGGGAGACTGTTCTACAGCCTAATAATTATCAGTCTGAGGCAAATGGTCTCTTTGCTTTTCCCTGTCCTTGCCAACTGAAAGCTATCTAGTAACGCACTTGACCCAGCTCTGTGTTCTGTGTTCAGGTATCTTTGTAGGTCCTCAAAGGTGCTCTTGATTTTGTGAAGTCCCCTTGTGTTTAGGCTCAAGTAGGAGGCATTTCCAATAATTTTTTTTTCTTTCCCCAAAATATGCTCTACTTACCATTTTCCAAGTCCTCTTGAGTGGCAATTGAACAGCCAGCTCAGTTTAACTGACTTGCCAGCATGGATGATGCTCAGGATGTGCAGAGGATTGTATTAATGTACGTGGTGGTTCCACAAAACCATTGAATCTTAGGACGTGGAAGAAATCCGCTCCATTTTAATACGGGACAGCCTGCTTTTTACACTTTCGTACGAGTTTTTAATCAAGGCATTGGTCTTCATGTGCTTCTGTGAATTCTCAGGAATCATCCCAGATATTCAAGAACAGAAACATAATTCAAAAGCAAGGACAATCAAAACACATTTCCATGGATGCTGCTTTACTTGCAGAAGCGTGTGATTTCTGTTTTGTCAGCTTTAAAGTGTTTGCATTCTTGTGCTTATGGTCTGCATTTCTAGGTCAACAGAAATAACACACTCAGTGTGAGTGAGTTGATCTTAGATAATTTTTACAAAATATTAGCTGGAACAGTGTCTTCTGGGATAGTGCTGCCACACTAATTCTCCTAATGTCATAAATATATTGCATAGGATTCTTATATAGACTATAAAGATTTATACGCTTGGGAAGAATAATCTAATGGATAGAACATTGTAAACAAATGTTTTACATATTTATCTTAACAGTAATCTATTAATAATTGAATCACAAACTAATTTTGTTATACCATCATTTATATATCATCTGTGCTATAAGTTTACATTTACTTCTTATGTATCTTACCTTTAAAATTAAATACAAATTTTAGAAATCTAGGTAAAATTGAGCAAGTAAGGCAAACAACATCTTTTAACATGAGGTCAAAAAAAGAACAGCAAACATCTGGCAGTCGTGCAGGATTTTAAAACTTCTTAATCATATTAATGATGATATGAGGTTTGCCTACCATCTTACTGATGATACTCCTAGTATTTCCTTTCTTGCTTTTCAGAATGGTGACTCTTTTTTCCACACATGGCTAAGTCTATGTTGGTCTGCCAAGTCAAATGAGCTCCTGAAGCAATCTCTCAAGATCAAAGTTTTAACAATAATGACCTGAAAAGATTTTTTGGCATTCAGCTATACCAAATGTGTTCAGCAAACTCAGCCCCAGATTTTTGACAGCTCTTTCACCACATAGAAAGTTACACTGAAGCTGCAGTGAACTTTCATGTGCTCAGATTTATCAAACCACAGTAATTACCACCCATGTACTTCAGTTCTTTGACCCACACTCTGTGGTCAATTAATAAATTGACAATCTGTTAGGCTGTTTCACACGGATTGAGTAAGGATGACAAGGAGAGGGCCCTACATCAGTGGTTTCCTTTCAAAGTACACTTAAATACCATCAAATCCACAATCAATGGCAACGCACACACATGTTTAACAAAGCTTTTAACCTTTTAACCATCGGGCCATCTGCCTTTCAAGAAATATTGCTCTTGGTTCAAACAGCAAAGCAAGGGATTGTATATATCCTACAGGCTCTTATGACTGGGATCATAAGAGTGAAACCCTGGGAATCTCTTCAACTACCTCATCTCCTCTTGTAACCATGGGATAGGGGCCATCAGACAGAAACTGTAGAATCAGTTTGAGATAATTAGTTTGTAACCAAGGTAATAGGTAATGAAGCTAACTGACCATGGCAAGGTACAATGCTGCTATGTTCCATGTACAGTCCCTACCCAATCGGACAACAGGCCCAGAGATATTAATCTTATGAAGTAAGTTGTTATGGACAGGTGCATCTACAACAATGATACTACACATGCCCGTAAGAAGAGGGTCATCCAGCGGACACGGGTACGCAACCACCAGGGACCACCAGAGATCACTTGAGGACCACCAACCCAAATCACTGAGCATGCCTTATGGGGAGGAGAATATGTAAATGAATTCCAAGAAGTGATTATCACAGGACTGCCTTTTCTGAGAAAAATTATGAATATGTATATTTTGATCCTACATAACCTGTGTGTTGGTGATCACCTGGCATGCACGTTGGGTGGAGCTATCCCCGTTGGGTGGAGCTATCCCCCATGCATCCAGCGCTGCAATAAAGAATGCCTGCCTTTTAACACTACATTGGTGTTATGAGGTTTATTCTTGGGTTTCAGTGACACTCTCATGTAAAAAAACCCTGAATTGCAGGGCCTACTATGCAAGAGCCATTCCATGAAACAAATCCACACAATCTGATAAAGAGTGATGGGAAGGAAGACTAAGCTGGGTCTCATTGAGTCCTTCTGAGCCTCCCCAGCAGAGCTATTGTGGGTATATATGCAACATGAAATAGGACATGAGAGCCTTTTACTTAAAGAAAGGATGGGAAAATACCATGGCTGGTTTTGAACATAAGCACCCTAGCTTCCAAGCCTAGTCACACACCTGTCCCAGGCTTGGTGGTAGCCCTGTAGCTGCAGCAGGATCTAGACTGGCCTAGCAACTGGCTATCCCAAAAGTGAAAGAGAGAGTACATCCAACTGTGAGTAACCTGTATCTGCATTAAAGGGCAAAACCGGGACATAAATTGGGTTTGGCCATGTGTGAACCACGACTATAGGAAGTTATTCTTAGCTATGTAATACCTGGGGAATCCCTGGTTGACGTGACTGCACAAAACTCTGATGAGGCGCAGTCGTGTGCCAGCAAGAAGAATGCTGCACGGGAGGTGTCTCATCCTGACTATAGGAGCTAAAAGAAAATGCAAGAATTTTGGGATTTTAAAGAAAAGATTACTGTAGTAGGTAAATTAATAAAACAGGAGTGGGTTACAAGGGTATGAGCTTTAGGACTAGATGCTGTACATGGATTTCAGAACTGGCTTTGCTTCCTGAGGGTATATAATATCTTCAGCCATTGATCAGGAGAGAGTGAAGGATTTGAATAGCTAGGGTTCAGCAGGAAAAATCCAATCAATTACTCCAAAAGCATCAGAGCCCCCCAGGGCAGATACCAAAGGCAAAAACTGGGCTGAATTCAAGGGGTGGGTGGGTGTGTGGGGGGGGAGGTGTGCGTGTGTGTGTCTTGGGAAACAGACACTTGCTGTTGTTGAACAGCTGCACAGCTGGCAAAGTAGTTCTACTACATCTAGACATGCTGAAGAAACAAGCATCTGCCTGAATCAAGATGAAAACTAAGTGCTACTGGCTATTAGTCAATGAAATTAACCTTGTAGATGTACAAACTGTATTGCAATATGATACACTTGAAATTGTGGGGGATTTTGCTCACTGTTTTTCTAGAGAATGCTCTTCCAAGTCTTTTATACTTTATTGTCAGAAATAAAAGACAGCCGAGGCTTGTAATCAAGCAATGTCTTTTTGTATGATCAAGGAGTCAAGGTAGTTTTGTCTGTAATGCTTGTTGTCTCTAAATATTTATAGGAACATCAACAGATTTCCCCAATGGATTATTCAAAGGCAGAAACCTCTCCAGGATCAGTATCCACTTACATACATAAATCTGAAATAAAAACCTCCACATCTAGATAGTCCCCTTGCAGTCAGTAGAGAAATAGGCACTTTCAGGATATGATACATCTGACCTATTCAGATATTACTGTAGGATGAGATATGTCAGGCATTGTCCATTTCTCCATATTAAATATAAAAGGAACATAGAGTTACGCTGTGAATGTCTACATGCAATCTGATGAATCCTGCCACTGCTGCTAAAGAAAATGTATCTCCTACAGAAGATGATCATTCTTCAGAAGAGGTCTTCAAAAGCAGATTAAAATAGGCACAGCTAAGAAAGGCTGTGTTTGTTTCATATCAACAGCTTTAAAACTTCTGGCTTGCTTCCAGCTTCTTTCCTAGGTGCAGGACCAAATTTCCAGCAAAATCAGAGACTTCTTGCTGCAGAGGCAAGGCAAAGAGGAGTACTCAGTGGTACTTGTGAGGAACAAGTTAAATCTGTGTAAAGCAGACTTTGTCTCTTAGGTGTGGGGAGCAATGCATCCACAGTAGGTGTTCCCCTTTCCCTGTCACAGGGTGAGTTTGTCTCCTGTTATTTCATCTGCTTGCTTCTTCAGCCTGGTTGGACTGAAATCCCTGAAATAGATGGAGAGATAAAAGATCTGGCAAACACCTCAGAGATGCTGATGATGTGTCACTGGTGTTGGCATTTACTCCACCCCTATATTAATATTTACCTAAAAAGTTTAGGAGAAGCCCTGTGATGTGAGTGCGGTGTGGTACCAAACAGTTTAGGTCCAGGAACAAAGAGAAGCCATTAAGAGGTACTTCTGACAAGAACAGATTCCAAAGAGCATTGGGTATGTAAACGACAAGTAAAAGCACCAGTGTCTGAAGACAAAAGGTGCTCTTCGGGTAGGATGAGTAATGAAACTGCAAAAGATGGAGGGAAAACAAGTTTAAATGCTTTATATCGGCACCCTCAATAGAGGTCCTGAATTTCTTCTGCCACCAGTAGAAAGGTTACTAAAATCTGCAGACTCCATTTGGAACGAGTGAAACAGCCTAAGATGCAGGGATCCAGCCAAAGAGCTGGAGCAGCTGAGTCACTAAGTGGAAAGCAGTGCTTGGAGAAGGGCAATTGGAGCTGGCTCGCAGCAGGTTCTCAGAAATCTGCTGAGTTAAATCTGCTAGTGTGCAGAGAAAGACTGAGCCATCACTCTTGGCTTATGCGAAATTACAGTCTAACCCAAAGACTGATGAAGTTAGGGAGGCATTGATGATGGACGGATGGATATTTGGATCATGCCCTTAAAAAAGGAATGCAGTTAACTGGAATGCAGATTTTGATTTTAGGTTTTGAACATGTTAGCATAATCTACGGCAAAAGAAAACAAATCTTAATCTTCAATTTGCATTGACAGAGGTGAGTAAGGACGAACCATCCCTTTCCTTCCCTCTCTCCTTTTTTGCTCTGTAATTCTTGGATGAAATGGTCAAGTGAAACATATATTTAGGGAAAGTTCAGGAATCAACATGCAATGTGAAAAAAAAAAAAAGCAACATGGGAAGAGAACATAATCAAGTATTTCGGGCATGAGTAGAGCACATTAACAAGAATTTTCATACAGCTAAAAAAGATAATCTCTACAAAAACCTCAAGCAAATGGCACTGAAAGTAGGTATAAACTTTTGCTGCATTGTCAGTTCAGGCTAACAGATGGAATATAAGGCCAAGGCAAAAAAGTACAACTCAACTGGCATTTAACTGCTGGGGACTAAGCTGTGCAGGATAGATAAGCTTCAGTTAAGGCAATAGGAATCTTTCACTGACTTCAGCTTCAAGACCTAAGCCATAAGGTGAATGCACCTTAAATGAATACAAACAGGCACTGCTTCCTGTGCTGAATTGTATGGAATGTGCTTCATGAAATAAGCATGACTGCTTGGGGGAGGCAGATGGACACTGCCTTAACTAGGGATTTGTAGAAGGTGCTAAAAATACTGAGGTTAGTTTATGCTAACACTTTCAAAACCCAAATGTTCTCAGATTGTGAACTTTTATGACATGCTCTGTGAACAGAAGGGTAACTATCAGCTCTTTCTTTGATCCAGATGTTGCCAAGCCACAAGGCAACACTGCTTGTTTGAACTTCAGAAAACTGACACCTAATGGTACCTCTGTCTTAGCTCGACATGACAGCATGAAGAACCAATGTTATCTGAATCTTGTGAAAAGGATTAAAAAATTATGATAATGGTACAGATTAAAATGTCTCCTGCTCCATGTGGTTGCTGTGGGAAACGGAGTGGAAATGTCATAGAAGCTTGCAGAACGTTATGTAAAAGAATCCCTCATGCCCTGTGACCAAATCTGGGTGTTGTTGGGAAGAAAAGCCTCTGGAGGAGATGAGGAAAAGATCCTAAGATCTTGGCGGCCAGCAACAGCTGTGGGAGCCACAGAAAATAATCAGCAAGGGGGGTGGTTTTATCCACAGTTGAGGGAGAGAGAGAGATAGAGAGCAGGGTGGAAAATATATTAATCAAAGTGATCTGCACAGCTTCCACTCTAGACTAAAACCTGAAATTAAACTTGAACTGGAAAACCTCCAGATGATAGCAGAGTGGCTTAGCAGCAAACTTGTCAATATATTTTCTCAAGTCATGCCAGAGGGTGGCAAGGAATTTTATCAGCATCAAGAGATGGTTTCATAAACAGGGGACAAGACAGGCATTTTCTGAGAGTAGCATTCTTTACTGTTCTGTAAAGAAGTTAGCAGGCCTTTTATAAAAATTCTGTTTTCCTCTTGCTCAGTTTTAAAAATATTTAATATCATGTAATGTCTCCTATTGTATAGAAGCTGTCGAAGCAGCTGTAGAACATCAGTAGACATAGGCAGACAAAAAGGAAACAGAAACCGCTAACAGTACTCCATTTACATAGTATTATCTCTAGTAACAATACTTTTAACTTATCAAAAGAAAAAAAATAAGAATGCTTCCATATACATGATTTTCAGATAGAAGGAGATTAGATTTACCAAGCCATTCACAGTATATTATCCATAAGATAAGTGGAAGAATTGCCTCCACTTACAGCTGCAGTAGCAACCACCAGGATCTCTCAGCCCTAAATCGATCAGTTGGAAACAATTGATTTCTGACCTTCTAGGTCCCTACTAGTTTGACTGCTCATCTCATGGATGTTATTTATGCCATTGTGAGAAGAGGCACACTCAGACATCATCAGTAGTTTTGGAACACAATTACTGTGTCCTGCCTGTGCCATCAACAATAAGCACAACTGTACAAGCAGTATTTTCCCTTGGAGAAACAGGCCATATAATAAGATTTGACCTCCATTTGAATGAGATGCTAGCATGGCCATGACAAGCGTATCTGCATCACAAATTTTGATGATTGTCTTAAGCAATAAACCACAGAACCTTCTGGCTCCGCATCAGTGTATTGCATATGGGCTAGTAGGACAAGGAGTCAAAAATCATGTTCTCCTCTCCCTTGAAATGTTCTTAACCCCATAATAATAAGCAATGCATATTCATGGTATGTAGTCCATGTGAATGGGGAAAAATAGATGATGAGAGAAGTGGTAACTCAGTAACTTCTGTTGCCACCTGAAGTTGGCTTGCAATGTTCCAACAGCTACATTTTCAGATTTCTAATCCTTTTAGATTAGAAATCTAATCCAGGAGGCTGGGTTTTGGGTAGTCTTTCCCCCCCCCCCTTCTTTATCACTGATTACTGCTGTAAAGGAGGACTCAGAATATCATTAGTTCATCATGGCCAAAAAATCCTCATTGTTTGGACTGCTTTTAAACTGGGGGAAAACTGTCAGCTGTCTGTCAGATTTTTTTTATGTTGGCATTTCCCACCTATTGAAGCCTTATAATCAGAAAGACAAGCATGTCTTCCACAACAAAATACTTGTGTGCAAACCAGCATACAGCCAGCCAGCTGGATTATCTGAGGGAAAAATTATTTCTGTGAACTGACCAAGTCCATGCATTTGATAAAAACTTAACTTGAACAAATACTGTTTGACAAAACCAGCAAAACAGAACATTAGAGCTGATCAGCTGCTTTGGGATTCCTGTTGTTGATGTCTTACTGGTAAACCATTTACGTGTGCTGCCAGGAGGTGTCCAGAAAATGGTAAAGGGATAGTTGCAGAATGAACAAGCTGCCCCATTTGGCTGGCTGCAGAGAGACTCAGACGAATGGTGGATAAAACAGACTGAAGTAGGGGCAGGAGCTTGCAGTGACACAGAGAGTCAAGGAGAGTGACACATGGGGTCAAGGAAGCCGTCCTTTTAAATTCCTTGTTCTGGTTTTACCACCTTTGGGATGATGTTTGCTCTCATAGCATTACCAGAAAGCTATTTGTGGAGTCCTGTCAGCCAGAAAAAGAGTGCTGCCTTAGAATTTAGCAGAAAAGGGAGATCCATGTTCCTTACATTCATTACTTTTACTGCCCCCTCAAAAGATACTAACTTTTTTTAATATAAATGAAGAGGGTCCTTCCCACCACCCTATGATGTGATTGCTTATTGATGAAAAGGAAGTAGCACTGCTCTCATAGCACACAAGCATGACCAAGGGCTACCGGGAACTCTGTGATTAATACCTCCAGCCATCAGACAGACACAGGCTATGCGCCAAGAGGCTGGGTTAAATGCCGTGCCGTCGTTAAGTCACAGAGGAGGCCACAGCTTTGAAACCCTGTGGAGATATGAAAAATTACACTCTGTAGTGTGAAGAGCCCCTAGAAGAGCGATTGAACTTGTGAAGAGGTCCCAGGTAGATATCTCAGGCAATACAGAATTGAATCCAACCATTAGACCCTCAGGCCCTCATTTAATTCCTTGTTTGTTAGAAACATGGTAGTTACAGTTAACTTTTCCTTCCCCCTTCCTCCTTCTTTCCCTCCTTCCCAAAATAAAGAGGTGTGATAATTTTCTTGAGCACAAGGTGGCAGGATTCAGCTTCACTTGAAAGCAAATAAGCGCTGAACAGCTCTTGAAACAGATAAGGTAAAACCGCTTCCATTATTCAGGAATGCAAAATCCTGATAAAGTAGCGAGATAAACCTGCAAATAGGTGGAACACTGGAAATAAGAAAAGCCAGGCTACGACACTCAGAGAGGGCCTTGTGTTTGGAGGAAATTTAGAAAAGGGCTGTGCGGAAGCCGATTTCTGTCATTGAGGGGAAAAGACGTGGGAGCTCTGGGCAGAGAAGCAAGTACATGTCAGACTAGTTATTAGCCCAGCAGATGTTGGAGATTTGAATTCATACGCTTGCTCTGGGTCATGGTGCAGCCATGTCTCTCTCACCACAGTTCTAGCTTGAATGTAAGAAAATCTTAATGTGGAAAGTTTCATGGGAATCAGGATATTTGTCTGGAAAACAAAAGGTTTCTGATAAAATCAGAAGTTTCTGTGAGCTGTCCAAGCTCTCCCTCTTGTAACAGCTAAAAATCCCCAAACTGAAAGCAGTTTATTTCTACGCAGCTTTGGTGTTGGCATGTAAGACTGGTCTTTCTGTATCCTTTGGACAGGATAGGATACCCTAGTACATGCACAAACATGTGTCCCTTACCTTTCCCAGACTCTGGGGTACAATTTCTTACTCTCCAGCCTAAATAACAGTACTCTGACAGGGATTCTCTGAGTTTTCAGCTCCTCCATCTTTTCCAGAAATCCATGTTAACACCTTTTCATACATTTACTACAACTTCCATGCTATGGTACAAAGATATTTTATGCACAGTGTATGAGTTAAAGTTTCAGAGTGATCAAACTTAATCTCAGGACAGTAATTTCAAGAAAACACTTTGATTATTTCAGCATTTTCAGGTTTTACTTCTAATGTATTCAGATTAATGTGTTCTCAAAACTTTATGGCAGTTAAAAAAAATGGCCAATAAATGTATATTGCAAGGGAATAGAATTACTGGGGGGGCATTAATTTGTTTTCACCTACCTAAGGCAAATCTGACTCTACTTCACCTGCTCGGGAGAGATGCTCACCTCACCCGCTGTGAGAAGGCTCTATTGCTCAAGATTCTAATATTCTCCAGGGTGATCTATTTGTCATGCTTAACTGTCCTTTCCATACAAAAGTTTTCATGATGTTGAACATGAATCTTCCTTGCTGTAAATCAAGTGCATTACTTCTTGTCCTATCCCATAGACAAGGAAAAAACATGTTACCTGTCCCTTTGCATACCCTTTTACATATTTCACGAGTGTTACTGCACTTCTCTTCAGTCTTTCATGCACTGAATAAAGCCAATTCTTTCAATCTTCACTCAGAGTTCATATTTTCTAGCCCTCTGATCACACTACAGCTTTGTCATACTTTCAAGTCTTTGTTCTAGTTTTACCACCTTCAGGATGATTTTTGCTCTCATAGCATTACCCGAAATGTCTCCAGTGGTTTAGTTGTGTTTCTCTAAGTAATGGTTCATAGGAAGTATTTAAGCAGTTCTTTCCTACCTTCTTTAATCTGCAAGAAAAAAACATAGAAGAATGGTGTTACCTTTATAAATAAAACCTATTTATGTAGAAATAAAGTCACAATTTATCACGCAATTCTTTGTACAGGTATCCTTTTGCAAATCTAGAATTAAAAGACTGAAAGCATCTAGCTGTGCATATTGAAAGAGCTGCTGGTTCCCCCATAGGCCAGCAATGGTATTTCTTGGTGGATCATTCCCTCGCTTTCATTTTGGCAACTTTGGTGGCCCTAGCATAGTTCACTTTCAGTTTGTTACCCTCCCACATTCTCCTCTCATTCTATTTTGAGAAGATACTAATTTTAGGGGAGGATTATATTTTTAAGAGAATTTTACCAACATGTTTTCACATCTGGTCATTTTTGGCGTTGTCGTGCAGAAATCTATGTAGGTAAGTCCCAGTCCTTCTGAGAAATAATTACTGGAGAACTCAGCAACACTCTTGTGAGAAATATCTTTGAGTTGTAGAAAACACAAACTGATGTTTACTGCAACAGGTGATAGTACCCCTTTCCAATGTGTGCTCTAGTGTTATTTAACACTTAACCTGCAGCCTTATGAGTTCAAGATCTTACCTACAGAACTTTACTCTTCCAACACTATTGAATCATGTAATTAGCCAGTTTGATTGAACTGCATGGTTTTATCCAAAACTTCTTTGACCACTTCCCAGAATCACAGAAAACAGACACATAAGGTGTCTGTGAAGTAATAAAATCCAGTATGTGCCCACACATGATTAGACAACTGTGAGCTTATTGTTATAAAATCAGTAGGAGAATCACGATACGTATTTATTGCCTTAAAGAGCTGATGTCTTTGTGTTCATCCAGATGAGAGAGGGGGAATTAAGCTTATTTTTCAAAGTTGTAAGCAGACTTGGCTGGAGAAGAGTAATGCAGGTTTTGCAGCAACTTCCAGGGTTTCGAAATTTTACTTCTGTCCTGCATTAGAGACCTTTGTCAAGGTTTTTTGAAAATGGAATCATATTGCAGTTCATGCTACTGATTTTTCTGTCTCTCTTTTTCTCTTAAACACTTTCCTCCAAATCCTTTAAAAATCCCAAACTATTTTGCCTTTAGAAAATTGTTCCATGAAATTATCTTACTTGCTATCCTTGTACAAATATTTCTGTTTAGAGAAATATTTTAAAGCTATTAGTGCCCTTTTTTTCCAATTTTGCATTACATGTGGACAAAATGCTATGTATTTGAATAATATTTTTTATGGCCTTTCCATGTTTTTATGCTGCATCATATGGCTTTGTTACTCCTTCAGACTCACTTGATCTTCCTCGTGTTTTATTGAGAAAGGACAAAGTGCTGAACTTGGTAAGGAGGAGATATATTCTGAGTAGAATAAATGTACCTATGTAACATTTTTACTTTAACTTCAAATAAATTTGGTTTAAATACAATAGCATGATTGACAATATTTTCAATTATGTATCTTTATCTAGTCTTCACTCATTACCTTACAGGAAGGTATAAATCACTTTTTCAGCTAGGTATGACTTTCTTACCAGGATGTTCTTTGAAAGCAAAACCCCCTGCATGTGACTATGCCAGGCCTACGAACGGACCCAGTAATAATTGGATTTTTCATAGCCTGAGCAAACGCAAAAAGAACGGAGTGTGCTTTCAATTAATAAGTGTGATGTCAAATTGATTCATGACACTTTCTAACAGTGTATTGACTACTTGTTCTGTACGTTTTTAACAAAAGTTCTGTAACCTTTCTTTAATTCACCGTGATTTACTAATCTGAAAATACTCAGCCCTAGGAATTAGATCAGGAAGGACCTCAGCATCTTTGGATACAATGGTACAGAGGTAAGAAAACAGCCTGCCATCACAAAGCAAGGACTGCCTGTCCACTTAGCAGGACAGAAGGAACACAGTCTCAGAAATAGCAAGGGAACAACATCATTATCGGGCACAATTTCCCAGATCGGCCTCTCCTTGCACCTGCGAATATGCGATATGCATATGTCAGTCAGACCTCCCTCAACCGCGATGCACGGCAATGGTAACTCCCCCCCCCCGCAAAGGGGGCACTGTACTGGTCCGTAGGGCTATTGGGAGGTAATTACCCCCACACGCTAATTGCAGCCGGTCACCGCCCGTCCCGCGGCGCAGCGGTCTCTCCGCGGGGCGCGGTGCAGGGGCGGGCGGGGTGCGGTGCAGGGGCGGGCGGGGTGCGGTGCATGGCGGCGGCGGGACGCGCGGTGGCGCCTGCGGAGCGCCCAGTGCCGGGCACTGCGGCGGGCTCCGCGCACCGGCGTCGCTGAGGAAAACCCGCACCCGGGGAGGCGGGGGAGGAAACCGCAAAACATCCCCGAGTGCGGAGCTGTTAAGGGAAGGACAAGGCGTTTTGGGGAAAGAACAAGGCGGTTTAGGGTCGTTCATCCGCCGCCTCCCGGGGCTCTTACAGCATCCCCGTTCATCAGCCGATGGCGAGATCCCGCCCCGGCGGGGATGCCCACTGCCCCTCGGCAAGGTGTCCCCGACTGCGCCCGCCGGGGCGGACAGCCCTCACCGACGGCGGGGCGCTCCCCACCCCGCGGGGCGCGCGCGCGTATGTGCGTGTAGTGTATGTGCATGTGTATGTATACGTGTGTGTGCGTCTGAAGGCTCCGGCGCAGGCTGCCTATTGGTATCTCCTCTTCGGCACCCTCCCTTCTCTCCCCCTCCCCCCTCCTCCCTTGCTGCTTTTGTCTTTTTTTTTTTTTTTTTTTTTTTTTTTTTTTTCAGGCTCATTTTGTGGAGTTTCTGCCCCTCTCTGCGTCAGCCCCACGTCACTTTGCCGGCAGCTCCCCGGCTTAGGCTGGAGCAGGAGCCGGAGCTGCTTTATTATCAGCTAGAGGGAGGAGGAGACGGTGCGTAAAGCGGCAGGCACGGCGCCCCGAGCCCTGCTGCCGCGGGCTGAGCCTCCCTCCCCGCCCGCCCTACCTCTGGCGGGCAGCAGCAGCCCGAGCCCTCGCAGGTAGGAGCGCAGCCTCCGCCACCTGCCCCCGCCGCTCCGCGCGTTTTGCAGCATCATCGGGAGCCGCC
Organism: Balearica regulorum gibbericeps; assembly: GCF_011004875.1. Lineage (NCBI taxonomy): Eukaryota > Metazoa > Chordata > Aves > Gruiformes > Gruidae > Balearica > Balearica regulorum. Next base: position 42,618,790 of record NC_046220.1, on the reverse strand, counting down.
GCGGGGGCAGGCGGCGCCGCTGTCCGCCCGCCCGCGGGGCCAGGGGCAGGTGCCGCGCCGTGCCGGCGGCCCCGCTCGCTCCTTTCCGCCCCAGCGCTCGGCTCCTGCTCCTGCTCCCGCCGCCCCGCGGAGCCCGGGGCGGGCAGCGCCGCGGGTCGGCTGCGGCAGCGGCGCGGCGCGCCCATGTGAGTCCCGGCTGCGGGGTGCCCGCCCGCGGCGCGGAAGGCTGCTCACCCTCCGGGCGTGCGCCCCGGCAGCGGCGGCGGGAGCAGTAGGAGGCCGTCGGAGCAGCGCTGGAGTAAGCGCGGGCGGCATGGTGTCCTGGCGGCGGAGGCCGGGGCCCGGCCTGGCGCGGCTGTGGGGCTTGTGCTGCCTGGTGCTGGGCTGCTGGCGGGGCGCGCTGGGCTGCCCCGAGTCCTGCCGCTGCAGCTCCTGGCGGATCTGGTGCGCGGAGCCGGCGCCGGGCATCGCCTCCTTCCCCGTGCCGCAGTGGAGCACCGAGGACGACAATGTCACCGAGATGTGAGTATGGCCCGGGCCCGGGCCGGCCCCAACCCGGGCGCGGGGGTGGCGGGACGGAGCAGCCGGGAGACGCTGCGGGAGGGGGGCGGCGGGCAACTTCCCCGTGCCGAAAGGCACTTGCTCCGCGGGCAGATGCGGTGGCTGGAAGCTTAAAAGCCCGGTGTGATTTAATTTGGACGCGGCTTCCCAGAGATACCGCTGCGAGCCCATTTAGATGATGAATCCTAATTGCCCGCGATGCGGTTCCCGGGGAGCGCGGCGGGAGGTCGGCGCGGGGGTCGGCGCTGGACGCTGCGGGATCGCGGGGCAGCCGGGGAGCGGGTGGGCGCGCTGGGGGGCCGCCTTCTGCCCCGGCCCCTGCCCCTTCCTCTGCCGGGGGACGCGCAGCGCCCAGACCTCATCTCTGCGGCGGCCGCAGATCTGGAATGGGGGGGGGGGGGGGGGGGGGGCGGGGGGGCGTGTGTGTCAGCTATTTAGTTTTTAACTTTCTTTTCCTTGGTTTATTCCGAGAGTTTTGGTGGATGGCTTCCCCCCCTCCATCTCTCCTATGCTCTTTTTATAATAAAAAACCCCTCCAACAACAAAAAACAAAAAGGAAGGGGAAAAAAAAAGGAGGGGATGGGGCCGATTCTGGTGGAAGGGCCAGCAAACTATCTTCCGTGCCCTGGCCCTAGGCGTGCAAACCTGCTTTGCCCTTCTCACCAAGGTGGCTGGAAGGAGAAAATACTGAGCCTGCAGAGGAATGAGCGTTGTGCTGTGTGTCTCTACAAGTGCTGGAGGATTAGGAAACCGTCATTAATAGTGAGGAAGGTGCAAAAAGTTTTTTTTTTTTTTTTTCTCTCTTACCCATGCGTTGCTTCCATCCTCGTTCGCCTGCAGATGATAATCGGTGAGGGAGTTCTGTAGCTTTTCATATTCAATCCTGCATCGTTTCACAGCTCTGTAATCTGGCATCCACATATGTTGCCTGAGAAAAGCTGCAAAGGCTCTTGCTGAGCAAAAAATTTTGGATACTGGACTTGTAGATGATAGATCTGGGGAAAAAAACTTTCTAAGGTTTTTTTGTCCATCTCTATATTTCCCAATCCCTGTTGTTTCTGGATTGTTTTCCGTGATATTTTTAATATAAAAGATACCAGAATAGTCTCCCCAAAATCTATACAGATTTCTCACTGTTTGCATTCTCCATCCTTCTTCTCTTTTCAGTTTCCTTTAGAAACAATATAAAACCACCATGAAATACTGTGATTTTAGAGTAAATTCTAGCCTTTGGGCTACCTTTCTGCAGATTGCTGAAGTCAATTTGCAGCATTTCCCTGTGTGCGTTTGGGGAAAAAGCTGGAGACATTCATTTCTACTATTCATATATAGCCTACCTATGGTATATTTTTAGGACCGATGGTAAAGAAACAGTCTTTCTGAGTTGTTACAGCAGTTATTGTTTCAGATGTTTGTTTAATGTTCTGTGGATTGCTTCATTAAAAAAAAATGCTTTGAGCTATGCATCTCTGCTCATTTTCATAGGCTTTGCTAGCCTTATTATTCAGTACTTTCAAATTGAAGGTAACAAGGCAATTTCCTCCTAGAATTTAAACTCTGTTTAAAAAGGCCAGAGGAGAAAAGACATATGTAAATATGTATTCCAGCCATGATCAACTAAAAACATGTCTAGTCATTTTGCATTGATGCTTTTGGTTTTCATTTTCCTGTGCTTTTTGAGCATCACTGTCTTTACAGTTCTTTTCAGTTTTTACTGTATCATTCTGTGACATTGCATGTTGTTGTGTTTAGTGATCTAAAAATAATTTTGAGTCATGGATTTCTCAGGAGATGCTGTTGCACATATTTTAGATGGTCTTTTCATACGTACTTTAAACATAAAACACAGAGGCTCTTTAATTAGTTTATAGGCATAAATTAAAAATTGGACTGCAGTAGCTGTCACGTTATTTCATTGTGGGAGCTCAGTAAGCAGTAAATATGTAGGGAAGTGATTTTAATGTGGTAGATCCAGACTGTGGAAACATTTTTAACACCGCACATCTTGCTTTCTTCTAGCCAAGAAACAGGTTTAAGAGGCCGGGGCATGGCATTTTACTTGGGAAACTTCAGACCTGATTTTCCTTTTATGTGCTCTGTAGATACAGGAGGACAATTCCATCGGTCTCCGGTGGAATCACTCGGTATAAATAAGAGTGAGAAGACCATAAGACAATAATTTCTAGTAATTCATTCCCATGTATTTTCTGAGCGTCTGTTGAAACCCATCTTTCATGTGTTGCTGATGTCCTGCTTTTGATGGGAGTGTATCCCGCAGTCCTAGGCAAAATATCCACAGGCGCCCAGGATGCGCGTGGGCTGAGTCAAGATCCTGACCTGGGCCATGTGTGCTGGGAGTGTGGGGATAGCTGCAGGGTCAGGGTGGGCATGGTGGTGCAGAAGGGTGGCTGCCGGCCAGGTGGACGGCACCCAGCAAGCAGGATGTGAGTGGGCAGCGAGGTTTTCCCCTTTGCTCCAAGAGGTAGGAGAGAAAAAAGCTGGAGTGGTTCTGGTAGGAATAATGGAGCTGCGGTCCCACACATCGGGCAACCTCCACCTCCACCCAGGTGCTTCAGCTCTGTTTTGGCCCGTAGGTAAATTGTGGGTTAGAGCTTAATAAACACTCTGCTCCAAGTCCAGCTATTACTTGATTCACGGTTGGATCCGCCATCCAAACCCACTGAGAGCAGCAGGGAGATGCCCGGAGCACTTCTGCATCAGCCCTGTGAGGACCAGATGTGGAAACTTGGTGCAGGAGGGCATAAGAGTATTTATGACTGATGCTTTTCTTAGTCATCTTCCTCACTCTTTCCCTTCCTAATTGTTCTTGCATAGTTTTCTAGTAAGGTGAATGAAAGACAGATTTTGAAAATTCTCTGTCTCTAACAAGATTTTAGATTTGTCCAGTTGGCTGGGGTGCTGACGTGAGCTGGTCTTTATCTGGAAAGCATGTGCCGAAGCTAAAATCGCTTATCGTAACAGAGCTTAATCATAATAATTGGTAATTTTGATATCATTAGAGATAAATTGAACTCCAGAGTGAGATCCTGCATTAAAATCATGATATCAGTCATTGAAGCTGACATTAAGAGCCAAGGACCAAGAGTGGTGAGAGCAAAATTAGTATATAAGTATTGTTAAATCCATGCATTGTAGGCACGATAGCAGATAAGTAGTCCTTGGTGAGATCACTTGAGAAAAACTATTGATATGATAGTAAATGAGTAATTTTTAAAGCGCTTAGGGCTTTTTTGTAAAAGGACTGGTTTAATATTTTCTCATTAAGTAAAACGGTTTGTTAGTATATCTTAGTATATATGACTCTTCAAAGACTTTGATTTCAAAGTGTCTTCTTGCAGTACAAGTATATTCCTGGCTTAGTTTCACAGTTCTGGTATCGAGTCATTAATATGTTGACTTATGATTATTCAGGTGAATGGGGTTTGAAATTAATTGGTGTGTTTCAGGAAGAACTGCTTGCCAACAAAATAGTAGGTGACTTTTAAGCTCTTGCCTATTAAAAGAGAGAGGTGATTGTGTATTGCGTACATTTCAAAACCACAAAATAAATTTCTAATGCAGTTATATAAAGCACTCTAGAATTGTTAATAAATAAGACAGGATAAGTAATTTATAGAGTAAATTATTTAACAAGTCATGTGAGCTTGTGCTAAAAAAAAGGCATGTTTAAATTCATATGAAGCACAGAGCTGTCGGTATTTTGGGTCTCTTTCATTTTAGATTTGTAGGCTGTGGTAGATTTAATATAACATAAAACTGTCTGCCAGGCTTCTCAACCTCCAGCCCCTTCCTTCTCAAAAGAACTTTTGGCTGTGCAGCGTTGCATGGCTTGGCTGGATTTAAAGGTTATTTCTGGTGACTTTGAATTGTACAAGAAAACACGAGGCATCAGGCTACAAATTATTAAAGGTGTTTTGGACAGTGGTGATATAATAGCTACTTTTAGGAATCTGTCCTTTAAAAAAAAATAAATCTTCCTTTAAAAATCTAGGTAATTAGTTAAGGTGTGTTGTGAAAATCAGTTTTGTAATTTCTAGGCTCTGAAAATACCACAAAGCATTGGGTTTTGTATATACTGGGGTTCTTTTTTTGCTTGCAGGAAACCTTTTCTGTGACTTGTTTTAGTCCTTGTCCTTCCTGTGGGTGAGGACTGCTGGGGCTCCTTGGGGTCTGCACTGGGTCTGTCTCTGGCAGGCTGCGATGAGGCAGCCCAAGCTGGAGGAGAGCAGCATCCTTCAGGAGGTGGCCAGCATTGGGCAGGGTTGGGCTGCCAGGATGTTCCCCCTCCCTACGTGTCTCCGGTCACTCAAGGGTTTTAAGAGACATTTGGGATTTATATGCTAAAATGAAAGCCATTTGTATGAATTCAAGGATTTGGTCTTGAATACGTTGGTTTCAAGAAATTTCCACGTCTTTCCATAGTAATGAGAGAACAGAAGGCCCAGCAGTCCAGCCTGCGATATCTTTAGGATGGCATTTTCCAGATTGCTCAGGTTCTATTTTTTCTTTATTATTTTTATGCTGACAGTGTAAGGGAGAAAGTAGTGTAGCGAGATTCTAGATCCCAAATCATTGCAAAGCAAAAACTTTTACGTAACTGAACAAGGGCCTTACTTCTCCATTTTGGATTTTGTTTTAAAGTAAGAGGGAACCACTGCCCTCCCCCCCCCCCCGCCCTGTTCTTTTTGAATTGCAGTTCTTTCCCCCTCCCCCCTATTTGTCATCCGTCACTGCAAGAATGTCTAACAATATGTTGATGAAGGTGGCCATCCAAATGTCCTTGCCCAAGCTGGATGAGTGTAGCAGATGATGAAGAGTAATAAAAGATGAAAAACAGAGTAGAGAGCTCTAAAACCATCTCAGTGCTTTATTGATGTTAAATTTATATTTAGTTTGTTACATCTGAAAAACCTCTCTTTGAAAACTGTCCTTTAAAAAGTGAAGCACTGATTGTATAAATTCATTAATTTATGTGCATTTCAAAATCACAGAATTTTGAAAGCCACATGCTTGTACTACCTGGGATATGAATACGCTCTGTTACTGGGTGCTGTTTGTATTTGCTAAGATCTCTTCATCCAAATGTATGAAGGCACATAGCAGCTATTAAAATTAAATATAATTCTTGTTCAGTTGTGAACCTATATTTTCAGAAACTGCATAAAGCAGATCAAACTACTCCCCCTCCTGAAATACGCATGTGGAGATCCTGTTTCTTACATAGCTACTATTAACTGTAACATTGCAGAATCATAATGGGCTTATGGGAAAGGAGCCATGCCATGGAAATTCTGTTGTGAATATGCAATTTGGTTTTTTTTTTTTTTTTTAATTTTCCTTGAAGAAAAAATGACCTGCATTGAGTGTTGATCATCGACAGAACTTATAGCTGAAACTTAAATATATTTAATACCGGTTCAGCTACTCTTGTTTCTGGCTTGTGTTGTCATCAGTAGGATAAATCCTTGAAGATCAGATTTCAGGTCAGTAGTCTTTGGTTCCTAGACAAGGCCTGAAGAAATGAGATTTTTTTTTTTTTTCCAGAAGTAAGAGAAAGTGGAACAAGGCAGGCCCAAGGCATTTTCAGAGGCAGTTTTAAGAGATCGTAATCTCTGACTGGTGTGACTCGAACCGGCCTTTTGCCAAGCCTGCTGGTCCTGGTCCAACAAGGTACTTAGATGCCTTTTATTTCAGGGGAAGCTGAAGCTGAGATTCTGGCCTTGTTAAAGTCAGCGGCAAAACTGGATGGAATTAGCATTTCACCAGGGTAGAATAGTTTAGAGGACACACACGAAGGGTGAAAAGAACTTTGAATCAAGCATTTTCCTGCCTGTTTTAAGATTGGAAGAGGCCTGTTGCTCCATTATTTGATGTGTTTTTGAGTGGTGGCTTTTCAATCTCAAGTGTTCCCCTACTGCGTGAAGACTAAATATGTTGAGGCAAGAGGAAGCTGAGATTGACTATTTTAGAGGAATCTTTTACAAAGTTTTAGATAATTCTGTATTGAAATGAACCTTCATCTCCATGTGCAAAACAGTAGCGGCTGCAGTCATGACAGCACCTTGTGTTGGATCCATGGAGGATATATGGTTCACTGTATACAGTTGTGTGATGTATAAATAAAAGAAGGGCAATACATTAAATAAAGTTGCTGAAACACAAAAACAGTGAAAATGCCAACACTTCTGAGCTCCTTCTGGAAGAGTCTGTTGACAGAGCTCTAGTTAGGGCTGGGCAAATCACCTATTTTTCCTCTTTGACAGTTGAGCCAAAAGAAATCTTCCAGTTTTAAATTTAAATGAAATTATTTTTACCTTTCTTGTTTCCTAACCATACATGTAAAAATAATTAAGGCCGTATTCAGCAGATATCCTGTGAAGCGCGGATGTCCCGCATTGCACAATCAGATGCTGTATTCCATACGAAGAGTGTATAGGACATGACTTTTCCCATTCTTTTGCAACAACTGTCTGATTTTCTGAATGCCAGACGGCACAGCGAGCATATGTGGATAAATCACGTGCACATACTGGGCATGTCAGACTTAATGGGCACGGACTGGGCGGCTTTCCACAGCGTGTGCTGCGGGTGTCATGCGCTGGACTTACTAATCATGTCTGGGACTGTCCCAGGCCTCAGCATTTAAAATCTGGCAAGTCCCTACGAACTGTGTAGCGAAGGCACTTAACTGAGCTGGCTACTCTTGCTAGCAATGAAGAGCCCGCTTCTTCCGGGAAGTGATTCAAGAGGCTAAATTACGTTTCTACTGCAAATTATCCGATGGAGGCATCCCCATGTTTGTCCACTGAGTATAAGAAAACCCTGGGGACTTAGTTCACTGGGGGGCAGTGGAAATAGCAAGACCTTCCTTTCAGCGAGTAGGGTCACTGTGGAATAAGATGTTTTATGTGGTCCCAGATGAACCATTTCAGCAGAGCATGCGGGGAGCTGCTCTGCTTGAAGCTGAGCATGGATCTGAACCAAGGTCTTACATGTCAGCAGCTTAACTGCTGTCCTGTATGGTGTACAGATGTGGGCTTGCCTCTGGTCTTCCCGTCTGAGTCGCCATACTTGGCGTGGAGTAGTTAAATGTGCTTTTGGGTCAGAGAGCAGGACAGTCAGTTTCAGCTAAGCGACTGCGATGCTTATTTGTGTAGTGAGACAGCTGGGTCCTGCTCCACTGAGTGTTCAATTGCAGCAAGAATCAGAACAGCACGAACAGGTAAGGTTGAGACTGCCCTCTCTGAGGTTGCTTTATAGTATGGTATCTTATGAGAAACTGGAATTACATTCCCTTAGGGAGAGGAAGGAATTGAACCTGGTACTCCTGCACACTGCTGGAGCATTATTTCCAGCATTTCTTGCAAATCTGCAGTCTTCTACCTCATACAGATGTGTCTTTTTTTTTTTTTTTCTTATTTTCTCTTACCAGGTGAATCTGTTTGGTGAATATGGGTCTAGTTCAGGAAGATGAATTTTTTTTTTGGCTACTAGGTGGGTGAATAGTCTATTGCATATTCATCTCCTACCTCTCCCTCCTGTCTTGCCTCTTCCTAATTTTTAGACACAGGTTTTTTAACACATTAATGCATACTGTGATCCTTGCCTGGTAAACACGTACACTGTTCTCTCCTGCTGAGAGCAGTTCTGTTGACTTCTTGGGACTGACTATGTATGTATTGTACTGAAGCATGTGCTGAAGTATTTTACAGTTTAGAGTGGTAGCAATATAAGTATCTTTTGAAGACTGTGTATTCCAGACATATTTATACATATACACAAAATTTTATACTTCTCCAGTTAGTTAGATTCAAATAGATTTACAAACATTTTGATTTGGCACAAATCCACATGGGACATCAAGGCACCTAGACAGAAGAATACTAATGCTGGATACTGCTTCTGCACTAGACATCACTGCAGATCCCAGGCATGTTTGCATGCAGCAACAGTCTTGTTGCCTGGACCCTGTGTCATTTGGGGGATGTGGACCTAGGTGGCACAGCTGCAGAAATAGATACCACTTGTCCTGGAGGTGGGTGTGGGTGGAAGAACGACTCTGACCATCTTCCCTGCCCTGAATTTTTCTCCCAACCCTCCATGGCATTCCTGTCTGCATGGAGACAGGGCAGTTGTTCCTGGTTTGCTTGGTCTGGTTTTATGTGTAGTTTTTGCCTGCTGTAGAGCACTTCTGCACATTCTTATGGCGTTTAATGAACAAACAATTTAACTTGAAGCAATTTTGCTCTTCACAGTAGGTATCTGAAATGGAAGGTTTAGGAGATGAGAGTCCTAACAGTTGAAGGTATCATCGAAATGTCTGCTCAATCTTGTATAATTGCTGGTGAGCATTTCACCTTCACCATGCACATCCTGGGGCGAAGGGGAATGCTGCGTGGGTGTGTAGGTTGGAGGAGTGCTGAAAGGTGTGCGCAGCGGTGCGGTGTGGTCATGAGAACCATAAGGAGAAACAGGCTGGCAGATGAGCAAAATATTACTGTACTCATAAGCAGTGGCAGGGAGAAAAGCTGTAATGGTAAATGAAGAATGCTGTGAAAGTAGCGGCGGGTAAGGAGAAGGCAGCTTTGCAGAAATAGTGAAGTTTCAAGACTACTGTAGCAAAAGATGTCACCTTGTGAGAGAGGTACATGCAGTGAGAGTTTAGTTTGAAGGGAAAATGGTGGAGATGATCTGAGACTTGAAATTGTGTTAAAATGGAAAATTAATGTGTATTTTCCTAAAGTATAACAATAAAGACATCCATGAGCAGGTTTTTAAGTAAAGTTGATCTCACTCTGGAAGAGGCAATACATATATGTCAGGCAGCAGCAGAACAGAAATACAAAGAGAAACCTGAAATACCTAGGATGCTTATCTGCATGTACCATTGCAAGAGAGAATTTCCCAAAAATCAAACTGGCCAAGTACAGCAACATGGAAAGTTATGGAAACAGTGGCAGCAATGTGGCAGTCGGCATGAGTATTAGAAATACTCTGGAAACTGACAAATGTGCAGAAAGTGTAATAAACATCATTGTGCTAATACATGCAGTGCAAGTAAGAAACTACTTATATTAAGTGAAGAACAGGATTCCTCAGGTGAAGAGAAAGTGCTTTTTTTAGGAATGCTGATGGAAGAAGCTAAAAATTCAAAAGCCTGGCCAATTAAAATTAGGAGAAATGGACTATACAGGACAGAGAACAGAATGGAAATAAATGTGATAAAAGAAAGTGAAATAGAGAACTGTGAAGAGCACATAAGTGTGGAAGAGTGAAGAGTGCCTCTGAAAGGCTTTAGCAAAAAAGCAATTTTAATGCTGTTGAAATGCTTTCTGAAAAATGCATTGGTTAAATATACATAGTAAGATTCATGTTGACATACGGAAGATGGCAACCTGTTCTGGGCCTAGAAGACTGCAGTAAATGTCAAGAGACTCAATATCATGAGAAGATATTGAGACAACCCATAAGCCTTTTGAAATGCTTTGGTAACATCATGTGAAGATGTATTTATGTATGTCTTACATTAAAAGACAAGGTATGTCTTGGAGAAGACACAGATCTGTGGTCAGGGCTGCACAAGATGTTTCATGGGTCTTGGGAAAGAGGCTAGGAAATCAATTGTGAACCATGGCAGCAGATGGTATCATTTGAAGAATGGAAAAACATCTACCAATTGGGTTCTCTATACAGTAATTGCAGAGAAAAAGGGTAGAGATTATGACCATATGTAGACTCTCAAGACTTAAATAAAAACAGAAGAAGGAAAATTTTTGCTGGCTTATGGGAAGGGAAATATTGTTTGAGATGTCAGGAGTCAAATTATTCAGCAAATTTAATGCATTAACAGGATATAGATAGGTTTTCCTGGATAGATGGCTTCAATAGATGGCTTCAAGTTTTGCAGTTTCACTCCTATGTTTGGAAGTACTACCTTTTGATCTGTCTTTGGCATGAGGTGTATTGCATGCCATGAATCAGACAGTGGACAGTGTAGCAGGTGCAGACACATGTCTTGATGATCCAGTGAATATCAGAGCAGATTGAACAGAGTATTTGGCATTCCAAGAGCCAGTAATTTTAAACTGAATAAAGCCAGGTATTAATGTCAAACAGTGGAAATAATATATGTGGGGGGAAGACTGACCTCAGAGGGAATTTCAGAGGGAATTTCTTATGTTGAATCAAAGAGTCAGGGAATACTGAACATGTCAAAAGCTGGAGATGGGAAAAAGAAGCATATTGATTTCTGTCAACAGGTTATCTAACTCGGAAGGATGCGCAGCTCACTTAAGACATCCCTTCCACAAAGTCACTGCCTGAGCATGGGCGCTGGAACAAGAGAATTCAAAGGTTTTGCCATCAACCAAGATGCTTTAATGTTTTGATTCACTGAGGGTCCTAACAAGATGCAACCTAAAGAATGGTTAGGAGCAATCTTACTGTGCTGCTATGGAACTGATGTTGTGCCGTTCTGATTTGCATCGGGGCCAGTGACAGCTACAGAGGTGGTGTATGCAAGTGCTGAAAAAGAGGTTTTGTTACTCGTCTTTGAAGAGTCACTGCACTAAGTAGTTCTGTGGATGAAAGAAATGTCACATATACGTGTTTGCGTATATTCATTCCTTTCAGATGCTCTTTCTTCTTTGCAAATGAAATAATAATAATAAAAAAAGGATTAGTCTTATGTCTGCTTTCTGTTGAGAACTATTGAAAAGCCACATTTACTACTCTCCTTTTGTACGTTATTTAATTTGTGAATTTTAGTGTATCTATTATAAAGGGACTGTACAGGAATTTAAGCCTCTTCCTAACAGTCTGCAGAGATGATTTCATACACGGTGGATGAAATGTGTTTTGTAGATAAGTATATAAGTGATTAAGACATATATTTTTGAATAAATAGGTTATTGTCTGGTCAGCTGATACTTCTTTCTGCCTGTATCAAGGAATATCAACATTTCCAAAACATCTTTGCTAACGAAAAGCTAGACTGTAGCTATCAATTGTCCTCTGGAGAAATGTCAAAAATTGATGTCTTGGTGAAGTATCAAATGTATGAAGTTCATGGAGCTCAGGGGGGAGCACAGGTCTCCAAATGGACAAAATAGTTAAATTAGCTTTGTGTGCATTTTGGGGAAAGTAATTCTGAAGGTGGAGCTCATCAAGGGCATGAATCTTAAATCTGGAAAGCTGCATGAAATGTCTTGAGAGTTTGCTTGATTTGGTAGTGTGCTATTTGAAGAGAACAGAACAAACACCTTGAAGCCAAACCAGAAACTGTAAGTAAGCCCGAGGGTGCATTACATTTCATTTTCTCTGTCTCTAAATATAGTAACTGTTTCCTTAAACTCTGCATTGCAGACATAGTATTTTTACTTTTGCCTTCATGTTCGCTTACTGTAAAGAGGGAACTAAGGTTGGCTGGTAAACCGTGGACTTTCCATTTCCCAGGGACTTGTAGTCATAAGCAAGAGTATGGATCTGCTTCTGCAGTGCCAAAACAACATTGGGATCTCCACTGAATTCCCGCTATCTCATGCTTTAAGCTGGTGGGTTGGCACTAATTGTTCAGGATGATGGCTTTGGAGAAGCATTTCCCAATGGCAACTGCATACTACTAATTGGTTACTACTAATTGGATAATCATAGTTGGCGTGTTGGTGTGGAGCAGTATGTCTGAGTGCCACTGTCTTCTGTCAGTTGACACAGCCACACATCAAGAACAGGGAATTCTTGAAGGTAACTGTGATCTGTGACCTTGGCCCTGAGCTGCTGAGTTCCATACCACCCTGAACAACGCATTATCTGAATGTGGGATATGTGGAGTGAAGGATTTGCTCAAAAATGGGTGTGCCTGTGGCTGTAGAAAAAGATCCCAGAGTTAGTTATGGCAGCTCCAGAGCTGCAGTACTAGCACGTGGAGAGCTACCTCCTGTAGTCTTCTGTGACTCATGGTTAAATACTCTAGGCTGGAGGGAAAAACTTAAGGAGCTTGTGATAGTGGCAATCCATTTTGCACTCTTTGTGAAATACAGAGTTATTTACAGTTTTTAAAAAAAATGCCACCACAGCACTTGCTTGGAATTTGTCATGAGACACCAAGACAGCCAAGGAGTCGAGTACCTGTTTGTAAAATTTCTGAATGCTAGGTAAGTCCGCAGTGGACTGACTCAACACAATGCCTCTTTCCTGAGTTACGGCATGCTCTTTTAGCAGTGGAAGTTCTGTTTCTCGAGGTTGGGCTCATGAAATCTGGCACTGATGGTACCAGATGGAGACAGCAAAATAGAATAAAATAATTGGAGTGAGCCTGTATATCTGTAGAGAACTTGTCACTTGTAGGTGTCTATATCATGCTCATCGTTTGCTGGTAGTTTCCTTCCTAGGGGCAGCTTGGCCCTATATATAGAAAGATTTCTTGGTTGAGCAGAGATCATATCATTGGTCCCTGCATCTGTCTGAAACCTGGCATTCCTGATATGCAGCATTGTGTAGCTCTGTGCTTCATTTTCAAACTATGTGAGTTCACACCCCTCGAGCATTATTTTAAATTTGGTTTCATAGAGGCTGCAAATGAAACCCATTTAAATCTGCCAAGTTTCATCAGGTATAGTGTCAAGCTTACAAATTTTGCATGATTTTGATGCATAACCATAAATCAGCCCAGGTGTGCTGAAAATGTCCCTGAGTTTTAGGATACCTTTTGATGAACTTGGTCTGACATGTGAGTTTGTAAGAAAATACAGCACTAGGGAACTTTGCAGTGTTTAATTGTCGATGCTACCATACAGCTCTCACAGTAGTGTAGACTAGGGACATACATGACCTGTCATTAAATGGTAATTCATCTACTGACAGTTCAATGTCTGGAGTGTGCTGCCTTTTTCCCTAAAGATTTAGTGAAAAAATAATTCAGAGTATACAGTTTTCCCAAAGTTCAGAAACATTTCACCAGGGAATGTTTATTAATTTTAAAAACTTTTTTTCCCAGCTGTATGAACCAGAGCTAGACATAGAATTGATTTATTTTTTGGAGTGTTAAGAAAATATGTTTCCCATAAAGGGAGTTTGCTGGCAACAGAAATACTTCTGGAGCTGAATTACAGTGTTATTTGTTTGCATCTATGTTGTTAAGACTAGTGCGCGCTGGTTTTCCAGCATGTCCTTATAGCTCTAAATGGAGCAGTATACCTTAACGTATGCTAATCCAGAGGAAATAGAGTAAATCAAATAAGTTAGGAAGGCGTACTTCCGCTGACCAGTTTTGTTCAGGTTAAGGAAAAGATTTGAACGTTAGAGTGAAATCTTTTTTTGAGCTATTGAGGCACAAAATAATCTAGACTGCTTAAAGGACAGAATCTGCTTTCTCTTTATGCTCTTACAGCTCAGAGGTTGCTTCACTGATGTTATACATGCTGTATCCATAGGCTTTCACATGTGTAATGAGCAGAAATGAAGACCACCGTCTTAAAGAAGAACTCATTTGGAGGACTTAACTCTTCTACAATAGGTTTTTAAAATACCTATCCCAGCATGTTGCAGAAGTGAAGTATGACTGTGTGACATTATTCAATAACTGCTGAAGTGTGCTGAGATGAACGTGTTACTGTAGGTTGCAAAGTGCAGTCAGTAGGTGTGTGATTCTGAATGCCTTTATTAGAATTAATAAGTAGTTTACAAAGGGGAGATGAAATTAAAGGTCTGAAAACAAATACTGTTTACTGATGACTCATTGTAAGAGAGGCAGAATGCTATAATATAATCAAGCAAATAGTATGGTAGACAGCTGGGGGTTTGGTTTAGAGGCAGCAGTCGGTATTTTGTGAGCTGGTGAGTGCGATCTGACTGGGTACTATCCAGCCGTGTTTTCGCGGTGCTAGGCTTTGCTGTGGTGTGCTTCCAAGCTCTTCACGTGACTTCAGCCCGCCCTGAGCCTGGATGTTTTTCTTCTGTGCTGCAGTAGAAATGTTAAGTTAAAGAACAGGGTGGATATTCTTAAGGGCAGACAGGCAAATTACATTTCTCAGCATTGCCCACTGCAAGTCAGAGCTTTTAGAGTATTAATGTTTGATGATAAGTAACATCAAGGTAGAGTAGTAGTGAAGAAGGTAAAAATAGACTTCAGTTAGGGAGAGGTTTTATTTCAAACCTCCCTCTAAATTAAGCAGAACAACTTCCCCTCAAAGTGTACAGCTACAGTCATCGTACTCCTTCCTTTCTCACTGCTATAAAATAGCTGCAAAGGCTTAACTTAAAACAGACTTGTTAAGCAAGTAGGAAGCATAAGAGGACGTGACCCGCTTATGGTAAATTACATCTGTCCACTCTTTCTTCAGGCATTTCCAACTGTGTGAAATTTGCTTTATTGTCATGTTCTGCACTGAGAGTGTTTTTACAAATCATTGCAGAGCAGTTATTGTTTTGAGTTAGTCGCACTTAGCTAGAATATCTTCTGGGTCCCTACTCGAAGTATGGTTATGGAAAATCAGTGGTTTCTTTCAGTTCTTTCAGTTAGGAACTGGAATCATAAATCATTCACCATAAAAAGATTAGTAAAGTATGCCCCCCACCCTGCTTTTCTTTTAAGGGATGCAATAAGAAGGAAAGAAAAGATCAGAACTCCATGCTGATTCATCTTCCCTAATATCATCCTTTTGGCTGATTCCCTAACGGATCAACACTGATCTTTTTATATAGATTGTGTGCTCATACTCTGATGTTCGTCTGATGTAAATTGTGGTAGCTTTATTAACTTCAGTAGAGCGGAGCTGTTTTACACTGGGTGAGGCTTACCACAGGATGTAATACATTAAAATGTTTTTGTGCAACATTAAGTTATGTCAAGTTCTGAAGCTTCTCATAGTGGGAGGTTCTGCTAAATGTTTTTGTGATTAAAATTGCAATGTCAGATTTGGATGGGTGATAAGTACGTTTAAGTGATGGATCTGTGTTCTGGCAGTTTGTCAGGGGCTTTTTTTGATGGCTTAATCTTCAGCTAGTACAACTGGTCGCTCAGTTTCTTTTCTTTTACTCTTCTGGGTCTCTTTTCCTTCTGTGTTTCTCTGTCCCTTTTCCTCGATTCCTGCTCTTCTGTGTTTTCCCTATCTGTATCTGGTCTTGACAGGATTCTCGTTGGTTGAACACTGAGGGCAGGATGAGGAAGTCATCTTTGATACCTCTTGCATAACTTTGTTTTAGCATGATGAGGTCCAAGTGACAGAGAAGGTAACACAATTAAATCATGAGTTCTTCTTCAGGGCAGGTTCAGCAGAAGGATGATCATTCACTTCTAAGACTCTCAGGTGGAAGAACTGATAGTCTTTTATAAACTGTTTTCTTGTGTTTACTTGGCCAAATATGTAAATACACCAGCCAACGAACAAAAAAAAATAGATTAATAAACCCCAACAGAGTATATCAGATTGCCTAAAAAAATCCAAGGAAGGAAACACAAAATACGAAGGACTCTATTATCCTATAGTGGGCACACCGTCTTAATCTTATCCTGAGAAGTCCTGCAGAGCAGTCAGTGTCATATGATGCTGTAGTAATGTGTTTTGTCTAGCATCATGCATTGTCTTTTTACTGCCCTTCTTTTTCCCAGGGGACAATGAATCCCATTAGGGGAAACTTTTTGCTTTTCCTGGTACTTGGCAAGAGCATAGCCCAAGTCAGCTTTGCAGCTTTGGAGTGGAGCCCAATCCAACTTTTGGGATCCTCAAGCTTCTGTTGAGATGTGGACACACAGTGAATTTCTTTAACACACTAGTTGAGGTAGATGGGTTGCTTTGGGAAAGCAATACACTTTCTTTCCAATTCATGAGAATTCCTTAAATTAAATTAAAAAAAAAATGCTTAAAATGAAAACAAGTTTTATTCTAGCAAAGAAAGACTCCACTTTAGGAAAACCTGCAGCTTTATTTAGTGCTGGATGCTCAAGAAAATGCATGTCAATCTCTGTTTAGGTTTTTCTGGGACTAGGGTTATCTTTTGAATGTATGAACTCTTTAGCAAGGCATCTCTTAGGTCATACATACATCTTTTCAGCCCATAATGTCATTAAATTGCAGTTTCCACTGATTTCTTCTTCCTAGACTGCATGAATTGCACTGTAAAACTTCTTCTTGCTGCAGAAGAGGTAGCAGATTATGTATCATCCCATGCATTATCTGTGAAACATTTAATTTTCAGTCTGTGGGATGTCACTGGTTATTTGTAGATCTCACCTGATGACTGGCTTGCATACCCACATCCTTTTGGGGTTTAAGGGGGATATTCATGGGGTGTGAGTGGACTCTGTGCTTTGGTCTACTATGGCAGTTTCTCTTAATTTTCACTTGTGCGTGTAACATGATGAAGTACATCCTCTGTTTTCTTATTGCCACACCTTGTAAATAGAAGTAAAATTACTTTATAGCAGGAAGAAAATCAGTTGAACGAGTGATTAAGCTAACAACATGAGAGAAGACTAGGGCAGTCCCATCCCCTCTCAATTTAAGTGGGGGTAACTCCACTGCCACCATTAAAGTTGACCCTTTTGCTGTTGTGAAATCCTTGAGGTAGGGAAGTGTGTCTTGGAAAACTGTGACACTGTAATGCATCGTTATTTGCTGTGCTTTCAGGTTGACTTGCTTCCTTGATGAACAAGGCTTCATTTCCCCTGTGTAAAACTCAACTGTTTCTCCTCCAGCCCTGTCCCACAAAGTAACATTTAAATGACGGGGAAGATCTTAAGGAGCACTTTCGCTCTGCAGATGCTCTAACTAGATCTTACTGTTAATTGCAATAGGTCAGCAATTACTGCTGAGTTTCAGACATCGGTGCTTGATCTCTGAACAGTCAAAGCCATGGAAGGATCCACTTTCATACTTTCTACTGTCTTGCTTTTTCAACAGTTACATCGCAAACCAGCGAAAATTAGAAAGTATCAATGACAATGAAGTTGGATTTTATGTTGGACTTAGAAATCTGTAAGTATATGGGATGCATATTTTATAAAGCTATTTTTTCTTTATTTCTTTTACAGAAGCATGTCGAGACCTCGTCAGAGTGCAGGCCTAACTTTGTGTGTTCTAGAGGACAGTCATAGATCTTACGGTTCAGCCTTATTGAGATTTCATCCATACTCTTATTTTAACCATTATTATCGTTATGGTTTTGATTGTATTTTAAATGAAATATAACAGTTTTATGTATTTTCACAGGACCGTGGTGGATTCAGGCTTAAGATTTGTGTCCCATCAGGCATTTGAGAAAAACGTCAACCTACAGTACATGTGAGTAAGGATAGCATCTGCTTTCTCAGACAAATCTGCCCAACTCATGTTAATTTATTTAATTGTTAATTTATTTCTCTCTTTTGCCATTTCCTTCATATAAAATGTTTTAACAAGACAGACTTACAATGGTCTTCTGTCATTAATTGACCCTAAATAAGATCTGTGTGGTAAGGAAGTGGCAGAACGTAGAACCTGTATGGTAAGGAACTGGCAGATCATAAGAACCTAACATGCGATGGTAGAAAGACCGTCCAGTTCATTATCCTGTCGCTGACAATGGACTCTGGCTGTGCCTTTTGTGGTAAGTGGTGTAGCACAAAGAGTGCTTCTCTCAGCCAAGTAAGTTGGTGCTGAGGGTATGATGTCCACACTACGCATCACGCTCAGTGACATGGGTTTGACTAGTTCTAGTCTGATCCAATGGGCTGAACATGTTTGAGCAGCTGCAATGCAGTAGGTGCATGCGTGGAGCACATCTAATGTAATTTGACCAGTGTGTGTGCCCAGAGGCTGTGGCATGACTGTGAACTTAAGTCCTGTAAGTGGAAATGATCAGAAGGTTCACTTTGGAAGCTCACTCAAGATCTGAACTAATGCACCCAAAGTAGGAGATAAGAATGAAGTTACTTTCACACCCAAATGCAGCTTGTGGTTCATGAACTTCAGGAAGCAGAGTTGGTGCCTGTGCAGCTTTTTGATTGTGTTTTTATAGGCTACTTTTACACTAAAAATTTAGCAAAGGCTGAACTGATCAAAGTTCTTTATAAAAGTACAGAGAAAAATGATCAGCTAAAATTAAAGACTTTATTTCTTTTTAGTATAAGTCCCTGAAGAACTGTAGTGCCTTTTGGTGGGACAGACATGGAGTAGCTCGCCTTGCCGCTTACATGGAAAACTGTGGGTCTAGTCCTACAAAACATTGAGGTCATGTGAGGGGCTCGGTTCCTCACAGGTACCCTGTTCTGGCCAAGCATTCAAGTGTGTATTTCAGTCCATCCGTCTTCATTAGATATGTTTAGCACTTAACCCTTTGCTTTTGTTAAAGTCCTAATGAGATTGGAAAGACCTAAGGCCAAGCCTTGTAACATGGAAGAACTGTTGAACTGAGCGCAGGGCTGATTGCTCTGTTAATGAAATGGAATCACTTTCTGCACCTGTGTTTTCCAAAGAATGGCAATTAATTCATGTAACAAAGTGGACACAAATGTCTGTATCTGCTTAAACAGTAACGGCTGTCCTTAATGTGGAACAGTCGCTGGAGAAGTGTGAACCAGATCTTGTTGGCCTATGAGGCTTACATATCACTTCATATAGTCATTAATAAAGTAAAGAACTTTTACTGTAATCAGTTGGCAATATAATTTGTGTGTTTACCTGTGTAACAATTGCTCAGTGAATTATGGTTGTAAAAGATGAAACTCTGTAAAGCCAAATGTATATGCACTGGCTGTGGAAATTTGCAGTAAGAACTTACTGTCTGAGAGGCACATTTGCAGAGAAAGATTTAGTGGCTGTGCTGGGACAGAATCTCTGCATAATGCAGCAGAACAAAGCCAATTCAGTCTGGGATTAAAAGGAATTTTGTGTTAGATTTTTGCATCTTTTCCCTGTTACCTTAGCTGCTGGGAACGCATCTATCAGAGTACTGTATATGGATTAGGACACCGAATCTACCCATCTTGAAAGATATTACACAGAAGAGCAACAGAGCTATAAGGAGCTTGTAAGGCAAATAATTTATGGAGACTCAGAGGCTAAGAATATTCAGTCCAATAAAGAGAAGACTGAAAAGGAACATTCATCTTCTTATCTTTAAAAGAAGAGCAATTATGATGAGGAGAGCAATCAGTTCTCTCCATGACCATGAGTACGGAGTGAGAAATAATGAGTTTAATTTGAGGCAAAGTAAATAAATGTTTGGAAGACCTTCCCAGCTGTATGGGCAAACAAACACTGCAAAAGGTAACTGAGACAATTGGTGGGATCCTCTTGATAGGCTTTTTTGCCTGTTTCCTTAGGGAAATGGGGTTCATGCACTCACAAAGTATCTGTCCCCAGTGGTTGCTTCTAACCAAAACTGACACAGGTAAACAGGTTTTCTGAAAACTGACCATTGGACAGAACAGGGAGACCCTATTAGAGTTCCCACTTAAGGGAAAGGTATCATTGTCCATATATGACCTGCTAGGCACTGCAGAATCCATGTGAACAAGATGTCTTTAAAATACATCAACCACAGGAGGAGCTGCAGCTGGAGCACACTGTCAAATGTGGAATATGTATCTGTCAGTAAGCAGGCTTTACTTGATCATGAAGCTGTTTGTTAGGATTAAATTAGACTGACTGACATCTGTTCAGTTGATGTACATGGAATCCTGATCCAGAATACTTATGTTATGAACCAGGAGCTTATCCTGTCTCGTACTGTATTTTCTTTTGGTGGGGATTTAGTAATGTTAGCAGACACAGGGTAAGCCCAGATAAGATGGAAAATATTAAGTGGCACCACCTGCTCTATGTGCATGTGACAAAGCAGTAAGTAGGGAGACATTTTTTGCTGAGGCTGATCTATTATCCCTGCAAAAAATGCATTTGTTTGTTTTCTCTGGGAAGTCTTGATGCATACTAAAATGTTTCTGAAAGCCCCAGTAAATCACTGCTTGTTGTCATCAGCAATAAAACTCCTATTGACTGCACTGGGAATGATGCGCAGCCCCTGTTGTGGTTGGGACAGTGAAAACTACTAAGAGCTCAAATCATTTCACTTTGCAAGAGTAACCTTCAAGACCTACAGGTCTTTGAGAAGTCTTGCATTTTATTTTGAAACGCCAGTTTGTTACTATCCTGTAAAGAACACAAAAATTCCAAACACTTTCCTGAAGACTGATGTAACTGTATAAGCTTTAATTTAGCTTTTTCTTCTATGAAAAATCTTTTGATGTAGTTAAAGAGCTTTATTATATGAAAGAAGTATTTATTTTATGAATCACATAAGAATATCAGATTATAAGGAACTTATTAACATGCATTTCCTTAAGCCCTTTTCTGTCATTCCCTTATTTTCTTGGCCAAACTTCTGTAGCCCAGATATCTTTCTAGAGTTATGTATGATGAGAAGATTTGAGTAATAACATAAACAACAGGAAAATAAATGCTCTAGTAGGTATTACTTAAATGTAATTAATAGCCTTGCTCATCTAATTCTGGTATTCTGATTGACCTTAGACTCAAATTTAACAAGTCACGTTTAACAAGCTATTAAACAGTCCTAGTTTAGTAGTGTTGTAATTTATAAGCTTGTCTGCTGTTAACAATAATTTTCATGGACCTGTGTAATACAGGTGCATGGTGTACTGTCAATACCTTTCAACGTAAAAATACATTTCACCTCAAGTGCATATTTCCAAAAATGTTAAAAAATAACTATTGTTACATGCCAGGCTGTGTATAATTGCATCGCTGAATCATAGATTTCTGACTGTAGCATATATACAGCTCTAGGTATTAAAAAGTGTTTGTATCTCTACACTGTTTGGGTTTAGATGAGGCAGTCAAATAAAACCATTTGAGACCTTGCTGCAGATTTTCCCTTGCTTGCACACAGGGCTGGCTCCAGCCATAGGCAGAGCAGGCAGTTGCCTGTGGAGGGAGACTGAGTGTAGCAAAATGGCAATTTCTTCACCTTTCCCCCCTCCAGTTCTCCTTAGATCTGTTCCCTCCTCTTCCTTCTTGCCTCCCCTTGCCAGGAGCGCTATAGGCAGTAGAGCTGTGCCTGTGTTGCTAGCTGTGTGAATATTTATGCAGCTTCTCATGCTGCTTTTGCACTCCTCACATATTGCCACAGGTTTGCTTTTAGCTGAATTAGGGATAGCAAGTTTAAAGTGAGCTTGATATTCGTATTTAAAGTATAGGCATGATTTTGACTGAATTAGAGTCCTCTCCTTAGGTATAGCTTTGGAGCCAGGCTCCATACACCAGAGTTTGAGGGTTCTTTTTTTTTTTTTTTGTAAAAAAGGCTTTAGAACCCCAGATGGATCTTCTTTGGGCTGCTCACCATGATCTTTTTGTGTGTAGTTGAATTGGGGAACTAATTTATATTCTCTTTCCATGGAAGTGGAAGTGCGGTCCTTAACTACTCCATAATAAGCCTGGTAGTGATTTTTTCACTTTATATGAATTAAAGAGACTGCATCAGGCAACTCTATAATCCATATAAAGTGCTCAGTTTATCAAAAATATATATAACATTAAATTTACTGTGAAAGTATCATTTAAGGTGATAAATCTGTAACTATGTGTCTGAAAAATTTCTTTTGAATTACTTGTGAACTTGAAAAACCTTAAAGTGGTAAACTACACGGGAGAAAAGGCTACAGTCTTGGAAGCACTGAATGTTTCAATCCATGATCAAGAATATAGGCACAGGAATTTATTACTATTCTTTCTTCCTTTTCCTGGTGCGTATCAAACACAACTGGTAAAAATCTGAAAAGACAGTTAAAGCTATCAAGGTACTTTAGATTTTTTCAAAACTGGAGTTTTTTAAAACAAAACTCTTTATTCTTTTGATAGTTTTACTTAAGTTATCAGTTCCATTTTCTCCCAGGCTCACATGGACCCATTGATACCTGCACAAAGTGTTCAGAAAGTGACATACCTGGTGACATTTGGGCAGTAAGTCTGGCTCATGAATCTAAACAAGTAAGGGCTATTCGTCTGCCTAAATTTGCAGAAATCCTCCAAAAGCAGTGACTGGCCTGAGGCTAAATAACAAGAAGATACAGCTATGGTAGCACCTAATTCTTACAGTCTGCTGTCTGATAGAGTTCATAGCTCTGAAGCAGGCAGCTCAGCACCTCACGAAGAGATGGGATGAGTTAGATGACCGTGAGTAAGTTGAGCAAGGAAACATGTAAGCAGCCAGGAGGAAATCTTTAGGAAAGATGGGACTTCAGTCCTGCCCGTGAAGTAGGTAGGCTGTTATGGCCATGCTGGGTTACTAACAGCAAATCCTCTCCCAGACTCAGTCTTTATGTTTTTAAGATATTCTTGAAAATTTTATTTTTAAGGTATAATTTTCTTAAAAAAAAAAAGAGAAATACTATCTCAGAGGATGGCTGGGGCACTTACATAAGATGTTTGTGGCCCATTTTCAGATTTGTGTTGTGATACATTAGTATTTAGAAGGTGTTGGTGGTTGAGGGTTTCAAATCCCCTTTAATTTGTCATGATCCTGGCTCTCAGGTGCCAGGGAAGATCTCACAAAATGAAATGGCTTCAGCTGAACAGAGATTTCCTTGAGGAACCCATCTTCTGATGGTTAGGGAGTCCTCCTGATATGGAAGAGCAGGATCCTCTGCTGTGTGGAAACCAGGAGTCAAAACAGTCATTGCATGACCTAGAATAGTGAGTGGCATGGACAACTGTCTGCAGGTAAAGCCCATTGTATATCTGATTGGCTTTTGGGAAAAGTAGGATTTAGTTCCTGCGCAGCTAAAAGAAGCAGGTGCATGCCTTGTTTGGTAATACCGCAGGGGCATCAGCATGTGCTGCTTGGCATTGTCAGAGCTGGAGGAGTTCTCCTGCATGGCAAGTGAAGAGTTGCCCGTGGAAGCATGGGGTTTGATGTGCTTCACGTTGCCTTGGCGCTGGAGACAAAAGCCCAAGTCTGTATGAGGATTCAACTTATTTATTTCAACCTCTCAAAGTATGGCTTATGAATATTAGGGAAAAAAATCATAGTGGCAGTTTTTACTTAAACATGACTTCTGTCGTATGTGCAAATTATACTTTAATTTTGGTATATCTGGTCAGGGTCCATGAGATGTTTCCACCAGCATCTGCGTAAAGATTCTGTTCTAAACATTTGTAGAATATCCAACTAATGTCTCTGAAAATTATCTTGTACTCGGAGATCAAGGACTGAAAGTTTGGGAAGTAAACACTGTGTTCCTTACTTGGGGGGGAGAAGAGGTTTAATCCCTGGTTTTAAATGCAATGCAACTTTAACTATGGAGCCCCTATGGCGCCTTTATAATACCACATGAAACTCATGGTATTTTGGCTCATAACACTGATTTGCATTGTATTGTTGGCAGTTATACTGTTTACTGCTCTCACTATCTGTAATTGGGGGACTGATAAGACTTTAGAAAAACAGCATTATTTTGCTTTGTGGTGGAGAAAGCAATTTTGTAAGCTTGGGATGGGAGGAGTATTTCTGATCAGATGAACATTTCTTTGCTCTGCATAATGGGAGAGGACCTTTCACTTAATTACCACTGGAAACCATAAATGCTTAATTGACATAAAAAAGCCCAATATAAGCATTTTACAGTTTTCCTTTTGATCTTCCATGTGGGTGCATATTGTACATGCAATTTGAAAAGAATAACTAAAAGACTGCGATGTGGATGTGTGCTAGCATGTGAGGAGGGCTTATGTGAGTACAGAGTTTGGTGCAGCATCAAAAAAGGGATACACCCATTTCACTTATGAATAAATTGAGCATGTAATTAACACCTGGACTTTACAAAATACTTTTGAAACACAATTAAATCTAGTGCTTTTCTGCAATGAATAGAAGTGCTAAAAGTGAAAATATTGATCCCTGCTGAGCTTCATTTTGAATATATTTGACTTTAGATGCAGACTGGGTTCAAACCCTTGAAATCCATCAAACCATAAAACAAGACTGAGCACCATTTCTTTGCAACTGAAGGCAATGGAATAAGGGCTTTTTAGAGCTGGTTTGAGTTATTTTTTTAAGAGGCACAAACGGTATTTTCAGTGTAAGAAGAAGCAATTCTAATTAATGCAATCTTTCTCTTTTCCAATAGCAATTTATCCAGAAACAAGCTCTCAAGTTTGCCCAAGAAGCCTTTTAGCCATCTGGGTTTGTCTGATCTGTAAGTTGTCATTTCTTAAAGTTTATTTTTGGCTGGAATGGAAGAACAAGAATTTGAAGTTTGTTCTGTTGAAGGTAGAGGTCCATCAATGATTAGGAATGAAATTCTGATCCAAAGAAAGCAGCAATGCTGGACATCTAAATACAGAAGACATTTTCATTCCAGGTCAAGTGTATCTTTTAAAACAATGTAAAGGTCAAAATAGCCTCTTCCCTTCAGCTTTAAAATATTTTATTGTGAGAATACTCCACACAAAACTACTGATGTTTGTGTTAAATATTGGAGCTAGTGAAAATACAACGTTCTACAGATCTTCAAATGAAGCCTCTCTCTCATATTCTTATATTGGCCCCACAGCTGCTATGCTTATGGTTGGCTATTGAAGACTATTTTTATTTTCTCAAATTCTTTGAGTTGCATTATGCTTTATATAATCATTTGGTAATGAAGCACTGGTAAACATGTCTTTGTTGATTGTTTCAATATTACATTTTTATCCCCTGTTCCATCAAGCAGAATTTCTGTATTGGTATACATTCCAAAATTTTGATTATCTTGTGCATTCTTTGCTAGTATGTGGGACTGCAGAGAACCTGCAGGAGCTTTGGGAGGGCTGGGGCTGCAGAGGAGAGGGAGATTGCTCTCACGGAGCTCAGAGCAGAGTCAAGTTGTCCAAAATGCCAGTCCAAGAATTATAACACCAGCCTTGCAATCCTCAACCTCCTCTGGTGAACTTCAGCATGTGAGAAAAGAAATAGGCAAATACCAGTGCCAGAGAAAGAGGTTATACCCTTAGGTATGTTTTGTTGATAATTAAGTTGGTATAATCACTTTCTTTACAGTCCAGGGAACATTGCTCACTGCAATTTTCTTTCATAACTTGGCGTTTGCTGAGCACTCTGATGGAGAGACTAGCTAGTTGCAGAGCACTCCCATTGCTGTTTGCCCTGCATAGGTCTATTGGTTCTGAAGTCCCTCTTTCTTCATATGCTGCATCTAGTTCCTGCCAAAAAGCCATTGTTAGTGTGTACTTGGCCGTAGGTTCTATGTTTTGTAGTTGTCGACCTCAAAAAAATACAGGACTCAGAGCAGAGCATGGTGTGAAGCTCCTAAGTTTTCTAAGCAGTTGGTTAGAGAACGTTCCCTGCAGCTGTTAATCCTCGAAGAACTGCTGATGGCTTTTAGGTGAACAGGTTACAGCTCTGATAAGTTGAGTTTTTTGTGACTTGCACACTTCATGTTCTCAGGAGGCATTTATGAGCATAGATTCTGTGCGCAACTTGGGTTTTGTTTCTGTACATCAAAAATACCTGTGAAATTTTGTTAAGAACAATTGTTCTCCTTGTAATGAGACGCCTTAAACAGTCACTTGCACATGCTTTTTTGTATCTATCTCACCTCTGCCTGGAGGAGAAAAAAATAACACTGGGTCACTTCTTATGTAGATATTGTTTCTATGTTCATATTTTACTTGGGCGTTATTGCATTACTTTGTTGTGTAGTTTTATTAAATTTTAAACTTAGAATTGGTAAGTTTAATAACCTGTGGTTTAAATTACCTGCACCATACCGTATACCTAGATGATACATTTCTGTTTTGGGGCTATTTTTTCAGTTACTGTTTCTTCATGACATTACCTGGGATTTTACTGTGAGATTTTTCTAGAGTGTTGTAGCAGATGAATTTTGAAGGTTAGGTAAAATTCTTTTTTATGATTAGAGTTTGTTAGAGCTTGCCTACACCCCATTCTGCATTCTAAAAGAGTTGGGTTTTTTTGCTGTAGGATATTGGGGGACAATCCATTCAAGTGTTCCTGTGAAATTATGTGGATCAAGAAATTTCAAGAGACCAAGTTTTACACAGAAACTCAGGATTTATATTGCATAGATGACAACAACAAGAGGACAGCCTTGCTGGATATGAAGATCCCAAACTGCGGTAATACTTGTTTAATATAAAATTACTGCTAAATTATTGTGAGACAGGAAAAACAAACATGCTTTTTTACAAACTACCTATCAGAATGACAGCAACGCTGCTAAAGGAAAAGGTTTCAGTGGAGATATTAACCACTCAGTGGTCTTTCTCCCCACATGGAAAAATTTGGGGAGCTTTCCTTGATCCTTTAAGAATGTACCATTATTCAAGCGCAGGAAAACAGAACACTGATTATAGATAACACACAAAAATTATATAAAATGCCTGTGCCTTTGATAAACTACATAGTAGTGTTTCCAAGCTCAATAGACACAAAATTTTACCTTCTTGATTTTTTTTTCAGGCATTGTGGTTAATGAAGTCTTTATTTTCCCTCAAAAATACAAACTCTAGTGCTAGGACCATAGAAGGAAAATTCAGAAGAACTGCCTGCTAATACAGACAAATTAGCAATAGCCTTTTCTTCACATAGATAAACCTCTACTGAGTTCACTTGTAAAGGCTATGCAAAACAGTCCTAACAAGCTTAGGTCTGTAGCATTTTGCAGCGTATTGTTTTCAGTTAGCTTATATGGATCTGGTGATAGTGAAAAAATTATGTAACAATGAGGCTTTTTTTGTGTACAACTTTACTGCCCATATACGGTCCTGGGACAGCTGGTCAAAGGTTTCACCTGCTAGTTGAAGAGATTTCTCCTCCTCTGTGTACGAGGGGCAGAGGCTGGGTGTTTCTGACACGACGTGAGGCCTGCTGAAGTCTGGAGTTTCCTTTACAGAGTGGGAAGCTGGGATGCCCAGCAGCATGCAGGCAAGAAGGAAGGGGAGCAAGGGTGTCATCTTGGAGGCCTGATTTGGATTGGGAAAGCTGTAAGTGAAGGTGAATAGCAGGAGGAACACAAAAATGATACCTTTTCTCCTTCCACCTTTGCCCATTGAGTGTCCTTTTCTCCACTGCCTATATGGACGCTGTGCAACCCTCTCAGAGCAACTACCAGCAAGGAACAGCCATGGAGGGGAGCTACTGCAGACCCAACATGTGGGCGTTTAATGGCAGTAATATGTTTTATGGCCATGTATCATGCTGTTGGTCTTGTGTCCAGCTTTCTACTGGGGCCAGGTGTGGTGATATATTAATAACAAAAATGATGCCAGTGTCTGCTGTGATCAGAAAAAAAAAAGCCACCTGTTTAGGGGGTCTTGTGAGCTGCACAGCTGGTCTTGTG
Organism: Balearica regulorum gibbericeps; assembly: GCF_011004875.1. NCBI lineage: Eukaryota > Metazoa > Chordata > Aves > Gruiformes > Gruidae > Balearica > Balearica regulorum. The sequence continues at coordinate 42,590,856 of NC_046220.1, read as the reverse complement.
TGCTGCAGGACCTGATTTACTGAAGTGGGAGGTGATGCCGAGCTGAGCTAAATGGACACAACCATCTGCTCCAGCTGGATTGATTAGAAGGTAGATTAATCTGCTGGATGTAGCAAGGTCTCCTGACCTGGACTGAGATGACTTAATACAAACCCTAGGAACTCCAGCGTAGTCTTTTGTAACATTCTTGGCTGGCACATCTAGAAGCTCCCGGGTAGCTAGGGTTGTCCTACAACAACTTTTGTGGCTAAATAGCCAGAATTAAACCTTAGAATAGAATAGAATGGTTTGGGTTGGAAGGGGCCTCAACCTATGAGACATTATTTATTTCTCGTGAGTTCTTGACCATCTGCAGTCACAATGGGCTTGTCTCTGACCTCTTGATGCTCTATAGGTGCATGTGTGTGTACACATGCACGCATCCTGTGGGCATATGTTGACTAAAGTACTTGCCACGACAGGGGAAGGAGGTAATTCCAACTAGAGGAGGAAGAGGAGGAGGAAAGGTGAGTATATACCACATTCAGATTGGAATTTGCAGTGTGTGGAATTTGCATATGGGAAACATGGATTTTGCTGAAGATGTGTGTGGATGTCAGCACTTGCCTGCAAATTATTTACGTTAGTTTACAGAGTCCAAATATGACTAAACTTTACATAATTGGTGTTCTTCCTTTTTTTTTTTTTTCTTTTCTATTAGTGGGTCTTTCCCTTTAATTTACCTTTTCCAAAATGAACCAATGCAGGACATCGGTTTTTAATAAAGATGACTACACAGCCTTTTCCTAGGCACAGAATAGAGAATCCCAGGTGAATTTGAGTAACTCTCTTGGTGAGCACAGGCTGTGTTCTGGAAGACATCTGAAAGATCCAGTGCGTGGCTCTTGCTTTCAGTATCTCTGCAGATATTTTTCTGTAGTTCACAGAATCATAGATTCATAGAATGGTTTGTTTTGGAAGGGACCTTAAAGATCATCTAGTTCCAACCCCCCTGCCATGGGCAGGGACACCCTCCACTAGACCAGGTTGCCCAGAGCCTCATCCAACCTGGCCTTGAACACTGCCAGGGATGGGGCCTTCACAACCTCTCTGGGCAACCTGTTCCAGTACCTCAACACCCTCACAGTAAAGAATTTCTTCCTGACAAATAATCTACCCTCCTTCAGCTTAAATCCATTACCCCTTGTCCTGTCACTACACTCCCTGATAAACAGTCCCTCACCATCTTTCCTGTAGGTCCCCTCAGGTACGGGAAGGTTGCTGTAAGGTTTCCCTGGAGCCTTCTCTTCTCCAGGCTGAACAACCCCAACTCTCTCAGCCTGTCCTCATAGGAGAGGTTCTCCAGCACGCTGGTCAGCTTCGTGGCCCTTCTCTGGACTCTCCCCAACAGCTCCGATGTCTTTCTTGTACTGGGGCCCCCAGAGCTGGATGCAGTACTCCAGGTGGGGTCTCATGAGAGTGGAGTAGAGGGGCAGAATCACCTCCCTCAACCTGCTGGTCACACTTCTTTTGATGCAACCCAGGATACAGTTGGCTTTCTGGGCTGCAAGCGTGCATTGCCAGGTCATGCTGAGCTTTTCATCATTCAGTACCTCCAAGTCCTTCTCCTCAGGACTACTTTTAATCCATTCCTCACCCAGCCTATAGTTGTGCTTGGGATTGTGCTGACCCACATGCAGGACCTTGTACTTGACCTTGTTGAACTTCATGTGGTTCGCATGGGCCCACCTCTCCAGCCTGTCAAGGTCCCTCTGGATGGCATCCCTTCCCTCCAGCATGTCGACCACACCACACAGCTTGGTGTCGTCAGCAAACTTGCTGAGGGTGCACTCAATCCTGCTGTCCATGTTGCTGACAAAGATATTAGTGCCAGTCCCAGTACCGACCCCTGAGGAACACCACTTGTCACTGTTCTCCACTTGGGCATTGAGCTGTTGACCACAACTCTTTCAGTGTGATCATCCAGCCAATTCCTTATCCACCGCATGGTCCATCCATCGAATCCATGTCTCTCCAATTTAGAGATAAGGATGTCGTGCAGGACAGTGTCAAAAGCTTTGCAAAAGTCCAGGTAGATGACGTCTGTCAGTCTTCCCTTGTCCACTAACGCTGTAACCCCATCATAGAAGGCCACCAAGTTTGTCAGGCATGATTTACTCTTAGTGAAGCCATGTTGGCTGTCACCAATCACCTCCTTATTTTCCATGTGCCTGAGCATAGTCTCCAGGAGGATCTGCTCCATGATCTTGCCAGGCATGGAGGTGAGACTGACCGGCCTGTAGTTCCCTGGTCTTCCTTTTTACCCTTCTTAAAAATGGGGGTTATGTTTCCCCTTTTCCAGTCAGTGGGAACTTCTCCGGAGTGCCAGGACTTCCCAAATATGATGGCGAGTGGCCTGGCCACTTCATCTGCTAGTTCCCTCAAGACCCACAGATCCATCTCATCAGGTCCCGTGGACTTGTGCACCTTCAGGTTCCTTAGATATTCTCGAACCTGATCTTCTCCTACCGTGGGCGGTTCTGCATTCTCCCAGTCCCTGCCTTCTGTGACCTGGGCGGTGTGGCTCAAGCACTTGCCAGTGAAGACTGAGGCAAAGAAATCATTTAGTACCTCAGCCTTGTCCATATCCTGGGTAACCAGGTCACCCGTTTCATTCTGGAGGGGACCCACATTTTCCCTCGTCCTCCTTTTCTCACTGACATACCTATAGAAGCTTTTCTTGTTGTCCTTGACATCCTTGGCCAGACTAATTTCTATCAGGGCTTTGGCTTTCCTAACCTGCTCCCTGGCTGCTCGGACAGTTTCTCTGTATTGCTCCCAGGCTACCTGCCCTTGCTTCCACCCTCTGTAGGCTTCCTTTTTTTAAAAGGACAAGACCCCACTGATGAGACTGGTTTATTTCATTTCCAGAACGTTCCAAGAGGCTAATAGGTAGAAATGGTATAGAGGAAGAATTCAGCTTTTGACATATGTGAACTTTTTTTCCTGTGAAGTGTGTGACCTTTTTAGCTCCTTTTGATGTCAAGAGAAAGTTTTGATCATGCAAGCCTTTGAATTCTGTTAATAAAACATATTCTAATTTTCTCTGCTGATGAAATGGCTTCATCCTATCTCTCTGGTTCGTTAATTTTTTTTTTGTTTAGAAACAAAGCAAACATGCTTTCTTCTTTGTGTGCAGGTGTTATTAATTACTGCATAATATTATAGTAAGTGGCCTGTACAGTATGTGGTAAATGTCTTAGTAATAGGACGTCTCGCTACTGTGTGCTGTTAATACATGTCTTGCTGGGAAGTTGGAAGAGGCCTCTGTGGTTTCTTGATCATAAGGCTTTGGTTTGTAGATAATTAATGTGAAAATTAGCAAAGTTCTGTGGTACTTATTGTTTATATGGTGGAAGTGGTCATTAATGTGTTGATTAAAGACTGGCTGCAATTTAGATGCCATTAGGATTGCGATTTCTTTTCTTGAGGTTTAAACTCGTATCTAGAAGATCCTTTCCAGCTGCAGTATTAAAAGTGTCAATCAATTGTTACGATGTTTGCAGAATTATTTTTTCTACTGCATTTGAAATGTATTTATGTGTGATGAAAATTGTCAGATTCTTTTAAGTTTTAAATTCACACTTAATTACTATGTCAAAGGTTTTTAAGTTGCATCTACCACAGTAGTATTAGTAGAGCCTTCTGCATAGAGGAATGGTGGTGTTTACTTTTGCCCTTTTCACAGCATTTGCTGGTTGTCTGTGCAGTATGGCCAGCATCACCACCTAGGCCATCCTTTTTTTGTTTTGTTTTTTTTTTGTTTCCACCTGATAAATAGCATTAGAAAATCAAGAAAGAGTACTGAATAAGTAAACACTTTGTTTTTATTACTACCACTGTAATCTCTGCTGGCAATTGTGACTGGTGTATTAAGTCCCTGAAAGCAAGGCATGTCGTCTTCTTGGGGGCAGGTCACTCAAAAGTCCGGCAGTCTGCAGATTAGCTGCAGCTCACTGAATGCCAAGGAGGCAAAACCACGTCCTTGGGACTGGTTGTTAAGGTGTTGGTTGCTCCCTCGAGTTACTCAGCTGCTATCGTTCAACTCACTGATATGAAAACAAGTCCTTTTTTCTTGTGGTATCTTTGGGAGAGGCATGGCTGCTACAGCTGTCTCTGCAGTCCTGTGTGTATTTTTTGTTGGTCTGGATCTCAGTCTGGTAATGGCATTTTGCCTTATCTGGCCAAATAGGTTAATGAGATTGTTTTGTCTTTTTTATCTTTTTTAAATACGTTAATAACAAAAGCAGGATCAGAGAGAATATTGGCTTGTTGTGTGATGCGAATGGTCACCTTACAAAGAGGGACATAGACAAAGCAGAGATGTTTAATGCCTTCTTCGCCTCTGTCTTCAACAATGGGCTCTGGGACCCTAGTTGCCCCAAGTTGGAGGACCGTGACTGCGGTAACGATAAACTCCCAGCTGACCCCAAATTTGTATGGGACTTGCTGCTCCACCTGGATGCATACAAGTCCCTGGGGCCTGATGGGATTCATCCCAGGGTGCTCAGAGAGCTGGCTGATGTCATTGCGAGACCTCTCTCAATTATTTTTCAACGGTCTTGGGAATCTGGAGAGGTCCCAGTTGACTGGAAGCTGGCAAATGCTGTTCTAATCTTCTAGAAGGGCAAGAAAGACGACCCTGGTAACTACAGGCCTGTCAGTCTCACTTCAGTGTCTGGTAAAATTATGGAGAAAATTACGCTGGGAGTTATCGAAAAACACCTGGAGGACAACGCAGTCATTGGTCACAGCCAACACGGATTCGTGAGAAGAAGGGCCTGTTTAACAAACTTAGTTTCCTTTTATGACAAGGTCACCCATCTAGTTGACCAAGGGAAGCCAGTTGATGTTGTTTTTTTAGATTTCAGTAAAGCTTTCAATACTGTCTCTCACAGTATCCTTCTGGACAAAATGTCCACCATACAGTTTGACAAAAACATAGTGAGATGGGTGAGCAACTGGTTGATGGGTCAGGCCCAAAGAGTTATGGTAAATGGGGTTACATCAGGCTGGCGGCCAGTCACTAGTGGGGTTCCCCAGGGCTCCATTTTAGAGCCAGTTCTTTTTAATGTTTTCATAAACGGCTTGGATGTAGGACTAGAAGGTGTTGTGAGCAAGTTTGCGGATGACACCAAATTGGGAGGAGCTATTGATTCCATTGAGGGTGGAGAGGCCTTGCAGAGAGATCTGGATAGACTGGAGAACTGGGCAATCACCAACCACATGAGGTTTAACAAGGGCAAGTTCCAGATTCTGCACCTGAGAAGGGGCAATGCTGGCTATACATACAGACTGGGTGAGATGCTGGAGACCAGCCATGCTGAAAGAGACTTGGGGGTCTTGGTCGACAGCAAGTTGAACATGAGTCAACAGTGTGCCCAGGCTGCCAGGAAGGCCAACCATATCCTGGGGTGCATCAAGCATGGCATTGCTAGCCCGTCTATGGAAGTGATTGTCCCACTCTACACTGTGCTGGTGTGGCCTCACCTCGAGCACTGTGTGCAGTTTTGGGTGCCACCGTACAAAAAGGGACATAAAACTATTGGAGAGTGTCCAAAGGAGGGCAACAAAGATGGTGAAGGGTCTAGAGGGGAAGACGTATGAGGAGAGGCTGAAGTCCCTTGGTTTGTTCAGCCTAGAGAAGAGGAGACTGAGGGGAGACCTCATCGCAGCCTACAGCTTCCTGGCAAGGGAAAGTGCAGGGGCAGGTGCTGATTTCCTCCCTCTGGTGACCAGTGATAGAACCCAAGGGAACAGCATGAAGCTGTGACGGGGGAGGTTTAGGTTGGATATCAGGAAAAGGTTCTTCACCGAGAGGGTGGTTGGGCACTGGAACAGGCTCCCCAGGGAAGTGGTTACAGCACTGAGCTTGACTGAGTTCAGGAAGCATCTGGACAGTGCTGTCAGTTATATGCTCTGATTCGGCTGGGCCTGTGTGGAGCCAGGAGCTGGACTCGATGATCCTGATGGGTCCCTTCTAGCTCAGGATATTCTATGATTCTATGATTTATATATGCTGCTGTGGTGCTTCATCTGGCTTTCAGTTTTGCTTAGTATCCCAGTTCTGTAATCTTATTTGTCATATATTGTTTCTGCAGATGTTTTCTTTCTTGTCACTGGTCATGCATGCTAGCTAAAGTCTACTGAAAAATGTGGCAAATTAGTCTTATGTACTAATTTGCTGTACATATAACAAACGTATGCTCAGACTGGCTGTTTGTTTATGTATGCAGCCAGGCAGCGGAAATGTATCATCTGACCTGAGAATTATGGGATTTTATGAATACTAGATTTTTTTCTCTGTCTCTTCCCTTGTGCATGAAGTACTGTGGCGTTGCTCTTAGTGCTGCTTCTTGTGTACGACTGACAACATTTTAGAAGTCATTGTAATGTAGAATTACAATCTAAAGAGGCGAGTTGCCCATTTCTTGCTCAGTTGGGGAAGTCATGAATTTTTACAGGCAATTGTTTTGATGACTACTAATGGACTGGACTGGATCTGGCTTCATTTCAACCTGTTTCTGGTGATAGATTTTTGTCCTAAAGGTAAATAAGCAAATGGTAGTATCAGACTGAAGGCAGGTGGTTATAAATTCTAAGGGGGGAAAAAGGCAAAATGAAGGATTGACGCATTTATTTCTTTGAATTTACAGAAAAGATTTGTAGTATTAGTGAGTCAATAAAATAAGCATTAGATCTTAGGCAATCACAGTAAAATGCAGTCTAAAACCACAAGCAAAGGCATAACCCAGTGGGTGTTGACATTTTTTTCCATTATCAGTCAGACTTCACAGATAAGACTATCAGAAGGAGAACATTACAGGCAGAATGAAGTGAGTTTAAAAAAAGCCTTAAACATTCTTCGTGTTTACCTTTCAGAATATTCATGGGCTCTCTAGCCTGTGTTGTTTATTTTGGCTCAAGAACTAGATGTTATGCATGATGTATGGTGCAAACTGTTCTTATTTTCTCTGTAAGAGCTTTAATTCTTATCTATGATCATGGGCTGCATGAAAAATGTTTTTTTTATGGGAGTTTTGACAGTAATGTAGTTTCACTGTTCTTCAAAAGTGGAGTTAGAATATTCCAAACTTAATTAAAACAATTTGCATTATTGCAGCTTTTAAGTGAAAATACCCAATAATTTATGGATGTTTGAAAAGGCAACAGGAATCTCAAAGACATGTGCATAACTTCCTTGTGAGCATGCACACTTTTATCTGTTCATAAATCAACCAATAACTTTCATACAGATGTCTAGACATATGATACGTAAATCGAGGCTTGTGAATGGTGATATTTGTGTGTATATGATGTATGTGAATATCTCATATTTAAAAAAAAAAGCAGAATTTTATTTTATAATTCTGATTCAATTTCTGCTTTAACTTGAATAAAGCAAGTTTATAATACAAAGCTGGTTACTACTAGAAGTAAGACAATATCTAAGAGAAAGAAACATGTCTTGATCACTCAAGTAGTGTTCCCGAACTATATTGTGCAGGTTTGCAGAGGTACTCTCTATGCCTGATTTGACGCATCTGCACAAGTGTGGAGTACTGATCTACTGTGCAAAACAGCTATCTGTTGGCTGGTGGTATTCTTTCTTTGCTCTTACGGTGTAGCTAGGTGAAGACTGACGACTATGTAACTGTATTCAAGTACTTTTTTCACTTTGAAGGTGGAGACATTTCATGAAGGCATTCCTTCAGCCATATACTTGGTATATGATATACTTGGTATCAACAATGAAACCTATCATTTTACTCATTTATGTAGTTCTTGGAGAATGGTCCTGTTCCAGGATCATGTTTATCATGTTGCAGTATTTGGCAGGTTGGCATTATTTTCAGTATTGCCTGATAAAGATATAGGAATTGCAACTGCATTATGTGCATTTAGTGAATAAGAAGCCATGTGTTAGAGGTTTGCATAAGCTCGTTTAGGCTTCATTAACTTGCATTACAAAGGCTGTTTAGCTCTTGGTTCATCTGTTAAACTTGTGGCTGCTGTATTCAGCCCAACCGCACTGAATGTACTGGGTTTTCTTTTGAAAGTTGTTGTGGATAAACTGAACCTTAAATATGAGTTAAGAACAATTTCTCCAGATGTAATTTAATTTCCCTAACAGTTCAGGGAATTTGAGAGAAAACATGGCTGGGTACCTTCAGGAGACTGCCATCAAGGGAAGTGATGATAAGGTTGATAGTCTCTATAGAAACACATGATCTGAAAATTCTTGCAGACAAACTCTTGATATTGATACTGGGGACGAGGTCAATTAAACGATGCAGGTGCTGCAAGATCCTTTCTTATTCAGCGTCTTCCTAACTAGAACCCTGGTCAGGCCTAGGGACCTTAAGAGAAAGTTCCTGGGCAGAAGTTAAGGAGCTGATGCAAACCTTGGAAACATAAGGCCTTCATCTGGTTTGAAATGTTAGCAGCAGCCCTCGAAGCTTCTGTAAAGGTTGAGTGTAGAAGACCGCTCGCTGTCTGAGTGAATTTGTTCTGGTGCATGCCTGTCCGTGGTTTTTGCCTGCATGGCATTCATGACGGCATTTGAAGCCCTGAATGGGCTGACAGTTCTGTGGAGGTTGTGTTTGTTGCTGTAATCATGAAGATGAGTTAGCAAGTTTTGTGGTCTTTGCTGGGGCACACGCTGGCTGTTGTTACAGAAGTTTGTTTTAGTGATAATTTCAGTTAAGCAGGGAGTGATGGAGTATTTAAAGGCAAAGTAAGGGTGTATTGGCTCTGGGAAAGCGTACTTTAAAGACTCATCATCTTCCGGTAGAGGCTGTACTTGTTTAATTATTTTCTGTAAAGATTCCCAGCTGAATGCGACAATCAGGCGTGTCGTGATTGGAGGCAGATTTCTTTTAGTCTTTTAAAATATTTGGGTGGCTCAGTGAGCTGCCACATCACTCATTCTGCTTCCTGACAGAAGGACGTTCCTCCATAGATTAACAAGGTGCATGTTGTGAGTATCAGATTTGGTGTCATAAGAAAATAAGAGTTGGACTTCTTAGAAGTTATACTGAAGCAGCAAGCACATCTAGCAAGAAGAGGTCCGAAATGAGCTTGTTCAGTGCGCATATGCCTTCCAACTGCTCATTAGGAAATGCCGAAGGCATGGGATAGTCCTCAATTCTGGTCTGAGTGACTCTTCTCAGGGCTTTGGCAAGGAGCCTCTACGTTTGGACTCAGTCTCTCCCAATGGTAGGAATTTGTGCTTTTCCTTTCAAAAGGGCATAACAAGAGCTACTCTTTTTTTTTTTTTAAGATTAAAAAAAAATGTAGTGGTCACCCTTCTCTTGATTCAGGTTCAGTTCAGGAATCTAAAGTACAGCATTTGGGGATAATGTCCTCACCACCACTGCATAGAGCGTTTGTCATCTTGGAATAACTTATGTGAGATTTCTGCAATTATCTCTATGTATTGAGAATTTTGATTCTGTGGTTGTGATACAACAGGAAATGGAAACAATTATTTATGTTTCTTTAATTCATTTTTTGCATGTAAACTTTTGGGGTATCCTGTTTATAGTGCTCTAAAGATGCAGCCAGACTGATCTTTGGCCCTGTTGTTCTGCAGACTTGGGTGGAAACATGCCCACTTAGCCCATGGTTGAAAGTTGGCTCAGAGCTTGTTGGCTGCAGACAGTTGCTAAGTGAAACACAGGAGGTGTATCACATATTGAACAGCTCCTAGCTTTATAGCTAGAATTACTAGAAAGTTTTTTCCTATAGGAAAAGACCCTTGGAATTTGTAAACATTCCTGTATTTTCAAACAAGAATTTTAATAGAATGAAATAAGAAAACTCTGTTTTACTTACATCTTACATTGATACAATCTGTTCGGAGCCAGTAAGACCTCAGAAATTTGCATATCCATGTATGCAGTTCTTAACAAATTGCATTGTCAACCATCCTGTTTTCCGGCTCCAGACAATACAAATAGCGTGTGTTACCAAGTTGTATTGTAGTGCTGTAATGAGTTGTATGTTTTCTCCATAGAGAGAAAAAGCAAAACCAGGGCAGCCAAGAACCTAGGACTGCATTGAAACCTTATGTGAGGCAAGCAGACTGCATTTGGGCCACTGTATCTTAAGAATTATAGGGGATATTTTATCAATCGGTGGTTCTGGTAGTCTGCCTTTACATGGTTCAGTTTGATAGATGATTGCTGACTCAGTATAAATTTAATCATTCTGCATCTGATCTATTTATTAAAAAGATGATTAAGGATTTCAGGTTAGGAATAAAATGACCTTACTGAAATTCAGATGCAGTTGGCCAGTTTTGAGAAAGAAATTGTCAGTTTTTTCTTGGTAACTCCTCATTCTCCTCACAGAACAGGTTGACCTGCAAAAATGTGCCAAGCTAAAAAGAGATGTTGTGGGCCACATTGAAAACAAATTAGTGACACAGCATTATGGCTAGACTCCTGGGAGTTTGTCGACAGATCGATGAAAATTGGGGGCTTAATGTACAAAGGATGGCATAAATTAATTCAATATTGGATTTATGATATTCTCTCAGGTGCTCATTTCTTCATCATGTCATTTCTTAGGTATTAGTGAGGCTAAGTTACCATATTGTGAGAATTTTTTTGATGAAGGTTTTTGAGCAGCTGAACAAATCCCAGAACTGAACAGATGAAAGCTGACGCTGAAAAAGTAAATCTGGAAGTAATTTTGTGAAAAATTTTGTAACTGTGAAGATAGTTAACCAGTGAAACAACATCTTGGGTGTATTGGTGGATTCTTTTCTCCTTTCTAAAGACCTTCTTCTTCTAAAAGTTGCTGTAGTGTACTAGCTAGAGCATTAGCTTGGTGCTGAGAGTTGAGTTACAGACTGCAGTTTGTTTTAATACTCAGTTATTTCTTAATTAGGTCATATCCTTCCTTTGACGTATAGTGACAGTCTGGCTCTATCAAGGCCAGTGTAAGTTTTCTGTAGAAAGTAGTAAGGAGCAGCAGGAAGACTTTGAAAGCCCTCTAGGAATTTAGGCACATTCTTTTTATTAATTTGCATTGACAGTTGTGTAGCCAAATGCTGTAGTAACCTTTGAAAATTTCATCCAAAGTATTTGGTTTTGATTGCTGAAGTCCCAGCTACGCATAGTGAAGATATGAGTCATTCCCTAGTGATACTTGACAGTTCCACTGTCTGATGGCCTCAGGCCATCGGTTTGCACTAATAATGGTCTGCGAAGGTAAATAGTCGGCATCGCCCCTACCCCTTAAGGGAAGGTTTTTTCTTCTAAATCGTGAGATGGTATTTGGAGAGACTCAGCTGATAGAAATGAGTTCCTCCTGCTTGTCTCTGTTGTGTCCAGTTGTGCTGGGGTGAGGGAAGTAGCTGCTTATTCTAATCCAGAGCTGCCTATTCCCGGGAATAAAGTGTTATCAAATTGAATATAAGAACAGATATTCTGGATGTGATGAAATAACATACCTGTTATACACCCATGTGTAATGAAACACACGGATTTTACTGTATGCTTTCTTCTATTGAACTGTAACTCTCTACATTACAGTTTAAAATTCTCAGTAGCAGATTCTGTCATTTTTGTAGAGGTTGAAAAGCTTTGGATAGATTATTGAGAAGAAAGGGGACTTGAGGAAATGAAATAAAACAGAGTGGTCTTAAGAAGATAATTCAGAAACTCTCTTTTCTCTGTCCCATCAGAACAGGAGAGCACTCAATGAATTTGAATGTCACAGACAAATTTCAGAACTGGTAAAAGGCAATGGTTCTTGTATACAGCCTGAACAGTAGGTCTGTGAAACTCATTGCTGCAAAGGCTATTAAGGCCAAGAGTATAGCAAAGTTGAAAAAGAAATCGGATACTAGCGGAGTTATTACTGATATCCAAAATTATAATAATTAATGTTATCAAAGTTTGAAAGAGATATTGTGTTTCAAGCTTTGGGGCACAGGGTAATCTCTGTCTGACAGATAACGAAGATGAGACTTGTGGAAAGATGATGTCATGTCTACCTTGCATGGACTCTTGTGCTACAGTCTGAACTTCTATGCTGCAAAAGTATTTGAACCTGTTGTCTGATTGCTTGTATCAATTACTGTATACAAAATCCTTTGAAATATACATCTGTATCAACAGATGTGATAGTCATCTAAAACACTGTATTTAATCAAATTAAGTCAGGACTAAATGCAGCATGATTGGGTATCTTTGTAATTGTGTAGGTGTCAAAATGCTACTGACTGGTATAAATGGTCTTACACTACACTGAGCATACATACTGAGCATATGTGTCTGTTAGGGTGCATTGTGATTTTTTAAATACAGTTATTTTTCAGTACAGGTTTTCCTGCTTAGTCTCATTGCTTTATTGATAAGTCCAGAGTATCATGTTTTCTAGATACAAGGTCTGTCTGCTTTTTCCAAACAGAACCACTTCTCAATTAGTGTGTATTCTGTTGTGGAGCAGTCTGTGTGCCACTGGAAATAAAAGCCAAAATGACCTTGCAGTTAAAGTTCACTAACTCAAGATATCCAGCCACAAAAAATGAATCCCAAGGCAATTCTTGTGTTTCCCACCCACCTCTTATGACTGGGAAAGGGATTAAAAGAAAACATACACAATAATGTGATTGTGATTATTCTATTCTATTCTGTTCTGTTCTGTTCTGTTCTGTTCTGTTCTATCCCGTCCTGTCCCGTCCCACTTACTCCTTTTTTCTGCAGTGTTTTCTGCTGGGTCTTGCAACTGGTTTTTAGTGCAACTTTTGGAATCTATAGAATAATAAGCACTATTATTTTATAACCTTCTGGCAGGATACAAGCATGATGTAGCTGTTTCCCTCAGAGATATAACACCAACATGGCATGTGCAGACTTTTGGAAATAAACAGAACTAGATCTAACTCTGGATGGAAACCAGAACCAGTACCAGAGGATTTAAACTTCAGTTGCCTATCCTGTAAATAAACACTCTCCAGAAGAAGTTGTTTCAGACTTAACAGCTATTAAAGGAGGGCTCTAAGGGACCAAAGTTGTTTTTATTTTTGCTTACATGAGAGGTTTCATGTGAAATGATGTGTTAGTAGGAGCTGTGCAGGCTTGCACAGTGAACCACTAATCTGTCATGTAGACCTTGTCCCAAGTGCTAGGGCCAGGAAGAAGTGGGTAGCTTTAATCCCTTCACACATTCAGGTCTGGCAAGAGTAGTTGGAACGGTTTTCAGAGGTGGTGTGGAAAAGTAACTTTATAAAGAAAATGATCTCATTACTTTTCACCTTCTTCCCTAACCAGCATAATTAATATCCTAATGTTCCCTAAGATTAGTTTTATTTCCTGCCCAGATAGTTGACAGACACTGCTGAGATTTGAATTCACAGCAGGCGAGAGCAGATGGCTACCTTCGCTAACAGATTACTGCATCAAAGCATACAAACTGTCCAGCTCTGTCTCAATAAACTTCAACATATGATTTATAAAGTGAACGTAATAGAAGAAATCCATGATGCCTATAACGGGAATCGTATTACAGCACTTAAAGCACTGGGAGAATTGCTTTAGCAGTTATTGTATACTTGTGCTGATCTTCAGATCTTACTAGGCAAGAAAGCATTGCCTGGAAAATTGTTTTCTCTTTGATATTACTTCCTCTCATTTAATTTTTATTGAACTAATTAAACTTAAAGGGAGATTTCCAATACATATAGCTTCTAGTGAAGTTCTAGCAAACATATTAATGCATTCATACTGATTTGATAGTTAACTGTTTGTATGGCACATTTTATGTAGGCAAAAAAGTCTCTGCTAAACTGCTATACCTGCAAATCCATGATGAAACTACTACACTCTTAACCAAAAAACAAGTAACAGCAACAAAAAAGAGAACCATTGTTTCAGAAAAAGAAAAGGCATTGCAATAACATACCCAGCACAGCTTGATTATTTGAGATGATAAATTGCAAGTAAAACTTGCTTGGAACAGTTGATGAGAAGTGCCTCATAAAGCAGGCCAAGGCTTTTTACAGAGTGTTGCAGCTCCAAATGATGGCATAGTATCTTTTAAGACAGATATGATATTTCTAGCATGTTGCATAATTATTTGCTATGTAAATAAATATGAAATGTGAGGTCCTTTGTACCTAAAGTCTATTTATCTTGCTGGCATTATTTTTTAAGAGGATCAGTCTATAATTCCTTGTGCTTTTGTAAACGTTCAGCGTATATTCACTCTTCAGGAAGCTCCCGTTGCTTTAGGTGCTGAAAAATGAGATAGAGAGTGATTTACAGCTCTGTGAGATGGAGGGGGAGTCCTGATTCCTGCAAAATCTGGGCTTGTTTCCTGATGAGTGGTACTGTGTCACTGCTTTTCTGCTTTCCTAAGGGCAATAGTGAAGTCTGCAGCTCTGTGCAATTGCTAACCCTCTCTTCAGGTTTGATCTGTTCAGTGCTCCGTTTCCCTCACTTTGTACTTAAGATCTAGGTTTTGCCCTGCTCTCTGTGAGCTGTGTCTCTGGATGAGAGGGTGGGCTGCAATCCCTTGGGCGATACTGGGAGCTAATGGGATTTTCCTGTTAGTGTTGTGGAGAAGAGTAGGAATATCACAATGTGAGTTCGCGGAAAACAGAGGTTTCTTTGCAGCTGTTACGAAGAGACAGATTAAATTTCCTGTTTTAAAGAATAAGGGAAGGGTTTTTTCATTTGAAGTTAAAAACTGAAGTTAGGATAACTTCTGTTAGCCCACCTGAAACATTTCCCTATGTAATTGAGTTAATGTATTTCCACAGACAGTAGTATTTTCTTAGGATGTCAAGTGGAGGAGGTGCAGAAAAATGTTACATTGCAACTTAAAGATTGCAGTACGTGTTTCCAAAGATGCTGTTTGTATTACCTGACTGAATAGTAATTGACCACAGTAAATATCTGATTTAATGGTGGTTTTGCTTGCATTTATACAACTTGCTTATAATTGAGTGATGTCCTTCTGTCAAATACAAAAGCATGTGGGCTTTTTTGTTGTTTCTATCCTAGACTTGCCCTCAGCAAACTTAAGCAATTACAACATCACCGTGGTGGAAGGAAAGAGTGTCACATTGTACTGTGATACCACTGGCGGGCCACGCCCTAATGTGTCCTGGGTGCTCACTAATCTTGTTTCAAACCATGAGGTAAGTTTCATATTCAAAGACGTGACAATTCAGGTACAGAAGATACCTGCTGAAGGATGGAGTGAAGCTTTCATGTCCAGCTTTAGTTAACTTTTTATTAAAAAGATGAAATAGAAAATTAATGGCAGGATTACAATTGTTTTCCACTTACTTTCAAATCAGGGTGACTGCCACAGTGCCTGTGGAGAATGGCAGACATTCATGCACTCGGATTTTTGGATGTTCACTTATAGATGAGTACTGTGATTTTTTGAAGTAATATGTGGTGAATGAGGATACTGAAACATAAGGGCTTTCTTATTATCACTGATACCTCCATACGGAGAATAAATCTAATCTACCCTAATAAAGAAAAAAGCTTTCTATCTCTAATTATATTACATTTTAATGCCAAAAGCATAGTGTGTTGGAATTTGGTTGTAAATATTATTTTGTGGCTTGTTTAATTTTCCTTCAACAAACAAAGCAACAAGAGGAAGCCTTGGAAATTGAAGTGAAGGTTTTACTAAAAAGAATGGCAGGGTTTTTTTTTTTTAGTGAAGTATGAAGATGTTTCCTCAGTAAAATCATCTAGGCAGGGGGAATTTTCTTTCCTGAGATCTTTGTATTCTGTGTCTGTTCCTTAGACTGTGTGCACATGGGAGATATAATGATTAAGTTATTTCTGATGGAATTGTTGATAAAGAGAAGCAGATCTTCAACATGTGGCTGGCTGACCTCTTAAATTACCATTATTTACACAGTGGGCAAGACCCTCTGTTATTTATAATTTTATGGCATTGGCTTTCCTACATTCATGATGGTGCAGACTGCGTAAAGCTTCCCGGTCTGTACAAAGTGCAGGGTATGTACTTCCAAAACTGTTCCTGCAACCTCTGAGGTCTCATAATCTTTGTACTTTCTTCCTTGAGGTCATGATATTAGGCCTGTATAGAAATTGACTAGCCTATCTTCCAGCTCTCCTCAGTAAGAGCTCTGCAGGGCTCTAGTTTTGTTTTTAAAATTTTATCTAATCTGTAAAACTACCCAAAGGCATCAGTCGTCATCAAGAACAAGAAATTAAAACAGTTTGGGGAACCTATGCCAAGTTGTGCTTTTTCTTTTTTTGAGTTATAAGCCAAAACAAATGTGGGATGCTGTTCAACAAGTGAGATCACTTCATTTTTTAACCCTCCTATCTTTAAAATGCCATGGTCAGTTTGCTTCAAGCTTTCCGGAAATGTTCTGTCCTGGCATAACTTCATCTTGAGATTTCAGAAGGGCTCATAATATAGGCTAGCTACAACCTTAGCCATGGAGCACAGTAGTCTTTTCAGTAGCAGAAGAATGAGTGCCTTTTAAACCTCATTTGCCATTCACAACTATCCTTCCCTTTTCTGTGAGTGTTGTTTTTGGTTTCCTTTCTCCCACTTCCATATCTCAGTTTCTGCCTCCCTTTTCTTCACCTCCTATGCTGCTTTTGCCTGTTTTCTCTCTCTTTCCTGTTTTACAAGAGAGACGTTAAACTGAACTAAACTCTAGTCCTGCAAAGCTAACTGTATGCTCCCAGTGTCTGTGCTGATATATAATCCAGTTGATGTTAGTTAGATTTTTCTTGCTCTAGATTTCAGCCCTGAACCTGCGATTGAGCCCTGCTGCTTTCAGTCCAGCTTTGAGCACTGCTGACCTCTGAGAGTTGCGCATAGAGAGATGTGTAATGGGTGTTTGCTTTTCTGCTCACCTCGCCTAGTGTCACACTCAAATCAAAGGGACATTTAACTTAAGTGGAGTTAAGGTGTCATCTCGAGGTTCAAAATTCTGGTCCCACAGGACTGTATGCAGGAGTGTTCCCACATGTCTTCATTGACCACAGCTGAAAGTCACTGTGGTTTTATGGATGCAGCGTGTTACTTGTTTGTGTTCTGTGTAGCACTGAAGTGTGTATGTGTACACTAAGAAAAGTACCTCAAAAGTAGTTTTTAAAAATTATCCTAATTATTATTTATTTTCTGAACATGTTTTGGTTCTTTTCTTTTTTAAGAAAACAGTCTTGCGCTTTTTGAAAAAAATCCAATATGGAAAGAGTAATTATTTGGAGATCATAATGAATGATTTAAGAAAACCAGAGTCTTTAACAACTAGCTTTGCTAGGTTTTTTTTTTTTTCTTTTTTCTTTTGGTAATTCAGCCCTATTTGCTTTATTCAGTGTTGCATAGCTGCATATTCAATATGGCATTTAAGACTGTAAATGGGCACTGAGCTTTCTAACAATCATAAGAATCAATATTTCTAAGAATCATAATTCTCACCTTAATTAGCCTGTGCTTAAACACATAAAACAGTACTTGGGCAGTAGCTTAGGTAGTAGAAGGTATATAATTTGTCATGGAAGATTTCTTGAGAAGAAGAAGCTTTCAAGAAAAATTTGGCTAAGGAGGAGGGAGGAGACACATTGTCAAGGTACAGTAGAGCTCAGAAGGCAGCTGTGGAAGAGATGTCAAGTGTAAGTGTAAAGGAAAGAGACAAAAGGAAGAGTAAAGGAAGGGTTGAGCAGAATATGGGAAGGAAGGAAGGAAGGAAAGAAGGAAGGAGTTCAAGGGGAGCAGAAATAGACTGTAGAAATCAGTCATGAAGTCGAAGAGAGGGATGAGCAAGGTTAAGGGTATAGAAAGAAATATTTTTGTAGAGGGGAAGAAGTGTTCAGAAAAACAGGCAGAAACTGAAAGTGACAGGACAGAAAAATGGTTGAGTGCAGTGTTTGTAGCAGGACTTTCGGAGCTTTGAATCCACTGCCACTGACAGTTACAATTGGTTCCGTAGGTGTCTTGTGTCTGTTTGGATAAGACACTAAGTAAGACTTTGATTAATTGTAGACTGATTCAGCTAAAAGGAAGGGAAAATGAAAAATGCCATTTGGCTGTGGCCAATGACTCCCTCTCTCTTCCTTGTTTTTTACACTACGGTTGACACATACATGTTTTTCTGATGGCTTGTAGAGTGACACAAGTAAGAACCCTGCCTCGCTAACCATAAAGAACGTTTCATCCATGGACAGTGGACTGTGGATTTCCTGCGTAGCAGAGAACATTGTGGGAGAGGACCAAGCCTCTGCCGAGCTCACGGTATTATGTACGTACGCAGGCCTTCATACTGTTCCCAAGGCCAAACTGCATTGGCAGCAACTGTTTTGAGTATAAATAATTTTTCGGCACACAGGTTGTTGAAACAAAACCCATTAAGACATGCAAACTCTCTACTGCAGTTAATGCTGGGAGTAGCCCAACCAGCAGTTGTTGTATTTATCTTTTTCAGCCCTGCATTCTGCAAATTATCTTCCAGTTAGAACGGTCTGTAAGTAAAGGTCTGAAACCCAAAATACTCAAAGGCAGTGTCAGTGTGGGAAGGTTTGTAATGGTGTCCATGTACATACGCACTGTCTTAGGAATTAAGACGTGTGAACGCATCAAAAGGCTCGTAGAATTAATTATAAGAGACTACAAATGTTTAAGTTCTTGTTATGTAAAGCAACAACGGCTTTGTTCAAAAAATAACACACTTGCAACATTTGTACTGCCAGATGTAAATTTTTTTGTCATAACTTTGAATAATGTACTTATTTGTCAGGGCCAAGGAAGGGGGAAGGGACATGTAGTCTAGAGGCACTGCCTTCTTAGATCTAAGCTCCAGCCTGAATTCATTTTGTGTGAACTAGACAGCATGTTTTCACAAGTTGCAACCCTCTGTTTAATTGAAGATGGGAATGGAACGCTTTGTAGATGGCAAACTTTGTTCAGCATGTGCTCATGACAGAGTAAACTAGAAAAATCACTGTAGATGTAGGTTTGTAGGTTGAAATTGGATATGTAATAGCAATGGGAAGGGACATAAACTAGAAATGTTTGAACAGTGTAAATGAGATTTTGAGTTTGGCACTGTTATGAGTGATAAAAGGGAGTATAACTAGATAAAATTGGATGCAGTTAAGAATAAGTATCAAGGAAAATTTCCCAATAGTGAAATAATGGGCAAGGTGTTAGAGTAATCTCCTGAGGGAAACAGAACAAGCCTGTAAACTTCAGGCGTTTAGCAGGTTTGAACAAAGAATCAGAAAATGTATGGTAGAAAATCATCTTTCCCTGACAGAAGAATCCAGGGAATTAAGTCATCTGTTCTGGCTTTGATTCTGTGAAGAAAATAATCTGAAAGTTTGGATTCCTAGCTTAATATATTTCCAGTACTACTTGCTTTTGGCCAACTTTTAAATATTTTCAATACTGTTGTGTTCTTTCAGCACTCCTCTGCACCATTTTTCCAGCAGAGTAAAGCTAAAATGTCTCTCTCCCCATTCTCAGTGATCTAGTAACTGAACTTACAGGGTTTAAGTGATTTAACAGGTGTTAAGTCTTTGTCTGAAACTAGTTTGTTTTGTTTCTTTCTAAAGAACAGCCTCATTTCAGTTGTAAGCATAGTACCCTAGGCAGAACAGGTGGGTTCCTGTGTGAGTACCCTCCAAATAGGTATCATTCTTATCAATAACATTCTTTTATATTGATGAAAGAAAAACGCTTCCCTGGTAACTTTGGGGGGAGGGAGGGAAGGGAGGAAAGACATGTTGAGAATATTCTGATGTTCTTTGCTCTTTTTTTCTGATATAGTTGCACCAAATATCACATTTATTGAATCTCCAACCCCGGACCACCACTGGTGTATTCCATTCACTGTGAAAGGGAACCCTAAGCCCACATTGCAGTGGTTCTATGAAGGGGCTATACTGAATGAGTCCGAATACATCTGTACTAAAATACATGTTATCAATCAAAGTGAATACCATGGCTGCCTTCAGCTGGACAATCCTACCCACCTGAATAATGGTGCTTATACCTTACTGGCAAAGAACGAGTATGGAGAGGATGAAAAAAGGGTTGATGCTCATTTCATGTCAGTGCCTGGAGATGGTGAGTATATTTTTTTTTATGTTAGCAATTGCAAATTGATGAGACTGTGGAGACAGTGCTCCTGGCCAGTTTAACTGTTTTGTAGGTTTGGAAGAAGCTTTTTATATGCTCCCGCACCCTTCCCCCTTCCCCTCCTGCCCCCCAATGAATGTCTTCAAGATTAGTTGTAAAATAATGTTTTTCTTGAGCATTTTCTTGTTTATTGCTTCTCAAGGGAGGCCATTCTAGTACTCTGTAAATCTTCCCTTTGAGTAACTATCCTCAGTGCCAGATAAGGCTAGTAAAAGGTTGCTGTGTCTGAAGTGTTTCCTCAAGCCTCAGTTCTGATCCTGGAAAGCACTGGGTGCCAGTTCAGCCACTCTAAGTTTTCTGCACTGGATATGAATGCAACTAGACAGTGTATCCAAGGACACAGGGGATGCCTATGTAGCATCTAGTGCCTTGTTGGAAAATCAATAGTGCAGTTCAGAGAGTTGATGATAATATGTTGTGTAGGACACCAGAGGGAGCTGGAGAGAAAACAAGTAACCCAGAGGCAGGATGGACGAGGTCTCAGGTCCTCACAGGCATTTCGATGTCCAATTCCCATTTGTTTCCATGGAGGTTGGGCACCTACATGCCTGGGAATATCCATGCTCAAGATGGTTGCTGTTAAGTATTTGCATCCTCAGTTGCTCTAAAGGCTCTGCCTCCGCCCTCCTAAATGCTGTGTGGGCAGGCTCAAGGTGGACTAACTCGTTGAGCTTCCGGGACTACTGTAAGTGCTTGATGTTCACCGTGGTTTGATGTTTTCCCACATCTTCAAAACCATATGTGAAGTGACTGAAGGCATACATGTAAGCATATTGCTGTATGTGGAAAAAACGCTGAGTGGACCTTGCACAGCTGGAGTGGAAATACAGGCATGTTTTTGCACAAATAATTGCACAGTCATATCTGAAAATATGAGCGTATGTGTACCTTTGGCTTTTTAGCCATGGGATATAAATAGCCGCCTTTTTTTGAAACAGCAATGTGCAGTGCTAATGTTATCTGGCAGAAAAAAAAAAAAGTGAATATTTAAATTCTCTCTCCTGCATTGCAGGCTACAGACAGCAAAAATATGGTCTGTATTTAGTGTTTTTCCCTCTCAGCTCAGTCTGCTGTAGGGAGAGAAATGGCAGGGCTTTTGCTTTCCCATCCTTAGAAGGAGAAGGTGAAGAGCTGATAGAACCAGGCTTTATTTACTCCTGATGTCCATAGTGATCCTCTCCTCTTTTTTCTCTGGAGTTCTTCCTTAAATAGACTCATTACAGAAACATGCCACAGTTTCAACTACTGGCATCCCCTAATACTGCATTATAACAGTTCCGTAAAACAGTTCACCTCATCGATGTTCTGTGTACAATGGAAGTTCTTTTACACCCTGATTATTTATTACAAACCTGGCTTCATTTTCTTAACAGAATAACAGTTCCTCTAATACATTTAGGTGAATTTATAATTTTTTGTCTTTGCTCCAAATCCCTTTTACTTTTCTGGTTTTCCTTTGTGCTTCTCCCCTGTACACTGAAAATTTCCCAGCTGTGGTCATTTAAATCAGTAAATAGAACTGTAGGTATCCTCCAAATTAGAAAGACAGCACGATTTATTTGTTCCATATACTCATAAGGAATATAAGTCTCCCAAAATAATCTATGCTGTGTTCTTTAAGCATTTCCCAAGCTCTGTGGTGGATTAAGCTTCATGAAAAGGGTATAGAGGAAGCTGGACTATGTGTAGACAGGATGTAACTGCATTAGAAAACAGCTTATGCATAGTGGATGGCACCAAACCAGTCTTAAAAATTAACAACTGGGGAAATTGCTTATCTACTTAGCCTCCTCAATATTGTTTTTATTTTTTTCCTATAAGAATCATGGCATTGAGCTTTTGGAAATGTCACAACGTTGTTTCCTCCAGTGAAGCTGACATAAAAGCAAATGTTAAAAAACTAGAATCCTCTGTGCATTGTATTACAATTTTTGTTTTGAACTATTACTATTTAAAGCACTGTCAGGCTTTTTCAAACCCTTAAAAGGCTTTTTCAGTGCTGTCGTTACTGTGTAGTTTCTTCTTTTGGCCCACATATTGTACAATGAAGCATAAAGATTAAGGCCCACGCCCTGGTATTATGTTCATTTCCATGCCTTCATGACTGAATTAAATACCAACCCTGATGTTTCATGGGGTGGGGTATACTCACTGAGCTTTAAACTGATTGTCTGGTTATTGCATCACTTACAGGCAAATGCTCTGAAGGTAAAAACAAAAGAAAATAAAAAAACCCCCCTCACCTATAATCCATATGTCTGTCTAAATTAAACAGAACTAAGTCTGAAGCATGTTCTGTCATCAACAGTGTAATACTCCATTTTCAAAGTTGCATCAAATGTGATGAAGACATGATTTGTGCTAAGATGCTCTCAACTTCCAGCACATTACTTGTAGGACATTTTTCACTGGTCTGAGGATGCAGGCATAAAGGAGAGGAAAGCATGTACCACAGTGGGATTTCTACTGAGTTAATGATAACACAGTTAATGTTGTAAATTAAGACTTTGTTTTAAATAGAAAGACCTGGAAGAATAAATTTCATATTCTATATGAGCTGGATTTTTAACTTGCTTTAATCTGCTAAAGTTCTTGTGAAGCGGTTCTTGTTGAGGATGACTTGATTATTTGAGACTACACTGCAGCAAACAGTAAGCAAGACACATTCATGTTTTATTCTGGAGGCTGTTCCCCTAGTTGATCCAAAACAGCTAATGAATGTGGGAGATTTTTACCAATAATAAGTATTTTTAATTAAGCTTATTCATCTACCAGCTCTCTGCTCTAAAATTCAGCTGAAGGAATCCAAGTCGCATAGTATCTTGTCAAAGTAAAAGAATATGTGAAATATGCCTTAGAAATAGCATCTTGCTTGTGTGGCATAACAACATGGGCTGTTTTGCAGAAGTATGTTTTTGGATTGAATCTTTTGCTGCTGCTTTGTTTTGAAAATGTCAACTTTAGAAAGAAAGAAGCAAGCAAACCAAGTGTAGTTGATGTAGTTTATAAAGATGAGTAAATAGGATAAGCCTCTTAATAATTTATTTACACAACAACCTGTTCTAACAGGGACCAAACCAACAATGCTGTTCTGTGTTTGTCTTAAAAATAATTGTGTGTAAACATGCAAAATCACTGTGGTGAAGTTTAATGTTAAAATAGCTTCAGCCGATGTTTTGATGATTGAATAGATATGTTTTTATGTATGGAATACTAAATAGAAATTTGAGTTTCATCCAGCATCTTGATTTTTGCAACTTTATTTGAAGGGAAGAATTTAGTTATATAAAAGATACTTGAATGGAGTTGATGACTTCCTAGTTTATATCCCTGGCAGGAGTTAGGGGGTTAAACTAATCTGATTACTTTATCCCAATTCCAGTAAACAGTGACAAAAATGTTGCCAATAACTCAGGTATAAAGGCCTGGGAATTCTTTTTTTTTCCTTCAGATTTAAGAAGGTAAATTAGAAATACTGTCTTTCAGCAGATGGATGTTTTATACTGGAAAAAAACGAATCCCTGAGCTTTTGTGGACAGAAAACCATGGTCAGAAGGTGCTTGAGGACAGATAGTACAAGCTTTCTTCACTTGTTATTTATTTCTGCAGATTGACATGACAGTTCTCCTGGGGTCTATTAACCTATATCTCTGGATACTAGAATATCTTCAAATGCATTTGAAAATAAACCTAATTATCTGCTGCCATTCTGCAAATAGGTTGCAACTTGGTTTAGTATTTTCAGCAGAGATTCTCACACTGTTGACATAAGCAGAAACAGTTGTGTTCCGGTCATACTTCATAGTGGCTTTATGCCGGTGTAATGCCACTGCTATGGATTTACTGTATAGTACTATAAACAGAATTATGCTTTTTGAAGTTTGTTTCATCTTTAGAGATTTTAACTATCTGTTAATTTTATTACCAAATCAACAAAAAGAAAGAGTAAAAGTATGGAAGAGATGATTAGGAGCCTAATACATCAGCTATGCTATAAATACATTATAGACCAAAATGAACAAGTAAGTTGAAACACAACACAAGTATCTTTCAAAGCGTGAATAGTCTAATAGTACGCTAGTTTCAGTGGGCGCTCTGTGCAATATGCTCATATATGTGCTCAGCCTTACATATGTGCAGTAATTAGAAAAAGCTGCAAACTGGAACTAGTAAAATTTAAAAAAGTGTAGACTAGACGAGTATCCAATTTGCTTGTGTAAAGGCTGGCTTCTGAGACATCTGACTCTTTTGGTAAAAGTTCTGTCTGTGTATCAGCTGTGCAGCTGGCTTCTTGGAAGCATCCTTTTACAGAGCGAATGAAATGGTGCTGCTTAGGTCATTGCTACCTCTAGCCCTTAGTTTGCCAGCTCACAGCTAAATCAGTTTGCTTTCACAGTGATTTAATAGCAACATTTTTTAACCTGATAAAAAAGTCAGTGATTGTCAATACTCACTGAAGTCTGCTTCCACGTAAGGTCAGGGAGAATTTTACCATTGATTTTTCAAGAAGAATAGTTATTGTTGCACTTATTCCAGATATGCATTACCAGCAGAAAGCAGAATTTTGGCCAGTTGGGAAATACGCCTGCCTTTACCAGAGCTAGTGCCCTGTGCATTAGCTGTTTCACATGAAGCAAAATAATAGCCTTGAAGCAAAATACTAACCTTTGGGATAGCTCTAAAATGGTTGTAAATGTAATCTGATAAACAGGTACTGCAATATAGTGATGTTGCTTTGCATTTCTAAAGGTACTGATCATTGCTATTGCAAATAACTTGTCAACTCTTAAAAAGTTTCTAAAGAAACTCTTAGTCTTCCAGCATTTGCAATCTATTTACAAAAGCTTTTTCTCTTTTTTTTTTTTTCTTCTCTTTTTCATGTGCAGGTAGTGGCCCAATTGTGGATCCAGATGTTTATGGTATATATTTGATTTCCTTTTCCTTTTCTTTTAATGATAGAAATGAAGGAACTGAAACCATTAAAAGATTGAATGTCAGGCTCAGTTAGATTGAAATGGCACATATTATAACACAGTTCTAAAAGGTACTTTATATTTTTGGTTCTTCTCCTGCCTTATATTATTTAAGATACGTGAGGGTAATATGACATTTTACTTACTCTGCTGCTTTTGGTTCACAGTAGGAGAAGCATAAATCCACTGCTACAAATTGTTGCACTTGATCCTGTAGGGTGATAACTGTCTGATGTAGCTCACAGGCATGAGATTTTGTGAACCTTTTGGAGGCATTTCTTGGAGGAAAGAGAGTTCGTGATATCTCCTTACATAATTTATTTTTTTCAGGGATGATTCCATACTTGTTTTGCCTCCAAAAATGTACCCCTAAATCCTACTTAAAAATGAGGTTGGCACAAGTAAGTTTTCCTGTAGGCAATTTATTTTGCTCTGTCCGCTCATTTGTACCTTCCCTTAATCTCTCTTGCATAAGCAGACCATCAACTCAGTGGTACCTGAGTGTGTGCCAGAAGATTTGATGACACAGTGTTCACATTAGTTTTTTAGTTAGGCAAAATATTTTGGTCTGTTCCTAGTGAAAGCTGGAGTGCACTAGAATAGAAGCTGCAGAATGAAAAGCAAC
This sequence comes from Balearica regulorum gibbericeps, assembly GCF_011004875.1. Lineage (NCBI taxonomy): Eukaryota > Metazoa > Chordata > Aves > Gruiformes > Gruidae > Balearica > Balearica regulorum. Next base: position 42,565,056 of record NC_046220.1, on the reverse strand, counting down.
TGGCTAGTTTTACATAATACTTCTGGTATACTTATGGTGAGTGGGAAAGTCCATCCTAACCAACATACCCAAACACCCTTTAGCTTCCAGACGAAGCTGGATCCTGTTTGGAATACTTTTTATTTGGATGAAATGGCCCATGACTCAAGTTTTCTTAAGTTGATTTAAATGTTATTGCTTTGATTCCATTCCATGTCATTAAACTTTAGCAAATGTGCAATTGAAGCATCAATTTGGCTTTAAGTGCTTAGAAATGCTAAAGGATAGCTTCCCCTCCCTCTCTTCCAAATGTTTGGGTTTTTGAGGGTTTTTTTTGTGGGGGGGTAGGGGGTGGGAAGGAGGCGATGGTTTGCACAATTTCTTGCATGTGTTGTATTATATAAGCTGCATGCATGAAGATTTTGATTCTGAGCTGTTGATCAAGATCCTGATGCCTGTGTATGGCTTTAACCATATCAGCGCTGTGCTTCAATTGACTTGGGTAGGTTTCTGCTGAGATGTGCACTTCAAGTTGTGCTAGTGGATCACAGCCCTTGCAGCCTGATGAAAGCAGCCTTCCTTTTTTACTCCTGGCTTTTCTTTCTGCTGTTTGAAACGGCTGTCTTTGATCTTTGTTTCAGTGACTCAGTGCTTGTTTTGAGAAACTCTTTGTAGTCCAGAGTGTTTCCCTAATTATTTCAAATTTACAAGTCCACTTAGTGAGGTGAATAAATGAGGCTGAGTGGAAAGTCTAGGAACTGCCACAGTTTTTCAGAGAACCGCTGCCTACATGGCTGATGACAGGACCACTGGGATGAGCTTCCGCCAGAGACTGAGCAGATTTCATGATATTTTTTCAGACCGCTTTCTCTCTGTGCTAACCTGTTTACCCACAACTCAGATTGTGTCGGAAGAAGATTTAAAGCCCACCCCCCTACCCCCAGGCTTCCCTTTAAGATGCATTTTTCAGAGACGGGTGCTAATCATGTGCGAATGTGCCCAGTGTAAAAGGTAAAGGCAGTGGTAGAGGATTTGATCCTGCTGGGCACTGGGACTAGCTGTTTATCTGTCAGTCTGTTGGCCTCAGGTAAAGTTAATGGGACCTGCAAGGTGCTTCCTGGGGGGCTCCCTATGGGGGTCCATCAGGGCAGGGCCTGGCAGCCAGGGCCCTCCCACTGCCCCAGCCAGGAGCGGGGTAACCCGGAGGCCCATGGGCAGCCACGGCCTCAGGCATTGGGCACTACCCTGGGGCTGAGGCCAGGCCAGGGCCCGCAGGTGGGGCGGGCTCAGCAGGACCCATTTTTGGCCAGGCCCAGGCTGTGAGGGAGGAGATGAAGACAGAGGCGACGGAGGGCAGGGGACCCCAGCCTTGAGTACCCCTCTGTGCAGAGAAAAGCCCTTCAGGGTGGATTCCCTCTCTCCCTTGGGAATTGACCTTCTGTGTCCTGTGCTCCACGTGAGGTGATTTCGAAATGTTTTCTGTTAAGTGTTTTGAGCACACAACAGGAAACAGAACTGATGAGGTCACAGCAGGCTGCGTGATGTCGTGTTTGCCGAGGGGAATCCCAGCAGCTGCACTGGGCACAGCGCAGGTGCAAAGCAGTCGCTAGTGCCTCCCTCTCACCTCTGTGGCACCTCTCTGAAAAGGCAGAAGTATGTCCTGGCCCTGTCTGGGAAGTAACTGAGAGAATTAAAGGGACTCACCCAGGGCTGAGCAGGAAACCAAATGCAAATCCAGCTTCTTTGGCTCTGAGTTCATGTCTTCGTGCCACACTGCTGCTTCTAACATGGTGGTGAACACGAGAGTGCCAACATAGAATCATAGAATGGTTTGGGTTGGAAGGGACCTTAAAGATCATCTAGTTCCAACCCCCCTGCCATGGGCAGGGACACCCTCCACTAGACTACGTTGCCCAAAGCCTCATCCAACCTGGTCTTAAACACTTTCAGGGATGGGGCATCCACAACCTCCACAACATGCCCCATATCACCCAAGCCCCCCAGGAGACTGTGCAGTGACACCCCCCTCTTTCCCCCCTGCCCCATGCTGGTGTGACGGTGCTGTTGTCTGTATCCCAGCTGCCATGCACCTTGTTTGTAAAATGGCTGCAAAATGCTGCCCAGCCCTAGCTGCGATTCACCGCAGTTGGTGTAGTCACAGGTGGCTGTGTGAGGTACACAGCACTGGAGAACCTGGCCCTGAAGCGATCGGAGTCCCACATAGCGTGAGTCAAGAGGCGTGACCCTGTCTGTATCAGAGTGCTCAGTGTCTATGTCAGAATTTCATAGTGAAGTGAACAGGAATTTAACTCAGAATCGCCCGGTTTTGGCTGGATAGCTGTTGCACGTGTTTTTCTTGCCTGGCTCACGCGTTTCAAGAGGCTTTGAAGATCTGGCACCAGTTCAAATGCAAGTGCTTCATACAGCTGGGAATGGCAACGTAACACCAGCGTACCGATGTGGCCTACTTTAGCTCTTGCCCATTTTAATATAAAAGTGCATTCAGAGGATTCACAGACCAGACCTGAATCACTCTGCATAGTTCTTGTTAGTCCTGCAGGGTGTGATTTCCTGTAGCTTAGTACAGATGTGAGCACAAACAGAACTGCAAATAGCATCAGCTTTTGCCCACCGCTATATACAGGTAAAATTAAAAGCAAAAAAATTTCCCTCTTGGAAGTTTGTGTTACAGAGCCAGAGCAGTGAAGGCTCTAAATGTTTGTTTTATATATTGGTCTAATAAAGCTACTGTAAATAAATACAGAGTTGGTCAAAACTCTCTTTGTGAAGATTTTCCCATTAATTGCAAAGGAAGCCCAATCTTGTAAGCTGAGATAGTTGTTATAAAGTGGATTCTGCCTGCAAATGAAGGAAGCAGAAGTCACCCCTTTGCTGTGGCAAAGCGTGTAGTCATGGTGGCGGATGGTCTACACAGCACCTTGTCCAAGTGTCCAGGTGAGCCAAGCAGGCAGGGTTTGTGCTGCCTGGAGCAGGGAGTGCTGTTTGTTTGCCTCTTGCTACTGTTCTGACCTTGCTGCATAGGAAGCTATAAGCATAGTGATGCAGTGCTGAGTCGGACAATTCAAATGGTAAAAGACATGGGAAATTAAATTTTGTTTCTCATGAAAGCTCTGTATACTTAATATGTATTTTGGTTTGAAAGATGCATGCATGGTGTAGAGCCAAAATAGACTGAGCTGATTAGACAACTTACTGTACTGACTGTAGCACTGGTGCCAGGGATAGCTGCGTAGCTTCATATACCAAAAAATCTGCACCCTGCTGAGTGCTTTGCAGAAAGCAAATGTGTTTGTGCATGCATGAAGATCAAAAGCCCAGTGCAGCTTGTTGCTAGCATTGCTCTCCTAGTTCTCCAAAACGGCCCTGGGAGCTAAAGAAGATAAACTCTACTGAGGCACAGGCACTCCCTGCCCTTGCTTGGCATCAGCTTTGCAGTTGCAAGGGTTCCTGCCCCTGTAGTTAGTAAGAGCTATGCCTCTGTGCTCTGCTTTTTCAGCTTCACAGTTAAAATTTCATGTGACAGCTTGTGGCACTGATTTTAATCAAAGCGTATAAAGAAATATGCAGTTAATTGCAAATTTAAATTACAATGCTGGAGGTGCATTTTGTAATCGATGCAGTTATTACCCTTGTTTGTTTCTTTCATCTGCACACATTATAGTCATAAAATTGAAATGTTAGGTATATTTCCAGATGTAATCATAAAATATGCATTTATTTTATTTTAATGCACATTTCTCTAAGGTCATATGTATATTATTTAATTCTTTTTATCCCATTTGAATAATTTGACAGGAAATCATGGACTGTAAATATCTGTGCTTCATTTTAAAATAATCGTAAATAATTAAGCCATGTTCATTCTTTTTGATGGTTCTGGATTCACCCTGCAGACCTATCAGTGGAATTATTTTGATAAATCAAATTTCTTCATACCATCTCAGGCACTTAATTTTTTAAAAATTTACCTGTATGACAGTTTATGATGCTAGACTGTAACCTCTGTGCACACAACAGTATTTGTTATTGTTTTTTAAATGAAGAAAAACAGCTGTTTCACATTTGATAGTAATAAACTATCTTGCTAAAAAACCCATCTGCCAAGTTCATCTCAGCTAAACAAAAGTCCCCAAGCTGATTTCTAACTGTCCTATATTTGGCTGAATACAAGGCTGGAGAAGTTCAGTATAGAGGGCAGTCTTTCATTTTTAATGGGAAGTCAGAAGCACATAAAAATAGCTTTATGGATGGAGTTCTTTAACTCTACTTTTTCCAGTAGAGATACACATTATGGTGTAGATTGCTTCTCTTTTCAAGTGTATCAGTCACAACACATCTGTTCGATTATCTACCACAGGGATCCCGCCCAAAAATGTTCCAACTACACTAGCAATTATGTATTGGGTCCAAAGAGCTCAGAGTCCTGAGAGCTGTTAGTGGCCTTACTGTCTTAGAAAGCAGAAATAGTAAAGACAACCCTTTCGCCACTAAGGTTACAAAATTATAAAAGCAATCTTTTTTTCCTTTCCTAAGAGTATGAAACCACGCCTAATGATCTTGGAGACACCACAAATAACAGTAATCAAATCACTTCTACAGATGTTTCCAACAAGGAGAATGAAGATAGCATCACTGTAAGTATATACATTGTTTCCTGATCTGTAATCTTGGCGGAATTTCTGCCTATAGAACTCACAGAACTGTGGAGATTGTAATAGGACTCTGAGCTACCAGAACACCAGAGCTATTACTGTGTTGTGAATTTGCAATAGATTTTAGTGTAAGTAGATGAATTGGTAGGCCTTTTGCTTTGCTGCCTTGCCTCTCATGCTCTCCTGAACTGAATTGTTGGAAACAGGTAGCAGTGGTTGATATTGCAGCCTCCCTGCATCAGTGACTCCGTAAAGCAGCTGACAGTGGAGAGCGTGTACGTGTTCATGAAGCAGAGAACGGACTGTGAGTTGGGACACTGTGCTGAAAAATTGGGAGGATCCCAGTCTTGTCTCGTCTGGTAACAGTTGGTTGGAAGGGACCTCTGCAAATCCTCCGGTCCTCCTGCTTAAAGTGGGGCCACCGTGGTTGCTCAGGGTTGTGTGCACTCCGGTTTTGGTATCTCCTGGGGTGGAGACTCCACAGCCCCTCTGGGCAATCTGTACCAGTCTACAACTACCCTCACAGTAAATTTTTTTTTCCTATGTGCTTTTCTTACATGTTTTCTTGTAACGTGCCACTCTGCTGAAAGGGAAAGGGGTGATGTGCACTCCCTACCACCTGCCTTGAATGTGTAGGATGTTGAAAAGTTGTTCTCAGAGGTGTCTGAATCTCTGTTCTCTGCAGGATGGAAGAAACCTCAACAAGTGGCTGTTTTCTGTACTCTTTGATCTGAGTGCAGATGTTTCTCAGTTAAAATGAATCTCCTTACGTAACTGGGTTAATTTGATTGTATGCTGAGTGTCTTTGAAGGTAGTTCATGAGAACAAAACAAGCATATCTGTCTGTGTCCTCTTTTTAGGTGTATGTTGTGGTGGGAATTGCAGCACTGGTGTGTACTGGTTTAGTCATAATGCTCGTTATTCTGAAGTTTGGAAGACACTCTAAGTTTGGGATGAAAGGTAAGCGGGGTTGTTTTTTCTGCATTCCAGAATTACTGTGGGTTGTTATGAGCTGACACTATAGGCTTTTGCACTGAGAGCAGTCAAAATAACTAGGCTTAAGGGCCATCACATTTAGTGTTTCGATTATTCATCAGGTAAGTAAGGGCAGAGGGAGATGTCAACAGAGTGTAGAATTTTGGATCAGACTCTTCCACTTCTCTTTTTTTTTCTTATGACAAAACCCATTTCTCTCCTTTCTGCTGCAGGGCCCTCTGGGACACTTCCTGGAGTAGAATATTACTTGAGTCAGTGTAGGTAGGAAGAAGATACAAAATGAAATTTATTCTGATATGAGTTTGATTACAACAATTTGATGAGAATCTATGCTGTATGTAAGAGGTACTTCAGACCATACTACAATGTCACGTTAAGGTGATAGATTCCAGGTGAAACAATGGCAAGAGTGGAAGATGCATTTCCAGTGAATCCTGTCATACTGGTGCTTTCTGACAGATGCATTTTCTTGAGCTTCTGTTTGTATCTTGGGAAGTAGCAGCTGGAGAGAATGACAGGTGCTTATGCCCCTGTGGAAGGGGGAAATCTCAGCCTTTCTATTCATTCATTTATTTATTTTACAGCTAGATGGAGGTATATTTAACACAGAGGTACTTGCAACAACTCCATTACCATATAATTTAGTGATATCATCATTCTGTCTCTGGGTGTATGGGTAAAATTGTATTTTAAAAACAAAAGAGAAAAAGAAACAAACACTTACTGTCTTGCTGTGAGGACTAGAAGGTGCTTGCTTTACTGTGTGCTAAAGGAGATGAGCTTTTGTTTTTAAGATGTGTAGAGGAGGATGTGTGGAGGGTGGGGTAAGTAATCTTTTGGTAGGCTCCCATTAACTGCGTGTCCTTCCTATCAGCAGTGCCGATGACATCGTACCACATGGATGTATATTTTGGTAACCCTTACTTGCTCTTGAGAAGTGCTCTTTTCAAAGATAGCTACTGTATAATTTGTGGTTCTATATTCTGTTTAAGAGGAGAGTTCCTGGAACATGAGATTTGAGCAGAGCAGAAATGTAGTTGGTGCAGATTAGCTTGCTGGGATGGTAACCTTTTCTCTCACCTCCTTCTAATATGACATTGTCTCTGCTCTTTGGGGTAGCTTTAAAAAGGGACAGTCATTGTGAAATATCGTAATAGCAACAAGGAGCCAGCAGGATAGAGCTGCAGAGTTTTGGCCAAAGACTAGAAAAAACTTTCAGCGACTGAACAAGATTTTATTTGTGTATGAAGCTTTCTGAATTGCATTTAGAGAGCTGAAGTAGGTGGAAGCTAAATGAGAGCAATGATGAGAAATGTCTGATGTTAGCTTTTCAAATGATTGCTAGTTTTTTTCAAAATTTGCATTAAATATTTCAACACAACATTAGTGGAGGAACTAGGAAGTAAACTCTACCCTGAGGGAGAATGCGCAAAGTTGCATTTTGTGCAGTAACATGTTAAGTTACCTTCCAGGAAGCTCCTGTGTTGATGTTTTTTAGTATCATCAGGTACAACTTTTCTCACAGAAGTAATGCTCTTGCCTAATCAGTAAGTTTGACCTCAGTAGTTTTTTGTTGCAGAATTGTCTCTGTAGATGATATTTTAGTAAGGATACACTTTTGGGGAAACGAGTACGTGAAATTATGAAGAGGCAGCAACCTCTCATATATGATGTTTATTTTATTCTTTAAATTTGACCAGTGATGGTCAGGAAGATCAGTAAAATGAGTTCACAGTTCTGGTACACTCCTTCAAAAACTAAGCACAGGCATGATATGTGTGGTAATGGTGAAATGTCACTCTGAGTTACAAATAATTCTTGTATGTTTCATTAGAAAGGAGTGACCTTCAGTTAACCCTGAAGTGAACCTCAAACTTTGCCTTCACATCTGAGCTTCACAGTCTGGATCTATCCATAGTCCAAAGTTCCAGAAACGTTCTCTTCATTTATCATCATCAGTATCATTGAATTTATATAAAGCAATGTTTAAAGACTTGAGATTACAACACCAAATCGATATGTAATGCCCAGACAAATAATAAAATATTACCTGCTTTGAAAAGCCTGCAGCATAAGTATATATTGAGAATTCATAAATGAAGGTAAACAACCTGGGGTATTTGAGCATGAGGAAAATAAGGCAAAGGTGAGGAGAAATTTTTTGCAGTCAGTATTGATCAGTACAATACATTCAAAATGTGTATCTTGGAAATTTTGAATAAAAGGATCAAGCCAGCTACCTGTGAATTCCTTGAGTCATCTGCCATTGAATTCAGCGACAGCACAATTAGTCCCAACTTAGCGTACAGACATTGTACTATAGTTGGTGGTTTAGTAAACAGTAGGGAAGTGGGAAGAAGTAAAATATCCAGATTGCCATTGAAAATATTTATAAAACAAGATAAAAATAATCTTCTTTTCAAATCTTCCCCAAAATATGAATGAATATTTTGCATTCGTAACAAGGAACTTCCTGATTTACATCAGGCAGAAATGCACAAAAAGCTGTGCTTCATTTTTCTGTTATCTTGTGAGAACACAACGTGGTCACCTCACACACCTGTCATTAAACGTCTCCCCACCCTTTTTCAGCAAGCAGTTTGGAAAAAAATAGAATAGTCACTCAGTAACTGGAGCAGTCAAACTGGCACTCAATGGTATTTTTCATGTAACTGTATACATGGAAAAAATGTTCCGCTGATAATCGGAAAAAGAGATGTGTAAATAGGCAATCAACACTATGTGTCCCGAGGAAATGTCTTTATGTAAGGGATGAAATTTTCACCCTGTTTGGGTTCACAGCAGGCATCTCCAGCTTCCTGAAGACATTGTTTTATGCATCATATTTTTAAATGTCAGTTTATCTCATCTTTTGCATGGGTATCATCTGCCCGCTTCTTAGACTGTGCCCTTGCTGAGTCCTTCTGCACTTAAAGAGCTGGAGTATGGGACTGACAGTGATAGCGTCTCCAGAAAGAGATGCAGAGTGGGCAGTTAGTTGTGTCTGATCTATGCTGCATCAGAACTGCCTGTACCTGGAAGCACTGCATGTGCTGAAGAGCCACAGAAACTGCCACCAAGCTCACATGACCCCATTGTCTTCTTTCCACTACTGTACTGAGCAGAAAAGAGTCCAGTTTATGTGGTAGGGAGCACCGGGTCCTCTGGGAGCTTCAGGTACTTTGGCAGTACTGATCAGTCTCTTACTCAGATCTGTTGAAGAGCTGTATAAAAACAACTTACCCTATCTTTTGGCTTCTCTCTTCATTTTGTGTATTTAAGTTGAGGGGACAACTTGGGATATGTTCATTTCAGTCAGTTACCTTTCCAAATTCTAGTCATAGAATGTTTTTGCAGATGGAGAGGACAAGCAAAGCACTTGTTTACCACCAGTAACAAAAACATTTTGTTCGTGATGTTTTCGATTCTGGTTGAAGTTGGGTTGCACCATACAAAGCAATTGTTTTAATTCTTGCCTTGCTTCTTTTCACTCTGTCTTTTAGAGCTAGGGGAAATAGCAGATTCTGATGATAAACTTCAGGGACAGTATTAGTACAGAACTGGTCTGTGATCTGTGCTAGAAGAGACTTAAAATAGGGTTAGTGCAAAAAACCAATACTGTTCTTTCTACTCTGTGGATAAGCTCTCATGTTGTGCTAGACTTCCAGACTTCCATTGCAAAATTCATCAGAGTAACTGGTGAAGCATAATTCTCCTTATTTCTCTGCTTGTGTACATTTTAAACACCTTCTTATATAGGGTCTGTTGATACCAGCTTTGTGTGAAAAGCTGCTTTTGGTTGCTTGAATCTGGAGGTGAGGTTTTTAGACCCTTGCAAGATGCTGCAGCATAAATGGTGAAAGGTTCAGTTAGTTCTTCAATGTATTAGTTAAGATTTGTGGGTTGCTCTTATGAAACACCTTGGCTTGCTTGCTTGCTGGAGGATGTGAAAGTGCTTATGGTGGGAATTCACTGAAGGCTGCCAAGACAGCTCTTACCATTTTGTATATATTTCTAACTCCACCTAACTAGCTTATGAAACTGAAAAATAACAAGGGAACTGAAGTAGAGAGGACAGGGGATGGTTTTTGAACTCCCTGAGAGGATTTGTGGAAGAATAATTCTGGTCCTGTTTCATTCTACCTCCTGTGTTGAAAAATAAATGTAAATAAACAACTACTTGCAGCATAACCAATATTTTTTCTTCTCAGTATATTGGTTTTACTTGTAAACTCTTCTTACATTTTGAGCTTTCATCCAAAATACAGTACAGAAGAGGGCAGCTTAGAACTTGTCTTCAGTTGCAGTATGTTTTTTAGTTGTCTTACAGTATTTTAGTTGGAGTAAGAGACACAGTACAACTGCATGATAAAAGCCTCCTTAGAAAGAAATATTGTTGTTCTGACACAATACATCCATGATGACGTTAAAGCCTTTAACCCTCATTTACCCAAGTAATCGTATTTACATGGCTTTAAATACACTGCTGTCCAGGTAAGAGTGGAGTCCTTTACTGTTCTGTCTCTACCATGACCATTTATTGAGGCTTTTGCATATTCTTTTGGATGTAGCTTTAGAACCAGCAGGAAAAATCTTTTCTGTCTTATTTGTCTGTAAGCATATAACAAATGGTCATTGTATTCTCTGCTTTGATACATTTTACTTGACTCCATGTTGTTGTGGGACAGGGGGTGATTGCAAGGTACTTCAAAACAAACCCTGCTTCATTCACATTAGTTGTGAATTGAAGAGTTCAAATTTTGGAGAGTCTAGATGACTCTAAGCAAGTTGTTTGAAGTAGCTGAGAAAAGAGAGAGTTGTACTGTTTATTATTAACTTGTGCTTATTATTAACATTTCTTGCCTAAGCAATTGGGTTGCTTATAGACTAGGAGAAGAATGACATGCACTTAGAATAGAAGAAATTTTATTCCTATTAATTCTAAACTGACTACAAAATAAAAACTTTGCATCTTCAGCAAAGACCTGCAGTTTGACAAATGCGATCTAACGTTCAAATTGGTCTGCAATAATCTGCAGTAAGGGCTTCCTGGACAGTTTTGCTTTGTTTGCCAGAAAATTAAGAAGATCAGTTTGTAGCTTGGAAACTCACTTACTGCTTGACCTTCATCAAGTCACTGAAATCCTGAATGTTTTGAGTTTCCATTTGTACCTATAGAATTGATTTTGTGCTGTGTTGTACCTACCCAAATGCTGATTCTGTGGGCGTTGATCTTTTAATGTCTTTAGAACATTTCATTATTTAGTCAATGAGCAGAATATAAAAGAGGGATTAATTCATGTGAGTCAGTGTTGTAAGGTAAGATGCAGAAAAAAATGAATGTGCTCAAATCTGCAGTATTTTTAGTGAGTAGACGTGTAAAGGCAATGATGATATTGCTCATCTGAACCACACACAAGAAGCTATTTTTATTGTTTGACATTGGCATTCCAGTCCCTGCAGTCATGGGCAGATCATACATATTGTCTGTCTCAGCTGCATCACTTTTATAATGGGGGGTAGTAATATTTACTTATCACATGAACGTTTGGAAGATAGAGTTGTTAATGCTTTTAAGTACCTTACTCTGAAGAAGCAAGTTGCTGTAACTACTTGAAAAAGTGAGAGTTCTTGTGAACTAATCTGTGAAAGTAATTTTGTGTAAAGGATTTTACAAAGATCTTAAACTATTTAAACCACCATTCTCTTGTGTTCCAATAAAGAAAGGAAGTGTATCTTAAAGCATTGTTTTGGGGCCATGTCACCCTATCAGAACATACTGTTAGGCATTTCTAGCTTTCCATTGTTATTGTTTCCATTGTTTCTGTCTGCTACTAGTTTTCCTGAGTCTGATTTTAAAGTGCAAGATAGAAGAGAGGAATGCAGCTCTGATTCTGTAGTAGGAACAAGCCAGTGGATGACACGGTCCATATATAACAAAGGATTTAGGGACACATCTCAAATCTGAAGCTGGGAAATATTTAATGATGAGATGGTGCATTTGACTATGATCTCCTTTGGCTGCAAAAATCAAATTCAGTTGTAATGACTGAGGCAGAAAAAGAATGACTAACTGCTTGAGAGCTTTACATGATTAGGACTACTATACTGCTGGATATTATGAACACAGGAAAGTTATATGAGGCCTCATATCTGTTACTAGTAAAAATATATGGAAAGCAAGCGTAAACAAGTACCTGTTGTATTCCACCACAACCCCCCCAAAAAAAATAAAATAAATACAAGTAGGTGATGGGATGAAGGAGTGCACATGTATGTGGGGTGTGTGAAGTGAGATGAACTGGAGATCTAGGGAGTTGGAGAGTAGAGGACAGCTTAGAGACAAAATGAAAGGAGGCTGAAGAGAAATGAGACTAATAATAGATGCAGTGGAAATGAGGAGAACTGAAAATCATAGTTGCCAGGTTTCTACCTTGATATGGGCCAAGGCTTATAGGAATAGCACAGTTGCTGTATCAAGGTAGTGGCGGAAGAGTCAGTCTTAAAGGTGTAAACTGCAGAGACCCAATCCTGTGTTCAGTCGACATCCACATTTGCTTCACAAGTCTTTATTTTACAGAGCCTAGAGTTTCTCCTTTAGTTTCTTATGTGCAAAAGGTGAACACTTAGCTGCTTTTATATGAACTTTTGCCCATATGCAGGTCATGCTGTTTTGGGAATGCATTAGTTAGGCAAATTGTGGTTTAGCCTGTGAAGAATTTTAGAGAGAAATGAGACTGGACATAGGAGGAAATATGAGGACAAGAGGAATGGGAGGTGGGAGAGAAGGTGGGTCATAATAATTAAATGTTTACTTATAATCAGAGTGAGATCATGTACAAAGATAGGTTGGAAGAAGTATTCAGAAGCGGGAAGTGAATGGGAAGAAAGAAAAGGAGCAATGAATAGCAAAACCAGCCTGTGGTGGTGGTGGTGGTTGTTGTTGTTATTATCATCATCATCACCATTATTATTATTATTTATTTTTAGAGTGGCCCCAGTTCTCACCATTTACTTCAAAATACTTATGTGCTTGGTTGTGATTGCCATTTGAGGAAATGTTGAGATGATGATAGAAAACCAGATGCTAAAAACCAAGCAGTTCTTAAACAACATAGGTGGGAATATGAATAGTAGAAAAATAGAAGGTAGTCCTCATAGAGATGAGGTCCATTATATAATCTTCAGCTAGGAAAAAGGCTAATACCGAAGGGGCTGCCAGCAGAGGGGCTGTTAGATGTTGCTTCTGGATGCTGGTACAGCTTGTACCGACTTGCCAGAGAACAGCTAACAGCTAAGGCTGGCAGGGCCTCTGAGAGTGTCTAGTGCAAGCCCCTGCTCAAAGCAGGGTGGGCTTCTGCAGATTGCTTAGGGCTGTGGCAAGCTAGGGTTGAATATCTTCAAGGATGGAGGAGACTCCACAACCTCTCTGAGAAATGTATGCCAGTGTTCAATCACCCTTACAATATATTTTTTTCCTTATGTTTAAATTAAATTTAATCTATTTCAGCTTGTGCCCATTGCTGCTTGTCCTGTCACTGGACATGTTGACTCAGGCTGCAGAAGAACAAAAATGGGTTCATAAAGGTGGCATGTGGACAAAGACACTTTCTTAGCTTTTATGTGTTGCCTCTGAATACTGCCTTAATTGTGAAGACAGGGAAATGCCGAAAGGTTATAATAGACTGCATGCTATTTACAGTACTACAATATCTTTTTCAGGGAAATTATTTGGCTCAGGTATGTGAGTCTCAGTTGAATAACACTGCTGGGGCTTACCAAGTATATGTTGCTTAGGGCTTTGCTCCACTGCTTTTACAATACCTGTTGGATTTTATGTGAGTTTCCTTCCGTTTGCTTTCAAAGACTGATGTAGGATCCCTCCTCTGATTGAGTTGCATTGATTTCTGTTAAAGACTCTGAAGTTCAAACTCCCCTCCCCCCCCCTTTTTTTTCCCTCTGAGCTTGGGACAAACCTTGTGTTTGTCCTGAATAGTAAATAATACAATTACTCTGCTTCATAAAGTTCTGTTTTTAAATGCCTGGCTATGTTAGCTACGTAGCAATTCTGTTAGCAGATGCTGAGATCTTGGAGTGCCCTTTTTTGTTTTGTTCCTGTAAAAGCATTCAGTATTGAATTTTGCACAACAGGGGAAGATTCACCATGGGCTCAGAGCCTGGCAGGCACAGACCGCTGTGCTGTATCTCTCCTCACAGCTGTTGTCATTCTGCCTCCTGCAGTGGAGCTGTGTCTTAAAGTAGCATGGACAGAATCACCAAAAATGAAGACTCATTTAAGTATGTTCCAGGAAAATGTATGTGTCTAAAAAAGTCCCACAAATGAAAACTGTTCAGAGATTGAATATGATTTTTAAAGTTTTCTAATGCTTATTTGAATTTTCCCCAAACAGGAAAACTGCGTGTTCTTTCTTACCTGGTTTTGCAAAAACACGTCAACAGCTTTTATCAACAGCTTCCTTTAATGCGTCTAAAGATGCCTTTGTTTTGGTTATACAGACTCATGGCATTACACTCTTTGGATCTGAATATTTGGAAAAAGCATCAAGGATAGATTTTTTTGCCAGGTTCATGGCGTTTCTTCTTTCAGAATGAACAAGAAGTGTTGAAAAACCATTGTTGTAGCAATGCTGTTGCTACTTAGGAGGAAATAAGGAAGTACAGAAGTTTACAGGGAGTAAGAAAAATTAAGACAAAAGGTAGGCAATCTGCTTGAATATCTAGTAAAAGGAACACTTTAGGTTTTATTTTAGTTCTGGGCAAAAATTCAAGTAAGATTGTTTTATTTGAATGAATGGGTCCTTTTTATATCTCTGTGTCACACAAACACACTGATGCATGTTTATTGTCTCCTAGGACATCACACAAACACACTGATGCATGTTTATTGTCTCCCAGGATATCCATAACCTGGGAGCAGCTTTGTATATTAGCTGTTGATGCAGCCCCACCACTGCAGCCCATGAATTCCCCAAGGTGTTTTCTTTACGGGTAGCTGAACACACCTTTTCCAAGTGACTCGTAGCTGTTCTGTTGTTCTCTTCCTGGAGATAATGTGCCTCCCCAGTGTTTCCTCACTGGTGTAATGTAAGTGTGCCTCTCTGCCTCACAGTGGCCACTGTTTTAGCCTTTCACATTTTTTTACTTAAAACATTAAGGCTATATTCAGTCCTCAGCCTGGATGATAATCCAGTGTAAGGATCAGAATATATTATAAATAATGCCTTTTTTCCCCATAAATGAGTGAAAAGGTGAAATAGGAATGGTCCTCTCTGTTTCAAAGTAACTTTTTGTGCTGCCCTCAGTGCCCGTTTTCTCCTAACACCTGTTCTGTATCCTACATAAAAATTGGAACTGGCTTTTTAAGCAAGAGTCTCTCATTCTTCTTTTTTGTTCTCTGCCCTGTTTTGTCCCATTTAATGCTGTTCATTTTGCCAGTACCAGAAACCAGGAAGAACTGATGGCACTTCCAGTATTGAAATGAGAAACCAGATCTAGCAAAATGAGATCAACCTTCTTTCCTTGAGATTTTTTTACAAAAATTAAGGCGAGGTTGAGAATCTTTCTGGTTTGTTCTGTTCGATAATTTTGGAGCTCCTTAAAAAAGGTAGTGGATGAGAGCAATGTAACAGGGTCTTTTATAATGAAGTAAAATGGACAAACTATTTAGTAACTACTATTTTTTCTAGATCAGTTTTATTTTTAGTGTTAAAGGTTATTGCCACTGTTTCTTCAACTGCCCAGTGTAGCCGAATGCCCGGGAGCACAAGGTGGAGTAATGCTACCATGCAAGAAGTATTTCTACAACACCTTTCATGTGTCCCCTGATAGATGACAATTTGTCGTGAAGCTTCATTTCTCCCTGGCAGTTTGGCCAGTGAGTCTGACTATGGTCCTCCCCCCTCTACCAGCCCATTTCCTTCTTGCCTTCTCTGAGCATTGATGGTATGATAATAGAGGGCTGGCATGTCTGAGAACTCAGGTCTTTTCCCTCAGGTCGATTTTGGATTTTAAATGCGTCAATCTCATGGAGTAACAGGAGAGAAGAAGATAACCTGCAGTTATGGCACAATCTCTGCACTGCCGCAACTCCCCCACAGCTGGAGGAGTTAATTCATAACCCTTGTGAGGAGTGCCAGTGTTCATGGATTTGCCTCCACATTTGACAGGGCCAGCCCCAACAAGGAGACATGGCCTATATGGCCTTGTAAAGTAGGAGAAATTTTAACTTTGGTTCTGTTTGGAAGATGTTTTGGGTAATTCAAACTTGGAGAGGAACACTCCTTAAAAATTAGTGAATTGAGTCACAATAACCCTTTGTTTCACCTGGGAGCACTCAGGCACGGGAGCTGGTGGCCACTGCTGAAATGTTTGTCCCCAAAGGGCTTCCAAGAAAGGTTTGTGATCTAATATCTCTATGTTTGTGCCCATTCAAAAAGTTGCATTTCTGTGATTTGTAGAACTAGACACCAGCAGAAATGTACCTCACAGAAATATTCCTTTTTCAGCAATAGTGTCTGAACCAGAATTTCTTGACATCCCTTAATATTTTTGTAGAGGGCCATTGCCATGTTCCCACCCATGACCTCTAGAGCTGCACTGTCATCTGTCCTTTCCCTGTGGCACATGGGGATATGTACTAACATACTAAAAGCAGCCCATGTTTTAGGTCTTCAGCTGACTCTGATGCAGTTGCTCATTTGTTGATTGTCTCCCACACTCTAGCTACCTGAGGGTCAAATTAAAACTGGCGGTCAAATTCTGTGTTTGTGGCTACCGCCAGCTAAATATTTCTGCCCATTGCCATACTCTGTGAGGTTCCCTGTGAGCTCTTACGGCCCTCAGTTACTTTGGAGAGCAGTAGATAGCCTCTCCTGCTACGTGCTTTTTCTGTGCTTCTTAGTGCCAGCTTGCCAGCCAGGCAGGTATTGTAACTGCTTCACATGGTGCCTGAAGCTTGTGCATTGCAGCAGCGCTTGGCAATGGCCTCTCACTGCATGCTCCAGGCAAACGTCAATGCAGGCTAGTCTGCTGCCATCAGAAGAAGTCATGCAACCTGCCAGTGGCACAGTAAGCCCCAGGTGCCCTGTGGGTGAACCAGGTGAAAGGCACAGGGCCTGTTCCCTGCCCAGAGGCTGTGAGTTTGATTGGTACAGCTATTAAGCATGACGATATCACCTCGGGCACATGAAATCTTTGGGCTGCAAAGGTATTCTGGATAAATGTGACTACGTGCTTGCTCTGTGCTTACGTGATCCTTTGGGTAGATACTTTCGGTCTCTGTCAGAGGCAGGGCAATAGATGCTCATTTGGTTCAACCAACATGGCTGTTCTTGCATTCTATGCCGGCTACACACAAGAAGGCTGTCACAGGAGAGAAAGTTTCCTTCTCTCTGTTTCTCAGAGAAACTGAGGACTGTTTATGCTTTCAGGCTGTTCGACCATACTGTCCTGAGGCCACAAAGAGACTTGGATAGTTTGAACCCCTGCTTTTCCCTTTGGTGTGGTACGGCAGTTCCCGAGCTCAGATCAGAGTCTATATGTGTTCCTGCTGGAAATGTCTATCCAGTTGCATGGTTCAGGCATTTGGCCCAAATGTGACAAATTTGAATTATGAAAAGTTGATATTCCTGAGGAAGGGATGAGATTGTCTTATTCTGCCTTCCTGTACCTTCCTTCTGGGGCAGAAATGCTGATGATGCCTGTGACAGCTGTGGGCCGACAGTTGTACGCTTGTGGTGCCAAAGGGAGAGGAAATCCTACCTTGTATTTGGTGTCTTTATGCAATTGGGTGTGACCCATCTGTGTACTTTGAAAAATGTTCATGCCACAATAAAAATTCACTATTAATCTCAATGGCATCACCTAGCATTTCAGTGCTTAGGTGCTGCAGTGATGGTAACTTTGGCAAACTTTGACTTGCTCCCAGCAGCCAGGACAGCATTTTTGCTAAGTACAACCTGTGCTTCTACAAAGAGGTGCTTTGATTGCATAAGGTATAAAGCTGAGCACTGTTCTCACTGACCACTACCTGTACAAAAACGATGTTCATGTGTGCTGTTGCGTACACCAGCTGGCCTTAGAACAGTGATCTGTTTGCCACTGAACTCCCATACTTTGTGCACACTAAAATAATTCCTGTCATTTATTACTTTCTTTTAAGTACAAGGCATAGAGCTTTTGAGATTTTCCCAGTGCATCTTCCAGCTGTCCTAACTCCCAAGTTTACTTACATTTTAATTAGAATAGCTAGTTAGATACCCTGTCTTTTTCCAACTCATTCCATTGCAGCTGATTACTTATAACCTTTCTCCTCTGTTACAGTCCTGAAAATGCATTCAAGACAGTGAGCAATATTATGCAAATGCTTTAATTGAAATGTTTTCTTCCAGTTCAACAATTTGGTCACCAGTTTGTTTTGCTTCAGTGTGAGGGGAAAAAAAAGAACTTCAGCTACAGTGGAGGCTTCAGAATTCAGTGTTTATTTCTGTTACCTTGTCAAAGAGCTGTCTCAATTTTTAAAACTGAAGTAGTGTCCTTGCTAAGTAGGGGGATTTTGAAAAGGGGACGAGGAAGTGGGCTGCATAGAATGGATTGTTGGTATCTAAAGATGTTGGTATGCTGATGGCATCCTTCATTTAAAAAAAAAAAAAAAAGGTCAGTGAGCCTGACTCTTTTTTTACACAATGGCCCCCTTTATACTACCCTGCCAGTAAAAGAATGTAGATGGGAATTGGACTTACTTAGATTGATGTGGGTTAGTATTTCTTTGGGGAGAGAAGTACAACAGGCAGAGGTCCTGCGGTTGGCTGTGTCAGCTTCTATGTGCATCTAGGAAAGTATAGTAACATGGGAAACTAAATCCTCCCAGAGAATAGGTGGAACCTAATCTTAGCCTTTAGCTCCTTGATTAACCTTGGCACTGTAACACATTGGGCTCTGGATGAGGGAGGCATCTGAGAGTGGTTCTTAAATAGCTTCTTAAAGAGGGGATGAAATATCAATGTTTTGCTGGAATAATGCTTCCAGCTGAGGTGGCAGGAGTTAAAGGTATCAGAAAAGAACCCCAGCTAATAAGGTCTCTCCTGAATCTGCTCTGGACAAGATATGGACCAGACCCAATTCTCCTAGGTGAGACTTCGCTACAAAAAGGTTATGGAAGAGGGAGTTTAAGGAACTGAAATTGCAGAGGGTGCACTTGGCTGCACTTCAAATGTACCTGACTGCATTGTCTGGTGTGTATGCAGCACAAAAAAGGTACAGCAAAAAGTATTTTGCTGATGCCAGTAAGAAAACTGCATGCGTCTGGGGTCCTCAACATAATAAGGACATGGAGCTGTTGGAGCAAGTCCAGTGGAGGGCCACAAAGGTGATCAGAGGGCTGGAGCACCTCTCCTGTGAGGACAGGCTGAGAGAGTTGGGGTTTTTCAGACTGGAGAAGAGAAGGCTCCAGTGAGACCTTAGAGCCGCCTTCCAGTACCTAAAGGAGGCCTACAAAAAAAGCTGGAGAGGGACTTTTTACAAGGGCAGGTAATGATAGGACAAAGGGGAATGGGTTTAAGCTGAAGGAGGGTAGATTTAGATTAGATACAGGAAGAAATTCTTCACTATGAGAGTGGTGAGACACTGGAACAGGTTGCCCAGAGAAGCTGTGGATGCCCCATGCCTGGAATTGTTCAAGGCCAGGTTGGATGAGGCTTTGAGCAACCTGGTCTAGTGGAGGGTATCCCTTCCCATGGCAGGGGGGTTGGAACTAGATGATCTTAAGGTCCCTTCCAACCCAAACCATTCTATGATTCTATGAATCTGAGACTGACTGTGAGGAATTAAAGGACAGTTTTGTAAATGAGTGTAGTGTGTGGCAGTTTGGATTGAACAAATAGCTCTGAACCATGAGTCATGCAAAACTCTTAGCACAGAAGGTGAATGATATCTTATGTAAGGGTAATAGGAAATACGGTCATGGATCAGGACTACACTAAGTAAGGTCTTGGATGCAGACCAGGGAGATCGTAGCCAGAGGGCTGATAGTCCAAGAATAAGAACAGATGAACCTCTTGCAATTCATTCAGTGAGCTGAATGAGAAATACAGGTAATAGTTTGAGAGACAAATGGGGATTACACTTTTTTAAAGAAAAGGTAAGATCAAAGCCTGCCTTCATTGCAGGAGAAGATGGGCTAAGTGAGAAGTGATAGAGAAGAGCAAGGGATGGATGAAAAAAGAGGTAAGGGAAACTGGGATGGGACATCTTCTGGTCCAAGTGAGAAGACTAGAAGAGGTAAGTAGGGTATTTCTTAAACTGTGATAGGGAAAAAGGAAAAGGTTGTAGAATAGTTAGGGAAAACATTGTCGTATAACTAAGTAAAAGCAAGCTAAAGAAGGCAAAAATCGCACCCGTTTCCAGTTTTGTACTGGAAGGATTGGTAATATTCTGAGTAGAAGGAGAAGAGTGGGAAGGGATTAAGATAGGAGCCCAAAGTTGTGGAGAAGTTGCTAGCATTGAAGATGCAATAGTTAATTATGATGACAAAGGTGGGTAGTGTAATTTCTTGTCCATCTGGGGGAGGTCCCAACCTGACTTTGAAAGGATGGCCCCTGATGTCATGGAGAGGAGTAAAGAAATCAGTGGGAAAGTGAATGAAGAAAAGAATGAATTGGTAACCCTATCTGATGAAAGCAAGAGAAAAGGCAGTGAGGGGGGAGAATTCAGACCTGTGGAATATCAGCTCTGATGAACTCTGATGAGGTGAGAGAAAGGCCAGATGATGTGTCCCAGAACAACATTGTAAAAGTTTGTTGTAGGTCGGGCCAGTATTGAGAATGCATCATTTACAGGTATCTTGCAAAGGTTGCCAGACCTACTCCAGTCACCATAGCTGGGCCAGGAGCTGCTGTGAGCTCTGTAAAAGCTGGGTGAAAGCTTGGGAAGCTGGTTTTTCTCTCCCTCTAACTGCTGCCAACCTGAAATCAAGCTCTTGCAGTCAGTGAAACTGTATGGTTGTGAGGCTGGTTTGTTAGTGTGGAATTTGATACCAGAAGGTGTGTGTGTTTTGAAATAACATCATGGGACCAGAGGAAGAAATCTGTGCTTCTGTTGTGAGAGATGTTCTGCTCCTTAGCTAATAACAGTGTCCTGCAGTCACTTGTCTTTTGTGGTGCCCTTCACTGAGTCCACATAGTCGTGAATTCCACTGTACCTTTTTAAGAAAACAAAATGAAAAAGAAAAAAAGAAAATATTTAAACTGCAACTTGGAATGAACCAAGGCCATACCAGTGACACTGAAAATCAGACAGCCAGGGCCAAGAAATGTGCTTCTTGTGCCACAGCCACTACAGGATCAAAAAAGGTAGAAAGATTAGAAAGCTTATTTTGCAAAACTCTGTACAGTGGCACTCAGCCTGGCCCCTAACCAGGACACTTCTGTTGTCAAAGCTTTACTTAATCTAACCTGTGCTATTCACATGTGGTTGCAAGATTGAATGTGAACACATCAAAGAATACAGTAATAAATGGAAGCAGCAGGGAGACTTTCTCTGGATATTTCAAGAAATACAGTGAATTTTAGTGTTTGCAGTATGTACAATAAAAATAATGAAAAAAAAAAAAAAAAAAGAGGCCTCTCCCACCCACCACGTGCAAATAATTGTGTACACAGAAGCAGCCAATTAGAACTGTAGACCAGCTCTGTTAAATCAGAAGGATAGCTAGTTGTGTCATGGTGATTGATGCTGCAGGGTTCAGGCAGCAGTGAGACTAAACATCTCTGCCCTACCCTGGCTGCCACATCCTATTGCTTTTTTCAGCGCTGGAAACACCACTGATGGAAATAGGAGTTACCTGTCAGTGTAGAAAAAGCACTGTGATAGACTCCACAGAATGTACATTTGTAGCGTGCATGGAAGAGGAGAATTTTGCCCTTGGCCTGTAAATTACAGACTTATGCATAGGACTGTAGGCAGCTCATTTTAAAAAAATCATTACAGGTCCTCTTTCATGTTAGGTGGCTCTAGTAATTATAGCCAAGATTGTAATTTTTTTTTAACAGAGGAATGTTCCACTGCATTTTATTCCTCCTTGATTTTGTATAAAGTCTGGAGAAGAGCCATGGAACTGAACACAACTACATAACCAAAAGTGGGAAGGTTTGTAACTCTTTGAAATGTAAAGGGAACAAGATATTTAATGATGGTCTTCTGATTTGGAATATTCTTTTTCTCTTTTTATCAAAAAGAATTAATTCATAGGGCTTACAAGGCCTTGGGTGTGGCATTTAGATAGATTTGTCCAGTTCAAGGCACTGAAACACCTTCAGTGTTCAGTTCATTACTTGTATCTTACGGAACAGACAATGGTAGAGGGAAAATGTAAACTGGATAGTAACATTATGAATGATTCTTTTCTTCTTGTATAGCATCGTGTAATTCCTGATGTAAAGCTGCCCATCACCAGATTCTTTATAAATTTACTGTGCAGTCATACTGCAGTTTTGGGTTAACACTGAAGACGCATTGGTTTCTGGTTTTGTTATAACGTAGGTTTGCACATTGTCCTTCACGTGCAGTCTGTCTTTCTCTCTTACTTAAATGAGTGTCCTTATGACTGACTACCTCGCTTGTTCCTTACCTATGATCTTTTAATCTTGTTTGGATGTCTTTTCACTAGCATACAAAAACGTAAATTTTCATAGTGAGCAAAGTTTAGGGCAAAATGGATAACCTCCTTTTGAGTGTGATTTTGCTGTATAGAATTTTTAATCACCTATATGCTTTGTATAAGATAATGGTTAGCATCTTATTTTATTACATAAATTCAGTAATCATTAAGTATAGAAGCAGCACTGTTACTCTAGTGGTTTTTCATGTCCTATTACTATAGAAGGTACGTGTATTTAATTCTAGTAGTAGTAATTCTTACCTTTGTCAACATTACCATATTGTCCTTGAAAAACAGGGTATTTCTAAGGAAGATTTCTAATCTCTAGACAGTGGAAATACTGGTAATTAAATAGGCAATTGAAGGGAAATTAATCCCATGGATTTTTTTAAAATGGCCAGCATCCTACACACGTGAACTCACTGTCTTTGACAGCACTAGGCACTCCTTTGTGCAGATACAGCCTATAGACTTCTGCCAATGCACTGCTGTGTGACAGGGTGGATAGAAGTTGTTGCATTTGTTCCTTCCTGTAGTGGATGGTAAACAGAAAAATCTTTTCATATTTGCACCTTGTTGGTATACCTTTCTTTGTTGAGTAGCACGTCTCTGAGAGGCACTATCTACAGTCAATGATCACTTGGCGCTTTGATGGTTTTCTTCAAGTTCTCTTGGTTTGATCGCATTTAAAAAATAATAGCGTAATAATTTTCCAATCTTTTAACATGTTGATTTGTTTACTAAAGGCATTTCAAAATCAGAGAAGCAGTCCTATAACCTAAATTATGGCTTCTCTGTAGAAATCCCTTAATAGTTAAAGAATGATTTGCAGTAGGACTGCTAGATGAGCCAAGACTGAAGGACGACACTTTCTTTGTGTTGCAGTAAGTAGCGCGGTAGCTGGACCTACCCAAAGAAAAGCTGTTGGAAAGAATTTGTAGGAAAGGAGACTTAGAAGAAAAAACTGAAGAATGTATTGAGGAAGGAAAACTCACTAAGAAGGAAGATCTAGTGATATGTAAGATAAATAAGGAGAAAATTATCATACATCTCCCTTTGTCTCATCTAACGGTTGGCTTTCTACTCCCTGTTTCCACTTCTACATTGCTTTAGAGGTACTCAGTACAAAACAGCAGTTACTTGGATTTTCCACAAATTATAACTGTTCATATAAATTTAATTTCTTTCTTTTTTTTTTTAAAAAAAAAACCCAACCACCTTCTCACTCTTTAGGGGCAAATGGATAGTCCTGATAGAAAGTATGCTCAAAGGACTTTCAGTCCTAGGAAGAATCCAGAGACTGGAAAATCATAATCTGCATCAGTGGGTACTAATGAAAGCCTCGGTAGTGGCACAGCCAATCAATAGCATATTTAGTTGCTAATGTGAGCAAATAAACACACACATATATATGTATATTTAAAAATATATATAACATATATGTTGTTATATATTACGTAAAATACACAGAAAGTAACACCTTTGAGTTGTTGCCTAGAGGTACTTCATGTTGTCTTGAATCAATTTGCAGTTTCTTTTCACGAATAGTTTGTAAATGTGCTGATTTTGAGGAAGCTTGAAGAAAGATCTACTTGGATACCTAAAAAACTGGAGTTAGGAGCATGCTGTGGGAGCTCATTAATGATTCAGGATGGTTGGTGTCAGTTTCCCCTCCTTCCTTTCACAAGGCAAAATCCAATCAATAGTTTTCCTTCAAGGTCACAACTGCTGCCTGGTCTCTGTCCTTCTCACAACCCTTGCCCAACCATATGAGGTTTTTTGGAGGATTTAATTACCAATTTAATCGAGGTTGTCATCAATATCTCTTAACAAAGTCAGACTCAGAAAGCAAGCCATATTATTTATTACAGGCGAGGGCTCTGCCCTGATCCAAGTACAGGGGTGCTGTGTTGTAAATGGCTTCATGTCAGTCATGAAAGAGGCTTTTCCACTCCCTTTATGGACAGGAAAGCTGTAAAACTGTGGTACAGCATATCTCAGATATTTGATTTTGCCAGATTTGTAAAATAGAGTTGAGAAAATTAAATTTCTGTCTTTGTGAGGGAAAGGATGTTTCCACTGGATGGGCAATGATACTTCTTAATGTGTTTTGTCAATTTGTTTTCCAGAACTGCAAGAGAAAAGTGTATTTAAAAAAATATTGATAGGTTTTTTGTGTACATTGGGTACATTTTTTCCTTTTATTTAGAAATTGGTTCAATGTAGACTAAGTAAACTTGTTACATACTCAATAACTAACCTCACTTCCTGAAGTTACATTGTAAATCCCAAGGGGAATACCAGATTAGTGTTTTAATCGCAGGAAAAGAAACAATGTTCCTCTAATGGGGGTGGAAACCTTTGTCCCTGTAAAATAGCTTTCCTGTTTTGAGAAATGTCATAAGCAGTCACTCACAAATACAGAAGAATAACTTAATATCTTAATATCTTTTGTTTGGAATCCTGGTAGAGTATTCTCTCAGCCAAGCACTTTCTTCCTGAACAGGCTGCTAAAATAAAGGTTTGATGCTTTGTCAAGAGGCAAGCGAGGCTGCCTATCCTTACTTACATGCTTCAGTTTTCATATAGGCATCATACTGCTGAACAGGGTCTGCTTTTTTAAATTTAAATTGTATAGTTTAAAATTTATATTTAAGATCTGTTAACTTGAGTAAAATGAGCTGGATGTATTTGTAGGAGCTAAAAAAGTTGGTCCAGTATAATTTTTTTATGTTGGCTAAAAAATAATTAAATTTAGGGTATCATTTCTTCCTTTTCCTGCTTTTTTGGAAAATCTGGACAGGGTAAAGGTCTGAAGTCATGACAGAATTTGGATTTATCATAATAATTTCAGGAGCATGATCCTGGAGGTCAGCTTTATTGTAGAATATTATGAACCCAGTTAATCATGCTTGTTGAACACAATGGATTAAAATTTGCTGTGGGTCGTAATCCCTAATCAGTCAATGAATGTTCACAGTTCACTTTGCTCGTTCTACTGACATCGTACTTAATATGGCTCAAATCAGTTTTATATGTATTCTATTGATTTTATGCTGTTCATGAAATGCTAGTAATAGAAAATCTATTTCTGTTGCTTTTTTGTGTAGAACTAGTACCTTAATGTTAGTATAATTTCCAAGGGAAAAGCTGTTCAGTGACTCATGTGAAATATGTTGGAGGGAATTTGTATGTACATATATATAAATGTGCAGCTACACAAATTTTCAAGCGGTATAATTTAAGTGGATGATTTAAGTTGAGCCCTGCCATTTGGCTGAGGTTTGCTCTTATTTTTTTTTATTTTTAGACGTTTGTCCCTATATTGAATTCATAATGTATGTCTAGGTCTGCTGGCCACAGATTTGTTGCCTTTGCAAGTGAAATTAATTTTTTCATGTTGTAAATAATGCTTAGCACTGATAGTCTGAAAACTCAGGACAGAGAGGCTTGAATTTGCAAATGTTTTGTTTACATTCATTCTGATGCCTCATGCTGAACTACCTTGGACTAGAACAGGAGGAGACGTGGAAACCTGTTGTTTTGCTGCATTCATACCTCCTGCCTTACAGGAAGCAGCGAGGGAACACCAGGGTCTCTGGCACAACAGACAGCAACTTGCGGAAGCTTTAGGCAGTGCAAGCTGGTTAGAGATTAATTTCAGTCCTGGGAATAAGGAGTAGGGCCAGGTGTTGAACAAGCTATTTTGATGTTAGGTCTTCTGAGGATTCTTTAATGCAGTGAATTACTGACTTGGCTGTTACTGAGTTGAGTTTTTGTCTGTATATGATCCCCAACAAAAGCAAAAGTTCCAGACAAAACCCATAAACCCCAAGCAAAAAAAGTGCTCCGTGCAGTATGACTAAGTATTGATCCTTAACTTCAGTGGGGGCTATCTGTACATTAAGTTCGTCTTTGCAAGCCAAGGATCTACACCAAGAAGAATTTGGTCAGTGACCGAAGAATATCTCCTCACTGCTTATCATAAAGCATGATATTAATTTTTTTTCATAAATATTTTTAAGCCATGCATATTTCTATAGCTCTAAAACACATGTACAATCTGGTAGAGTCCAGTCCAAAAAATATTAGTTAATATTAGCCCTCCTCATGGTACAGATTGTTAACTGTGAAAAATGTGAACTGGGAACAATCTAGAAGTATCACAATGGATGTTTTCTCTCCTGCAGAGTAGGATGGAAAATAAAGCAATTGGTGAAGAAATAAAAATATAAAAAAAAGAGTAGAATTGGCAATAGCGAACCAAACCCTTGACAATTGCATTAATGGTAATGCATTCCATTCCAGTTCATGGTGAAGTAAAAGGAGTTGGTCTGGTAGATCAAATATGGCTTTCATTGCAAGACTTCGACAATGAAGGTGAGATGATAAAGCTATTCAGACTCCTAACCTATAAAGAGCAAAGACTATATTGTTTTCAAATATACATGGTGAATTTACAGAATTATTTATTCTAAGAACAGATGTAATTTTATATTACTACGTTTGTTTTCATTTATATTTCTGGGATGTATCTATCCTATTATGTATATGTACATTATACTTTTTTGGTTGAAAAAATATATATGCAGTCAAAATAATTAATGATGCATGTTAGGTTCCCTTATGAATCTGGGAAATTCTTTTTATGTAAATGTCAGGACTTTGAATATGGTTTGAAAGGAATTTTACTGAAATATTGATAAATTGGTATGGACTAAGTAACAGTGTGAGAAGGTAACTTGCTGTCTTGTTTTACTTATTACAAGTACCTTGTGAAGCAATTGGTAAGAATCCATTTGGTGTAAGCAAACCCAGCTGTATATGTAGGGAAAAGTACCAAATATCATGTTTAGACTAGTGCCTTTAGATGAATGGATTTGGGGGATTTTTTGGTGGGTGGTTTTTTTTTTGTTTTTAAGTTTGCTAACATGTTTTCAATCATCAACTTATTCTCCAGTCCAGAAAAGAATAAAATCACAAGAGCCCTCAAGTACCTGTTAATACTTTTTTCAGACAGAATGTCAAAAATTGCTTTCTGTTCCGTCAATATTGATTCATGGCACCAAGTCTAAATAATTAGAACTGGCCAAATACCAGGCTTTTGTGTCATATGTTAACAAAATGAGTACAATTATTTTGAAAATTATTTAACCAGTTGCAATACTACCATGCATTTCACTTAACTGACTCACCTCTTCCATTGTACTTCAGGTAATCAGAAATGAGTCAATTCTGTATTATCTGTTAAGTGGTCTCCCTAGAGAGTAGGCACAGTGTGTGGTTTGCATGTGCTATATAATTTCACTCAGTTCTGGGGCAAAGCACAGCAGTGTTTGAGGCTACCAGTATGGGGCTAGGGTACATTCTCTGTCCCTTAGGGAAAGGCATAGATCAAGTCCACACATTTAAAACTCTTTTCTCCCTCATCCCTCAAATAAGATGGCCTCATACATACTGTGTATTGGAAATAATTCCTGAACTGTGATCTTCTTTGAACCATACTGGAACATTGTCTAGGAGAGTGATATTTATCTTACATAGATTAGATAATTGTGGATAGAAAAGAAGATACACCCTTACTCAAGCCTAGGCTCTGACCTTTTTTTATTTACTGATACAAATGTGCCCTGAACCTCTTTGTCTTTGAAGTGTCTAGCTTAGTAGATGGGTCTGGAAGCAACTTGTCTTGCACATCCTAAAGAGTTTTTGGCTTGTTAAATACTGTTTGGATCTTGCTGTGCGTCTGTTCCACATCTGAATTCACATGATTACTCTGCTAGGGTGGAGTCATTTAAGTTCGAGTTTGTAGCAGCCTTGCTTCAAGTAAGCCTGAGCTTATTTTCTGGGAGGTAGTTGGGAAGGTGGGGATGAGATGGGAACCCCATCTCATGAAAGGAAGGCAGGTGTAAGCCCTGTTGCTGATTCTTTCTGCAGTGGCAGTAGCACAAGTAGAGCGCACCACCGTGGCCAGTTCTGGCAGTATCATGGCCAAAGCATTGCCAGGTTCCAGGGACTCCTGACCTGCGATTGTTGCAGGCTGGGACCTCTGGCTTCTGCAGCCCAAAGGTAGGCAGTCATTCTGTTTGCCTGACCAAAGAAGAGCCAAGTTTATTGTATTGTCTATTTATTGATTGAAAAGGGAAGGAGATTTGACTATGAAGCCTGTGACTCTGGCTTTACACTGGTGACAGTGCCTTTAGGGGGAATTGTCACCAATTAAAGCATCAATCTTTCTTCTTTCAGAAGAAATGTATTGTATTTCAAATGCATTTCAAGCATTTTGTTAACCTTAATGCGGCTACAACACCATTCTTTCCATAGAAAAAGGGAAATAAGGCACACTTTGGTAATGCTACAAAAATAACTGAGCAATAACACCATTCCTTTCCTGGTTCTGCCCCTACAAAGTTAGATGACAACAATACGTTTGGGAGTGGTTTTCTTTGGATGGGTAACAGAACAGGAGCGTGTTCCACATGTGCAGAGAGGAAAAGGAAAGCTGTTCACACAGCTTGGAAAGTTACATTCCTAGTACATCAGTGATAGCAGACAAATAGGATTTGAGTAGGGTATTTAGCATACTTTGTGCCAGACATGGATGAGAAACCCAGCAGCTCCAGGTGCAGGAACACAGTTTCAAATAAGAGAATGGTCTTATTCACTTACTTGCTAATAGCCTCCCCTGGCAGTTACGGCAATAAGCAACTAAACATGGTATCCATTATAGACTCATGTCTAATGTGTTTCATGTTAATTAAGTTTATAATTACATGGTATCATTTAGTAAAATTGTTTACTTTCTCCTGTAAAGTTGCTGAGTCTTCAGATGGGGCTTTTTTGCTGTAACTTAGGAGCAATTAGCCTTTTAAATATAGTATTTGTTTTGTTCTACCAAAAAAAGTGCTGTAAGAGGTAGCATTCATAAATATAAAGAGTGGGAGCTTCCCTTTTTCCCAAGACCATTTACCTTCTCCATTCCTTGGTGTATCCTGTGAAGAGTGCTCCTTTGAGTGGAGATCATTTTGTGCCCATGTAAAACTGAGAACAGAGTGAAGCAAACCAAGACCAGACTAGTGTAAGTGCACATTGTTTTCACTTTAGCTCCAAGTGGCTGTGATTCAGAAGACTCAAACTGCTTCATTTAGTACTGTGTTGTGCAGTATTTTTCCTTAAAAATATTCTCCATCTTCTGTGTTTGGGAGGAATCACAGGGACATTCACAGCCAAGCAGTGTGATTCCAACTTACTGCAGTATCTGGGGAGAAAGAAAAGTCCCTGGAGCCTTGGAAGAGGTGCAGGACCTGAATGTATATACTTCAAGCTGCCTACAAAATGTGTGCTGGACTTTGCGATGGCTTTTCAGGAGTGTAAATCCAGACCACAAGGTTCATGAGAGAACATCGCGTGCCTCATCCTTCTCTTCCCTCAAAGCCCATTGTGTTGCTGTGGAGGAGGACTGATGTAGATAAAGTTCAGCGGAAGGCAACTGTAAGATTGTCCCTTTCCTGTGCTGTGACATTAGGATTTGTGGTAAGGGATAACTAGCAGGGCTTTGGGGGTATTTTGCATTTTTCCCTATAGGACCTATGTATTAATTTTCCTATCTTTTTCCTAGCTGGGTTTTGGCTCTTGGTTGCTTGCTGTCAGTCCATTATCCTGATCATTGACCATGCACAGATCAGTTTTTTTAAGGAAGATCATTAATTGCCACATGGAAGTGCTTGTATAGTAGTGATTGTAAAGGAAGGCAGTTGAGATTAATGAAGTAAAAAAAAAAAGAATTGTTTTACTAGAGGCACTCAGTAATTAGGATATGCATCTTGTAAGAAGTATTCAGACTTCATGGACTCAAGGTAAATTGTCATCGAAAGGAAGCTGGAGAATTGTTCATTAACAACTATGAGGCCTGTAATGATCAAAGGAGTTAATATTGTTGTAAGGCAACAGTAAGCAAAATAATCCCATTATAAATGAATATATATGATATAGTTCCATAACTCTTACTGTACTGGAACAAGCAACATTATTTCCCCAATTTGTATATAAAAACTGGCTTGCCAGTTTTTGTCAAAAGGCCATATATTGAAAATGTGGAATATCTATTGATCCTTGGAATTATGCAAGCTAATGTGATGGTAGAGTTGGCTTCAGTATTCAGGTAGAGACACAATGGTTTCAAAGTTGACAGTGATTCTCTTTCAAAGGGATAAGACATAATTATACTGTGTCCTTCACGTGCTCTGATCTTCTTTCTTGTGGCTGTAAACTGACACTTGTCAAAAGTTTATCTGTGTAGTAGCATTTTTGTATTTTACATGCATACCTATGAGTGTATTAATCACAAAAGCTAGGGATGTCATAAGGTAAACAGCCTTTTTTCTTAACAGCTGTGACTTTTCAAGTACTTCCAGAAAGCTTTGAGAAAGCATTGTTGATATATTCATTGATCTCTAAGGCATACAATGTTTCATGCAAATTAAGTGTAAAATAACCTGCAGACGTCCATGTTTTAAAATGTGTATGTAGATAGTAATTGCTACACCCTTTCCTATGAACTGGGTTTCTATTAATGCGTGTTTTCTGTGGTTCTGTGGGGAGATGCTGTTACTGCAGACTTCTGTTTCTGAGTCTTCAGTTGCTTATTCACACTCTCTCACACTCTTACTCACTTTAATCTGTCCCTGAATTAGAAGCTGTGCAAAATACATGCACGGACTAGCTCTGAGCGCTGGTGGTCTGAGCTTCAGCTATTAATGTCCTTGACTCTCACTAATCAATAGCAAGCAAAACAACTACAGCAGCACTGTAAAAGGAAATGTCTGTTGGATATTGTCCTGGAAGACATGAGGGTAATGACTCTCCTTGAGAAAGATGCAATATTTTCTCCTTAAGAGTGCTGAGCACAAATGTGTCATTTTCCGCTGCCTGCTTGGAAAATGAGCGCATCTTCCAATGTATCATACCGGGAAATAAAATGAAAACTCCAAATCAGACTAAGAAAAAACAGATTAAGATATTAGATAATCCTTGTTAGCCCAAAATATTTTGGCCTCTAAAATGCTGAATAAACAGGTCAAGTTTTACTATCTCTTGGTTCTAACTCATTTCACACTGAGAACAGCTTTATAGGGTTCTGTACTAAAGTACATATAATTCTGTTTGATCCCCTTTCTCATTTTATGAACTTGTAGATCAATGAAACAAACCATTTAATAGATTGAATGCTGCCTGCAACACTAATGTTAATGGCTCCAATTTTATTAAGCCCATTCGGAAATCTCATACAGGTGGCAGCATCCATAAAGTGACAAACTATGTATCCTTATCTGTGGAGCGTGAATTTAAACACTGGCGGAAAAGCTAGTGATAGTGGAAAAGGCATCTTTCTAAGATGTTGCAATATTTTGAAGAATTGTAAAGGAGAGAAAAACCAAAGTTTTGGGTTACTATAAATAGTCTCGAGGTTAATATGATATTGTATTGTGTACTGTCTTCCTGTTGTTGTAAAACTGGAGCGCGTAAGAGGGTCAAGACTTTTATCTTGATGTACAACTTCACAGGATAGACTGTTTAGTCTCTTCTGGTCCTAGTTTTTCCAATTACCAAATAAATTCCGTTATTGGAAAATCCGATCTGGAAAGAGAGACTAATCTGAAATTCAGATCCAGATTTTCTATGAATCTCTGGCCTCTAATAAGTTAGACTGTGTCCAGGTCTTTGTGTTTTTCAGTCTTAGATTTTCATTTGTTTGTCTTCTATCCATGCATTTTTCTTTGGGTAAAAAAAGTTATATTTACATATGTCATTAGAGTTCTTAATGACATGAATGAAAAATACTGTCTTGGTGCCTCATGAAGTAAAAGCAATGTTTAGAAATAAAAAGTTGCATTAAATGCTTATGTTACTACGCTCTGAAACACAAGGCAGTATTGAGACTGGTGCATGCAAAATCCTAAGAAAAAGTATGGATTTCTTCAGACAACTTTATCTTCTGCTGCTGTGTAGGCATTGCTCTAATGAGGCAAGACATTATTCTTCTTCATGAAATAAACATTCTCCAGAAACCTATCCAGGAGCCTCTCCTTGCTTTCCAATAAAAATGAGGTGACATTTTGTCCTCATTTTGCCACAGCATTAGCGAGCACTGCTTTTTGAAGTGGTGGCTCAGATCCAAGAAGCAAATAAAAGTAGGAATGAATTGTTTCATTTAATTTTATACTTGAAATCAGAAACTGACAAATTTGATAAGAATACCTTTTTAGGTAATGCAACTACATTTTCTGTTTGCTGTCCTCCCTTCCACTCAGCAATTTGAGCTTTCTCCGTATAAATCACTGTTCATTTAAAAAGACCAGAGATACATGTTGTGTTATGCTCAATTTCCTCCAAGCTGGAAAAAGTAGAAATGTAAATTGATTTTTGCTTCAAAATACTCTGTTTGGATCAAGGCCCTAAGTAATATTCTGCTTAGGATAAGGCATATGTACTTGATGAAGAGAAAAGTGTAATAAGACTTAACATCATAGAAACTTTCAATTGCTCAGCACTTCTTTTGCTTGTGCTTTCCTTTGAATGCTTGGGTTTACATAAATGATCTCCAAATTTATGCAACTCATATGTAGAGATATATTTGGAGAGTGGGATGTGAGTATATGAAACTTAGTTTTGAATACAGTTAAGTCGTCATTACAGGAAACTTCTATTTATACTAGCAGAGTTTAGGTCAGGTTTGTAATCATCAATAAAGTTTGCCTGCAGACCTCCGATTTATGTACAACTCATTGGAATATATTGTTTCAAATCCTGTTGGAGTAAAAAGGATGTCAGACCAGTAAAATTTATCATCTCACTTTGTGAAAAAAGTTCAGAAGACAACCATGCCATACTATTTTCCTTCCTGAATGACTTAGGTGAAGGCCTATAGGGAATACAGCCAGTGAGAAGGGGTGTGATCGAGATTGTTTGGGACAGGTACAAATTTAGGCCATGGATGTGTGACTATCCCCATAACAGTGATGCTCCCAAATATGACAATGCATTACATGTTGTGATGCCATTAACTGCTCAGTCCTGTGTTGTGTGTTGGTTAGAGGCTTCTTTACATATAAAAAGGATTGTGTTTATGAAAGACTCTTCTTTCAGAATGAGTTCAGTGTGTATTAACATATGGCTGTTTTGCTATTATACTTTCAGTTTCATGCTTTCTTCTGTAATGAATAGAAAAGCTAAAAACAATTGTCTTAAAGGCAGCTCCCAATGAGAGTAAACTCTTAGGAAGTTACAGATCCTCCAGTATCTGAGATACAGATCTGCAAAGCTCATGAAATAGTCAGCTGTGGTACTTCCAGAAAGCCAATTGTAGGATTAAAAAAAATCTTCACCGTGGCTCAACTGAATCCATGTTAATAACGTAATTCAAACGACACTTTATGTAGCACATTCTCTTTGGGGGAGAGCAGTTAGACTTAAATTTGATGTCCCCAAAATAGTGCATTGCAAAATCTTCATAATGTTTGTTTTAGAACTAATAACGAATACAATGCTCGCTTCAAAACTCTCTGAATGAAGAGCTGATATTGGAAATAATCAGCAGGTTACATTTTAAACTACCGATTATTTTCTTTATTGTCTTGGGCACATTTGCATTTGAGAGAGACAGATACATAATGTTCCCTTAAAGGATGAATGAAGTTCTGTCATTCCTTGTACAGGGAAGATGGGTAGCTTTTTTCTCACTCTTCCACTTTTATTTTGAGTTTTTTATTTTTATTCTTCAGTGTACTTTCCTCTACAAGTCTGAGTGGCAGCTTACATAACAGCAATGTTTTTTTTAAAAAACTAATATTAAACTCAGAATCCAGTACCCCAGCAGCAAGTCAAGCCAAAATCAGGCTTTGCCTCAACCTGCCTAACTGAATCCTTTTGAACTCTGAGAAGCCAGATGAGAGGTTGGAAGCTAGGACATGAGAAATCATCTTCTAAATACCCACTGCCCATAATATTTTGCCTCTGCTAGCTCAATGACTCCAAATAGTCACAGAGCTAGTGTACAAATTAAGTCCAGATTGCCTGCTGCTTAATGGATTTGTAGCTTTTTCTACTTTCCCTGGAACCATTTTTTTAAAGCACTTCTGTTAGTTTCTGCATCTTTATATTTCAGTCCTTTTTCCTTATGCCATTTTACCTGTGTCTTGTGAGAGCCTTCCAGTACCCCCACCCTATACCCCTCTCCCCAGAATTGTTCTGTACTTCTGTGTCCTTTTCTTTTCTACGTATTTTACTTGGTTGCTTTCCATGTTTCAGTGAATAAAGTCAATAGGCTCCTTTTTTTTTTTTTTTTTACCTTTTCTTTCCTTTCTTTTTTTTGACACCTTTCTATTAACCATTTTTTTCATTTAAAGGATGTATTTATCATGATTAATTCTTGTGCCTTCAATAGGAGTTGCAGGACTCCCTTGTGGACTTCTTGACTCCTGTAGACTGCTCAAGGCCTAGGTCTGAGTATTCATCCGTACTGGTTGTTTTAGACATCACTGTTGACTACTAGAGTTACTAATATACAGGCAGATGCAACTGAGAATATCAGCAGAATATAAGAATATATACCTGTTGTGTGCCCGTGTTTTGCATAGTACTGTACTTAATAGTAGTTCATCAGTTAACAACTTCTCAAATGAATATTCAGAGGTGACTTTAAATACAGCAGTATGATTCACTGTGGTTGCAGCAGACAAGGTAAGGAGTAAACTAAAAGGCTGGAAAGCTTTCACTTGCAATGATTTGCTTTAGTGTTAAAAGTGTGGTCTAGATGTGTGTGTCTATATAAATACATATATCTGTCCTTTGACTTAGTGTCCAAAAATGTATGCAACTCATAGATTTAAGAAAACAAAACTCCACCAAGGATATCTGGATGGCCAGGAAATTTGACGGGAGGTGTAGCTTTCAATTCTAGACTACCAAAACTCTGATGATACTTCTCTTTTTCTGTCTAACCTGTAATTTCCAAACATTCTTCAGAAAATTACTTAGGAGGTAATGATTAACTACAGTGACTCAGTAAAAATACTGCAGAAAGGCCTGGAAAAGCCTGCCATCTTTGTGCCACGTGCAGAAACAGATCCTTAGTCTTCCTCAAACTCTGTTAGACAGAGTTTGCAACATGTATATACAGTCATGAAGGTCAACGTATTTTACAACTGTGCATTTTTCTTGACGTTACGGAAGGCTTTTTGGTCTGTGATTTTAATATAATTTGTAATGAACTAAATTTTCATTGATACAATTTTGAATTTTCTCACTGAGAATTTCATGGTACAGCAAAACTGTATGAATTCACTTTAAGATATTTTATGTATGTGAGAGGAGGCAGTAGAAGTAGCAAGGACCTGAATGACATAAGCTTCAGTAAAAGCACAGATTCCAACAATAATGTAGTGTTCCTTACAAGTTCTTAAGGTACTCATCACTACATGTGGATATGATCATTAGAATCTCATCTTCTCAATGTCAGTCTAGCTTAGAGCCTTCCTCTCCAGGAGAGTCTGCACAGTCCCTGTGCAGAAGCCTAGCTGTTCTAAAATGATGTTCACCTCAAATGACAATACATTTTTTCTGTGAATTAGCCAGGTCCCTTTGTTTTTTCTTGAGCCTTACACTAAACCGTATCAATTGTTTCACAGAAAAGGAATTTTGCCACACCCTTTTGGAAATGTAGGTTGGCTTAAAGCTAGCATGTTCGGCTTCTGCATGTGCCATTAGCTACTTTCAGGGTAGAATTACTAAGAGTGCCTCAAGGTTAGAACAAGCAAGAATATGCAATGTAAATGAATTAGTCGTTACTTAATTACTAACAGTCAAATTCAACTCCTTTTGAAACTGATAGCATAAGTCCCATTCATTTAAGGCAAATCAAGATTTGGCTTTTAATTGTTTAAAGTGCTGTGGAATATAGATAAGCTTTCACTCTTTATAAACATTGAGAACTTAGTAAAGCAAGGTAAAAAAACCAAACCCAAAACAAACAAACAAAAACTACTGATGAAGTTTACATTTGCAGGATAATAGTACAACTCTCATGTGTTTTTTTTCAAATGTCATTAGAGCAAGTAATGGTGACTGTCAACAGTGATGTACATAATAACTCAACTGCATCAGATAACAACAGACTGGGTAAGACAATGCTGTTCTAGGAGGTATTTAACGTATAGAGTCAAATAGTTGGATTTCACATAGGGCCAAACATAGCCTTCTTTAAAGTTCTTAGCCTTAGATGGTCAGGTAACGTTTGGGGGATATGTGCGAAGGGTTTATCTTTTATCTCAGAATAGAACACGGCCCAGGGGTTTTTACTCGTGTTTCAATGTGCCATCATATTTAGTTGTTAGTTTTTAAGTTCCTGTTGATATCTAGAAACAATAAATTTTAAGATAATTAACTAATGTTTCCCCTGGCTCCACTTTTTTCTGCCATTACAAAGCCATTTATAACATTAAGGGCAGGAGCATGTTTGGAGCCAGCAGAAAGGATGATGTGCACAGAGCTAAGGCGTGAAACAAAGGTTACAGAGGAACCTGGTGTACTTACAGTAACTCTGTGGTATAGCGGGGTTCCCTACACCTAGCTGATAGACCAGATGGAAGAGAGAGAACTTGATTGTGCACCCAGGCTTGTTCACCTTAGTCCTTTGCACAAGGCAAGACACCTGACTGAGGTTTTTCTGACCCATGGATAGTACAGTCCCTGGTTGAAGAATTCTAGATTTATTGCATTACAGCTCAATATGAGTATTTTGATATGTTAAAGACAAATGAGTAACACGCCTTATACATTTTTAATTAATGAATAAAATCATTGGCCACAGGATAGAGCTAATGTTGTCATTTCATAAATTCATGTCCAGTTTTTATTTAATATTTTATGCATGCTTTAAATGCATTTTATGTTTATGTGTTTAATTGACAAGTATTCATTTGTGTTTGGATTTTGTACTAATTTTTATTTGACTTTTTTTAAAGCATGATTTCTCATATTTTATTTTGTTTCTTTTAGGTTTTGTTTTATTTCATAAGATCCCACTGGATGGGTAAATGAAATAAGGAAAAGATGAGAGAGGGGCTGTTGAGCTTGTGGAAGCTGTATGCTGCACGCTAGGGAGTGGACAGTGTTCTTGCCCAGTGAAGTGCCACCTCCCTTGGACTTCTCTTTTAGACATTGGTTGTGTTTGGAGAATTGTAGAAGTACATTCAAATCAGTAGCTGTTTTTGCAAAAGCAGGGTGAAGCCAAGCCCTGAGGCAGCTATAAAACTCAAGAAAGTCCAGAAATAAGCTATCACGCTTTTTCCTATTGCCTTGTCCTCACTGTGTCTTCCAAAATGACATTGAGATGAAATTACGTTATATGTTTCCTCTGTCAATTTTTTTTGTTTGAACTTAACTGGAAAGATGTTGGTTTTATAAATAATATTTATCAAAGGTGAACTGCAAAGTTGCTTGTATTTTATTGCATTTGTGGCTCTGCAAAACTTCTACAAACGCTTAATTTGTGTGTGTGTAAACTCATTGATTTCAATGGAAGTTAAAGTCCTTAAAGTTAAGTTCTTGTATAGTTTCAGGATATAGCCTTAAATCCTAAAGCAGTAAATTGCAGAGCTGGCCCGGCAAATCTTACTTATGTATGTGATTCCACTGACTTTACCAGGAAGATGGAGAGTATGAACTATATACAGAAAGGTGGCAATACTGTTCTGTAGTGCGTTTGAGTACTGAACCAGTGCCATCACTTACACATTCAGTTAGGTTGTGCTTATTCAATATGGTCCATAAGTTTGGGTAAGTGTACAAATCTTTAGTAGGCTGGAATGCTGATTCTGAGCCAAGAGCAAGAATAACAACACTCTACAGTTGGTCCTTCAGACTGTATACTTACAGGCCTTTTTAACTGTTCATATTTAAATGTGAAGTATGCTTAGAGTATGCTTCAGTATACTTCTGCGGAGAGCCTACTCTGAGAACAGTTCACAGGTAAAGGTAAGTGAAGGCACAAACATTTTGCAAGAGCAGGAACTGCATTAAAATTTAGTGCTAGGCATTCATTTTTATGCTATTTACCTATCAAATACTGAGTTTATAATTTGATCTTTTCAGTTTAGGGAATCTAAGATAGAAGTTTCTGTTTTTTCAACTGAGAGCTAGCTACAAAGACTAGCAGCAAAAGACTGATATAGATGCTTACATTTCTATGCATTTTGATTATAGTTCTGACCTATGGTTTGCTTGTAGTTACAATTATGTTTAGTAAAAACAAAGAGATAGTATTGTTTTGTCTCTCCTGTATTTGATTTTCATTGTTTTTACTTTTTAATTTCAGGCATTTTCACTCTTCATTGAAACACTGCTGTCTTTTCTTTTGCTGCAGTCTTACAGCATACACCATCCCTCTCTTTCTACAATACTGTCTTGACTCTTTCTTCTATCTCCATATACTTACTCGCTTTTTGCCTTTTAACACACTTAGTCCTTTGACATTTTTCTTGTGTTCTCTTCAGTCTCTTGCATCAAGTTCTTTATTTCTGCTGTGCTCAAGTTTTGGAAATATCCTTATTAGTCAAGACATATGTCCACATTTGCATTCTTCTAGGCCTATGTAGTGAGATATTTCCTTTCTCTTACCACTGGCTAGGGAAGGGGAGTTGCAGTTGCTAAAGTGCTTTCTTCACTTCTCCAAAATCTGTCCCAAAGGTGTGTTCTTCTTCACACATTAAAGAAGAGGGCAGAGCTGGAAGTCCACTGATGACCTAGGAATTGTGGTGTCTTTGTCACCCTGCACATACTGTGGTGATTTGGAGAGGGATGGCAGCAATTAAGGATTTCCATCATAGTTCCTGTTTGAAGTCAGATGTGAACAAGTGTTCTGCTGTTCCTCAGAAACAATATTAGGAATGCCTGCCTCTTTTCCTAAGTCTGTGTGGACATGGTCTTATTTTAGAGAGATACTAACTTTCCCTTCTGCTTACTGATTCTCTTTTTAACTTCCTTGTAATCATTTTATTTTCAGACTTCTGGTTTACCCATTAATCTCTTCTCCTGTTGAACTAATATCTGATACCATTGAGCTGATTCTAAATCAATGGAGAATCATTTAAGTCAGCAATATTTGAACTAAAGTCAGTGGAGTTACATCATATGTTAGTTGGATCATGAGCAGAGCTTGACCCAGTAGCCCAGATTCCAGTCTTAAGCTTTGCTGGGACAAAGTCAATGTATGTCAGTTATGTATTCACAATTTATTGCCAAATAAATGTCGTGAGAATCTGAACCCTTTTCTTTAGGCAGGAAAAAGGCAAACTTGCAGAGCTGGAATTTGGCAGTTGATTTTTGAAATACTTAATTTTAAAAGGCAGTTCTTTCTGATTCATAATATTTATATGCATAAATGTGCACAGTTATTAATTGGGGATTTTACATTATTTTTTTGTAATTTATTTTATAGCACTTTGCAGTTCATCTTTATGGTATCGGAGTAGGTTTGACCTTCAAATATTTCAGCATGTACTGATACAGTATTTTGGATTTTATGTAATCATGGAGGTAACTTTACTAAATCACAACTGATTTATGCACCAGTGAAATACATATATTTATATATATATATTAGAATATCTTTCTTACATATTTTGTACTATATCTTTTATATTAGCCACTCAGTGCACTATTACTTGATGCAGATATTTACAGAACCTTATGGATTACAGCACATGATTTGTTACTAATAATGTCTTAACGAAGATGCTTAATGCTTGATGGAAAAAGATTATGTGTTCCTAAAATGGTTTCTATTCAGCATGTGGACAGAGCCTCTTAAAGCTAAGGGAGCTAAACTTTTAACATGGAAATTGTAGTCCCCACTAGCTCCTGTCTTTCAGCTTGATTATAAGTGACATTGCTTGTAACTGTAGAGATTCTGATCTGCCCAAACGGTGTTGGTTTACAAAGGGCTCAGTTAATTACGAATTCTTGACCTCCTTAAAATAAAATGAGACTCAGACTAAGAATCATGCAGGAACCATTAACATGGTAAAAGTTGCTGAACATCCAGGATTTGACATTAAAAAGCTTTTATATTGTTTCACTGAGCAATAAAAAAGGCTATGAAATGTCTAAAGGCAGAGTTGCTATTTTTTTTTGCTATG
This sequence comes from Balearica regulorum gibbericeps, assembly GCF_011004875.1. NCBI lineage: Eukaryota > Metazoa > Chordata > Aves > Gruiformes > Gruidae > Balearica > Balearica regulorum. Next base: position 42,524,539 of record NC_046220.1, on the reverse strand, counting down.
CCAGACATGAAACTAAAATAAAAGCATATTTCTAATGTTCTGCTAGAAGGGCTTTATTTATACTAGAATTTAGTTTAAATTGACATTTAATATACTCATAGAAGTACTGAGATAAGCTGTTGAGCAGTTCGATGGGAAGATTAGTTGGGGACTGGAGACGAAGCACTGCTAGGGGTATTTTGCTGTGAGGCAAGGTGTAACATCCACTCTGTTAAATAAACCTGTACATGTTGAATTTGGTGGAAGTTTGACTAGTGGCCAGGTCTGTGTTGCAAACGAGTGCATTGTTCCCAGGCAGAGTCCAGGGTCTGTGTTGTGCTTGCTGCAGCTGCCTGCCATGCCAGGCGAAGTGGGGGACCTTGCAAAGCCTGTTCCTGAAGAAAAGTGTTCGGACACCATGTGGTTTTTTGATGGGAGTCATGGGATCTCACCATGAGGGCAGGCAGAGGCTGCTGTGACACATTTGCATGGCAATATGTGTGTGTCTGAGTACCCTAACCTGTGCCAAGCAGTCCCCAACCTTTCCACTGCCTTTGACTATCAGCTGGATCTCTCCCATGCAGCAGTGAAGAAAACCATTCATTTCAGTGGGAGCAAGGTCCTTGGAGGCAGCAGACAGTGCCAAGAAAACCCATTTTCAGCTAGTTGGAAACAATTCTACTTCAAATAGTTCTCACTGGAATTGCTCGCTTTTTTTGACTGCCGGCAGAAGCACTAGAAACCTATTTCTTTCCTAGTGCAGCCAATTTCTCAGTGCAATCTATTTCTTGGTGCAGCCAATCCCTAAGCACAGTTTTTCAAAGATTAAAAAACTTACGGAAGTTCGCCATGTAGGAATGACCAATACACTTCCTACTGGCTCTTTATGCAACAGCATTCATACGAGGGTCCAGTTTCTCAGTCCCTTCACCTGGCCATCCATGATAAGTTGACAATTAATTATCAGCATGAAGACTAGCACTTTATTTGCAACTGTTTGAATGCTTCAGAACTTGCAAATAGTTTGTAAAAGTGGAAGCCGTTATCAGACAGATTTAAAAAATGCATCCTTTCTGATGTCTTTTTAATTCAGCCCTCCTTTTCCAGTTGCATATTTAACATTTGAAATAATTTGAAAGTTATTAATGGATTGGGCAGCTAAGTATTTTATTAGTGTTCATTTCAAAAGAAAACCCCAGAAGCTTACCTGAAAGTTTTCTTCTTCTTCCCTCTTCCTCCTTCATGAGCTGCGGTATGCTCTCTTCTCCATGGGGTCCAAATGTGCAGGGTCTTTGAATATCCTTTTGAAAGGCTTTGCCATCATTATGTGATGGTGTAAAGTATTCCATTATAATGTAGGCCCACGTTGTGCCTAGACTGCAGGAGTTCGTAGATGGTTGGAAGTATCGAGAACTATAAATATAGCATTATAAGGCACACAGAGAACATCATTGGTACGTGTATTTCACGTTTCATAGCCCATTTCATTGTCCCACTTCCATAGGAATGTGTATCTCAAAACTTTTCAAGTTGGCTTCCATTTGTTCTGTTTTTCTTTCGTACATACAGATTAAATTTGCTGTGAAAATAGAAAATGATGCATTACTTGGAAATAAATATAGGTGTTCAATTCCACAAACATGTAGACTGTATGATCAAACTTGTAGAAGAGGTTACTGTCTTTTAATCAAGCCTCACAGTTAACTGGTTAACTTATTTTCATTAAAAAAAATAGATTGAAAAAGTCCACATTAGAGTGTGTATTGTTTTGATATGGACATGCCATATCCTTCTAATTTTAATAGCATCCTTCCATGATTAGCTATATTTTTGCAGCTGCAGAGTGCGGTGGATAAGCGCATGTCCTGGCCTGGAGCAGAGTTGCAGGCAACGTAGAGCCAAACTGCTTTCATTTTGAAGCGGGCAATTCCCTCATAGTCCCTAGAGGCAGCAACTCACAGCAGTGTTACTAAGCAGATTATGTCTTAATATAGGAGGAAACTCTCCTCATCGCATACACATTTTCACTGTAACTTTGTTCCTCAGCTGGAATGACAAGAACAACCATATAGAATTTCAGGGAACTATCTGATATTCAAGCAAGTAGAGGGTGAAGTCATGGCCTTCTTGTGATGACTTTGATTTTTCCTTGATGTAAGCAGTGCAGGGCTTACTCCTCAGTAATGTCCACAAAACAGGAAAGAAATTCTGATTTTTTTCCTGAGGGTATTTTTTTTTTAACATGGCTATTTCATTGATGTTACTGGCTTTACTAGTGTGAGAGCAGAATTGGGCTGCCATGCCACTGCAAAAACCCAAGACCAGAGTCTTTGGCAAATTCATTTGGAATGTCTTCTACTGCCATTCAGAGCCCTGTGTTCCTTGGTTTTTCTTAAGATTTCAGATTCAACTTAAAAACAGGAAGAGAGTCATTCTGTTGTTATCAAAGTATAGAACTTAAGCATTCTTTACTAAAATCTATTTTTTGCATGTTGAAAAAAGTAGTACTCTAAATGATAGCACAAAAATGCCTTCTACCATAACATCACATCATAAAAAAGTTTGCTGTAATCCGTCAGCAACCTATGAGTCTTTTCTCTCTCCCCTCTAATTCTTCATGTTGAAACTGTTTTAAATTTCCTGTGAACAATAGACAATCATTGTTTTAATACCCAAGTACTACCATAACAGTTTGGACAATCTATTCTTGCAAAAAATATACTTGAGTAACTTACTTTTAACGGGCCAATAAAGTTTTATAATACATTATCATTGTGTCTTTCACTCTGTAATTTGATCACATTTAGTATTTCATTAGTAATTGTGAAGTGTATTGGACAATATGTGAATCTTGGAGTTCCTTATTGTTATCTGTTGCTATAAATGTGCTTATTATTGCTTTTGTTTTCTGATAAACAGGTTGATTCAACTCCTTAATTATATTTTTATAGCATCTTGAATGGATACCCTATTTAAAAAACACCCTCTGCCCCCCAAAAAATCTGTTTGCAATAGTTTTATTTCTATTCAGTTTAATTTAAATGTTTGTGTGTTTCACGTATACATTCAATCAGGTGTGTATATATTCAGATCAAATGACTACATATTCGGCTGTGTGCCATGAGACAGCAAGTTTTACATGTCAGGCCATGCTTTATCTACTCAGAACTTAAAGTAGAAAGAGTTGGTTGTTTGAATACTCAAGTAAGCTGTGCTGATTTTCCAAACTATTTTGAGGAAACATCAGTGCTGTGATTTGAAGGGTGTGTTTTGCTTTGGGACTTCTGTTTGTTGGCCTGGACCATCTGGATTTCTTGGCAGACCTAATGAAACAGAGTACACAAGAATGTTGAAATGGTTATGTCACAGTTTAAGCCCAAGTTTTTCCCTTTTTTGCTTTTTTACTAGGGCATGTAATATTTTCCCATGAATTTGATTGCTGTATTTGGAGTATAGTGGATGTGGATATTGCATTACATGTTCATTTTCTTGCTTCTGAAATGTTTGGTCACATTTTTCTCTTCTGGGAGCTCAAGTGCATCTCTGAGCATTGTACCAAATCTGTTTTGTGTGCACGTAGGGAATTTCAAATTTTTCACTTATTGGAGCAATTGTTATGTCATGTAGTATATTTTACACATATACTTCTTTATCATCATCCATGTAAAATATGCTTTTGGAGGTAACTGGATATATTCTCACTATCTAGAAGAAACAAGCTCAATGTAAAAGTCCATTCTTTTCCTAAGAGAAGCTTTCAATAAGTCTTGCTACTTGCAAGGTAAATTGTGATATTGATTAAGCTGGTTGATAAAATTATTTTAAAGAAAGTATTCAAACAATACAAAATACTAGATTCATGAAAATGCTTTGCCAAGTAGAAGAATATATTGAAATTTTGACGTATTGGGTATTTTTTGAGTCCTAGCAAGCTTGCCATTGAAATACCCTGATACAGGGTTTGCAGTCTCAGCAAAGCAAGATGTTATTGTCTAGGGAGAACAATCAAAAAATGAAGCTGAGTAAAGGCAAAAGTGAAAATAGCTGTTTACACTGCCCAGGAAATTGGGAAGTCTACAGGATAAGAAGTAACATAAAGTCTTAATGTTCTTGATAATGAAAATTAGTGTAAAGATGCAAGCAAGGGTTCATTTTTTAGTGAACGTGAATTGTAACTTAGCATGTATTAGATATTTGTATCTTGAGAAATTATTCTTTCCATGTAATTTCTCCATTAACATACTGCAAGAATAAAAAGTGGATTTAATAGGTTAGTTTATAATTCTATTGCTATTTTTAAAGTAAAATTAATTTAAAGATCACCTTGCAGGTTGAGTAATTTACGTTTCTTCCTATATTATGTTGGTAATCAGGCTCTAAAGCAAAAATACAGAGCACATAATAACCAGTTCTTTGTATATTGCAGTTTCATGAGAATGGTTACAAAGAGGCACAAAATCCTAGTTTCTGATATTTAGATAATTCTATTGAAAGACCTTTTTGGCAATGTGTTTTACCTATAAAAAGCAAATACAACATGCAGGTTTCTAGACTAAGTGTTCTCTAGCTAGTTGTTGAAGGTGACAGATACTTTAGATTTAAATGATAAAGTTTTGTTTGGCTTCTGAGTTACTGTCCTGAGCTCTAGGACTTTCATCATCAGAGTAGATTTAACAATAAAGGAGCCAGATGTCATTAAAGTCTATAAACAGAGAATGAGGTTTCAACTAAAATAAACCACTCAAAACGTAAAACTGCAGTTCATAGTGTGTGATAAAAGACAAAAATGGGTAAAGAGAATAGAAGGGTGCATTTGAAAGAGAGCTAAAAATTAATTCGGATTAGAGTTCTTATTTGGTGTATGAATTGATACTGTGTTTAATATGAACAGCTTGCTGTGGTAGTTGAAAAAACAGTAATTTAAAAGCCACTTGTTTGTTCTATTTAATCAATTTGCTTTTCTACTGTCGTTTCCAAATTCATAGTTTATTCCCATTATGCCATTCTTATGATTCCATTATTGTATCTTAATTTTTTATCGTAGCAAACTTCAGATATAGTTCCCTAATACATTGCAACTGTAATCAGTAAAATCTCAAACAGTGTCTCAGAACAAGTAAGAGTGTAAACGTGGCAATGACTTTCTTACCACATGGAAGTGCTTGTGCTATTTACGCATTCAGAAGAAGCTGAGTATGCAACTGGATGTTCTATCCATGACACCTTCCCAAGAGAGCTGATAGGCAAAAGAAAAAGATGTGTGTGTGTTGGGAACCACATATCAATGACACCACAGGTCATACTTTCTCAACTCTTAATGGCTAGTATTAGGTATGAGATGTTCGAGAACAGAAAGTGGTGAAACTCTTTACTGCCAGATGGGCAATTGGTTGTGCAGTTTCTTGATGACTAGTATGATCCCACTGAAGAGTCACCACGTTTTCCCCAGAAGGGTTTTAGCACAATTTCAGTGTCTACAGCACGGAAGTCCATGATGCCTCAGGAATGATGCGTCATCCCTGCCTCAGGGAACATGATCCAAGAAAATAGCTAGTTCTATATAAACCTTTGTCCGAGGGCTGGGTAGCATTTCTTTCAGTTTGTTGTCAGAACATGCTGACTTTTTCTAATGTCTTTACTCCAGCAGATGTCCCGGCATAGATCTTGCTACCTAAACCAGAATTCCCCTTTTTCTAAAGATGCATGTCATGTAACCAATTTTAATGCTTCCTCGTGAGACCTAGCATGATGCTGAGGTCAGAGCTTAAGTTAGCTCACACTTTTCAGCCCCAGATGGTCCCAGAGTGATGGTCAATAGGGCAGCCATATCAGAAATTCCTGGTGCACTTGTAATGCATAGTCATAAAAAGTTGGTTCACTTCTGTTAAATGTCTTCAGACTCCTAGGAAAAAATCCAAGGGCTGTATGTACCTGTACAGGTTACCTATTAGAATAAAATGTGAAGTCTTGATAGGTCTGTGCTTTGTAGAAGAAAATATTTACCTAAGACTCCCATTTTAATTCAGATTGAAAACAGTGTATGTTGCCTTAAATATGAGAGACAAAAGTTAAAGTATGAAAGAATATCAGTGTTGGCTTCCTCATGGTAAGCCCTGCTCCTTGATTTTTCTATTTATGTCAGATGGTTAGATGAAAGACCTAGGAAGTTAGTTGCTCTCTTAGTTTTATCTTTTATAAGCCAAAAATATAGTCTGAGGGACTACCTCTGTGTTATAATATAGCTGTCTGCCTGTCTTGGTGAAGTCTGTCTTCTGGGTCCCAGGTAGCCCAGGGATAGGTATCTCAGTCCCTGATGGGTCTTGTGAAAGCTTCTGCCACACAAGCAGTAACTCTGTGTTATTACTAATTGCTCAGCTGTCTCATTTTTCAATACATGTAATGTTTTTTTAAATACAACCAAAATCATCAACTCTGCAATTGTTTCCTTATGAAAGTATGTATCAAAACCAGGTAAGTTGACTGTGAATTGCCTGAGCATTTCCTTTCTCCAGTAACCACCAGCTATTTGAGGTACGTTTTTTGAAGCAGAACGCGTAGAGACCAGCTTTCTACTTGCTGTGTGGTGTAAGAGGTTACCTTTTCCCGTATTGGTTTCCCCTTGGCAGTTGGCATAATCTCTATCTAGGTAAAGACTCGCACTTTATCACTCCTCATCATTGTGTTAAAAAAAATGTGAAGGGCACGTGGCAAGAGGAAGGCAAAGATTTATTGTAAGTGCTTTTCCTTTCTAACGAGGATGCCAAGTTTCCATTCCTTGCTGCTACTTCACAGTTCATTGGAACCTAAATGTATATATAACCCTGTTGCTATTGAACTCAACTACCCTGGGACCCAGGTGAAGTTGTTACCTGTGGTTAGGAGGTGATGGTGTTGCCTCTGGGGGCAGTTGTTGCTATCTGTGGGGCTCTAATGTTTTTTGCTCTTGGTTCTGGTCTGAACTTTGCCCATGGTGAGAGGAGCTAGTGATTTGTAGATGGCCCCCATGATAGCAGTTTGATCAGCCGTTGCCAGGGGACAGATACTTGTGCCAGGAAAGGGCAACCTTTGGCAGATAAAGCAGAGAGGCTGAGGATTGATGGCAGACAGACTGAGTTATCCTGTCATCAGTCTAATTACAAAGGGTTTGATCATCTCTAGGAGGGGAGCAGAAACTGAAAAACTACTGATGGTTTTTTCCCATTTGGAGACATGCAGGTCTTGCTTCGGGTGCCATAAATCAGGCTACTGTGAGATTTATTTGTTTAATATAGAATATAAATGTAGTTTTAACTCACTGCATTCATAAGGAATTCCATCTGCATGTTGCAGAATGCAAAAAGTCTGTGCAGATGCTTACCTGGTTACACCAGAGCCCTGGCTTTGACCCCAGATAGAGCACAGCACTGTATTCCCCTATAAAATAAATCAGGGGCAGTTATTCATCTGAGATTTTTGTCATCACTGCATTTACAGACAGAAGAAATCGTACATGCGTCCTGCCTGGAGTCACATCCTTCTCTTACTCAAGTAATTTCATCTTCTTCAGGATTCTAGGGAGTGTTGTTAGTGTACCACATTAAATTGTCCCTGAGTAATGTGCAACTACTTTCCTTAGAATTCTGAATTTTTTTGTCGTTGCTACCTACACATTGCAATAGCAAGTGCACAGCTTGTGCAGCCTGATTCTCCTATGTCTATCCTTGCATTGCATTTATGTTTATGTCATGTGACTGTAAAATGCTAACAGATCAATCTGTCCAGCAATGAATATATCTGCATGGGATGCAAAACCACGAGGAACTCAAAATCAGTAGAGGCTGAGAAAGGTATGAGTCAGATCCTTTAACCAATTCACATCAGCTAAGAGACCAATTTAAATATTTGCCATTCGTAAGTACTACTACTCCCTACTATTTGGGAATGGTAAATTTTAAAGCTTGAAATTCACTGACTGTCAACATTTGTAGGAGTAAACATCTTAGGTCTTGCCAGACATTTAACATAAAAAGGAAATGCCTACAAAATTAAGGAATGCAATTTTAATTCCAAACTGTAAGGTTTTTGTGATGGTTAATCCATAATAGCCAGATTTTGTGTGAGATCTGTATTACCTGTAGTTTCATTTTTTCTATAAAATGATCTGGAGTAGGGCCCCAAAGCTGATCAGAGGGCTGGAGCACCTCTCCTGTGAAGACAGGCTGAGAGAGTTGGGGTTGTTCAGCCTGGAGAAGAGAAGGCTCTGGGGAGATCTAATTGTGGCCTTCCAGTACCTGAAGGGGCCTACAGGAAAGATGGTGAGGGACTGTTTATCAGGGAGTGTAGTGACAGGACAAGGGGTAATGGGTTTAAACTGAAGGAGGGTCGATTTAGATTAGATGTTAGAAAGAAATTCTTTACTGTTAGAGTGGTGAGGCACTGGAACAGGTTGCTCAGAGAAGCTGTGGATGCCCCCTCCCTGGAAGTGTTCAAGGCCAGGTTGGATGGGGCTTTGGGCAATGTGGTCTAGTGAAGGGTGTCCCTGCCCATGGCAGGGGGTTGGAGCTAGGTGATCTTTGGGGTCCCTTTCAACCCAAACCATTCTGTGATCTTTTAGGGGATTATGTAAGTGTAAAACAGTGCTACATATTAAAGTTTTAGTCATGCTTTATTAACAGAGTGAATAAAGTAATCTCATTTTTTACTACTAGCTTATTTCAAATTCAGGACCTCAATGTCTTTATGCTGGCGTTTGAATCATTCGTGCTGCATTGATCTTTATTTTACAAGTGATGGTGGTCCTTAAACATATATTTTTTCATTAAGTATTTTAAGAAATATCCCTGGACGTGAATATTAGTAAATTTTTTTTAGCAATATTTGCTTAGCAATTTGAAATGAAATTGGTGCCAGATGGCATTGCTGGTGATACCAAACATCAGAAATCTGTTGTAAACTCTTGAAGTTTTATTTTAAAAACGACATCTGTACTGAGATCCTATGTCATTCTTGCTTTCTTATTAAAAAATTAAATGAGTGAGTAGCTCAGGACTCAATTTTTGCTTCATTTAGCAGGCTAGTTAGATAGCTGTTTGAAGTTGTCATACCTTCTTTGTTCCTTGGGTTTTGCTACCACATCACAAAAACATGGAGAAATTGGCTGGTAAAGGAAGAAAAGTTGGTACTGTTAACAAACCAAATTCTAATGCCTCTGGAAACTGTATTGGAGAACAAAGCCATCCCAGCTACTCAGTGGATGAACCGTGAGTTCATATTTTAAGTGAGTGTCTGTATCTATCTAAGGTAATACGACCAAGTGGATATGACCAAGTGGAGGGAGCAGCCAAGCAAAACCTGAGGACCCGAAGGCAGTGTGGCATCCCCTCGCTGCAGAGCCAGGCTACCATCCTAGGGGTAACGGGCTCCTGTGGTTACCAGTGCAGTCCAGCCACCCCCGGCAGAAGCCAAATGAAGCTGTTAATGTGTTAGCTGCTTCTTGCCATCTCTCTTCAGAGGTGTCTTATCTCCGTGGCACCGAGCCCAGCCTAAAGCCTCCCAAAAGGGTGTACACCCAGGTGTTCTCCCAGTGCTGGAATGGCACAGATAGGGTGGATGGCTTCAGTAGGTTTTTGTTATGATGAGCGTGCTGCACTGCCTCCAGCTAGTGCCGTTTGCTAAGGATCCAGGCTTGCTTCTTTGCCCCTTTTCTGCTTCTTGTTGGGCCTTGAAGAGGAGGAAGGAAGGGAGATACTGCAAGAGGGATTCACGTCTGCTGGCTCCCAGCCCAGCACTAAGCACTTTCCAGCAAGTTGGCTTGTCCGCCTCGCATCCATCCCTCCTCTGCAAGTCCACGCGACTGCATGACTGAAAGGTGAAAGACCAAAATCTTGCTAATTTTAGCAATCCCAGTAGCACTGTAATGAAAACCTAGCTCCGTGGCTTTTATATTTCTGGTAGCATGCAGCAAATCATACCATCTTTAATCCTCTCCCTGGCAAAACTCCCACTGACTTCAGTGGGAGTTTTGTCTGAGCATGACTGGAGTTGGAATTTCAGGTTTTGGTCCTATATTAATTTCTCAGCAAGAAAGAGAAATGGATTTTATAGATTTTCAGTTAAACGTTAGGAAGACATGAAACTGTCATTCTCTATAATGTAGTGGTACAAATATGGGTGATTACCTTTTTGGCATTGCCTCTTGGGAATAATACAGATCTATTACTTTAACCCATTGCTAACATAATTCATGTGCAGCCATATATTATAGATGCTGCCTTTTAGTGACACAACCAAGTGCCACAGCAGCACAAGACTTCTTTTGCCAAAAAGGTTGTCATCGTTCCTAATACAAAGACAGCAGTCCTGATTTCAATGTCATTCATAGGGATTTTTGCACCATTGTCAATTTAATAAATGACTCTCACTTTATATTAAGATGAAGGGAATTAGACTCTCAATATTGCTATTTCACTTTTTTTGTTCATAGGATTTCATGCTTCATGTTGGGTTTCACTCTTTCACCCTATCCTCAGATTTGTTTTTCTCTACCTTTTTGATGAACTAGCTAGTTGAAGCTTAGCACATTATTTTGGGTGAAAAAAAAAAAGAAAAAAACCCACCTCATCTGACAAAGTCAAGTAACGTGTAGAATAATCTCTGGGAGAAATGGTTTCTTTCTAAAGACTGTGAAAATGAAAAACTTTCAATTTAGTGAAATTACAGCTTAAATGTGAGGACTCCAGAGAATTAAATACTAAGTGATTGCATTTCTGCACTGAAGTCCAATCCTTGGTTATTTAGTACTGGTGCGCTTGAAGTGAGGGTGTGTATTTTTCGTGCACGTGGGAAGTGCATGTGTCTGCCTTTTGCAGTCTGGTCCTTTGAGACCTGTTTGTATGTGACCATTGCAGACTCCAATTTTGAATCTAGTCCAGTGCAAGAGGATTGTGGCTGTGCATGCTTTGTTTTGGTTTGCAGTCTCTGAAGGCAAGAAGATTATTTTTGCAGATCAACTTAGAGATACACTAATTAGGGAAGTTTATATGTTCTTCTTGAGTTGGTGCTAATGTTCTACACGTGTTCATTAGATTCATACAGAATTATAAAACCATTTTATTCTGCTTTGTAGTATTTGCTTCTAATGGTGGTCAGGAATAAGGCTATGTTACCAGCTTCCTTTAGCAGTTCCTTTTTGAGAGTATTTGATATCCATGCAAATCTGTTCTGATAAATCTGTTGCTAAGAAACAGCCATGACTGAATTTTTGGTAAAAGAGGAAGTTACACTGAGAATAAATGAGTGTCACCCTGAAATACTTGAGTCTAACAGGTACTAATGCTATTTAATGCTAACATATAAATTATAACATCACAGGAGACCATGTGGACAATTGGGAACTGAATATTACAAGGTGATAGGAAGCTGCAGAGTTAAGAAATCCAGGGAGATGTTAGAAAAAGAGAGGACAGATGAGCCAGGTGGTCAAGAGAGAATCATTTAAGAAAAGAGAGGCAAAACTCTTCATAAAGGAAGAAGTGAGTAAATAAGCAGAGGTGGCACATCAGAAAAAAGCTAGAGGAGAATACTTGGTAAAGTATTCAGAAGGAGTAGAAGCAGCAGAAGTAATTTATGAAAATATGTGTGGCATCCTGAAAAAGAGAAACACTGCTTTATTTAGAGCCCTGCAGACTAGGAACAGTGATGCTTCCAATATTTTAGCAAAACCTCATTATGGTTTTGTGACCAGTTTTGTGATCAGTTTTACAATTAATGTGTCCATTTTCAAATCTGCTGTAGCAAAACAGAGGTTAGTTTGTAGTGTGGCCACCTCTGGGATGGATGAGCTGGCTGGTATGGTGCAAATAGCTTTGAGCGTGGGGCATTTTCCTGCTTGCCGTAGAAACAATTTCAAGGAATGCTGGCAGAAGAGAGGTGACAGGAGGAATCTCCAGCAGATGAGGCATCATGTGGCAGGGAGGAGGAGGTGTTGGCAAATGGCAGTAGAGGATCAACATCTAGAGGCAAGTCACTCAATTTATGCAGCTAATTCCATAACTTGTGAGTGATGCTGCTGGGACATAAATTTGACGTGTTGCCTTTCTATGCATGCATGTTATTTGCTCCACTGCAGTAATTTTTAGATCTGCATTTGAAGAGGGTTTTGAGTATGTAAGGCTTCCTTGCCTTAGGAATCCATGCTTGGGGAAAGAAGCGTGTTGTTCGGAGGCAATTCGGCATCTTTGATCTGATGCTGTACTGGCAGGGATATTCCTCCAGTCTGTTCAGCTCCCTCCCATCTCCAAAAATGAATTGGTTTTTAAATAATGTCCCAAAAGATCTAATTGAACATAATCCAGAAGTCTATAAATGTGGAAATGGAAAGTGATTAATGGAAAGTGATTGCTTTTCCTTATGGTTTCTTAGAGATGCACAAAACCTCCGGATGCTAGAGTCTGTTGCTAAGGCTATTCCACATTGGAGAACATGGCAGATGCTTTGGCTGGGTATCACAAGAATTTCTAGTGACACGTGAGTGCTGAGCATGAAAAATCTTTCCAGAAGAAGGTTCTGGCCAGTCTTTTGCCAGCCAGCAAGGTTTTCTGAGCAGGGGCAGTGATGTCTGTTTGAAGGCCAGGGAGATGTATAGTTGCTGAGTGCTCTAGGAACAGGGACAGGGACTATAGAGAAAGCCACTGAAATAGCTGCTGTGGCAGAGATACAAAAGGAATCAGTTTCACTGTTGCTAAATAGTCTAATGTAAATTCAAATAAAATGTCAGGCATTGATGCTCAGGAAGGAAAGTAAGCTATCACTTGCTTTGTGCTCACAGAGGGCCAGTTTTGGACAGCCTGTCTTCTGTGCTGAAGCCTCCTGCCTTTCCAGCAGCCCTCTTTCAAAGGCCAGAGCCTTCTACTGCCTCACAAGCACATGCAAAATGTGGGCCATCAGGACCCAAAGCCTCTTCACCCAAGGAGAGAGTGAACTACTTGACAAGAAATAGATAGTGGAGTGTTAGTTCACCATCTTCCCATGCGCTTCTCTTCAGGTGTAGGTGGGCCTTTGAATTTTGTTTTCAAAACCTTTTTTTCAAGGATGAGGAATGTTTGGAGATGAAGAGGAGCCAGTCCAAGTCAGTGCCAGTCCAAGAAAGCATTAGTTGGGCTGCAAGATCATCTCAGTGAGAGCTCAGTAAACAGCAATACCAGATTTCTGCAGATGTTGTTTATAATTTGAGCATAATGTTTGGGTTGATTATGTATAATCATTTAGTTCTGCTTCTTTGCAGATTGTCACGTTAAGGTTAGCTAGTCGGCTGTAAATGAAAAATGAATTGGAAACTATTATGCTGGAATGCTTGTTGAGAACAAATTGAGAGGTATATTTCAATGTAGGACAGTTTTGACTTCATAATTTGTACAGTTTTGGGGACCTGTAAAAATCTTCCACTCACAAAAAGTGGAAAATGATACAAGAATTTGTGGTATAGTGTCACTTCCACTAATGAAAACTTCAGAAACAATTACGGGGAAAAAATCCACTGAAACAATTTTATGTAAAGAATGCAGTTAAATGGTGTTCTAGTAGAATAACCCACTGTAGACTGGATTTGTACATCACTGGTGTGTTTCTCACCTGAGAAAACCTGTCTTCATTCTGCAGCCTGGAAAAGTAACCTGCTAATATAGTGAAATGTATATACTGATATTGATATATGCTATGTGTTTGTTGAGCTACAGGTCTCATTCAGTTTGGAATAGACATAAACCAACATTTGAAGAACCCAAAGTGTTTTCCATAAGACCATTCAAGGTCTATCTTTTTGTCATGATGGAAGATTAGGGCAGAAAGGGGACCTGGGAGATTCTTCCCTGTCCTAAGCCTGTACCAGCTATCTTTCCCAACAGATATTTTCCATATGTGGCTTCAAGATCTTCAGAAGTGGAGATTTCTGAGTCTTTTATGAACCAGTACCTGAGGATGTTTTCCTAACATTTTACCTCAGTCTTTCTTGATGCACTTTTGTAATGCAACTTTTCATTCCTATCCAGCATAGACATGAAATAAAGATTGTTCCCTTCCATTATAAGGCTATGCTCGTGTACCTCCTCAGACTTCTGTTTAGAATAAAAGAATTCCCAATTCTTTAGTTTTTCCTCAGGTCCTTGAGTATTTCTAGATTTTTCTGTATCATGTTTTCAGCTGATTTGCTTGGATGGGAGAGACCTGTAGATAGCATCAGTGTACTCCCAAGAAATAATTGGAGGGCTTAAAGAAGGGAAGTAGTTTCATTCGTAATGCTTCTTTTTTTTTTTTTTTTTTTTGAATTAAAGAAAAGTACACAAACACCAAATACAAGTTTAATATCAGGGAGCATTTCTCCAGCGTGTTTGCCATATCATCTAACCATGTCCAGCTAAACAGAATTTGGAAAATTGTTCAAGTTGACTACTCCAAATAGCTTTGTTGTTCTCTCAGGTAAAGACTGACTGCCAAAGGAGCATGGGGGAACTTTTGTTGCTTCTGTACACATTGTATTTATCTTCTAGACAGCAGAGGACCTCATTCCCAGCCCTAGGTATGGGAATGCTAACACTTGGATTATTTATGAGAAGTGTGAAGGGAAGTGATTCTTAATTAAATAGTTTTTAAATTAAATTAAAGGCAACAAGGATTTAATTTTGGGTGAATTATTCTTTTTTACTTGATGCCAACAAGCGCATTCCAGCTGATCTTTTTTCTTATTGCAGTGATTTTTCACTGTAGAATTTTTGAAGGATTGTAATTTTACCCATGTTTCTGAGATATCCAAACCTGCAGGTGGCTATAATGAATGGTCTTGGTGATCTATATTAAAAAAGATAAATCATTTTTTCTTTCCTTCTTTCACATTTTGCTGCCTTGTATCCTTACTTTTCTGGCTCGCATATTCGTATTGATTAATATACTACATCCTTGTTATATTTTTGTCTCAGGTCTGTGTTTCATTTGACTACCAATAATGAGAGGCCATAAATTCCTCATTCTTTATGACAGGGCACATCATCTGAGCTGCAGATACTGCAAACGTGTCTGCAAAGCAGTGGGCAGCTGTATGGCCACCATTTATCCTACAGCTGAAGGTGGGCGATAAGTCCCGAAGGGCCCTGTGGTTCAATAGCTGGGGCTGGCAGTGACTCCTGGGTCCTGGTCATGACTTTGACAAAGATCCCACCTGCAGTGCTGGGCAAATCAGCAAGCTGCACAGAGCTCCTCCTGTTGTCTCCAAATTAGGAGTAATAGTAGCACGTACCTGACCAAGGACGAACTGTAAGGATTTATTGGTTATGGTGCTTAAGAGTTTGAAGATGTGTACCAGATTGCGGTTGTGAGATCTGTTCCACAAATGCCTCCCATTTTAGCTGAATGGAGAAAGAAATTGGCAACCTTTGTGCCACAGGCTGAGGCTTTGCTGATGGCATCTCTGGGCAGAGCTGGCCCTGGAGTGAGGCCAGAGCAGAGGGGGGTCAAGCACCTTTTGTCCTGCACAGACAGTCCAGGCAAATCCAGCGCGTATTACAGACCTCATCCTTTTTCCTACAGGGTTTTGCAGTGCTGCAAAGGAGGTTTCTTGGGTGAACTGCCTCGCCAGTCTGTCCCAGACCTAGATACCCGTGTCTTTATCCCTGCATCCTGTAGGTCGCATGGCTTTTCAGGAGTGACTAGTGTTATAAAGGCGTCCCCTAGGCTATTCTAGGGACTCCTCCCTATTTGGAAATCTCCCTTGCAGAAACTATGACCTCTGGAATGCTCTAGGCTTGTGCGGAAAAGGATGTGTGAATGCATGCATACAGGGGAATATAGGCGAGGTTGTGAGAAGAAAGGCAGCTGAACGAAACTGACTGGGATTCTTTCACAATCACACTCCAGAATTAAACCAAAGCAAACAAATATGCAGCTGTGGCTCTTAGATTCAAAGCCACAACAAAAAGGCCTGATGAAATACTTGAGTGGCTAAAATCTGTGTGCAGTCATTTCAGAGGAAATTACCCAGTTTGCCTGTTTTTTGCTCTCTACAGGAGTTAGGCATTTGGAATAAGTTTTCCAGCAAGAGAAACATGCATTTTAGGGGAAAGGCATTTAGTTCAGTGTGACTGACCTTTTGACACATAGCAACACTGTAAATTTGGTACTGTAAAGCTGAATAACATACCTATTATTTCATTAGACTGAAAGGTATGCATTACTTAAATTATTCTACATAGGAAAGGAAATCATCTGGCACTGCAATTTATTTGCTCTGCATGAAAGCAATACAGTGATAACAACACAATTTAGTCGTCTTGTGAGGCTGCAACAAACAACGAAAGACAAAACATTGATTTTTCACATGAAAACAAAAGCAAACCATCTTGGATTCTTGATCACCCAAATGAAACCTTACGTCAAAGTGGTGTGGCTTCATCATGATTTTCAAACAAATGCTCCCCCTTTGCTTTGTAATGGTTGTAAGTGTACAGACTCCTAAGGGCTGTTTCTTGAGTTTAAACCTTTATTTTAAGCCACTTACTCCTGCAAGAGACCTCCAAGGAGCCCCCTTTCTTCTGTTATTCAGAGACTGTTAAAAGTACACGCTGGTAGGGAACAGAGGCGTTTGCCTGCTGGGTGTGTGGGGGTTCTCCAGCTCTCTGTTCTGGTTCCCCTGACTTCCTAGGAGCATGCTCTTGGATGAGAACTGAACAACTTGGGTAGTGTCAGAAAGTTTTTCTCATCTCATATATCAAGAAGCAACTGAGTACAAGCTTAAACAAGCACTGGTGGGTGCAAATCAGTTAAACAGATTAATGATACCTGTCAGAAGATGTGAAATTATTTATCCTCTAAACACCCAAGCCTGGCAAGTCTGTTTTCTGAGTCACAGACTTAATGTCTACAGTGTGATTTTTGGCTCAGTGTGCTGCATCAGGATAGAAGGACATTCACTGTTCGAGCTGTGAAGAGCAGTGTGCTTCAGCAGGATGGACTTGAGTATAATGTTGCTTGGGGTGATCTTATTCTTGTGTTTTCTCCACCACAAACAAAGGAGGATTAATCGCATAATACTCGTTTCACAGCTGAGGGTGACAGTGACTATTGAGATGACTTCACTGAGGCTAAGACTAATGGCTTGTTTCTGAGGAGCTGTCAGGGATGGGGATATGAGACAAGAAGGAGGGGAGAGGCAAGAAATTCTATCGCTCTACACAGCCGAACTGCTGAGAAAGCATAGGAGCACCTTGCCTTGAACTTCCCTCATTAAAAGCATCAGCAGCTGCAAAGCAAAGGCCATCATTTTGATAAGCCCACTCTTGATTTGCAGAAGATTCTGACTTTACTTTGAACAGCTCCACCAAGCAAAGTGAGACTAAACTGGTTTTTCTTTGGCAAGCTTATTCAGCCGTCTTTGAATTTTTTTCCTTGTGTTCTATTTATGCCTTTTAATTCAATTCCCTGTATTCAGCATGCAGCATTTTAAGAGACTAATAATATAAAATAATGTTTCTATAATTGCATTACTTTCTATTATGCTGGGCTCTCTTATACAGTCTAATATAATTGCATAAACATGATTTGATATCACAGTTGCATACAGTTGTTGAAGTTAGGAATGCAAAGGAATATTCAAAGTAAAGCTTACAGCACCTTAGTCAGAAAAAAGTGTGCCAAGCTGTGATTGATGAGCTGTCTTTCAGAGGGAGTGAAAGATAAGATAGTGATTCAAGAGTTAAGCTAAAAAGATGTCTGTTCTGGTAAGAAAGCTGGATCCTAGCTTGATAACAGGAAAAATTGAATGTCTGTTCTTGCTGAAGCATAAAACTTACCTTTTAATCATGCAGAAGAGAAGAATTTAGAATCTACAGCAAATACAGGAGTCTCATGGGAAAAGAAATCTTGTGTAATTGCTTTTTCAGAACAAGGTATTTAACTAGTGAAAAAATACACCCCTCCCAAAAGGAAAAAGAGAGAAGATTCAGTATGACCTTGAAATTCAGCAGAGGTGATGCTGACTGATGTGACATGTACTCACTGTCCTGTTTTTGACTTGATGGTGTGCTATTAGCATGTCCCAGCACAGACTGACCCCTGTTCCCAGAGGAAGTAAGAAGAGCCAAGCTAGTGCAAGGTCAGCTGAGAAATCTTCCTAGCAGTCAGTGTCATTTTTCATGGAAGGAGCCACGGTTTGTGCATCACAGCACAAAATCATCTTTATAAACAATCCTCTTTACCTGAGCTGCCTCATAACACTTGACTGAGCAGATGCATCCTTGTAACTCCACAGCTATAATGGCAAAACTAAAATTGGCTGGTTTTTTAATAATTATTGTTTCCCAGAGTGCCTGAGCCATTGGTAGTGACTTCAGGGGTAACTGGAGTGATGTGTGACGCACAGAACTGTGTTGCAAGGAGGATGCAGGATATTGTAGCCTCCAAGAGATCTTGTTAGAGCTTGGAGACCAAACATGCAGAGTAAATTGCTTTTATCTTTGACACAGTAGGTGGAAGGAGAAGTAGATAGACACAGTGCTTGTTTGTGACCATCTAAACTAAAGTCTGAGTGTATGTGCTTGCAAGGCCATGCCAGGTGCAAACTGAACCCATATGTTCTTTCTGATTCTGCATTTGAGAGTGTCTCCTTTTTATTTTTTTGTCTGAGCCTGATTAGCTGAGTCATGCTATTACTCACTTTGCGACTCTGTCTGTACTTTGATACACAGGTCGGTCATAGAATCATAGAATGGTTTGGGTTGGAAGGGACGTTAAAGATCATCTAGTTCCAACCCCCTTGCCATGTGGATTATTCCAGTGGCAGCCGGCAGTCAGATATGTTGCCACAGCCAACTACCTAAGTATTAGCAGAAATACTGCTAAGTAGAATACTACCTAACTATTAGCAAAGCAAAACGTAGCCTCAACAAGTAGCAGTGTAGATAAGTCTTGATAGCATGCATATTAAAACTGCATTAACTCTGATGGTGATAGGAGCAGCAGGAAAGGCTGTGTTTCATAATAATGAAACTCCTTCTGGCCAGAAATAGCAGCATGCCTTGGAAATACTTTTATTAAATTTTATTTCTAAACCTAAGGAAACTCACATTTGTTGGCACCACCAAGGTTAAGGACAGCGCAGAGATGCACCGTTCAAGAGGTAGCTCAGAAGTGGGTTATATTTCAGAGGGGAGTGCTGGCACTAGTGAAGGCAAACCATGACCCCACCCCAGCAGTGTTTGATTATCTCCAGTTTTCCGTAAGACAAGTTTGCTGTTTCTGCCTCTCCCCTTACCATGTGCCACAGGTCATTAACAACCTAGGAATGTGGAAGGTGTTTTGGTTTTATTATAGCTGGTCAGTTTCAAATATAATTGGTTTTCTTATATGTCACCACTTTTTCAGAGAGCTGCTGTTTTTTGTATACAGAAGGGATTTTTCTAGGGCCCAGGTGATGCAGAATGGACAGGTTTTTAGCTCAGCATCAAAGAGAGGAGAAATTCAGTCCTGCAGTGCATAGCTCTCATGTTTCTTCTCCAAGGCAGGCTACCATTTCATATCTGCCTCCAGCTTGTATCTTCTTAAGATAAGAAATATGGTCTAAAAATGAAATCAAGTGAAGATGTTGGGCAGCACATTTGAAGGTGGAGAAGGCCTCTGAAGTTTTCTTAACAGTTCAACCTGACTGTGAGTCAGCTATTGGCAATAGCTAATGACTATTGACAACCCATGATTTTCACTCCCACCAATGACATTTTGTCTAAAATTTTCAGATTTCAGGTGTGAAACCATCAGCAGACTTATAAAAAACAAAATCAGTAATAGGTGACTGACAGTAATTATCATACTCATTCTGCCTTTGACAAGTAATTCGGTGACCCCATCTCATCTGGACAAAACCGTACTTAAAGGTGCTTTAAGAAATTACTCTTCAATTTGAGTTCAGCACAGGTGGTGGCCTCACCTTCATCACAGAAAATGGTTTTGCATTACTAGAATATCAGTCATAGCCAGCTGCAGTGCTTGCCTGTAATTGTAATGTAACTTAGTGCATTCAAACAATTAAATGTAACTTTACGGTAAGTGCATATTCTGGCAAATAAGCAAGTGTGGAAAGAGTTCATGTACCAGTTTGCTCATGTTGACAAAAAGGTCCAGAAAAGGGGAAGTTTGGAAGGATGTGAGCTCAACTGCCTCTGATATACAAAAATTTCCATCTGTGAGTTCTCATTGTCTTAATTAGAGAAGAAATATACAGGAAATAGGATTTTTGAATCAAACAACTACTTCCAAAGACCATTGCCTGAGTTGATTATTTTGCTAATAAGTGAGAGGGATCACTGACACAGCACAAAGTTCCCAGAGTTGAATTTTTCTTAAACTGTTTCGTACTGCTAGGTACTGCTTTGGAAATTACCTCATTTTCCAGGTTTTCCTCACCTGCATCAGAAAGCTGAATATACTTGGAGCCTGCTTCATACCACAGGGAAGACTAGTTTTCACTAGTTAGCCTAACTGAGTAAAGAGATTTATAGAACAATTGTCTGCTTTTCACCTGCAGCACTTTGTGGTTTATACTGATTGAAAAAAATAGTTCACCATAAAAAATTGAGTCTTAGAGTAGTGCTCTAGTGGAGAAATGATTTGATGAATAGAATGAGTTTCTGTTCATTATCTCACTTTAACATCAAGAAATGTGTAATGGTCACTTTTCCTTGCCATCACCACATGTGTAGTGGAAGCAGACAATGACAAAAGAGCCTCTTTCTGTGCAGCAGAGAACAGCAGGGTTGAAAAGAACTTAGAGACATGCCTCTATTAAATTACAGAGCCAAGAGAATTTGCCCATTTGCTGTAAGAGAAGGGATTTGACCCTCATACTAAAGCTATATTAGTATAAATGGACTTTATTTTCCGAAGAAAATGTGTATTTGTGGGCCTGCCTTTTGGAGCCATTAGCTTGACTTTCAGAAAGTTTAGAGACGTGAGGATGATGCCTAGAAAAAATTGAATATGGTTTTAAATGGGTTTGTACTCTAATGCTACTGCACACAACTGTCATGCACCTGAAAAATGTGTTGTGACTTCACGTATCTTGCATGCCATCTGAGGGACCCTTTCCTGCAGTTTGTTAGGCTCTGCACTTCATTAGAGAAATCTTCACCAAAACCTCTTAATCCTGGCAGCTTTCCTAGTAGAATCAATCTTTTGAGGATCTCAGTGATCAGTAATGACAAAACCAGCCTTGGTATTAGTATTTCACTTGATAAATTGCAGAGATCTAGGCTTCAGTTACATTTGTCAACAGTGACTTTCCAGTGAAGTGCAAGGTATTTGAAAAATTACCTCTAATGTTTCAGGCTATGGGGGGAAGTACTTTTTCAAACTATGAGAACATTTCCCCCATGCACCATTAAACCAACTGAGGAGAGAGGAAAGCAGGACAGGGGTGGGAGTACACTTGAGTCACTAAATGTAGGGTTGAATAGCCACATGCCAAATTATTTAAGATTTATTCCTATGAGCCACGCCATGTAATGATAAAGTGGTTTTGCTAGCCATACAGTGAGCCACAAAAGAGTAAGAGTTTCTCTTCTTTAAAGCTGCCCTTTCTTGGCTGCTGTGTCTGGGACTGTCCTTGTTCTCATCTTGTTCCTTAATTTTGTGTGTGCTTTGGTGGATCCTGCCCAACTTCTCTCACATCCTCAGTGATGTGTCTACAGGACCTCCTGCTGGTCCCCATTCTCTGTCTCTCTGCTGGCCCCATCTCTCCTGCAGACACAGATGCCATCTATGTGGCAGGTTACTCAGCTCTGTCTTGCCTTTGCATTGTTCCTTCTGTCCAACCTAAAACTCAATCTGGGGCTTCAGCATTTTGCATTGGGGTGACTAACAACTTGGAGTAAACGTAGCTTTTCATTGTCCTCAAAGTCCTCTCTGCTGCCTCCTTCCTCAGGAGTACATTCACCCCACCTGTCACTGCTGCCCACAGGCTAAAGGCAGGTGTCATCTGAGGATGCTGTTCCAGGATAGGAACTTCAGAGGGTGAATTTTTACATCTGTTTCTAGCATCATCCTCTGATTGTTACAATTGGAAGATGTGAACACCACCCCAAAATCCCTGGTTAACATGGATGGAGATGGAAGTGAAATGTGATGTGTGTGATCTCTGCTGGTTTTTCAGTGGGCATATTAGGCAAAATGTTGTCGCTGTTAAATGATGATTCTGTTTTTCTTTGAATACTAGATGTAGACTGGAAGATGTAATGTGGAATTTAAATGGAAGGGTTAGATGGTAAGAGTTCAGATGTTACCTGCACTGATCTTCCTGTTACATCAAAGGCCCTTGGAGCTCACAGAGGTGGGATACTGTGCTAAACAGGGAGATTTTTTACCCATTTACAAGGTTTTATCTCTGTGGCACTTTCATTAAAAATATAAAGTACAGCGTGAAAACAAAACAAGAACTGTCACTGAATTACTGATCAAAATACACCTCTTTCTGGAAGGTGACTGGACTCGGGTATGGGTGGGGAAGCTAGTGGGATGTTCCTCTGGGCTGGATGAGCCCCTCTGCAGTGATCCCAGATTTTGCAGTAAGGTGGGATGTGTCTTTCCGATGAGTCTTCTCAGTGTCTGCTCCACACCTTCTGTGACTGTTCAGATTGTCCCCTGAATTTTGGCTCTCAACCATGCTGTCTTTGAGAAATTACCAGCTTCCCACATCAGGATGAGCCCATTTCCTCTGTGTCTTTTTCTTGTTATAATGCCCACCTCAAAGGGACAGCAGATATTCCCCAGATTTGTGGCAATTACTGCTGTGTGATCCAAATAGGGCATAAGATAAAAAAGTTAATGAATGCATTTCATAGCTTATTTCTGAGAATGACAGAAGGAGTTCAACAAGTTTAGAGATCTTTCCCAGTGACAGACTATGCTGGACCCTGATATACTTAGTCTAGGTACAAAAATTTACTTCACATTCCAACTCCTAATGGAAAAAACCCACTGTTCTCCATTTGCACCTAGATACACAAACTTTCTGAGGTAAGGTCAACAAGGCACATGAAGAGAGCTGTTGACTATGGGGATGAAGGACAAGCTGGTCAAAAAAAAAAAGCAATTGTCTGAGGGTAGGCAACCATGTGCTGAGTTAAAGGAAAATCTTTGTTTCTAACTCCAGGTCCTTCTTCAGTTATCAGCAATGACGATGATTCAGCCAGTCCCCTCCACCACATCTCAAATGGCAGTAACACTCCGTCTTCTTCTGAGGGGGGTCCTGACACAGTCATCATTGGGATGACAAAGATTCCTGTCATTGAAAATCCCCAGTATTTTGGAATTACCAACAATCAGCTCAAGACAGACACCTGTAAGTACAAACAATTGTATGTGTTTCAGTCACTCATTTTACCTGTGCAAGTGCTGGGGCTCCTTAACAGAGCTAGCAGAACAAAATGCTCTAAATTCCTGGGGGTGGAAGGGTGGGGTTAAAATGTATGCAATTTGTTAAAGGTACATGGGATGAACCGCTTTACGTCTGTCAAAGCCAAGTTCAGCTCTTGTGATGAGTAGTGTTACACTCAAAGCCGAATCCATGTTCCATCAAAGTCATTGGTAGCTTTTCCATTGATTTCAGTGGTCTTTGGCCAGTCCTGTGCTTGAATGTGTTCTTGGGAGAAAACAAATCCTGGGTCAGAAGCAGGAGTCAGTATTGTCACATATGCACTGCTTTTAAATTGATTGTATTATTGGCAATGAACATAACCTAGCTTTGAAATCTCAATATTTGTAAAGTGATAAGAATGATAAGAGTTAAAACTTCAATTCTTTTAATGTCATTGTATAATTCAAGCTCTATAGCCAGAGAAGATGTTGAATATTTAAAAGTAGAGCAGAAGATTGCATGATGGACAATAAATGTCACATATAAATTCTTTCATGTTCAGTTAGAAGCAGGTGAAATGTGAAAAAATATGAAGAGATAAACATAATTAACTATGAATAGTTAAAAAACTGTATC
Source organism: Balearica regulorum gibbericeps (assembly GCF_011004875.1). Classification (NCBI taxonomy): domain Eukaryota; kingdom Metazoa; phylum Chordata; class Aves; order Gruiformes; family Gruidae; genus Balearica; species Balearica regulorum. The sequence goes on along the minus strand of NC_046220.1, from coordinate 42,500,559 downwards.
CCTAACTTCAGCTACTACTCTTCAAACCTAGTAAAAGTTTTAGAATTGGATGTGCAAAACGTTGATTTTTGAACCAATGATTAGCATTGCAGCAGGTAACTGAAAAAATACCTAAAGGATATTGTGATTAATAGTAACTGCACTGCTTACTATTTTTCATCAGTACGTTAAGGTCTTCAAGTGTTTCAGAGAAGGTTGTTCCTGCCTCTTTTTTCCTGTTTTTTTTGGTCTGAATGTACATATCTGAAGTGTCACTGGAAGTCTGAACTGTTTCTCTGCAAACTCACTCCAGAGATTCCCAGTCTAGCTGGTGAGCGTTGGGCTTGCAACTAAGGGACGCTACATCCTATCTGTATCCTACCTGAACAATATTGCTTCGTAGCACAAACTGTAGTCTAGGTGCTTACTGCCAAGGTCAGAAACCTTTGCTTCCAACTTTATAAAGCTTAAATGTCATAATAGGAATCTTTCTTGGCCTGTGCATGAGGGCATGCATGCGTATGCATATGCATACACATAACTTCTAAGGTTGCAAAGACTGATGCCTGGACTACCTAAGTAGTGAATATTAATGCTCATTTACATCTAGATTAGTGCACTAAGCACAATCCACAGAAGGATGTTCCTGCAATGCAACAGGTGGTCTTTTTTTCTGCCTTTTCATTGTACGTCGTTGATGTTCACTCTTACCATAGCTTTTTTGTGTCATGCTATTTTGTGACTAGAAATGCCCCTTTATCTCTTCTACCAGAGGATATTTAAATAATCTGGCCTGGCATATGCAGTGGGATGCGTAAGGTAATCACCGAATTGCTGATACTTGATCAGCACAAGGAAAATGTTATACAGATGCATTTTGATTAGAACATTAATTCCTGTGAAGAATAGAAGCCGCTAGGGAATCAGAAATGGGCAACATGCCCACTAGAGCTCTCTAATGTTATATAAAAGGCCATGCTTTTAAATACGGGGCTACTGTACCTCCATTCCCAGCTGCATTAGACAGCATTGTAATTGTTTAAATAAACATCAGTGACTACAGAGTATTTAACTTTCAGCATTAATGATGAAACAACATACATGCTGTTCTGGGGAAAAACCCAAACTGTACCAAAACACACAATTCTCTCACATTTAGTAAGTTGCACATTAAGTACAGATGCATTAAATCACAGCTGACTAGTGCTAAGTAGGTCCTGATCCTAAAAATACATAAGTCTGTGTTTGTTTGGTTTTGTGTACTGCAATGAAACCCACATGATGTGAGGAAAATTAATCACAGTACATAAAGTTCAGTTTGTGCATAAATGCTTGCAAGATGCGGCTTAAGACTTTGCTGTGGTGCTCGGGGGAGGGTTGTGGAGCTGATGCTCTGCATTCTGCCACACTGCCATGGTGGTCCCAGTCTTTGTGTTTTTAGTGCTTTAGCAAGGAGAATCAGGTAAACTGTGGCAGTGTATAAACCAAGGCAGATTTCTCCTACCACATTGAGCAGCTGTCCAATAAAGAGCATAATTAAAATTTTCTCAGACAAAAATGAAAAATGTTCTTCCCATAAATAATTTCACATACCCTCTCTTTCTGTCTCTCTCACTCGCTTATTATTGCAGAGCTACACTTGCCCTTTCTTAACCTGCCAACCTCCTCCTGATGTGTATATCTGGTATTTATAAACCTCTAAGCTAAGTAGCTCTCATACCTTTTTCCTGTTTACAATAATGCCAGCTCCAGATGTCATCTGGTTTCTCATCTCCAGCAAGATAATTAACATTTATGTTTATTTCCTATCTGGTCTAAGTACTGTTTTCTGCTAGCATTAAACAGAACAATCACTGACAGTCACGCTGGAAAAGATTCTTATGTATTTAGCATATGTTGGTCAGTGGAAGGAGGTGAGACTTCAAGCTAGGTGAAACTGTACGCAAATCATATTGTGGTTTTCACAGAAATTGAAGGAGTATGTCTGCTGTGAGTAGCAAGTGGAGTTTCTCTTTTGTTATCAACTTAAGCCATATTTTGACTGGTCTACATATAACCATTTCTGACTACAGTGTTTCAAGCTTCATTGCAAAGTATTAGAAGTGTATGTGTTTAAAAGAAAATTAGAAAGTTAATTGTGATCAATTTAGTTTGAAATTCCATCACTGTATCAATAAATTGGTACTTTTGCTACTGAATAACTAAATCCCAAAGAGTGATGGCTCCTAAAGAGTCAATCTCAGGCTAAAAGTTATAGCACTTTCCTCCTCTTGAGACACAGCTTTCAAGGTGGGAAAAGCAAACTGATGAAGACTGAAGACCCATCCATTTGAGGGGCTGGGTTCCATTCATCACTCAGAAGGACTGAATTTCTGTCCCAGGTTGCAGCACAAGTGCTCATCTGTACCTTTAATTGACATAACGGTAGAAAATTACTCTTCATCATCCAACTGGGATTGACTGATATTTCCCTCTCCAGCTGTTCATCATTTTAACTACCCATTTTCCTTGCCAGCAAACTCACTGATGCTTCTTCAGCACTTGTCTGTCTGACACCCTATCCTAGCACTCCTGGCTTTTCCTTTCCCTGCCATATACTCTTGGTTGCTGCTGGCTAGTGGGCTCATCTGCCACTCCAGTTTCTTGAATAGTTCCACTTTGAAAGTTTTCAGTCTGTGGTACACAGACATGCTTCAGACACATACCAGATTTTTTGGTTCCTTTTTGTGTGAAATGAAAAGATATTTCCTCTTTGGCAGTACTTGGCTGACAGTTACAACTCTGATTTTAGATGTGAGAAAGAGTCTGCAGCCTGGACATGGTGCAATGCTCTTTGCACTTAAGTCATTATAAACCAGGTTGTACTGTATTAGCATCAGCCTGAAAAGCTCTTGCCTGGGAATTACCAACAGTGCAGTTGTTGCTGTTGAAAATTGGGCCATAACTTTGTAGTGAAGTAACATCACGAGGTGCAGAAAACTTGCATGAGTGGCAAACCTTGCAAAGATTTTTGTCCCCTGAAATCAATTGGATGATAAGATCTTGTGGGCATAGATGCTAACTATTGCTAGATGGTTACCTTCACTAATCTTATGAGCTGTCACAGTCCTTAAGCTATTTGCTATTTTTATTAATACCATGGTATTTCAAAAATTAGTCTTCTACGTCTCTGCACAGAAGTTGTACTTACTAAAGTTGCCAACCAAGCCTATCAGACCTGTTGAAACAGGATAGAAGAAACAAAGCTATTTTCCCAATGAATGGCTATGGACTTTCTTCATTCATCACTTAGCTTGCAGCCCAGGGCTTGGAATATATCAGACCATTACTATTACATTTCCATGATTAATGGTGTAAACACAGTCAGTAAATAACATTGGTGTGTTGGTAGTAATATGAAAAACAAAACCTGAGGAGAGGGGATGCATAAAACATCAGTGGAAGTGCCCAGGTTGAGACTCTCAGGGCAGAACTTGGGTTCTGCAAGCAGCTGCTTGCAGGTGGTTTTGGGATTTTGGGAATCAAATTGTTCTCTGAATCTCACCCCAGTAACCCCCACTTCTGCCCCACAAAGTTAGCTTGCTTGTTTGAATGCAACTGAAAGGAAGGCTGGAGCTTTCCCCTTTCATGGAGAGGTTTGCAAGCTCCGGGGTTCAGGTCCCCTAGGTTGGATAAAAAGCAGCTGCAATAACATCAGTTGGCACTTCTCAGCCAATGCATACTTGCAACTCACTCAATTTCATCCCTAAAGATATTATCAGTGATGGAAAACAGCGTACTGGGCAGGCTTGTTGATTAGTCAGTGCGTGGTTTAGTGACATTTTTTCAGTGGTTGGCCATGCATATAGCCATTGCATTTCAGTTGATGTGGTGTGGATTGTGGCTTTCATATGGGAAATTTGGGTGTATTCATGTGATAGTCTTAATATTTGGTCTATATTTCTGCAGTTTGGGATTGTGTTCCTTCAAGTACAGGAGTGTGAATGTTCAGTATAGATAATAATTACTGTACTTCCAGTTGGCCTCTGTTAGGGAAAGTCTGCAGCTGATTACATGTTAGTAGAAATAATTTTTGTAAATTAATTTGTATTTATTTTGCTGATCTGAAAAAATGAATTTAAAGTTTATTACTCCAGTTGCACAGTGAAATTGTTAATTGCATGTGTGATGCTAATTTTAAAGGCAGAGGTTTTGAGAACATCCCTCTACTATCCCATTTTGAACTTTTCAATTTATGCTTAGGGATTTTCATTTACACTTTAGGGATTGTTACACCATTTAGTTAAAGTGCTCTCAGCCTTTTTATGACTTTCCTTGTTCTTTAACTATAGATTTCTTTTTAATATATACAGAGCCAGACTTTGGTTGTCCCTGTTAGGCGGGAACATTGTAGAAATGCTCTGCTTCAGTCCACCACCTTCTTGAATGACTTATAAGGGAGACAAGAATTAGGAGTGTTATTCTTACCATTTTGTCAAGACTCCCACAGTACTGGACTTTAATCTGTAAAGCCATGGGTCCTAGAATCTGGTGACGATGTCAAGATTTCATTTTAGAATTAAAAAAATGTGAAGAAAAGCTTGCGAATGTGAGCAAGACCCCAGAAGGCTGAAGAAACAGAAAAAAAAGATCTGGATTTGTATTTCTTTTCTTCTGTTTATTACATTGTGGTTCTTTTTAAACTCAGTTTCGTGATTTGGGAGCATTTGAGCATGGCAGCAGCATGTGAGGGTGCAGAGCTGCCCCACTCTGCCAGCCTGGAAGATGGCCCTGGCGTGGCCACTGCAGAGAGTGGAGGGGAGCAGCCAGATATCTGGACCCACTGAGTTGCATTTCCTCTCCCAGGCCATCTGTGGAAGGGTGCAGCTGCTTGTCGTTCAATACCCAGTTGTTTCTGTGTCTCTGACCACTCACACCCTGCAAGGCAGATTGGTTTCTCTTCATTTTGGATTAAGCTGACAACCTTCTCTCCAACCCTTGGATCACTAAAAGCAGGCCATTTGATATGAAAAAAGAAGTAGTTGTATTTCCAGGGTGGGTTCAAACAGAATGAGGGGATGTGGTCACTCAGCATGTATTTCTCAGGCATCCTTACCCCAGGAGCCCCACAGCAGAGCTGGGCCTCAGCACATGTGTTGCCTCGCTGGGTGCATGGGCTCTCACTGCAGAGTGGGAACGTGAGAGCCTGGTGATACGAAAGCTGCAGATTATGGCATGTTCCAGGTTCTATCTGTCACCCTACACTCTCCTACAGTTTTGAGGAATAGGCCTAATAATTGACACACATTACAGGGTAAAAAATAGACTGAGTTGGTCCCTGTGCACAGAAAGTTCTCCCAAGAGAAACACTCTATCAGCATTTCCATTTCTTTTGAAAAGCTTTTATATCTGAGTGACCACAAAAGAAAGGAGGCTGTAGTGATTTCTTAGCCAGCTAAGCCCTAAGCCTGGAGATTTTCCATCAACTCCCAAACTTTGCAGAGCTGAAAATTTCTAAGCAGCTCATTTTCCTGTAAAAGACACCATGACCTCAACAGCCAGAACACAGAGAGCAAAACTGATCAATCTTAGTGAAATCCAGACTGGGAGGGAAAACGTCGCTGTCCAAGCTGAACTTGCCATTTGACATTTATTGGTAGTCAGGATTCAGAGGCTGGGATGCTTAACAGGGCACTCTCTTCAGGTTCTTCAGATGCTGAAAACCAAAATGCTTTAGATGCTGAAAGACAAACATGAATGAGGTTGAGATTACAAGGAGGGATATATATATATATTTTATTTACTGCTTGTCCTGATCCCATTGTTTGCTTTATGCTGGAGATATTTTATTGGCTAGGTAAACGTGTAAGAGAGATATTGGCTAAATAAAGATAAAAAGTTATATGGAAGTATATTGTATCATCTTGACTAAATACTTTCTGTAGTTTGATTGCATGTTTTAATCCCTGATTGCAGTTACCATTTCAAATAGGTATCTTTGCAATTGTTCATCAAGTCATACATATGTCAGAAGTGTCAGCCATATACATCTGTGGTATATTTCATCAGTTGCATTTGACTGTTGTTAACTGAGTGAGAGATTTGTCTTCCAGACCATAGCATATTGAGTCTCAGATATTTTTCCCAATAAAAATACGTATTTCCTTTGCCCAACAAATAAAATGTAACAGGGAATAAATAAATTAATGAGAAATTAGATTTTTTAACTCCTGCTGCTCACTCTGAGACTCAGCAGACCTGCTTTTTTTCTTGGTTTTTTTTTTGTTTTCCAACCAGATGGAAGAAATTCTTCCAAAGGCAGAAGCCTTTAACTTGAAAAGCGTGGGTTTCTACATCCTTAAAAATTCAGAATTGGGAAAAAAGGAATATTTATTTCCACATTTAGTGTAAAGGTAAACCTAACGAATCACTTTTGTCCCCAGAAGTTACTTGTATTGCAGTCTTGATCTGTCCATGAAGTCCATTTACATTTAATAAAAAAGGCAAGAAATCATGCTTTCAGCAAAATATTTGCATTTCATCACACAGAATGTTGTTCTGTGACCTGAATTATTTGGTAAACTACTTGCTCTAAGAGTCCAAATGCTGGAAATGAAACTGCAAGAACAGCTTGGACCCTGATCTTTAATTTATGAAAAGCATGAGTGTTTTATCACCTGGAAATACAGCATGTGAAACATAGTTCTGGCCTAAATAGTGGATGTTATAAGGAGATGTGAGCAATGAAGATCCAAAATATGCATTTCAACTACAGAGACAGTATGAGGCAAGACAGTGTGACACATACACTCTCAGGAAAGTGTTCAGTGTCAAAATTCAGGTAGACCATGTACCTTCTTGTGTAAATTTGTCAGGTAAACTTCAGATAAGCACACTTCTTCTTCAGCAGAGCACTAAAATTCACTGTCAACATCAAGCCCTACATGGGCTTTGTGTGAAGAGCACACTTAAGGACTCTATGAAAGATGAAGTTAAACACATGTGCAAGCATTCTCTGTAATTAGGGTGTTAGTCAAGCTCAAAAAACCCCAACATGGCGCATTTTTAGTAGGTGTAATCTCAGTGGCATCACTATATTCAGTTTGTCATTTGACAATACATCTGTATCAGAAATACGTACACTATTTTAACACCAAAATATGTAGCTAAATCAGTAATATGTAAATGACAAATAGCACCCTTTATATTGTAATGATTAAATTATGCCTTTCAGACTCTGTGCTGCATACTAAGTTCTATGGATGTTGATTTTATATACAGAAACCTGCATATGTATGTAAAAGTGTAATGGGAAAATAACGTGACAGAGGTTAAATGGGTAGTACTTATATTTAAGCTGAATGGGAAAAAAAAGTAATCCATTGTGAAAACCTTGTTATCGTGAGCCTAAGCAGGGGAGCAGGATTGGGCCTTAGATTTATTCCTTTGTGTCAGTGAGAGTTTTGGCTAAATAAGAAATACAAATCCCAGGGAAGCAAGGTAGTATAAATAAGAGTAAAATAAGAAATTTGAAGTCTAACAAATACTGAAGTATGAGAAAATCAGAAGAAAATCAAATAACTTTGTAGACAAAATTATTTCATAAACCCTACTTGTAATTTTCTTCAGTTCATCACCAAGCAAGGGCATCATTATTAAGAAACAAGAGTGTGTAAAATGCAGTTAGCCGTGAGCACAAGCTCACCCAAATATGAATTTTGGCAGAAAATTATCAGGAATACCGTTGTCCACAATAAGCATCAGTTAAGACAGGGTAGTATTTATTGTGGTTGTAGTGTGAGCCATGTTGCTTTTCAGCTGTGTATAACATCTTCACAGTTCTTGCAGGCAGATGTCTCTGAGGAATTAAGGTTATCAGTACTTTGAGACCGTGACTTTTGAGAGCGGCTTAGCACTTGTGGAGAAGTGGAGAAGACCATGCAGTTGCCTTTGCAAGTTTGCAGATCTGCCCAGTGCAGGGAGGCCCCGCATAGCAATGGGTTATGTTACGCCTGGAGCCATCAGAACTGCAGAAGAGTCCACAGCCCACTGAATATATGCATGTCTCTCCTATTTATGTGTTTCTGTGTATGAATGAGGGTGTATTGGCTTGCATGGCAGGCCATGCACCCAACAGGAGTTCACTTGCTCTGTCCCTCCCTTTCCTGCATCATTTGTACTCTGGCTATCAGATTCTATGAGAGAGGTCCTTTCCTCACTGCATCCCACTGGTGGTGGATCCATGCGGCTGGGATGCGGAAAGCTCACGCTCCTGCCCCTGCAAGCAGGACTGCTTGTCAGCTGCTCTGGGGTGGCTAATCTTCCAAACCTTTTTTATTCTGTGGTCTGTGCAGCTCGATTATCATTCTGTCTTGAGAAACCTTTCCCAGCAAAAATGCCACCAAGGTTCATAAGGTCCAAGTACATTTGATTTGGTCTTGGCAGGGATTTTCTGGGGAACTCCAAACTGTGTCAGGTTTAGCTGCATGTGTGTTATGGGCATGGGGTTGGCCAGCAGCAAGTGGAACCTGACAGCTGTTTAAAATGTCAGAGATAAAAGTAACGAATACAGCTGGTAATATTCTGTAATATTCTTCAAATATTTTTTTTCAGCATTAACTTGTTAATTAAACCTCTCAACAGGCTTCTCATTTTCCACAACAGCACTTGGGGAAAAATGATAAGACTGTTTTTTTCTTACTGGAAGGTGTTTAATTAATATAGGTGTTTTAGTTTAGACATACATTCTTTACAATACCTGAGCTCAGCATTTTTGACTCATTTAAAAAATATGATTACACAGGTAGACAATTCCAGGAGCACACTTCTGTCATTAATTAACACAAATAAAAACCTAACTGCTGAAACCTATCTTTATGATCATCTTTTAGAGCCCTCTGTTTCTCTCTTTCCCTTAAGCTAGTTTTCTTTTGGTTTGTTGGACAGAAGTGAGAGCACCTTTCAGTACCAGCTGCTCTCTCTGCCAAGGATGCGGAAGGGACCTGTGCTTAATGGAACTGAGGAGTGCAAGGAGAAACAGGCAGCCCTTGAGCTTGGTAGTTCCTGGACTGTGATGGTTGGTATGAATTTCTCAGTCTGAGTTTGGGCAGGACATTCCACAGAGAACAGGTTATCGCTCTTCAAAGGCCAGTATGTGGATTAAGTCATGAGGCATACAGATCTGGTATGAGGTGAACACTCACTTGGTCTTATCTCTGGCCCATCAATGCCCATAATAATTGAAGACTATTATTTGCAGATTGTGGGGGAGTCACTGTGATTGAAGTATTAAACCCCTGCAGGGGAAAAAAGTTTCAAATAACCTAAGTTAAGACCCTGCAACAAGGTCTGAAATTGTTAAAATTCTGTTGATGAAAAGTTGTGCGATACCTCTGGCTAGCTACTTGCTTATTAGCTTTTGGGGGCAATTAAACATTTAAATGGAAAACATATTGCATGGCAGTATTGTTTGCATTTAGAAAAAATATGTGGTGTATGCATACCAATTATCGCCTGTTTCTCTAAATTGCAGCGTATCTCTGTATAACTAATAATCTCTCTAGAGATTTTTTTTTTAAATTTCTGCATTTGGGGAATCTAAATTCCATTCTCAGATGTCAGCCAGGCACATGAAAGGAGCATCTCAAAGGCATTCAGATGCTAAATCAACAACTAACTGGTTTTCTAAAAAGCTCCTGAACAGCTTGGAAATGTAAAGTCTGGTTAATAGAAATCAGAGTGTTAGTCAGCTTAGTACTTTGGACAATTCCAGTAAATGATTGCTTTGCCTTTAGCAACCTAAATGCCTTTGAAAATTAGTTGCTGGAAACTCTGTTGAAAGTCAGTAATTGTACAGGTCACAGGGTGCAGGAAAAGGCTTCAGTCTGCAAGAGGATCACTTGAGTTGCACTGAGTTGTATTGGAGGTTTGGAGTCAGAGTTAAGGAGATGGGAAGCAAAGCTGTCTTCACAGAGGTACTTCCTTCCCCTCTTCCCTCCTGTCACCTTGGTTGTTTCCCACAGCACTGGAAAGAAAGAATGGAAAACGAGGTGGTTGTCTTGATCACATGGTGGTTTATTCCCAAGACTGGATAGTGAGAAGCCATACCTAACTTCAAACAATCGTCAATTTATATCATTTTGAGGGAAATACAGATCTGACAGAATTTTCAACTGCCGTTATGAATACTTCTTTGAGCTACAGTTTCAGTTAGAAACTTTCTGAACTGAAGCTATTCCCACACAGCTCCTCTCATTTCTGAGTGTTGCTTAGGATTTGTTTAGATTTGGTTTCTTAGGCATCTTTCAAGGATGTCCTCTCATTTTTTTGGTGCCTAAAGCTTGGAAGGCCTGTGGCTGCCTTAACAAAAAGAAAAGAAATAGCTGAAAACAATACCCATCAAGGGGAACATGTCCCACACAGAGTAGGAAGGAACAGAAAAAGGGAGAAACAAATGGAGAGGAAACAAAAGAACCCCAGTCTCAGCCTTTGGCAAGGAAAGAACAGTACATGACTGATTTGCTCCAACCCTTGCGCAGTAGGACATGATTTGTCTTGTCCCTGCTTTATTCTCATCAGAAGAAAAGCAACTGGTTCGCAGTATTTGCTAGTCTGCACTCACGAGGCTGTGGAGACTGGAATAGCAATGGGATTGTCTCCAGACAAAATGCATTGACCAGCACTGTGTGGGAAAGCTTGAAAAGCAACTTCTTGGGTGGTAAAGTGCAAGGCAAAAACTTATGGGCTCATTCTTGATCCTCTGACTTAGAAGTGGAAGTACCCCATTACACAGGGTTGCTCTTTCCAGGACTGTCTGTGTTGTCATGTGCTTGTGATGCTTTGGTCCGTGAAGTTCATTTGTGCAACGGGGAGTGCACAAAGGTGCTGTATCATCAGGTGAGAGTAAGATGATTTGTGTTAGCATTGTCCAGCAATGCTGTTCTTGTCTGTGTTGATGGTAAATTCTCACCTCATTTTGCATACTCTATCTGCTCAGTTTGGGAATGGACAAATTGCTGCGGTGGATCTCAGTAGTAACTTTTCTGGTACCTAAAAATGGCTGGTACTGTACCTATTAGAAACTGTTCGTCAAATATGTATCTAATAAACCTTAACGAGTCTATTTCTTCCAGGTCTTCCAACACATAGATACTGGTTTATGCTCTGTGACATAAAGATTGATGTCATTTTTTAAATACAAATCCTGTCTAATAGGCCAGCATATACTCCCTGTATGGTATGTAGAAGCTTCCCTGGCATTAACAGCAACATATTTATACCCTCCTGTGGCTGGGCACCCCCAGCCATTGCAGCAGAGAGCTGATGCTCATCTGTCCTGGCAGGCAGTGACATGAAACAGTGTTAGCATCACCAGAGGTGCGTTAGTGTCCTGCACGCAATGTAATGATTGGGGTGAGCCTTGGTACTGGCCTGAGGGCACTTGAACCCCCACTGCATTCTCAGTGTGCTTGGAGAAGGGACTGCTGCCCACCCCTCTGCAGCAGGGGAAGGTCAGAGGCAAGTTCACTATTCTGCAGCTCCTGCAGCCCATGGCTGACACCATGGCAAAGGTGTGAACTGCCTTTGACTTAAAGTTCCATCAGTTCTCTGGCCACCACTGGGGAGGCTGGATTCACAGGCTGGAACCCTTCAGTTGCCACAGCCAGCCCCAACAGGCATCAGACGTGAAGCCCAAAAGCTCTGAGCTCAGCTCAACGTTGTGGGAAGGATCCTGTTAGTCTTGTGCCTAACCCTGAGGGGAGACATCAGGTGCGGGTTTTCAGTGAGGTGTGGTTTCAAGACACAGTAAATCACAGTTCTCATCCTGAAGATGTGGTATAGGAGCACAGACTTGAGTCTCATATTCACACGGTCCTTCTTGGAAAATGTATTTCCTTTTTGTCTTAACTTCTGCATTTGGAGAGGAAGGCACAAGCCTTTTGCATTCCGTGCAGATGCAGTGAATCCTTCTGAAAGTTAATCTGAATTCAGCTGTTTGCAACAATCCTTATTTTACTAGAAGGTGACTATTCCCTAACTGATTAAAGTCTTTCGCATTATGCATTCTGTTGTAGCACGTTTCCTCACTGGAATTGGTTTCACACTTTTATCACAATGTTCTATTGCACTTTAAGGTTACAGTTTTTTGCCTCTTTTAATGGCAGCACTTTAGAGAACTCTGAAATTGTACCACGCTGAGGAATAAACACAGTGCAAAATAAAGTATGTCTTTCAGAAATGCAGAAGAGAGGAATTTCAACTTTTCTTTGTAGTGATAACTTTCCTCTAGAGGCCCAATCCAGAATTGATTTCCCATTTTAATCAACATGAGTCTTTCCAGCCTGTTGATCTCTGTATGTTTTGAGTTTGGCCTCAGCATCTGAAATAGGACTGTGGTAAATGGCGACATTAAACAAACTGGTAAAAGATTTATCTTGGACTGGTAAATTGTCTTGACTGCAAGACAGGATGGTTTCAAGATAGAACAAAGCACCCAGGTGTGCACTGCTCCCACAGAAGACAGCTTTGCCATTTCAACTTTGCAGCTTGTGTTTATTGACAGAATAATGTACACAGAAATACGTAGAGCACAGGAAAACATCAAGTGTTTTTCTTAATAATGGAGAGAAAGCGTACAGAGAAATCTTTGAATTGTATTTGTTTTGGTCTAGTCTTGGTACAGGCTCTCTGCCTGAGCATACGATTATTTATTTTTCATCATATATAAATGGCTGTGCCCACCCACAGTGAGTTCTTGGCCTCATCAGACCAGTTGTCCCAACCAAATGTCCATAAAAGCTTTTAAGAAACATTTTGTTACACTTTCTCTGACCTTTCTCTACCAGGACAGGGTACACTGTATGCAAGCATACGTGTTAATATCCACAGTATTTCTTAGCTAAACCATCTCAAGAGCTGTCTTCCTGAAACTGATTCTTCCACAACTGCAGCCAAAGGCTTTGCTGGGAGACATTTTAATGGCTGAGAAACTATTATCTGCCCTATGATAAAGAAATACAGGAGCAGACTGCAGAAAATTTGTGTCAGAGTAGTCCCCTGAATTTCTCTTCTATTACAGAGGGCTTTTTTAGGTATCCTCCTCAGAAAGACAAGATGAACTCAGAGAAGTGCTAAGAACAAAGCTGCTGCAGAAACATCTCAGTGCCAGAAGTTTCGATTTTTTAAGAAAGAAAAGCAATTATTTAAATGGAAATGCAGTCTAAGGAAAGATAGCAATCCTGGGTTTAAATCTTTCCTAGATCGCCATGCTGTTATAGTAAGAAAATTAGTTTACCAGTGTGGGTATAAAACCTCTATGGTCACAAGCTGCCCATCATTCCTGGTGCTGCTTTCTGCTTGCAGATCCTTAGAAGCTGCGTCAGTGCTGAGCTGGACTTGGAGTTTTGCATGGCATGTTAACTAACTGGCTAATCAGGCTAAGAAGGCCATAGATCAAAGCCTGTTTTGAACACAGTCGAGCCAAAAGCAGCCAGCACTGTTTGCTTTGTATCTCAGATTCTGTGATGAAATGAGCTTTATCTAACCTTATCTGTGACAAACCTCATTGCCTCTGATAAGAGTGTATTTGGAATTAGGTTTTAGGTTGTTACTTTTAAGTAAACTAACGAGCCATTTAATACTGTGCAAGCTAAGCATTTCTGCATCCTGATACACTTGAATTATTGAGGTTCTTGGTGTGTGTTTTTGTTTAAGTTGTGCAAGCTGTAGGATGACGATAAATAAAGCTGCACTTGTGGGCATCTAGTACTCAGTCTGATTCACAGAAGGGGATGGTTTGATTCATAGGAGACAAAAGCTTCTTTTCCCCTCCTCTTCAACCCAATGAAAGCCAGTGGAGCAAAGCATCAGGGAAAACTAGTATAAAGACTTATGAAATGCACACTGTACCCATGACTGCAAAAAATGTGAAGTACATGAATATATTCAGTCTCTTAACTTGGTGCTCTCTTACAGCAAGATTACAGAACAAAGGAAGGGCAATGCAGACTCTTTAACGTTTTGCTTGTTACCTTTAACAGGCAGTTGCTCTGTATGCACAGAATTCACTGTATGTCATCAGGCTTTGCTACAGGAAATACCTCCATGTTGCAAACATGGAGAAAATATTCTTATGTCTAGGTGTTGTTTAAGCCAGCAGCCATGATGTTCTACACGTGGTATCATAAATATAAATTCTGAGACACAATCATAGAATCATAGAATGGTTTGGGTTCGAAGGGACCTTAAAGATCATCTAGTTCCAAACCCCGTGCCATGGGCAGGGACACCCTTCACTAGACCACATTGCCCAAAGCCTCATCCAGCCTGGCCTTGAACACTTCCAGGGATGGGGACTCCACAACCTCTCTGGGCAACCTGTTCCAGTGCCTCACCACTCTAACAGTAAAGAATTTCTTCCTAACATCTAATCTAAATCTACCTTCCTTTAGTTTAAACCCATTACCCCTTGTCCTGTCACTACACTTCCTGATAAACAGTCCCTCACCATCTTTCCTGTCGGCCCCCTTCAGGTACTGGAAGGCTGCAATTAGATCTCCCTGGAGCTGCCTTTTCTCCAGGCTGAACAATCCCAACTCTCTCAGCCTGTCCTCATAGGAGAGGTGCTCCAGCCCTCCAATCAGCTTTGTGGCCTCCTCTGGACTCGCTCCAACAGCTCCATGTCTCTCCTGTACTGGGGCCCCCAGAGCTGGACGCAGTACTCCAGGTGGGGTCTCACAAGAGCGGAGTAGAGGGGCAGGATCACCTCCCTCGAACTGCTGGTCACACCTCTTTTGATGCAGCCCAGGACACGGTTGGCTTTCTGGGCTGCAAGCGCACACTGCTGGCTCATGTTGAGCTTCTCATCAATCAATACCCCCAAGTCCTTCTCCTCGGGGCTGCTCCCAATGCATTCCTTGCCCCGCCTATAGTCGTGCTTGGGATTGTGCCGACCCCCGTGCAGGACCTTGCACTTGGCCTTGTTGAACTTCATGTGGTTCACACGGGCCCACCTCTCCAGCCTGTCAAGGTCCCTCTGGATGGCATCCCTTCCCTCCAGCGTGTCAATCACACCACACAGCTTAGTGTTGTTGGCAAACTTGCTGAGGGTGCACTCGATCCCACTGTCCATATCGCCGACAAAGATGTTGAACAGTGCCGGTCCCAGTACAGACCCCTGAGAAACACCACTTGTCACTGTTCTCCACTTGCACATTGAGCCATTGACCACAACTCTTTGACTGCGACCATCCAGCCAGTTCCTTATCCACCGCGTGGTCCATCCATCGAATCCATGTCTCTCCAATTTAGAGACAAGGATGTCATGTGGGACAGTGTCAAATGCCTTACATAAGTCCAGGTAGATGATGTCAGCTGCCTTTCCCTTATCCACCGATGCTGTAACCCCATCATAGAAGGCCACCAAGTTTGTCAGGCATGATTTACCCTTAGTGAAGCTGTGTTGGCTGTCACCAATCACCTCCTTATCTTCCATGTGCCTGAGCATAGTCTCCAGGAGGGTCTGCTCCATGATCTTGCCAGGCATGGAGGTGAGACTGACCGGCCTGTAGTTCCCTGGTCTTCCTTTTTACCCTTCTTAAAAATGGGTGTTATGTTTCCCCTTTTCCAGTCAGTGGGAACTTCTCCGGAGTGCCAGGACTTCCCAAATATGATGGCGAGTGGCCTGGCCACTTCATCTGCTAGTTCCCTCAAGACCCACAGATCCATCTCATCAGGTCCCGTGGACTTGTGCACCTTCAGGTTCCTTAGATATTCTCGAACCTGATCTTCTCCTACCGTGGGCGGTTCTGCATTCTCCCAGTCCCTGCCTTCTGTGACCTGGGCGGTGTGGCTCAAGCACTTGCCAGTGAAGACTGAGGCAAAGAAATCATTTAGTACCTCAGCCTTGTCCATATCCTGGGTAACCAGGTCACCCGTTTCATTCTGGAGGGGACCCACATTTTCCCTCGTCCTCCTTTTCTCACTGACATACCTATAGAAGCTTTTCTTGTTGTCCTTGACATCCCTGGCCAGACTAATTTCTATCAGGGCTTTGGCTTTCCTAACCTGGTCCCTGGCTACTTGGACAGTTTCTCTGTATTCTTCCCAGGCTACCTGCCCTTGCTTCCACCCTCTGTAGGCTTCCTTTTTGTGTTTGACTTTGCCCAGGAGCTCCTTGTTCATCCATGGGGGCCTCTGGGTGGTTTTGCCTGACTTGCTTTTTGTTGGGATGCATCGCTCCTGAGCTTGGAGGAGGTGACCCTTGAATATTAGCAGCTGTCTTGGGTCCCTCTTCCTTCCAGGGCTTGGTCCCATGGTATTCTACCAAGCAGATCCCTGAAGAGGCCAAAGTCTGCTCTCCTGAAGTCCAGGGTAGTGAGCTTGCTTTGCGCCCTCCTTGCTGCCCTGAGGATCCTGAATTCCACCATTTCATGGTCACTGCAGCCAAGGTTGCCTTTGAGCTTGATGTCCCCTACCAGGCCCTCCTTATTGGTGCAAATAAGGTTTAGCATGGCACCTCTCTTCGTGGGCTTCTCTACCACTTGGAGGAGAAAATTGTCATTGACATTCCAGGAACTTCCTGGATTGCTTGTGCTCAGCTGCATTGTCCCTCCAGCAGATGTCAGGGTGGTTGAAGTCCCCCATGAGGACCAGGGCTTGTGAGTGTGAGGCTGCTCCTATCTGCCTATAGAGGGCTTCATCTGCTCGGTCCCCCTGCTCAGGTGGCCTGTAGCAGACCCCCGCTATGATGTCCCCTTCCCCAGCCCTCCCTTTAATCCTGACCCATAGGCTCTCAGTGGGCTCGCTCCTCATCCATCCCCAGGTGGACATCCACACACTCCAGCTGGTCACTGATGTAGAGGGCGATGCCCCCTCCTCGTCTGCCCTGCCTGTCCTTCCTAAAGAGCCTGTACCCTTCCATCCCAACACTCCAGTCATAGGAGCTGTCCCACCATGTCTCTGTAATGCCAACAAGGTCCTAGCCTTGCAGGCACACACACATCTCCAGCTCCTCTTGTTTATTCCCCATGCTCCGTGCGTTCACGAAGAGGCAGTTTAGTTGTGCCCCCGATGAGGCTGACTTATTGGCTGGGGTGACTGGAATTCTTTTGATGTATTCTCCTGGTGTTACCCCATTGGTTGCTGTTGCATCTGGAGCCCCCGGCTTGTCTCCTCTAGGCTTCAAGCGTGCTGTAGTGTGTCCAGCACGTCTCTGAGCAGTAGGCCGAGGGCCCTCACCAGCACCCCGTCCCTCCAACCTGGGCACATCATCCCACAACATGTTGCTGGCAAGCCTGATGTTATCCCCCTCCCCCTTCGATCCTAGTTTAAGCTCTGTTGATGAGCCCTGCTAGTTCCTGGGCAAAGATCCTCTTCCCCCTTTAAGAGAGATGAATCCCATCAGGGTTCATCAGGCCTGGTGCTGTGTAGGCTGTCCCATTGTCAAAGAACCCAAAGTTGTGGTGTTGACACCAGCCACGGAGCCATGCATTTATGGACTGTGTGCACCTGCTCCTCCTAACATTGCTGCCCTCAACTGGAAGGAGGGAGGAGAATATTACCTGCGCCCCCGAATCCTTCAGTGACTGTCCTAAGATCCTGAAGTCCCTTTTGATCGCTTTCATGGTACGTGTCTCTGCTTCATCCCCACTCACATGGAGGAGCAGCAGTGGGTAATAGTCAGAGGGCTGTACCAGGCTGGGGAGTTTCCTAGTGATGTCCTTGACACAGGCCCCGGGGAGGCAGCAGACTTCTCTGAGAGGAGGGTCTGCCCTGCATATTGGGCCCTCTGTACCCTTCAGAAGGGAGTCCCCTACAGCTATAACTCTCCTTTTCTTCTTTGTTGGGGTGGTCACGACCCGAGGCATGGGCTTTTTGGACCTAGGTGGTACCTCTGGAGTAGCTTGACTGTCATCCATATCCTCACTCGAGTGGTCTTCCACAGCCAGAGCCTAGTACTTGTTGTACAGGGGTACGTGGGATGGTGAGGTGGGTGAGGAGGAGAAGGTTCACCTGCTGCGCCGCGCGTAGACTTGTTTCCATTCACTCCCCTCTTTGAGGCTGCTGCCTTCTACCTGGTGAGGGGAGGATACAGGGTCCCCTTCACTTTGGCTTTGGTCCGTTAGCTGTAATAATACAATACTAATAAAACTCATAAAACCAAAACTAATAAAACTCATTAGATGGGACAAAACCGAACCAACATCACAAAGATGAAGCAGATAAATCATGCTCAGACAATTGAGAAACAGCAGGGAAAATACAAAAACCTGCATCTTGCATGTATCCAAACTATAACCACAGAGGGCTCCAGTAAGAAGTGGCACCCCATGAGACAGTGATGTGTACAAATCTGCTTCTTCCAGACAGAGAGAAGGAAGGTGGGGGTGGGAGAGGAAAAGTGAAATAAAAGATAAGATGGACAGAAGGGTAGGCCTGTTGGTCATTACTCCAGTTAAGCCAGTATTTTGCAGCTGTGCTGTTCTAATGTTCAAGCAATTAGAGCCACTAGCTAGGTTTTGCCCGCCCTGACAGCGTGACTTCAGGATTTGGATTCAGGGAGCAAAAGGATTTGGGCAAGTAGGCTTTGCTTTTGATACATTACTTGACTTGTTAAAAGCAGCGGTGTTTGATTTAAGGATCCTTTAAATTACCTTTCACTAGGCCAGTGTGTTCATTGAGCTTTCCCTCTTTTATGCATTTTGTCCTGACAGCCAACTAATTGAATATCCAGATCGAGATAGGAAGGGAATTTTATCCATACTCCTCTGGAGCCTCAGTGAAGAGAACTGAAGGTCTGCATGTCAGGACCTTGTATCTGCAGCTTTAACCATTTGTTGGTTTGGTTTTATAGCTTTTAAACTGAAGTTTATAGCTTGTCTAGATCTTCAGGAGGGAAGCCCTCTTGAATCCCTGATGGCATTTCATTATGGTCATAATTATAAAATGTCTCATATCTTTGGGGAGTGTGAAAGCATCAATAGACAGCTGAAGAACAAAAAGCTCTTCTGGGTCACGGTTTGTTTCTGTACTCATCCATGTCCCCCACCATGTTCAGACCCCAGCTGCCACTTGTGCTGCTGGAGATTCAAGGAGAAGGATTATTAGGGTGCTGGGATAACGGAAATGTAACAGCAGTGCTTGTGATTGTCAAAGAGACTGCATATATAAGAGACAGCATGATCTGCTGAAAAGCACAGGAGCCATTCTGTGGATTTCCTTTGTATTAGGAATATTAGTATAACAGCACCAACCTTACTGAAGATGAGATGGCCCATCATAATCCAAATGGTGGGTTCTAGCACAAAAATACTGCTGTATTCAAAACTTTTGCTCTTCCAAAGATTTTGTGTGTTGATGAGTATTTGCAGTAGCATAGGAATTACATTGCAGAATCCTCCTTTGATGATTATAATTTTGTTCAGTCTGGGAGATTTTCTGAAAAATTACTTTTAACTCACAGCATTCAGATCAGGATGCAAAGTTTTTCAAAAGTCAGTTGTAATCTGACTTGGGGTTTGCTTCAAACTTCTGTAACTTCATTAGATCTTGCTTACAACTTTGCCATGCTTAAAGCAGAGTTTTAACTTCCATTCTCTGCATCCTTTCCATTTGCTCATGATTTTTACTGGATAAGTTTCTTGAGAGTCACATTTGGTAGCCTCTGGATAAGAATGAGGATAATGATCATATGCAGACATCCTGCACAGGCTTCTGTATGAGATTAGCATCCAGTTCTTCATCTGATGATAGCCTTGAAAGAGTGGTTCCTCCACCATAATGCAAAGTGAGAGAGGAAGGTCCTAGTGCCTTTACCACTTTGTACAAACAGAATAATGCAGCCTTTACTGAATTATTCCATCTTCAGTACAACGCCTCCCCTTCCAAAGTTCCAGGGTAATAGCTGAGATTTTAAATGCACAGAAGTAAAGCTGTTCAAAAATAGAATTTTCCTCCCATGGGAGATTTCAGCATTTCAAAATTACTTGCTGCTTTAAAATCAGAATGTAAATTAAAGCAGAGGACACTTGATTCAATTTTGTCTCAAGTTTTGAATTGAAATTTGAAATGGAAAAATGTGCATCTGCAACAAAATCGAAATAATTTGGTATTTTAAAATGAAAAGTTTATTTGGGCAAACATTTCAAAATTATGGGTAAGATTTTTTGGGGAAGGGGAAAGAAAAAAGGTTTTTTCCACTTTGGAATGTTGAATTTGATCCTTTGTGTTAGAAAGCCAAAAAGGTAACTGAAAATCAACATTTTCCTGCTGCCGAATCTTTGAAACTTTATTTTACACCATTAACATTTTTCAGTGAAATTTTTTGACTGGCTTTATGCTGAAGTCAGTGCTGTGAGAATCAAAATTTTGAATGTCCTGACTTGTGTTCAATTAATATTTCGCACATTTTCTTTCATTCCTGCACCTGTTTCCATTAATTTTCTTGTGGAACTTATCTGGGAAGGGGAGGGACTCTAAAAAACAAAAGTGGTTGTATGTAGCTGCAAGTGGTATCCAACAAGTCTGAGCCTTTTTGGATTAAAGGGTGAAACTCCACTGAAGTCAATGGAGCTTTAAATACTGGCACCAACAGAAAATTTGTCCCATAGAGTGCAATTGCATTGTGACATCTTGAATGCTCTTCATTCTCATGATAGACATTACTAAAGGAGTCCATTTTCAAGCACTTATGCATCTATTATTTTCAAAACCCATTTCCTCAGAGAGTTCAAAAGCTCTTCTCATCACCATAGGGAGCCCATGGGAACTTCGGTATTCTGAAGTACACCAGGTATCCAACTGCATTAAAGTGTTAACGCCTTTGTTGTTGGGGTTTTTTTTAAACCATGCTTTGGTTTTGTCATGAATCAAATGTGGTGGAAACTAATTATTTTTTGATTGGAAGGAAAAGCATTCCAGCAGGAAAAATGTCACATTAAAATCAGATTACTTCCAACTAATGCATAAAAGAAATTCCCCTACTGAAAAGGCCCTATCCCTGATTGCTTTGTATCACTAGTGTGATACTATAATACCATTTTTATACCAAGTTTCTGGAAATTTTTGGTATTATCTATGCAGAAAGTAGATTGCAGATCTCCTCTAAAAGCCAACTGTTTTCTCCTGCTTGGGTTTACAGTAAAGCTGGAGTTTTCCCTCCTTGCCTATGTTGATATTTTTCCTTAAGAGGGGAGCACAATGCAATTATTTATTTTTATTTGCGTGCGTTACTTTATAGCCCCAAGGTCCAAACAAGACCTCACTGTGCAAAGCATTGTGTGACTCTGCAGCTGCAAATAACCCCTGCCTGAAGAGCTTTTGGGCTATGGCCTTGCTTCTCCAACCTGGAGCTAGTTGGTTGGCCTTTGGGCAGGTTGTACTCCTGGGACTTCGCGCACGGGGTGAAGAATGGGGGAAGGATGCTTCGTTGTCCTGCCTGCTCGAACAGAGTCCCGGGGATTAAATCCCTTGCCCCAACTCACGCAGGAAATCTGTGGCCAACCCTAAGGTGGAAGCCAGATCTCCTGCGTGGCGTCCTCAGCCCCTGACCCCATCCATCCTTCCTCCCCGGTGTCGTGTTGGCCTCCAGCGCAGAAACTTCTATCCAAGGAATTTTCCATTGAGTTCTGCTGCTGATGAGTTTCTTTCTCACCAATAGGTGGAAACTGACAGCCCGGTTTCTCAGGTGACACAAGGAACGGTTCTGCCATCCCAAATGAGGCAGGAAAAACATCACGCAGAACAAGGAATTTTCCATAAGAAACTGTACCATAGCAACTGAAAAAGACGTTGAAGCACATTACACTTTCTCAGCTTGTTTCAACCTGTGCTTTGATGCAACAGGACATCAGAAAAGTGAAGACTTGGGTTTTTTGTTTTTCTTTTCCTCACTTATTTCTTTGGCCAGGAGAGTGATTGCTTTAACTGGTCCTGCTTGATCATAATGAATTTATTGCAAAATTGTGTAACCTTTCCACATCCGTCTCCAAAGTCTGTGCCAGAGCCCGTGTTATGGCATGCATTGTCATGCTATAGCTGGGGAGGGTGATGGAACTACATCTGCAAACTTCCATAAGAGATCACAAGCTATTGAAATTGTAGGATAACTAACTAAATGGGATGCAGAAATATTTCCAACAGGCTGGCAGCTGTGCAATATGTGGCATGGAAATAAAGTTGAGTCACTAAGAAGTAGTGATAAATAAGCTAGCAAAAGTTTCTGTGTTTTTTTCTAAGCATACCCCAAATATGATTGTCTAGTGTAACAGAAAAAAACATCACTTTACAGAAAAAAGTGGCTATGACATTGGCTTGGATATGGACAAATTCTTGCTGTACTAGGGACAGCATTTAATTAAAATATTGTATAACATCTTTAAGGGAAGTCTTTTCAGGGCAGATGTCTAGCTTGTTCCTGAGCAGCTGTAACAGGCTGTTCAGGATGAAGAAATCTAAATTAACAGGACCTAAAATGCTTAAGTGAGAAAACAAGAGAAAATCTGATTAGCACTACTAATCAGCTGAGGTCTGGAGATTCTCTTTCTTTTGAACTGGAGCAGTTTAGTCATCTTCCTTTTCTTTTTTTCAGAGTTCATACTCCACCCTGCCAATATTTAATCTCTCCTTTGTACCATTCTCAAGCCCATCAGCACTTCAGTCTTGCACTCCTCACTGGCACAATAAACTCCATAGTATGGATGATCCTCCTCTCCTGTATATCTACAGATATTAATTACTGGGTGAAAAGCTGCAGCATATAGCACATTTGCTATGTATATACTGTCTTTTCATTCAAACTCACAACCTGTCCAATTTCTGAGGTATTTCTGAGGCAAGATGTACCTCTTTCCTGAGAGACTGCATGTTTCAGTGACAACTCTGTCACTGATTTGGGAAAGTTCTATCAGACTCCTGCAGAGCTGGGCTTGGACAAAAATCGCTGTACTGGAGGAGGAGTCGGCACGGCTGTCCTTAACTAGGGTCCATATGTGAAAGTACAGTACTTTTTGTGCAGTAGCAGGGGTAATGCAGGTTCTTGAACCACCTGCTCCTAGGTATTGTAGCTAGCTTCAACTGGGATAATTATGGGCAAAAATACTTTTAAAAATAGTCTTCAGAAGAGATTTTTCCTAATGATGTTGTTCAGATGCTTAGCTAGAACAGCCCTCTGTAGGATGCAATTTACCATTTTCACCAGTTTTTAGAACAACTGGCATTTCTGATGCCTGCTTGACACAGTATGAAGGAAAATTATTCCAGTAGCTCCTGTTCAGAAATCTTTATTTGTTTACATTTATGAAGGTGTGGAAAGGGAGCTACAGCAAAGAGTTTTGAAGTGCTGGTTGTGGTATGTTAATCCCTAAGGGCCTCTTTATTTTTATGCAGGATGGTACATAAAAGACTGTAAACTAACAACATACAGACTGGAGTAAGCAAAGAATCAGGGCAGTTAGTTAAGCAGCAGACTTCACAATTTCTTTTGTTCATGGCAAGTCTGTTTTGGTTTTGTTTTGTTTTGTTTTTCCTTAAATTAGGGGATGCCGTGGGTTTCTTAATTGCTTTCTTCAGCAGCTTATCTTTGTGACTGTTAATCTGGGAGGACTCCACTGAGTTTACCAGTTTACATTTTGTGAATGAGAGCAGGATTAGTTTGATGGCATGCAAGATAACACTGAAGGCAAAGCAAGAGAAACAGTGTTGTAAAATCTTTTTTTCCAAATGTGTTTTTTTCTTTCCAGTTGCTTTTATTTTTGACTGTGTTATAAATGCACTTAAACTTTAAGGTGGCTAGAATCTGTAAAAATAAAAGAATGTATTCATTGCAGCAAAATCCATATCTGAGAGTTTCCACTTGAGATTTTGAAATTAAGAGAGTGATGGCAGTGAAGAGTTTGGGCGATTGTTTTCAAAATATACCAAATAAGAACTTTGATGAATACAAAACTTACACTTTATAGCTTCGTGGCACTATCCAAATAGAAAGTAATAAATATTTTTAAAAGATTATGAAAGAGCTAGGTAAGCATTTCTAGCCTTATTTTCTAAGTGGGGGAAACAGTGATAAAGGGATTCACTCAGCAGAAGCCTTGTAAGAGTTGTTTGCCAAAGCACTGATGACAAATACCTTTTCATCCGTGTGTGTGTGTGTGTGCGTATAGGTTTCAAAAGCAAACGATGTTACCTCTTTGTAGTTTCTCTGTAAGGAAAAATGCGTATTAGTAATGGTTATTTTTGCAGTTAGAGCCTGTTGTATTCTTGTAACATGGTTGAAAAACCTTTCTCGTATCGAAGAAAATGTACAAGGGAAGAATAAATGTGGCAGAAGCAATGGTGAAAGCAACACAATAGCCTCTAAGTTAGTTGAGGGCTGTACGTGGGAAAACATTGGAAAAAACTACCCAATAAATCTTGAAATTGGTTTATCAATAATTATGCTAGCTTTTGATCCTTCCTGTTCTCCTTAAAATTCTGACCAGAAGGGCAGGCTAGAAACACAGAGTCCTGGAAATTGCTTGAGGACCATTTTGTGGATGTTGGACTGCCAAAAGGCAAAGCAACCCTCCACCTCCATAACAGGCTTCAGACCAGTTCCTCCCAAAAGCAGGTCTGTACTTGCCCTCCTGCTGGTGGTGGTCTTGTAGCAGGCAGCAGTTAATCAACACTGCTTGTAAAGTGGTCAGTTAATCTACCCTGGTGACATCTTGTCTGTAGAGTTAACAATAATGCTTTGTGTACATCCGTGTTTTAGTTAAGAGCAGATGGCATGTGTATCAATGGACAACACCCATTTCCTTAGCTGCAAGTGCCAGTTCCAAGCAACTTGAGACAAAAATCCAGCTGTTTTACTGGTAACAATAAAAATGATAGTAATTTTTAATATTTTCTTTGCTGATAAGCACATGGGGTATTCTGCCATTATAGTTCAACAAATGTAGCAGCCATTTGTGCTGGTTACTGCTGCTCAAAATGTTTTCCAAGTACATGAGTATGTAGGCAGCTGGTTATTTATTGCTCTGGGAGTGAATTTGAACTTCAGAAAGAAGGGGAGAAAAAACCTACATTTTGCCTATCTTTGTTCTGTGCAAACTATAGTTGCTGTAAATATCATGGTGTACAGTAGTTGGAACAAAACAGTTTTGCTTTTTGAAAGCAACAGCCATACAGATGGTAGGTGAGAAGAGAACTTTTCTGCTCCATGCGTTTTTGGTTTCTTGCAGACTGCCAGAATTATATTTGCACTCACTTCAGTCTACAGCAAGTATTACAGAAGATTCAACTGTAAGTACTTTCCAGATATAAAGAGCTTAGGGGAGAAAGGTGACTATGATTTATGGTGACATCTATTAAGCTTTTACAGAATATCGTACATGTGTATTAGCTATCAACATAAAATTAACTGGTACTAATTGGTCAGAGCTGCCAACTCAGTCTGCTTATGAGTGTAACACTCTTCTTTAGGTCATGTTCATTATACTGACATCGTATGTCAGATCCTGAATAAAGTTCATTCAGTCATTTCTGCCGTTCTTCTTCTTGTTTGCCCTGCTATGTGTGTGTGCTGCCATCAGCGAGAGTTCATGTCTCGGCAAAGACTGGGTCTGTGTGCTTTGGGAAATACGTGTCTCGGGTATCTGCCCAGTGGCCACTTCTCCAGCAGCGGCGGGGCTGTGGGAGGGCATCCTTTGAATCATGCCTGGTGTTTTGCTCTTTCTTGGAAGCTGACTGGAACAAAATGTTCAAAGCTCTTTCTTCCTCCCTTTCCTCTTTTGTTTTCTCCCTCTCTCTGTCTTTCACTTCCATGCCTCAAAAGGCTGTAACTGGGTTCATTATTATGTGATAAATCAGCCAGTAAACTTCTATGCATTTTGCTGTGTTTGGGCAGTTCCTGTTCCTTAGTGACAGCTGCTTGGCTCGGCACACTGTAATTATCAACTTGAAACCAAGATGCTTTTAGGTGCTGAAAGCATATTGGCAGACACTGAACTTGTCCTCAACCTTGTCATGGGCCACAGCTTTAAAAGATCCTATTTAGTGGTTGTTTGGTTGTGTTGCTGCTGTTGGTACTGGCGCTCTGACTGTTCATTATCACAGTATACCCTGTGGGAAGCTGTCCTTACCCTAAAGGAGCACAGGACTTTGTTTTTCGTTAGCTGCTGACATACCATATGCTTAACTTTTGATTAATGTATCAGTATTCATTCCCTTTCTCTAAAATAAAGTTTTATTGATATGTGGGAGGGGATTTACATGTGTTAGGGAACATTTATGAAGCCCTTACTTAAACAGATGTCTGAAGGGAACTTTCCTGAGAAGCAGACCTGTTGTTTTGTCATCTGTAGAGAGGAACCGAGGCACTCTTTAGTCCTCCTTGAAGCCCACCTCCTTTTGGCATGCTGACGGAGCAACTGGTGCCTAGCTGTCTGCAGCCACGGGAGCATACAGAGCATGGCATTGCTTCTGATCCACTAAACAGCTGTATGTTGTGCAGACCAGTTGCAAGGGGCTGTGTATAGTTGAGACTTTTGCTCCCTCACCAAGCTTGTTTTAGCAAAGAAGGATGACTCCTTGTTTGTCTGAAATGTACAGTTCAGAGCTCAAGTGAGTGGAAGGAGATTTCTCTCATTCTCTGCTAGATCTGTTAGCTAGATGTGTTAGTTTTCATGTTACACGAAAATAACATGCAAATCCAAGAGGGGAGAAGAGAAAATACATGACATATTTTGCAAGAGAAATGATCTGGGAAAGTCCTGCTGTTCCCATTATCAAGCCACAGCTTTTCTTTCCTCGCTATATCCATGAGTCAGGTTGAGTTTTCTGTCAGGACGGTTAGAATAGGCACCTATCCTGCTGCTATTAAAAAGACTTTGAAGTGTTCTTAAATCCTGCTGGGCTACAGTTTAGTGTAATTTACAGACCAGTTCCAAGTAGGAGTACCACTGTTTGCTTAAGCAAAGCTCAGTGCAAGGGGCATGACAGACTCGTTCACATCCTACCCTAGGATGTGGGGAGGTTGTCAGACCCTGGAGAATGATGAGAAGTCACCCAGGCTGTAGAAACCTCATGACCCTTACACATGGAATAATTTGTGTTGTTATCATACAACAAACATACACTTTATGGTCTTGGTCCTTCAGAGGATGCAAGACAGAAGAACGAGATTAGCAGAGGAGGTGATGCGTGGTCTACAATAAGCAGATCTTCTTGAGCTTGAAAAATGAAGTATGTGCTACGTTCATATGCAAACAGCCGAAGAATTTTTTCCAGTGCGCGTGCAACAAGACAAAAGAAAAGTCATCTTTTCTTTGCAGTTGTTGAGAATCTGATCCTGAAAAGCCCTCAGCATGTTCAGTCCTGCAAACCCTTTGTGATTTCATTTGGATGACCTGTAAGTGAGAACTTGTAGGGCTTTTCTCTGAAGCTAGTACAATGTAATAATCTTTTGACTGCTTTGTGGCTGCGGTAGAGGTATCTGGCACAGCCCGGCAGTAAAGACCAATTTGCTGGGTATACCTTGCATGCATATGCTGCCAGTTACAACTGCCTTTGTTACCCATAAGCACTGGGATTTTGAAAGTGTAACAGGGGCTGGGGGGGGGGAAATGCCCTATGGGAACATAAGCCTCTGTAGATGGCATTCCCTAGCAAAGAGGTGTGCCAGCCTGTCAGTGAAACAGAAGCAGGGCAACAAATGCCTCACCATGGAAGGACAGAGAAATGCTGAAGGACAGCACGTCTCTAAAAAGGAATAGCCTCTTTTTCAGGTCAGTTCACCTTTTATGATGGTTTTGCTCATCTGTTCTGTGGCATGGGACTTCGGGGCAGGATAATGGTTGATGCTAACCCCTTCTGCATCCCCACAGGGCAGAGGGCAAACTGAGGTTCTTTCCTTTTCAGTGTATAGGAAGACTCAAGACTTGTTTTCTCTCCTCCCTGCTGATTTAGTTTCTCAGTGAATAATACAGGGATCTGATTAAAGGGTGAGGAAGGTTGTTTCTTCTTTTGTTTGTTTGCAGTGCCCTGTGTCTTTTGTGGGTCCTCCTCGGAGACAACAAAACCTGTAACTTTTCTCTGCATTTAAAGGCCACTTAGACAAAACCCAGAAAAGGGGGTGGTACCCACAGAATGGTAAGAGCAAGTAATCACATAGTGGCGGAGACTTAACTATGTGCAGTTAAGGAAGCAGGCAGAGACTGAACCTTCCTCTGGGAGAGGAGTTTATCTCAGTTGGCCCAAAGAAAGCAAAACATAGGCATGTATAAGATTCAGCTTTCCTCATGGAGTGTGCTGCACCATGATAGAACTGTAAAAGGTGCTCTGAAGCAGGACAAAAATTACTAGGAAAAGAGTAATTAATGTGCTTAAAAATGACATATAAAAGACTGGGTTCTGTACTGATCCTATGATTTTTTCTCTATTGTTACCTTTTTCCATGCACAATTAGCTGCAACAGGGCAGACCTACCCATCTAACATGGCAGATCAGATGCTATGCTATCTTTTAGTAAAATAGTTTAGCAAAAGGTAAAGATTAAGTATGTGCTTAACTTTTATATAAGGGGATAGAATTTGGGACTGTGAGCTAAGCACGTGGTTTATTCACTCACAGGCTTAAAAGCTGAATTTACTTTTCATATTTTCTTTTGAAAGGCCACCAGTAAAACCCTTCTGTCCTCCTTTATATTGAGGTACAAAATTATTTCCTTTTACTTTTAAAATGAGAAGAGAAAAAGCAAAGCAGAGAAACCTACATCAAAGATATGGCAATCTCCTTTGAATTTCACCATTATACCCACTTAGGCCAAGCTTGAATATGGCTCAGTCTCTGAATATATGATGTTTCTTTCAGGTCCTGCTTCTCCGAATGGCATCCTGGGATGCTTTTCAGATGATGCCTGTTTCTGAAAACAGAGATAGAAAAGAGTTAATGCTTTGAAGACAGTATGTTTATTAGCCCTTCTCCCCTGCAAACCTCTATTATATGAAATATGCTACATGGTACTTCCCCAGCCTTTGCTGAGTGCTTCTGTTTCTGCAACACAGCGGATCCCTAAAGATTAGTATCATACTGAGGGAAAGGATTTCCTGGTCTGAGCTAAGAGAACAGGGCGGGGGGGGGGGGGGGGGGAGATCATTGTCTCCAGTTAACTTAAACATGAAAGACGGACCCGATTTGCCACAATCAAATACTACTAGCAGAGGTTTTATACAGCAACTCATGCATGATAGCCTTTAAGTTTTACAATCATTAATCTTTTGGAAGAAGTGCATTGAGATTGGCATTTGCAAATTAAGAGTATGCACATTTGCAAAGGCAATGTTTGGTCAAAATTCCACCACAGTTTTCTGCTTAAAGTTGATTTACCATACTGTACTGAAAAGTTGTTAGTAGGCTGGAAGCAGCATAGAAGGAGAAACACAGAGCAATTAATATCTGCTATGTATTCTGAACACAGAGCACCAAATTTAGAGATCAGTTTTTCTGATATATCCCAATTGTTTTAGCACATAACAGATCAAATCCATAGTTAATACATATTTGTAATGGAAATAAAAACCAGTTTCAGGTTGCTAAGGCTTGAGGGCCTTGTGTACCTTAGTTTTTGTGTGCAAGGCCAAATTCATGCCTGGAAAAATTCAACTTCATTATTCTTGTTTTTCTGAAGGGTGAATTTAGCTCATAAGGCTTATGCATTTAAAACAATGATAGCATTGTTATTATAATTTATTATTAAGTAGTTCTTATTTTAATACAAGGATCTAATCAGGTATGGCAATATGGCTATCTGTAGCCAAACTGAGAGGATCTTGGCCAACTAAAACGAATCAATTACTGTAACAAAACAGTAAGATGAAAAACCTCACCAGAAATCAAATATTAACCCCAAAAGACAGCAAACACTTGAGTTTCAATCAGAGAAGAGCCACACCAGCTACAGCAAAATGAGTTTACAGTGGGCAAGAGCTGTGGTGCTGCTGCAGGCAGGTGGGGAAGGACTGGGCACCCTCCCAGGAGCTGCGGCACTATGTCATGAAGGGAAGCCTAACACGCAGCCAAGACAATAGAAACTCTGGGGTTTAAATTATAGATCCTGAGA
The DNA here is from genome assembly GCF_011004875.1 of Balearica regulorum gibbericeps. Classification (NCBI taxonomy): domain Eukaryota; kingdom Metazoa; phylum Chordata; class Aves; order Gruiformes; family Gruidae; genus Balearica; species Balearica regulorum. Next base: position 42,470,507 of record NC_046220.1, on the reverse strand, counting down.
GGATGTAAGTTGTAAATGAAGTAACTGAAAGGTTAAGCTGCTGCAATCACAGATTTATTTGATTTATCATCAGATGTAGCTCCTGACAGCTGGGAAATCCCTGGGAATTATGCCATTCTTGTGAGTGCTCACAGGTTTGCCTTTCATAAATGTCTCCAGTTCTTCCAGGAATATCACTGCCTATTCAGGTTGCCCACTAAATGTCTCCTCAAGGCCCACTTGGGGTCTGATGCCTGTGAAAAATCTGGCAAATCAGTGATGACCACTCAGGGATAACTGGTTCACAACTGTTGAACTAAACTGTTCTTTTCAATAGAAACAAAACTAAATTCAAAGTGATTCAGAAGCCATACTTGTACAGGTAATGTGACAAGGCCCGAGTGCCTTTCTGACCTAGTTCTTCTGTGGATCCTCCATACTCAGTTTTCTATTGACTGTACCAGCACCTTTGGTTTAGAGCAGAGTACCTGAGGAGGAGTTTTTCTGTTAACTTATTTTCCTTAAAATAATTTCCTTTCCTTGTGTTAAAGAGGTGTGAGTTGAATCTCACCTGCGAATACATATAAAAACATGCTGCTTGTTTGTTTACACCTACAACAGCTGGGCACCAACCTTGCATGAGAATTTGTTGCTGCTGTATGGTAAAAATTAAACAACAATAGCACTACACAAAAATATGTAGAGAATAATAAGTAGTGAATGTCATGTGGGACAAATACATCAAATAATCAGAAATACACGCTCAGAACTGAGCTGGCCTATTTCTGCATCCAGGAAATGCTGACAGGTTAAAAGGTTAAAAAACCAAAAAAGTCATTGTTGGTGGCTTTAATTGCCATATTGGAGAGTAGATATCTCCATGTGCTGAAATTTCTACTCTGGCAATAGCATGCAGAACTGTAGAGATGCTGCTACTGCAGGATCCATTGGCCATTGGGCTAGACTTGCTGTCTGCTGTTTGTAGTGATTTTGTATCCTCCTGCTATGGGATTCTCTCTGAAATACCACCCCTCTTTTTATGTGAATGACAAATGCTGTACAAAGTTGGTGTACTATCTGAACAATCATTCAGCCATTTACACCTGTCTTTTCTAGCAAGATCTTAGAAATAGTTGAGTGTTCACAATTCTAAGAGAAATGGTGGGAGAAGAAATGAAGAAACTTGCAAAAAGTTTTTCTGTAGCACCTCATGTCACATCACAAGCTGAGTCTTTTCTGCTGCTGCTTTTTTGTTATGCAACTGTAAATATGTGTATAATTTTACCTTGCCTGGTTACTTGGCATCTTGCAGATCTTCATTCTCTTCTCAGAGTCCTGGCACAACACATTTCATCAGGAGTGTTCCACATGTGTACCGCTAGCAAAATTTTGAACAGCATCCTAGAAAGCAGACTCAGCAGATGAGTTAAGAGGGCGTGCAACACACCAGGATCTTCCAGTGTTGGTAGTTGAGTGAGCAGTGATGATGGAGCCTGTCTGCTGTGGCTCTTACTGTCCATCAAGCAGTGAGTCCGTGTTGCAGCCTCTTCATAGGGACCGATCTCTCCTCTGCTCTGCTGTTCTCATAAGGCATATGGGAACACATCTGAAACTTACAGCACTTGTGATATTGTAGTTGGGTGGGATGTTCAAGATGAGACACACTCATGCCTACCACCTAAGTAATTTCTGTGCTCTTTAGGAAACTCAGCCTTAAAAGGACTAGTGTGATCTTTGGACATCCAGAGATACAGGGAGCTTTTTTTATGTTTTTTGTCACAACCTGTGGAGAGTGAAACAAGAATGTGGCTTCCAGTTGGGACAAACAACTGGAAACAACTTCTTTTAAAAGATTGTTGAAAATTTTTCCAGAAAAGAGCCATTAAAATGACTGGCAAACTGGAGAAAATGTTTTCCTGAGAGAGATTTCCATCTCTTTGCTTTACCAAGAAGAGCAAGAAGAGTGTAAATTATGTATATTTAATACCAGACCTTAAAAGGCTGCTCAATCTAGCAGAGAAAGTTTCCTAAAACCCGAGGGAGATGCAAGCCAGACAAGCTAAAAATTAAGAGACAAAGAAAAAGGCATGCATTTTTATTAGCAATGAAAATGATCACACATTAGGACAAGTGAATAGCTCAGACTTTCAAATCAAGACTGGCACAGCTGCTTTTCGGAAGCAGCCTCCTGCCAAGCACAGGTCATTTAGCTCAATACTGTGCTCTGTGCTGTGTAGAAGGTCAGCTTAGATGGTCTAATGGTCATATGCAGTAAAATGTTCAGAATTATTGTTAGTGACCAAGGGGAAAACACTTTCACTCTGTCACAGCATTTCACTTTTTAATTATGTGCAGAATTTTAATAATTTATACTGCTGAGTGTCCTGCTGTCTGTGACTGGAATCAGTCACATCCAACTCAGTGAATTCAATGTGGTGAGGTGATCCTGAGTTGCCTGTTTTGCTGGGACCTACTCCAGAACATGGTGTGACACTCTCTGTTCAGCCTCACCATCAAAGGTAGGTAGGTTACCTGGGGAGTGCAATCCCACGCCTGCAGAAAATGTTTGCAGGAGAAAGCTTTGATTTCCAGTGGACGTGCTGGTTTTTTAGTGAGTGAAATACCTAGAAGTCCAGCTCTGTTGGTGGGATGTCTCTGAGACCTCGAGATGAGAAGAGAGCCCTTTTCTGCAGTTGTGCTCCCTGTTGCCAGCCAATTCCCTGCAGTCATCCGTGAGACCCCCTGCTTTTATGGGCACGGCCATGTGGTTATTATTTAACACCGCCTCTTTTCAGCATTTACCCCTGTTTAGTTTGTTCTCACATCATATTTTGTTTCATTTTTCTCTTAAGTGTTTCAACTCTAACATAGCTCTTAGCTTAATGTAACATATTTTTTTACAGTAATCAGACAAGATCTTTTAAACCAGGCATGATGTGCTTTTAAAAGCACAAACGATAGCTCAAAGGCAATCACCATTTAGAGTCAAAAGGAGGAAAATACATAGGCACCTTTGAATGTTTGTGTATCTTTGCCTGTGAGACAATGTTATGAGACCACTTCTTTGGTAATTCACTTATGCCACCACTTTGGCCAAATTCTACTTTGTTTCTTCAATGTAAATCCAGGATAATCTCTTGGACTTCCACAGAGATAATTGGCTTCATCCTGATATTAACTGAAAGCAGATTTTGACCTGATTTTTTTCAGTGTGTCTCCTGCTGAAATATCCTCCCACTGATGACGGTGTCATTATGGCTGGGGCCCTGAGTGTGCTAAACAGTTTTTTTCCTTAGCTCATATTTCCGTCACATCATGTGTGTTTGATTTACTTGCATTGTTCTTATATTTAATCTCTTCCCATTTAGTCACATTTACTGTCATTTTTTATTTGTTTAGTAACTTGGTGCAGCTCAGAAAGGTAACGGGGACGGATAGAGCGTGACAAGTTGCAAATATGTTCTGCGCAGATCTGTTCTGGGGCTGGCTGTGTTTCGGTTTCAACAGTTTGGTTTATGATGGGATGGGTTGTTTATTCAAGTGCTTGGTTTATATAAGAGCATTTAGCAGCAGCTGTAAGTGTACTATAGAGAAGTAGTTGATATGTTTTGTGTTTAATTTTACTCTATTGTTTGTGATGTCCTCCAGAAACTTCACCAAAAAACTTTGTACTGCTAGTGCCAGCGTTGGGGGTGTGGTAGGTTCAAACTGGAGAGGACCCACACAAAATTCAGCAAATCGACTGTGTTCCTCACCAGGTCTTTGGCAGCTGTGGAGGGAACCAAGTGAAAAACTGCCTCTGCTGGAGTTCTGCTGCTCTTGCCAGCAGGACAGTTTCCGAGCCCTACTCCCTGTCTGTGGGACTTGTGGACATTTTAAGATGATGAAACTGGTAATGTGGAGCTGAACTTCTCTCTCTCTCAGAAAGGAAGAGAGGCATCCTCCTGGTGATACTGCTCAAGCAGAGGGAAACAGAAGAGTTCCCTAGGAGGCAGGATTGAATGGCAGGTCTGGCAGGGGGTAGGGGGGGAGTACTCATTTATTAGTAAGCATGTTTTAAAGTACAGATCACAAGGTGTGCCAGGTTGCTGTGCTCCGGCGGCATGCGGGGCAGCAGTCCGCCCCACGTGTCTGCCTTGTGACTGGTATTAGCAGAGATGAGGCATGCCAGTTAACTTGTGTCCATGGGGAAAAGGTGTGTTTTGGTTCAGGCTTGTCTTGTACTGACTGCATTTTGTGCTTAAATTGAAAAGACAGTGCTGAGGAGGAAATGAAAATAAAAAGCAAATTCCTACTGACTGCAAGGGACTACTTGGGTAGCTGGCCAAACAAAGCATACTCATATAAATGCATCAGTATGATAAAACTTAATCTTATGCTAGACCAGAGTTTGACAAGAGTGAAAACCATTGGTACCTTGCAGTCTCGTTTCATGTGTACTTGGCTATTAATGGGACGTGTGGCCTCTGCTGGGAGGCCCATCATCAGAGGAGGGGGCGAGCAATGCCCCCCCCTGCAGCTGCCATCTGCGGACACAGGAGCAGGCCCTGATGGGTCTGGTGTGGCATGAGGAGAAGCTAGCTTTCCTCACTCTGCTTCCAGGGCACGGTGGGCTTGCTTGCATGATGGCCTGAGGGTTTCTGGCAGGTGCCAGCTGGGTCTGGTGGAGGTCTGCTCCTCAGGTGTGCTGCCCACCTAGCTGACTAGTGATGGAGGTGCCTGGGTACGTGTCTCGCTCTTCTGGCTTGCTTCAGCATTGGGCTCCCCCTGCATGCACACACGTGGGTACAAAGTGTATTTATATGCAGTGCACTTGGGTTACGTCGCCGTAGGCTCAGGGTGTGGGACACGTCTTTTTCTCATGTAGACCATAGGCCCTTTCCCCAAATGCTGGTGACAGCAATGGGGACAGGCTGTGCAATGTCTCCCCACTGCTGTTACCAACAGCACTCCATTTCCCACAGCTGTATGGCAGCTTGGAAGCAGGGGTTGGTTTGCAGCTGAATATATCCTAAATTATTGGCAGGGTTCAGTCCTGGTCCCTGCAGTTAAGCAGCCTAGGTGAGATTCATGCCTTTGCAGAAGCTGGTCTGATGCCTGTGCACCGCTATTTACTTCACTGTGTTTAGGATTTAAGTAAGTTGCAAATAGGCTTTGTCCAGGCAGGGTTAAATTTTCGTGTTTGCAAAAGCAGCTAAATGCACTGAGGTTAAATTAATCAGTAGGACCTGACTGTCTTGTACAATTTCAGCAACACAAGCTGTCAACCCTGTTCAATTGACCAGTTAAACTACCCTTACAGCTGCTTTATTTAGCTTGAACATTGCAAATTGATAATGTATTCTACAAAATTTGGTACAGTCTTTTAAATATTAAATGTTTTAATGGAAGCTTGTGCTGAAAGGAAAATGTAAAATGAGTTGAACAAAAATGTTCAAGGACTTTAATGTCTGAATCAATTGATTCTGGGCAGCAATTCAACTAAGGCTCTGTCCACTATGCTGTCTAAAACCTATGTCCATCTTTTATTTCTTTTACTTCAGAGCAATACTGTAAATTGTGCATGAGAACGAAGTTTCTGTCTTATTATAACTGTAGTATAGCACAGAGAGGGAAAGCAGTTGAACAAGTGGTAAGAGAACAAGAGAGTATGTTGCATCTAGTTGAAAGAGGGCACATATTGTTTTCTTGGATTAGGTTAATTTTAAAACTTTTTGGCTTTGGATGAGAGAGTTCAGCTATTGTTAGAGGTAGAAAAATAGAAGTGGTGTGAGGAAGGTTTGGTTCGTTTTCTGATTCTTTGTCTTCATGTTTTAAAAAAAGCAGCATTGGCTGTTATGTGTGCTCTGCAGCAGTCATCCTAGCACAATGATAAATGTCCTTTTCCCAGGTGATTTTTAATTCCATGTCTTCTTATCCAGCAAATGCACTCTCTAAATATAAATATATTAACTTGGTCTTTTTGGACAAAGCATTAATGAATGACACATGGGCACTTTGATTCTTTCCACAACATAGCCCCACTCTACAGGCAACCCCCTTTGTGTGGCTGTAAGCACGGACCACGTCCTGTCCTGGCCTTGCAGCTCACTTCTGACCTCCGTTTTGTCTTCTTTTCACAGTTGTGCAGCACATCAAGCGTCACAATATTGTTCTTAAAAGAGAACTGGGAGAAGGAGCCTTTGGGAAAGTCTTTTTGGCAGAATGCTATAACCTCTCTCCTGAGCAGGACAAGATCCTGGTGGCAGTGAAGGTAAAAATGTCTAGGGTGTCCATTATTAATTCATGGTTGCAACTAATGCTATTTTATTTGTAAATGATTGTGTTTGCCTATTCTGTAGCCCAGTGTAACTGCTTTGATATATGTGGAAGGGTTCACAAGGCTAATGGAGTGTTAAGAGAATGTGATATTTGGTCTTGCTGTGGATTATAAAATGAGAGCTTAATTTCATAAGGAAAAGGGGGGAAAACCACTGTGTCACAAAGGGGCAGAATCTTTTACGATCTATCTAAAGTATAATTAGTGAAAAAGAATGTCTAGGTCATTAAAAATACATGTGGCATGTATGCATGTCTCGAAAAATTATCTATTACCAGTGAAGTGAATAGGTTATGTGTGTAATTGCTAGTCAAAGAAGGCCCCTCTTTTTCAGGATTGTGCCATTCTTTTAGTCAGCCACTGAAATGATCTGAGGGTAATTGTCATTAATATAGCTGATAGGAATGTTGTAACGATTTTGTGGATAATATTGTCATGTGCTGTTACACACTGGGTGTATGGAAATCTAGAAGTCATGATATGTCAGACCTGGAGGAGTGATTCTTGATCCAGACAACTCTCACAAAATACAGTTCAGAGGAGGAGGAAACTACATGAAAACAGCCATAACCTTGGTGTTCCAAGTATACAGAATAGTTTTCACATTTCTGAGAAAGAAAAAAGAGAGACATTTGTTTGGGCACAAGCTACGTGGTACCTTGGGAATCTACAAAGGAATAACAAGATTTCCAGCTTGATCTCAGAGCTCAGACACTAAGCCTGCTTTGCCATACCAAGCCTTTTCACTCTCCAACATGGAAAGGCTGAGGTTGGTTGTCAACTTCAGCTATGGATGTATGCTAGAAAACAATATCGGTGAAACTACACTCTAAGAGTTTGCAAAGTCTCCCTGGCAACAATCTCTTATCCCCATGTGTGTTCTGCCAAAAGTATCTCATTTGAAGTATCTCATTAAATTCAGGGGGAATACACATTTAGAATTCGGGCTGTGCCTAGGGATCAGAAAATAATTTTATCTGACTAGTCACAATTAGGCAACCATGTGTACATTTTGGATCAAAGCATACAGTAAAAGAAATTGAGTAGATCATCGTCTTGAATTTGGAAACAAGAAATAGTTTTGGATCTGGCAGTGAGAGAACATGAAAGGAGGATGGACTTGTAAAGTGCTTTCTTGCTCCACCAAAAATAACAAGTTTTGGGGGTTTACTAAGGTTATAAGCTTTTAGATACTTGGGAGTTGTTCAGTCACATTGACTAAGAGAGAAAAAATTAAGCCCTGAAGGGATATATCATAGACAGGAGAAAGTAAGAGATAGGAGATGACAAAACTAGATCTGAATGAATTTTCTGTTGTCTTTTGGTGAAGCTAGAGTGGAAACTGCCTTTCCTCTATCACTTCAGGGAACTGCTTGATAGCAAAAAAAAGTCTTTCCATTCACTTGCTCCCTTTGAAAGTCCTGACCAAATGGAGCATAGCACTTTTGCTGTTAAATGCTGTGCAACACTCACTTTCTGCTGCTCTTTCTCAGTGTAATTCACAAGGAAGAGCATTCAGCCTTTAAAGGAAAAGATGTGTCCATGGGTTTAGATGACAAATATATCCATTTTCTGGACCAATTGTCATACTATTTTTTTTTTTTTTAACAAACCCACTCTTTGTATTGTTTTTAATAAATATCTTGCAGGCAGCTGTGGGAAGAACTAGCTCAGGGGACAGGTTGTGCCCACTTTATGTTTCTCATAACATAGAGAAGATGTGTCTGGCTACCATCAAAGAGATAATTTTTTGGCAAACTGTGCCATTGGATTGATCTCCATATAACTGAGGTGTTAATTGCCTGGCACTTCTCTCTTTCACTGTGGTACCAACCGTAGCTCACAGGTGTCCTTCAGTCACAGTGGAGGTCAAGGGATAGCACTGCACCAATGTGCAGAGAGCTAGCCAGAGGACCATGTCCACACCCCACCGCTGGGCACAGGTTTGGCAGTGAAAATGTGTGGTTTGTTATTTTTTTTTCTAGTCTTAGAGGAGCAGACCTGGAGGGCAGCTCATCCTGGCACACAGCAAGGGCTTTAGAGACCTTCACCCCCCTGAGCAAAACCACAACACGCCTGTCTCTCTGAAATAGATTTGGTGAGCCCAGTGGGAATATGTACTTGGTGAGGAGTAAGGTGGTGCGAAGGGGAATGGGGAGGCAGGGTCTCACCTGCACGGGGTGGATCAGGATGGCTGGTGGTCCCCAATGGCTGCCTGTGCCTGCTGGTTGCTGGGCAACTGCACGGCTCACGCTTGGCCCTGAGCATCACTGTCTGACTCAACACGCATCCTTCTCCTTTTTGGGCCGGCCAATATCCAAAATGCTGATGTTGCTGCAGCAAATTATTTAAGAGCTAAGAGGCACAGAAAAATCTGGGAAGATATAAAATCAGGCTTAGCATAAACAACCTAAAGTGCTTGAGCTTTTACTCCTTGGAAGAGGAGAAAGACAGTCCATTTAAATTGGGTTTGACCAGCAGGCTTTTTGTTGGGAGCACTGAGTGTTCAGAAATGCTTTCTGTGGGTCAAACCCTGTAAGCAGAGAGCTTAATCACAGGTTAAGCTGGTTGCATGGGCATTGTACTACCCTTCCCCCCGGATGAGTTTGTATGTCACATCAGTACATCATTTGCTGCGTGCACTTTTAAAGAACAGAGGGTGGAGGAAGGAAAAGTTATCATTTCCTTGCAGGCCATTTTGCCATGCCACAGTGCTTGTTCAGGCCTGGATCAGTACTGCATCTTCATAAGGTTGGATCCCTAGGCATAGTCTTGCACTAGTTTAACTTGGCTGGAGCTGGAGGTGAGGATGACTCTCATGGCACAGGTTAGCAGCTGCCTCTGGCTCCCCTGGGAGGTTGGAGGGAGATTCACTCTGTGTTGTGGCAGGGTTGTGCTCAGCTAGCAGACTGCTATGTGTGTAAGGTGAGGAACATTTCCACAGCACCTGCAGAGGAAAACCAGAGGCTTCCAACTCTTTGGATCTCCAGTTCAGAGAAGGATCAAAACCACCCCTTCATTTCTTGAGGAAATATACCATTCAGCTCTTGTATGGTAATTGGCAGCAGTAATAAGGATTTCATAGGGGGAAAGCTGAAACAGTATAAAAGACAACTGTTGTTGTAGTTTCATTACCAAGTCACGCTTGGACTAGGGAGCTGGTGGTTTGCACTCACTACAGAGCACATGCCTGCAGAGACCAGATGGTACGTGGATACCTGGGCAGGGACTCTGTGGAGGAGAATAAGCATGGGGTGGCATCCAACTGTCAGAAAGGTGAACTCAGCAGGTGTGGAGTGCCTGTAACAGCCAGGGCATCTCTCTGTTGCCCAAGGGAGTGTGTCCCTCCTCCTTAGCTGCTGGCCTGGGTGGTTGAAAAGTACATGTGGTTGTATCTCAGTTCCTACTTGGGAAAAACTATAGACTGGTGAGAGTGCTCTGTATGCAGAGCTTTGGCGTACTTGTCAGTAATGATAATAATAATGAATATGTCTCTTTGTCTCTTTGTGTTCTTACAGTTTTATTTTGGTTTTATTTTTTCTCTTGCACTGAGAACAAGCTAAATGCATTAGTCAATGTCATTTCTATGTAAATTCTACATACTTATTAATTTTTTCACTTTCCAGTCTTCTCCTTTCCTGATGGTGTCAGCCATCTCTCATGCATCATGTCTATTCTATGCACTGCATGAAATAATGAAAAGGGGGTTTTGCAATGGTGCGTGACAAAAATTCAAGTTGCTGCTTGGTAGCAGAAACACTGCCTGAGTTTTACCTGGTTTTTAGACCTTTCTGCATTTTGTTGTTTGACAGAAAATGTGTAATTGCCATGGCAACTTCTCTGTCATATGATAATTTGCTGTTTCTGTGAGATAAAAAGCGTCTTCTGAAGTATACAACATGCCATCCTCACAGGGCAGAGCTGTCAGCATTTTTACTGTCTTTCCAGCTAGATCCTGCTGGAAAGAATATCAACCTATGCTTCTCCCTGTCACTTTTTCCAGGTTGCTATTATTTAAAAATGGTTTTTATAGGAATTGTTTTTCTAATTTTGTTGTTGAGAAGAATTACAGTCAAATTGCTTTATACATGAAACCACCAGAGGAAATTCAAGTGACAGCAGAATTGTTCCCAGTGATTTCATTACATAGCATAGATTGGACTGTGGGTTGGTGCCTGTATCATGTTAAAGCATCATCCCAGAGCCGGGAAGCATTGGAAGACATTTCAATTTCAGTCCTTGCTCGGTTCAGAGGTTATTGTGCAGGATCCATAGTGGGGAGCCAATTTGATATCCCCCCTAGATGATACAGCTGCGTATACTAATTTATTATAGCTTGTGAAGCTCTGATGATGCAATATTCTTGTTGCAACATTATTTGTAAAACTAGTGGAAGTAGAGTTCTAGGCCTGAAGACACATGAAATTCACAAGTAGGTACCTCAGGGAAGGGGCATCTGTGGCATGAGTGATTTCTATTGCCTGTAGGATCTGTAGACACTGAAATCCACAGGGAAAAGCCCCTGAACTTGGTAGATGGCTATCCAGTCTGCCCTGCTTCTTGTCCCGCCATCTGGATCTTATTATAGTAGCTGTTCATTTTTCAAGACCTGTGATTACAGTTTCACAAGTAAAGCGTTTTCTCTGATGGTCATCTTTTAGTCCCTTCTTCATGCACTAGAAAAGTGGACAGAATTTTCTCTGTTAAAAAAAAACTTTGAGCAAGCCATGACTACTGCAGCTAAAATGTGGGTTTGTTGGCAGAATGATTGCTTAGTATCAACTTGTTCTGTGTCTGTTCTGATGAGTGTGGTTGGTCCCCATGCTATGTATATGAATTAAGGGTAAAAAATACAGTGACTAGATGGCCTGAAAAGAAGCATTTTTAGTTAAAACAATGCTACTACTTTTGTGTCTCATCTTTTTATTAAGCCTAGATGTTGTTAAAATCTGGAGGTGCAGAGTCCAAACATCAATTTCTGTGAATAATAATTTGTGAACATTGGTAACTTGCTATCTTACTGTTTTAAAAATATTGTTCAAATTAGTATAGTGCAACCACTGTACCTTTTGAGGGTAGAGCCTAGTAGTGGTTTATTGTCAATTATAATTATTCCTCATTTAATTGGTGTCAGAATTTGCTTTTTTTAGTGCATGAAAGTGCTTCCTTGCTCAGGAAGTGTAGTTCTTAAGAAGAGATCTGAAACTGCCTATGTCTGGCAGCTAAATTAGCATTATTTCATTATATAACATTTAAGCCTCCTATTTGATCCAGTGTTGATATATTTCCTTCAAAATGAAAATATGCAAGAGTTTAGAGCTGTATAAATAAAAGGGAGTGAGAAAAATTGACACCCCAGAATTCTGATCTGCATTTATTTCCTCTCTGTCTATCAACTTAGGATGGATCCTCCAGTTACTTATACATATGCTTAATCTTAGGCACATGATTAGATTTACTGAATTTCAAAGGAGTTTCTGGCTGAAGTCTCAGGTTGTAAGTTCTGGTCCAGGGACGCACCCTTGCATAAATCTACCTAATGTATAGCACACCATAGGGGCCAACATCAGCAACAGCGACATTAGTAATACATAAGGAATGCATCTACATTCCCACTAAGTATTTTAAGCAAGCAGAGTTTTATTTTAAAGAACTTACAAGAAAGGTAAATACTAACAGGATGCTAGGGTTTGCCTGAGTTAAATGCTAAAGGATATGGACCAGCTGTGTACTAGTATATTTTTTGGATAAGATCAGTTTATTTGTTCTGTGTTTGGCACAGTAAGATCATGAGTATTCCTACATCCTCTTACAAGAAAAATTGTTGTTTAGGATGACATGTGGCAGGAGAATGAAAATTGTACTGCTGTTATTTAATTGCACTTAAACGTCACATCTGCATTTCTAAAAGAGCTATTAAGAAAGTGCTTCCTCTACCCTTTATGCAGCAGAGTGTCTTTATCTTACCCTTACAGTGCCATCCGACATGTTCACTACCTTCTGCAAACATCTCCCCTTACATTTTTGTTTTCCTCACCAGACACTGAAGGATGCCAGTGACAACGCTCGCAAGGACTTCCACCGCGAGGCAGAGCTGCTGACCAACCTGCAACACGAGCACATCGTCAAGTTCTACGGTGTCTGTGTTGAGGGTGATCCGCTCATCATGGTCTTTGAATATATGAAGCACGGGGATCTTAACAAATTCCTCAGGTAAATCCATGAACATATACTGTGCAGGAGAGCCAGAAGTGGGCAGAGAAGGTAGGTGTTACTGGTACTTAATGTCAAATTAACTGCTACCACTGGAAAATACCAACACCTAGGAGTGCAAACCTGTGCAACTCTCGTCTTCTGTACTGGGATATGGGGCTCATTGTTTCTTTGCCTATTTGGAAGTACCATTAAGTCAAGCCTTATGCTTTGCACCAAAGGAGTGGGAACCAAAAAACCATTGTTTTCAATATATTCCAGTGTATACTGAAATGTTTGGTTATAAATCTTACACTAGGCATACTGTATATTGATATACAATTTTCTTGCAGGCTTTCTGGTAGCATTTGGGAAGATCCCACTCAACACCTATAGCTAACTGTAGGCGTCTAAGAGCTTTTGAAATCTAACCCCTTTTCTCTTCCCTCCTCTCAGTGTTTTGGAAAGACTGCCATTAATCTGAAGCAAGAAAACTGTGAGCCATGGAAACTTCAGTGCAATGGAAAATGCTACATCTTGGGGTCCGGATTAGGGCTTTATTTCATAAAGCTGTTCAGGAATTTACATCAGAAATTGAAATTTGGCAGTAAAGCAGTCATAAATAAGTAGATTATACCTAAGGTTCACAATATTAGGTAACTGATGAACCAGGAAGTTATGAACAGTGGCCTTGTGTCTGTGCCATTTCCACTAGCCTGCACTCATTGACATAAAAATAAGCAGTTAAGAGACAGCTTTTGCTCCTATGTACAAAAAATTTGCATAAGGGACTGTACTTTCAAGGTCTTCCATGTGATTTTCATCAAAGGATATCACAAAGGCATTTCAATGTACTGAGATCTCTCCTGCTGAAGATAACTAGGGGTACAACCATTTTGGCAAGATATCTGTGACAAAGCTGTAAAACAATCAGAACTGATGTCCCTTTAAATGGCTTCGGATTTTCTATCTGACTGAAATGGCTAGTGACTGCTAGTGTCTCCTTTTATGCATTTTTGATAGCCTTTGTGAAATGAGTTTGCTGTCTTTCTAATCTCCATTGAACAAATAGCCACACCATAGAAGCAAATGACATCAACTAGCATCCTCCCTTATTGGAAGGGCTGCCAGGTTTGGCAAGGAGACTGGGGCCTGAACTGGGGATGCAGAGCAAACACTACTACTTTTCCCAGACTGATTGTCTCTCTGGCAGAGGATTTAAGTATATCGTCAGAGCCATGTCAGGGCATTTACATTTGCCTGCTTGGACCTCTGCCGTGGATCAGGAGAGAACTGCAGTTTCCTAAGATGCCATCCCAGTACGTTTTCAGAACATTGAATTTCTATTAGAAGAATCTAGAATCACAGCTGAAAAGAAATAATTTCTTATTTCATAAGAAATGCTTATTCGTTGATTCATTTTGATTAGCCTTTTCCTACATCCTAATGCTGATTTTGAATTACTGTACAGAAAGGTAGTTTAGCAGACAGTGTATTTCCTACTTCAGGTCTTCTCCTTTTTTAATTATTAATCAGCCCTTGTCTTTAGAACATAAAATGATTATGCTGGGACAAGCTGTTAAACTGAAGCTCCAATTTGTCATTCCTCTCACATTTGCTGCAGCTTGTGCTGCAGATCAGAGGTTAGTGGTAAGTGGGCTTTAAGAGCCTATATTTCTTACCCTGCAGCGCCACCAAAGGCTGTCGGGGAAAAATTAATCTGAAATTTAACTCAAATGAGCCTTGCTGTCTGCATGCAGCCAAAGGCTGGTTCAGATCTAGGTCTAAAGCCTCAGAGTCATGCCTGCCCTGTGCTTGTTGGCTGGTGCCCTGGCTAGTGGAGGCTGATGTGAATCCAAAGAATCTGTCAATGTTCCTGGCTGTGGCAAACACTAAGGAGCGCCTCATTTACAGCCAGCACCAAGAGGACAAGCAAGCTGGATGGAGTGTTAAGAATAATCCAAAAGTTTCATTGGGTACAGACCATGTCCTCAAGGAAGCTAGCAAAACATGATGTGTTCTCTAATCTAGCAACTGAGAGATTCATGTCTGAGAGCAGTCATTTAAAAAAATCCATGCAATGAAAAGGTACAATGCTTTTCAGTAGGAATTTACCTGTGAGTCTTGGTTGGAGATTTCATATCGTCCCCTTTATTTCCCCCAACCCAGACCAGTTCAAATGGCTTCCTGTATGTACCCAGTGGCAGAGAGCTTCTTTGCCTGGTACCAGATGCAGTCCCAGAAATGCTATGCACCCTCCTTCGTTTCTTTCTCACATCTGTCACTTTGCTCATGAAGTTCCTCCCTTAGGGCAATTTTAATATCATATTTCTAATAGGTAGTGTCAGATTTGATCTCACAGATTTTGATTAATTTGCAACTCTTTTCCAAACTCCTGTGCCCTTCCCCTAGGGATGAATTAAGGCCTCACTTCTATTGTTTAGAAAGGTGATTCTCTGAAACTCCTCTTTGTAGGAAGGAAGGACTTCTCAGAGAAAATAAAAATCAGGTCTAGACGATTTTAAAAAAAAAGAAAAGTTGAGGAGGGAAGAGGAGAGGTGGGCTCAGAAAGAATAATCTTCAGGAATGGAATAAAAAAGGCTACTGAAAACCCCAAATAATGGAATGGATGGAAAGGGATACTCAGAATTTTATAAGATGTATCAAATGAGGATGATTGCCAGATGACCTCATTGATTGGATAAGGATTAGCTAGTAATGCTTACTATAAAATGTTGTGTGTAGGAATGTTTACATCTGTATCTTCAGGATACTAGGATGTTACACATGTATACCAGAGTTAATAGACCTAGTTAAGATGGGTGAAGCACATGTGTTCCAGTACTTTGCTGGGCTTCCCAAATACAAAATGGCTCTCCTGCTGGAGACCATACAAGTTTCTCATTAATCAGTTGATTATTGCATCTTAGGGACTCACTAAGTCTTGAAAAATTTGTATTTCTGAAGCTGTTTAGTCGTTCCAGATAGTGTGTGGTTTGTGTCCTCTTCCTATTATCAAGAATTCCCATTTCAGGCAGGACTTACCCTTGGTGATGAAATAAGCAAAAATGGTTTACTGCTGTGCTTTTGGATAGGAAATTAGAAGTGTAAATCTAAAATTGCTGCCCTTGTTTCTCAGATGGCATCTCAAAAGGAATTTAGCTCTTTGTTCTTTAAGAAAAGATGGAAGGGTCAATGGCCTGTCTCCCTGTAGAAATCAAAGCATGCCCGTCATAGGAAAAGTGATGCTGTGCATGCCGTTTCATTGCCTTTCACTCCATTGCCTTTCACTCTTACAGAGTGATAAGGTTTTCCTCAGATACCAAAGAGCTCATTTGCCAGCCTTTATCCAGAAAAGATTACGAGGATGGAACAGGAGAAAGGTGGTGGTTTTGGACATAGGGGTATTATTGTGAATGCACAGGCCTTATTTATATGAGTAATATATCACGTGTTGTGTAATGCTCTTCACACCACCTGTCTTTCACACAATGAAGGGAAACAGTAAATGAAAAAAGCCAGGATAAAAATTTTCCCTGATTTCACCAATGAATTTGTACCCCTTTATGTTACTGTATTTGAGAGTCAGTTGTGTGGTTTTAGGCTCACTAATGCCTTTCACCTCTTCAGCTTACAATTGACCCATCACTTAATCATCTTGTATTTTGGTGCAGGTCACATGGACCAGATGCAGTACTGATGGCAGAAGCCAACCGTCCTGCTGAGCTGACCCAATCCCAGATGCTTTACATTGCCCAGCAGATTGCATCTGGTATGGTTTACCTGGCGTCACAGCACTTCGTGCATCGGGATCTTGCTACCCGGAATTGCCTGGTTGGTGAGAACCTACTGGTGAAGATTGGGGATTTTGGGATGTCTAGAGATGTGTACAGCACGGACTACTATAGGGTAAGTGAACTGCTGTAATTGGTAATAACCTACGTCTTTGTTCAGTCATCTTACCACATTGATGTGACTGATCCTGCTTTTATACTTGACCATCTGTCTGTCAGGTAATTTAGAGGCTGGCATATGGACAAACTGGTTTTGAGTTACAAGGTTTTGGTAAATTTGGAGAGAGTTAATCAGAATGAGATTGCAATGTCCTGTTGTTCATGTATGTTGGCTTTATGTTCTAATAATAAATCACAGAAAGATCTTTTTCTCTGGGTAGAAATTTTGCATGTTTTCTTGGCTTTAGTGAAGAAGAAGCAGCAGCAGATAAAAAGGAAGAGTGAATAATCAAATTTGGCCTAACACTTTGAAGTTATTAAAATATGTTCTTATATATTGCTAAGACAAATGGAAATTGTAACTTTGGGGTATGGTATAATGTTTCAGTATACTAGTGGAGGTGTAAGTACTGGACAGCAGCACTGGACCAGGTATTTTGCTCAGGAAGAGACTAGGTGAGAAATTGTTATATACTCATAACCTGAAAGGCTGTCAGTAAGTTTTTCCTGCCTTAAACCAGGTCATTAGTCCTACTGCTGATGGCTGAAGAGTTGTTTTGTGGTGGGTAAGAGTAGTCCATCATGCCTGTTCATTCTGGCCCAGACTGTTTTCCCTGAGCTTGGTTGCATTAAAATGATCTCTGAATTTTGCAAAGGTCTTCTAGGATCACTAAGACAAACCAGACTGTGTACATCAATTACTGTTGTTGATGTTGTCTTTGTACTATGTGGCAAGCCATGTAGTTGACAGCATTTGCTGTTTGCGACCATGTTTGTACTTTCATGATTGGAACTGAAGCTATCAGGCTTAGGGAAAGCAATCCACAGCCAAGCTGTTAGTTTATAAACCCTAGAGTTCATCCTGTAAGACAAGCCACTCAGCATCTTTAAACACATTTTCTGTGCCTGCCTCTCACATGACTTGGTGCCAGTGAATTCCTTATAGATAAAATAAAGGCCTTTTCCTTAGCCACCCAATCTGGGCTGCTGTGTCGGTAAAGGAGAGTGTTACCTCAGTGTCAGTGTTTGCAGGATGCCTGGAAAGAGATTGTCTCTACATCCAGCTGAGGCTGGACAGGGCAGAGGAAGCTACACACAAGAATTTTTGTTGAGTGTTGTTTTACTTAACAGCTGAGAAGTAACAGTATCCTCTGTTCTTTGTCTTTTCTTTCAAAATGCAAACCTAGTATTTAGTAAACGTACAAACCAGATTCCTCTTATATTTTGTTATTTTGGAAACTTGGCACTTCAAGCTATTTGGTCAATGTAAAACAAGCATGACTGCACTTCAGAACTTGGAAAAATACACAGAATGCTTCTATTTGTGTTTGCGAGGACACCAGTGAGTACCAAAGCCCAGGGTTTCCTGATTTTGCATCTGAAGTGTGAGCAATACTTGTTAGGACTGGATTTGTTTACCATGTTCGTCATTACACTTAGGAATGAATGTCCACACTTAACAGTAAGTATTTGCAAAGGCCTTGACAGTCAGAGGCAGCATTTTTGAACAATAAATGCTCTGCTTATTTTTGGAAAAAAATTAGTAACTCCCTGCTATAGAAAAACTACCTGCAAAAAGGGATGGAAGCCAAGTAATCGTATGGACTTCCTGGGAATGACTGAGACCTGGCATAGGCAAGTGATAGTGTACTGACTCATCTTACCTGCTCATGTACCTCTGGGCTTAATCCTTGATTCTTACACGTGAGCATTCAAGCAAAGCTTCCACCCAATGAAGCACAAACTTAGAACAAGACCCATGACCTGCAGAAAGCAGGGGTTCCCAAAGGAAATTCTGGGTAACCTGCATAGTCCTTTGGTACCTCTCAAAGGACCTCATTCAAGGAATTCACTGCATTTCTCAATGCCTCTTATACAGAATCACTCTCTTCTTTCCTTCTTCTCTCCCTCTTCATCACGTTTTTTTGAGGCCAAGGGAGGATCTGTGGGGTCCAGGGTGTAACAAAGGAGAAGAAAGAGGGAGTAGTCTGAAGAGGGTGCAATCATGGATGTGAGAAAGGGAATGAAAAAGGCAGGAAAGGTAACTGGAGAGAGGTGTTAGTAAAAGACACAAGTGTGAATGAAGGGAGAAAGACGTAGACAAGTGTCAGAGGGGATGAGTGAAGATGTGAAGTAGCAAGGCTCCATCCGAATTGATGGTGTAAGCTTGCAGTATGATAGATGGTTATGGAACTTAAAGTTGAGTAGTCATTTGTTCTGCACAGTGAGGAAAACAAGAAGGAGCATTTCTCTGGCCCCTCATGTTCTAGCTGGCTTCTAGCTGATACAGAAGAGGGACAGAGCCACAGCCTGCAGTGCCACTGTGTATCACAGAGATGAAAGTTGGAAGTTACAGTTGAGCCTGTGAGGTTTTGGCCTGCCCTGCTTGGGCCATTTGTGGGCTGGTCAGAAGCTGGTCCTGAAACAGTCAAGACTATGGTGACTTTCTAGACAGTTGCCTGGAGAATTATATCCATGGCAGGCCTAAGTAATGAAACTGTCAGCAGTGACACTGGGATGGCACTGACCTACCATACTGAATTGTTTATAGCAGGCTAGGTCTTTTCAACGGCTCAGGCTTAATCACATACGTAGAAGCAATTCTTACCCAATCTTGACAGCTTTATCTGATGCTTGTTGGAAGGATTTCCACAGCTGCAAAAAGCTCTGCAAGAAATGGTTCAGCATTTGTGTTTATTAATACATTGGAATAATTTTTTTGGGGGGATCCTACTACCCTGTCAGGATGTTAGATTTGTCCAAGATGATTATGTATAGCTTGCTTCTGTAAGATAAGGTTGATCCCCAATCCTTGTTAGATTGTTAAGGACATTCTGCATTGAATCAGCTCAGTTGTTAAGAGACGCTTCAGGGAAGAGGGGGAGAGAAATAACCCTTGGGCTGGGAATGCATGTGATGCATGGCCCTGATTGCATAAGCTTTCCTTTTTCTCTTCCATTCACTTTTCCTTTCTTTTTCATCAGGTAGGAATCCCGTGGGTGAGGGGACCCCTGGTGTACATGCTAACATTCAATGCAACAGCAGTAGTTTTCAATAGTGAGACCAGATGAGCCCGGAGACATGAAGAAACTTTGATGGCTTTTCTTACCCGGCACTGCTGTCCACCCCAGGCCAAACTGAAACAACTGTCAAGTAATTAGTGTGATCTGTGTGCCAAACAGCTCCAGCAACACTCTGCTGCACTGCAGTCCTTGTAGCACAGTGGATCATTTCATAAATTTATTTACTTGGAGAGCTTAGGTCTCAGGTTCATTAGAGGCTTTTATTTGTTTTGTTGATGTCTGTTTTTTTGTTTTTTTGGACTCCCAACCCCCACAGGTCAGGGTTTCCCATGTTTCCCTCTGATACCCAAGTAGTGTGACTCAGCAGCAGCTTTCAATGGCTTAAAGTATTGACACTGAAGCATGGGAACAACCACTTTTCTAATATTTGTTTTTTGCACTCAGAGATAGTTTATTAGTCTATTTAGGCTTCCAGTTCAGGTTTGCAAGCGGTTGCTCAGTCTTAAAATGCTTTTCTGCATTTCTTTATAATAAGAAAAAAGCTTTTTTTTTTAAAAAAAAAAAAAGGGAAGGTCATCTTATCCCAGTACTTGGAAAACTTAACAGGGATATGCTTTAAATATCCAGCCTGGTCAGCCAGCTACAGGCTTGAGCCAAGATTTTGGATGAAACTGTGATCTCACCAGAGTAAGCAAGAGCTTTGCCATTAACTTCATTAGGACCAGAATTTCACCCTTCCACTTTTTATGTTTGTCCAGTGCAGGATACAGACTCTGTTTCTGATTTAGATTTAGGGAGCTCAGTTGTGTAATCTCTATTTAGCTATTGTATAACTTACTTGCCTTTATGCAACAGCACAAGGAACAGTGGAGAAAATAAGGACTCCTTTCCTCCAATTCTACAAACTGTGCAAGGATCTGTCAGAAGACTGGGGCTATTAGTAAGGATTCCATCTTCCTTCAGGTCCAACTCACCCCAAAGGAACAGAAAGCAGTCACAAATTAGTTTCCTCCATTTCTGGCACAGATGGGGCAGAAGAACCCAAGAGGATGTGTTTCGGTATAAAGTCCAGTGACCTGATTTCTCTTTAAAATCTTCTGCATATTTTGTACCATGTGTTGCTATTTAAAGAGAGCATACCATGTAGGATTGTAAGAAGCAACATAGGTTACTGAGCCCAAGCCTTCCACTCTTGCAGGAAGCCACGCATTAGGTGTTAAGGGTAGGAGGAGCTACAAGAACCTGAGACCTCCTCAAGTCATGTGGAAAATGCCAACACTCATTAACACTTTAGCCCCTTCAATATAAGGCATCAAACCCCGTAAAAATTCCAGTCTGCCAGGGAAAAAGAGGAGATGTCAAGGTATCAACAGTGTCCTAAGCCCCTAAAGAGAAATTATGTTTGGCAAAAATTCCTGAGAGATCTGAGGAAGTCAGTCACACCCAACACACAACAGGAGGTGACAGCAATCACTATCAGTCTGTCTCGGTCAGAATTACCTTCTGAGCTAGCAAACTGTGTAACACTATGAGTGCATGAGCCAGCTGCAGCAGCCTGTGGCATGACGGGGGTTTGGTGTCGCCCCTCAGAGCACCTCTGGCCCTGTCGCCTGTCCTCAGTGCCTTGGGGCAGTGTGGAAACCGAAGCTGACCCAGAGCCAGATCACACATCAAGAGGGGAAACAAAAATGCAGGCAACCAATGCAAGTCGTGAAGAAAGGCTTTAGCGAAATAAACAAATACAGAGCAGCCTGCAAAAGGCTGACAGGCTGCTTCCCAAATGTCTCTCAGGTATACCACAAAATTGGACAGCAGCAATCTTGTGTTTCTGAAGCTTGAATTTCTAACTCTTGGATCACTCCTGCCCTGTCACACATCCCCTTCCGTCAAAGTGGATTTTATGAATAAGTAGGATCCTGCTGCCAGGGCTTCCCCTGGAAGGCTACTCCACAACCTTGCTGTCCTACTGGCTGCAAATTTTCTTTTTTATCAACAGCCTGAATTAACCCATGACCAACTTGATCACATTATTCTTCTCCTTTCCTAGCCTTTACATCTCAAGTATGTTTAGAAAAAGTACTCCTGTCCCCTTCCAGACTCTTTTTGAGAGTTAAAAAAGGCACTCTGTTGGAAGAAAAGGGTCTTTATTTTTCTTCTCCTCGTAGTAGCCTTCCCCCTTGACTTTCAGTGTGTGAAACAGCCATTTTGGTGTCTCTTTCTGGTACAGACATCACTGGAACTGTGAGCACTATTTTCCAAATGAGATTTTGTCCATTCTTGGATCAGAGGTACTTCCCAGCCTCTAATGAAAACACGCTGCACAGTACATCCTAGACTCACATAACCTGTGTCACTGGCACACAGTCACTGTTTTGTCAAACAGTGCCCTGGGCCACTCTCATCTTCCACTCCTTCCAAATGAAGAACATCCCCCTTTTTTGAAGTTTTTTGGTTTCAATCCCTCAGTGAATGACTTTGCAGTTCATACTGGCACATTTTGTACCTCTAATGGTTGAGAAAGACTGTTGTCTCTCTTTTATTTTTAGCCTCCTTGGGGGCTGCTTTTTAAAAAAAATTAAAATTCAGGTCTTGTCTAATTTGATGGTGAGTAAAGAACTAAAGAAACAGAATCATGGTACCAAAAAAGTAAACATCTGAGGGAATGAGAAAGATTTGTAAGGAAGTTTCCTAGATTTTTGTGGCTTTGTTTCTTAATGTTTTGTTTCTTGATCACTTCTATTTAATGTTAATGTTAAGTGAGTATTTTGGGAAAAGATGTCTTTTTAAAACATAGAGTTCCCATGTGCTTTCAGTTAAGATGTGAGAAGTTATTACACTTCTTAGCCTCCCAGGAAGACTTCCAGAAAAACTAAGGATTACACAATTCGCTATTCCAGGCCAATTTTAAAAATACCCAGCTTTCAGATCTTCTGTCTACATAAAAAGGTCAAAAACTCTTTTGAGAAACCATTTTGACACTTGGGAGTATTATAGTCCTCAGCAAACAGTCCCAATTCTGATCTCCGCTGTTGCTTAGCAAAGCCAGAGCAGCAGTTTGAAGACAGTGAAATAGCATTAGTATTTGAGTAGTGAAATGGCAAAGAGCATCTTGCCCGCTAGGCACAGTCCTTCCTTCGTTTGTGAGCCTAATATTGTAGAGTGCAGTATTTCTGGCAACTGCATAATTCACTTTTCTGGTGACTCTCTATATGAAACATTTGCTAAAATATAGTGCTAGTAAAATAATCACCAGAGAGTGATCTCGCTTAAGCTATTTCCAGTACCAAATGCCTATTTGCAAAGAGAATTAATGCATGACAGCAAGGGGCTAAAAAAAGAAAAGGCGGGTTTATCATTGTTTGGGCCATAACTAGCCAGGCAAGCACCACGATACAAATGTTTACAGTAAGGAACAAGTGTCTGTCTATTCTGAAAGGGCAATAGCAGCAAACACCTGCAGGTCTCAGCTGTCACTACAGAGATGAGTACCTGTGTGTGGGAGTTTGGAGGAGGTTGCACTAAAGAAAACAAGAAAGAGTTACTGAGAAGTCAAGCAGCTTGTCAAGGCATCCTCGTAGGTGTGTGTATTGAATTGTCACAGTTTGAAGGCACAGTTTGAAGGCTTTTTATTAGCTGCTATTTTTGCATCCATTGCTCAAAAGGAAATTATCTGCTTCCCTACATGGTCTTCTCGGCTCTCCTCCTCCGTCAGAGTCTGATTGCATCATGTGTAGTGCTGGGGAGGACAGAGGGTTCCAGCAGCCCTGGAGGACGCGCACAGATGATTTCATGCAACTGGAAACAATACGGGAAATAATGGGCCAGCTAGAGAGATGTACATCCGAACTCGCTGCCTTGAAGGCAGCACAGTAACTCTGAACTTAAAGTAACATAATAGCAAGCAGAATCAGGCCTAATGATTTTAGAGGGCTTTTAGGAGCTTCCTAAAGGTCACCACAATGTCAGCAATTTAGAAACCTGCATGCACCGGGACATGGCATTATCCAGATGCTAAACAATTAGCAGCATGGTTTGATGCCTGTTACTACCTGCCTATGCCAGAGTATATTCTGTTGTGTGCAGGAAGCATGCTCCTTCCCCAGCTCTTACTTACACATCCCTGACTGCTGGTGTTTTGGCTGAAATTGCAGTTTTCTAACCTGCTCAGTGCTACACGAAGAGGCCAAATTCAGCTTTGTCTCAAGCAAGTACAGTTCCAACTTTTTTAGCATGGCTATAGATGTAGTCACTTCCCAAGTGAAGTTTTCTCATCATCTTCACACCAGGGTCATTCATCTTACAGTTTTGTTTCCATCAGTTTTTACTGACACAGAACCTATGAGAGGAGTCCAAGAAAGTTTTCATATTAGTGCTAGTAGAAGGAACATCCGATGCCCAGCATGTGTAGTGTGCTGCATTTAGCAGTGAATTCTTACAAAACTCCATCTTGCAGGGTTAATGACAAGATGGTAATACAGCAAATGAGATTTTTAACTAGGAGATTGTGGCATACTTTGTTTTGCCAGATTTAAGCCCCATCTCACATGAAATGCACAAGTGGGAAGCCAGCTCCACAGCTCCTGGAGCACATTCTCCTTCAGTCTGTGAGATCAAAGAGTCTAGAGAGGGCAGAAACAGAAAAGCATCATGACTAGGTTGAAAAATGGAGTTATTTAAAAGACAAACTAGAGCAGAGTCACCTTACTTCTGTCACCAGTTACTTGATTACCTACTGAATATGGGTGTCTAATTATTCCTTTGTAAATCCACCACCACTAGATTTACACCAGCATGGTTCTCATGCAGGATGTAAAGAAAATGGTTCATCTGGAGAAAATAAGTTCAGCGAGGAAGCAGCATGTGGAAATATATACCAGCAAATGCAGAAATCCTGTTAAACAACACTATAGCTAAAAGCTCTGAATGTATGTCAATCAAAAACTTAATCAAAGTGTTTGGAAATTTTCAAATGGAAATTTTCCCTCTGTTTGCTTCTGTTAAGAGCTTTGAGAATTTACTGTTTGGTCCCATTTTGGTTATAAAACAGATATTACAGTTTTCAAATGGGTGGAAATTTTGGGTTTCTCACTCCATTTTTAAGGCATTTTAATGGTGTAGTTTTCAGCGGGGTTACTCCTGCTGTATGCAGTCAGTAAGAGCCCTAGGTTCCGTATGCATACCTATAGAATAGCAGGAAGTTTACACAGTCAGCATCACTGGTGGCTGACACAAGCTTTTTTGTTGAGGGGTTTTTAGCACAGATGTTCATTAACTTTAAAAGTCCTTTTAAAATTATATATACAAAAGTGAATCATTCTCAAAAATAACCACACATATGGATATAAATTGCAGGAAAGCAATGATTCACACATTTAAATTAGTTCTATGAACTGCAATTTGGAGAGCTTTGCAGAACTCTGATTGAAATCGGTGCATCCGTTAAGTAGCAGCACAGTCCCACAAAGCCATTTTTGTAGGTGGTGAAAGGATTTGACCACTGTTTAGATGTTTAGCATGTAAGAGGACCATGTCCTCAATCCTAACTCTGTTCACAATTTGCTGGATTGTAGTTGTAGTATTGGTGGAGTCTTCTTCCCTTGACTTTACTAGAGTCAATGTTTTGTCCAGGGCTTTAGAAAGTGAAAAGTTTACAGGCAACATTTTCTAGAGACCAGGCACAGAATGGGAAGACAAATGAAGTGATTTCTGTAGTTTTTCTTCCTGGGCCAGGTCTTTGTGCAGACCATTAATGCCATTTAGTAGTTGTGGGGAGGAGCCATGTGTAAATATCTGGAGAGAGAGATACTGTACTGTAGTGCTACAGATTGTCACTTTTGGCAGGAAATCTGCAAAGCAAATGACATAATTCCAAAGGTTAGCAGCTGAAGCTGTTGCCTTTGCAATGCGCGCAGTGTGAGGAAAAGATGATGTGAGAACAAAATGAGAAAAGGATCTCTGAGACCACTGTGAGCACAGTCAGAAACTGGAGTGGGAGCTCCTGTCTGCTGCAGAGCACTGGTGCACCTTGTGCGACCACACCGCTGCCCACAGTGATGGTGGGGACAGCACAGAAAGGCCACCCAGAGGGAGCAGGACTAAACAGGAGTTCTCATTTGAGGACTGGTCACAGAATCAGGTCCCACTAGTGTCTTTGCAGGCTTCTAGCTGGAAGGTTTTCTTATGCAAATGGCCTCCCTCCTTGCCATAAAGAAAGCAGTTGCTAGGCAGTTTTCCTAAATATGCATTTTTTTTCCTGGGCCCTAAGAACAATGGGCATTCTTTTGGCTCACAGAACTCAGGAAGCACGGAAAGGGAGAACTAGACAACTAGACTATGAAGTGCTATGTGTAATGGGATGGATTGAGAGGATGAGAGGACAGCTTCAGCTTGTAATAGAGCAGAACCTACAAATCTGGCTCTGTAGATTGGTACATGCATAGCAAAGAACTACTGATGGTCAATGGAAATGGGAAGCAAGCAGGTCATTTAGATCTTCCCTGCTCTCTGGGTCCTTCGGCTGTCTGATGGAGCACCTGGCCAGCCAGGCAGCTTGAATGTGACCACTCCAATATGGAAGGGAAGTCATTAGCAAAGACTTGGGGCAATCTGAGCCTGTTGGCATCGGTGACAGAGAACTTGGAAATGCTTCAGGTTACCTATGCAGTTGTAACGCATATGCCTTTGTGAAGCCTTTTCAATATCAGACATCATGAACAGTATTGAAGTTTTTGACAAGTTGTCAGGAACAGCTCTCCAAGCTTCCCAAAAGGTGAGGACCCCAGCATTGAGATGATTTAGCATCTTGCAGGCTCAGGAGCTTTACAGCTAGACTTCAGAGATAACTTGGCTTTGCATTAATCTAGTCTTACATAAAATGGAGCCAAAAGGCTTACAAAATGGTGTCAAACTTCTAGCTGTGGCCTAACTTTAGGAAGCAATGAAGGGTGAGTGAGGGAATATGTATCTGATATCAAGGATGGATAAAAAAAATTGGAAAATATCATGGTGACTCAAATGCCTCTGTCTCCATCAGGTGAGTAAACAAAACTGCAGAAGAAAACCCACAAGTGGGAAGTAACTTCGTTCTTCCCAGTGTACTGAAATGCTTTCAAGAAGCATACCTAGCTTTATACTCTTTAATTTACTTTCAGAGGTTACTATTTATTGGTCCCTTAGCAGTACCCTTGCAAAGCTGCTGTTCAGCTCTTGAGGATTTGAAGGGCTTGCATTAAATTTGATACACAATCAGTGCCTACCTCTCTCCTCCAGTTCATCTCATCCAGGGCTTGATGTTGCAATAATGATGTCTCAAGTCTTTGGTTTGGGAGCAGTCAGAACCTCAGACAGAGGTATCAACCCTGAGAGGTGATGCAAATGAAATTTCAAAACTATTTAGTTTTATTTAGTCTTATATATCTTGTCTGTTTTCAAGCTATTCCCCAATGCATATTTATGTTCGTCAGAAGTTTAACACGCTGAGTGGATAAGCCTTAGTTTAAAGCCTAAGGAAGCTTAACTTTGCTCAAGTTACATCTTCTGTCTTTGCTGATCAATGTAGTTAGCTTTTAAATTGTATTTTAACTCTTGATTTAACCTGGAATAATCATGTTTTTAATTTGCTGTGGCATTTTTTCCTTTGTGACAGTTATGAGGAGAGATTGCTTGAGTTTGGTTTTGTTTGTGGAGCTACATTCCCATATGCATTGTGACCAGAAACTCTGCAAAATTGGTTGAAACTGATCCAAATAGGTAGCAAAACATATTGAAATCAGAGTGCTTTTTGTCATTAATTTAACTTCTGAGGAATTTGGCTAAACTGCCTTGTTCAGAATTGAATCATGAAGAATAGTAATGTGGTAGGCCACAGGTTAGACAGCCAACTAATGAATGAACAGCAAAGATTTTCAAGAATCTGTACCCTTGCAGATGTACATGAGACTGAACCATTTTCAGCAATATCACAGAAAATACATGCGCTGCCATTTTTTTCCACACCAGGAATGCTACAACATTGCTAGCTCTAATTATTAAAAAAAATAGTTTAATCACTTGCCTATGCACCGACTCAGAAGAACAGCTTAAATCTTAAACAAATGCTGGATTCTGTAAATTGTCTTTTCCTTCCTGGGCCCTTTTTCTAAGGGCAAGAATTGTGGACAAGAAATATAATGTGGCAAGATGTATATAATCAGGAGGCTAAAGAGCTATTCAAGCAAAAGGTTATTACTGTCTCAGAAACAAATGTGTATGCACTGGCATAATAGAGAGTGTAAGTGAGAATTTTTAAAATATAAGAAGTAAGTCTGGAAAAGCCCTTTCAGCAGGAGCAACACAGAGCACAGAGAAGCCCAACTATTTTCAAGGTAGAGATGGATACACTTTGGAAGAAGCTTAAATGATAGTCATCCATGATACTTGAGGCTCATCAAACCCTACTTCAGTCTTCTGTTCCATGTAGCTGTGTTCATGCTTTTCTCCACAACTGTGAGTCCTGGAAGTGAACATTTTTAAATGAATGTCATTTCAACTATTCACATAATCACAGGCCTAGAAGCCACGACTTTAAGGAAAAGCTATAGTGCGAAACTTTTGAGAATAGTGTAAAAGGCTGCAAATCTACATCTACAAAAAAATAATGAGCCATTGTAATAAAGGAGTACATAGTGAAAATAAAATAGATTAAAAACCATTTAGAGATAAAGGATCTCTATCTAGAGAGAGAGATTGTGATACTTTAAAGCACAAAATACTGGCTTTTTCTGTTGCTATTGAAAATTAATATGATCTAAGCAGTTAGTTTTGTAGCCTATACAATTTTTATAGCAGACACTGGTACATATTCAAAGAATATGTTTTATACAGACACTGGTACATATTCAAAGAATGAAAACTTGTCTAGCTTCCAGACCTATGAGCAAACTGGCATTGACATCACTGGGGACAGTATTTTTACCTTTATCCTCATTAACTGCAAATTTTAATGGCTTTGCATCTGTTTTCACTTCTGTGTTCACTGCTGCATCTAAAGGGTGAAAAAAATCACATCAGCCTGTGATCCAATCCTTGCATGCCACACCATGAAGCAAACAAATGTTTTGCTGGACATGTAAGTGGGGTTTTTTTATAACTGACATGTAAATTGTGATGCAGTCTGAGCCTCACTTAGGAGATTATTTTATAACATCATTTAGCCCATTCCAAGGTTTGTGTGTGTGAAGGGAGTCCTTCAAATTATTTTATGAACTGTAAGATTATGTGTCTATAAATCTGTTTTTAATGGTGTACAGAGAAAGGGAGAAATCTTATCAGGGCAAAGAATTTTCTCATTTCCCTTCTCCTTTTCATTTTCTTTTTCTTTTTTTTTTTTTTTTGGTCATAGAATTTTAGGAAGATAAAGAACTGTTCATTAAATTTATTGCCAGATACTCTTTAATAACATATCAGTGTTGCAATTGTTTCACTGCCAGTATAAATATGAAGGGGAAAAAAAAACAAGAGACAACGTGAATGACAGTCATGACGGTTACAAATAATTTGTCCTAATGTTTTTGTCATCTACCTTCCTCATACTGCCTCAGCCCAATCCCACAAAATAAAAATGTGATGTTATCTGGAGAATATAGATTCTTTCCAGAGAGGTTTACCAGATGCCTGTCACCACCGAGTCACTTTGAAAAGCTAACTGATAGGCTGGGCTCTTTGCAAGTTACTGCTCTGCATGCAGTCCTTTTGCAGCTGATTATGCTGCCAATGTTATTTTCTGACAGCAAGATTTAGTGCAGCATAGCTGGCTGGCAGTATCCTTGTAGGAGATTTTTCTTGCTCGTGAGCTAAGTGAAGGGCAGGGTCCTGCATTCTTGGCAGCCTGTCATATGCATGAGCTGTTTGTTTTTTGGATTCAGCAAGCAGAGTTTTAAATCATCTTTAGCAAAACAAGACACAGAGAAAAAAGAGAGATCAAAATAGAGCTGAATATTTCATGTCATAATTTTGGCAGCATGTCTCATCTTGTCTTCTACATTGAAAGCACCAATGAAAAAGGGAATTTTGCAGTTTTAAGTCGAGTGACTTTTCCGTGCTCCTTGAGAATCCTCACATATTCTAGGCCTGGCCTCTCATGACATATCAGCCATTTTTTAGCGAAAAGAATTTAGTGTTGAGTACTTGTGTGGGAAAAGCATAACTGCATTAAAATAAAGCTCAATGCCAGTACACAGTGAGTGGAATGTGCCCCTCAGCAGAAAGCTGATAGATACTACTTTAATACAGAAAGTAAAGCTTATATATTGTTTAAGATATACAGGCCCAATATTGCAATTTTCTGCAGAGGGGAATTCTGTTGAAAGCAATCGAAAGATCCATCTTACACATCTCCTACCTGTTTGCTTAGAGACACACAGTTGTGATTTTTTACATCAGTCATGCTTAGAGGAACATACAGTTTTGACCAACAAACGTTTCCATGGCAGTTTGGAGGGGGACTAAATGGTGGGTTTGGAGCTGAGCCAGCTTGTACATGCCTACATATTATGCAATATTAACCTTCTTGTTTCCTGTCCCGATCAGCTTTAGTTAGTAGAATAAACCACGAAATAGAAAAGGAGGGAACTGAAGGCAATGTGTGTACTACACACAGTAAGAAACCGTTCAAATACAGCTTTAAGCACAGCTAAAATGGCATAAACTAGGAAATACAAAGGAATTTCACAGAGAGGTTTATGCCACTCCACTGTACAACGTGAGACTGAATGTATGTCTAGTCTGCAGGCACTGCTAGCTCTAAAAATGTGACACGAGCTTGATGCAAACTGCTAAGCTATTCAGAAGCAGGGTGAATGCTCCTTTTCTGGGGCATACACTTCTCTCTCTGTGCTACTTACGAAGTGCAAGCTAGCTGCTTTACAAGGTAGCTTGTGTTTATATGTTCTCAGTCATGTTCTTAGGGATATGGAAAACAGTATCATGTTAATTAACACAACTAATTGGGAAAAAAGTAAATAATGCTTCTTTCCTTTCTCTGCCTTTTAATTTTGCAGTATTTTACACCATCTTCATAAATTTCTTCAAGATAAAAGGCAGCAAAAGTATAAAACTAAAAAGGAATAGATCTGGATCTGTTTAGCCTTCAGATTACATAAAGTAGACAATTACTTTGCACCTGTAGTTGAATAATTTCCTGTTGTAAGTAAAGTTCACAGGGGTAGTACTAGATTTGAAAACTCCCTGGGATCCTCAGAACTCCTAGCATTGGAATGATTGTGACCTCAAAATTTTGGGAGTACCTGTTTTCTGCTGCCCTTCTACTGCTGTTTCAGAGGGTCAACTCTGGGAAACAGAGGGAACTAGCTGTTAGGATCAGCTTAAGTATTGGGGAAATGTGGATTTTCTTTAAATAAAGGTGTAGAAACTAGTTGGAAATTGTGGTTTTAAATCACAGGAGAAGATGGGGAGCAGTAGGTTGCAGAACTATCTGTGATTTCATCTCAAAGCACACTGGGAGTAAGCAAAACCATGAAGGAAGGAAAGGCTAATGGACAAAGAGGGATACAGTGAAAAGTGTCAAAAAGCATTTGAGATTGGCTTTGAAAAGAATATTAAAATAAACAAGAGAAGGTGTCTTGGCTGTTTACATGTAAAGAGAATGAGGAGGAAAGTGTACCCACTGCAGACATGATGGTGTGGGAAGGGGAGTTAGTTTGGCCTGGAAACAAAATTAATTTTTAACATGAATATGAAGATGGCTAATGGCTAATGGGATTGAGAACATGAAGGCTAAACCTAGAACAGGCATAGAGAAGAGATTGTCAAACAATATAGGACATGGACAACCTGTTTTATGATGGGAGACAAAGAGTTCAGCAAACTCTTTAAGCAGCATAAGCCAGCCCTGCTGCCCAAAGAAAAGGTCCTGCCCTCCTGCTAGTCTCAACAGCTAATTCCTGCATCATCCGCTTTTCTGCACCAGCACAGATGTTTCTGCAGCCACTGAACAAACTGTATTGATGAATCAATCCAGCTGAAAAACAAGCATTTTTTTTCCTGGTTGTGGGGAGGACACAGTACTTTTCCAAACTGAAGTACAGTACCAGGGCATTCCTGCTTAAAGTCTTTGTTGAAGGAAGATTGAAAAAAAACATCAGGGAAGGAAAAGTACTATTTAAAATAAAGGACAGTGTTTCCATAAAAACAAATGAGTACAAGCTGGCAATGAAAGAATTTAAGCAAGAGACTGGAAAAAGGTTTCTAACCATCAGAGGAATGAGGTTCTTGGAGGCCTGTGAACTGGGAAGAAAACTGTCTCATTTTAAGGTGGTACTGTGTAATTTATGAAGGGAATGATGTGATGTAGGTGAACTATGTGATAGGGTGCAGGAGAACCAGAGGACTCAGCGTGCCACTCACAATTCTTAGCTGTACCTTGAAGCACATAACCAAAACTACTGATTGTGTCAGAAGTATCTGGTTCACCAGAGTGTCAACATGAGTAGCAGTTTGAAGCATAGATACTTCATTTTGTCTGGATCAGTTAACCCCATCTTTAGTTTGCACAGAATATTCAAAATAGAGTTACTGGCATTTGTGAAAGACAGCTTAAGGTGGCTGATTTTTCATGGCAAGGAAAAAGTTTTGAAGACCAAATATCTCATATTTATGAAAATACTTGCCATAGCTCTGCAACTCTCTCTTGTAACTTCTTAGCTTCTCTCACTATTTACGAAACCACACACACAACAGAAAATCAGGCCTGACTTTGTATCCTCTCTATCACTTCGGAATAATCTATTCTTTAATTCTGCATGCAGTCTCCCCTCCCTTGACTTTGATTAGGTTTAATTAGACTTTAACCCTGCACATTCCAGGCAGGTTGGGTTCTAGTTTCACAGATGCTTCTGTTTGACCATAGGCAGAGCAAATATTGCTTTGACCTTGTTGTTTCCCAGTGTCCTCCATTTTTTATTAGGTAAATTCAGAAGGAGCTTTTAAAGGATGAAAACATGTAAATAGTTTTTTTCTTCTGCTTCATCTGTATCTCCCTTCTATTTTCCTCACATTATCATTTTTATTTCAAGAAGGGTGGCAATTTGAACTTATCTTTTCAGCCCATGCCCATCTCAAATACATGAGTGATTTCTATTTGTGACAAGGTTTATTATGACCCTTGCTGGTTCAGCAAGGCGGAAGCTACCCCTTCGGTCAAAAAGCTACAGTTTCACATGGAAAATAGTAACAGGATAGAGGCTTTCATGCTGGACTATGCCAGGTTCTCACTGGGGTTTAACGTATGGCGGATTCATCACATTCGTTATTGCATATTATATGCCCTGCTCCATTCTTTCACAGAGAACATGAAGCGATTACAACCTCCTGGAGATCGCCAATATGATGATGAGGGGAGCAGCAGTCTAACACTGATATGACAAACAGGACACCCATATGGCAGTCTTCCTGAGTCTTGCATGGTAGAGATGCGGAAATGGTCAAAGGCTAATATTCTTGTCAGATATAATAGCAAGGCAAACCCATACCTGTTATTCTCAGAAGGTGAATGGTATTTTTATCTGACTCCGTCTTTCCCTACAACACCTAGAAAAAAGAGTATTGTGTTAGAAAGGGTCCAGTGGAAGTTACCTTAAAGTTCACTTAATGGTTCATCCTTTCTTCTGTTGCTGAGGCTTTGCCCAGGCTGAATAGCATCAAGATCAGTTGCTTGATTTCCAGCAGATGTCTGGGTGCATTGTTCTGGTCTTGCTCTTCATTGCAAGCATTGGGAGCCTTGGGTAGCAGGAAACACAAGTCCCAGGATAGCAGTGGAGCTTTTGCTCCACATTGGAATCCCAGAGAGTATCTTCCTGCAGCTGTAATTTTAATTATATAGGATGATCCTCTGCCTTTTACAGAGCAACTGTACTCAGAATTTAAAAGGAGTCTGGAGACTTCTGGGGACAGGCAGGTTAAATTACAGTTATTACCAGGCAGCTATTTCAAGATTACTACCCTCTGAATAGCAAATCCACCACCCCTGTGAAACACAAACAAAACAAAAAGTTTACTTGTCCTTCCAGAATTCTTCTGGCATTCAACTCATAACTTGCAATTTCCAGCCCGCCACCTGAATACTTTCTTCTGCTTTGTAGAAAAAAACCTAATCATTATAGTTTCCAGTATGTCAGACTAAGGTTCTGAAATTAAAAGACACAGGTATTCATTTGGTTTCAGTAGGTTTTGATATGTAAATGCTAAAATGTGTTATTTCATGTGCATGAAAGAGCAGAGGGGTGTGCTTACCCGAATCTGTACATTGTTGTGGTTTTCATGGGGTGGGTTGCTAAACACTTTGCAACATAAAAGGTCCTCACAGCCTTCTACACTGCATTGCTTAAGATTGGGTTTACATGACTGCCCAAGCCACTCCAGCACACTGCTGAGAAGGGCTTGGCTGCCACATTAGTATCTGGAGAAACATGGGCTATGTTCCCTCCTGCCACAGCTCTCCCATTGTATTCCTATCAGCAGAGTATCTTCCTCCTGGACATCCCACAAGTGAGATGAGCATCTGTTCTTTAAGTCAGCAAAGAGGTAACAGGTTTGCTGTAACCGTTATGCCAACGCTTGGTGCCAGTGCTGACGTACATTCTTCTAGTATAGCAGTTCAGAGACAGCATAGTTACTCCAGTAGATGAGGAACCAGGTGTGTCTGCTGCAATTTGAACCTTCCATGGTCAAATCCTGTTGCTGACACATTGCGGGGAACTGTTATGTTTGCATAAAGTTAGATGTGGAAGGAGTTAGGCAGCTGGCCACACACTGAGTGATGAGATTAAGAAATATTCAACAGTTGCCTCATTTGCTGAGCAGAATCTAGCAAATGTACAGAATTAAACAGAGGTTCTGTGGAAAAACATTATTAGATCCTGTAATTAAAATTGTTTACCATAATGCATATTTAGATTGCTAGTGGCACTGGAATCTTTCACTCCAGAACAAAAATACCCCTTATATATCATATATGTGATATAAAAAATATTTATACAGAAATTATACAGATGTAAACATGTGATCAGTTGCACTGATTAAGTACATTCACAAATGTTTCTGCCTTTATCCCATACCCATAATCAAGCTTGCCCGTTCAGAAACCCAGCTCCCCAGCACTTGTTGTAAAATGCCAAAGATCTTCTAACATTTCATTACATTTTAATTCAACAGGCAAAGGTGATTTTTCATTTCCCTACCAAATGGAAGGTTTAAACCAGTCCTTCTGATGTGAAGTGCACATGGTACGTGACAGTAAGCAATAAAGTGAGATGCAAACTGGGCCCATCTTCAAAATTAGACATCTCATAGATACACTGGTCTGTCCATTCTGGCCTAATTCTCTCTGACAAAGCAGATACTGTCCTGGTTGTCCTGACGTGCCCAAGCAAGGTCAACATGCATGTGACTCTTCAGCCTTTCTAAGAAATGACTGAGCCTGTTCTTAAGTGTAAATCACATTTGCTTGTAAGCTATCTGCCCTATCTCTGGCCATTTTTTGTGGGCATTTTCTTATGCTGTTCCAGAATCTATAATCTGTGGGTGAGGGATGTTAGGCTGCATTCCTGCCAGTTACCATTACTATCTGTTTCTGAACCAGTTGTTCGTGAATTTGTCTAATCCTTGTCTGTACCTACTGATAGCATCTACCTTCATGACTGTGGCAGCAAGTTCCAGAAGTTTAATACCCATTATGTAAAAAAAAATACTTTTATCTGTTCTGAATTTACCTCCTACTAATTTCATTGAGTGTCCTCTTGTGACAGTATATCAGACTTTGCTAGTAACAGTTCTGCAGTTGTTGCTGATTGACCTCATTTTGTCCATTACTTTAATGATTTTGTAAGCCACAACTTAAGCATTTTAGTTCTCCTTTTCTTCGCCTCTCCAATTACATTACATCTTCCCTGAGCTGAGTAGCCCAGAACTGCACACAGCACTAAAGGCATGCGGGCACCCATGGCTGTGTAAAGTGGCAAAGTTATGCTCTGTGCCATGTTGTTAGTACCTGTGCTGGTGATGCTCAATGTCTTGAGTTTTTCTGGCTGCTGCTGCTCACTGAGCTCTTGGTGTCAGAGATGGCTCCAAAATCTTTTTCCCCAAGTTGTAGCTGCAAGTGCTGTGTGTAAACGTAGGTTGCTGGGTGTAAACATAGGTTACTAGCTTATTACACCTATTTATCATGCATGTAGTTAACTTCATTGACGCTCAGCTGCTGCCCACTCTGTCTGTTTTGTGAGATCCTTCTCCAAAAGCCTCTTCAAGAGCTTAGTATCACCCCCACACTTGGAGTAATTGACAATGCCCTCCCATCTCCAGGCTGTTGATGAAGATGTTGAATGTAGCTGTTCCTGAAACTGACCTCTAGGGACTCCACAACTGCCTTCTCTCTATCTTGAGAAGCGACCTTGAAGTCCTACTTGCTGCTTCTTGTCCTTTAACCAGCCTTCAGTCCATAAAAATGCCTTTCCTAAACCTTACAGCAGCTTAGGTTTTTTAATAACCTTTGATGTAGAGCCTTATCAAAGGTGTTTTGAAAATCCACATATGCTTTGTCTGCTAATCACCTGTGTTCACATTCATCCTGACTCCCCTGTGGGCCACCACTAGACTGGTGGAGTCGGATCCCTTTCTACAGCAGCTTTTATTTCCCACTCTGCTCAGATACAGACAGACAGTTTTTACCCATGAATCAGCTCTCTGGCACAGTTGCTCTTTTTAATGGTAGTCATACACCTGCAGTTTCTCACCTGCATACCTTCAAACTCAGATGAATGCCATTTGGTCCTGGTAACATTAACAACCAACTTCTCTTTTTGCTTGAAAAAAACCTGGTTTTCTCTTCCTGTAATCCTCTAACATTTTCTGTTTCAAACATTATTTCTTCTTTAATAAAGTCACTCTGTAAGTGGAGGCTTACACAAATGCCACAAACCCTGTAAAACAGTTTTCTCTCTTAGGTTAGGCATTCTTGTAAGTAAGTGACTTGCTGTCGTGGTTTAGAGTCAGCTAGCAACCGAGCACCACATGCAGCTCTGCGCTCACTCCTCCCTCGCCCCGGTGGGATGGGGAAGTGAATTGGAAGAAAGAGGTAAAACTCATGGGTTGGGCTAAGGACAGTTTACTAGGACAGCAGAGGAAGAGGAAAATAACAGCAATAGTACTAATAAATGGATATACAAAATGGGTGATAGGCAATACAATTTGCTTACTGCCCAGAACCCGATGCCCAGCCCATCCCTGATCTGTGGCCAGGTCCTCTCTTTATATATGGAGCATGACGTCCTACGGTATGGAATACCCTCTTGGCTAGTTTGGTTCACCTGCCCTGGCTGTGTCCCCTCCCAGCTTCTTGTGAAAATTAACTCTATCCCAGCCAAAAACTGGGACACGTGCAAACACTCCTTCTTCACTGCTTCGTCTTTTATGCACCAATTTGTGCTGCAGTAGCAAGTCATGTGTGACAGACCTAGTGTATTGAAATTTATAATGGGACAGTCCTCTTCCTTTTCAAGTCAGTGGGAATTCTGTCTCCTTAATGGCACGATAGGGTGCAAAACAACATAATGTCCCTGAAAGAAGAACTCCAAGCAGAAGTCTCCTTTTGCTAGTCTTAGCTAAAGAGGCAGTATCCCTTTCGGAGCAGGTTGCGCTGTCCTTAATTGTCATGCCTAAGACCTGTCTCACTGTGCTCCCCAGCCTGTGCTGCAGTAGATCCCCCTGCCTCACAGGAATACCAAGCAGGGCCTTTGTTGGGTGTCTTGGGTACTTCAGCTCCAAAACCCTGCACCGCTTCATGGCACAACACATTCTGACTTGCATCTGAAGTAAATTCCCTGCATTAAGCTGCTTGTTTGAGTGGTTGGGACAGAGAATGAGAGTTGAAACATTTGTTATGTTCTTTGTATGAGAAGGTCTGCCTGGGACATAATCAGCTCCATCTAGTCTTCAGAAAAGTGCTGACTCAGTCTAAAATTTTGTGAATGTTCCACTAAAAGAACAGTGGGGTTTTTTTTCTTCCTTGTTTTGTTTGTTTGTGTATTTTTGGGAGCATGCCAGTTTTATTGACCTTCTGAGGGCTCCCTGCATCAATAAATTATATCATGGGGAACTTTGCTTAGGAAAAAGACACCCAAGGACATTGTCCATTGCTGGCCTGAAAGCTTACAAGGAGACTGACTGTGAGTGATGGTGTCCTTCAAAGGCTGAAATTTGGGTACTAAGTCAGATTTAAGTGTACACTCATCTTACCCCCATTATATGCCCAGAAATCCTCAGGAGGCAGAACCGAGGACAACAGTGCAGTTCCCCTGCCACATGGCCTGGAATGGGGTCCAGAATGTTTTTGGAGACTGAGCTGGAGTTGAATGAGGTGCCTGCCCAGAAAAGGCACCGGCACACACAGACAGTCCCACAAAGGCTGTGTTTCCATGCGACTGCAGTCCTGCGGCTAGCCTGGGAAAGGGAGGCAGGACTGAAAGGCTGGGCATGGGATCAGAGCCTTATTGCCTTGGCAGGTGTTCGTCCTCTGCCAACTTGTGCTGTGGAGGGCCTGAGGCCCCCTTGAACCTTCTGCTTGCCATGATCAGCACTTTTTCTGGCTACAAACAGCTCCTCGGATTTGTGAGTCACATTTGGGATTGTCAAAACCCCTTTGAATTACATGGCCTGTGCATGCATTAGCGGTATCTGGTCCAGACTGTAAGTGGATGGGAAGGAGGGGGTTAAGAAGCATTTGAAACATTTTAAAGAAAAATGTGGGTAATAGAGAGTTAATCTGTTTTTCCCCTGAACGTCTGCTTTCTTATGCCCAGTATACACTCAGCTTGTGCAATGCCTTGGCAGAACAACCCAGACCCACTCTCGCCAAGGTCAGCAGTACCCCTTCTCAGTCCTCCACCTTTACACCCCCTCAAGCATCCACTTTTTTGAGCTTCACCACCGGAATCTCCTCCAAAGGTTGGTACATTGGTTTCCATGGCAGCGGGATCCTCTGCTCCCAGACAGCCGCTCAGGAGGAGACAGGAGGAAGAGCAAGAGAAAGTCATTAATTGTGCCAATTAGTATGCAGGGCCAGGGCTGCTGTGGCAGGCAGTGCTCGCGAAGGCGGGTGGCCATAGGGGTGCCCTGGCTGCATGGCGGACCAGGGGAAGATAAAGTCACAGGCATTTGGCTGCAGCAGGCAGGAGCATTCTGAAATTTGTGCATTTGATAACCAGTCAGATATCATGGTGACATTCAGCTGGAGAATTGCAGAGAGAGGAAGGAGAAGGGGAGCTTAACTCATATGAAGATAGAATATTTTCTCTGCTGCCACTTAGCTTGTAGCGCATGGCAGGACGTGACTTTTAGACTTTTTTAGAAAAGCTGCAGCTTGGAGACCAGGGTTAATTTTCATGGGAACAGACAACAGGGTCTGCTAGATTCCAGTTGTGATGCCGAGCAACATGCTGCCCCGTCCTATAAAGCATCCAGGTTATGGTGGCTGTGGTCTTTTTCTTCATTTCTTGGCCTAGTCTGTTTGAGTTTTTTTTAGCTTTCTCTGTTCTGTTAAATGGTTGCAATATTTTGTCCTGGGTTGACAATATTTCAGAGCTGCATGTATTTTATGCATTTGTACAGGAGCTATAAATGTTTTGCGATGTTTCTGAATAAACAATGGAATGTGACAGTCGGAGATTGTTAGAGGGATTAACTCTGTTGTGATACAGACATGCTAAAATATTTAATGTCTAAAAGGAAAGCATTCTAAGTATCTTAATAGCACATTGACTAGTGCTATTTCAGATTTTGATTTTCTTTTTAACAACTGCTGATCACTTTCTGTCATCATTTCACTTTTATGGAAGGAATCTGCCTAGAGAAATTTCAGAAGGATTTGCCTATTAAATAATCATTTTGTTGTTGCTTGGGTTTTTTTAGGCCATAAGATAATCTATTCCCTTTCCAATATATGTTTTTCCCTATACTATATTTTAGTGCTTTATCTGGAATCCAGTTGTTTTAAGACATGGTTTATTGATCTTGTCTGAAGCTTGCTTTGTTTGGTTTTTCCTGTGAATCTCTCTAAAATGTGCCTTCCTTCAGTGCAGATCTTGAGTATCTGAGTTGTACATAGAGCAGATTTCAGATTTGAGCAGGGGAGGAATTCCTCTAGGAATTCCTCCTGGAAGTGGTAATGGAAATAATTTAGAGACTAGTGGTATTGCATTGAGCTGCAACTCATGCTGCTGCCAGCCTCTCACCGTGCCAAATTGCCTGGGGCCTGAGATACCCTGGGAATTCCCTGGATATTGGGCTCCCTCATGCTCAAGGAGGGGCCACTGTCTGCCCGAAGTTGCCCTCCCAAAGCATAACATTCCCTTCCGCCTCCTGGTGCTCCAGCAGCCGTAACAGCTGAGATTTTATTAACAGACCTCTGTAGGTCTTTGCTTCACTTCAGAACCAATTTAGAGGATGCACAATGTCAAAAATCATGCTGTAGAACATGTGACCTAAAGTGAGTATCAGTCACATTTTATTTTTAATTATCTAAGTACATTTTGTTTTAAACTTCCGCTCAAACTGAAATCTTTTGGGAGCATCTGGCTGTTTTACTGGAAAACACCAACATTTTTCATTTCAAAATTTCTTGCTCAAAACTGTTCGAAATACTTCATTTTGTGAAAATGTTCAGTACTTTTGCCTGATACAGAATCAAAGGCTTTTCAAAACATCAATGATTCTCACAAAGAGCAGACTAGTTCAATAGACTAATAAGGTGACTGTAAGTAGCGTAAGAAGTTCATGTAAATCAGTTTAGATTTCTTGGGAAAAAGAAGCTTAAGGGGAGATGTTCTCAGGTCAGGAGAAGTAAAAGGTGAACTTTGCTACTGCCTTGTTGAATCGTACTCTCTTTATCCCATCTTCACACTCCACTGCTTCTGATACTTCTGAATCACAGTGTATTAACGTGATAGTAAAAATTTATTGTGATTCTTCTATCAATCAGTCCATATACAACCATTTCTTACTTTACAGAGATAATTCTTCTCTCTTCTTTGTATTGGCAATACAGAACAAAAAAGTCTAGGGCTCAGTTCCACATGGACTTCTGCTGGATACTGTTGCACAGTATAAAAATATTATCCATTTCCTTAGAATAGTAGAAAAAAATTGAATTCTAGAACCTGCATCCCACCTCATGCTTACAGATGTAGCTCTATCTTTCATTTAAGTTAGTGCATTTTTTCTCTTTCTTTGCATACGTAATACCTATTATTCTCATAATTATTATTAACAATGATAGTATTTCATATTATTAACAGCAAATACTAAATTTTAAATA
The DNA here is from genome assembly GCF_011004875.1 of Balearica regulorum gibbericeps. Lineage (NCBI taxonomy): Eukaryota > Metazoa > Chordata > Aves > Gruiformes > Gruidae > Balearica > Balearica regulorum. Next base: position 42,429,680 of record NC_046220.1, on the reverse strand, counting down.
TCTTTAAACATTAACAGTCTTGACAATATTAATGATAAGATGATTTTTCCATGATTATATCATGTTAAAATTAATTATTGTGGAGATGAATTTGTGGCAGATACATTGTAGTGATTGGCATCCATCCCAGTGCTAATAATCAGCAGAAACTGTATAGTAGTTCTTCTCTTGCCCTCCAGCTGAGAGCATCGTGAGTGACTTGCATGGCATAGTCTTGGCATGGCCCCACAGAGATTAATTTCAGCCTTAGTGCTAAAGCTTAATCACAGAATGTAAGTCTTGGACAGAAAAAATAAAGATATTTACAGGTGCTGAACTTGCCAGTTGTGTATTTCAACTTAGACTTCTCAGAGAACAAGGACGTTGGTAGTAATGATAAAGGACCATTGGCCCGATGTTAGACATTGCAGAAGAAATTCCTAGTGCAAATGCAGAATAACCAAAAACTGTACTTATCCTCTAAATGCACGCTCTAAACTGTTTTGGAGGGAATGACTTCCTGTGGTGGCAGACATAATCCCAAGACCCCTAGAAATTTGGGATCAGTCTGCATGTTGTGGTTCTTTCCCCAAACCTCTGCCTAAGCTTCACCTAGGGAGAGCCCAGAGGCTTGCTCCGAGAGGCTGTGCTCCCTGACTCAGGGAAAAGCCCTATTTCTGGTGGTGACAGCTGAAAAGCACAATTTCATCAGATGCTTTCTGACAGCCATGCACAACCTGTGAAATCCCCCAGGAGCCAATGGAAGTTGCCTTGTCTCCTGCCAGTAAGGGCCTGTGGGGTCCTGCAGGGTAGTGGAAAGCTGTCTCTGTGTTCTCTTAGAGAAGGTACTGGTTCTGCCTTACTCTCTTTTATTCCCTAATCCTGTCTTGTGGAGGAAAAACAAATGAGGAAGGACACTGCAGTTTTTGTCCTACATGCTGGAGACGTGCAATTGTATTTATTATACTAGTTCTGAATATTGTGTTATTATCAGCACTGTTCATTCTGAATATTGCATTCCTTTTGCTGAAGCAGAAAATGGTTGAGGCTTCTCATAACTTGGCAGTATTTTGACCATAGTTCACCTTATGCAGCAGGCTGTTAATGTTATTGGGTATTTACTGAGATAATTGGAAGGCATATGCAAGATGAGGGCTGAAAGGGTCTTCCCAAGCTTCAGCCCATCCATAAGGGGACATCAGTGCTCACTGATGACTGCTTCTGTGTTTGCTTGTTGGAGACGCTTTGCAATAGAAGGCTGACTGGTCATCTGTTCCTGCATGCCCTGGTCTATGGTTGTGACCTTTTTGCTTTTCCCAGCTCCTCTTCACCCTCTGTGTTCCTCCCATCCCCACACCCTCTTTTCTGTTGGTATTCATCTTGCTTCCTTTCCCCATTCCCCAGGACTAGGCTGTTGAGTTGTTGGCTTCATTTAGTAGATGCTTCTTCATTTAAGTGCCCTGGCTGAGCATAAATAGGCCCTTATTTGAGTAAAAGTGCCCATCAGGGGGAGTAACACGTATTAGGTTCATTTAACAGGGAAAGTTCTCCCCTGCTTTTTCTAGAGCCAAGACAGCCTTGGAAGACAGTAACTTCCTTCTGCCGTTACTGTGTCAGGCCTGTCACAGGAGGACATGGATGCTGGGAAGCTGTCTGTCAAACAGTAAGAAGTTGGATTGAATTTTGTTCAGGAAGTGTCAGACTGAATTCCTGCCTGATAGAAGCATGGTCTATATTGGCTCACATATAATACTCATTGCTATCTCTTTGAAATGGGCAAAGAAAGTACATGTACCATTATTTGGGGGTTTCAAATGGTTAAGCTCCCAGTTGGCTATTTCCCTAGCTCAACAATTCTCACAGAAAGCTGGAGCCACCTCTTAGTTCCCAGCAAAGGTGTCGTATTGACCATAACAGTGAGATCTCAGTAAGACTTAAGTACCCTTACCAAATACACTGCAGTGCATTTACTATCATGCTATAAATACTATCCTATGTAACTAGATGTAAGTAACGTGTCAAAATTAAGTGGCATGCATATTGTGATGGAGTCTTCATGACATTCATGAACATTAATCCTGTTCTTCCACTACCTAGTTAATGGTTCTGAGCAGCAGAGCACCCAGTCACTCATTAAGGGATAACTATGCAAAGTGTTCAAAAGAATGGAAAAGCAAATTAAAGCAGACCAAATTCGAACTCTGTATTCGAGGAAATTAATTTAAAATGTCGGTATTCACACGGAATTGCCATGCTAGAAGGTCACCCTCCTTTGTCAGTGTTAGTTAGTCAGTGATAAGTCATGTGATAAAATGAACATGAGATTTGTATAACACTCATTTCGGATGTCCTTGAAGGCTGGAGCATTCATACAGAATAGATCTTGTACAGTGGGTTTCCAAACTCAAATCATTGTGTTAGGAGGAAGATCCTTTCAGGAGAGGACTTGGTGGTGCATCTGCTTTTTGTTAACAAAAGCCTTTTAGCTAGCTCAATGACTGAAGTGTCTTGACGAGGAACTCCTATCTGGCAGAGAAGGAAGGAAAATAAAATGGGGCTGCAGCCTAAGTATGGGGTCAAGGCTAATGGGAACCCCAGAACCACGCCCTTCCTGTAGGCCATGGTGAACCATAAAATGAAAATATCCTGATGGATGCAAGATCCAGGGGCATTTTCAAAGGAAATAACCACAGAGGCCAGGATGCAGGGTTAGGTGAGGGTGACAGCCTAATACACAGAAAGAATAATAGATTTGCCTGGCAAGAAAACAAAGAAAACTATACAGTAAGGCCTGAAGCACTTAACATTTTAATAAGAACATCATACTCTGTGTGTGGATCATCCTAAACATGTCCACAGAGTATTATAAAGTAGCATGACTTTAAAAGGAAATGCAGGCTTTATAGAACAGTATTTCAAAAGTTTTCATCTGAAGCAGATGAAAAATATTCTGAAGTACAAAGACTCACAAACAGTATTAGGGCTATAGTAATCCACTATCATATAACCAAGTTAAAATGCAGCTGCTATGGTGAGCCCATTTGAGTGGCTAAAAAAAGATGTCATTATTATTATGTATGACACGTATTGCAAGGGTGTGTAGGAACCTCATGTAGGTCAGGACTTCATTGACCTAGGCATTATACAAGCATATGTCAAAAAACTAGTGCCAGCCTAATTTAAAAATTACTTGGTTTAGTACCAGATTTTCACAGAGGTTGATTTCGGAGTCCTAGACCAAAGTATTCCTGAACTGTAGACAATCTCAGAAAAACCCAAACAAATTGAAATATGTTGTTTTTACAATATGAGACATTCATTTCCCACTTGGATTATTATGAATGTCTCCCTGATCTCCTTGAATCTAGGCAACTCTGGAGGCTGGGAATGCCGCATGTAATATCTATATTGAAGGTCGTACAAGTGACCTGCACTTTTAAAACCAGAGATCTCAAAAAATGAAATTACTGTCCTAACTACTTTGGTGTAAAATTGCAGCTTGTTGTTTTAAAAAAATGGGGCTTCCAACCTTTGACCTCTCAGTTTTACTTCAGATCCCACTTTTATTTGAGCAGTGAAACTAAAATCACATTTATGCGTTGATTTTGGATTAATTATAGTATTACAGTAGTGCAGCAACCAGAGGACTAAATGTTTAATAGGATTCTTATTCATCCAGAGAGGAAGGTGAGCACGCATGAGGAAGGAACCACCTCAGTGCTGCATAGTTACAGTAACGAGAAGCTTCATCCTGGAAGGAGGTAGAAAGTTTTCCAGAATGCTCCCTTGGGGCACTGCAAAATGCATGAGGGAAAAGCAGAGAGAGTAGGTGTAGTTGTGGGTTTCTTTCCCACCCACCTCTTCTCTTTTGTCCATACACAACTAGCATTTGGTGAAGGGTGTGAGGAGTACGTTGCACAATCCATCACGTAGTGTGGAAATCCATATGTGTTAAATCTTCAGAGAGCCCTTACCTGACATGCAGCAATGCTGGTGCAGAGACCTAAATCCTTTCGATGATCACTGTGATCTTCCTCTATTCCCCAGGATCACCTGGTAATGAGCAAGTTCAACAGGCTTTATGTCGGAAAGCCAAACCTCCAACCTGATGATATGCCATCAGGGAATGGGCCCATCCAGGGAAATTTTAGGGGGCATTTCTTAGTAGACTGACACCTTCTGTGAATGCTTGCACATCAGGAGATTGTCTGGCCTCATTTTAGAGGCAGAAGGAAAGATGCTTCAGTATCACAGGCAGAATTTACAGCTCAGTGTTGGTGTTAAACAAATTCAGTCATGTGAATTCCAAGAGCCATTGTATACACAATGCAGTATAATGTTTCCCAAATGGAAAATGACAGTGCTGTGGGTAGAGACAGGCACTGAAAAGAATTAAGAAAAAAACTCAAACCCAAATACAAAACCAAACCCCAAATTTGTAGTTCCAAGCCCTCGGCTGGTGTAAATTCTCCCTTTACTCCAGTGTAGAAATTCAGCCAAGAGCTGTAAAATGATTTCATCACTGCTTGGGCTACACTTTGGCTCTTGTGTCCAAGAACAATATTTTAAGCATGGCTTGAGGAATAATTCAACATATGAATTTGATAAGAACAATTTAGAATTTTGCAAGCTCCATAGGAATGAGTAATTTTTTTTGTTGTTTTGTTTTTGTAATAGCAGTTACTGATTTTTTAGTGACCATATTGCATGTTGTTTGATGGATGCCTCATTTCAGAGGAAATGCCAGTTTCAACTCGCAGAATGATGTCATGGTACAAGTGAGGAGACAAAAACTAGAATTCATGGAAGGAAAACAACAGAGAATTTTAGAATTTTTTCTATTTTAGTGAAACTTATCTTGTGTTTCCAGTTTATGTAAACAAATTATGGCCCAGAGAAAGTGAGAAGCAGAAAACATCATTAAAACTGCAGAAGAGAAGAAAAATGAGCACAAGGACCTCGCCATCACCTTGTTTATTAGCATCTGGCTGAGGACCAGTGTAATTTAGGCTCTTCGAGGTCCCTGCCAATGTGACTGTCTATGTGCATAGATTTAGACTAGCCTGTTTATGCTATCAGTGTAGACATTCCCAGTGTGAGCACTGAAGACAGATAAGGATTGTGATTAAACTTCTCCTTTGCTCTTTAGGTAAGTAGAGATAAGTCTTCACAGAAAAGAGCAATTGCTAATTCTCTGAAATAGTAAGATTATTGGTGGTCCTTTGAATTCATGAAACCTTGCTCTGCCTTGTTGATGCTTCTGGCTAGAGAGAGTACATCTCTGAACTCTCTTCAGGCAGTCAGTAGTTGACAGATTTGATCTGATGTAACTTGCCCAGCATCATACAGGTAGTCTGTGAACAAGCCAAAAGAGCTGACGTAAAATGGTTGACTTATTTCCCTTTTGCACTGATGGTTCAAAGCAACCTCTTTCACTTGTGGGAAAGATGCAGGAACTCAGTAGATTTGCCCATATTCTTAGGATTTGTGAAACTAAAGACTCTACTCATTTTGTTGCCTCACGTATGTATGGCAGTTTGTTAATCTTGCTATTTGTAAGCCATTGGATAAATTAACCACCCAGGGAAAGGGGAAGAGACTAACAAAATTCAAAGAACTGGAACATCTGAGACATTTCAACTAAAAATTGTGGTGCTCCCATGCAATGTACATTATAGAAACACTCTCATGGCTCACAAGAGAGAAGTAAAGCTACAAACCAAGCTGTGTTGCTCCGCTCTTCTCCTGTGATGTAATTTGACATGACCTATAGAACCAGACACGCTCTGTTAACCTACAGTAAATTTGGAAAAAAAAATGGTTTTCAGTAAAACAAGTATGGAGAAACAGCTCTCAGACTTGACATCAAGAGTAGAGATTTCCTAGTGAACCCAAACTGGCTTATGTGGTATGATACTTGGCTTTCAGAGTCTGCCCTCGAGTAACTGCTACTTGCTGATATTGACTGTGCGGTTCAGCTAACATCTCATCACATTACACCTCAAACCCCTTTTTAAAAAAGCAAACAGAAATTGGGATTTGAACTATGGTACAGACTTATAGAAGCCAGTTTTCCAATGCATATTAAAGGTTATTTTTAAAACTGCCTAGGCCCTGGTAGCCCAGACTACTTGGGATGAATATAAAAGTGGAATTTGATATTTTGTAAACTGTTTATTTTGAAATTCAGGAAGGCAGTAGCTGTAGTTTGTTAATATTGCATTGCAAAATTGTTTTGCTGTTGGCTTGGACACATTAGATGATCATCCCAGAGCCTGTGAGGATTTTAACATGAGTTGTTCCAGCTGCTTGTCTGCTGGTACCTGATAACGTCTCTTCATCCACTGGTACAACCAGCAGACACTCAGGTGTGGGAACAGTGGTAGGTTACAAGTGATATAGCAACAACTTTTGGAAAGGAAAACACAAGACTTCACATGAGCTCAGTATTCTGAGTTGCACGTTGTGCCACTGGAGTGATCAGTAACTGTATGCTATGGCAGATTAGGAGAATACAAGGTGGTTTAGAAAGGAGAGGCCATGTGGTTCAATGTGCCAGGTCTTCTCTGGTTTATAGTAATCCCATCTCCCTGCTCTTTCATCAGCGTCCTGAAATCCCATCTTCAGAAACAAATCTAGATGTGCACTGAATTAATTGAAATACACTGTTCAAGTTGTCTTTTCAATTTACCACAGTACACCTCCCTTTCTTTTCACTTAGATTATCACTTATCATTTAACAGTACAATTTCTTCTCATTTTAAAGTAAAAAAAATGATACTTTAAAGGAATAGACTTCTTAATTTCATTCATACACACTTCATCCTGGGATGCCAAAAAGCTGTAATCTGTTACTTGTCAGTGCTGCAAATTTCTACTCAGTTAACTTGCCTTTTGTCCCTCTGATAGGGGACATTTCTTCCAATCAGAGATGCGAATCATGTCATCTTCTTCATAACACTCATCTGATCTTACCTCCAGGGCACCTCATCTTCCTTTCTTGGAAGAGTAGGTGCTCTGTAATGCAGTAACTACTACAGTTTATTAATTATCCTGTATATTTGGCTGACACAATATGATATTGTGTTTTATGAAATACAGTAATAGATACAGTTTCTATATCCTTTCAGCTTAGCATTTGAAAAGGTCTTTGGAAGATGCCAAATTGTAAGATACGGTAGGTCATTCACATATTTTAATTCCATGTGGTATCTCTCCTTCATTCCACCCTTTCGGCAGAATTGTTTCTAGCCCTCCATAAGCATTGCTGAGAAGTTTGATAAGAACTGCATGTTGCAATGTGTGGCTCGTCAACATGGGAACATAGAAATCGCTTCTCCAAAGGCCCCCTCTAGTCCAGGATCCTGTCACTGTGAGTAACCAGTGCCTGCGGAATAGTATGAAAACAGGTTAAGCTTATATTAATATTTCCCTCATGTACTCTCGTATCCTCCAGCACTCTGTAGCTCAGGCACTTCCTGGGCCAGAGATGGTATCTTTGTGTTTGATAGGCCTTGTCAGATTTTATCCTCCATGGGTGTGTTTAATCACTTTTTGATCCCAGGCATGCCTTGGTGGTTGGCGGTATCTTGCGGCAATGAGTTCCACAAGCAACTGTATGTTATGTGACAGGGTGCTTCTTTTTAGTTTGTTATGAACCTGCCATTTACAAATTTCATTTCTGGTTCTTGCATTATGAGATGCCGTGAGTAATGGGTCTTTCCTCATCTTCTCCATACTGCTCATGGTTTCGTAGAGACTGATGAGAAGAATTTTATCTCCAGCCACACAAAGTTGACACACAATTTTGAACTGATGTTGCACAGCTGAAGAGAGAATTTACAGTGTAAAAAAATGTTGTTCTAGACATTGTTCAGTTCTCTGACCAGACCACTGGTAGAATTAAGAACTTCAGATATAAGCCCCTTTTGAATATAAATGAACTAAAGCAGGGCTAAAAGTGAAAATGAAAGGCCACGTCTTTAGCTATTGGCTAATAATCTGTTTTATTTCATAATTCAGTAACCTAATGTGCTGGAGTGGTATGGCTTGTTATGACTGTGAAAATAACATTGCTTTTCTGCAAGTGGACATAGCAGGACTGATGATATTTTAAGAAGAGACATTGACTTTGTCTGCAAGGCCAGGGCATAGAAGAAATGAAAATAACAATTATTGATTTTTTTCTTGTGCTGAGAGAAACATTTGCCAGCATTTTATGAGGGGGAAAGAGCAGATGTTCACCAAGAGAGGAGAGGTTTTCAGTTTTAGCAATAAGACATGATAATTTTTGCAGAGAACATTTCTTTGCAGTTATATCATCCTGCAATGGGGAAACAAGTCAGAAGATCAAAACATAAATAGCAAAAACTATCCTGAAATGTTGTGGTTCCTCAAGTATATATAATGGTTTTTTAGGAGGGAGTGAACAAATAAATCAAAAAGTATAGCTTGGTTCCAGTTTGACAAACTAAGATCCAGTTGCGTTAAAGAGACAGAGTATATACTTGTCACATGACATTTAATTTAATCATATGCTGAACTGTGTTGCTGTTTTCAAGACTACCACCCTGAACTGCAAAAGGTCTGAGATCGGCAGGGCTCTGAAGAGATGCAGCAGTCAAGCCAGACAGGGCATTCGGCAGGATCAGGGCTGAAGCCCATGGGTTAGTCATTCAGGTTCATTGGCCTCACAAAGTAAAAAGATTACTTTTATCCTGTTGGCAGAAAAAGCATCACTAGTCTTTAGAGAATATACAAAGCACTGTGACGCATTACTGCAATGTCACTCTGTGGGAATCGTGGGAACTGGGGAACGCTGAACGTAAATGAGGAAGTCTGTTTTCCAAGGCTGTGCAATTGGTTGCTGTGCTTTTTACTGCATGAATTCAGAGTAATCAACTACTTAAAGCCAGAAGTTTAAAAAAGTGGGGAAAGGGTTATGTAATACAATGCCTGCAAAAGCTGGGGGTTGGATTTGACATCCTCTCCAGCAGTGCCGGAGCCTTTCCAAATATGGCAACCAGCATTTAGCGGGAAAAGAAATTACTCTCTGTTCCAGCTAGTCCCTGTCCTGTCCTTTGGTTAGCCCATGGAGCACCCTAGGCATGGCTCTGGAGCGCCAAAGCCCTCTGTCATACCTGCAGCACCACAGCCCCCAGTGCTGCTATGGTAAGACCAGGTTGCAGCTGGCATGCATTGCAAAAGTATGGCCAATCCATTCAGCCCTCCCTCTTTATGGTACAAATGAGTAAGGTGTAGACCTGGTGTGAAATTTTTGAGTGGTCATCTTAGCAGCATTATTTCTTGTGTCTTTCCCAGCCTGTGGCTTGTGCCTCATCTGTGCAGCCCCGCATGCAGCCTATTTCTTCCGTATCTCTGTAGGCTGGCTTCCCCTGGCTCTACCCACAGCCTCCTGTTCCCAGCAGGAGCACAAGGCTTCATTTGCTCATTCTTTGTAAGACAGCATAGCCATTTGCTCACGAACATCAGGTAACAGGGCTTTGGGTTCCCGTGGCAGTTGGGCAGTAGAAGTTGACACAGTGAGCAGGACAGGGTATCAACAGATGCATTTTTAATTGGCATAGGGAAATTGCAGTCATTGCCTGCCTTTAGCTTGACGACAATCAGCTGAGGGCTCTTCTCTGTAGCAGTAATATTAATGTGCAAGAAAACTGGGTTTACATTGGATGGATGGATGGATGGATGGATGGATGGATGGATGCAGACCCTTGGACAACAAAAATCACATTCCACAGAATTTCGTACTACAGGCCTAGGCTCCTTCTTAAAACTGAAATTTCTGCATTAGACAAGCCTCACAATTTCCTAGTGCCTGTGACGCAGGATATGGAACAGCCAGAAAGTGAAGAAACTTTAGCAAACTCTAGAATTAGATGCCCTGCTTTAAGGCTAAGACTTGGTGCTTCTACAGCAATCCTTGAAGACTGATGTTTGCAAGTAGATGAAAACAATGTTCAAGGTTGGCTTATCTGGCACCTTTCAAAGTGCTAAATTCATTTAACTGATGAGTGCTGAAAGTGGTGACAAGTGGAATGACATTGTATTGTGTAAAGCGCAACATTTCATACGTGGAACAGTGTGGGGGTTTCCCCTTGGAAGTGGCTCTTTGGAAAGCATCGTAGTTCACGGATCCAGCATAGTAGCCTCCTCCCTGTGGATAGTTTAGACATTGCAGAAGTTAGTTGTCCAGGCTTTCTGGTTTAGATTCTAGGCCAATATTGCCAGTGAAAGCAACTTTGAACATAATACTAGACTACAACTTGGCTAGTGAGTGTATGCTTTCATAAACTGACATTTGGAAGCCCGTACTTAAGTCCCAGAAGGGATCTGGAGAAGTGCAATTCTAAATAAAAATGAACCATCATAATGCAGCTGCTTTCAGGTAAACATCAAGAAAGTATACCCTAATTTATAGCCAGAAAGCGGTCATTTTTACAGCTAAAGCATGGATTTAAAGTGATAGCATATTAAGTTAAAACTGTAATGTTTTTAAACCTGTCATAACCTTAGCTAGACTGAATATAAAGGTGTTATTTACCTGCTTAGCACACAACCATTTTAAAATTATGTGTATCAAGCAGTACTGCAATTACAGTGTGCGTTGCAGGGACTGCAAGAATACTGATGATATCTGAGAGCTGTGTAATACTTGCATTTCTTATTAAAGCATACACAGAAGGCATTCCTTTGAAGCACTCAGCACGTTTAAGGTCTGGTCAGTGTAGTCATGTTTTTCTTCATTGGTCCTTCTTGGAAAGCACCTCTTAGCGTTGCTGAGAGTTTGGCAACAACAGCAAAAAGGCACTCCACTTCACTGCTATTATGGCACAACTGTGGGTGCTTGGACTCCACAGTCCAATAAAGGTCAAAAGAAGCTCACAACTGACTGGCAATTTTTTTCAGGCATTCTGCGAACAGTGCTGTCAAGCCCCAGGCGTCAGTTCAAGAAAGCTCTGAAGCATGTGCTTCATTTTAAGTATATACGTAACACTGCCCTTAATGTTGTTCTGAGCTGAGTGAGCGTTGACTCACTAACCACTGATCATTAGTAGAGAAGAAAATGTACATTTAGAAAAAGTGCCTTTGGGCAGGCTCTGAACTGTAATTTTGATGTGGCTGAACTGAAATCTGAGTTGGAATTGAAGGTGCTCTTGGACCACAGGTAGATGCTCAGCCTGGTACAGGTGATGCTCAGTGTTGCACAGGTACCTTGCCTTCAATGCAATCCTGTCTGGCAAGAAAAGCACCCCTTATAAGTCTGTTGATACTTTGCAAGGCATTAAATATTATCTTCACAAAGATAATGCTGAGGCATTGGAAGTAACTTTGCCTAAAATGATTGATTATTGGCAATGATAGAGATGGAGACACCTCAGGACTTCTCAGTCCTGGATAAGTACTCTGCCCAGTGAAGTCTTCTATCTTCAGGGACAGAAATGGACACAGCTCCAGGCAAGATGATACGGGAAGAACACCAAAGAGCCCTGTGGCTCATGCTTATCTGTAAATTGAATTCTTGGTGTCCATACTGATGAGTCAGTTTTGCTATGACTGCAAAGAGAGACAGCTAGGTCTGTGATGTTACAGATCAGTTCATCACAGAGCCATCATTTGGTAGCAGTTTATCATTATCACTTTAGAGGTGTGTCATTCATTTTACTGAATGACTCTGGAAACTCAGCACAGAGTCCTACTACAAATACACTGTGGTTGGGCAGCAAGGAACTGTGGGAAAAAGTAGATTTTGAGAGTAGGGTTTTTTTAATTGCTTTCTCAAAGTCTCTTGATGTAAGATGTGACAAATATGAAAAAATAGAGACATATATTTTATTGTTTATAGCTTTCATTAATTTTTAAGGAATGAGGCAAATAAATTGCTGAAAACAGCCAGTAGCAGAAGCTGTATGATGAGCAGATCTAAGAGCCATTTTAATATTTGATGAGATCAAAAGCTTCTCATCACTAACCATCTTTTAATGGCACTTGCTCTTTGTCCAGGTGTATGTGGCAGCATGTTTCAAAGGGACTAACTTTTCTGACTTTCTAATAAAACACCTCTCGAGATGGGGGTGAAAGTGATGGTTTGGAGATGTCTGGTTGCTGGGTTAGTTTAGGTTATGAAACTGCGGTGGGAAACTGAGTCTTCATTTGCATCTCAGTCTGTGTGTGCCTTACTTCAAACTCTCCACATCATTGAGTGACTTCTTAATCAAAGATGATTAAAAATACTGATGTACAGAGCCTTACAGCCAGTCTGCCTGCCAGAGGGGTAAACTGTAACACAGAGACAAATAGGCTGAATTGCGCAAAGCACTTAAAAATGTGTATCCATCCTCTGTCCATGGAGTGCTCACGTGTATGTTTTTACGTAAGGCAGAAAGCCGCAGGAATTGGTCCCATTCTCTGAAGCCTGTGCACAGCAACCTGCATTGAGTCAGAAGCAAATCCGCAATGTAGCCAGGAACTGAACTCGGGACCCCTGCCTTTCATTCAGCATCCTGACAAAAAATGCTCCTCCATCGCTTGCATGACATCTCATGTAGGGAGAGGAGAAGGAAAGCTAGTAATAGACCAAGTTTGTGAAACTTTTAGCATGACTTTCTGTTTTTATGGAGTCAGTAGCAAGTGTTGACTTGTGGTGATGCACAGAATATGGTTGAGCTCTCACAGCCATAGCTGTGCTATGCTGCGCCAACACTGAATTACTGACAAATAGCTGGAAATGGATGTTCTAAATGATTTAGAAATAATGTGAACCCTGACTGAACTTCTGTTGGGCTTTCCCTCCACTTGCTGTTTAAACATGAGAACAAGGAGGGCATTATTTATAACAACAAATGTAAAGTTCCACAAGGAGAAATAATACTTTGAATTGACAAAATCTTGAAAGTGCAAATGTGGTTTCATAACTAAATACATTTTCAGACAGGAAAATGAGAGTTAACCAAAAGTTAGACGTCCTTAAAAAAAAGCTTCTCCCCCCTTTTTTTTTAAACTTAATTCAAAATATTTGTGGCTGTCTTGATGCAAAAGAAATCAGAATATCTACATATCTATATCACAGTATCTCAGCAGTTACACTATTGTAAATGTACTTGAGTGGATCTCTTTATTGGTGTGATCCTGTTAGAATGGGACATATCAGGAACAATAAATTGTTTAGAAACTGGAAATAAGAACTTTTTAAAAATTTAAGTTGAGGTTAGGAAACCTAATTTTAAGGAAGTATAGCATTCTGCAGAAAATGAAAAATATTCTAATAGACTTTCAGAAAGGCATTAATTTAGTGACAGATCCCATTCAACATGAGTTGATTTGGGGTGGGAGTCCGTGTCTTACAAGTTTATTATCAAGGGAATATATCCAAAGGACTGAAATTTTTTTTAAAGCTGTGTAGGACTGGGTAGTTAATGTGGAACAAAATAATTTGATGCATTAACTTTGGAAATTATCAACAGAAAATAGCATTGCTTTAATTCACTCAAAATTAGGATATTAAACCAGATCCTGATCTGAAAGTGTCATGCAGTCAGACCATTGTGTCTTCATGTATTTCAGTTGATATCACTCAGTTTCTAGGAGAATCATGGGTGCAGATTTAATTTCATAAATCTTTTCTAGTTTCCTGAGTATCAAAATGGAGAGTAAAACTGGCCTAATTTAAAGTGGGTTGGTAGGCTAAATTAATCAATTATTTTATAGAACTTCCTGTTCCTTGGCTAGGGTGAGCCAACTAAATGTTACAGATGAGTTTACATTTCAGAAACAGTGTCTCTGGAGATTCTGTTGAGAAACCTGTCATGGTAGTCATTGTTGTTGGGGGGAAAGGAGTTTGGATTATGAATCCTTAGTTCTTAAAAGTTCCTCAAAGTGAATGGTATAAGATAGGAAAAAAAGAAACCATGGATTCTCCTTATTTAACTTCTTGATAGTCTTCCTTGTGAGGGTCTGGAGGAATTGTCTCTGACTCTTTAATTCTTTTTCTCAGGTTGGGGGTCACACCATGCTACCCATTCGTTGGATGCCTCCAGAGAGTATCATGTACAGGAAGTTCACCACAGAAAGCGATGTCTGGAGCCTGGGGGTTGTATTATGGGAAATCTTTACCTATGGCAAACAGCCATGGTATCAGCTCTCAAACAACGAGGTGTGTGTAATACATTCTCAAACTGTAATGGGAAGGCTGGCACGTTAACTGTTGCTATAACTTATCTGGAGAAAGGACAGCAACAAATTTATTTAGTAAAGGCAAACCTGATATCAGGCATTTATGGTATTGTCATGAACTTTGTAGGTGAATTTCTTCCTTTTCACCCTTTTCTAGCCAGGATGGATGGAAGTTGTCCAAGCAGAACTGTACCAGTTGGAATTTAGCTTTTTGCTTTGGATAGGATAGAGTCTGATCTGGGTATTGAGGAAGACCATGAAACAATGAAAAGGAGCTTAGCTATCTCCTGAACAGGCTTTGGGTGATATCAATTCCATGTCATACATGCCATTGCTGCAGAGTGGTTGTCAAAAACCATTCTTGTATAGATTGACGTAATCTGGAGATCTCCTGATTTCCAGGCAGTCACAAGTAACCCCTTTCCAGAGATTAGCCGCAGGGATACTCGTAAGGTTAAGGAGGGAGGGAGAGGCACTGATGCTCTGTGTGAGCAGGGTGAAAACTTAGCACCTTCTAAGGTGGGCCCATGCGATCCGCATGAAGTTCAACAAGGCTAAGTGCAAGGTCCTGCATGTGGGTCGGCGCAATCCCAAACACGACTATAGGCTGGGCGAGGAATGCCTTGGGAGCAGCCCCAAGGAGAAGGACTTGGGGGTCTTGATTGATGAGAAGCTCAACATGAGCCGGCAGTGTGCGCTTGCAGCCCAGAAAGCCAACCGTGTCCTGGGCTGTATCAAAAGAAGTGTGACCAGCAGGTCGAGGGAGGTGATCCTGCCCCTCTACTCCGCTCTTGTGAGACCCCACCTGGAGTACTGTGTCCAGCTCTGGGGGCCCCAGTACAGGAGAGACATGGAGCTGTTGGAGTAAGTCCAGAGGAGGGCCACGAAGCTGATCAGAGGGATGGAGCACCTCTTCTGTGAGGGCAGGCTGAGAGAGTTGGGGTTGTTCAGCCTGGAGAAAAGGCGGCTCCAGGGAGATCTAATTGCGGCTTACCAGTACCTGAAGGGGGCTTACAGGAAAGCTGGAGAGGGACTGTTTATCAGGGAGTGTAGTGACAAGACAGGGGATAATGGGTTTAACTGAAGGAGGGTCGATTTAGATTAGATGTTAGAAAGAAATTCTTTACTGTTAGAGTGGTGAGGCACTGGAACAGGTTGCCCAGAGAGGTTGTGGAGTCCCCATCCCTGGAAGTGTTTAAGACCAGTTTGGATGAGGCTTTGGGCAATGTGGTCTAGTGAAGGGTGTACCTGCCCGCAGCAGGGGGGTTGGAACTAGATGATCTTTGAGGTCCCTTCCAACCCAAATCATTCTATGATTCTATGATTCTGTGATTCTAAGTTGAGGTGAGATTGATAGATGGGTAGAGAGAGTAGGTATGGGATTACTTCCTGGCCATCATTCTCTCATGAGTGGAAGTGGCAACATGGGTGAACTTAACATCAGTGAAGTTATTGTTCCTTGACAACTTACATTACAGTGATTTCTCCAGATCGCATCCTGCTGCTCATGTGTCTACCTAGAAACACAGCCCTTGGCAGAGCTGGCTGGGTGACTGCCACCAGTGAGGCTGCTGTGGCAATTAGCAGTTAACTCTTCCGTGGATGACGCCCACATAGTTGGCACAGCTGATCCTTTCCTTGTGGTTTCTCGTAGGTGATTGAGTGCATCACTCAGGGCCGAGTCCTGCAGCGACCTCGCACATGCCCCAAGGAAGTGTATGACTTGATGCTGGGCTGTTGGCAACGGGAGCCTCACATGAGGCTCAACATCAAAGATATCTATTCCCTCCTCCAGAACTTGGCCAAGGCATCTCCAGTCTACTTGGATATTTTAGGCTAAAGTCTCCTAGCATTTCTTCTTATGGGCTGTGGGAATGAATGTGTTCAACTGCCGCTGAACTCCATTAAAACGTATTCTTAACTTTGACAGTATTAATGACAGAGTTGCGGAGAAGCTTTCAAAGGGCAAGCAACGTGCACTTCTCCATCTGTAGACACAGTATTGACTTTTTAGACATTACTGAGACGTATCTTCTCTCTCTCTCTTTCAGTTTCTATCATTTTTTTCTTCTCTCCTGTCTTTCTAATCAATTTGGCTTCTGCATCATTGTAACTCTGCATAGACAAAGGCCTTAAAAATCTGATGTGTTATATCAGCAGACTCTTCAGTTTGCCCACTACAACTAACAATGCCTTGTTGTATTCATGCCTTTGATGTGGATGAAAAAAAGGGAAAAATATATTTGACTCGAACTTTGTGATTTCACTGTACAGCTACTGGGAGTTTCTATGGATTCACCTCAATTTTTTTGCTTCGGCATGTGGGTGGAAAAAGACGACTGGTGTTCTCTATATGAAGCATATTCCTTGTGGAGATAAAGCCAGATGGAAAGAAGACAGTCTTGCGTGATACACTATCTGGAGGAACTAGGGGATCAGATGGCATCCAACCCCACAAAAAAAACCCCACAAAAAACAACAACAACAAAAAAAAAAACAAACCCGAAACTGAAATGATTTGATGGAAGGCAAGAGGGAGTATAGCACTTTCCCTGAAGAGTCTTTCTGAGGACTAAAGGGATTGTTCAAGGAGGTGCTTTGCCAGCACCTTTCATTGCCAATTACAAGTAAAAGGGAAGAAGATGCTGCCTGCACTGCACACAATTATGTTACAGTATGATAAACTAAACACATGCCCTTATTTTGTCTTCTGGAAGGATGCTGTCATGCCACTGGTATAAAAATGTTCTCCAGCTAGTCTTTTTATTAAAGGCTGAAGCTAGGCTTATTAATGTACAGTATTAATTTCAGGATCACATGTTGAAACTAAGGATTTTGATAAGACAGGACAAGCTATAGATGCTGGGGCAGGTGTATCCTATACTGTGCTTGTCCAGCAGCATATTCCTTCCTTCCTCAATCCTTTTTCTTTTTTTTTTAACCGTGCAAGCAAAACTGTGCATGGTCTTTGTCGGTAAATGCCCTTTGTGCAGAAACTATCACTCATCTTGTAGTACACCATAGTAGGCATAGCAAACTCATAACAATGTAACTTATATTTCATTAGAAGGGGCTAATGGAGGACATTAGCCATGTTAAAATGTCTTTACAATGTTATACAATAGGCTGACATAACATGAATAATCTAAAGCACGGAGATCACTGGTTATGTTTGAGCCATGGCAGGGGATAGAGATCTCTAGAGAAAATTAATTACTCTGAGGTTATGGCTTAGTATTCAGAGTACAAAGAGCCTGAGCTCAGCACCATGTTTGGTACTAGTGCTGTCATTACCAACATCCACACTTTCTTAAATAATTTATTTTTGGTTGGATAGGCATTGTATGTGTACAACATTTGCATGGCCACTGTGTTGATGACAGCTGCATGAGGATACCTGTTATTTTTCAAACCAGAAGTGACGATTTCAAATTTAGAGTTAGGTTTATTTTTAATATGAATTCTTACAAATGAAAACCTACCTTACTTGTTCCTCAAGACTTTTGCCTCCCTCTGTGAGGGGGCGTTACTGCAAAAAAGTGATTTTTCTTTCCATTTTCTCTTTTTGTTATTTCTTATTGATATGAGCCAGATCAAAATAGGCCTTCATCTTTGTGTTGGGGATATTTTATTTAATAAATTAAGCATTTTATTTTTGTAAGTGTTCCCATAGCACATTTAATATATAATTTGCTCGCATATATTATTTATTGAGGCACTTTAGGTTTTTCCTTCAGAAGCTTTTAGAGCTAGCTCATAAAGATTCTGAACATTTTCAAAAGAAAACAGTTCACTGGACAGTGATGAAATTTTACCCTTCTCAATGTCATTGAAAAGGCAGCATTACAAATAAACATGACAGTGTAACTATAAAGCCATACTCAGTATTTCTTTAATAAACTAGATGTTATTTCTTAACCACTACTGAACTGGAAACACACAAAAAGCCAGAGGAAGATTCCTACAAAATGGGCCTTAAGATTTTATCTAGACTGTCTTGGAGATTCACATAGAAAGCTAGATAAAGACTAAGCATCCAGTGAAACCCATTCTCTTGAGAATCTGAATGTTGTGTTTTAAAGGAAATTGAATTTTATTTTCAAAATAACAGTGGTGGAAAAGAAAGGGGTCAGAGTCCTCTCTTACTGTGCAGTGGGAGGAGGCTGCAGGTGGTGGAGGGGGTGCTAAGTTTCTACCTACTGTATTCTGTCTTAGTTTCTTATGAGCTGAAGAAAAAGGCATCTGAGATGCTTCTTCTATTGGAAAGCAGGCTCCAGCCTGAAAGCAAAAAGGTGGGTTTTGCAAGCACTGAAAGAACGTATACCAAAAAGAACCACAAAACCCTGAAAATGTACTTAGTGGCATCTTCTTTTTGATTTACTCGTGAGACTATTAGAGTCATTTCAGAAAATAAAGTGTTACAATGCATTGTGCAATAACATAGCAGTATGTTAAACTTCTAAAGGACCAAATGTTCTACAGAGCCACCAGTATGGATAACCTTGACCTATATCATTAATGTTCTTGATAGTGCATAAAATGTATAATCACAGTAGACAAGCTATAACCTGTAGCTATACTTAGTTTGTGTTTGTTCATGAAAAGGTGGGTAAGAGTAGCAGAATGAGCAGAGAAGAGGAAGAAATGTGTTCAAATCACAATGAAGGGTGAGTATATGTGCATATTCATCATGCTTGCACTGTCAGCTAAATGGTGTACACTGAGTAAATATGACAATCAGGCTCATTTAAAAAGTCTTTCCGGACTGTGCTATGAACTGATCATATATATAATATATATTATATATGTGTGTTTGCATATGGCATATATATATACACACACATAGCATATACATGTATGCCTATGTCTGTTGTATTTTATTTATATATGTGCAGACATGCATGCACATTATGTATGGGCTGTGTGTATATGTATAAATTTACATACACCTACGTTATTACAAATGATGATTAGAATGCTATTAATAAATTGATAAAGTCTGCTGAGTAACCAAAATTTTTTTTTCTTTTGATATTTCTATGTTTGTAAGATTCAACTTTTTAACTGGTGTGCAGCAGAGGCAGTGCTAGAATGCCAGAGATATAACAACAAGCACTATTTTCCCCCAGATGATTGCATAAAAACATTTCTTCCATTCCCATCTCACTTGTTGATTTCTCACAATGAAATGAACAGACAAGCTTCCAAGCTCGGAAAACAGAGTTTGTTTTACTGTCATTTCTGGGTTTGTGCTATTGTTATATTGTCCTAGAATAACAGTGCAGCTCCATTCGCATTTTATACTCGTCTGCAGTAACAAAATAATTCCAAGAAGGAGCTGGACTATTCAGACTGCAACACGACTTGTCGGACAATGCAAACTCCAAAATTCAGCAGTAATAATAGCAGCACTCGCCACACTCTGTCCTTCACTCTCAATAGATCTGCAGAACTTGGAACTGGCTGTGGAGAACAGATACTTGTAAAGCAACAGCACCCCATGATGCATGATGGACTGTGCCCTTTTTAGAAGGAATTCATTCATTTTGATTTGTAACACAATATATATTGTCTACAGTTTAATAAGTAACTGCCTATTTTTCTCTTTTTCTTTCTTTTTCATCCTTTCTTGCTATTTCTTTGTCACTTTCCTTCTTTCTCTTTTCCTTTCTTTCCTTTTCTTCTTTCCTTCTACTTTCCTCTTCCTTTTTTTATTTCCCTTTCTTTCTCTCTCTGTACCCCTTTCCCCACCTGTCTGAGAGATTGTTTTTGTTGTGGTTGATGTAGACTTTTACAAAAAAAACACTTTAAAAAGAAATTAAATAACCCAATAAAATGATCAGGTCACTGGATGACTAAGGTACAGTGCACATGTGTTAGAACAAGTCTGTGTCTGGGTTGTTGCAGCCTGTGACTGAATTTCAAATACTGCTATAAAATGTGAGGGAGGGGAGTGGGGAGGGGCTGGGGAACAGATTGGTGTTTCTAATCAAAGATGAAGGTTTTGATAGCACAGGAAGTTGTATTTTCTTGTTGTGGTGGCTGGGATGAACCACTGCTGCTTTGAATCAAGAAGTCCTTTAGAGCCTTAGTTAAAATACCTGTATTTGGGTGGGGGGATAGGCTACATTAATCACAAATATGAAGCAAAAAACAAAAAAAGTCTACATGTTGCAGGGAAAACACTGTGAATTTCACAATAGCAACCAAGTGACTATTTTGCCATCTTTTAAACATATGTCTCAGGAGAAGAAATGGGAAATGATGGGTGTGTTATTTTACTGTCTATGCATTCTAGACCAGGTCTGTGGGGGGTTTTTTGTTTGCTTGTAGAAGGTTCTGAGTGATTTTATAAACACTGAATACTTTGGGCAAGGATAATAGAAGCTGCTAGTAGTGAGGCCATTTGATTGGAATATGTGAGAAAACAAAGGTCAAATCAAATCTTTCCAGAGGCCTATATCTTGCAGCTTATATGTATCTTTCTGTAACTTAAAGAAAAGCAGCTAAGGATGTTTTATATACAAGTAATTTCACTCAACATTGATGTTTAATTGAATCACCAATAGAGAATCAATTAATTATGAAATATTTGTCCCGGCCCTGCTCTCCACCTATATTTTATGTATATATATATTTCTAGATATCCCTCTCTTTGTCACTTAAGATAAAGAGGAAGATATCTACATATAAATATAAATCTCTATATTGTCACCAAACTGTGACCTGGTGTGTAGAGCTATCTTTCTCCTTTCTTTTTTCTTTTTCTTTTTTTTTTTTTTAATGTGATGTCTCTGTGGAAATATTTAGTGGTTCTTGTTTTGCAGTTTGTTATAACAAGTCATTGCTTTAAAACTTCCATTGCATCTTGGCTGATTTCAAAGTGATGCCTAGGTATCAGTGTTAAAAGTTTTGTTTGTGAATCATGTGACCAGCTTCTCTCAACATGACATGGAAAGTCTCTTGTATTACAGTGTATTTAATAAAAATTATGTCTTACAATAAACAATGTCATCCATAAGAAAGATAAAATGATTACTTTAAAAACCCTAAAAGTTTCATGAAGTGTTGTGTGCTATTATCTTTTGTTTGAATGCTTTTGTTTACCTCCATTCTTTTTGAAAAGGATGAAATTAAGGAACAGTTTGATATGCTTACAAACATATCATTCTATGATTATACGATTATAAATGCACTGTAAAACCCTGAATAAAAAACAGGTCACTGAAGTCGTAGTTGATGAAAGAGGAGACCCATAGTAATAAGGAAGAGGAATATCCAGTCTGAATGTGATCAGATACTCTTTTTTAATTCTTTGTTTTCCAAATGAAGATCCTATTTGAATGCTTGTTCATTTGGGGACCTGGCTTAGCAAATACCTGTTTATCTTCTAGTAGAAACAGGCCTTCAGATATTTTCTGGCTTTTTGCTAAAAGTGTCTCTCAAACCACACCCCCGTTAAAAATGTAGTTTGTTCTTTTTAACTCATGTCAGTCTAGAATGAATATATTGTGAACAAGTATAGCCTTCAATCCAAGTCCTTGAAGAACATAATTAAGATTCAGAACACAGAGTACTTAGACATCCAAAGGAGGGTTCAGCAGCTTGATTAAAGATCCCTCCAAAAGCTATTGATCTAAACCAAGCCCTTCAAAGCTAGAGTAAAACAATATGAGAGCCACTTTATGGCTGCATCTGCTTCCCTCTGCGAAGAGACCTCTCTGAGATTAGACGAGTTGACTACAAGCATTCAAAAGGTCAAGAACCCTCAGGATAAAGTTTGTCCTAAGCTGTGAAAATATCCTTGAACAACACTAAAAAGATTTGTTGGCAGTTCATGTTCATCCAGTGACTTAGAAATGCCTTACCTGCTTTTGTGGAAAAATCCGGATGCTTTCCAGAGTCAGTGGGTTGTGTTGCCATCCCAAAATGAAACACCTCTCTGCAGACAACTGGTTGCAATGAAGCGTGTTTGGCAGCAGTGAGAGCTGCAGAAACTCCCAGCATCGCCCTGCAGCCCCAGCAGCACCGGCAAGACACCCCAAACACCTTCCCCACCATTCCCTTTCTCTGGGGATTTTTAAGGCCAGGAGCACGTAGCAGCAGCAGGACTGGAGATTGGCACTCCTCATGGCTACGCTACATCACCAGACCCAAAGCCAGAGGAGCTGGCAGGACCCACGGACAGCCTCAGCAGGACACTCAGTAACTTTGCAGCACTGCAACAGGGTGGGTTAGCGGTTCTTCTCCCCAGCAGTCCTCCTGCCTACCCACGGCGTCCCATAGCTCCTTCCCAGCTCTTCCCGGCCTTCCTGGATGGGCCCTTGGGCAGGCAGGAGGTGTTCATACATTGATACCCTTGCTCGTCTCTGGGTGAGGGAGGAAGAGTTTTGTGTGTTTTCCCGTCTTCCCTACCTGGGCACGTGTTGCCCCACAGCGTGCATCGTGTCACGGAGCAGAGGCTCAACTTAAAAGTAATGACTGGTGCCATTTTTATTGCCTTCTGTTCACTGGTACTCTAAGGGTAAAGGTACTAGTTCAGGCTGCACAAGGGGCTTGCAGAAGACCTTTAATGAGGCTGACGAGCTTTCTGATGCTCCAAAACATGTCAGACTTGGTAGCTTACTAAGGCCACGGGTTTCTGCTGCAAGGTGCACCGCCAGCCGAGCACGGTCCCGTTTGCTGCTCACGACAGCCTTACACAGCCTCGCAGCAGCCCAAGACCAGCCAGCTCACCCCACGCCTGCCTTCCACGTAAAGTGCACAGAGAGTTGTGCAAGCCCTAACAGGTCAGGAGGGGACAGGCAACGCAAGTCCCGCGCCTGCTTCTGCCACGGCTCAACAAACTTCCACAGCTGATTTCATGATGAACAAGTCTTTGTGCTAAATGTTTCATATAACTGGAAAATCAATCATCTCGATCGCTGTATTATTTTAAAAGTCATTCACGGTGCCTATTGATTACTTCCATTAGTATTTTTTAATGGCTATAATAATTTATTTTTAAATCAGTGAGGAAGTTTATGTTACAAAGAAGAGTGATGGCCCTGGAAAGGACAAAAAAAACCCCAAACCCTTGGATGTCATTAGGACAGAGTCAGACAGACTCTACTAAACCAGCTCACAAGTTAGCTTACCAAAGAAGCTTATTAATTTTTGTCATAAACCACAGGTTCTGACAGGCAAAGCTTCATGCAAGAAATAAAAATATTTGAAGTCATCATCTGAAAAATCACCCAACTCATTTCTACAGTAAGAGCCCTGTGCTTCAGTTTCTTGAGGATGGTTTGATCTGCACAACATGCTCAGGGTTCCTTCAGCAGCTCCTACCTTTTGAGAGCTGAAGATTTTAGGGCTTGGGTCTATTTTTATCAGTGCTGCAATGAAGAATACTAATAAAAACGACCATAAGCAGAACAAGAGAGATGTGGAAAAACAATTGCTTTACTTTCTTGAGCAGATAGTCAAATCATGCAAAAAATATGTACTACCACAAATTATCACAATTTCAGCTAAAACTCAGCCTAGACCAGGGATTAGTAAGGATGCTCAGAACAGAAGAGCTTGTGCTCTTTCTGGCTGGCATCTGTATTAAATGGCATGCAAGGAAAGAAGAGATGGATGGGAGAAGATCAGAGAATGAGTGAGCAAACCATTGCTTGAAATGTGATGTAAATATTAGACATGTAGTTTTGCTGTCCCAATGTCTCACCTTAAAGACAAATAAAACAGATACTTGAGAAATTATTTACACATATTTTGAGCACTTCCAATACCGAAGATATTTCTAGGCCTAGCAGTGCTTTGTTATGAAAAATCTCACGGAAGGTCCAGGTCTGCCACCCTATCATCCTGATTTTTTGTATTTTTTTTTTTTCTTTCCTGAAACAGTTTGTTTAAATTCATAAAACCTGATACTGCTGTTCAGGGTGTCACAGCATGGGCAGAGCCAGCTCCAGGGTTAATTAATCTCAGTTTGCCAGCAAGCCTGTTGGGAATGACTAAGTAATTTATTGGTGATTAGCAGAAAATGTGAATATTGACACACATAATTCCCAGGTCAGGCTCCTGCTTGGGGTAACCCAAGACCTTCTCTGAAAGGCTGGGGCTGCAATAGGAATGATAAGGCATTTAGCACCTTCTCATTCACAGTCTGAAATCAATTTATGAGTGGTTTGTGATAGCTGACCAAAGGGAACAAAATCTCCTTACTAGAGCACCTTTCTGTATTCCCTTCTAGCCAGCGCTACCAGCCTTGATCATGGGTAAAATTTAAATTGAAACCTTTTTCTTGCCCAGCATGCACTACCACAGGAGACCCGTCAAATTTGGCAGAGGCGATCAACTTCACCCTCAAAGCAGACGGTTCCTTGCCAGTTGGTCTTCACACCTGTAAGTGTCCTTTAATTTCTGTGCCCTGACACTGTGGAGACAGCAGATGCTCTCAATATGCGTAAGGGTAGGTAAGCAGTATTTATTGTCCATGCAATAGAAAGGAGAAAAAACCTGTAAGTGGGAACCAGCCTGCAAAGCTGATGGAAGCTGAACTTGCGGTCTCCAGTCCCTAAGCAGCACCAAGAGGTCAGTGGTATCTACCAAGGAGCAACATGGGAAGGTTTCTTCTCAGCATGCTTGTGTCTTAACGTCTTACCCCCCCCAACACAAATGTTTCCCTCATACCCCACAGTACGGCAGGAATACACCAGCCACAGCATGGGCATCCCCACAGGAAAGCACAGCCTTGGCCCTCAGGCTCATGTGGGTTTTGGGGAGAGTTCTGGTAACCAAGAAGTCCCTGTCCCCAAGTGCCTGCACTGATTTGGTTTCTGTGTGTCCACATCCTGATAGAGGTGATGGGCATGATTGCCATTTGCTGGCAAATGCTGGGTCCAATGCTGACAACAAGCCTCCTGTCCATTTGCGGTGAGTTGGTGCGGTCCCATGGGATGCTTGTGGAGGTAGCGTGGCATATCTCCAGTGTGAGCAGGGTACATGTTGCTGTGGACAGCCTGCAGCCTGTAATCCTACTCGACTCTTTCCTGTGGCCTCTGGAGCATCCCGGGGCTGACACTGGAGAGGAGGAGAGAGGGAGCACAGTTTCACCAAGACAGGCAAAGGGCTGAGCGTGCAAGTGGCTGTGAGGACTGCAGAGGTGCTCATCTTGGTATGGGCTGGTGTTGTGACTGTGGCGCACTCCGTTTTGGGTGGACCAGCTGGCTGGGGGATGCCACTCATTGCCACTTGGGCAGCCCTGTGTTGTTTGCCACGCGGAGTGCTGGTGACTGGACTTGGCCTTGTATCTTGGTCTGGGCCATTTTTTGGGTCCCTTGTGCAGCTGCTTGCCTTGCCCCCAGCCAAGGGTCTGGTAGCAGAGAACTGGCTGGGTCCCAGCCCTGCGCCAGGAGGGTACCAGCTCCCTGGCCCCAGCCATCCACCCTCTCTCCCTGAGGCACTGGCCAGCTTCTCCATGGCACAGCAGCTGATAAAATCACCCAGCAGCGTAGCTTTGTAGCTTTAATGATCTCAAGATTAAAACACCAAAATACCTTTCCTGGGTTTATTGCACCAATTAAATCTGCTCACAAAAGGAGAACTGGTTTACCTTGTCCCAGAGCCTATTTGAGCAGTCCTCGGAGGCACACAGTAGTCACATCACCTTTCACTCATTTGTCTCATCCAGGTGTCTCATCCCCGGATGGCACCAGCAGTATTTGCACCTGTGTGCCTCACCACTGCTGGCTCTGGGTGCACCCTCCTCGGCCCCACACAGTCCCACTGCTCTTGCAGAGGTCAGTTTTGGGACCAAGCACGCAGGCACATGGAGGAACCCACTGCTGAGCCGGGCGCTCCAGCCAGCGCAGCGCAGGGCAGGCAGAGGTGCAGTCCTGCGCTCCTCACGTGAGCCACTGGTGCATTTTGCTGTTGCTGCAGCTGATCACTATTTCTAAAACTGGATTTTTGTTCATCAGGCAATTTTTTTTCAGCACTTAAGTTAGTCTGTTAAGAGCACTGCTGACATCCCCAGCTCCTATAATTAATGTTTCAAGAAAAATCGCAGCCAGGAACAGCAAGTCTTTAGGAGACAAAATAAGACGAACATATGGATCTCATATCCCTGCTCACCTCTTCCCCCTCGTCCCCGAACACAGGGGTTTCGGCTCAGTCTGTCTTCCAGTTCCTCCAAGCTGTTACACAAGAATGAAAGTCTCTGCAAACAATCCATTGTAAACTTGGATCATCTTTTTCCACTTACAGGGGGGTTTTTTTGCACTGCTTTGTGATTTGGGGAATTATGTTGACAAATGTCATTAGCACCAGTTGTTTTTAGCAACCCAGAATCTAAAGAGGCTCGGATGAGGGAAAGCATACGGAGCGTAAAGATGGTGCCTCTGATACCACAGAGGCCACTAAATAAACATGCACTTTGCTTGGTTAAAATAACACCTATTGGCAGTAAATGTTGGTAGGTTTTTTTACCAGTGGGGGATTAATCACTCTGGCAAGAGCTAGGTGCTCTGCAAGCTGTTCCAGCGCTCTTTTGGCTCGCCTTGTGTTGTACAACCTCACTGGCTTTCAGTGAGGGGGATAAGAGAAGTTTGCAATATAAACCACAGGTGACAGTGTTTTCCCAAGGTGTGCAAAATCCTATCGCACTGCCGTACATGTCGTTTAGTGGTTATTTTCAGACTAGATTTGCTGCTAGTGAATGTGACTCAGGGCAGGGTTCAAAGATGGCTTTCCCAAGCCAGAATGGTACATGAGGCAAACTCCGCTGTCAGCTCTTTTTGGACAAAGTCAACGTATTTTTAGAAAGCCAAAAATACAACCAACGGACATGAAAATTATTGATTTCAAGTCTATGGCATCAATATGCCCAACCTGGCTTTCACCACCATTAGCAGCTGTGCTGGTTTTGGCTGGGATAGAGTTAATTTTCTTCACAGTAGCTGGTGTGAGGCTATGGTTTGCATTTGTGCCGAAAACAGTGTTGACGATACAGAGATGGTTTTGTTATATAGATATTTTCATTATTGCTGAGCAGTGCTTACACAGCGTTGAGGCCTTTTCTGCTTCTTACACCGCCCCACCAGTGAGGAGGCTGGGGGTGCACAAGAAATTGGGAGGGGGCACAGCTGGGACAGCTGACCCAAACTGAGCAGAGGGATATTGCATACCGTATGATGCCATGCTCAGCATATAAAGCTGGGGGAAGAGGAAGGGTGGGGGGACTTTGGAGTGATGGCATTTGTCTTCCCAAGTCACCGTTAGGTGTGATGGAGCCCTGCTGTCCTGGAGATGGCTGAACACCTGCCTGCCCATGGGAAGTGGGGAATGAATTCCTTGTCTTGCTTTGCTTGTGTGTGTGGCTTTTCCCTTACCTATTAGACTTTATCTCAACCCACGAGTTTTCTCACTTCTACTCTTCTGATTCTCTCCCCCAACCTACTGTGAGGAGAGCGAGCGATCGGCTGTGTGGGGCTCAGCTGCTGACTGGGGTAAAACCACGACAGTAGTGTACAACTGCAGAGCTGGTGGTGGCAGGGGCCATAAAACCCAAACCATCAGAGAGTGTGGGCTGCAGCGTGAGCAACAGGGATGTCTCCTGGGACCCTGCCCAGGGATCAAACCCTGCTGTTGTTTTGCCTTTGAGAGGTCAAAACCTGGGGTGCTCAGGGGAGTGGGCGTGATGAGAAAGGACGTGGGAAGGGTTTAGGTAATCTCATGCCAGACTGAAAAACCAAGCCAGGGCCAGCCCCGGACCCCTAAAATTGACAGTCTGTAGCACTACCTTGAAATGGTAACAAAGCTGTTACACACAAAGTGAGACCAACAGTAGTAGTGAAAGGCAACAAAGTGCAGCTGGAGATACATTCATATTTACGTCTGTTTGGTTACCTGCCCAATTACTGACGGCAATGAATAACAGTGTCGGATGAAGGTAACCCTTCCGTGTTGTTATTTTCTCTTTAAAAACATGCCAGTGATTAAATCTATGTGGGCAGCTGGCATCTCGGAAACTAATGCAGCACAGATTTGTTGTGTTTTACCTTAAAAAGAGGCTGCCAGCTGCTACCTTGCCTCCGTTCTTGCCCTGCAGTCAGTAAATCCCAGGTGAGAGGGCCACTCGACAGCAGACGGACACACCAGCTTGTTTTCTAGTGATGCTTTGTTGAGGTTAATTCTGGCAGCCTTCATCTCACTGGCTACCCGAAGTTCAGTTTCTGCGTCTTCCACTTCTGCTCTGACATAGAGCCTTTGTCAAGAGAGATGAGTTACCATGGCAGTGCCTCTAAAATAGAACAAATCCAACACACATCAATACCTGTACAATAAATAGAATAAAGTACTACTTATAATGCATTATTTTGCATTCACTGGGTAGTAATTTGTGCAGAGGGCTGCAACTAACTCTTTTTCATTTAATTATGGGAAAGCAACTCTTCAAATCGGAAATGCTCTGTGCTTGGGAAGGAACAAAGCGGAACCGCCGAGTGATTAAAACGACAGAGCTCCGGCTGCTAAATTAGAGCCGCTAACAAGGTTGCTCTTCATGGAGAGGCTGATCTATCTCTCCTTGACCATACAGGGTGCTGGATCAGGCCCATACTCTCGGAGAAGTGCAGGCTTTTAAGGGTTTTTAATAAGGCTGTGTTTTCTTTTGCAAGAGATCGTGGTTGGTATTCCTGGTCAGTGCAGGCTGGGGCAAAGATCTCAGCGGGTCAGGACAGACGGCCGTAAGCCAGGCAGAGGGAGCTCAGCCAGGTTCCCTGCCCTGCGACGGGAGGCGTTCACATGCAGCTGCAGTGCCGGCTGCGTTTGTGCAGCTGTGAGACGAAGGCTGTGACGTGATGTGTTTCCCACCAAGTGGTTTCCCACCTTGTGGTCTTCCTGGTTTGGGCTGCACATGCCACAGCCATGCTGGGCTGCCAGGACAAGCTCACAGAAAATGTCCAGGTTTGGATATCTCCTAGAGCAAGGGAATAACTGTTCTGCATG
Organism: Balearica regulorum gibbericeps; assembly: GCF_011004875.1. Classification (NCBI taxonomy): domain Eukaryota; kingdom Metazoa; phylum Chordata; class Aves; order Gruiformes; family Gruidae; genus Balearica; species Balearica regulorum. The sequence goes on along the minus strand of NC_046220.1, from coordinate 42,400,514 downwards.
GGTGCCTCAGGCTGGAGTACCTGACGCAATGCGGGGTCTTCCAGCCTTGTTACTCCTGGCATCCCACTCGATTGCCTCTGACACCATGAGGCTTTCACATTCAAAGTGCTCTTCACAAGCCAGGCCAGACCAAGCTGCTACATTGCTTTGCTTAGTTGAGTGTTATCATTTTAAATTTTTTTAATTTTTTTTTTTTTTTAAAGAAGACTTTGTGTCATCTTCTTTGTATCATACTTTGATACTTTTAGAAATCCTGATAAACTGGCTTTATGGTTCAAGTGGTTTGCTGCTCTAGTTGACTGCGAGCAGTGGAAGGTCTGTAATGGGAAACCTTTTCCCTCCCTCCAGAAATAAGTGGTAAAACTTCCTTTGATGCAGTGGGTGAGACTTGTAAAAGGTGAATTTATGTTCAGACTCTCCGATGCCAGCCTGAATGATTAGATTGAATGAATGTGGGGGTGTTGCTCAACAAATTTTCCATTCATTTCCTCATTCTTCATCTAAGCAACTGTTGCACTGATGCTAACACACGCATATAAACTTGTAATCCTGAAGGCAGGGCAATTTTCCTGGCAGTACTTTTGAACTCCATTCTTTCTGCTATATTCACAGTGAATAGCATTTACTGTTACATGTGGTGCCACTGAAGGAGGTCAGTGAGCCAGGACCACAAGGACCACAAGGACCTCTGTCTCTTGCATCCTCACTGATACCTGCCGCAGCAGTATGCTCAGGAAAAGATTGTCTTCTCATGCACTTGTTCCTCCCATTATTGTAACAATTCATGCATTTAGGACTGGAATTTGGTAGTTACATTTTTGAACTGCTGCAACATAGTCATGATATTCAGTAAAAAACCAATGAATTATGAAGAGGATTTTAAATAAATTAATATGTGAAAAAGAAAGTATTACTGATGCTGTTCAATTGTTGTCTTGATGTTGAGATGCAATTTCTGGTGCTAAAAAATGCATTATTTCTGAGAAAAAATAAGTCACATCCATGTATTTGTATAAGAGCAAAAAAATGCAGCTGTATGAAATACAGCAAAATACAGGCTTACTCTAAGAACAACAAAACAAGTTTCAACAAAACACAAGTGAATTGTTTCAACGTTATTCACAAAAAAAGTGGATAGAAGAATCCATGTTGCCTTTGTAACATCTCATAACATGATTTGAACTTACTAGTGACAGACTATTTCTTGTTCATTACAGACTGTCCAGCTCTTAAGGGCAACGTGGTTTTTTTTTTTTAAACAACTAAAATATGTTCTGGTGAAAGTCCTCACACAAGAAACCAATCACAGTCTAGAAGCAAAGCTGGCTAGTTGTTCATTAACATTTCTCTGTTGAGGTACAGACTTTCTTCAGGACTAATATTCCTAAAACCACATATATATATGTGTGTGTGTGTGTATGTGTATCTACAAGAAATCTCTTTTTAAAGTGTAATTGTTACTTTAATTTCTCTCTCTGTATATATTGATATACGCATATGCATAATTTTTTTTTTTTATCACCTCTTTTTTAAGCTTCTGTTCTGCACTTTTTCAAATCTTCCTGAATTTGGAAAAGCTCTGATAGTGGAGGTAGGAAGGGCACGGGAGAGACCTCCAAGTAGCAGACACTTCTGGGTGCTTGGGATGACTGAGCACTGTAAGGAGTACAGATAAATCTGCAATGGGTGCCATCCAGTAGCTCTATGGAAAAATAAAACAAGCAAGGTCGGGGAAGTATGGGGGAGAGAAGAAGGGAGGTAGAAAGATGAAATACACAGAAAAGTATAACTGTGTGAAATCTTTATACTTTCAGAATTTAAAAAAAAAATCAAACAACAAACAAAAGCTACAACACAGTTGGCTCGAGGTATCTTGGTCATAAAAGAATAAAAACAATGTGGACAAGGTTGACTTTTCCCTCTACTTTGGCCATTGACTTGATGAAGACAATACAGGAGAGAGAGAATCTGGTATTCAAGATGAAAAACTGCCTGCAGAGCTGTTTAGTTGTGGAATAGTTGCTTTTATTCTAACAGTGAAAGTTCATAGCCTGTTCTTAGTCTTCAAGAAAAGTGAACCATCCAATGGTGTTTTCTGATGATTAAAGTGGTGGCCAGGCAGTGCCTTAAGGCCTGGCAGAGCTTTAATTTAATTCTGTAGTGGAAATCTTCCTGTTCATTTCAGAGGGCTCTTAATCTGACTATGGTGAATATGAGGCTTTCACATACCCTATGCCTGCAAAAAGCTCCCGATCAATAGAAGTCTTCCACCAGGGAGAAATTCTGAGATGCTCTGGAGATAAACGTATGTTTCTCTCTAAATCTGAGATAATGACCTTTTGGTTGCCCAGTTTATCAGCCATGTTAGCACCAATGTAGACAGGAATTAATATGAGAAAAATAGAGAATAAACAGAAAATATCATTGTGTCCCTGAGTAAATCTTTACTTCTTAAATGCTGCTTATATCTTAAACAGTACTGTAGGACTGGAGAAAATTCAAAGAAGGCCCACGGAGAAAATTCAGCTTATGTCAGCAGTTAATATGCAAGAAATGCCTCAGTACCATTCTAATACAGTCCACCATTCTAATACACTCCTAATTCTTCAGACTTTGAGGAAGGTTACAGTGAAAAACTGCCAAATCCCAAGTGGCATGGTGAAGTTGAGTATAGCATGATTATTCATCCTTTTTTTCAGATACTAGTGCTGAGAGCCATAAAAAAGAAATAAGAGGATATTCTGGAGGCAACAAGAGAAGATACCCCTCCACATCTGCAGTTTAGCTGCATAACATGGCCAAAGGTTCTTATGGGCACCAGGAATGAGAGAGTGCTCAAAGGTTGCTGGACAAATTAATTGGAAAAAAATCTACCAAAAAGCTTTAAGAAGTAAGACATCATTTCTGACTGGGGGGGTCCCACAGTGATCAGTTTACAGCCCACATGAGACTGGGAAAATATTCTGGTTATTACTGTGTGTTCCTCCTGCCCCTGTATCCTTCTCCAGGCACTTGCCACAAGCAGCTCCTGGGACGGGGAGACCGTTGGTCTGTCAGGGTACAACCACTCTCACCTGATTATCACAGAATCACACCCAGGTAGGGGTTGGAAGGGACCTCTGGAGATTGTCTAGTCCAACCCCCCTGCTAAAGCAGGATCACCTAGAGCAGGTTGCACAGGATTGCGTCCAGGCGGGTGTTGAATATCTCCAGAGAAGAGACTCCACAACCTCTCTGGGCAGCCTCTTCCAGTGCTCTGGAACTCTGAAAGTGAAGAATTTTTCCCTCATGTTCAGATGGACCTTCCTGTGTTCCACTTTGTGCCCATTGCCCCTTGTCCTGTCACTGGGCACCACTGAAAAGAGTCTGGCCCCATCCTCTTGACATCCACCCTTTAGATATTTATAAGCATTGATGAGATCCCCTCTCAGTCTTCTCTTCTCCAGACTAAACAGACCCAGCTCTCTCAGCTTTTCCTCATAGGAGAGATGCTCCAGTCCCTTAATCATCCTCGTAGCCCTCCGCTGGACTCTGTCCAGTAGTTCCCTGTCTTTCTTGAACTGAGGAGCTCAGAACTGGACACAATATTCCAGACGTGGCCTCACCAGGGCAGAGCAGAGGGGGAGGAGAAACTCCCTCGACCTGCTGGCCACACTCTTCTTAATGCACCCCAGGATACCATTGGCCTTCTTGGCCACAGGGGCACATTGCTGGCTCATGGAGAGCTTGTTGTCCACCAGGACTCCCAGGTCCTTCTCTGCAGAGGTGCTTCCCAGCAGGTCAACCCCCAACCTGTACTGGTGCTTGGGGTTATTCCTCTCTAGGTGCAGGACGCTGCACTTGTCCTTGTTGAACTTCATTAGGTTCCTCTCCACCCACCTCTCCAGCCTGTCCAGGTCTCGCTGAATGGCAGTGCAGCCTTCTGGTGTGTCGGCCACTCCTCCCAGCTTAGTATCAGCAGCAAACTTGCTGAGGGTACACTCTTTCCCCTCGTCTGGGTCATTGATGAATATGTTGAATAAGGTGGGATCCAGTACTGACCCCTGGGGCACACCACTAGCTACAGGCCTCCAACTAGACTCTGTGCCGCTTATCACAACCCTCTGGGCTCTGCCATTCAGCCAGTTCTCAACCCACCTCACTGTCCACTCATTGAACCCACACTTCCTAAGCTAATTTCTAAGAAAGAGGTGTGTTGGAATGACTGCAGCTGTGGCTTTCAGCAGTACAATTTCTGACAATAGGAGTTTTGCATGAATTATGAAGTATGAGTTGCAATACTAACGATATTCCTTAATGTCATTGGTATTTGATGATACTGTTTCTGAAGTGGAATTAGATTTATTTTTTTTTTAAACGTAATTTTGGTGATCAACCAAAGAGATCCGACAATAAAATTTCAGGTTGAATAATTAGAAAACAATGCCTCTGTATTCCAGAAAACTCAATCTTAAATGTGAAATGTCCTCAGATCGAGTAAGTATGCAACCTCATTAAAATGGAGTCCATATTTTTACTTCTTTCTCTTGCTCATGAGCATTCTTTACATTTTTAATGATTTTTATATAACTGTTTTCCTATTTTCTACTTGTTTTTCTCATGTGAAACGTGCTTAGCAGCAACTGGAATCTGTAGTGAAAGTGGCTGTAGCAATATGCAAATTACCAACAAGTGTACACAAAGGAAACAACGTGATGGAAGAGAAAAATTTTTGCTCATATGCTTTTCAGTTATCATCTATTCATTTTCCCTGAGATTACCCAGACACTGAACTCTTATCCCCTAGGTGACTTAAAAAAACCCCTCAGCCAGGTGTTTGTTGTACCAATGACAGGTTAAAGTCCTCAGATGGAAGTGACATTAAGTGAATAGTTCCTCTATTAAAAGCCAAGTGAAAAAAAAAAAAGCTGCACATTGTGTGATCTCCATTCAGACCCCTGCGCTGCTTGGCTGCAGTCCCCTAAACCTCCCAGGCTGCAGGGAGCAGGAAATGGCCTCTGCTCCAGGTGGTACTGTCAGTACCATCCCAGACCTCTTACACAGCCAGCTGATCACGTCCCAAAGCTTTCAAAACTGTAAATTATGTGTAGGGAGCTGGTTGCTAACATACTCTATATGCCTGTCTCCATAGTATGTAAAATGGGAAAATGGTGATGTTCCTCTGAAGCGATGAGCAGGACAACTCACTGCTTTCTTCCCTTGTGACATTTTAACTAAAACTAAGGTTTATTAACTCTTACATGTTTATTCATGTGTTTTGTATGCCACTGCGTGTTCACCTCTACACCAAAATAAAAAAGACACTGTCTTTTCCTGAAAGCTGATAAGTCTGGAATAGAAAGAAATATTTGAGATGTTAATTCCAAAGTAAAATTATCTTCCCAATTATTAAGTAGTTAATGGTTTAGAGAAATAATAAAGAAAAGAAGGGAAGCTTAAAAAAAAGAAACTACCACCCAAGAACAAAACAAAACAAAACACACCCCACAAAACTTGCTTCTGTTTCTTGGCTGGGTATTTCTGCCATGCAGTACAAATCACATTGAGTAAAAAATACTCATAATCATCTTTAAAAATGAAAATAAAACTGAAAAATCCCCAAGTAATATATAACAGCCACTTCACTGGTGTTTCTGAAGATGTTCTTTGGATGAGAACTTCAAGCAGAGGTTTACATTGAGGATGGTTGCTCCTCGATGTTTATCTCAGTGCATCAGACAGAAACAAACACACTTCATAAATGACCAAAGACTTTAGCCTGTAATGGATCCTAGACTGCTTATTTGGGATAACGTAATTAATAAATAATAGAAGAGAGTGAGGGCTAGTGAGCCTTATGCTACTGGAGAACATTTTAAAACAAGAAATTATTTAAAGGATTGGGTCAACACAAATGAATAGTAAATCCCACTAGTTCTGTCTGGAAAACATTATCTTCTTTCTGAGGAAGATGGAGTCTGATGTTCATGTAGCCTGATGTTTGTTTGTTTCTCTTCAGAAACACTGTTGAGCAAGAGCATTGTTTATTCTTGATGCTTTTGTGGTCTTCTGTTCTTCTAATGTGCCCTTTTGCTTCTCTGTTCACTTGTGTTGAGCTGTGGAGTTGGGGAGGAGCTCTGAGGAAACAAAAAAGCACGTGTAAGAGTGCATGAAGATTTAGAAGAACTGGAGGATGTAAATGCAGAGGATTGCAGATGGGATAGTCCATCTTAGCAGGACTTAAAGGGTGAATCAGACAGAAAGGGTGAGAAAAAGCCTGAGAAAAAAAACGACCAGTAATGTCAGAAATCATGTTTCTGTGAAGAGGTACTTGATTAAGTGACTGGACAGCTGCAGGATGTTCTACACTGTGCAGGTCACCTGTGTTCAAGGCAGCAAGGGATCGAGAGTATTTGTAGATAGCACTAACAGAGGCAATCTGACACAGGCATAAGACAACCAGCTTGTATGTTCCCTATTTTAAAAAGCCATAATTCCCCCTGCAAAGCTATTTATACAGTGATAATACTCTGAATAGGGAGATAATTGTGCTAAGAGTTTCCTTATGCTGTGCACTACATATGTATTTCATGCCACCTACATCATATGTGGCAGACAACTACTTCACTCCCACTTGAGTTTGGGAAGCTGTAATTCATCCCAAGCACGTGAGCATTGACTCCCCTTCCCATAAGCAGAGCTCCGTGCAGAAATGCTGGCGGATGGGGTATTGGCCATAGCAGTCACCAACAAGTAACCAGCCCATAATCTCCAGAGACCATCCCTAGAAACTTTTTCAGCACAGTGAGATGGTACTACAGTTCAGGACTGCACTGCCATTACAAAGTGAAGCATATCCAGATTCCTTTGTCATTCATACTCAGCAATAGCCGTCTTTACTGGATGACAAGGGTGCTAGAGCAAAATTACTTAATAACTGGAATTAACAGCTTTTCTAAATGCTGGTACCCACAGTACCTAAAACAGAAAAAATGGTGACACGCCTCTGAAGCTATGAGCAGGACAGCTTCATATTTGACACACTAATTTAAACTAATGCTTCCTTTAAACCCTTATATATTTATTCTTGTGTTTTGCATGCTATCATTTGTTGTGCTGTATGTGTTGATTTGCCTCTCCTAGCTATCACCAGAAAATAAGGACATATTGATGTAGAGGCAGAACGACACCAGTAGGAGCAGGGAAATAGGGATATCATGCACAGCTGCACACCCATTCTTCAAAAGCAATACAACGCAAACATCTGGAGCCAGTTAGCACATTGACTCCCAAATCATACTGCATCTTTTGGAGCATCTTTTGTTGAAATAATCACAAAGCTGTCTATAACCTTTCCTGCCAATTTTATCTTTTGCCCAGCCCAGAAGTGGCCTAGGGTTTAGAACACTGCTTTTAAATGGGGAGAGGGGAGGTGGAAGGTACATGAAAAAAATAAGCACATTTTAAAATGCTGTAGTGCCAACTAATTTTTCTTAGATGTCATTCATCTCTCATCAAAATAATAGTTTAGAACATTACCGGAAACACTGTAGAAGAAAATGAAATGAAAACTGAACTGAAGAGAAAACATGAGTTGTACCTGCAGCAAGTGAAAATTTCCTACCAAAATATTTGGTACACTGAGAAAACCACTCATTTTCCAAAGTAACAACTGCATTTTAATCTTTATCCATCGGCTCCCTCTAATTAACAATAAGGCTGTAACAATCTGTGTAATCATCTTCAAGAGGACACTGGCCCTCATTAAGATCTCAATGCTTTGTTCGCAGAATCTGAAAAAGTCTCACCAAAAAGACAAAGGTTAATACTAGATTAGCAGAAGCATCAAAGTTTGATTGGTAATCTTGAGAGGTCTCTGCTAGACACATTGCATAAATTCTTGCCAAGAGTTTAATTTTGTTTTAAGACAGTTTGAAATCTTTTTTTTTTTTTTCTTCTCTGTTTTGGCCTTTTGTTTTTGTTTGCTCCTGGGGATGTACGAACAGCCTGCTGAGTTCATCTGCTTTATGTCAGTCAGAAATGTTTCTGTACAAGGCAGAGGGAAAAGAACATTGCTAATGGAAAATACTGATTTAAGAAAAACAGCAAAATTATTCTGAGCATATAATAATTCCTTCTCAATATTTGCAAATTATTAAAGCCACTGGAAAGAAACTATTTAAAAGAGTAATTAAATCCATAAAACAGAACAGATTGAATTTCCAGTTGGTTTTGTATCATTCACTTAAAAATGGACTAATAACAAATTTTGCAGAGATGTGTAATTTTTGCAGAAGCATAATTCACAACAAAACAAATTTCTTCCTTGCTTTTATTTTCCAAAAATATTCCAGTTTGATTGAAAGAAGTGGAACTAGTAATGGTAAACCAATCAATTTCACTCACTTTTGCTCATGAACAGGACTCCATATATGTGGATTCAAGTGCAGGACTATGATTTTCAAAAGGATGTGAAGAGCTTCTGAAATGTGCTGCATTTCCCTGATTAGATTTTTTAAAATTGTATTTTGTTGATGGCAAAGGATATATTTAAGGAAGATCCACTTTCTTCTAGTGAAAAGCTCATTGACGTTTTAGGGTGCAATTCAATTGCTACTGCACACCATTCAAGAAACTTGGAGACAACTAACACAGTCTCACTCTCATTCATACATGCTTTCATACTGTAGAGGGAAGAAAGCAGAACAAAACTAGACTTAAGTCTGTTGTCTCATTCCGGTATGGTGAAGAGTCTATGCCAAAGCCTAAGACGTTTCTTTTTTGTATTAAAGAGTGTTAATTTGTCCAAAGCCCAGGGAATTCCATAGGAGTATTTGCAATTAGTTCACTGGCCTGAAGTCAAGCCTCAAATCAAATGAGACATTAGTAATCAAAAAGGTATTTAAGGATGGTTTAGTGGTTACATTATATACATATAAGTATTTTGGAACGGTGCTATGTCACATAAATTTAGAACTAAATATTTTTCGAGTCACTTATGAAAGAAAATAACCATTATTTTACTTTTGCTTCATTTTAATACTTTAAATTTTTAGTTGCAATAGATTTTGTCAATTGGGGGGGGGTAAAAAAAAAGGTGCATTTTATACCAGCACAGGAAACCACACACACATACACACATATTCTATAAGTGTGTATAAATAAGCACTATTGAAATTTTTCTGCTCCTTGTTGCGTTCAGCATGTATTCAATGTAATGGCATGTGAAGGGTAAAATAACAAGTTAATTTCTTTTTAAGTGAAAGATAATTTATCAGCTATATTATATGAGCAACTATGTCTGCATGTATGTATTTCTACACGTATAAATACAACACGCTAGCAGTGACTTTTGTGGTCTGCACACTGCATCGGACTGTGATTTTAAATATAACTAAGTCACCTACTTACTCAGATGGAGAGCAAGAAAGGATAATTGCATTAAATAATTAATTAACAGGATGAAAGTGTAACAAAGATATCTGAACAATAGGGCAGAATTTCAAGGTCTCATCTGGAAATAAACTGAACTAGTGCTTTTGCTGATTACATTTAGATATAATTTCCAATACATTAGAGAATTTACTATGCCCTTCAAGAGCTGGGAAAGCATCAATTCAAGGCACTTGGTTTTGAAAGTATTTTAAATATTACCAAGGAGACACTTTTCTTCCTGTCTGATGATCTCCTTTTGGCTCCAGTATCAAAATCATTATATATTTTTTGTAACCATAAAGCCATATCAGAATGCCTCATCCTTCACAAATGCAAGTTAAACTTCACTTCTGATTAAATTTGAATGAAAGGAGATCACTAATTTCTAACAAACTTGATGGACGTCTGTCTTTGTTGTGATGCCTACAGAAATTGAATCTCTTAACAAGTCAATCAGCATTACACAGAAATGCTAATACATGGGAGAGCTTGGCAGGATGAAGAAGAAAAGCGTATTCTCCATTGCGCAAAGCCCCTGAAGCAAGGAGTAGCCTCTGATGAACCAAACGATTTTCAAATGACACAAACGGCCTTCAGGCAGAGTGTCCTTCTACCTGAAATACCTATTTTTCCAGTATTGTTCCATAGGGGTTCAACAGGGACTTTTGGCCCATTCAGCGTGGAGCTGGAGCAATGCCACACTCAGGTCCATGTGTGGCTCCACAGATGTGGGCACCCACTTATGGGCTTTCCTAACAGTGAGTTTGGGAAATAAGGTCCTTTGACTGATGCACTTTTTTGGGATAAGCTAGCCAGGATACTGAAATCTCAAAGACCAGCTCCAGAAACAAACAAACAAAAAGCCTGAAAGCCGCCGCATTGTGCTGCTCCTGACATGTGTGGGATGACAGGTATGAACCTCTTCTTCCCAGCCACCTGCACTGCTCCTCACCCTGCAATTGTCCTGGACACTGCCACGGCAGCGAAACCGGAGTGGGAAACACAGAGCCCACTCTGGTCTAAACAGGGAGCTAGCTCAGTAGGGCAGCTTGTGAGAAACGATTTATGAAGTTTAAGTCCAGAAGGGACCATTAGATCATCTAGTTTGACCTTCTGTACATCACAGGCCATTACATTTCATCTAGTTATGGCTGTATTGTGCTCCATTAACTTTGTTTTATTTATGTGTGCTTTCCTGTAAGGCAGCTAGACTTAAAGTCGGGGCAGGGAGAGGTGGATACTTGTCACTTCCCTTGGAAGTGTGTCTAACAGCTGGTCTCTCTTGGATCAAGTAAGGAAAGGTGTATTCTCAGTTTTCATCTAAATATATCAGACCTTTTTCTAGGTTCTGGCTTTGTTGTGCCTTTCTGCACTAAATTAAAGATCCTGTGAGCAATGCCTATTTTCCTTCCATCATCAGATTATTTCTTGTTTATTCGCTTCAGTTGTTTTCTGATAAGATAAGCTGAATTTATTACGTTCCTGTCTGGAAAATGCTCTACTTGTTTCAGCCCTAGTATCAGTTTTGTGTTTCTTTGGTTTTTTTCAGCATCATTTTACAATTGTGCAGGATTCTCCTAGTAGTCAGCTTTGTACTGTACAGAGAGGTAAAATTACCTTAATCTCCTCTCCTATTCACTTCTTCCTTGTTCCTACACACAATGCTCTTACTAACTTTGTTATCACATCAGTGGAATTTCTCATGTTCAATTGCTTTTTGCATAGTGTCCCCTAATGCCCATTCAGGGCCACAGAGCCCAAGGATATGTTTCCACATGCTCTCAGGACTGCCTGCCTTCTTTGCTCCTAAGCATACAATCCAGCACTTACCATACATTTTATTTAATAGATCCAGGGCCCTGCTGTATGGATTTTTATTTTTTTTATCACTTCACTCCTTTCCCTGGTGAGCAAACTATCAAACTCTATAGAACCCTCCCATAAATGGCATCTTTCAGCCTCATGAAACCTGACAATCACATTAAAAATGAAAGTGCTAATGCACACTGAAAGTAACTCTGAGTTCCCTGAATTCAAGGCCTATTTGTGTGCGTGGTCTTGGTGACCTCAAGCATTTGCATTGCAAAGCTTAAGGCTGGAAACAAAAATCAAGATCCTAAGTGTTATTATCATTCTTAATTTTGAATTCTCCAGGTCTGTGAGATCACATTTTCCATGTTATTTCCATCAAGACTGAAAGCATGCAAAGGAGAAAAAGAAGACAACTGCTTATTCAAATTAGAAGTTCTTAATAATGAAACTACTACCCTATTGAATTGCAGACCTTGATGGACTTGCAGAAGTCAGCAGAACTACAAAAAGTTACTGAAATGCTTTCTCTTAAAAGCTACTATTTTCTCAAGTACAGTTAGCAAGTCCAACATGATAAACAAACAGTTAACTGAAGATAAGCACTGTGGGATTTCTTTGTTCGTGTCAGTTTGTTCATCCTGAACATAAGGTCAATGCCACAATCCTCTTTTTTCTAAGACTACAGCACTCTCCTGCGAAAACAAGAGATGTTGTAGTTTGCATTTATATTGGTCACAAAGTAGAATTAGCAAACTCAGTGAACATCATGTCCCATTGCTATAAAGCTTATTTTATTTCAATGCATTTGTGTATGCCCCTTTGTTTCACAGAGGTGTACATCAGCTTTTGAATGCAGTGTTGGAAAACGAGAGACAATGTGCACTGAAGCTGGAAAAATCCCATGCTTTATAAATCAAGGGGACAATCTGGCCTTCATTATGGAAAACTCAGGGTGAAATCCTGGCTCCATTGGAGTCAGTGGAAAAACTCCCATTGACTTCACAGAGGTCATGGTTTTGCTTTGCTTTCTAATGTGAGTGTTGGAGAGATTAGTCTGTGCCTCACATGTTTTCCCAGGTTGTGGGCTCACCAGCCTTCAGTCTGCAAAGCAACAAATTAATTGAGACACATCCAAATAATTGTCATCTTCTCGCAATCTTCAGTGTCTCTCTTAGGGCTAGTTACAAGCTGCACTCCCATACTTGGTAATAAATCCTGGTGTTTAGCTAACAGACCGCAGAGCAGCATTTCCTGAACTCTTTCAGTTCTCCTTCTCAAGATAAATCTTTTTTCCCCACTCCCACCAAGTTTCTCTTTCACCCTTCCAGGTGATGGGCCTGGGATGGAGGGTGCAGGTACAGGGTCAGCCTGCTTTCTGCCCTGGCGTGCGAGGCCTTGGCAAAGCAGAGGCAGCAGAACAGCTTTTCTCTGTGACGGATGGATGCTTTCCTCAGTGCGTTGCTCCCAGGACACATCACCAGAGAAACTCATGATGCCAGACAAAGGGATAATTGAGTAAGTCAAGAGTAATTGATGCACGTGCTGTCAATTGGGTAGATGTACCCCATGTACTTTGGGTTAAAAACCACTACTACCAATGCTCTTTACTCTGAATACCCCATGGTTATGCACACCTACTGCAGACAGGCTGTTCTTTCAAGGTTTTGGCATAAAAAAAAAAAGCTGCAAAAATCTTTATACGTGCAAGCAGGAAACCTCTGCCCCCAACCCATAACAAAGATACATTTGGTGAACAACTTAAGAAAAGCGCTGTAACAGGGAACCAGGTCTGGACAGTGCACATGAGGGCTGATACCATCTGATTTCCTGCCACAGAGAAGTACTGGGAGGTGTGGGGGAGCAGAGTGCAAGGGAGCAATGCTGCCCTCGGACCTGCTCCTGGTTCCCTGCAGCCTTTCACCTTGTTTATTGCTTGGCAGCTTGTTCTTATGCCTCTTGGTGCCTCCCTGTGGGCACCTATGGAAACTCTACCTTCTGGATCATCCTGCTTGTTCTCTTTGATTTGTCAAGAAAAAAAAACAAACCCAAACCATAAAAGGGCACGCAAGTCCTATCAGCTGGCAAAGAATGACATTTCTCTTCTGTTTTCAGCTGCCACTCACAAAGATGGTGAGGAGAAAACGCTAGTGGTGGTCTGCTGCTGAGCAAGGGATTAAATAGCGCGCTTGGATGCAGGAGACCTGGCCTGAAGTCCCGTCTCAACAACATTCAGAGCTTGGATTAGAGACAAGTGCAAAGCCTATAAAATTCTCACTGCATGCAGATCCTGTCTGTTCTTGTGATTTTTAAGTCCAAATGCAAAACAAAGCATTTTTGTGCTTCTAGAAATGTTTCTTTATTTTCTTTTTCTTCAGCCAGCACTGCTCAACCAAACAGACCTAACTTCACAAGTCACTTTGGCTGATCCAAAAGCTAATCTGTGCAGTGCTACATGAAGCAGACCAGTGGCCAAATCTCCAGTTGGTATCAATCACTGACCCTCCATTTAAGTCAACAGCCAATGGGGGTAGATGTCAGCTTTATGGTCTGGTTCCTGCTATTTCCCTGGTCCTATTTGCACATGCCAATGGGTGCCACAAGGCAAAGCAAACACGGCCCTGGAATTAGTTTTCTGTGGGTAGTAGCTCTGTGCAGAAAAGTGTAGAGGCAGGCCAGGCATAGACTTTCATTTCTGTCATCCAAAAAGTTGAGAGTGAGCTCTTTTTCCCGGCTATAGTTAAATGTTAAGAGAGGACAGAGACTAATCCTAAATTAATCCAAGCCACATGTATTTTATTGCAGCTGTCAAGGTCTCCTGGGATTCTCCAGCAGTCCTAATCTACACAAGTCTGGGGCCATTGCTGTCTATGGGACAGTTTCACAAAGGGTTGCTCAAAGTTCAGCCTTTTATAAATATTTGGATAAGGGATACTCATAAAGATGCTGCTTATAGTGACTGGGGGTAGTTAACTCGTCATTACGAATGCCCCTGCCCATGGGGGGCCCTCCTCTGACACGGTCAGTGTGATCAGGCCTGGCTTTGCACAAGGCTGGAGAATGCTAAAGGCAAGGAGACAGTCATGCTGGTAGAAGGACCTGCAGCAGCTGTGACTTGTGCATGTACATTTGTGTGTGTGCACGCAGGCAGAGGGACACAGGCAGCTGAGGGCAGCAAGCTGCTTCCCCAGCTTCCCCTCACCCATCTTAGGCATCTCTAGATTGCGCAAGTGGGTATGAGAAAATCTGGCCCTGAGCCTTTGCAGATATTTGGTTATAATCAGGAGCCCATTAGCAGTAAAACTATTAATCTTCTCATAGATGTTTAGAGAATAAACCACAAACTGTGCAATAACAGCCAGTAGGGAGGGATGAAGCATTAAAAGGTATTCTGTCACAGCCCAGTGTCAAACCATGGCTACAGGGCTTGATTGAAGAGCAGTGAGCTGTGATCCCTGCACCCCTCTGGCCTCCCAGCAGGGCCAAGGTTAGAAAGTGAAATGTGACCTGCAGGGAAGACCTAATCTTGCAAATGTCCCCAGCCTGTTTGGCTGCAGGGGAACTCAGTTCTGGCCAGGCTTGGGAAAGGGTCCTTTGGAAAGATTCAGTGGTGGGTACAAGGTTGGGTCAGGCTTGATTAAGCTGTTGAGGGTCTGCTCCTTTTGCATATGATGTAAATTAATTAGCTTTTGTCTTTGATATGAAATTTACCATAGAAGAAAAATTTTTCCAGGCTATGGGTCTTTTTGAGAAGCACATGAAGATCTGTTCAGCAAACGTGCCATTAACTGGTGCACTCATCTGCCATCTAGACCTGATTTTTCTCTTTGGTTTATTTTAAAGAAGGCTTAGGGGAGACCTCATCACCATCTTCCAGTACTTAAAGAGTGGCTACAAAGAAGATGGAGACTCCTTTTTTACAAGGAGTTACATGATAATGGGTGCAAGTTACTCCTGGGCAGATTCTGACTGGACACAAGAGGAAAATTTTTCACAATGAGAACAATCAGCCATCAGAATAATCTCAGGGAAGTGGTGGATTCCCCAATATTGGACACTTTTAAGATTCAGCTGGACGGGGTGTTGGGCCAACTTGTCTAGAGCGTGCTTTTGTTTAGATGCAGCTTTTGCCAAGAAAAGTTGGACCAGATGATCTTTGAGATCCCTTCCAACCTGGTATTCTACGATTATATATTATTCACTGATGCTGTTGAAGCATGATGTGGTCATTTGGCAGCCACCTGGGAAAGCAGGAATTACCATGTAACATCACTAAGATGCTAGTGTCATCATCCTATCTGAGCAAAGTGTCTGTCCTTGGGTGGCTTGACTTCCCCTTCCCATTACACCATCTTCAGCAGAGCAAAAACAACTGCCTCTAGTCCTAGCCCTAGGGCAGTCAAGGAGGAACTGTGAATAATATAAAGGAGGCAAAATCTCACAATCCAACAAGTTGAAAATATTGGTGACTTCCTCTAGTTTCAGCAGAACTGGCAAAACCTGAGCTTTTTGTCTGTCTTTGTATTGCAGGATGTCTTCTCTTCTCATAGCTTTGTCTTTGACAGTGGGAGAGTTCACACAGATTGACCCCAATATTAGGAGGACAGATATTTTCATAGGGTCAAGAGGAAATCAGAAGTCAGTGGTTTTTGCTTACCTCACTGTCTCTGAATGTTTGCCCACTGGTGGTGTTTATTTTAGTTCCATGTGAAGTAGGATGGGCTCCTGCTTGTTGAATCTATACGTCTTCATAAAGCAATGGTTGGGTGTTCAGGGTCATAGTACATGGGACATGCACATCATAGTCATAAATGTGGCTGCACCTTGAAATGCACCAGAAGGGTGTTGCATGGGACAGGTGAGCTAGGGGTGCACCAATTAACAGCAGAATCTGTCCTGAAACCAAGGCAAACACTGATACTTTAGCCTGTAGTCATCTCCATCTTGCTCCTGCCACAAAGATTTCTGGATAGCCCAAGCAAGAGAAATGAGATTTCTGTAGAACCATTAAGGTTTTAGATGTAAGAATGTAAGTACTGTTCAAAAGAAATAAAAACTGGCTCTAAATGAATACTGAGGGCACCGCTGATTTGAAGATAACAGCCACCTCCTGTTTGCTTAAGCTGTGATGTGTACACAAGCCAACATCTACACCAGAGCTTGATTAGACTGCTATCTTTCTTGCTGAACATGAAAAGACGCACATGCACAGAGGGTAACAAACTAATTATCCAGACCACTGGTATCCAAGATACAGTCTATGAAGATTAATGTTTGCATTTTCCCTTAGAGTGAGAGATAGTGGCCTTAAATAAATTGCACTGAATTGCAGTAACGGACAATGAGAATAAATCAGTTTCCTATTTCATTTCAAGCCCTATTATATAATCTCCAGCTATCTGAGGTGATTTCCACAGCTGGCAGACTACAGTCATTACCCCCCGGTTATGTATTGAAGTTGGTAATCTCTTCAACACAGCAGTAAAGGCTACTGCAACATCAGTGGCTTCTGCTCCCTGAAACCCTGCCCTCTCTTTCCACAGCAAACCCAGCACCCGCAGCCCTGGGAGCTGAAGCAGCAGTCCTTGAGAAGGTCCATCTGCTTTCCCCATCCCCGTTTTTTACCCCTGGAGACAATGTGGTTGCTCCAATGGTGAGCGATGTCAGCTGTGAGAGGGACGGTGGGACGGAGGGAGGGTTCCATCAGGAACCTGACCCATTTGCAGGCTGCCAGGTCCTAAGTAATTCCCACCTGCTCTCAGCCGAGTGGGTCAGACTCATGGAGTCTGACATCGGCATGAGGTCGCAAAACCATACGTCCCTGAGGGTGAATCACCAAGAATGAAATTCCTCAGGGTTTGCCCTTCATTTGTAATGGTCACTGCTTCATAGCAGTCTTTCCAGTGTATGAAATTGCTATGCAGGCAATGAAAAGAAAAGGAAAAGAAAAAGGAAAAGAAAAAGAAAAAGAAAAAGAAAGAAAAAGAAAAAGAAAAAGAAAAAGAAAAAGAAAAAGAAAAAGAAAAAGAAAAAGAAAAAGAAAAAGAAAAAGAAAAAGAAAAAGAAAAAGAAAAAGAAGGCTGGCCTTGCTGTGACAAATAGTCACAAGAATAAGTAGGAGCTGTATTGTCAAAATGTCTCTGTAAACAAAGACCCCCACACTCAATCATTTTTATGTTTTATGGGGGTTTTTTGCTCTTAAGCACACAAACAAGATACGACTGTACCCAAACTGCCCTAATGTCAAGGATTTCCCAGCTGCTGAAAAGCCAATAAATGTAGCTCCTCGGCAGCTGGGCAGGATGGTGAGTCTGGGCTGAGCAGCACAGATCTTCCCTGTCATTCCTAGCTGGAGAAGATCTGGGCACAACATGAATTACACACGTGGGCAACCTGATCTCGAGGCAGGGAATGCAAAAAACGTGAGCCATGTCATGCACAATTCAGCTGGAGGACAGGTCAAAGGTATCGGGACATACTATTGTAACACTGAAATAAGGTGCCGAAGCGTGCACAAGGCAATATAATTGCATATAATTGCATACACAGGGTGCAGCCTGAAATGAAATGGCTGCGAAACTCAGGTGCTTTTTGGAAAAGTGCTCCAACCATCTGCTTTCAAATTGGAAATTGCATCTAGCACATTATCAGGGTTATTTGCCATCTTAGTGTTGCCCCAGAGGTTGCCTGAATGAGTAGGATCGGGAAAGTTGATATTAACAATAATTTATAGATGTATTTTTGCCAGTCTGGAGAGAAAAAAGCAGTATGAGTGGCACATTACAGGTGAAACTGGGGCCACGCTGCAGTTATCTTTTAGTTTAAATAGTTTTGGAAATGGTCCATGTGCGTTTTTATCTCAGTGCTTGGTTGTTGGGGGTTTTTTTTAATTCTTTTTGTGTTTTGGTTTGTTTTAATCTTATAAACTGAAAGGTGTTTATTTATGGCTCTTTGTTGGTTCTTGACTTGAGTGTTTTATGTTCTGTTGCCTTCTTAGGGAAAATAACAAACAAGTAAAGTGACACCTATTGTACTGATCCTTAACAGAGCCTGAAACGTGATGGTTCAGACTGTTGCAGAGATAATCAGAGCTTCAGGGCAGGCAGTGTGTTGCAGCCCTGAGTCAGAAACCTATTTCTCTGAATGCACATTGAAAAAAATACTTATAGCTTTGAAGCAGAACTTCACTGCCTTTCTAGGCTTGCATCTTATTTTATATGGCCACTGTACATTTAATTCTTTGGTTTGGGGCTTTTCAATGGGTGTGTGGGAGTACAACTCTATGTGTATGTATACACGCACTCTCACATAATAGAGAGCTGTTGGAGCTATTTTGCAGGCACACATTGTCTGGCTTGTCAGCTGTCACAGGTACTTGTTGATTTTATTCGCAGAGCCAACCAAATTAAAAAAAAAATAAAAATCCAAGCAATCTGATGTCTTCTGTACAGATCCATCACTCCATCACATGACCTTGGACCTCTGAGACCCCTGCACATTGTGTAGAAAGCATGAAAAAGGATGAATAATAGAAGTTTGGTCATGTAGTTACATGCATTTATTGGCACCTTTTATTGCTTGGTTTCACAGCTAATTTAGTAGCACTAGTTTAGTTGCACTAGTTTGTGAGACAGTAATGAACATATTCATTTTGCCAGAAAAATTTATGATTGTTTGCAAGTTGTAAAAATAATTAAAATAACAAAAGCTTATTCAGTCAATATTGATTTTGGGTTCTTTACAGAAAGAACTTTTTGCCATAATGCCAAGATAATTAAAAATTAGTCATTCTGGGGGGTACTGAAAGCCTTTCTGGCGACACTGGGTGCCAGGGTGCTTCCATGGGCACTTAGGTACATCTTACAAATCTGTCTATGTGTCTTCTCTTGTGTTTGTACAGTATCTATCCCTGAGGACAGAAAAGGTAATCTTAACATCAAATTATTAAAATATCAGATTGCACAGCCATTTCTGAAGTACTCATTAATTGCTTTGTTCAACATAAGTATTTTTACTTACCTTGAAAACTCCAAAATACTTCTAATATAGGCAGAAGTATATGAAGTTTAACTAGACTGTATTTCTCTAAGAATATATCAACAAATAATTTGTACAGCAGTACCCTTTCAGACTTCTGATTCAGGTAGCATCAGGTAAGAGTCTTAATCTTATATTAAGATAATAGAATATATTTAAGATATTATATTTAATATATTTATATAATATATTAATAATATATTATTAATATAATATACAATATATTTATTATATCATATAATATATTATAATATAATATATTATTATATAATATATAATATATTTAATATATTATATTAAGATAATATAATATATTAAGATAATATAATATAAGTCTTAATCTTATATTATTGCCTCCTCCTCCCCTCTCCCCCCGCCCCATTGTTATGAATAGGTAAGGAGATAATATTCAGGATAAATAAAGTAAAATCATTGCTGCTTGCCTTTCTTTCCCTCCTACCAAATATTTAGCGTTTTAACCATAAACTAACTTGCAAGCTCCTGCAAAAGCTGTGTTTGCCTCTAATCAACAACTTCCCCAGGAAGTTGGTGTTTAAATGTCTCATGGATTCATTGGACAAAAGGGTGCTTTTTTTGATTCATTGTCTAGTCTAGGTGAGCAAACAAGGTTTCTAATGTTGGAGCATCTTCAATGGCCTATGATCAACCTCTTAGAAATGGTGAAAACAGCATCTGAAAAACTCCAAGTATGGGAAAATCCAGTGGTACACTTTTTCACTGGTAACCACCCTCGGTGTTAACAACATGGCTGATTTTTTATTTCTATTTTTTTCCTTCAAGTTCCACAACTGGATTTTGATCTGCTTCTTTCTTACCAGTAGAGTCGTGAGGATTATCTTACATTGGTGTGTAAGACACAGTGACGTGCTTGAACAAAAGAAGTGGAAAGCACCAGTACAGGTGCATGTTTCTTGTGCAGGTTAATATGTCTCCCAGTATATCCTCAATATGAGGTAAACACATAAATTTATACAATTTATTCATTCTCATCTTCTCAGTTTCCAAAAATAGGTGTTCCCTGCTCAGCTGAAAGGGTAGTTCCTTTTATTAAAAGCAAGAAGCTTGCTTTGATCTTCTACAGCTTAAGCATAATTGAGTCTAGACAACCTTCCAACTAGCTTGTCCAATTTATAAATGGACAAAGAACGTACATACTAAATGTTTTAAGGATAAATAGACCAATATTTAAAAAGCACTAAGAGCCCTTTCACTCAATATGTTCCCAGAACACTGTACTATTTCCAATTATCCTGCTTTTCTTCAAACCTAGAAACAACAAATGAATAACAGATGTCAACTTCTATTGAAGGCTACTTACTGAATGCTAGCTGCTCTTGCTTATTGGAAACCCTTTTAGAATGATTTCCCTTTCTTTCTGTTACCATGACAATATTTGACCTAATCCCATGGCTTTTTTTCACATCTAAGAACACTATGTGGGCAAGTGGAATTATCATTAAAATGAATCTTATTCACAGCTAATAATGAATGTCTTAACTGTGCCCTTGTTTGTAAGTGTTACGTTCTTATTATGATTCCTTCAGGAAAGATCGTATGGAAAATACAAATCCTTAACTTCCTTTGATTATAAATAGTTGCTTATTCCTTGGCTGTAGTAGCCTATGCATCATGTTGCTATGAAAATACTCTCTTGTGGTGTTGAGAAAGTTCTACTGTCCTACAATGGGACAAACTTACCCTGTCACACACCTTCTTCATGAACGTGTAAAGATCAGCCTCCAAAGTTATCTAGATATCAAAAAATCTATTCAAACTATCTCGTGCATTAAAAACAAAAAAAAAAAAATTGAATTCTAGATTTGATGTGTTTTTAAAACACCTCTAATACTGAAAGTACATTAATTTGTAAATATAAATGCTGGCACATAGATCTCTAGCTATTCTACACGAGCCCCCTCCACTCCCCATCCCCAAATCCCTCTGGGCTAAATGATAGTCCATTTAAAAATATGCTTCTTAAAACCTCATGTAATAGAGCAACTAATGTGGGAGAGATACATGCATTAAAATGATATCTGTAGGAAATACATTTTTCTCAGTTTTCCTTTTATGTGCTAGCAAAACCACAATTACATTATTTAGGGTCACTTACACATGTGGAAATCATTGGTGTGGGCATCCAGAGGAGTAGAGGACTGTAGTACAATCAACATAAGCTTATTTAAAAAAAATGCATGTAAAGCTAGCTTGATATCTTTTCTGCTGGGGTTACAGGTTTGACCATTAAAGGTAATAATGTTAATGTAATGTATTTAGACTTCTGTAAAACAATTGGTCTGATACCATATGACATTTTGATTAAGAAATTAGAACAATACAAAATCAACATGGCCCACATTAAGTGAATTAAAAGCTAGCTATACTATTTATTAATTACTTGGAAGAAAAATTAAAATCTTTACCAACAGAGACAGCAGATGACACAAATATTGGGGAGAACTAAATAGTGTAGAAGACAAATCACTGAGAGAGGGAGTGAGCTTACTCACTCGGTAAACTTGTTCATCCAAACAAGTGCATTTAAACAGAGCCAAATTCATAGTCATAGAGCCAAAACCCAGCCTGTGCCTACAGGTGGGGGCAGATCAGGGGAAAGGTTTCAGCAGCCACAGTAGGCAAATGGTTCAGCCTTTGTGTTTGACTCCCATAAAGTCATTCCTGCAATACTACATCCAGCTCTGGAAGGGATCAGAGATGAGCTAATGGTGTGATCAAAGACAGCAGAAACATGTTTTGCAAAAATACCTCGAGGACTGTCATCTATTTACTGGATTGAAAAGAAGGTTAAGGATTAACCTGCTACGGAACTGCTGACTGCCTGTGCAAGGAATGTACATTTGATGGGTTTGGTCCTTTGGAGAAAAGTATATGTCTCAATGCCTGGAAGCTAGAACTGGCCAAGACAAAGTTAAAAGTGAAAAGGAAAATTAGACCACTGAATGTTATTGACAGAATTGAAAGAATCTGCAAAAAGCTGAAGGAGATTCTTGATTGCTGGTAAGTTAAACTAGTGTTGAGATTAATTTCTAGAAGTTATATGGTAATGGAAGTGAGATCTGATACAGGGTAGTCCTCTGATCTGCATAACACAGGGAACAATAATAAGAAATTACAGTTTTGGCCACTTATAATATGTAAAAGCAAATCTATGAAATTTGGCCCTATTACCAGCAATAAAAAAACCCCAAACAAACAAAAATGTCTCTTAATGGTCTATATGTCTAATACCAAAGTTATAAGCCCCAGAGGAACACTTTGTCTTAACATATGCATGCATGCATGTGTCTGTATGCAACCGTGTTTGAAAATGTTAAATATGTTCCAGAAACATTGCCGTCTTCAGGGGAATGGGGAAAGGCAGGCATCTTTGGAAGGTGAAATCCCCATCGATAAGCTCCCCTAAGCCCTTCTTCTTGTTAGTGAATGACTAAAAGCTCTGAATCCTCAACCGCTGGGGTCCAGGCAGCCCCCTGCAGTCCCTTCCAGCAGCTTCAGCCTGGGGGACTTTGAGTCTAAAAACTCCTTTGGAGAGAGACTGTCTCATGGTAATTTCATGCAGCTTGACGCTTCTTGACAGCTGTTTACTTGGAGCACTTGGCACATCTTGGTGACTCAACTGACTTCTTTTTATCAAGAGAGAAGTAGGTCACCATCAGACTGTGATGACACCAATTTCAAGCACAATTTGTTGTATTTCTGTCAAGTATGGAAATTAAACCTGGTCATCTTGTGTATGAGTTTATAATGTCCTAGCTTAGGTGAACCTCTGAAAATCCTGGTAGTTGTCTTTGGAACTAAAGAGTGGGCTAGGATGCATAGATACCCAACAAATCCTAAGTGCCAGCTGTAGTGAAGCACTTAGAGTACAGCACCTCCTTTACATCTATCAGTAGACATTCTCATTATTTATGTATATATGCGTATACAGACATATGTATTTATGTACATATATATGTGAACATTTTCATGTTATGTATTTTATGTACATATTTATAGACACACACACATACATACACACACATACATAATTTACTAAAATGAGCACCTGTATGTCATCCTAATGATTTTCTGACAATTCTTAAACCAGTGCAAATCCATAATCCGTTCTTCTTTTTTTTCCTCTCTTTTTTTTTTTTTTTCTCCACTTTGATTAGCAATTTAAAAACAGATTTTCTACTGGAAATTTCCCATTCCTGGAAAACAAATGAACTTCAAGTTATTACCTGAATATAATAGTGAATGCTAACATTCCGAGGGTACCCCAATATTGCCATTACACAGCTGATCACAGTGTTGAAGACCATCGCCATCTAGCATCTGTCTCACTCTATCACTGTAGAGCTAAAGCAATGTTAGGTAATAAGCATGGGAGGAAGACCGCCTCTCTAAAAATGTGAACAAGTACTCAGTAAATAATGTTCCTAACTAAAACAAGGACATTGTGGCAAGAGACCTTCCTTCCCCCTTCTTTACTTTAATCAAAAAGCACTCCATGTAATTGCAGGAAGCGGTGCATTTTGCCTTCAAAAAATGTGTCTTTCAACTACACTCAAACCTGTACCTGGGATATATTAAGCAAATGGACCAAGCTGGAAGGAGACAATTCAACTTAATTTCAGTCTTGATATTACCTGCTCCAGTCAACTGTATTTCTAGGATTAGAGGCATACAGTATTCTGAAGCAGGAAAGGAATCCGTCTGTGTTTTCTTCCAGAATACAGTTATTAACTGGAGATTGAAAATAAATTTTGAAAAAAATTACCGGAGGACTTTCTTGAAACTTCCAGCTTTCCTGTCCTGATGTTAAGCCTAGGTTTCAGAGGTGTTTAGCACAGAACTGCCTTAGAGTGGTACGTTGCCATATGCAGCTTCCAGACACAAAATGTGCTTGCAGCGGCCCAAGGCATTACACTGAGTTACGTGCCCACCTGTGGCATGTGAGCAGTACCACTGATTTCAGGGAGGCTACTCCTGTCCAAAGTCTGGCAGGTGATTAACTACATTTGCTGCATCAGGACCCACTGTAGCTTTGGACTGGGCTCCAAAGCTAGGGAAAATGGGATTTTCATGTTTTGTGGTAACAGGAGGAGTAAGATGTGCCAGGATCAGAGAAAATACCTGTCATAAAGAACAGTCTGCGTAACCATTTTTTGGTTGGTCTTGAGCTACATAAGAAGTGGCTAATGTCTGAAAATTCACCCATGTACTAAGAAACAGCAAAACACTTTTAAGATGTTTCACTTTTACTTCATTAAGTGTATATGATATACATAGAGTATCCAGGGCTCTTCTCTACACAGAAATTACTGTTATTCTGTGTACATAACATGTGGGGGCAGGGGGCGAAGCAAAGTAAGAGACCAGAATGGGAGGTGGGGGAAGAGGAAAGGACAGAGAGTGGTAGGAACATGCATTATTCACAATTATGTGGAATAGTATAGACAGAACTATGTGGCTTCTGTTCTAGTCAAAATTGCAACTTCCATATAAGCATTAGTTCTGACAAGGATTACTGTGATGGCAAATACTGACATATCACTACAATAAAAGAAACAAGTTGATGAAGCAGATCAGCTAGCCCACCCAACATAAAAACTTATTGCTTATAAACAAAGCAGCTAGCTTCATGGAGGTTAATTAATATTTTTGCTGTCCCCAGTTGTAGGCTAGAATCTACCAGCTCCAGGAAAATCTGTGTCTAACTGTGTTTGGCATCCTAACAAGCTGCAGTGGTTTTAGCTGCAAAGGCATGGCAAAGTCCTAATTATTTTGAAGGGGACACAAAAATGCACTTCAGAAGATAAACAGTGTCATTACAATGGCACATATTCTCTTCTCAAAAATTCACTTTTAAGCCTGCAATCATAGAAATATTAGTAGAGCGAAGTAGGTATGTTCCAACAGTACGGTTGAGTATGATTTCAAATACGTAAAAGCACAAGTTTTATGTGTCTGTGGTGTGTATATGTGTATGTAACTGCATTGACAATATGCTTGTAATTAAATATCTTCAATGGTTTGCACAAAAGACTTTGAAGAAAAGCTGCTGTTCTTTCCAGAGAATTACCTTCAACATATTGGGTGAAACTATGTCCCCTTTGTGTGAATTTCAAAAGTCCCAGCTTCACTAGTGCCAACTCTGTACTTTCTTTGTGTTCTGAAAGGAAAATAATGGCTTTTCTCACATCAGGAATAATGAGTAGAAGATTATGTCAAATTTCTGTTCCAAAAGACAAATATATGGAAGGAGTTTTTTCACTCTCTGTGAAGCATGAAGACTAAGTGCAATCTGTGCCTCCTGGCTGCAATGCATATATCTTGAATAGCATCAGCAAGTGTATTTTTCATTTCCTGTTGATATTATTCATTAAATGGATTGTAACTTTACATTTATATCATGTCAGCTGTGAGAAAGCAACAACGAAGGCATGCAGGTATTTGCCAATTGATAGAAAAAAACCCCAGACAACAAAACAATTTGCAAACTGATCCAAGAATAAAATTCCCAAGAAGTAGCTTTAATAACTTCTGTGGCATTAGGGGACCTGAAAACTAAAATCAGAGCAATGTTTTACATTTATTAAATCAGTTCTTAATGTCAGAAGGAAGCAAAGCTCATATGCAAGGGTCACTGTAAGCATCATGCTTGTTCAGATTTGTTTGCATATTCCTGTGGGTTTGTAACGATTTCCACATCTGCCAGACTCACACAAGGTGTCGGAATAGGCGTAGCTGCTGAAGCAGGTTGCAGCTGGTAGAAGTTGTGCAAATCTGCCAGACCTGCATAGCCACCCATCTTAGGTTTTTGTGTAATTCTCTCTATTTTAGTGTTGGAGCATTTCACACATTTTTATCCACTCACCTTCACAAAACCCTTGTAAACTGAGACCTACTCTTAGTGTCATTTCATTCAAAGACACAGCTACCAGAAAAAAAGACACAAGCCAATACTGTTGGCGCCTGGGCTGTCATAACTTCTCCCTGGCCAAAGAGAAAGTCCACAAAGGATCAGAAAGTTGAAACTGGAACTTTCTGAACCTCAGTTAAGATTGGAGCTACTGGACTGTGTTTTATTTCTGCATGCCTTCATCCTCCAAAGAATTGCCGGAGTTTACTTCTATGCCCCTCAGTTTCAATGGGCTTGATGAACTACAAAACCAAGCACACATGTAAGCCTTCACCTTTGACAGTTTAGAAGCGGAATAAATTCTAAAGAAATGCATGAGTTACAGAAGGCAAGCCTAAAACATGTGACTAACAAGAACTCATGCCTGGAAGTAGCAAAACTTTGGTATTTCATGGATGATTTTAGCAAATTAATTCTTGAAATAGTCATTAAGAATACATGTCCTCAGGGCCTTCTTACAGCTTCCAGAAAGTTAATTGCTGGTGAATTGGAGTTTTCTCCTGACAGGATTCAAGCAGATGCATTAGATTTTGTGGGATCCGCGCTGTATCTTCTGACCGTCTTGCACAGGCAGGGAGGAGACTAGTTGGTGCTGCCAGAGGCGTCCTGGGGAAACTGCCAGTGCTGTGAACAAGTGTGAAAAGTTTCTGCTGCCCATACCAGCGCTGGAGCTGCCAGTTAGCTGCTGCATCCAAAGATACCGTCAGGGAACTGGCTGTTTGGGACCATTTCGTTGAGGGGGATGGGGTTCTTCCTCTTCAGAGAAACACAGGTGAGCTTGGTGAGGGAAAACAAAAGAGTTAGGCTGAGAACTTTTACTTCCAGCAGTTTTTGCCGAGCCATATTTAGAACAAGAAAGCTCTTCCCTCATAGTGCTGACAAGAGCTATTTAATCTAATTGTTGAAGACATGAAGCAATTTCCAGCCTGAGTACATTAATTGACATTCAAATTACATTACCTTACATTCCTTCACTTGTCCAATGAGAAAAAAAAAAAAAAAAAGGAAAAGATAATTTAAATATGTCTGCTGGCATCAGAAAATCTGGCCCCAAAATTTGAGGGGCACTCAGGGGAGCTCAAAGCATATAAACTCAAATGTTGCTGTGCTTATACTGCTGTCTCTGGTTATGTGAAATATTAGGGTTGGAATTAGGTCTGCCAAAAAAATGGAGGTTTGGAATGTCCAAAATGATTCTTGAATTTGTGTCTAGTTTGTCAAGTAGCTCATGCTGAAAGAAAAGAGATCTTTTCTGGAACACAGTGTTTTGACATTTTCAAAGTGAGATGTTTCGATTTTTCACTCTAGAACAACATTTTGTTTCAAAACTTACCTAGCAATGATACTTGAAAAGCATTCAAATACCCAGAATTGAGCTAAACATTTTGTTTCAGGTCAAGAAAAACTCCTTGTTCAATTCACAATCCTTTACCCTTAAAATACCAGTTATTTCCATTATGTTACTCCTGCAGGCCATGGGTAGCTAGCTTGTCCCCTGACAATCACAGAGGTATGCGGTTGGGGATTTTTTCCTTGCCTTAAAGGAAAGCTGGAGGGAAATCCGGACAGTTTTTGTGATGGTAGCTTAAAAGTGTGTGGGGTGAGAGAACTGCAGGAAGTTTTATGCCAAATCCCTGACATTACTGTCTTACATTGGGATAATCCAATACCTCTCCATAAAAACAGTGCTGAGGCTTCTAAAAGTGCTCGGAAGACCTTTTGCAAATCAGACCTACGAAACAGGAATGTCTGCGGACATGATTTTTCACCCTCGTTTCTTCTGTGAGCAACTTTGTTCCCACAAGGAAAGAATAACCCAACTTTTCCTTTTTAGCTGCCATTTATTCCCAGTGTTACGTCATGACAGATTGAACTACTTAATGTAACATCATATGTGAATGAGTTGCAGTGAAACAAAAAAAATTAGCAAATGAAGCTTGAACTCCTCAGATTGCATATTTAGGGTGAAATGAAACTTTCACTTCAACTGTCCATTCTTGCCTTGATCTTTATTTAAAATAAGATGTTTATTGAAGCCTATGTTCCTATATTTCACACGATGGTTACCAAAACTCAAAAGCATATTATAAGACAATAGGAGTGCAAAATGCCACCTGTTTGATAAGATCAGGTACTTTAGAAAACAAATTATGTGACATATCCTGTACCTTCAAGGGAAATCTGGGACATAGTATTTCAGACCTAAACGTTAATACCCTATTGTTCAAAGGCCCACTCTCTGTGTGACCATAGTATGTCATTTATGGCAAATTCGCCCTTGTGATTATTTATATTCTTTGTAGACTTTAAAACATGTTTCTGTTAACAAATGTCAGTGCTTTGCTATTTGGCCACATTTGAAGAAAATGTACTTACACAGTTGATCTGAATAGCTGTTAAGTGCTATATGGCTTTTTCTTTTCTCTTAAGAGAAACACTGTCGGTTCAAAATTTAGGTTCAGCTCTGCTGCTTGTATGGATTAGGGACTGACAAAGCTAGCTAGAATGAGACCAGATGCTGGGCAGTTCTTACTGCTCATATTCTCTGAGTCTTTCAGGTTTTGTCAATCTTCCTTCCCTTGGGCTTTCATGATTAGAGACTACAGCTCATTCCAAGAGATGTTTTTCGGATGTCACTGCTCCTTTAATGAGACTAAGCTAACCCCACAGACTTGTTTCACTTATAAACCCTGGCTGTGTTTATCACGGTTGCCTTCAAAGGATTTAATCCACTTGCTCCCATGCATATCATCATCTTCTAGGAGGTAGCACTGACTGTACTGGCACTTGAAACACACTGTGTATGGGAAATAGAAATACTGGAATTGTATGTGAATCAAATTAAATCTCTCTAGTGCTGGAAGGTCAGTCAGCCAAATGATCTTTCAAAGCAAGTAACAGAAGAACCCCAATGGCTTCCTTGAGTGCACTTTCTTGCCAACCTTGGTCTTATTCCCGCATGAGGTGCAGCAAGACCATGAACCCAGGAGGTGTAGGGCAAATCCGGAGAGCATTCTGCAGTCTGGAAAGGGCCTCCGCCTTCACTGGAGATCAGACATGGGCAGGAAAAAATGGTGCAGTAAAATGAGACATGAATAATTGAGCTTGCCCTCATCTTTCATTACATACTAGTTAATCCAATCCTAAATTCTTATGAAAATTTCCCTCCACCCCCCTTTGTATTTACAGCCACCCTGAAGGATGGGAGCTTGCTGTGCCAAGCACTTTGCAAAGTTGTGGGAAATAAATGCTGTCACAGGAGGGAGGGAAGGTTGCAATCCACTGTGTACAGACTGTTTCTGCATATAGGTTTATGTGCAAAATTTTCAGTACTGCATAGTGCCAGCAATGTTCTTCCCTCATAGGTGGGTCTTTCCACTGATGTAGGCAGGGGGATAAGGAGAGCCATGAAGGAGTTGAGCTCAGAGACCCCCTTGATGATGAAGCAGTGCTGCATGGGGGTCACCAGAGCAAACAGGGCTTGTGGACCTTCAGGTGACCAAGTAGGGATGTCAGCTCTGGGATGGGAAAGGATTTGGGCAGGAACAACACCTCATAGGTGGACAGGGCAGAGTCATGGAGGGCTTTGGAGAGGAGGAGGAGGAGGAAACTCGCTGTGAAGAAAGCCTATCTTGGTCTAATTTCCAAATGCATTATCAGTAAAGGGCATAAACTGCCTCAATGACACTTTTAATCCTGTTTAAGCTAAATTGAAGACCTGCTGTTCAGATTCTAAGATTCATATTTGCAGTACTTGTTGCTATCTCAGGTACTTCCAAAAGCATCTAAAGACTCAAAAAGAAGTTGCTGGGGTTTCCCCCCCCCCCCCCCCCCCAAGGCAGAGATCTGACATAAGATAATCCATACTTTATATACATGATGAGGAGATCTGCAAGAGATCGAAGCTGTTCACCAGGAAGGTGGAAGTGAGAGTCATATAAGAATGGGGCCAATGGCTTTGAGCTTTTTTCTGATGATGTGCTAAACCTAGTATATTAAAAAAAAATCTTGTAAGTCACACATTTCAGATAGACAGAAAAGAGATATGCACTCTTGTTTCAGTGGTATTGAAATCATACTGTGCAGTAAAGCAAAAGTGTCCAGCTGCTTCAGATAACTTCAATGCTTGCTGCATACAAAAAGATAAATAAATAAAGTTCTGAGCCAGATCTGTAAGGAAAAAGCCACATTTCCAGATGAAATTTTCACATAACAAGAGTTTACTCCCATCCCTTATCGCTCACCCCACAAGGTAATCATCTGGTGTGATGAAAATGCCTGGCTGTCCCTGAAGCGGCTGACTGGTACAAGTCTGAGGTGAAGCAGTCCCCTTGAGTGTTTGAAAGCGTTGCATCGATAATCCATAGCATCTCTTTCTCTGTGTAGCTGGCATATAACAGCTGTTAATGGTGCATTATAGCACATAATGCACTTAACTATGATATTTCATTGTTTTAAGCGCAATTCCATTGTCAGAGATATTAAAGCTTATCATTACATGCTTGACATTATTTTACTAGCTTTGGCAATCCCATATATAAATAAATCAGAGACATACAGCAAGGTCTGAGCTACTTTTCATGTCACTTCCTGACTTAATTCAAGACTAACTTTCCCCAAAGTTATCAAAATATTTACACTATGTATAAGAACCAGCCCCTCTTCGCATTTATTTTCACTGTCTGTGTACGCAGATGGAGATCTCTCTTTCAAACTGGAGTCAGAATTACACAGCCAGACCAAGAACCTGAATCAGCAGAAAATGAAGACCTTTTATTTTCGTAAAGGATGGTGTTATCAAAACAAACAGGAAGAATTTGACTGAAAGAACACTGTGTCTTTTATATTCCATAGCCTCACAGTTCCCATTGAAGCAATAAAGTATTCCAGGAACTTCATCTCTCTGGGTGGGTATGAAAATATACTGAGAAGATTTCTTTAAAGAATACTACCAGGTGGCTTGAGATCAACAATTTGATTTTGTTTTAGAAAGAGCTGAGTGTGAGAAAAATGGCTATGAATGGAAATTCTCCCTCTCTCCCTCTCTCTCTTCTTTCAAGAGATGATAGTTAAAGTGTTGGCTTTAAAGAACAGAGTATCATTGTGTTCATTTATATGGGATATGATATTCTAATAAAATGAACCTTTCGGTGAATCAGGAGAAAAAATAACCCCATATATGAAGTTCTACTCATTAATTACAACAAATACTAACTTGGATAGGGATGATGGAGCTCAGTTTCATTCAGATGGAAAGGCAGAGCAGATTACCCAGCATACAGCACGCAGAAGCCTTCCCTGATTCATTTTAAATGAGCAACAATCATTTAGTTTTCCACCAACATTATGTGGAGTCCACTTCTATAGAAGAGCTTATCATTCACTGGTAAGAAAACATGTCAATGCCACTCTTGGAAACAGTCTGTGATATCTACTTATCATAAATGACAGACTGTAAGTACATTCTCTCCTCACTTATTTGAACATTTTTAAAAAATAAACTATTACCTGTTAGTCTAACCTCAGTTCCTGGTAAAATTATGGAGAATATTATTTAAAGAATAATGCAGTCATCAGGCACAGTCAACATGGGTTCACAAAGGGAAAATCCTGTCTAACCAATTTGATATCCTTCTATGATAAGGTCACCTGCCTAGTGGATGAAGGGAAGGCGGTGGATGTAGTTTTCCTGGATTTTAGTAAGGCTTTTGATACTGTCCCTCACAGCATCCTTCTGGATAAGTTGTCCAGGTGTGAGATGAGCAGATACACACTGAAGAACTGGCTGAAGGGCAGAGCTCAAAGGGTTGTGGTGAACAGGGCTACATCTCGCTGGTGACCGGTCACCAGCAGTGTTCCTCAGGGCTCAGTTCTAGGGACAGTTCTGTTCAATATTTTATCCATGATCTGGATGCAGGAGTTGAATGCACCATTAGGAAGTTTGCTGATGACACCAAACTGGGAGGTGCTGTTGATTCTCCTGAGGGCCTTGCAGAGGGATCTAGATAGATTGGGCCACTGGGCAATGATTAATGGGATGAAATTTACAAGTCCAAATGCTGGATTCTGTACCTGGGAAGGAGTAATGCCAGGCACAGATATAAATTTGAAGACAAATGGCTGGAGACCAGCCCTGCAGAAAGGGATCTGGGGGTGCTGGTGGCAGCAGCTCAGTGAGAGTCAGCAGTGTGCCCTGGCAGCCAGGAGGACAAACCACATCCTGGGGTGCATCAAGCACAGCGTGACCAGCCAGTCAGAGTGGATTGTCCTGCTGTGTTCAGCGTAGGTGCGGCCTCACCTCGAGTACTGTGTGCGGTTCTGGGCCCCAAAAATTAAGAAGGATGTGAAGGTCCTTGAATGTGTCCAGACGATGGCAACACAGCTGGTGGAAGGGCTGGAAGGCATGTCCTGTGAGGAGCGGCTGAGGACATTAGGAAGCACTTCTTTACCAATAGAGTGGTCAAACACTGGAACAGGCTTCCTAGGGAGATGGTTGATGCCCCAAGCCTGTCAGTGTTCAAAAGGCTTTTGGACAATGCCCTTAATACCATGGTTTAACTTGGTCAGTCTTGAAGCGGTCAGGCAGTTGAACTAGAGGACCATTGTAGGTCCCTTCCAATTGAAATATACTATTCTATTCCCTTCTATTCTGTTCTGTTCTATACCAAAAAGGAGGAACAGAGATTGTAAGAGGCATTTGTCTAACATGCTCGCATCCTCATTTGATCCTGTACTTTGACAGCTCCTGAATTTCAGCCCAAGATCCTTGGGCTGATTTGGAAAATTACTCTTTTTCAACTGTACCATATGGTAGATTGAAACCTATTTTCCATGTCTACTTGTCTTTCATTCAGCGCCAGTCCAAAGATTAAAGTGGTATTTTTGTTTCTGACATGAAAAAGAAATTCCAGTTAAAATTGGAGTTGAAAACAACTAATTCTAGATATTCTAAATCAAATAGTGCTCATATTGTCTCTGTTATGATTTTTTAAATATATACTGATTTCTCTTATAAAAGCAATCATGACTTCCTGGAGTTTTTCATTTACAAAACCTATAAACTAAATACTTAATAATCACTAAAATGTGCTCCAAAGTGAGAGGCAGGTTAAAAAACTGAACCATCTTTAGAAAAAAATTTCAAGTAGTTCAGTAACTCTTAATTATTCTGCTACAGATCAAAATAAATTGTACTGAAGTAATCACTAATGTATAACATGTACATAAATATAATATATGGAATGATCTAAAATACATCAAGGGCCTCCATTGTATTTGCCTAAAATGAATAATTCCTCAACAATGAATGAGGGAAAGACTCGGTAGTCTCAAGTAACTTTAGTTGTCTCAAGCTCTTTCATGCATCCATGGTGGAAGAAGCAAAGGATTATTTACCTTATTATTCCGCTCTTCTGTTCTCAGACACATATTTAATTGCACTGTGGTCACCAGGAAATCTGCATGCTGACATCAATGAAATTGTTTGATAGAGTCCTGCTGACTCTAGTTTTAACGTACACTGTGCAGGCACAAGTCATTGCTTACATCCCTATCTTTTCCCAAAGCACTGCATCAAGATCACCATTCAGTTGCTGTTTCATCCAAAATCCATAGTCCACATCTTAAATGCCTTTTTCATACATAAGAGAAATGTGTGATTCCTGTTCATATATAGGCTTATATTGACCTCAAGGGAGTCTTCATCTCAACAATGGGGAACCTTCCCAAGGAACTGAGTTGTCCCCATAGGACGCTTGCTCTCATTCTCACTCTTTCTTTTCTAAACCACAAAAGTTTTCCTCCCTTCTCCCAAGGCACATCTGTCTCTTTCCACACATCCTCCTGAGGCTGGTTCTCTGCCTAGAAATCAGGCAACCAGTGAATAAGAAAACCAGAGAAATATTGGAAGAGCTGAAAGACCATCAGCATTGCATGGTATTAAATAAAGGGTTTATTTAAGGTGCTAATGGAACAAATTCCTGTGTACAAAGCAAACTATAAGGATAGCTAAATTGTAACATCCTGCCTTCAGGATTCTGAATTGATAAAAATCTTTAAGTTCCATGCCAAAATAACTGCAGCCTTTGTCTTCTACTGTAGCTTTAAGGCCTTGTTTTTCCCACTTGTAACTACTGTTGCATGTCTGCAAGGTGTGGAAGGCTACGACCTGATGTTGGACAGTCTGTTGTGGGATTCCTTTTAATGAAGAATCTTAAGCTGTAAAAAACAGATCTGTTTCTCCTCCAACAGATATCAGCAGGAAGAGCAGAAAAGACCTTTTCTGTGACCATGAAATATGCATGAAGCGACAACCAGCTAAGTATGACAGCATTTTGCCTCATATTGTCTCAGAGTGCGTACAGATAAGCTGTGGTAAATCGAGCCAAGGCAATTTAAGATGCTGTGCTCGGCGTGCTGGCAGTTACCCTCACTGCGGATAAGCAGTCAAAGACAGTAGTAACCACAGGTTCCTTAGCACTGAAGTTCGCAGCCTGATGTATTAATTTCAGGTGCCTTGTGTTTTGTTTTCCATATGTGATGCCAGATGGATGCACTGTGAGAGAGGCCAATACATGTGCTTTCAGGAAGGCTAACGAAATCCAGTGAAAAGCAGATAGGAAACAGTATAGCCCGTCTCATCCCAGTCCTATTAGTTACTGAGCGGTTTGCATCTCTGAAATATTTCAGATTTTCTGACACCTTTTTTTTACCCCTTTTGCATTACTATTATATACTTATTATACAAAGAACATATTGTCTTTTCTTTTTGAACTTTAACTTTGAACTACATTCATGGCCAGCAGGGCAGTCAGTGGTAATATCTTCCACAGTCTAATTATGTTTTGTATGGGATAATATTTCCTTTTATCAGGTCTGAATTTGCCACCTTTTGATTTCTTTGAATGCTTCATTGTCACATGAGTTATGAGATAGGAAGGATAGAGGTTTCTGCTCTGCTTTCTCTGCAACATTCATTATTTTGTATGCTCTTATCATGTCTCCTCTTATTCACAGCCTTTCACAAATAAACAATCCTGGTCTTTTTAATCTATCTTCCTAAACAGTTTTCTCATGTGCTTAATAATTTTCAGTGCCCTACCCTGACCCCTGTCTAATTCTGCAATATCCTTTGTGGGAGGGGGTGCTGGGTGCAGTAGTTGAATACCAGATGAGGCCCTGCCATCTATGTGTATTCCCTGCCATACACAAAAAGCAGAAGTCAGTTTAAGCTGTTATGTTATGGAAATTTCATAAAAGGCCTGACTTTTCCTAATGGCCTAGGCAGGAATAATATTGGGCTTGTGTTCTATTTATGAAAGAAATCTCCAATATGACTTTATTTTGTGCAGCATTCCTGATGCCAGCTGTATCTGGAAATGCTTTATGGAATAAATATCAGAACAAAAGCATTCTATAGTAAATAATGCCAGTGAGAAATAACAGCTAAAGATAGATCTGGAAGAGTATTTAGACCTCAAACTCCCATACAGTCCAACCTTTAGTTGCTATAAGTTGCTAAATGAGTCTGTATTCTCATAATATTTCAGCTGGTGCACATGCTTTGAAGTGAGTTTCCTGTTTGCCCCCATTTACTGCAGTTTTGTTCTCATGGCAGGGCATTCTCATCAAGCACATGAAG
Organism: Balearica regulorum gibbericeps; assembly: GCF_011004875.1. Lineage (NCBI taxonomy): Eukaryota > Metazoa > Chordata > Aves > Gruiformes > Gruidae > Balearica > Balearica regulorum. The sequence continues at coordinate 42,364,665 of NC_046220.1, read as the reverse complement.
CAAGAAGTCTCAGCCACTAATGGGTGTCCAGCCCACGGCACCAGACTACAGCTAGTACAAAATAAAGCCACCGTAACGTACAAAGTGTGGACTTCAGGTCCTCTGCAGGCACAGTCCTCTTGTGCTGTACTCCTTGCCACTGTCAGCTGGCCACCAGTGCATTCAAGTAGCTGAGCCAAAGGCCCAAAATATCCCATAACTTACAATTACAATCAACTTCACTCACATGAAAATGTCTCCCAACACTGTCTCTACTAACAGGTGAGGAAACGTGTTGTCATAGAGACTGTATCAGGAGACCTTTCAGAGCTTAGCTCCCATGTGCCGAAGGACAAGAGATACCTGGGATGTGGAAGTAAAGGTTTAATCTAAGCCTGCTTAGGAACAAACTCTGGATTTCTGCTGACAAGGCTTTGGTGCAGAGCAGTGCTGAGAATGGTTTTGGGGAGCACAAGGAGGGGCAGGGACTGTTTTTGGATACAGGGAACACTGGGCCACCAGCACTGACCACTGAGTCACATCTTGACTGCAGGTGCATTCCAAAGGAGTCGTGCTTATATTCACCTCCAAAAAACTGTGGCACACAGTTACACACTCCCCAGCCACAGATCTGCCTGTGTGGAGATCAGGCAGGAGTTAATCCCATATGGCACCTGCAGCTTATCCTCCAGGTCCTTCCCAGAGCTTTCCTGCAGCAGCAGGTGTTGGTAGGAGGCAATGTCGAAAAGATGGGGGGAAAAAACACGAAAGTGGGGTCATAAGTTTTGTGCACTTTTGCAAGTTGTTGTTCTTCATCACACTGAGAAGCTGAAAGGAAAAACCAAGGGGTAAGAAGATGAGAGGAGGGGAGAGGAGATAAAGAACAAATGTCAAGGAAAAATACCTGGGAATAGTAGTAATAAGGACAAGGTAGGAAAGGGATCAGCCTGGTTGCCTACAAACCCCATCGATTAGGAACACAGAAAAACTCCATAGTGCTGTATCTTTTTCTCCAGACGCAGAGGGCAATGGAAATACAATCTTCTGTCTGCAAAGCAAAAGCACCAGAGGATAAAGATAGGACATATACAGGAACATCTGCTCTTCCTGAAAGATAAGCATGCAATAGGATGGGAGCTGTGATAGAATCACAGGCGTCAGTTTACCAGCCATGCAGCAGGGAGGAGCTAGAATAAAGGCAGCAAAATGAAGGGAAAGAAGCTGAAATTAAAAATAGCTATGAAATTGAAGGTGTAGCTTGTTCTAATAATCAAGAAGAATGTCCCTGCTTCTTCTTTACTTGTATCAATTGTTATAACCAAATAGTTCTGCCAGTTCCAGTAATCCTTACTACCAGTGGTCAAAACTGGGAGCACTACAAAGTGTTTACAAAATGAGCAGATCTAACTGGATGAGACGAAAGAAAAATCTTGTATGTAAATAGAAAAATATTTAGGATAAACATAAAATAGATATAAATACATTGAATAAATGCATATTGGACAAACAGAAATATTTGTAGTATATAAACTTATAGTTACAGTGTATCATAGGCATGAACGACATAGATACAGGAGTATTGATATTTCTAGTTCCAACCTGTGAGACTCTCAATTCCTCCACTCGGAAAAGGAGTGTGCCCTGATTAGGCAGGTGTGCCAGCCAGTATGGCAAGGGATAAAATGTCCATTCAAAGGGTTTGGGGGTTTTCTGCAAATCTTCTGTAACTGCATCGCTTGGAGTGTGTACCACGAACTATGCTTTGTGGAGAATAAAGGTTGAATATATGAGAAGAAAAACTGGAAAACAAAGTCAGATAGTAACAATAGGCAAACTATTAGCATACCAAAGTATAAACCTAGTTAGCATGGGGGCAGTGGACAATTAAGCCACAGGAACATCCCTAAGATTTGTGATAGAAGAGAACTCTATGTTCAAGTTTTCTGTCTTAGCAAATGGAGGCCTATTCCAAAATGAAGCTGGCTATTTAAGACAATTATTAAGATTGTCTAATTTTCTATATCTTTACAGCAAGATCTTGAGGCGCTCTTCCTCTCTTTTGAGACCCCTTGATGTGTCATAGCTATGTACACAAGGGCCCATGGAAAACAGCCATTGGTTTATTTTATCTGAAAAATTATTTTGATCCTCTGAATAAAAAAGCATAGACTTGTGCAACGGAATATTATTAGTGACAGAGGCCTTTTGGTTGAAATGTATGCTGGTTTTTGCTTTAAATGTATGCCATTTCTTGTTTTAGGTAGGAACTGTGCCACCACATTCACTTTCTAAATTTGATAGCACTGGACAGATATCTTCCATTTTAGGTCTGATGGACTCGTGTAAAAGCAAGCACAAATGAACACACACACTCACTCACTCACTCACTCACTCACTCAACATGTATACGCAGCAACTTGCAGGACTGGAGCCAAAAATCAGAGTATACTGTTAAATGTTAATGCAAAGAGCAGCTGGAGGATGCTGTTTGCTGTGCACAGCTGCTATATGCATTGGTCTTACAAAACCTAAAAATGATGCCAACTCTTATCAAGTGTCATCTATTGGTACCTTCCTTATTTGCATATATATAAGTTTGGCATGTGCTTGTAATGGTTCACTTGCAGGATTGAGAGAAAAAGGACGTAGATAAAGGGCTTTCAAGATGGTTTTGCTAATTCTTGTCATGTATTATTACCGTTTTGAGAGGATTGTACACCAAATGACAACTGTGGCTTTAAAATGAACTAAGTTTGGTTATGTTAAAGTGACATTCACATTCTTATTTAACGAGCTATAATATTTTTGCAATTTAAAATTCTCCTTTTGATCGGGAAAACAGTCTCAAAATTGTTCCCTTGATGATAATGTAACTATGAGAAATCTATACTGATGGCATTAGAGCACAGTTATCAGCCTCTTATTCATACTGTTCCAAAGAGTAATGGGATCTTTTGCAGTGATTTATCCTCAAATATTCTTTCACAGTCAGAATTTCTGTACAGAATATAATGAGAGGACTTCTCATACACAATTATCACTTAAGGACTTCACACAACCAAGTGAGGCGAAATTAAACTTATATAATAACATCATCTAGGCTGGAGAGATCTCTCAATCACAGACTTGCTTAAGAGTAATCACTTCTATGGGTTTTGCTTGCAGACAAGATATAGTTTGACTGCTTGCATTGTCGTCTCTCTCAGAAGACCTGGTCAAAGACAGTTTGTAGGAACCAGGATTTTTTTTGCCTAAAAATCATGTCTCTGAAAATAAAAAGATTTTTAAACCCAAAACATTTGCTCACTTACATGCACTCAGGCAGAACATACTATCTGCTGCCTGGGGCTGATGGACTAACTTGAGAAGTCAGTCCCAGAGATGAGAAATGTTGACTTTTATGTTGCTGATTTCTGAGATTCATTTGTATAATTTAATTTTGATTTAACTTTGAAGGGACATAAAAGGGTATAAAGAGTTCAGCATTTAAGCTGTCATTGCCATATCCTCATGACTTTCATAACAATTCTCAAACAGCATCTGAAATTGCTCAGAAAGAGGTTATTGTTATTCTTGCACAGTTGGTAACTTTTCCCCACTGTTATTACATTATACAGATATTAACATGTTTAAATCAGAGGTATTGCAGTTGAACTTTCAAACACATAAGCTATTTTACTTTATGGATCACAAAAAGCAAAACTTTCTAGTAAGACATGTGATAGTGTTAAAGGTAGATGAAATTCTGTCCAGGACACTAAAAGCTTTAAAAATCATTGGAGCACTTATCTCTACTCCTTCCAACTACCAGGAGAGCAACTAACAGTAGCATTTACAGAGAAAACAGTTCATTTTCTCTCTCTGTCTCTCGTCCTTGCTCCACAAATTTCATTGCAATTGTAAATTAAAGCAGTGCTACAAAAGTCTGAAAAATATGAAATTTAATTGCTGTAGCTGGACAATCACACTAATGAGTAGTGTGAGATTTTAATTGAGCATAGACTAATGAACAGGATGTCTGTAATCCATCAAAGGATTAACCAGGGCTAGGCAAGACTTGTGATGCTGCAGGAGGGTGCATAGACTAGGGTGTCAGCAAGAACTGGAATCTGACTTCAGCTTTTGGGGGAGTACATGGACCATGTATGAAACTATGTATGGATAAAGAAACCTGTGTGGTGAACCTGTGCAGCATCTTTTTGGATCCCTGAGCCCAGCTGAGAGTGTCCAGTCCTCGAGCAGTGGGCTTAGAAGCAGTCTCTGGAGCTGTCAGCTGTGACAAAGAGGGCAGTACTTGTACCCTGGGGGACAGCAGTCCCAGCAGTCACAGTGATGTTTTTGGGGTAGGGGTCTGAGGACAGACTCAAGAAGAAGCATCCAGAAGCAGCATTTTGTGTTTTAATAGAGAATAAGGAAATCCAGGTCAGGGAAAATTATGTTGCAGTTATCCCCCTATGGCTTCTACTCCTTACATGGAGATTATTGTGAAAAAGTTTGGGATGCATGTATGCAAAACAGCTAAATTGTGCTGAATTTTGTTCGGACCCAGCAGGACAAACTCTCACTAACCATGGAATAACCTCGCCAATGGCCTTCTTGTGAGATACAGTGACCTGCCAAAGGTAATTCACATACAGGGATGATTCAAAGAACTATATTCAGCCTATGATAAATGTGTAACTATTGCTGACTGTGATGTACCTCCTAGAGAAACTCTGAAACTATGGCTTCAAATCTAAATTATGCTTTTCCCCATGTATTCTGAGAATATAATCCAGAGGTCTTGGTTTGATTACAGAGGTTTCTAGGATCCTTCTTAAAGCTTTAGGACCTTTCCAAAACACATGGATGTACTTCAATCTGTGGTCTGCATTTGAGGCGTGATTAGCTTTTCTTCATAAATGCCTTTATGAAATGTTTACATGTGAAACATACAAAAAACTGTATATATTTGATGAAGTTTTCAGCATTAATGCTTTAGTAGAGTGAGGGAGAATGCTTTTGATGGACTGACTTGAGATGAAAGTGAATGGGGAAAAATCCCCCAAACCCTTAGGAAGAAAAGACTTGTGACAGGCAATGATAACAAAAGCTCAAACGATTCCTTAGGCTTCTATTTACTTCTGTACAACTGCATCCCTGTTTCACTCTGGTAGGGCACACAGAAAATAGGCAACATGGCTCATACTTTAGAATCTGGATCCAATTTTGAATTGCAAATTTTCAAGGAAGAGGTTAAAAAAATATATCTTTTGTTTCCTATCATCCTGAGCTATCTGGACTGATGGCAGGCTTCAAGTCAAGCTTTGTGAGGTGTCCCCAGCTGTGCAGACAACTTATGAGGCTGTCTGGAAGGTATGGTGTCACCTCCATGGTCAGTGGCACGGCATCTGAAGCAGGGACTGTGGTTGGAAAGATGGGCGAGCAGTGACATTGTTTGACAGATACCACTGGGAGACTGAACTCCCATAGAGGCAATTTCTTGCCTTGTAATTTTCATGTCTGACTAAGGCTCTGACTCTGCTAAAGCCAAATTGCTCTGATTATCCCACCATTATTTCTGTACCTTTTAGATCAGTAGGAAATGGTATAATCCACTTCTAGTCATAACACAGCAGCCAGAGAGAGAAGAGTCCACACTGACCTCCAAGGCATTTTGTCTAAGTTGCCTCATAATGCTTTAATGAATGTAATCTATGTGCTTACCTAAAAGTCAAAACCAGATTCCCTCTTCACTGGAATATCTTGCAGTCTAAGCCACATAGTAATTTAGTTTCAAGACAGTCCGGTGGATGAGCTGCAGCTCGCTGTAGAAAAGCCTGAGGAGCCAGACCTCCCAGGAGGAGTTTGGGGGCTCGCACAGTACAAGGCAGGTGGCTCAGATGAGCCAACAGCACAAACAAGAGAGGAAAGTAGGATTTCTTGCATGCCCTTATCTCTGTACAGATCCATATCATGCTAGTCTAAAATCCAGTCTTACCTCTGAAGTTTCAAAGGAATAAAGAGGGCACACATATGTGCTGTACAACAGACTGAGCCTGTTCTTCTCAGTGTGTTGGAACATCTGGATTTATGTAAAACTTGGAGAGAAAGCAATGAGGATTTGGCTAATGTTCCACGTGGGATGAATTTCACTTCATTCACATAAATCCTAAATGATAGGCTTTTAGGGGATTGCATGTAGGTGTCAAAGTGTGAGGCTGTAGTGCTCTCCTTTCTAGCGCAGATGCTTCCAGACCCATGCTCGACAGGCGAGAGCAAGTGATGAAGTTGTGTTCACAAGCATCTGGGTCTCTCCCTAGGATGGCTGCTGAGGGCTTCCCCACCGCTTCAGGTGGAACGGATGGTAAGGGTCCCATCTGCCCTGGAGGATGCATTGAAAACCCTTTGTCTTGCTTTGTTCTAAGAGCTGACAGACTGAATGCAAAAGTGTTTGCTTTTTCTTTGTATGTACAAGTAGCTGATATCAAATTTCAGATGCTTACATCTTTGTTTAAGGACTGAGGACAGTCTGCAGATACCAGCACCATACTGTGGATTATCACATGAGGGTCACTGGCTGGTGTTCTGGCCTTTTCTACCCAGAAGAGCACATCTAGCCTATAGCAATTTTCTTACATGGAAAAAACTAAAGTGAAACCAGAGTTCCTGAGCTTTTGGGAGTATAGCTGTCTGTACCACTGTTGATTTTGGTCCCTGCCATGTAGCTGGGCTGAAGGCCTACACCAAATGGAACATAAATCTGAGTTCTGGTGTGGCTACAAGAAGGGCAGAGCATTGTGTGTGTTTCCTCATCCATGCACTTGGTTCATGAAAGCAGCAGTGCTGATTTTTACATGTTTTTTGTTTACTAACACAAGCTTCCCACTTGTTCTCTCCCATTCCATCTTTCTCTGTTGCTTCCATGCACACATACACAGACACAGGAATGAAAGAACATGCTCCCATTATGCATTCATTAAAATCCTGTAATTTAGCTGCAATTGCATTTAGTGGGGGCACACAAAAAAATCAATGCTGGGAGACAACCGCTCCAGGGCTAAGTAATGAAAGGTCTTTGGGAGGTAAGACAGTCGGAGTCTGCCCAGAGCAATCCCAAGAGCACTCTTTCGATGGCAGCATTAATTTCTGTAGTTACCAAACATTGACAATTAAGAAAGGGAATGGAAATCAAGGCCTCACCTTTGCGAATGTAGCACCCGTCACAGATGTGGCCTTCTGTCAGCAATTACCTTGCCTGTGTATACAGGCTGTGGTGGATGGATGGCATGAGGGCTCACAGGAAATAAAATATCTTTCTTCAGCACAGACTGGAGTGAAAAAGACGTGAAAAGCATGTCCCCAGAGGGGACTGAGCAATGGTTGGTGAATCAGGGAAAGGAAATCTGGGAATAAAGGGATCTTTTCAAGAGTTCTATGTGGTTTAGGAATGTCCTTGGTGCAGGGCATGGTCAGTTCTTTCTTGTACAAATAAAGGCAGAGCTGCTGTGGATTTGGAGAGGAGGTCTGCTCCATACCACTATGGAGAGCAAGCTGATAACCCACTTTCTGAATATCACTGTCTCCCTTTGTAGTCTTGACATATGTTCATCCTGTGATTCAGTATTACAGTACTGATAGACAAACACAGGTCGGAGCAATTGCTCATTTCCACCGGCTTGGGCTTTGCACAACGCGCTGTGGGCTGAGAAGATCTACCAGGGACCCCTGGAGCTACATTTTGGCATCAAGACATGCCCCCTAGTGCTCTAATCTCATGGTTTAATTTGGTTGGTGCCCTCATAGGTAAAGTAGAAAAACTCTGGAAAACAGGCAAAAAAGGAGCCACACAGAAGTTGCTGAGGAGGTTTACCAGGAGATGGGGAACCAGCAGGAGTTGGATGGGGAGGCTAGAGTCTACAGGACTTCCTGACGAAATTTACTAAGAAGAGGTATGGTTTCAGATGATAGAGATTTGCATCTGCATGAGAGTGGTTGCATTTAGCCTGGAGAGTTGTACAGCTGAGCACAGCCTGTGGACCTGGATAGCTCCCCTCTCCTCACACACGGGAGATTTCTTCCTGTGATGCAGCTTGGGCATCCCATATGGGATGAGGACCTCACCAAAGTCTGAAGAAGCCAGGTAGCAAGCAAATCTAAATCAATGGAGCACTGAGGTTCCTTACTGACACCTTCATGGTTTTGGTGCAGTGGGTCCAGTGCAAAGCATATGATTTTGTAAGCAATAGAAACATTGATTCAGAAACAATGATCTATGAAACATAGTGAACACTGACATCAACTCGTGCTAGAGGAATCATATATATATCCTAAATGACTATAAACATTTCCAACCTAGTGTTAGCAAGAACAATATTAATAGCAACAGTGACATAATGGATGGGGACCCGATACTCATCCTTCATTAGGAAACTATGATGTTACATGGAGACATGTCCTTATATTTACAACCCAGAAAACATAAATACCATTGATTTGCTTGTGGTTTTCTCTGATAGACTAGATTATCTGAAGCTCTTCTTGTGGAAATGAATGTGTCTGTAATGTCTCATTAAGGATATTGCTCACATCTTGCTTTCAGCCATGAATCACATCAAAAAAACATCTTTTACATATGTAGTGGGTTGACCCTGGCTGAGGGCCAGGTGCCCACCAGAGCCGCTCTATCACTCCCCTCCTTCACTAGACAGGGGAGAAAAAGTACAACGAAAAGCTTGTGGGTCGAGATAAGGACAGGGAGAGATTATTCACCAATTAACATCACAAGCAAAACAGACTGAACTTGGAGAGGGAATTAATCTAATTTATTACCAAGCAAAACAGAGTAGAGGAATAAGAAATAAAATCAAATCTCAAAACACCTCCCCCCACCCCTCCCATCTTCCCGGGCTCAACTTCACTCCCGGCTTCAACCTCCGCCCCCCTCAGCGGCAGCACAGGGGGACGGGGAATGGGGGTTATGGTCAGTTCATCACGCGGTGTTTCTGCTGCTTCTTCCTCCTCAGGGGGAGGACTCCTCTCATCGTTCCCCTGCTCCAGCCTGGGGTCCCTCTCACAGGAGACAGTCCTTCACGACCTTCTCCAACATGACTCTCTCCCACAGGCTACAGTCCTTCACAAACTGCTCCAGCGTGGGTCCCCCATGGGGTCACAAGTCCTGCCAGCAAACCTGCTCTGGCGTGGGCTCCTCTCTCCACGGATCCACAGGTCCTGCCAGGAGATTGCTCCAGCGTGGGCTTCCCACGGGGCCACAGCCTCCTTCGGGTGCCTCCACCTGCTCCAGCGTGGGGTCCTCCACAGGCTGCAGGTGGAATCTCTACACCCCCTCATCCTTCCTCCGTGGGCTGCAGGGGGACAGCCTGCTTCACCATGGTCTTCACCACGGGCTGCAGGGGGATCTCTGCTTCGGCGCCTGGAGCACCTCCTGCCCCTCCTTCTGCACTGACCCTGGTGTCTGCAGATGTTCTTACATCTTCTCACTCCTCTCTCCAGCTGCAAAAGTGCTCTCTAACTGTTTTTCTCTTTCTTAAATAAGTTGTCACAGAGGTGCTGATTGGCTTGGCCTTGGCCAGCGGCGGGTCCGTCTTGGAGCCGGCTGGCATTGGCTCTGTCAGACACAGGGGAAGCTTCTAGCAGCTTCTCACAGAAGGCACCCCTGTAGCCCCCCCCGCTACCACAACTTTGCCACACAAACCCAACACAACATAGCACTGCCTTGGCCTCATTGGGCACATTTGAGTAGATCATTTGAAAAAATAATTCATTTTAATTGTTACACAGTTTTAACAAAAATACAGCAAAGTCAGTGCATTGTTTAAATAAAATAAGATAATCTATGCTGACCCCTCCAGAAAGCAGAGGCTTCAAAAGCCATAAGTAAATGGAGAGCTGTTATGCAAATGAAAGCCTACCTTGTCATACCTTAGTCCTCTACAGCCATTTTTCTGGATATGTCCTTAAGTGACATGAGCCCTGGCTTCATGAATAGCTCATTCACTTCCAGTATGTTCATTTCAGAGGAAGAAGGGCCCTGAAATGTACCAGTCTTTTCCAAGGGAAAAGGATGGAGCAGGAGGCACAGTACAGGGAAAATGGAGCTCTACCATGCAGCTCTGCAAATTGAGTGCTATCCTTTCCCTTTTGGTAGCCTTGCTACCTTAGAGAGGGTAGCAGAAGCAGAAAGGAGCTGGTTCATCCCTGTGCTATGGTCATTTCATGACACCCTGCTCCAGACAATCCTCTGACTTGAAGACCAGCAAACCAAAAAAGTGGCAGGCTCTGGAAAGAAGCAGCGCTGGAGCATTTCTTCACCCACACTCCTCACTACTTCCAGCAAGGCTTGGCAAGCTCATGTGCCTAAAGGGAATAGTAGAGTGACCGTGGGATAGGCATGAAAAGAACTTACTAAGAGGAAGGAAGTAAAATGGCAGGTGAGGGAGAGGAGTAAGCAAAGTGGTATGGTACATGTCTACCTGCTAGCTCGTAGCAAAACAGGGAACCACATCTCAGTGAATCGTTGGACAGAGGATTCAATTCAATGCGCACACCCCTGCCAGTCGTCTTAGCTTGCCTTGGTAAACCTATTTCTGTATGAATGTTTTCTTTTATATCAGTTTACACAGAATTAGCATAAAGCACTTTATCACAAAACACTCCTCCATTTATAAAAGTCCTAACTGTAAAGTTTATCCTCTTCTCTGTTAGTCCTTTATTTTCTAGGATCAATGATTTTTATCCTAACAATTCTAAAAAGAACACTTAGCAGAAGCTTAATCTGTACTCCTGCTATAACGCCACAAATTCCTATGCTGGTAACTGGAAAACATTCTCTTTCACAGATGAGTGTTTTCTATGACCTACATTGTACTTTTTTCCCCCCCTATTCAAATCTGACAAATTCTAGTGAGGGTACAAAAATAATTTTTTTTCTTGCCTAACAGTGATTCAAATCACCAAAACAAAGAGGCTGAAATGTGAAAGTAATCCAAAAGAACTGTACACCCAGCTCTCAGTGCAAAGAAGATAAGCACGTTGCTCCTCTCCATTTCCATGAGATCACAGCTACACACTCCAAATTGTCTGTAAATGTTAGAAAATAGACCTGAAGAAGCTCTCAAGAGGTTATCTTGTCCATGCACTTGACCCAAAGCAGGATCAACACTTGTTTCTCATCCTTGAGAGGTGTTTATCTGCTCTATGCTTAAAAACCACCACTGGGCAGAGACAACACAACCCTTTCAAACAGTTTATTCCACTGTGTTACTGTCCTCAGAGAAAAACAATTTGCTTCTGCTTTGGGGGAGTGTTTAGTATCTTTTAAGACTCAGAATGGCCCTGCATTCACCCCATCTCTTTTGAAGCTAAAAATCTCAATTTCTTCCAAGTCCTTCTATATCGCTTTTTTTTTCTTTTCTTTTTTTCTTTTTTTTTTTTTCCCCTGAAAGCTCTGGACATTTTCGTTGTTCTCTTCTTGCCTCATTCTAATTAGTCCACAACTTTCTGGAAGTGCTATGTGCAAAGAAGACACAGTGCCCCAATTAAGGCTGTATGGAGTGGAAGGATTCTTTCACACATTTTGCCACAAGTCTACTAAAACTCCTTTCTATGGTGTCTGCCTCATTCACAATAACACAACACTATTGACTTGTATTTGATTTCCCATCCATTGTAACTCCTATGCCATTTCAGCTATATTACCTAGCTGTTCCATCTCTCTCCTGCATTTGCGAAGCTGTCTTGCACTCTTCTATATTCCATCCTCTCTTTTTTTCCTCAATTTCTCCAGTTTGTTTTTCATTCTTATCCTGTTCCCCCCAGCTGGTGGCAGTGCCTCCCAGTTTGCTTGCATGTTGCATGTTTGCAGACATGCTTTCTGTTCCATCATGTTGGTCATTAACTGCAAATCCATGGTCTAGGACAAATCCTCTGTGGCACCTCACTCAATACAACCTTACAGTCTGGTGATAAATCACTGGTAACAGCTGTCTGTCTCTTAACACACACCTTGCAGTCATCCTAGAAAAATTTTATTGTTTGCTTATGTGAATGGTGCTCTGCTAAGTTTAGGATTTGAAAACAAAAGAAATGGGGAAATAATTTATGACCATCGTTTAGACATTAGTTAAGATTTAAGTATATCAAAATATGAGACTGTTTTCTATGACTTGTCAGTACTTGCAGTAACTTTACCATGGCTTCAAGTTCTCTTGGTATTCATTTCCTCCAAGTAGACAAGTTTTCTTAAACTGTATGAAACATATCTACACCTGTATTTTTTTAGATAATGACAGCGAAAATTCAAACTCACTTAGAATTTCTACAGCTTTTGAAGGGGATGCTTATTCTGTAATGCAGATGCAAGTGTTAATGCTTAGCATCTGCTATTGGTAAATACCACTTTAAAACAGCTGTCTGGGGACACAAAAAACCCTCTGATTTGCCTTGAGTCTTTGACTAGACTTAGCAACAAGTGCAACATTCAGTGTGTTACAAGCTTTGGGCTTGCACGATTGTGCAGGGACACTGCAAGTCAGAATGCCTGGTTTTCTCAGGCAGAAAACCAGCTCTGCGCCCACACAGGGAGAGCAGAAGGGGAATGCAGAGTCCCATCTCGTTCTACTCCCACGGCTCCGGGGCCGCAGTGGCCAGGCATTGTTCCGGATGGGCTCCTCGGTCATATTTCCTTATGTTTTGTTGCCATTGCTACTGTTACTGGCATTTTTTAGGTACATTTGTTCAATGAAGCCCTAAATGGCAGTTTCGGCCTTGTAAAGGTTGTTGTCTAAGCTCAAAAGATATAATTTAAGATGAGGATAGAAGCAACTGCATATTCTTGCTCTGATTCAGTCAGGATGAAGCATGATGAATCAGAGATTATTATTTTTACTTTCATTGTATTTACGCCTTTTGCAAGAACTTTAGTACATAAGTGCATGGGATAAACACATACAGCTGGCGTAATAGCACAGATGCAGGCTCGCGCTACACTCATCTTTTCTGTGAATTCTTCGTAAAGACTGAACATACAAATTATAGTCTCAGTAATTTTCCATCGTGAGGGAGTCAGCGATGTCATATTCAGAGACACAGATTGACAGCATAGACCTGTTTCAATGGCTCCTTTCAGCAAGCTCGCTCTCAGACCGCAGCTGTCAGTTAATAGGGAGACATCTTCATGTTTGCCAGGAACCCCGTTTCCTCTGTCAGAACATCTCCTCCACACTCACTTTCAAACTGTATCCCTAGTGAACATCTTCCAGGGGAGTGGTAGGCACAGAGTGAGACAAAGGAAACAGCAGGTCATTTCATTTCCTTGTTCACATTTTTCTCTGTGAAGAAAGAAAGAGTTCTGTCAAAAACCACATTGAACTGCCAGCATTTTTCCCAGGTTAAGGTTACTTGGGGTGTTGATTCCTCTATGTTGTTTTCACTCCATGTCAGACTGGTTGCAACCACTGTAGGTTTTTCGTTTGGTTTGGTTTTTTGATGTAAGGGGTCCTTCACTTCCAAGAAGTACTCAGTGTACTCGGAAAAGAGGTACCATCATCAGACTACAGATGGTTGAGAGTTATATTTAGAGAAGAGCTACAACCTAAGCAAAGAAGAGACAAGAGAGATTATTTTTTTACCTTATCTTCTCCACTCAGACCCAATGACCCAAGATCACAGTCCATAATGACATGAATAATTACAGAAATGATTAGCAGTGCTTGAATGCCATTAGAGCTCCAATTTCTCTGCCTATGAGGGACATGAAGAATTTAAAAACAAAATTTTGATACTGTCAGACAGTTTTCTCTTTTTAGAGCTATGCATTTCTAATGGCTCCATTTGCTACTTGTGGTAGAGTTTCCCAAAATATGTTTTGTCATTTGTCAGTCAATACACAGGGCTTTTTCTTATGGACTGTAAAATTAAGCATTTCAAGAAGAAACTGAGTAGGGGTTAGAATAAATCTTTGCCTTGAAGGAGATTGGTGCATGGTGTTACATAAAATGTAAAATGATGCTATGATACCCCGGAGAAATCCATATGCTTTCTGGGGAACAGCATAATTCTCTTTGAGAGATAACTACTAGATAAACCATTTCTGATATACTGACATCAAATTAAAGTTGAGGAAAGGCTCTGTTATGGAAATAATTATTACTGTTCCCTCAAAACAAGAATACAGAGTTCTTTTTTGATGGTCAGTTATGTAATGTTCTTCCAAAATCTCTGAAGTGGAAGAGGTCAGTCTCATATTTAAGTTTTGATACTCTCTAAAGAGCACACAGGGAACATGGTACTACAAAAAATTGGTACATTTTCTAATAAAACTTTTCAGAAAATACACTTTGGAGGCTCACACTGTGCCATGTCAGCCTTAGAGGAAATTGGAAAGAAATCTGCAATCACTCCAAACTATGCTAACATTTCAAGATTAATCTCAGCAGGAAGCCCCCTGTGACTGCTTGGCTTTAACCATTTTGGCCCTTTTGTAATTTAGGCTGGGACCAGAAAGGTCTAGCCCACTGCGGTCAACAGGCTAGAAAAAGCTGGGTAATCAGTAATCTTAACCCATAGTAATTTCCACTGCATTAACTTTTGTCAAAATGTTTTTGAGGTCACTCATCAGGTATTTTGTCTGCAATTTGTCTGTAACTCAGACTAAAATATTCATGCAAATGGAGGGCACTGGAATTAAGGGGCAAAAAGTTGACTCTTGAGTTGCAACAGAGTCACCATGAGTCACAGACCCATAGGAAGTTTATTCTAACATGCAAACACATCAGTGTGATGTTAGACACACACTCTTAGAGAGAACACTTACTTATTCTAGTGTCACTTTTTTATCTAAGCACTTGTAGTGAGGTGATCTGCACAGCGTGCCGTATCACTGGCTATTTCAGTGTATAGTCAGATCCTTTGGCACAGGCAGAATTGCAGTACGCAATGTGTGCAATATGTAATCCCATATTGTGTTACAATGCTGTAGGAAATGGGAGATGCTGCATGTTCTGTTTAAGCTCTTCTCCATTTTGTGCCCAACTTGGAAATTTGAAAATATAAACGTAAAAGGATGGTGGTATGTTTCTGGGCCACATGTTTCTGTGTGTTAGAACAAAACTCAGTGTCCAGGTGATAAAATTTGGCTTGAATGCTCTTCAGAGCTCCCCTCTGAGGCATTTTGAGGTACATAAGATGCCTGTATGCTCTTCAGTCCTTCAGGTCTCCACTGGCCACAGCAATGAGGCTTCAAGGAGTCATGCCAGCAGAAAAGACTGATGCATACTGGCTGCTCTCTGTACACTCCAGAAATCTCCCTTGTGTGGAAAGCGGAAACACAAGGCAACGCAAATCTGTTACACTTTCTCTGCAGGTGACTGGACAAGCAACTTCTTTTGTAGGACAGGTTTGTGCATCACTGCTACTCTGTAGTGCAGAATTACAGAAGGGCAGCCAAGGATGTGCCCTTGCTTCTAAGGAAAGAGCCAAGTACTCAAAAAAAAAAAAAAAAAAGAAAAGAAAAGAAAAAAAGCTTCTGTCACATATTGTGTTTCAGTCCCATTCCACTGAATTGGATAGCTGCAAGACTATTTGTATTGAAGACTTGATCACTAGTGGTAACACTGTCAACAGCATGGCATTGCCACCTATAGACAGCAAAGAAAAGCGAGTCTTAGATTGAACAGGTTCACAGAGCTTTCTAAATTATTTTGAGGGACATATCAGAAATCTCAGAGAGGCAAGAGATGTAAAGGATCTGGCATCTCCTTCCAGACTGGAATTCCTGTTTCATCCCTTAGATAAGTAGGACCAGGTCCTACCAAGGAATACTTGTTGAAACATAGTTTTTAAAAATCAGAACTGTCCTTTCCATATTGTCCTCTATAGCACATCAGCCACTGGTGAACAGATTGCATGCCAGTTTGGAAATGTTTTAGCTGTTCATATGTTTTAAAAACAACAGCAATAATTTGCAGCTAAACTAGTATTTGAAAGCTGTGGATAGAGAAATGCAGGGAGAAAGTCTGGACAGCCCTAATTTAACTTTATCAGAAATTCTCCAATTCCCATCTCTCTCAGACGGACAGAGTAGAAAAAGTTGGAGTTATTTAGGACTCCAGCTCCTAGAGAAGGGCTATTTCCATCCAATCTTTCTGATCATAGTGTCAAGCATCTCTCTCCCTGCCTAGTTAGCATGTCACTTCAGGATTACTTGTATAAAAAAAAAACTAACCTTGACCTGTCACTGAAGTGAGGCACGGCCAACCCTTTCTGAAGCAATGCCTCTAGCTGCATGTGTGGTTTCGAAAGGTAGCGTATTATCCAGAGCATCTCAAGAAAAAGAGGCTATGGCTGAGGTGTATGGTTGTGGTTCTTTTATGTGCTTTTCCTCAAAGGGCAGAAGTCACTGTGTTCTATTTTGCCCTGTTCAAAAAGGGTCACGTTTTCAGATGTGGCTGCTGATTTTTAAGCACCCATATCTACATTTAAGCACCTCCATGAAAGCAATCTGGTAACATTTAAGCTAGCAAGTATGCCAGATTTGAAGTTGCATGTGTTTAGCATGGCTAATGGTTGACAATTAAGAACCTTCTTGGTTTACATCGATATCCATAGTTAATTGCATAACTTTTATCCCCCATGTAGACATTTAACTTTACTGTATAGTATAATTCTTGTACGTTAACCTAAGTCCCACTAAAAGATATATGAGCCATGGCAGGTTCTTAGGGGCATTTTCAAAATAGGGAAAGATGCTCTGTTTTTGACAGCATGACATAATTCACACTCTAATTTTGCTTAGGTTTGAGAATCTTTAAAATAACCAACAGTGGGTAAAGTCTGTGAAACCAAGTTTGAAAGCAATATAACTAATTTTGTTTTCTCATGTTTCTGCCAATAAAAATTAATGAAACAAATCCCTAGAAAAGTCTAACAGTTCTGTAATGTTCACCAGACAGACAGAAGTTATTTCTTCAATGTGTTTTTAATACAGACTCCTCATAATCAGGGAGCACTCTGTCACACAAAGAAATATGGCTTTGCCCTTCATGCATTTCACGTATAGCATGTTCCTCAAGTCCTCTCATTTCAGTATCTACATGAAAATACATTATCGTGAGGGTAAACCACTTACTTAGGCAAATTGCCTAAGCAATTCAAGTACTGCCAGACAGAAAACTGTCTGGGTCTGGTCTTTCGCTCATTGAAGTCGGGGTCCTTCAATGAGGAGAGGAAAGAGGGAGAGATCAGACAGAACAAGAAGCTTGTCTGAGAACTTATTTGATCTTTGCAATCTTGTCTGGAA
Organism: Balearica regulorum gibbericeps; assembly: GCF_011004875.1. Taxonomy (NCBI): domain Eukaryota; kingdom Metazoa; phylum Chordata; class Aves; order Gruiformes; family Gruidae; genus Balearica; species Balearica regulorum. The sequence continues at coordinate 42,347,390 of NC_046220.1, read as the reverse complement.
GACTTTATGAGATGCAGGAAATCTACAGAGCTTCGGAAACACTGAACAGAACATTTTAGCAGGTCTTGCAAAAACAAATTCTTGCTGACTGCGTAAACTTGTTTAACTTTTCATTTTGTAGCTCTTCACTTTGCATAGTGATGCGAATGTAGGGAAAAAACCCACAAATTACATTTAATGACATTCACAGCAAATAAGAAAGGTGTTTGTATAATAGGCATATATAACATAAGATGCATTACCTGGGGCCATTATAACTGAGATGTAAAGTACTAAATATTGCACAGACTTTAGGGTGACTTGTCTCTTTATGTACAATGCATTGGTTTCTTTGGTAAACCTGTATACGCACTGGGAACTCAGAGTTATAAAGCACAGGGAGCAACAGGAGGATCTAGCCAACCTGGATGTGTTACCCAGACAGTCATGGACAGAGAGTTTGCTAAAAAGCAAACAAACAAAAAAACAAAAAACCCCCACTTGATTTATTGGGTTGTTTTTGCATATACTCTCTTGAGGAATTGAAGCTCTTGAACAGGACTGTCAGTCAGTGTCCAGACAGTGATGGGAGTTGCCCTTGCAAGGGTCCTGGACTGGGCTGTGAATTCTCATACTTCAAGTGAGCACTGGTCTCACCTGAGCATGTGGTTCCTTGTTGTTGCTTATCTTAAACTACATAAAAAGCATATCGTAATTCTCTTAACAATAAACAAAACACTGCCCTAGATGACCATTCCTGCACCTGCAGGATCAGGTTCTACTGACTACTTAAAATCACGTTCAGTTTGGTGAGTCCTGCAGTGGGAAATACCCGAGGCATTGCTGGATGGCCAGGCTCTCTGCTCAGGATGCTAACCAGCACACATATACATGCAAGTGGTAGCTACCCACTGGCCTTCACACAGCAGGACTGGCCAAAATTCCTGCCTAGAAATTCCTATAACAATGCATGGGACCACTTGTGGTGAAGCTGTGCAGCCCATTACCTTGCCTGCACTCAGCCCACAAGCAGACGCGGGCTGGGGAGTTTCAGAAAGAGGAAAAGTTCTCTATGAATCTGCATTTAATTAAATGCATTCAATTAAGTTTTGCTCCCCTAGCAGATTGCAATCATGGAAATTCCAATGGAAAATAAATCTCTATTTATCAGCCTTTAGCTCAGGATACAAATGTCAAGGTCAAGGACTTTTTAACTGACTCGCTAACAGCCAACTGTACTTTTCACCACAACCTGTGTGTTTCCCAGGCATATGTCTCCCACAAGGGCTGTTCCTTAACTGCTAAGTGCACAGTGTGTATACTAAGCCGTTGCAGTATCTGTCTCCAAAATTAAAATAAGATCACCGCTGGCAAGTGTGGATTTTCCATTATAGTGCCTTGTACAAAGAACAAAAGACAGCTTTGAGTGGGATGACTTCAGTTACAGACTGAAGGGGAAAAAACCCAAACTAGAAGGAAGAAACAAAATGGAGGAGCCCAGCCAACCAAAAAAACCTTAAAAATGAGGAAGCTCCAGCGTCCTCTAAATATCATGAGTTTTGTTTAAAATCTGTGAGATTTTAAAAATAAATATTGGCTCTTTCTCTACACCTTGGCTGGGTCTCAAAACAATTTGCAAAGCGGAGACCCTGCTATTACCATCATTTCTCAGACTTCTGAGCATGAAAAACTAAATTATTCTGTGAATCACAGTAAAATCAGAAGAGCTTGCAGAACCAAAAAATTTTGGAGTGTGTGTCCCTCCACGTGAGTAACTACATCCATCCTCAGCCACCATCCCAACCCTCACAGGGACAGATGACCAGATTTGGGAATTGGCACGTGCAGGTTCCTGGTGGCTGGTACATAGTCACTGTTAAAAATCACTTTTCCTCCCCAGCCCTGAGAAAACTGCAAGGGCTGCTAGAGCTACCCAGATTAGTACCAGATCTTTGGCTTTTGGGTTGTACTTTTCGCTATGAAGAAGGAAACAAATGTTACTGGCCCTTGTAATGCTGATCATATATCAGATTGTTTATGTCTTTCTACCACAAACTATCCTTGAAATGCCGAGTAGTTCATAAAGTGAACAAATGGTAGAAACTGTGCAGGAATGTATTAAAGACAAATATAAACCAATAATCAGTTTGGAGGGTCTCCCATTTGACAAATCACCTGTATTTATAATCTCACTTGCAATAGATTTCTAGTCAATCCATTGTTTGTTTGATTTTTTTTTTTATTTTATAATCATTCTCAGTCTTCACAGTGAAGACTATATGAGTAGTGGGCATGATTTCCATGACAAAATTATATCCCTTATTGTTAAAGTTAGATTTCATTCGGCATGGAGGAAAGCAGGGAAAGGAAGCAAGGTTTTCATGGCTCCTTTCAGGAGCAAAACCATTTTAATTTACACTTGTGATGCAGTGTCTGTTTAACACACTGATCTAAACTAACCAGGAGTATTCTCGGCAGAGGGTCAGCAGTTTTGGAGTGGGGGCATCCCCTGAAGCCATGAGTGTCAAGGCTCCGGTGGGGAGGAGCAGGGTGGACACAGTAACGTGTCCTTTCAGCCAGCTCCATGGGCAGGCTGGGGTGACAACTGAGTGCCAGTGCCAAAAGAGCAAGGAAGAAAACAAGACACAAGTGAACAACAAAGAAGGAAAGGCAATGGATACAGAAAGAACAATTTATTTCTCTGCAGATCCATTTCAAAACCTTTTTTGGCTGAAAAGCCTTACTCTGAACTCTTCGCTTATTTATGGCACCTATTTAAACAACCTTAACAGAAGGTCAAGAGCACATCAGATTGCTGTGGGCCTTTTATGTCCAATCTGGTGTCTTGTTTCCCTCAAAGATCACTCACCCAAAGCCCACACAGCAGCAGAGCTGAAAGGCTAGGAGAAGGAGGTAGAAGAAGAAACAGGAAGAGTGGTAAAGAATCAAGATTTTTGTGATACCACAAAAATTCACACACTGTACTACAGAGCTCTCCACTGCTTTTTAAAGGCAGCAGTAGCAGCAACTCTTACAAATCACACCCTGTGGCATTTACCCTGCGATTTGCCCTTTTTTCACAATTCTGCTCTCTTGCCTGGCTGACCATTAATGAAGTAGAGTTGAACCCTGACATTAGTCCCAGACTCTATCGACTATGTTTCCTTGTACCTCCCCACTGCCCACCCCCCACCCCCTCCGCCCAGGACAGGGCTCACAATTTTCTGTGTGAGATAGCTATTAGCAATTTTTTTTCAAGGGTTTGCTACCTTGCAAGACAAAAAAATATAAACCAATATTTTGAATGGTTTCCACTATATTTATGAAAAGATAAGAAACAGTTGTTCTCTGAATACTCATGCCAACAAAAGACATTCCAGCTGACCTCTGCTTTGAATAAACAGAAGTTATAGAATCAATCATAGAATCAATCATAGAATGGTTTAGGTTGGAAGGGACCTTAAAGATCCGCTAGTTCCAACCCCTCTGCTGCAGGCAGGGACACCCTCCACTAGACCATGTTGCCCAAAGCCCCATCCAACCTGGCCTTGAACACTTCCAGGGATGGGGCATCCACAACTTCTCTGGGCAACCTGTTCCAGTGCCTCACCACCCTCACAGTAAAGAATTTCTTTCTAACATCTAATCTAAATCGACCCTCCTTCAGCTTAAGGCCATTACCCCTTGTCCTGTCACTACACTCCCTCATAAACAGTCCCTCTCCATCTTTCCCATAGGCCCCTTCAGGTACTGGCAAGCTGCAGTTATTTTCTAATAATGCAAATTATTTAAGAGGAATAACAAAATAAATTATAGTTGGGAAAAGTTTATTTACAAACATCTTCCAAGTGTCCTGGGACTTGCTCCTTAAATGATTACGTCTCTCCAATGTAATTCTTCAGCAGCTGAAGGCTTTTGGACTCCAGCAATGTACTTAAGACTACCTACTTTTAAGCACATATTCTGGTCACTCTGACTTCCATTGGATTGCTGTGTTTAGGGTAAGGCATGAGCTGAACTGCTGCATTAAATCAGGTCCTGGAGTGGAGGTCACTTCACTGTGCATTTACTAAAGGAGAAGGCCTTTCACAATCTAAATGGTCTCTTAGTCAGTGCCTGGTTTTAGGAAAAGGTTTTTGGCATGGGCAAAAACCTTCTTATAAAAATATTGCACTTATTTACAACAATGTCCCCCTCAAGCATTGTGTAATGTCGCAAGTCTACTTTCAGATGCCTTACTATAGCACTGTGACAATTACTTTCAACTAAGATTGTTCAAGTCTAATACCTAAAGGCATATATAGCCACCTACATAAGATTTGCAGCTTTACAGAGAAACAGGAGCTTCTCCAACAGAAAACACAGACACACACAATAACAAGATTGAAAATAATGTTACTATTTAAGTCCTCAGATACAGATTTGATTTGGACACTTTTACTCTGAAATCTCATTGAGCTGAATTTCAATTGTCTACGATACCCCATTATCTGAACAGGGGTGTTATCCCCAAATGTCAAGAAATTCTTCTCAAAATTGTCCAGATTACAGCTTCTCAAATATCAGTTCAGTGGAACAATTTATACATGCTGTTAAAGCAATAAAGATTCCATGTTGCACAGTGTTTTATAGTAGTGTTATAAGTCAATAAAATTTTAGGTGTATGAGTAATCATATAATTATAATAATTAGAACTATTTGCATTTTCCATGTTGCTGTTGTAACATACAGTTGAGTGACACCTATCTCTTTCTATGTTTTCTTAGACATATTTGCATAAAAATCCTTCTTTTAGCTGTAGTACATCTTAGTGTTTCTATTCTGAGGCATGAAAGGAGAATACCAGGTTTTCAGGTTTTTGAAAGGTCGTCTTGTAATTCCATAGCTTTCTTCACCTTCTTTATCTAATACAGAGTTTCACCTGAGGCTTTTACAAAAAGTGCAATGTTTTGCCCCCTTGTAGCAATATAGCCAGAGGTTCTACTGCAAGCATACCCAGGAAAAATTGCTTTACAATAGACCCATAAAAGTATGGTCACACTGTGGACTGAAAATGCCCTGTGTTGATTCATTTTAGGTCAGTCTGTTATCTGTTTGCGGTTTGTAACAGATATAAGCAATATTGAAAACAGATGTCTGGGGTTTTTTTCAGAACAGGAACCTGGACCTGGAAGACACCAGGTCTGCAAATACAATTCACCCCACAAATGTGGGATACTTGGCTGTTTTCTGTAGCTACAGCTATGGTCATCCCCATAAAGTCCAAAAGACAAGGCCATAAAACACTTCCCTGTAAAAAACCTGAAAGATTAAAAGCTACAAAACTTACAGGATGCCCTAAAAAGAGTACAGGAGATACCAAAGTTTTTTCATTATTATGAAATGAAATAGCGACAGCTGTGAGTTCAGTCAGGATGTGTATCTGGAAGTCTGTATATATATAAGACTAAACTACTACAAATCCTTGTGTGTATAGGCATTTCAGCTCAAAGACAGTTCATTTAATTTCAACACAGGTCTTTTCCTGATGAAGTAAAGTTAAATGGAAATAAATCACCTTTAAGAAGGGAACAATACTATCTGTGCACATTCTTTACCATAGTTTAACAGCTAAATCTTCTGAAACTTATATCTGAAATCCATGTTGAAGTGTACACTGACTACCAAAGAAACTTGGGGAAAAAATATGGAATGGTAGAATTGTAGAATAATTTAGTTTGAATGGGAATTGTGGAGGTCATCCAGTCCAACCTTCCACCTTGAAAGACGTCCAGATAGAGCAGGGTGCTCATGGCCATGTCCAGATGAGTTTTGACTTTCTTGCCTCCAAGGATGGAGACTCCACAGCCTCTTTGGGCACCTGGTCCTGTGTTTGGCTAGCTATATGGTGAAAAAGATTTTCCTTGCATCAAATCAGAATATCCCATTGTCCATTTTAAGTCTCTGCCATCTCACCATGCATTTAAGTCCCCTTTGAGCCTCTGCCATCTCACCATGCATTTTTGAGAAGTCTGGCTCTATTTTTCTTTGTAACCCCCTCATTATCTGTAGAGACCAATGTTGGGCAGGCAGGAGAAGAGTTGCTTCTGAAAGAAGAAAATTGACTGGCATTTTTTCTTGGCATGGGTTGCCTTCCCATTGTCGTAACAGAAGTAATGCAGTAGGAACTCAGCTGTGGGTAATGGGATGGAGGGTTATGTAATTAACACCTATGTGGCAGAGGTCCAGGAAAAGCAAGAAATTGCCCTAAGTGGGGCATCATAGTCCTTGTAATTTAATAGTTGTGGCCTGACAATTTACATGTGTTTTGTTGATTGAGTGAATAGCATAACTCATGCTATAGGGGCAGAACAAAGCTCATTGCAGCAGCTCTCCCACTCACTGGTTGGGGAGAGTGGTTAAAATGATAGGTTAACTAGTTCAGAAGGCCCTGCACTGGAAAATGCAACTTTACCTGAACTTTTCTCTGCAGAAATATAAGGAGAAAATTTGACCAGTGAGGACACTGGCCCTAGTCACCAGTGTGAGGATGATGAGCTAAGCTGAAGGCACCGTGACCCAGAGAAAATAGTTCAGTGGTTAAACGTTTCATTTGGGTCCCAAACTGGCCTTTGCAAACTGCCTTGCACACTGTTTGCTTTTAGCTTCTGCTTCTTGAGCAAGGGCTGTGATTTGGTAGGGGTGTCCCTCTGACTACCCTTCTCCTGTGCAGGGTCAGAACCAGCAACCCTGCAAGGGGGAAGAAGTGTGGTCCCAGGAGAGTCTTCATCCCTTGGCCTTGCCCCAGCTGCTCCCTCCACTCCCTGCACTCAGACCCTCTGCTGTTTCTTTGACAGAACATTTCTGCCTGGGGACTGAAAGTTTAATTTAGAAAAGCAACAGTCAGAGGCGAAAACCAAGCAGATGGGCCTGGACACCTGATTTGGGGTCTCATTTGCATTTTCTAGGACAAGAGTTTAGAGACAAGGGGAACACATCTGCCTCCTGCACAAGCAGAGAGCCAAGATTAGCAGTGCCTGAGGAGCCTGGCTGAAATGCAAGCTCCCACACAGATTTCGTTAATTTGGTTATGTTCGTTTAAGGAAAAAAGTAGGAAAAAAGAAAGGGTTTATGCGAAACACAGTCCAGGGACTTACATAAATGGCATCTGCTCCAAAGGCAGGTTGTTGTACTGCCCTGGTCTGCTCTGGTTGGGGATAGGTCATGCAGACAGCTGTATTTTCTGTTGTGTCCTACCTTTCTCAAGACTAACACTAACACAAATCACTTCACTGGCACTAAAACACAGCTGCATCTCCAAAAAGTTTTTAACAAGGACTACCAGAAAATATCACATTCTTACAAGTGTGAGAGCATCACATCTGCCTAAAGTCTTAGTGGGAGTCAGATATGTAGGTTTACTTAAGATGGGTAGGAGGTGATATGACTTTAGGTCAGCATCTCCCTAAAAGCAGGGACATTATTGACAAATATGAGAGCTGACGTTTTGCCTGGAAAACTGTGCATCCAAAACAGCAGCTTGCCCCAGTGTGGTAGGTTGTTGGACTTAGAGTTGGAAGGGGTAACATCACAGCTTTTCTGAAATGATGGGTGACTCTTTCAAGCAATGAGGCAAGGCTGATTCAGGGAGCTGATCTGCTGAGCCTTTCAGGGGCAGTTTATTTTCTGATTAAATTAATGTATTTTCTAAATGGCAGCATGTGGAATGTATCCTTTTCTGCTGAGGTTTCCTGCGGTGTAGGTAATCCATCAACTCTATTTGACAGACATCTTTCTTTTGAGAGGAATGACTTTTGTTTCAAAACAACCACGTAGCTATAGCTTCCTCAAAAACAAATGACTATAGTGTTTCCTGTTGGTTTCTTCATGAGGTTCCTCAAGAGGATGTTAGTCTAAAGAATTGGCCTTCCCAGAGGGAGATGGGGAACTGGTACTTTCTTTTCACTCAGTATTACTTACACAGGGTGACATCTGAGCAACTGAGCTGAGATCACAGAAGACCTTGCAGTTTGGGCAGAGAGGAAGAGAAAGGGGAGCAACTGGCCTTGCAGCAAAATTTAATTGGGTTACAGTGAAAATAATGCATGGGCTTTTCATCTGATTTTCAGACATCCGCTTTTCTCCTCAGTATGGATACTCCCTCTCTGCATCTACAGTTATGTTCCATATGAGGTATTTTGCCTCTGCTTCCCTTAACTTTATGTATATGTGTTTCCATGTACATATATATACATACATAGGTACAGGTATAGACAAAACCTGCATATAGAGAGGCTACCCTATCTTCTGTGCTGCCTTGCTACTTCAGAGAAAATTCCTCTACCGACTCCAATTGGCATCCATTTCTAACTGTCTGCCGTCTTTCAGCTAGCCCATTGTGCCTTCCAAGGCTATGTCTGAGCCTTTAAGCAACTGAGAATGTAACAAGAAAACAAAAGTTCCTCAGTATTGAACCTGTTTTTCACTGTGAACCTGTCCTCCTGCATATACTTGAAAGACTTAAGCCTCCCTAAAGAATTTGTTGAGATAGCCTACAAGGAGCTGGTTGAAATTATTAAATACCATATTCTCCAAATAAATGTCCGAGCTGAAATATGTCTTGCTTGAGAAACAAAGAAAGTGAAAAAAAATTTTGTGCTATTATTAAAAATTCACCCACAATCTGTCATTGTGCTATCAAAGACAAGCAGAATAAACATGACTCAAGTATATCTAAAGATGAATAATACAAGTTAAGATAATGGAAGCAAATAAATTTACTGCATTTTCTGAAAAGGAAGTGAATTTACAGGAAAGTTTTTGGTCAAATGCTATGTAATGACACCTACAATATGTTACTTATATATATGTTAAATCTTACAGAAGAAAATGACTCTTCATTATTTGACAGGCATCACCTACAATATTAAAATTTATTTAGAACACTGTAGAACTCCGGTAAATCTCAAAACATTTTTGTCCTTGTTTTTAATAAACAAATTAGGCCTAATGAAATTCATAAATGAAAAAAAAAAAATCATTGGCTAAAATACTGCTTTTCTAGGAATCAGTAGCAAAACTTCCATCCAATTTCAGTTATTTAGTAAATTATTCTACACAGCTAGACAGAAGAAACTTAAATAACTTACATATCTTTTACATAGTATTGTGGTTTACACAGAAGTGTCATGCACAGTTACTATATCTTGAGGCAAAATTATGTTCAAATACAAGAAGACATGTCCATTTTTAGTATCCCAATAAATTAGATTTCTACTAAACTAGATAAGAAATTAAAATATTGCCTTCTGAAAAATTCAGAATTTTTTTTTTTTCTTTTAGACTGAATAAATATGGCCCATTGGTTAATTTCAGAGGAAAATGTTAGGGGTTCATTTCTGATTTTTAAAAATCTAAGTGCTGTTAGGAAAATATGTGTGTGTGCGCTTTTATACCTACATATGTAAACAGATAGATTATGCCCATACACAAATTTTCACATCAAAAAAAACCCCAAAAACCACTCCATAATGACTTTCAAGTTGCCTTCCCTTTACTTTCTGTTCATCTGCTTTTCCTCCCATCCAGTCTGCTCTTTGCACACAAGCTGATGCACTATATATACCTCTGAAACTGAGGGGTGTCTTTAAAAATGCATCTCTTGTCAAGTTTTGCTGGAAGCAGCTACACATGGAGGGCTTGCTGCAGTCAGGGGCTTACAGGGACTGGGAGGGCAGGCAGGGAGCAGAGACTGTGGCTCAGGTGGACGAGGGGAAAGCAGTGGCTGGCACAGACTTTCCTTGGCATTTCCACAACTGCACAGACAAATTTCCCCAAGTCTTTTGGATTTCTCTCAGTTCCCTGCCCACCCCAGCAGCCTTCAGCATGCACTGAAGGGCATTGGTAGGACTTTTCTGTGCTACTAGTTTAGTTTGGTCTTGCTTATCCACAAAAAGGGAGACATGATAATATTTTTTTTTTTTTTTTTTCTCAAGACTCAGCACAGGATCATTTCAGTGATGTGTCTAAATAGGTGGCCATATATATTGCAGCTCCTTGGACTTACAGTGGTCCCTTGCCTGTGGGCCAGCACCTACTGGTGGCAGTGGAAGATGAACGTGCACACATGAAGACCTTGTGGGAGGAGAGCATCCCAGAGCTCAGGGTGCTCATGTTGCAGACCCCCTCACCTCCAGGTGTTTGAATCTGTTGCAGAGGTCTGAACCAAAACAGAGGCACATCCCAGAGACTGAGTCTAATATGAAGGCAACACTTCCCCATCTGCTCCATATCTCATTCTCAGTTCTCCTGCTGAAAAGTTTCAACCCTCACCTTTCTGGAGGACATGCAAATTTCAGCCAGAAGTCAATAAAGTAGGCTTCAACTGTATCACTGATGTTTAAATCTCTTCAGAGTGATCTGGCTCAATTTTATGAATCCCTAGTCCCTATTAATATATTATATCTGAATTAAATTCCCCCTTCCTGTTTCCTCAGATATTATTATGCCTTATTGCAGTTACATAAATTCACTGCTCTAATCCTATCTTCTTGGTTATTAAGTAATATGGTATGCTCAAAGGTGACTGGGTGATTGAAATTGCATTGTTTGCTTCATTTAATATCCTGAAATAAAGCTTAACATTTGAGCTGTGGAATATAAAACAAACAAAAAAGACCTAAACTAAGTCAGCATGGAGGGTTATTTATTCTTACTGTGATCGGGCCAGTTTTCCACAGACAGTAAGGAGAATGGGCAGAGGTGAACCCCCTCACTGCAGTACAAGCTGGCAGCCATTAGAATGGCTGTGAATTATTTCCTTGAACTAGTCCCAAAATGAATATGAGCCCACAATTGTCACAGAGACCAAAGAAATACCCAAATATTGTGCCGCCATTATTTGCTTCATAAAAACACTGATTTTTCTTTTGGTGCTCCTCTATTAAAAGTCTTTCTTTAACTAAGAAGGAACCCTTTTGACCTGCAACGCCACTAAAAAAGTAGCTGGTTTAAATCCATCAAAAAACTTTTGCTTGTCATTCCCAGTGAGACAGGCCACCATCCCTTTGAGGAACAAGAGTGGCCATCCTCCGGAGTCAAGGAAATATCCCGTCTGGTTGAGGTGCTAGAGAAGTCTCCACGGGTAAGGGTCCTGCCATAGACTGCAGTCTTGCACCGACCTCGAAGGCTGGAGCTGCTGGGCATCCAGTGTGGGCTGGTGGCTGGAAGTAGCACCGCACAGGGGAACTGGGAGGAAATGCATCCTCATAGACAAAAATTAGCGTAGGAGTTCCTGCCAGTTGTATGTTCTCAGGGACAGATTAGGCACCCATGTTGGTTTTCTACAGGTCTGTTGCTTTGGTTGCTTTAGTTTCTATTTGGTTCATTTTTTGAAATAAAATTTTATTGCTGTTTCTGGAAGATCTGAGACAGGACAAAGGACCTTTTGCATTTAGACCCCTTCTATTCTGTGGGGTCTTACCAAGCTGCACTGAACCACACCACTACTCTTTGGTGTCAGCAGCAGAGACTCCCTCTTCTGCTACAAAAATCTGAAAGTGGCTTTTATGAAGACAATAACCCTGTTACAGACTGGTTGATATAATTACCTTGGCTAGAATCAGATCTTTGGGATTTGTGGCTTCTCGTGCACTAAGAGGGTTTTCCTCCGTTTAACATTTTCAGTCTCAGTGTTAAATATAGCAGTATTTCTCTACCATCTTTATCAGTTCAAGGTATGGAAAGTGAAAATAACTGACAAAATAGTTTGAAGCATGTCTGCAACTCTCCCTGTAAGATGGCGGAATACAGCAGATACTTGATCAGCCATCAGGAATCATTACTGGGTTAATTTGTGTGAAATGAAAGAAGTTGTGAATACAATCTCTTAAACAGCACTCAGCTAAATGGGTTATTTTTCCATTGGTAGCAGTATTAGCATGTATCTTTAGTGTATTGCAGGAGGAAATGGCAAAAATGATCACAGTCATCTTCATTTTATTGCTGGAGAAACATGATGAGTGGTGAATGATTCTTAATATCATAACTGTCTATATAAAAGGAGATGAAAGTGTAACTGGAGTGCATTGATCATTTTCATTCTATCTGAGATCCATCATTCTAGCATGCTTTTTTCTCTTGCCTTCCTAATATTTTCACATTTGATCCTCGAAACACGGAGAAGCAAATCTTCAAGTATTTCTGACATGCAAATAGCTATTCCTTCAAACATCTTGAAAATCAAAGAAAACATTGTGGGCAATTTCAATAAAACAACTTATTAAGTTAAAATGAGTCTAAATATATTTTGTGTTTCCTCTTTTGTATGGTGTAAGCAGGTGTGCAATTAACTACGTAAGTGCATCATACAAGTGCATAGAGAAAAGTACATCGTGGGTGAAATGCACAACTTGCCGTGCAATCACCTAGTATTGAAAAACTACTGTGTTTTCTGAACACACAGGCTTCTTCCATCTGCTGCAGCATTCAGCTGAAAAATCTGCAGCTGTAACTAAATCGCTCAGTAAAATCTCCATTCTCAGCACTGGGAGGGACATATGTCATACCTCTTCAGAATCACTACTGCTGCTGCTTCTGATTTGGCCATTGAGCTGTGTTGATATGGCAGGTGATAAAACAGAAGTTCAACAAAAAATATCAAAGTGCTATCCTATTTGCTGACTTTTATCTGATGATCTGGTAACATTGGTCTGGTGGTAACATGATCAGTAGGATGGGCATGGCAGGGAGACACCTTGCAAAAAGGGAACATTATCAATGCCTGACCTTGCTCTGTTCAATGCACAGCATGTGGCTGCCTACCACATGCCCAGGAAGCTGCTCTGATCTCTCAAGCATCGGCTTGTGTCAGCAGAAGTGTAGTGGGGATGCACTGAGTTCCTCGGGGGATGGTCAGATATAGTATAAAATGGAAGGTTTTCACTTCTTCTTGACTTCATGGTGTGGCCACTAAGGCTTTGTTCTTTACCCCAAGATAGCCTTTGTATGGATTTATTTCAGTGGATACCATTTCTTCTTATAAAAAAAATGTACAGCTCAGTCATTCCTTTTCAAAGATAAAATGTCCATAGCAACCCTTGGGGAATAAAAGACAGACTTCTTGGAGTCCAGTTTCCCCGGGCTGTGTCCTGGACTATCACTGACAGCAGTCTGGCTCTTAATATCTTCCACTAAGGCAATGCAGGCTGCTCGGATGCTATCCATTCCCCTCCGTCCCTTCAAAGAAGAAAAATCTTCTTTGTTTCAAACAAAGCCAATGGGTAGTGCATAAATCTTTGTAGCAATCATTCGTACTGTGGAACACTACTATCATGTTCACTTCTTCAGTTACACTTTCTCAATCTAAGGAAAAAGAGGTCTTTCAAATTTTGTACAGTGATGATGTTCTGTAGACCTCTTAATTTTCTCATTTGTCTCCTCTAGCTTCTCTCCAGTCCTTCCTATAAGTTTCTTAAAGAACAATGCCTTAAATAAAGCATGTTTATCTAGCTGAGGCCCACCAGGTGATGGATACAAAAGAATAATTTCCTGAAGCATCTTACACATCACATTCTGCCAGTATATTACAAAATGAAACTTCCCTTTTTTTTCCCCAGCAACATCAGATTGCTGACTCAGGTTGAGTTTGACATCAGCTGTAACTCACAATTCCTTTTCTGCATTATTGCAGCTTGCTAGTTAGTCTCTTCCTGCTTCCTCATCAAAATGCTTCACACTTGTATCTGTTAATTTTCATCTTTAATTTAGACCATTGCTTCAGTTTATTAAGAATTTTGATCCTTGATTCTTCAATATAATTCAGCCCTCCTGGCTCAGTGTTATCCATGAATTCCAAGTACATTCTTTAGACCAAGTCATCAATGAAAATGTTGAATTAAGAAAGCTCTGCAGAGATACCTATATGCGTCACTAGAATAAGCTGTCAGTTAGCAATCTATCAAGTCTTTGTGTTATAGACCAACCAGCTGTGTACATTATGGTGATCTCTCCTACACTGTTTTTCCTTTACTAAAGAGCACACCAGGCCCAACACCATTAAAAGCCTTAATAAAATCAATATATGTCACACCTGCTGCTTTTCCTTATTCACTTGCCTAGTTATCTCCTCAAAGATGTAACCAGACTGATGTGAAATATTCTTGACAAATCAATGTTAGAAGAATTTTATCACATTAATTCTCCTCTAGGTGTTTATGAATTGATTATGCAATCATCTGTTTTAGAATTTTCCAGGTATTAAAGTTATCCTAATGAGTCTATACTTCCCCGGGTCATATTGTTGTCCTTTTATTAATAGTAGATACTGCATTTGACCTTCTCCTGTCCTTAGAGATTTTCTCTACTCTTCACAAGTTCTTGAAGATAATAAATAATGGTTCAGGCTACTCCTGAAGTTCTCTAGGTTGAATTTCAGAGGTGTCTTTACCTTGAGTGTTTTTAAATTATCCAGATTTTTCTAGCCTTTCTTACAGTGCCCTATATCCATTCCTGTGTTAAAAGTATTAGGCAAAGCATTAGGCAAACACCAGTGGCCACATCAGTTTTTCACTGGTAAAACTAAACCAGAATTAATTCTCCAAGGTCTAATTTAATACCATGCAGCTAACCTGGGTGTTTAGCATCCCTTCATATTTATTTTTAATCCAGTGACAGCATGCAGTTAACAGAACAATTTTTGTCACCTCCTGTTTTCTCTGGCTGTTTAAATATGTTGCTGTGGTTTCAGCTTCTTTGAACTGTCTCCTGTGCTATAGATTTGCTTTAACTGATTGACTGTAGAATATTTTTAGTCAGAATTTGTTGTTATAGTTATTAACAGGTTACAGTTCATGAGCTACATCCATCATGATTTAATTAATCATTTCCGACGGTATTTTTTTTGGCTTACCAGTACAACAGCTGCATATGTCTAATGTTTTAGGGACAACAAATCTTCAGAAAAAGGGACCCTGGGACTAGTAATGACTGTTGTTATTTCCTTAATCTTTCAACATATGCAGAAGGCAATGTGGCCCAGTTACAAGCCGTGCAGCATACTTTTTCAAAACAATGGGGTTTTTATGTTTCTGTGAGGTTTGTGTTGTTGGGGTTTTTTAAATGGAGACAGAGACAGAAAGCAAAAAGTTTCCCCAGTGTAGATGTGTCTCCTAGCTGCACCAGCACAGCAGAAGACTAGGAGTAGTTTCTGTGCCTGGAGGAGAGGATGCTTTTGCTGTGTACATAGTTTACACTGAGAGAGAAATGCAACAGTGAGCGTCCTACATAACATCTCTCCTGGGGGCTGGCATGAGAAGAGGCAAGCAAAAAGGTGGGAACAAGTTGGGTAGAAAAGCTGTAGAGTCTCCATTCTTGGAGATACTAAAATCTGACTGGAGATGACTCTGAGCAACCTATTGTAGCTGACCCTGTTTCAGCAGGTGGGTGGACCAGTCAGTCTTCAGAAGTCCTTCCCTATTTCTGTGTTTCAGTGACCCTGTGAGGTGGCACTTACCCCAGCCCTGCCCTTCTACTCATATGGCTGAAGAAGTGGCCCTTCATCTCAGAGGAAGAGGCCAGAACAGTTTCCATGATCATATCCTGTTTTCTGTCACGCATACTTTCCCAAAACTTTTGCCAGTTCCAGATAAAGTCCACCATGGACTGGTTCAAAAGCTGATTCCTTAATTATAATAATTATTATTCTATGGTTTACTTCAGAGTGAACAAAATAACAGTATATCAAAATTGTTCTCATGACATGGTTAAGAGCATACCCTTTGTCCTGGTTACAGTAAATAAACTTCACAGGGTACACTTTTCAGTATTTCTTCTTTCTGGTGCACTGTTGTGAGCTTTTCCTTTGAGTGTTTTTTTCAATAAACAAGCAATTAGTGGAAAATTATTTTTATCCCCAAACTGTTTCCTTTCAAAATTAATAAATCTTTCCTTAACTTTTCTTTGTATAATATTCCTCACAAAATCCAACTTTTTTCCTTTCCTTTATTCTTTTGGACTAGGTCCACATCAAGCCATGTGAAGGAAATAATGAATCAATTGATCAATTAGTTGGATCGATAGCTCTGTTTTGACATTCTGCATTAAGCAGTAACTAATTGCCCAATCCTAAACGCTTTTAAAAACGTATCTAGGAAATCAATAACACAGTAACTGCATTTTAAACAGAAGAATGAACACAGCTATGCAGGAGGAAATGGGCAGCCATAACCAAGGTATGTGCCACAGCAGTAGGATTTTCTGCTGTTTTCCTTTTTATTTGACTTTGTTCACATTCTTTTTTTTTTTTTTATAGTCACTGCCATTTGCATGAGGGCAATCAATAGCTCACCCAGAGCTTTAGCAACATAGGAACTATGGGGTTTTGTGGGAACTACCAAGACACGAACCTCTCCTCCTTGCTCTTCCACACAGTCTTCCTAATTCACAGTGAAGTGAAGAGTCATAGAGCTGGGAGATGTATCCAGCCAAGGTAACACTTACTGGCCCAGCTTAGTCTCTCTTCCTCTGTGTTCAAACTTCCTATTTTCATTCGTTCTTCATATTTTTCCACCCCTGAGTAGTAATTTCTCCTGGCCCATTAAAGTGGTGTTTCGAGCTGTGCTGTGATGAGGCTCAACACATTGCTCTAACTACCCGTTCTTGTGAATATTTCCTTTCTAGTTTGTTCTTATCTTTAATTTTTGAATTGTTATGCTCTTTTTTTTTATTTATTGTATGACCAGTCATTGAGCGGTAACAGTAAAAAATTATATAATGTTAATATTATGATTTTCAAAAATCCTTCAATCGGTAATTTTCCTATTTGGAGCCCAAAGTGGTTAGGGAATTGTTCCAGTAGATGGTCCTCCAACCCCTAATCCACTCCGGTTTTGTAATAGCTAACTTTAGATCAAAACACTGTGAACATCTTAGGGTAGAAACGGACAAAACGGATGTACCCAGAAGTGATTTGGTGAGCACTGATGTCCTCAGTAGATTAAAATTCCTTTTATGAAATCCTGGCTTCATCAAGGTATATGAGAATTTTGCTATTGATTTGAATGATGTCAGGATTTACTCCTGTCTGCTCGAAATTCTGCACAAAATCTGGTGAGGTTTTTTTTGTAAGACATAATTTAACAAGCAGCCTGAGAACTAGTTTCTTGACTGTGACTTCTAGCACACTTGAATCTTCACAGAGGTCTGTGATATCACATTTTTGGTGAGCAAGAGATGCATGACACATGTTACCACACATGGGTACCACACTAGATTTCCTCCCTTCCCTGGAGGGGACTTATCCCAGGAGGTAGTTCCCACAGCTCTGTGTGTAGTGTGTGTGTTTTCTTGTTTGTGACAGATATCCTCAATGAGTGAGCAATTCAAAGCAATTCCATATAATATGTATCATCTTCATTTAATGAGCAGATCAAGCTGATTTTATATGGTGTACTGTAGTAGAAGGTAAACAATCCTTTTCATTTTAGCTCTTTCAAACTCTCACATATTATACAAAATATGTCAGAGAAGGAAATTGCCTATGTAATAGATTTGGACTTGCCTGAAGTAATTTAGGAATATTATATGTTGGATTGGTTATTGAGCTGTCTGCTCCATGCATATGTATTCATATAGTGATTTAATTCAATAACTGGATTGTCAGGAAATGTGCCCAGGAAGAGTGAGAATTGAAACCAAATATATACTTCCTAGCAGATACTTCAGACACAATACAAGAGCTGTTCAGCTTGATGCTTTTATTGCAACTCCCTGCTGAGCTGAACAAGTTTAGTTACGAGTCCAAGCTTGTAAATGAGTAAGGAATTTCAGTTTGGCTTAAAGGAAGTTTATAAGGAGAAAAGGGAGGATAACAGTGCATTAAGACGACCCCAGAATTGAGAGAGTACTTGAGAATTTAGCCCCTATTCAAGCACTCAGCAAGCCAACTCCTTAAGGAAGATAGACTTTTTGCAATTTAAAAAAATTTTCTTTTAGACTGTTGTGTTTTGTTTTGTTTTTTCTTGCTGCTAAAATGAAATATTTATTTTAAGACAGGTATTTGGCCTACCGTATTCCCCATACCATTGGTCACAGCTTCCTGCAGGGATGAACTGGTTACCTTGCCCCATCAGACCTGAGCATCAAATGTGGTTTTATCTTAAGAGTCCGGTCATCTGGGGCCATCTAAGAGGGAGTAATTCTAATAATGTGCTCTAAAGAGGGCAAAGGCAGAGGTCTGAAATAAAGAACAAAGTCCAGAGAGGCTACCACAGGCATCACTTTTCCAGGACAGTCGGCTAACAAGAAAGATGATGGATCGGATGATGAAATGATGCATATTGTACTGGTTAAATAGGTTATTGTGCTGAATTTGAGCTAAGCAATTTGAGAATTTCAGATAATGGGAAGACACTGGAAATGTAAAAATGTAAACTGGATAAATATGTCAATGGCATTTTTTCGAAAGCAACAGTGCAGCTGAACCTCCAGAAAGACTGTATTCAGTCCCACAGGTATATCAGATCACCAATCAAAATATCTTTTCTGAATCCACAAAAATTCTCAGGTGTAATTTTCAAGGTCATTTTGCAAACTATATTTTACTAGAACTAGAGATATTTTGCATTTCTGTTTAGTGAGTTGCAACCCCCAGATCTAGGTATAGGTGAATAAGCTTGTAGGAACCTGGGATTTTTGCTGAACATTACAATGCCTCTGAAGCATCTTTTACAATGTGGTGATTGTTGTAAAAGGTATCCTACAGTGAACTGTATAGTAATGTGTATGGGTCCCCACCTGTAGTGTTAGAGGAAATCTTCCCATTGAGTACAGTGGTCAAGCCCAGAGTGACCTCTGCTGGTATTTGCGTGTTCTCTGGGTCCTCTGGGAGGCTGAACATTGAAACTGCACAGGGACAATTCCCACAATTTTTTCTTGTCCCTGTCCTGGTTTTGGCAGGGATAGAGTTAATTTTCTTCCTAGCAGCTGGTGTAGTGCTGTGTTCTGGATTTAGGATGAGAACAATGTTGATAACACACTCATGTTTTCACTTGTTGCCAAGCAGTCAAGGACTTTGCAGCTTCTCACACTGCCCTGCCAATAGGAAGGCTGGGGGGATGCACAAGAAGCTGGGAGGGGGCACCACCAGGGCAGCTGACACAAACTGGCCAAAGGGAGGGTTCATATTATATGAAGTCAAGTTGCGTATATAACTGGGGGTTGGCTGGGAAGCAGGGCAGCTTGGGACTAGCTGGGCATTGGCTTCAGGTGGTAAGCAATTGTGCTGTGCATCACTTGTTTTGTATATTCTCCTTCTATTATTATTATCATTGTTGTTGTTGTTATTTTCCTTTTCTGTCCTATTTAACTGTCCTTATCTCAACCCATGAGTTTTACCTTTTTTCTTTTAAATTCTCTCCCCCATCCTGCTGGGGGGGATTGTTATCAGAACGTGGCTGTGTGGTTGTTTTAGCTGCCTACCAGGGTAAACCACAACAGCCCTAGGCAACACAGTGTACATTATTACACATTGCCCATGTTATTTATCTGTTCTTTTACAAAGAATGGAAGAGTCTTGATATAGAGCTGGAAACATGGATGTGAGTTTGCAATGGAAGGTGCTTTATGAAACCTACTCACTCTGAGTGATTCAAATTTCTTCGTCCTGTGCTTGTTGTCCCCTCATTAACCACTATCAGCCTCCTATGCCATATGTTTCCTATACATGGATCTTCGCTGGTCTATAGAAGGCCTGATCCATGTGGGGTCTACAACCCCAGCATTCAATTACTTGGAATTTGCTTTTGTAGAGTAATATGGACACAAAGAGGAACCTGGATCCCAGACGAAGAAGTATGTGCTGTCCATCACCCTGTGCTCCCAGACAAAGAGCACAGAGATGTTGTGTTTTCTGCTTTTCTGTGCTGCAGATGCAGTAGTGCCATAACAGATACTTCCACATCTTCATCTATTGGCTTGGAAGACAGGACATGGATTTTGAGACAGACACCAGAAGACAGTACAACAGTGATCTTCCACTCATAGTCTTGCCCATCCTCTACAATTAGCTAATGAAAATATTTTATTTTTTCGCTTCTATGGCAAAATGATACAAGGAGAGACTGCATGTGAGCCAGATACCATATTTAGCTTCTTAACTGGATTAACTAAGAAAAAAATCATCTTTAATTTTGGGGATGTTAACATAATAACCTGTCTCACTGTCCATCTTTCCTTAAAATTCATAAATTCATTGATTGCCTTAACTGTTTCTCTTTGTACTATTCACCGTTCACATCACCCATTCCCCTCAGCTCAAGAATGCTGCTCTCAAACAGAGATTGTCTTCAAAAGATTACTTTTCCATGGAAGTACATTGAAAATTACCATCGGTAGGAGTGGCACAAATACATTGTGATGTATTTCAGCATGAAACCATCTGCAGTGAGAGATGTTTTACTGTAAAATGCTTTTTCTCTAGGGTTCTTCTATGTTTTTCAAGTCCTCATCTTTCCACAATGTAAGTATACAAAATATATCCTATAGAAATGTAATTATTTCTGAACATTGCCAGTCAATCCAGAGTAGAGCTAGTATGCTGGACCCTGTCATCTCTAACACTATTGACTCCAGCAGGCAAATCCCTTGAATGAAATCATCCTGGTATTTTTGTGAAATGTACTTTTATCGCTCATTTCCCTTCATGAAGGCAGAAATGTGAAAAGAGACTCAATATCTTACAGTCTGTAACTCCAGGCCCTTGACAAAAAACTATAGTTCAACATGATTATGTGGAAAACAGGAGAAAACAGGTGATTGCAATAAACTTGAAAGCAGTTTTTTTTCAGAACATTACAAGTCTGACTGATAAAGGCAGCTTGATACTTTCTGTGAAGCTAGACATTCCTCAAAATACTCTCTTATGCAAACACAACACATTAGTGCAGCAGCTCTTCAATGAAAGAATTACTGTTCATGATAAACTTGAGGTCTCCAGTTAAAAGACTTTGTAAGGAATTTTCATCATTTGGGTGTAGTCTGGAAGTGATCAATTTATAGATGTTTGGGAGGAATGAAGTCACTGCAGGTAAAGTACATAATGGCTCAGAGGTTGGGGAAATTATAAATAACAGGGAAGATATGACAGAAAGATATAGTAAATGGTGCAGCCAAGCAAGTCCATCGAATGAAGTCAAATGAAGAACTTACATCCAATGATCAAAAATGTAGGTTTGTACTTCATGAGTGAAGCCTGTGTTCTGGGAAAGAGCAACTCTGTAAAGAACTTAGAAGACATTGTAGATAACCTGGCAGCAAGTTCTCTTTTTACCAAGATCAGGTATCTGCTTAAAGAGTTTATTGTACTTCTACCCATTAGTCACTGGGCTTCATGCAGTAATTACTGCGTAAAATTTTAGGATAGGTAGAGGAGGTTCGATTGGGGAATGACTAGTCCCTTCAGACTCTAAAAATCTATGATTCTGTTAAATTAAATACTCTGGTATCAAAATCTTGATGGCTTCAAAATAATATATTTACTTATTATCTGTCTGACGAATCTGTCACAGGAGGCACAAAGTGAATATAATTACTTCTTCTAGGAGTGTCCAGCTGTGAGGCAAACAAAATTACTGCAGTAGATCAAAAGTCTTTCCTACAAAAAAAAATAATACAAACAATAAACCCAGAACATAACAAAAGAGAGGTAATGAAGATGGTTTTACCAAAGATGGTCAATAAATATACTTTAAAAAAGACCACATTCACTGAAGTGAGCATTTTATTCTGCAGAGATGGAACAGCCAAAGATTAAGCTTTATTCTGCGCAAGCTTGAATCACTCATTTGATTTTAAAAGTCATTTAATCTTTTAAAAAGTATTAAATATGTTCAAGTTTAACATGGAGAAATCATAATATTTCAGCGTTCTGCTCTCCCCTGGTTACACTCAATTGAAAGGCTGTAACCAAATATTAAAGAAAAACCCATCACTTTCCTGAAGTCAAATCAAATTGTGTTTTGTGGCAGCAGCACATAATCAAATTGCCATTTATTTCACCGCAGAGCCTTTTCTGAATTGATAGGCCAATTAAGCTATCACTTGCTTTTTTTTGGCAAAAATAACTGCCTTTGAATCATCTGGTTTTCTCCTAAGTTCACAACACAGTGCAGGACGCAAATCCTAGTCTAGCCTGGGTAGAAAAGTAAACTGTTTCTTGCCTTAATGGGAAAGCAGAAGCCTTTGAAGTAGCTGAGTATAGCTTGAAAGACAACATCCATTGCTTGCTAAGTCTTTTCAGACCTTTGATGACTCAGAGACAATGCGTTCAAGACAAGAGTCACCTATACGCTCCAAGTGCGCTTTCCCTGAATTTTCCCCTTAACTCCTGCAGCAGGGCTAGCAGCAGCAGACTGCATCCCTCCAGGCAGTGCAGGCAGCAACTGCTTCGTATAGCGCATCCCTGGTCTCTCACTGACAAATCGGTGTCCTCCTCCACACACCCCAGGGACTTGTTTCTGAGGGTTGGACCTTGCCCATGAAGTCCCTGAGCCTGGGGTGGTTTCTGAGCACTGGGTCTCTTCACAGGGTGTGCTTTTGAACAAGAGTGGTGGCATTTCATAGCCACTGCTAAGCCATGCAGTTGGGATGTTCATGGCTTTCTACCTTTCTGCACAGCCTGGACTTCCTAGTTTTTAAAGCCCAGAATGCTCCAGGTCCCTTTTTGGTGTTTCCCATCAGCTGAGATTGTCTGAACGCCTAAGGGCAGCCCACGTGTAAAACCAGACGCAGGCTGGTTTCACGGCTGTCCAGTGTGAAACGGCACTGATTGATAGTCAGTACTTCATATTCACCCTGCCTTGCAAGGTACCTCAGTGCAGTCAAGGCTCAGATGAACCAGACTGAGGCAGAACTCTGCAGGTATTTCTGGGACTACATTTTGGACAAGCAGGCTTGATTTTATTTCTTTGACAATCAGGTAATACCTCTTTTCTTTAAATATATAGTTTAGCTGAATTTTCTCTCTGCTCCTTTTAAAGATGTAGTTTAATAAAAAGGAGCCAGCAGCCACATTGAAATTCTGTAAGGTCATTCTCGGGGGGGGGGGGGGGGAGAAAATTGCTTTAATTATCTGTGTAAATGTTTCTCTTTTTTGCATGTTATCATAACAGCAGCATTTTTGGAAGGCTGCTGATTTCTCTTGTTCTCCAGTGTTTTGGCAACTGGCCTTTAACAGCCAGAGTCGCGCCCCAAAAAGTCACTGAGATGATGGTGCAGAAGACAAAGCATTACCTAGAAATACAAAATGGTTTTATCCATGTATTTTTCTTGGAAAGTGCTCTGTCCTTTGAAAAGCCCCCCAAAACCCAAAACCAACAAAAACAACCACAACAGCCAAGCCATCTGCTGTAAAAAGCCTTGAGGAGAGCAAAGGAGTTGGTTTTCAAATTCTTCTGTTATAATGACAACTAGAAATTTCTTCATTATCAGAGAAAAATGCTGAATTTTGTCCTTTGGCCAAAGCATTATCTTGCAACAAGGCTGTAGCAAATGTGGATGCTGTTGCTTGCAGTAACAGGAATTCAGAGAAATTGCACCTTGGAGGATGGTAAACGAGTGGCATTAATTCTCATTGGAATACAGTTTTATAGTTCTTATCAACCACTGAAATGAACTAAGAGCTTTGGTCCTGGTTCATCTTTTAGGAATGTTATTGAGACAGCTGACTAGGAAAACAGATCTGTTGTGCTCCCCAAAAATCAGAGGAGAAACAGGCCCTTACAATATGCTCTTGGCAATTCAGCCAAAGACATAGTTGTGCTGTGAGGGTATAGCACTTCACTGAATATGGAGATATTTTCTGGCAAGAAGGACTCCTAATTCAGGCTTCTCAGACTGGTGCCTAACACTAGCTAGGAGTTATCTTGACCTTATATCCTGAATCATGCACATTTTGTATCTAGCTCTGTTAGGGAACTATTATGTCTCCTGCGATTGGCTCATTTAACTCTTGTCTTAGCTTCTAAAGCCATAAAACATAGTTTTATGTGTCTGTAAGCTCAGAAAATACCAGAGAGAAAAGAGTTACAGGTAGATATGCCATCACAAATGGGGATAAATTATGATTTAATTTTAAAGTAATGATTGCATTTGTTATTTTGCAAAGTCTGTTTCTGTTTAAATCACACTGTTGCTTCTTTTCTTACACCAAGCTCACTTAAAATAGAAATATTTTGTTGCCATAGCAATGTTGCTCCCTTTGTAATTCTGTTATTTCAGGTTCATTGCAAACTACACTGCATAGCCAGAATTCAGAGATGGAAAAACATCTCAGATCATGTTCTCCATCCTTTGGGCAGCATACAGTTGGTGTCTAAGGCACGTAACAAAGTTGATAGTTTGTTCAAGGTGCTATCTAGAGTCATTGGAAGTAATCCAAATTGCAGCAAATTTAATAAAGAGTTAAATAATACAATTACATATTTTTGTCATTACCCAAGATGATTTTCAACTTTCCAGTTTTCCCTTCCAGCACAGATAAAGGGCCCACCCTAAAGAACTCCTTCTCCACTTTAGTGTATTTATAGATAATCAGTACGTTAAAAATGAAGTGTATAACTCTCCATCAGCTTACAGGATTTCTGTGACTGCTTGCAGAGAGTGTTTTCTCCTGTCACCTCTGGCTCTATTCACTTGACTCACACCACTGGAAGACCTTACTGAAGATCTGGCCCAAACTTTTCCCATCTGGTTATTGCCTTAGATTGAATATATTTTTTATGTTCAGTAGCATGCAGCTAGTGTATAAATAATGGCCAAAATAGGCTTATACCTCCATTACACAGAACAAAAAGATGGAAAATCAAACGAACTAGTAGATAACCAACAATACGTGAGAGTAGCACTGACTGTAGTTATTCTGCTCGCAATCATGTACCATTTTGCAATGAATAGTATGAGTTGTTTCTAATCAAATGCATTTTCTCCACTTGTGTATTCCTACCCAAAGGCACTTCTTTAATATAATATCATTTACAGTGCAGTGAGAACCTGAAACATAGCATCACTGTCATCACAGGAGCTGAAATGCACTAAGAGCTTTCTCCTCAGGGGAACAGGAGAGTGCCGCACACTGCAAACAGACTCACTTGTTTTTCAGTCCTCAGGAGCTCAACTACTCCCCTTTTTGTTTCCAGTCTCTGCTTAACAGCCACCTTCCAAAACACGCTGTCACACACACCAGCAAGGCTATTTCTACCAGAACTGGATATCTGTGTCTGAATTGTAAATCACAAACAGAAACACAGTCTGGGGGCCTTGCAACATTCACCTCAGTCGCTATTTTTCTCCCTTGGCTTCAGAAAAAGAGAAATCTCTAATTATAACCTTATAAACAACCTGGACTTTAAATATGTCAGGGAGCTAGGCTAGTGTAACACTGAGCAGAAATTAGCTTTGTCAACAGTGTGGTGCTTGCTTCATCTCAGGATTAGATTACTAGGCTGTTTTTATTACTGAGCACTTAAATCTCCCTGCTCTTTCTGTCACACCATGCTTTGAGCTACTGTATTTAAAATAACAGTTTACTGTAACTGTTGAATACAATAATTCATGTTAATCGAAACACCGTTCTTCCCCACCACTGTTGTCGTGATATTTAACACAAAATTACAGGGAGGAAAAGAATTGCAGATGCCTTACACACTGGGCTCAGGGCTGCTGAGCTCAAGGAGAAGGATGTGGTTCCCAGGACTTAACTCTCCAAACCAAGCACACAAAAAACTACTGGAGAATTTGCTGGAGAATTCACCTTGTGCAGCCAAATCATGGGGCTTCTGCTTGTTTAGTGCTGGATATAAAACTCCCATGTTAAAATATTGCCTCTTCTCCTTAAAGAAAAGTCACCTTTGAATAACTAAAGTCCACAAAACGAGTGCAGTAACTGTGCTCTGGAACAACATTATTATTATCATGCCCAAATGACAGCCTCCAGCTCCGTAAAAACACAGGAATCAAGCAAAGGACTGCTTACTGGCAAAAGCGTCATATACTGTAACTTCAGGCAGGCCTTGGCAGTCAATGACTGAAACAACTTCATATCCCCTGTGAATTTGGCATGGAAGAGGAGCTGAGCCCCATACTTCAGTGTGGGCGTTTTGTGGGACCTTCAGATCTCCCACTCTTCATTAGATGGCTACCTCACAGGGTTCACCTTGACCTGACATTTCCTCTCTGTCACCACCAGGTTTATGATGGAAATATACCCATTTCTCCTAAAGAATAAGTCTAAAAGTTCTGCTTATGTGAGGGAGCTATTAAAGATGATGAATTCTGCGTGTGAGTAAACCAGTCAGTTTTGAGAATCCTGCACATATAAATCACATGCTTGAACTGCGCCTTCCCTTCTTGCATACGTGGTGCCGAACTGCAAATTACAGGTCGTAGCAGAAGCACACTTCCCAAGGGAAACAAAGGCTTTGCAAACCAAATATTCCCATGGATCACTCATAAATATTTAAATCTTGCCTGAAGAGTGATTTTCATAGAAAAATATATTGTGCAGATTACTACCATCCTCTCGGTGAAAACATCGAATCACAAAGATCAGTGGTGTATGCGTGAGGTACTCCCACTCTGTGTTAGTTGAGATAGATTTCTTTTACAATACAAATTCATTTTTCCTCATGCTGGCACATGACGAATGATACCACCAGGCCAAATTCTACCCTCAGAAATGTACATGCAATACCTACAGAAATCATACATAACCATGTCACAAACATGTAGGAATATAATTTTATTATATTACTGGCCCAAAACTTTGATTGCTTAAAGCTCTTCTGAACTGGGGGAGCAATTAGTTTATCAGAACAAGGAATGAGGGACAATGACTTTACAGGTAATCAAACAATGCAAAAATGTTGGTGTTCAAGAATGGTGTGTGTATGAAGGGGAATAGGAGCAGATATAAACTTGTACTTGATGATACCTGGGAAAATGAAAGTGAAATGTTGATAAAAGATTCCCTAGTGAAATAGGTTCCTATAGAGATGTTTTGGAAGGAGAAAAATAAATTTTGCTAATGCAAAAAGAATTCTGTAGATCTCCTTTTTCAATCTCCCTGAAGTCCAGAAGAATGAGGACACACTGCTGCCCTTATGTTGTTTGGTACAGCCCTTATGAAAAAGCAGAAAAACCTCAATCCAAAGGAGCACTAATCTGGTGTAGAAAAAAAAGAAGTAGGCATTTTAAAACTTCATTTCCGAGCAGGCTGACAACATCCTTTACAAAACTGACCTGCAAACAGGTATTGAACTTCCAAACACTGCTAAGACAGATGGGTGGCAGATGGGTTCTATTGCTGGTGTGGGTATCTTTGACAAAGCCTGCTGAGCCACATGTGCTTGCAAAGGCAGCTCAAGGTGCTCTCAGCTCCTTGGGGCACACAGCAACACCTGGGAGCATCTGATCCCTCACTGTGCATGGGAAAGGGATTTCTCCTGTGCTACTCCCAGAACCATCCAAACAAGAGTGTCTTGACATACCTTGGAGGAGACTCAAAAGCCGTGCTCATCTGCACTACCTGTGTTAATGTGTGTGAGATTCTTGGCTTGATGGCTAACTGTCCCTCCCTGCCAATAAGGTACATGATCCAAATATTTTGAGGGGCTCAGCTGAAGCACAAAGCCCATCACTTCTTTTCTCAGTTTGTTCCTCCAACTATCTGCTGTATAATGGCGGTCCTGCAGTACTGTCCATGGGTATTGTCCAGCTGTTCTAGAGATTGTACTACCATACAAAGAAGTGATGTCCATCCCTCCACACACATCTATCCCAGGCCTGATTTAAGTCATAAAGCACTAGATAGCAGACAGATGTAACAAGCAGACGGGAGGAGCAGAAGGTGCTGTCAAGCCAACACAGACGAGCACAATAAGCAGTGGTTACTCCACAGCGGCTGTTTGCTTAGCCCTTGTCATGTGTTTTATAGGCGTCACGATGGAGAAGGGTTTTAAGGAGGGACCTGCCAGCAGGTAGCATGAAGTGGGGTGGTCTCTACAGGGAGCTTGCTTCATGCAGGAAGTGCCTGGGGGAAGGTGCAAGATGGTCCTTGTTGATGGCTATGCTAGCGCTCTGCTCCCTGGATGCGTAGTGTGAGTGGCAGTCAAATGTATTTTTAAATTGGTTTTGAGCAACGAGAGATTTTAGATGTAAAAGCCTTTATCAAAGAGTAATTTTTTTGATTATTTTTATCCCTGTGCAGAAAACACCTAGGTAAATAATGAACACACACATAAATGTGCACAGGTGTCCCCTTCAAACAACAGAGAAGACAACATTACATGCACAGTTAAAGCACAGAAGCTGAGATACACCTCAGTGAAGCGCACACAGGTTTGCTCCCTTGTAAACACATAGTTAAGAGGTCACAGGTATGGGCAACTCTCAGAAAACAAGGATCTCCAAAAGGTCAGTCATCTTCAAGCCTGTTGCACCTTGAACCACATAACTAACCCTTTCAAGATTCTTCAGCATTACTAGAAAATTGCCCTTGGTGTTTTACTGCACAAGGCAAAATCATTTTCCTTCTAGTGGAAGACGTCTGAGATTTTAAGTGCTTGCTTATGGGTTGTGCAAAAGAAGCCTGAGGTCTAATGATTTAACATTAAGCAGTAGTTTCAAGATGAATGCTGGAAACTGGAGAAATCCCTCTTAGGTATTTATGTGGTTTAAAGACTAAGTGAACTGCATATTTCCGTTTAGTAAATCTGTGGTCAACTTGATCACTTTAATATGGCAGCTGAGGTGGCAGGAGGAGGAAGTGAAGAGATTTATTGAAAAACCATCAACTTAAATATGTATCAGACCACAGAAAGTTTCCAAAGTCCCCAAAGGCCATTTTTGCTTTTTTTCTGGCCTTTTTTTTTTTTTTTTTTTTTTAACATGTCTGGCTTAAATGGTAAATAATAACTGATAATAACAACCATCTGGTTCCCATAGAATAGAAAGTGACTGACAGAGCAGCTGCCATTCTGCTTTCTCTCACTCCCCTTGTCAGAGCTTCAAAGTGTCTGTTTAATGTGGTATATTAACAGCACTATTATGACTATAAATATTAAACCCCAGATTCTCTGCTGAGCAAAGATTTGATATCTGGGGATGTGATTTTCCAACGGACCTGCCATCAGAGCCATGCAGAGTGTTCCCCTGTCAGAAATACATGATGTGACATGTGGGGCATGTTCTACCACTTCTGTCATGCATTTCCCAAAGCTTTAGCTGGTCACAGCTGGGGCTGTCAGTGTTTTCAGTCCTCTCTGCACAGCATCCCTGCATGAGACATTGCCAGAAACCTTGATGTTAGTCAAAAACTGGTCCAGTGTTTGCAGGAAAGTCTTCTGAAAGGTGGAAAAAACAGTAATGGTCCATATTGCTTTTACTGGCATTGCATTTGGGGATTGCTTTCCCACTAAAATGCTATCAACTTCTTGGATGTCCAGGATTTGTGTGCAGTTTCCACTGGCTTTTCTGAAAACCTATGCATTGCTGAAAATACAGGGGTTCCTCAAAATTTCATTACAGGCGTTTTCCTGCATGGCTGATGTTAATACAAGCCTTACTGCTAGCTGATATCAGGTTTTAAAGTAGCAGCCTTAATTTCCTAAGTAGCAAATTCATGTGATTTTCCCCATACTCTGTTCTTAAAAGTGTGGTGTTTTGGTTTTTTTCCCCAGAGCTTTCTGACTGCTCCAAGAAAATCATCATTACACTTGTGACCACTGTGCAGCCCTTCAAGATGCTGGATTCTCTGGAAGGAAGGAGAGCCAGGAGAAGAGTCACAGAAGACCTGTGCACTCCCTAAAGCTGTCCGCACTGGCACCAGGAGTAGGTGCAGGAGGTGAGTAAGCAGTTGCAGAGTATTTAAAAATGCCTTGTGAAAGTGCAAGGAGCAAGAGTGCGGCTTTGTTTCTGAATTCACTCCGTAAATGTAACTCACAGGAGAAGACCAGAACGGGCTGCAGCGTGGAGGATTAGGATCTCCCTCAAGACTTCCACTGAGAGGAGAGCCAAGACCCTTCCTTACTTAACAATAATAACTTACTTATACTTACCTCCCCAGAGTGTTGTGAGGCTTAATTAGTTAATGTTTGCAAAGTGCTTTGCAGATGCGAAGAGCAATATGCGTACTAAGTATTATTAACTGGCAGAAGACCTCCATGTGAGAAGTCCCTACAGTCTATTAGAACTAAATTATTCAGTGAATTCCCTAAAATTATGGGGCAGGATACAGAGAAGTCTCCCTTAGAAACACTATGAGCCCACTTTCACAGCCTCCCTGTGTTTCACATCCCAAGGACGCAGATCAAAAATTGCCTCTGTTCCCCTGGCACTGTACCCCAAGACAAGCCAGGAGGACAAGGTCCGTGAGAGCCCCATGGGACTGAAGGGACCTGAACAGAGGGTTGTCCACTCTCCACCAGGCTAAAGATAGGTTTTCAGTTCATGACACGGTTACGGCTTGAATTGCACCCCAACACCTTTAATAAGCTGCTTCTCCTGAGTGAGGACAATACATGGAAGACCTGCTTTCAAGCCAGCCTGGAGCCTGATTTTCCCAGGGAGCTCAGAGTTTGCTACCCCGTGTTTGCTGGATGACCGCAATTGCCAAAATGGAGCAATGAGCTGTTGTGTCACTTACAGAATGATTGCTATGCTTTTATATTAGTGCATAAGCTGAATACTATGCACATGACTGACAAGCTGGAAATCTTCAGCTGACAATCAAAACCAAACAAAACAAGAAAAATGTCTCAGATAGGGTTCTTCAGAGACTGGCGAGACTAGAAGTCATATGATGTATTGCTGTTTAAGTTTCCATTTAATTGGTAGCACAATGAGAATTGCTTGCAAAATTCTTGGTTACAAATGTGTGGGGTTTAATTTTTTTTATTCCTGCATTTTCCTCTTTTTTTTTTCCTCTGCATACTAACTTTCCAGATGGATTGTCCAGTTGGCTACATGCAATACTATCTCATGCCCTTACACTAGAAGGAAAGTAGATTTTCTGGCATCTGAAAAGTACAGTGGTATAAAAATAAGGCATCCAAATAGTTGAGATTACTTTTCCCATCTTGGAGTCATCATGAACGAGGTGCATGTAACTCAATACTTGTGTCCCTGAGGCTATACGATGTACCCAAATTTTGCTGTTTCCTGCTTGTGTGGCAGACACTCTGGCTGTCCCAAGTGGACTTTAGACTCTCGGTGACTGTGGACGGTCGTTTGCTTCCCACCACAGTGAGTGTCCCCTCAAGGCTATAGCTAAGAGAGAAGTGCCTCTGTAGTGCGTGGCAAAGAGGACAGGCTAGGAAATTGAGAAAGACTCTATCATTTTGCCTCAACCAAGGGAGGAAGACATATACATATACCAGCAGCCTTTATCCTGCTTCTTTCTAGCATGGAAAACACCAGTGCATAGCCATCCTGTTGTGGCAAGACCCCCGAACACTACAGGTAGAGAAGCACGTGTGAAGGACTTCAGCCTAACACTGCACTATTGATGAAACACACTACTGAGTATTGAGCATCTAACTCTAATGAATGCCCGCAAAGTATAAATAATGATGCAGAATCTGCATTAGCAATGCAGGCAAGGCTGCTTAATACAGACACAGAAAACTGTGTGTGTGAGATATCTTACTAGGTGGATTTTCTGCTTCAAAAATAGCTCTACACATTTCCTTTGAAAACCTGTTTGTTTTAATAGGTGACCAAAAGCTAAACAGCTGCCATATTTCCCATCAAACACAAAGCTGTTTCTTTGTGGTTTTCTCCAATCCATTTCACTATAGATCAACTGATGAAGGCTCGTCTTATAACCAAAATAAACACAACCAACATGTACACATGTTCCATAATACTCTAAGATCATCTGTTATTAACAAGCCTTGTGGTAACAAATCCTTTTATGATGCATTTATTCAAGGTTCAGCCTTCCCAAAGAGTGGGGAATACTTAATTTGTTTTCTTGCCGTACTTTGTGTAACTAAATAATTAATCACATTGATATTCTATCAATACATCTTTCTTTAATGGTTAAACATGTGTTAATAATTCAAAAATCTATGGGTGACCTCTTTGTACTCCTGTGATTTTCAAAAACCCCAGTGCTCTTTGAAGGCACTCTATCATTATCATGTATGGCGCAAGTTAAAAGCCTTTTGTTCTTTCTTTTCTTTTTTGTCTCCTCTTCCACTGATATGTACTTTTCCAGGAGGGATCCTATGGGCCAGCAGCAACCTGGGGTTAGTTTTAAGTGGAACAGCAAAGTTCAACGCTTTTGAATGGCTGATTCAGTTGCAATACTTAAACACAGAGCAACCATGCTGAGCAGGCGGAAGAGTACTACACTGCATAAACCTCTTTATACTTGTCTGGCAAAGCTTTTCAATTGTGATCAAATTCATCAACAGAGTCTGAAAACCTCAAAATTGGAAGTTTGCCCAATTCATGGGTTATGCAATTATGACTTATTAGAGTCCAGCAGTTTAATGATGCTGCCAAGCCCCAAAAGAAGCTGACTGCTCTAAAATACTGTGGGCTAAAAAGGTAGTTACACAGCCTCTTCTATAAGACTTGCGCGCACTGCCTACAACAACAACGTTTGCAGGCAAACTGGTGACACCTGTAATGGAGCTTAGAAACTGCAACTATAGAAGTCTTCTCTTGTATCCTGCAAGGATAGTGGTGGACTTGGCAGTGCTAGGTTAACAGTTGGACTTGATGATCTTAAAGGTCTTTTCCAACCAAAACGATTCTCAGGGCAGTGAGGAAAGCACTGAGTGAGCTCACTACCCTGGACTTCATGAGAGCAGACTTTGCCCTCTTCAGGGATCTGCTTGGTAGAATACCATGGGACAAAGCCCTGGAAGGACGAGGGGCCCAAGACAGCTGGCTAATCTTCAAGGGTCACCTCCTCCAAGCTCAGGAGCGATGCATCCCATCAAAGAGCAAGTCAGGCAAAACCACCAAGAGGCCCCCATGGATGAACAAGGAGCTCCTGGGCAAAGTCAAACACAAAAAGGAAGCCTACAGAGGGTGGAAGCAAGGGCAGGTAGCCTGGGAGCAATACAGAGAAACTGTCCGAGCAGCCAGGGAGCAGGTTAGGAAAGCCAAAGCCCTGATAGAAATTAGTCTGGCCAGGGATGTCAAGGACAACAAGAAAAGCTTCTATAGGTATGTCAGTGAGAAAAGGAGGACGAGGGAAAATGTGGGTCCCCTCCAGAATGAAACGGGTGACCTGGTTACCCAGGATATGGACAAGGCTGAGGTACTCAACGACTTCTTTGCCTCAGTCTTCACTGGCAAATGAGCCACACTGCCCAGGTCACAGAAAGCAGGGATTGGAAGAATGCAGAACCGCCCACTGTAGGAGAAGATCAGGTTCAAGAATATCTAAGGAACCTGAAGGTGCACAAGTCCATGGGACCTGATGAGATGGATCTGTGGGTCTTGAGGGAACTGGTGGATGAAGTGGCCAGGCCACTTGCCATCAGATCTGAGAAGTCCTGGCAGTCCGGCAAAGTTCCCACTGACTGGAAAAGGGGAAACATAACCCCCATTTTTAAGAAGGGTAAAAAGGAAGACCCAGGGAACTACCAGCCAGTCAGTCTCACCTCTGTGCCTGGCAAGATTATGGAGCAGACCCTCCTGGAGACTATGCTCGGGCACATGGAAAATAAGGAGGTGATTGGTGACAGCCAACACAGTTTCACTAGTAGCAAATCGTGCCTGACAAACTTGGTGGCCTTCTATGATGGGGTTACAGCATCGGTGGATAAGGGAAAAGCAACTGACGTCATCTGCCTGGACTTGTGCTAGGCATTTGACACTGTCCCGCACGACATCCTTGTCTCTAAATTGGAGAGACATGGATTCGGTGGATGGACCATGCGGTGGATAAGGAACTGGCTGGATGGTCGCAGTCAAAGAGTTGTGGTCAACGGCTCAATGTCCAAGTGGAGAATGGTGACAAGTGGTGTTCCTCAGAGGTCGGTACTGGGGCCAGCACTGTTCAACATCTTAGTTAATGACATGGACAGTGGGATCGAGTGCACCCTCAGCAAGTCTGCCGATGACACCAAGCTGTGTGGTGTGGTCAACACGCTGGAGGGAAGGGATGCCATCCAGAGGGATCTTGACAGGCTGGAGAAGTGGGCCCGTGTGAACCGCATGAAGTTCAACAAGGCCAAGTGCAAGGTCCTGCACGTGGGTCGGTGCAATCCCAAACACAACTATAGGCTGGGTGGGGAATGGATTGAATGCAGCCCCGAGGAGAAGGACTTGGGGGTATTGATTGATGAGAAGCTCAACATGAGCCAGCAGTGTGCGCTTGCAGCCCAGAAAGCCAGCCGTGTCCTGGGCTGCATCAAAAGAGGTGTGACCAGCAGGTAGAGGGAGGTGATCCTGCCCCTCTACTCTGCTCTCGTGAGACCCCACCTGGAGTACTGTGTCCAGCTCTGGGGGCCCCAGTACAGGAGAGACATGGAGCTGTTGGAGCAAGTCCAGAGGAGGGCCACGAAGCTGATCAGAGGGCTGGAGCACCTCTCCTATGAGGACAGGCTGAGAGAGTTGGAGTTGTTCAGCCTGGAGAAGAGAAGGCTCCGGGGAGATCTAATTGCGGCCTTCCAGTACCTGCAGGGGGCTCACAGGAAAGCTGGAGAGGAACTGTTATGAGGGAGTGTAGTGACAAGACAAGGGGTAATGGGTTTAAACTGAAGGAGGGTAGATTTAGATTGGACGTTAGAAATAAATTCTTTACTGTGAGGGTGGTGAGGTACTGGAACAGGTTGCCCAGAGAAGCTGTGGCTGCCCCCTCCCTGGAAGTGTTCAAGGCCAGGTTGGATGGGGCTTTGGGCAACATGGTCTAGTAGAGGGTGTCCCTGCCCATGGCAGGGGGGTTGGAACTAGATGACGTCTTCCAACTCAAACCATTCTATGATTCTATGAGTCTATGAATTAATTATGATTCTATGAATTAATTCTATGATTCTATGAATTAATGGGTAAACCTTTCCCTAGTTTCACTTGGGGAGCGGGTACTTTACTTTCAAGTTTTCTACATTTTACAGGTAAGAATAGGGCTAACTTCCCAAAACTTACAGTGGAAGCTTATAGCAGATACCATAAACCACAATGGATAATCTTGCATTCATGCCTACTGCTTTAACATGAAAACACACTTCCTTGTTAAAGCTAAGATGACATATGATGAGAATTATTCATTACCCAGTGAATCCTCACGTGTACTGTTGCAGTGTTTTCTCCCAAAGTGTATGTCACAAATCTTGTTGACTTAATGCTGCTGATTCACACATTTTGGAAAAAGAAGCAGGTTTCTTAGGGAAACAAGGTTTGGGGACTAATTCAGGGAATTCTGGGAGCATGCTCTTGGCCAGCAAAGCTCATGATCAGTGTTCCAATCTTCTTCTTCCGTGTCAACTCCTACGTAAAATAAAAGCAAAGACTGGCTTAGCTTGGACATAGGCTGCAGAGTGGTAGCTGGAACTGACTTAGTTCTGCTGTGTGTAAGGAATTATAGTAAAGAAATAAACTTTTACAGATCTGAGTGGAAAGTATATTTTTAAATAAGACCTCTCAAAATTGGTCCTATCAGACATGTCATAAGAATGCAGGTTTTTTCCTCTTGAATCACCTCTTAATGAACACAAGAGGGGTGGAATAATCTATGAGGTGACATAAGTACCTGTTGTTAATTCCTTATGTCTTTACTTCTGACTGGAGAAAGAAGAATGCAGCTGTTTGTACAGGGCTTATACCAACTTATACCATCTGTTGTACTACGTGGCATCTATATGCTGGTATACACCGCCATACCTCCTATTTCTGGAAAGCACCAAGAAATTAAGGTAGTTCTTCCAAGTCCACTTCAGGAAAAGACACGTGTTCAGGAAAGCTATAAAGGCAGCATTTTACCCTTGTGCTTCAGTGACCTTGTCTTATGACCAAGTGCTTTCCTCGAGGATGGCTGGGCTTTAAGCCGTGCTTAAACACCAAGGGCCCTGTTGCTGGGTCAACCTACAGAGAAAAAGGACTCCCCACATGAGGTACCTCTGAAGGGGCTCTGGTGAGTACCAATGTGTTTTACTTCTCAGGACTGACTCTGTGCAAACTGAGAAAAGGCTTTGAAACAGCAGCTCAGTGTCAGGCTGAGAAGATTTGCTTGACAGAGAGCCAGACTCACCACAACAGAAATTCAGGATGAACAAATGCACAGACACAAATCCTGCATGCTTTCCTCCCCTTTCCTCAAAGTGGGACACACCTGCTAGCTCAGGACAATGACCATGCATTCAGCTCTCAGTCAGCTCATCATTTGTCAGCAGAAATCATCCCAGGAATTACAGGCCTTTGTTTTTCTAAAATAACTGCAGTCTTTGTCAGAGAGAGAGAGGGAGACCTTTTCTGACAGCATATTGTAGGCAAGGGTTTGTATAACATACACCATGCCGTGCGGTCGGATGACTTGTGGAAACCCTTCTGGTTTTCAGTACCAAGGGAAAATCATATATCTCTGAATCTGCACATGTTGGAGGAATCTATTCCAAAACAAAGCATAATTCAAAGTTCACAGTTTTGAATGTTTATTATTTTATCTGTGCCTGCTTTTAATATTTATATCTATCTCCATGGCAAAAAAAAAAAAAAAAAAAAAAACACCACCCTTTTTTATAAAGTTAAGTTCTAACATTGTGGGAAACATTACACAAGGAAACAAAACCACACACAACAGCATTGGATGTCAATGTGAAAACAAAACCAGGCCACTTCCATGCAAAACTCTGGCCCAACTGCACAACCTCTGCCAAAGTGTTGCTGTCATTAAAGAAGACTCATGTCTAGAAGGACAGCAGGAGAATTTCTTTAGGGGTGTGGGAGAATGCTCACAATCCCTTATTGAACTTCACATAACACTGACCAAGAATGACATCTCTTCAACTGAATTTTTAATTTCTTTTTGGCTTTGTAAAGCTATGTGGTAGAGCTGGCCGTAGATTTGGAGTTATACCCCCACTGACAGAACAAACTCTGGCCCTTGGTGTTCCATGTTACAGTCAACCCACTCCTTAAATAGCCTTCAAACATAGGCATCGAAATCAAGTAATTTACCATCATCTTAAGATATACAAATACATGATCAGGTGACTATCCCTGACAGCTGCCAACTTGTGACTAACCTAAAACCTGACCTCGCAAAGTCACTAGGAGCTGTATGCCTTACCTAACAGAGATCTCAGCCCTTTACATAGCCACTAATCATAAAAATAAGCATATTTTTCTCCTTTGAATCTACTCTTTTTAGTTTTTAATATTCTACATATTTAGGAACATGCTTTTATTCCCCTGATCACTACTTCTGTGCAGACACTGCTGTCACTCTGCCTCCCTGATGAACCATCTGAGGCACTGAAACATGAATTAGCCAGCTGGAAATGCACAAGGTAGTGAAAAAGCCAAAATTTTAACTGAGCATTTCCAAACCCCACACCTTTATCTCTTTAGATGCCCCAAACTCTTTGTGCAGTAAAAATCCTGTTGGAAGGACCTGGCCGGATGAATAAAAAGACAGAATGAATCAACTGAATTAAAATATGAATAATCTGAACCTCAACCTAATGTTTTCTCTGGATATTTTTTTTCTCTCTGAGTGATCTCTGACTTGTCTAGGATCAAAAATACCATCACATCATGACGAACACAGAAAACACTCTTTTCTTTCCCAGCCAGAAGCCAGAGCTGCTGGCAGCATGCTTTCTCCAGAGGTTGTGATGACTTTCTACCTCAGCTCAACACAGAACATTTTGGGTCCTCACACTGTCCCTTCCCCTCCTGTCATACCTGCAGTGACAGGAGCCAGCCGAAGGATTTCTGGTGCTTGTTCCCAGACCTGGCGGTGCCTGCGCTACCTGGCCACTGGGGATGGCTCGCCTGCACAGGGTGCCTCTGTCTCCAATCTGTAGGATGCATGGCAAGTAGCTTCTCACAGCTTGGCAGCCCTGTGTAGATGAACAGGGCTTTTGATAGATAAGAAGACACCAGACTGAGAAGCTCTGTTCCTTGAAGCGCTGAGGAAACTCTCTGACTCATTATCGAACAGCCTACAGTGTTGGGCTCTGCTGTGGAAGACATCAGTTAGCCCTTGCTTTATCCTCTGACAATATGATAAATATTTGATAGTCATAAGCCGCCTAATGCCGGGCAAGTTTCCAGGGAGAAGGCCTGATCGAATTGGCAGCATGCACACCTCACGTCCTTGGAGTTATGTGGAGGCAGGGCCAGTCCCTGCCTGTGTCACTTGGGCCTGTTTGGGAAATGAATTTGGCAGCTTTGGTCCAGCTCATGGCCAATCAGCGGTTACAACAAAAAAAAAAAAAAATCAGTGCTGGAGTTGGCACTGATCTGAAATTGCTGTGTGATACATTCATCCCACATGCAAAAGGTCAGCCTTCCTCATTGATTTCCAGAACTTCAGCAGACTTTGGATGCTTTTCCATTTTCAATTTTCTCTGCACACAACTGGAGGAGG
Source organism: Balearica regulorum gibbericeps (assembly GCF_011004875.1). Taxonomy (NCBI): domain Eukaryota; kingdom Metazoa; phylum Chordata; class Aves; order Gruiformes; family Gruidae; genus Balearica; species Balearica regulorum. The sequence goes on along the minus strand of NC_046220.1, from coordinate 42,308,830 downwards.
AACACTGGTGTCTCTACCGTGTGATGCAAAAAATATGCAATGTAGAAAAATGCCCTGTCCTGGCAAATAATAAAGAATTAAAGTCAGTGGGAAGATTTTTTTTTATGAACCCTGACAATGGCTAATACTTTCCTCTGAAACATTTTCCCAGTGAGAATAGGGTCACACAGACATTTTGTATTGTGGGGGACAGTGCTGATATTTTCTCATGTTACTGATGTTCTGATGTTAGAGAATCTTTAAGAAAAAATTTGGGTTGAACTAACATATGGAAGTGAAACCTTGTGTTTCATGTTGGTATTTCAACATTTCAGTATGATAAAATATGAAAATGCCATTACTTCAAAGCAAGTCTTTTCAGTGCAATTTCCATATTGGCTTTTCCGAAAACCATATATTCCAAAACTTCCTGCTCCACAAAAGAGGACAGAAAACTGTCTAAATAAATGCATTTGGGCATGTTTATTAAAATAACTGTTAAAATAGCACAGTCTCCTGTGGCAGGAAAATCCCTCCTCCAAAGAGCTACAGCATATTACATTTGCATAACAATGTCCTTAATAACACTCATCAGGGATTTTAGCTCTTGCCCTGCCCATGTTCCAGGAAATTCTGTCTTCCCACTGCAAAGAAAAAGTAATTTCTTCCATGAAGACTCGCTTTCCTGGTCAACATTCAAATAATCAAAGTGACTTATCAAAGAAAGATCTGCTTATTTTAGAGCTGTGTATGATACAACTGAGGCTGTGGTGTCTCTTTACAAGTCTGATTTGTGCTTTATTTCCTTGCTCTATCTGAAAAGTATTCAGCTGAAGCACAGCATAAAATTAGTTAAGCAGCTCTTCCAAGTAAGTATATTTGCAAATTGTGTGTGGTCTTGTTTTTAACAACACAAAGACGGTGGACCTGTTAACACTTGTTTAAGAATTTGCAGGTGTTAGATCCTCCTAGCAGAGCTGACTTTTATCCATAGTACAAAATCTATCACACTGCATTTTCCTCTTGCGTAAGAAAAAGGAATCCACTCCAGGTATTTCTAAGAAACTTCGGGTAGCTCACAAGAAGTCCTTGCCCTCCAGAATCATACTCTTCCTTGGCAGGATCACTCCAGCACCACAAAATGGACTAGACCTTCAGCCAGCATCATCCATCATAGGTTTGAGTCTGATAGTAGGAATTTATCGCTATTGAGGATGTTGTTCAGTTTGAAAAAACTAGATGCCTGATAGAAGGGCTCCTTGGGGACACCTCACTTACCTGACCAGCAGAGATGTCTTGGCTTTACGAGTCCCAGCTTACCTTTTTTAAACTGCACATGAAAGGGGACACAGCAGCACTGCAACAATTTTCAAAGTAGGTCTAGCCCAAACTGAGTCCCATTAGGTTTGGAAAGGTTTCTGTAAGCTCACCGTTGGCTCTGCTGTTAACAAGCGTTAAGAAGTTCTTGTGGCACCCAAATGCTGCCACTTATCTTGAGGCTGCAATTACGCACTACTATGCAACTGAGAAGAAAGCAAAAACCCTGGAACAGACCAAACTGCTTTCTTTTGAAAACAACAGCCATTTTGCAGTGATAGTTGTGCTTTTTCTTTCTGTTACTTAGCTTTGTTGCTTTTAGTGTCAACCTGGGATTTGCAGAGCAACAATTCTCTTGTTTTGGTTTAAACTCAGGATTCCTGCAGAGCACTATGCAACAAAAAATATGGTCTTACATGCTGGGGGACAGTCTTTGTTTTTCCAGGCATTCTAATACAACATAGCCTTCTCAGACTAAGATGTATTGGCAGGTATACTTGCACAGGATATATGTATCTCATAATAAGGTCTGATCTATGTTCATTGCGCAGAGACTCATCTGAAGAACAACTAATGGGCTTGTATATTTCTACCAGTAGTTTGGCATTTTTTTTCATTTATGTCACCTTCTGCTCAAAAGGACTTTGAATAGGAAATCCACAGTAAAAGTTAGCATGTGGGTGAAGAACAGTTTTGCCTTTTTGTGCTTCCCATCAGAGTTCTGGAAAGGGAGGTCTTTTTTACGGCCTTCCCTACTTACCCAGTGCATCTCAGGCTCATTGAGGCTTTTCTGCTACAGTGCTTGCTGTCCAGTGCTTGCTGAATGTCACAGAATAGCTTTCATGGGCTGTTTTGTGGAAAGAAACAGGTGAGAATGAGAGATCTCTGTCAGGGAGTCCTTGCATGGGGATGCTGAGCTCTTCCTGCGTCCCTGCTGAATTGCATAGCCTGGCTAATGCTCATATAAACCACCCAAAATCATGGATATACACTTATTTCCACCAGCTGACGATCACCAGGCTTTTGATACATTTTGGCATGGCCACAGCCTCAGTTCATTTTTTGTGCAAGTGGAGGCACTTCAGAGAGAATCTCCGAAATATCAATAAAAGAGAAAGATTGGGTTACATAGAAACACACTCCAATTTGTATGATGCAAGATCTGCCCCACAGACATTAACAGGAAATTCTTATGTCATCTGTGAGAAGTTCTTGCAAACAAATGGTTTTGTCATTAGAAATGGACCTTTTTCCTCCCTCCCCCCCCCATTCCCCCCACTTTCAGCAAATTCTCTGGAATATGCAGGTTTTGGGTGGCCAGACTTTTCTGCAGATTCAGATGGGATTTATGGAGGACTTTCAGCTGAAATAAAAATGACACAATAATTCATGAGCGCTTAAGGTACCTCTTCAAGAAAACATCAGAAGGATGCATTCTCAAATGTGTTTTCAGGCCATGTAACAAAGGAGCTGTTCCACCTTCACCTGCCAGGACAGTCATCAGAGCCCTGAACCAGGTGAAACCCCCACGGGAGCCCAGGCTTGCACCCCTCACCCACCTGCGCCCTCCTACAGCTCTTGCTTCTAGCATGGCTTTGCTCACTCTTGACCACTGATGCTTTTCCATTTTGCATGTACATAATCTCTCAGCAGGGAGGAAGCAAATATATGGAGGAATTGTACAAGGACCCCTGTACACCCTGCAGACTGGACCCTGCACATCATAGCCCCCTTCTGACTTAGATGTAGCATTAATTTTGAGTAAGTATTGCTAGGGCAATCCCACAACTTCAGTACTTCCACGAACCGTCAAGCAATGGGTCATTTCATTAGCTCACTAAACCAGCGGACTGGAAGAGACCTCAAGCAGCCTCCTCCTTCATCTTCTGCCCACATGCCCATTAATGTCATGATCCCACAGAATTGCCTGTGCCAAAGCCACATCAGACAGAAACTGTACTCTGACATTCTTTTAACATCTCAGTGATGGATACTCCATAAGCAGGACATCTACTCCTTTGCTATCCTTATTTTTAGACATTTTTTTCTGCTAATTTCTTCTTGTTATGGAGGGTTTTTTCTCTCTTTACTGCAACCTTTTACCTATCTGAACACTATTATCTTTCACTTCTTTTTGGACTAACAATTTTCAGTACAGTCTTTCCATGATTCATAACTATAACATGCTGATGGACAAGACACTGTCCTTGGAGATGTGGTTTTAACACCTAGGTCACACACATAGTGGGGTGTGCTAGCCACATGGCTTTGGGCAGTTGTTGAAGAGAAAGTACAGGAGCCTTCGTGTGATATGTAGAAGTCCCGTTATGAAATGTATTGTACTGTTTCACCTTTGTGGAAATATTCATTTAGAAAAATGCACATTTTAAATTTAAGTACTTAACACCTGTACTCCATTCAATTTCAAACCCTGCTGAGAAAGCTAGCCTCTTGTTTCCTGGGATGAACATGAAATGTGCTATGTTGGGTCAATAGATTTTATAGTCAAGCTCAAACAAAAATTTTTTGCGCTGTTGTTCTAGGAAAAAAAAAAATCTGTAATCAGTCTGACTGACTGCAGGTTTGGAACATTATTGCTCAGTATCTTAATCAGAAAACATTTTATAGTACTACTTATCATATTCAGACACATTAGCACCTTTATAGATTTTAAAAAGTCCAGGAAGAAGCTATTTTCAGCTATGAAAGCTAAAATCACTTTAGTCCTTACTTTACAAATTTCTAAAATATTCTTCAGGAGAAAACTTAACTAAACTTAACTTAATTTTCCAGGGGATGATTCAAGATGATGGGCCACTTCCTTATTTTAATCTGATTCATGGCATACTATTTTTACATTTAGAAGAAAGCCACCTTGAATGAGTCCTGAAAAGATTCAGATATATAAACAAAGATTTTTTAAACACAAGCAGCACTGAAACACTGTCTTTCCCTCCATGAAGATTTGTCCCCGTTATGCCAAGTGCTAAAGACTGTCTCACTAGGCAATCTTACACTTTAAGCTTGTTTCCTAAACAGTGTTTTGATTTTCTAGTAGTGTAGCTGGCATCAGAGAAAGGCATGCACCGTATTTTTCCAGTGTTTATTATTTTCTCTTTATACAGGAGCTTTCTTTTTCCCGGTTACACTTTTCCCATTGGAAGTTTGGTTGGGATCCAGGGGATCGTGGTCAGGTTCTGCAGGGATTTTTCTCCCAGTTCTCTCTCTCCATGCATATTTCATGTGCCCATTACTTTAGGTGCCATAAACACAAATTAAAACCAGCATCATTTCTGTCAGAAAGGACCGTATTTCTCTACTCATTCATTATTTATGTTGCTTCCTTAAGTGGTGTTGTTCTTGCTTGTTTGTCTCTAATAGAGGATACAAGTTATTTCACAGCCTTTTTTCACTACTGAGGTTGGGCTGATCAGGAGGTCTACTGAACTGTAAAAGTAGTGAGGCTCATCTCTGCTGATAGATAAATCCATGAACAATGTCTGCTGCTGAACAACAAGCCCCAGTCTGCCACAAAAACCACATTAACCTCACCTTTCACTGTGTGTCATGGGAAGGAAGATGATTTCTGTGCTTTGGGCCCATTTGAGCACCAAATGTTTAACCTCTGCACCTAGAATGGACTATGAACTCGCATACTGCATAATCAACTTCCATGTATGAGTAGGTAAAGAACTGTTCTGTGTCACTGAGTCTGGTCTTGTGAACCTCATCTTCTTCTCAGAAACAAGTCAAGCTGCATTTAAAAAGACATTTGATTTCCCTTTCCCACTGCTTTTACAAGGAAGGTTCTAGATTCTCTGTACTCCAATTTTTACAAGACTTCCTATTTCCGTCCTGTACTTACACATGGTTGGTTTTGACCTTTTTTTCCCCCCTCCAGCATTATTATCCTTCAGTTACATAGTTCTTTCCACCACAGTGCGCTACCAACCAATGTACCTTGAAGGAGCAGCTGCACAGTCTCATACATTTTATTTTTTTAAGCTAAAAATGTATCTATGTGGCTGCAGCAGAGACAACTCCACTAATCTTGACCATTGGTCATATGAGGCCTGCAAAAATCATGATAATAAAGTGTCTTGCATTTTCTTGGATAAATGTTGGGAATTTGTTTTCTACTATCAAAGCCTCTGTTTTTCATGTTTTCAAGCTGTTTCATATTGCCAGGAAAGCCACACATTCCCTTTAAAAGAAGAAAAGAGATAATCTTCTCTGCATGTCCTATGAATGCAGACTGAAGCTTTGAGAAAGCATTTAATGCTGTGAAATTCATAATAAGATTGTGAGACTTGACCACACCACATTCACTCTGCTTTTCTTATAGGTCCACACTACCACATGGTGCAAGGCCATCAGTGTGTTCATCCTAAAGACGTGCTCAAGGACTGTCATTACCAGCAGAATCAGCGAGGACACTATCTAAATGCAAGATTCTCATTACACAAGGAACAGGGCATTTGAAGGCCATTTCCACTTTGTTTCTCCACAGCTATGATGCTATGGATGTCTTGTTGAAGGAGAGGCAACAGCTCAGGTCTAGTACACTCAGTCCTGGTAATTTTGGTGAGTCCCATAGGGACCACAGCTTCATTTGAGAGCAGCCTGCAGCTTCTGGTGCTGTCAATGAGAGCTAACCTTGCAATGAACCTGACGTCCAGCACCTCCTGTCCTCTTTGGAGAGCTGAAGGACAGCCAATATATGCCTTGGCAATGGGTGTTTCTTGGAGGTTGGTGTGTTTCCCGGCCTTGAGACACATCACAGGTAAGGCTGGGGAAGGGAAGGCATGGGAGGGAAGGAAGGGAAAGGGAAGGGAAAAGGAAGGAAGGAAGGAAGGAAGGAAGGAAGGAAGGAAGGAAGGAAGGAAGGAAGGAAGGAAGGAAGGAAGGAAGGAAGGAAGGAAGGAAGGAAGGAAGGAAGGAAGGAAGGAAGGAAGGAAGGAAGGAAGGAAGGAAGGAAGGAAGGAAGGAAGGAAGGAAGGAAGTGGGGCCAGATGGTGAAGGCCCGTGCTGTATGCCAGGCAGAAATTAAATATCAAGTATTCCTAAGACATCCCATCCATTTCCCTCCCACCATCTATCCTTACTCTCACTGGACTCTGAATATAACAAAGGCTCCCCCTGTCCTGAATTACAAACGTTTTCACCCACTTCCACCACCTCCTTTCCTCTCTTTCCTTTTAGTTAGTCCTTCAGAGCACAATCAAAGCTCTAAAGCAGCAGAGATCTATCAGAGCAGAGGAACAGTATTTAAAATGAATTAAGAAAACAGTGTTAGGCAGATTACGAGCCCTCTGTTGTGCAGAGCCATCACTCCAGCTCTGTGTCTTCTGCAGGCAGCAGCAGCAGCCTGGGCAGCCAGGGATGCCAGCATCATGGGAGAGCACTGCCACCAAGTGCAAAACCAGCTCCTCCGCATCCCCCATGCAGGGAAAATTATTTTTAAAAAACCCATATTCCCACCATCTCTTCAGTCCCTCACCTTAATGAAATTGTCACAAGTCCCACAGGTGGTCACATTGGCTTTTTTTAACTTTTCAGCCTATAATTACTCCATCACTTCATCATTTTTATCCTGTGAATTAATATTTCAGCCTGTTCTTTCACCTTTTTTTTAACCACCAGCTTTTTAAGTAATTCTGTGTAGATAAAAGCTGCTTAACAGCTGGTTAAATTAACTGTGTGATGGCAGAACATGCAGCAATCTGTGAAGTGCAGAAATAAGAAATCTCTGGGTGGCGCTGAGGAGAGAAGATAGAATATGGCTTCAAGACTTAGAAAACAAAATTAGGTCCTGCTTACATGGGTAAGCTGAGCTAATTCAAGGTGTGAATTTAAATTGGATCAGGTAAACCACATTACATTCCAAAGCATATTAAAAGAAACAGAATTAAAGCATATTTCAAATCAAAATAAAAATGTCACCACAGTGAGGTAATGCAATTGAACCAATACATTTAAAAGTGAATTTGATTAACTTTCCTGCAGGTTCTGTCCCTGCACAGACTAGCCCTGGATCACTATGCAGGCACAAACAGAAGTTGTTGGAAAACAGTAATATTCCCTCCTGTGGTGCTCTCAGGCACTGGCTCGCTGAAATTAATTTTGTTCTGCTCTGCTCCTGTATCAGAGAAAGCAGCTTGGCCTCTGCTTCAGTTACCTGAATGCTAGACAAATATGTACAATGTGGTTTACTGGCTTGCAGAATGGGGATGCTACTGTTCTTTACAAAGGGTAAATAATTAAGAAAATGTTATGGATTACTATTGTCTGTTCAGCACTAAAAGATGTATGATGAAAACCAGAAAAAAACCCATATTTTGTTGTCTAAGGACAGGTAATTTAGTTCTTTTACTTTTCTTTCCTCATTATACTGTTAATAACAACATAAATGTTTGCCCTTAGCATTTAAACATTTGTACTATCAATGAAATCAAGGCATCCAAGCAAAATTCCCTATAAATATAAACCAATGGAGAATCCGAGCTCCAGATACCTGTTTTCAGAAGCAGGCAATATTTAAGAACTACAGCATAACTCTGCTCCACCACAGTCTCCAAAAGCAGCCTGTGCCTGGTTCAGTCCTCTGGACGCCAGCAAAACTGTGCAGAATTGCCATGAACAATACACTTAGCAAGGCTAATAAGCAGTTTCTTCCTGACTCCATTTCACATCATGTTTAAAGGTAAGGGAAATAAAACAAATGAAACGTTAAAGGCTGATAGCAGATAGCAGACTGCAGTTTATTCCCAGCTTCATAACAGCAGAGTGGACTCTACAGCAATAAGCTATCATCTGTTTCGTGGGGGTTGGCTGTACGGAGTCATACAGCTACTTACTTTTAATAAATACATTCCCACTAGTGCTTTTCATAATTTACGTATTATACCTCAATGAAAACAAAAGTTTTGAAAATATTTTCTCTGCTTCTTCCTTCTATTCTCCCCACCATAGCAAAAATTAAATGGGGGGGGGAGCAGAAATCACTGAGAACCCAGACAGAGAGCAAGCTGGCAAATCCCTTGCTTAACTGAGAAAGAAGTGGCCTGGCCAAGCGGTTACACACCAAAATGGGCAAAGCAGGAAACTTCTCATAGGCTTGCTCTGACACGGCCACATGTGACTCCACCACACGCAATCTCTGCAGAGCACCTGCGCCTTGCTCAGTGCAGGAAAGCCATGGTACCGCCTCGTCGTGAAGGCGCTGTCAGCATTAATCACAGCCAAGATGCGTCTTGGGCATTTCCTCCGGGTCAGGCAGGGACAATGCTGCTGGGACTGAGTAGGCACCATGGAGAAAGTGGGTTTGGGTCTTTTAGGTTCCCTGCCCTAAAGGACAAACAGCCTGGATAGTTTTCAGAGAAAATAGGATGGGATGAGTACCTGAGGCACGTGCTTTCAGCTCAGATCATCAAGAGGGTTTTCAAGTTCAGGCAGATTGTCCAAGGTAGGAGCTAAAAAGAAAGGCAGGAAAAGATGAACAGTGCCTGACCTTAAACCACTTTCTCAGTAAATCTTGGCTGAGTTTTAACACTAAGCCTATTGGTGCTGGGAAGCAAGAGAGCCCGGCCAGGCAGACAAACTGAGGACACGGTTCTCCCAAGCAGACGGTGAAGCACAACAGCCCTGCAAAGGGGTAAAAGGACCTATCCCAAAAGAGAGGTCAAAGGCTGGACAGGACTTCTTGCTCTGCTCCAAAGAGTCAGAGAAGAGGACAATACTTCCAGATTTTGGCTTTTGGGAAGGAAAGGAAAATACAGCAAAGAACATTGTGCAGCTGTAGGGAAATACCAAACACCCTTTTTAGTACAAAATTAATTATGTCAAGGGCAAGATCCTGATTAAATCTGATTTTTTTTAACATATTCCTAGCCTGAAAAATAATTCAGTGGCAAAGCAAAGATAAAGACAGGTCACACAGGACGTTTACATTCAGCGGGATAAGACCTTGTAAAAGTGCAGTAGGGATTAATTGCACTTTGGCAGAGATGGACTAGATGACCTACCATACGGTTCTGGAGGTAGCTAACAGCCAGAATAAGTCATCTTGAAAATGCAGCAGGGAAGTTTAGTGTTGCAAAGATTCACAGCAGAAATGGCCGTGTTCTTCTGCATGATAATAAGAAAAAGCACAAAGGGGTGAATTAAGGACACAGGGCTGGGTTTGCGCTTTAATTTCCCGATTTTTGTCAGGTTATATTATAACTTAAACATTCTTAACAGCATGGCAATTTTGTTGACTGTGAAATTTGTATCTGTTTTATTTTTGTTTTTTCTTTTCTCCTAAGCAGGAGGAGGAAACATCTTATGACAGATTATTAAAGCCTAAATGGCTGATGCAGCTTGGCTATAGGCATTTTTACAGGGAAGAAAGTATGGAACTAAGTATGTTTGGTGTGTGCACTACATGGTTATACCACAATTATTTATTCAGGTAATCATAACTTTTAAACAAAAAAACAATCTTTATACAACCATGATTTATTTATCCTAGAAACTGGAAAAGCTCTCAGGGAAATATATATTTAGACATCTCCAAAAAGTGACTTATTTACCCAGTTCAATACATTAAATCTGGAGATTAGATGATTCACCTGACAGACATCAAGGCCTTCCCTGGAACTGTTTCATTCTGATAAGCAAATGTGCATTTCATGCCTGCTTACCAGGGAAAAATTACTATATTTGCACAATATCTTGTAATGACTCTAAAGAGGTGTTTAAACATCGCTAGCATTTTCAACCCCCTACACAAAAAGCAAACAAACACAAAGACAGGCAATATTGTCTTTATACAGTACTGTATTCAGCTATGCCACGGCTTTGATTCAGGGATGGTGAACATTTACATCTCTGAGACATCTGCTGTCTTCAGACAGGCAGTCATTTTGTCTTCAGTTTGGAGCAGGCAGCGGAGAGTCTACAAAGAAAACATGCTTCTTAAAAATGTAATTGAGTCCTTTCTTGTTTAGGGCATTCTGACTGAAAGCACATGGCTGTTATTCACATAAAGGAAAGCAACCTTTCTACTAAAGAGTTGTCTATATAGGAAGAATGCTATTCCAGGCTGCCTTTTCAAGGTGGCTTGAAAAAATTATGTGACGTGCAAAAACTAGGAGGAAGGGAAAAATCAATGTCTTTGTTTAGCATGAGAAGCTAGATTGCCCCTACAGCCAAAGCTTATATTTTTCCCAGACGGTTATATTTCCCCAATGACAAACTCAGAATTGATTTTTTTCCCAGACCTCTAGAATTTAGATGGGAAAGAAAGAAAAGAAAAAAGACGTGTGATGAAAATTCAGACAAACCATCCTGGGTCTCTTTTTTCTCTTCATGTGCCAAAGGGGGGGTAGCATGCCATGTAGCCCATCAAAGTTCCACCCTGTAGACCTAATGTCACCCATCAAACACAGGCTTGCTTTCAAGGTTGGCACTGAACACTTTTTCCAGGAGAATGGCATAGCATGCCATCTTCTGAGGGGCTGAACTGGATGGATGCACCCTGGAGCAGGAGGAGTCTGATAAGAACAGTTGCTCAGTGGAAAACTACTCATAGCCCTTATATAATTAATATCTACTCTGGCCAGCAGCAAGGTGAACGCCAATGGTTTGGGCACCTCCAGTGGGAAGGTCAAGAGTTCGAGGGGCTCTCAGTAGAAGAGTGTGGAGCCTGATTTCAGAGAAATACGAAATACTTTGGTAAGTAGCAACAGGGTGACAATTTGCATAAGAGACTGATGATGATATTGGCGCTGTCACTTTCTGGAAATGGCAAGCCATTTTTAGAATTCTAAGTGGCAACTATTCAATTTTTATTGAGCACATTATGGGATATTCAGAGGCTGGAAACAGAAAGCAGCAGGAGAATCAGAGGAGAACAAAGAGAGGGGACTGAAACAAAAAAAAAACACCACAAAGTAAAAGATGCAACGGATACATTGCAATCAAATTTTGCACTCAACAAGACTTCTCCTATGGGACCCTAAAGGGGGAATTTCAAAGAAACAATTTCACACATTGGGAAAACAGCAGCAGTGGTATGGGAAAAGCCAGATTTTCAGACTGAGTTCAAACACCATGGAAATGGGATAAAAGAAAATGCTATAGTTCCCTTGGCTTTGTGACTATGTTGGGTAGAAGCTTTACTCCACAAGAGGAGCTCTGAATTACTCTGCTCACTCAGACTCACGTGTCCTTCTGTTCCAGTGCACCTCTTCTCCAGTAAGCTCTCCCTCTTCTTCCGCTGCCTCCGTCTCAGTCCACACAACTAATTTGCAAATGTGGATGTCCTATTTCAAATTTCTCAGTGCTGATGGGTGGAGTCTTAAGTTCCAGTTTTGCCACCATCATTACCACAGATGCCCAACACTAAATGTGGAGGACCAAGAAAGTCCCTGCACTGAATTATGTTTTCCAGTCATGTAATCATAGTATTTTGCTCTTACAAAACATAACACTTTTCATTCAAAGACCTCTGAGTTTCTAATTGATTATTAAGTCACAAAATGTTCCTGTGATTTAGGAAAGTATTGAAATGGGTGAGTAAACTAGTACAGATGAGTAAAGTCATTAGTCAAGATGACTAACAGAGATGAGAAATGTTCTAATAGAGGGTAGTTGCAGTAGAAGAAAATAAGCTCAAAATGGGTTAGCAGAGTGATTTTTAGAGAATGTTTCTGAACACCTACACTCTTTCATAGCCAGCAGAAGCTGTGACTGCTCAGGAATATCTAAAAAACCAGACTAGGTCTGACTTAGGGACACTGACAAAGAAAAACAAGACATTTTTGAAACAAAACTGTGTATGGAGCATAGGAACACAGGGCTGAATGGATGCCCTGGGCTACTGAGTCCACTCACTCACCTACATGGACAACCACAGAAATGATGTTCAGTCAAGGAGTCCCTACAGACCATACACTACTGACCACCCATCTCCAATGTCAGTTGTCATTTTAGACACTACTAGCCCAGAAGTCTCTCCTGGGTGGATCTCACCGTCACCTGTCTCCAGTGGATAGTACTGAGCTAGCCTTCCTGTATGGACATCTTTACTGAGACTGTGTAGGCAGGGTGCGTTTTGATCAAGACAACCATGGTTCTATTCAGTCATCCCATGCTTGGTTTCCCTGCACTCTGTGGCCCACCAGCACCTTCTCCAGAAGTAACAGGAGAGAGGAGCAGAAAGAGACAGTATCTTTTATTTCCCCTGTCAAATAGTGAGGGTACCAAAGGGCTGATGGATGTGGAGTAATGCTTAGGTAAGATTGACAACTATTTCCTCCTGCTTCATACACATAACCAGCACCCACCTGTTTTCCTCCCACCCAGAGATATTTTTGAAAGCTTCTTCTAGCAAATTTCTGCACCAAAATTAAACCCATCTAGCAGTCAGCCTTACTGCCGTGTTCCCACGTCAGCTGTGTGTCATGACAACAGATGATAGAAATGCTGCTATTCGGGCTTCGGGGTGCGTGCTTCTTTTCTTTTCTTTTTTTTTTTTTTTTTTTTTTTTAAATTTTAATAGCTTTAAAAAGAGCTCTGAACAAAAGTGCTTGCTCCATGATGCAGCACTGAGCTAAGGCACGCAGGGCAGGTATACCTGCCCACACTCCAGTGGGCAAAAATAGGTAGAGTGGGTGAGGTTTCCTGTGGCGCTGTGGGGGCTGAGGGAGAAACACTTGGAGGAGAAGAAGAGATGGCAAGAGAAGGGAAAATGGAGACAAAGGAGAGGCAGAACAGAAGTCCTCCCCCTTCCCTGTGCCCCAGAGCCCTGCACCCCTCCCCTGTGGGGCTTCAGCAGCAGGGCAGACAATACCCCACGGGTGGGTATCCCTGTCCTGCCCCGTGTCCTAAAGATGGTCAGAGCCCCCCACCTCAGGGTGCTCCCTGGCAGACACCAGCCTGAGCCGCCGGAGGGGCCCTGCCATGCCCTGCCTGCCTCCTCTTGACCCATGGTGCTCACCCAGGAGAGCAGAGGCTGCTCCGAGATCCCAGTGGAAATTGGGAGGATGCAACCTTCAGCACCTACCAGCTGATCAGGGATGGATGCTGTGCTGTGGAGGAAAGCGCTCCATGTCCATAACCCCTTGTTTGAGTTAATGCATGGTGCAAGCACCACAAGCCACCTAGGGATGGTGAGCGTTAGTTTAGGACCAATAAGCCATAGCCAGGCTTTCACTGCACAGTTGTCCATCCTCGTAAATCCCACCTGTGATCCAACAGATCAGGAGACCCAAGGGTAGGTTGAGCTTCTGTTTTGACACCATTGTGATTTTATGAGAAAGGGCCATCACGTGCAGAAGTAAAAATGTGAAAAATAGGACAGCTGATGTAAATTAGTAGATTCTTGGTGCTAAATATTTCATTTGCCCCACTCCAGGTAAGCAGAAGTATTGACTGGCTTTCTTTGGAACAAAACTTGTCCTGAAAGTTCAATGTCAGCCATGTAAGGAAGCCTGAGACAGGCAACTTTAAACACAGTCTGTGTTAGTGTTCCTCTCAGCCCTTCTGAACGAAACAGGAGGGTAGATACCTATGTAACACCCCTACGGTAAAAAACCTTGAAAATTTCTAGCCCTCAAAGGTTACAACCTAAATAACTAAGACAGGCAAAGCACACTGTAGTTCAAAAAACAGCACTGAGAAGCAAAGCAGCTTGTCCAAGGTCTCAGAAAGGCAGTGGCAGGGGCTGAGATGGGGAGCAGATTTGCAAACCAATTTAACTGTGCAAAATGCTTTCCCACTTAATTGGCTAATGAGAAAGTTTTCCTCTTGTAACACTGTGTACTTATTTTCTACCAATCAAATTGCTGAAGACGGATTTAATTTGGAATTAATTTTAAAGTATTTTTGAACCTTGTCTCATACCATGCTTCTGTGAAATGTAGAAGGCAACCATAAAAAAAACCCCAACAAAACCCATAAACTACTTTATAACCCGATGGACAAAAATTAAAAGACAAAATAATTACAAAAAAAAAAAAAAAAAGTAAAAAGATCAGAAGCAGAAAGCAGAATGACAGATCCCAGGAGAAATCCTCTTTCAAGGAACATCATAATAAGCATAAGCACCTGATCTCACTCACCCATTGTAAGTCCATTTGCATGCATCCTGGACAAGTGGTCTTAATATGTTTTGCTATTGGTTTCAAGATAGGGAAGTCTGGATTTCCAGACAGGGAAATCTTGTTCTGTAGATGCCAGCTGAGTTACTCCATGGGAGTAGAGCACTACTGAATGAAAGCCTCCTCCCATGAAACAGCGTTATTCCCAGAAGATATAATTTCTCCCAGAACAGACCTGCAGATACTCCTCTCTACTCAAGAGCTGAACTAAAAAGTTTGCATGTGTGCTTTTTTTTTTTTTTTAAATGTATCACTAGGTCCTCAAGGAAGAAAAAGAAATAAATCTAGTAAAAGTAGGGTCCCAGTTACTTTGGGATCAGGCTATGCAAGGGCATTCAGAAGCTCAGAGACGAGGGAATCTCCAGCTGAAATTGCTGCAGTTCACAGCTCACACCTCAGTAATCATGACAGTTGTTTCTGTTTCACAGCATCATAAAAGACCACAAGCAACCCCTGAGCCAAGCAAGAATTTAAATATGTCTTTGAGGCCTTTCCCATTTAGAAAATCGCTTGTGTCTATGCTTGATACTAAGGGCTGTTTCTGAATATAAATGCTTCCCTGAATCAGGACTACGCAAGTATCAGAAGCTTAGATCAAGGAGCTGATCTGTCCAAATGAGACATTAAAGGCGTGATGAAATGCTGCAGATCTTCCCTTTAATGAAACTTAGTTTATGAAATCCTTTAATAAAGCTGCAGTGAGTATATTTACATTCCCAACAGAGAAAAGCTCTCTCTTGAAACAGGAAAAAATTACCACAATTAATAATATCCTGATATTCTTCATAATGCCAGTAGATAGCACGTTTTTGTTGAGCTGTTCATCATTTTGAATTTCCATGGATGTCTTTATTCCACATCCACATCTACACCCTCTGGGGCACTTTAAGGACTAAAATTCATTGCTGTATATTAAAAATAGCAAATGAACCTCATGATTTCTTTTGTATCTCCCCAGTTTATTCAGCATACAAAAGACAAAATCAATGGCATCCTGCCTGAGGAATAGAGTTATTTTTATTTTTGTATTTTTTTATACTGCTGCAGATTTTTGGCTTTACTCTTGGAACTGTGGTGTGCTGCACCAATATATTTTCACTCTACAAATTTTCAGATCATCTGCATTTTGCTGTGCTAATCCCGGATGTTTAATATCAAGCAAAATAGTATTTATATCCTATTCATCTCTTTCTCCAGCATCTCCCGTGTATCTGTGTGTTCCTTTTGCATTGCTAAGAGTCTGAGTTGAAATGTTCAGAAATTATTTTCTTCTCAGGGGCGCAGATCCAAGTGAGCACTCACACCTAAGCTTACATGTTATTGTAGGTAAACTTGGTCTTGAGAGGCTGAAGGGCTTCCTTACGCTGAGAGGGACAGAGGGTAAAGAAGGGAGGGGGTGTGCCTATGGACTCTACCCTTTGTAGAGAGCTGAGACCCACAGACCTGTACTGGCTGTCGCTAGAATCAGTCTGCTTTCTGTTTTAGAAAAGAAGTGTGATATTTCCTTTCCTTTCCTTTCCTTTCCTTCCATCTTTCAGCACTTCCACAGTTGCCCATGGTTTTCAAATAGTTGTAAGTGGCAGAAAATTATTCAGGAAACAGTATCTTTAACACCTAAGGATGTGTGTCTTCTAGGTGACCCATATGTGCCCAGATTACTTGTATCTTGTTTCACCTCTTTTTTTGGGTTGGGGTTTTTTTGTTGTTGCTGTGGGGTTTTTTTGTTTGTTTGCTTGTGTTTGTTGGTTGGTGTGTTTTGGGTTTTTTTAGTAGGTTATTCCTTTTTGCATTTCCTGGGTTTTTTCCATACACTTTGTCTATTATTTTTCTTCAGATGAATGCAAAAGCAAGTTCAGTGTTTCAATCATGCTAGGTGTCTCTTAATTTAATCTCCATCCCAATTTATTAACAATTAACTTGGACTTTCTACCAAGTACTGCTATTTCCCCAGCATACTGATAAAACCCTTTCTATTTGTCTTCATGTATCTGATGGAGGCAATTCACTTTGCTTTAACTGACCTCTTTTCTCTGAAATCATCCACTGCCTAATTACTCTACCTGCATGGGTTCCTTCATTTCCCAACCACCATTCAGGAGGTTGGGTTACTTGATTTTGTTCTTCTTGATCCTGAAACATAAGACTTTCCATTTTATGACAAAATTCTTTTGAGTGTAACTTTTTGGACATGTCTTATTATCTACATTAGTTTTAAGGCAGAACAGAAAATCCAGATAATATATTTTTTTCCTTCTTTCACCTCTTTGGTACCGTTTCTTCTGAGACTTTTCCCTGAAATGTGAACAGGCTTTTCCAGTAAGGCAAAGCAGATGTTTTGCAACTGTTTCCACAGCTAGAAGTCCCTGACAAGCTATATATGTATTACATGTGTCCTATACTGCAAGCATTGTATGAATACCTTTACTTATAATCAGTCTCAATTAAATTAATAGGAATATGTACCCCAGTAAACTAATCTTCTTCCTGTTTGGGAGAAAATAAACTTTTCTTTGCATTTCCGTATATATTTTTCCCTTTAGGAAACTGATTACAAGGAAACCATATACTTACAGTGCATCTTGTGATGGAATTTGCAAGGATTTGTATTTTATTTCTTTGATTTGTGCCTCCTGAGCTATGTCTCAGGTAGCTAAGACAGGTTTTTAAACTCTAACTAAATGCTTATAAATTTGTAAAGAAGTGGAGCCCTAATATGAACTTATCCTGAATTTATCTCAAGTGCACTTCAGATGTAGTACTTGATTAGTTCCCACCCCATGTACCTGAAGAGCAGTCATCCTTGAAAGACAACCTCTTGACTTTTTCTGCCTTTAGAAAGCACAGACATTTTCAGCTCACTTCTGCTCCCTTTTTCCTGCCACTGAAGCAATATTTGTTCCCTCTATAAAATGGAGCTAAACAAGGCGATTATATGAGTCATCAGAAAAGAGCAACAGCAGTAGATGGTCGCTGATGGTGATCAGACTGAATTGCTTACTGCCCCCCTGCCGATCCCTTGCAGACTTTGGCATCTGGAGGACAACTGGGACTTGTCTGGGGAGCAGCCTTGGTGCCCGTGAGGCAATACACAAAACCAGGTTTATCTGAAAGCTAAGTTTGCATTCCCAAAACATCGCAAGTCTAACATTGTAGGCTATTGCCTTAGCTGATTGCAAAACATCAAATGCTAGTAACAGAAAGTGGAGGTATTCCCTTCTAAGCATAGTGGAGAATACATCCCTACCTAGTCATGAATACACCTATACTGCTAGATATTAAAAGAGATGTCACGCTGCCACATGAAAATGCATTTTATTGTCCTTAAATTGATAGTTCAATCAACCTGTCATCAAATAGCATAAGTATCCTTCCTGCTTCCATCTCACAATGAAAGAAAAGAAAGAGCAGATACATGTGGCATTAATTCTCATACCCCATGACATTTTTTTTGTATGAAGAAATAACATTATCACAGCAGAGGTGGGTAAGGAGGACAGCAAAAGAACATTCAGTCTGTTTGAGATTTCACTGTGCAGAAAATCTCTTTTTGTCTGCAACACTTCCATACTGCCATCTAAGTTAGAACTTTGCATTATTGTGCAGTTGGGCATCTGGTGATAGTTGGGAGTAAACTTATTTTAAGGCACACGACATCAATATGTATATAAAAATAAGAAAGCCTAAACAATTGCAAACAATACAAGGAAATTAGTGAAATTAAAAACGACTGGGAAATGTGTTCCCCTTCTTTAATCAAATAGCAATATAAAAGAAATTAAGTAGACCTCAGCAGTTTACGCTAGAGAAAACATATCATTCACCAGTGTGTTCTGTAGTTTCTTTTAGTCAGTGATGAAGCTTTGCTCGTTCTGTATTTTAGAACAGGGGAAAGAGGGAAGCGCAACATTGCCAGGTCACAATATTTAAGCCATAAGAAGCCATAAAAAGGTACTTCACTCCTTCTGCTAATAGCCACGACACAGGCAGAGAGTGGCGACCGATATTCCCCTCCAGAGGGTTTATAAAGGAGGAGCGGCGCGGCGGGGGTCGGCGGGAGCCCGGCACGTCCGGGGCGCCCGGGGGCCGCCGCCCCGCCAAAAGACGGCCGAGGAGCACCCTCTAACGGGAGCTGGGAGAGGCGCCCGGGCGGCAGCTCCCCGGCAAGGAGCTCGGCCTCGGTGCAGCGCCGTGAAGCCTGCTTTGCTGTTGCTGCTGCTGCTGCTGCGGGACTCCGCTCTGTCCCTCGCCCCGCCGAGAGGGAAATGCATGGAGGTCCGCCAGCAGTAGACCCCATGGCTGCCCTTGAGCCCTGCCTGCGCAGCGTGGTGCTTAGTTATCCTCCCCTTCAGGGAGGGTGGGAAAGTGCCTGTGAACTGGAAGATTTTGCAGCACGCTCTAATCTCCCAGGGATTTTGGCTGGGTCTCATCTCTTCAAGGAGCTCCGGTCACAGATGAGCACACTCAGCCAAGAACATTTCGTCTCCGCGTCTCGCATCCTTCCTTCTTTTCTTCATTGCCGTGCCATCTCGGGGGGCAACGCTGTCTCAGCACATCGCAAGGGGCTGGTGGCTTCTCTGGCAGTCGGTCCTGATCTGTGGGGAGTGTGAGGACAAAGGCCCAGGGTGCAGGAATGCTCGGCGGGATGCAGGCAGCAGGGATGGAGGCAGATCCAGATGACAGTGGATGGCCTGCCAGTGCAGATGGCCTGCCAGTGGCCTCAAGCCTTACAAAGAGCAGCTTTGGGAAGAAACAGACATTCCTGACAATTCCCCCAGCTATTTGAGGCAAAAGCTCCAGTGCAAAAATATCAAGCTTAAGGTAAAGGGACCAGCCAGAGGTTTTAGCTGAAATTTGGACCTGTTGCAGTTCAAGCAATAAATTCTGGGTGAATAAAGAGGGGTCCAGCTAGAGTCACCCCCTGGTGCAGTTCCACACCCCTCATCAATGTAGACACCTACAGAGGCTATTTGCATCTCATGGATTGGGGTTTGCCTCTGTGCCCAGGGCTCAAGGAAGGCCTCACCCACTGCACACAGGGTGGCACTGCTTGGCAGCTTCTCTTAGCCAGCAGAGGTGAGCTGTCATCTGTGGCCGTGACAGGTCATTGTCCTTTCTTGGAAGGCCCAAGCCCACAGTTGCACTTCAGCCATGCACCAAACTACCCTCAGTCCCAAATCATGGACTCATAGAATCATAGAATGGTTTGTGTTGGAAGGGACCTTAAAGATCATCTAGTTCCAACCCCCCTGCTGTGGGCAGGGACACCCTCTACTAGACCACGTTGCCCAAAGCGCCATCCAACCTGGTCTTAAACACTTCCAGGGAGGGGGCCTCCGCAACCTCTCTGGGCAACCTGTTCCAGTGCCTCACCACTCTAACAATAAAGAATTTCTTTCTAACATCTAATCTAAATCGACCCTCCTTCAGTTTAAACCCATTACCCCTTGTCCTGTCACTACACTCCCTGATAAACAGTCCCTCTCCAGCTTTCCTGTAGGCCCCTTCAGGTACTGGAAGGCCGCAATCAGATCTCCCTGGAGCCTTCTCTTCTCCAGGCTGAACAACCCCAACTCTCTCAGCCTGTCTTCACAGGAGAGGTGCTCCAGCCCTCTGATCAGCTTCGTGGCCTCCTCTGGACTTGCTCCAACAGCTCCAATGTCTCTCCTGTACTGGGGCCCCCAGAGCTGGACACAGTACTCCAGGTGGGGTCTCACAAGAGTGGAGTAGAGGGGCAGAATCACCTCCCTTGATCTACTGGGATGCTGCACATCTCCTGGACGCACTGCAGGCAACAAAAGCATCTGCAGCGGGTTCACCCGCACTGAAAGGAGAGATGAGAGGGAGGTAAGGGGAGAGCGGGTTTATATCTCACAATGCCAGCCAGACTCAGCGCTGTTATCTGCAGGGGGGAGGGGAAAGGCAGAGGTTGGTGCCATGCTCACACTCTCCTGCTCATCCTCAACCCACACCTCACACTATGGCACGGGTCAGGCTCCTATGGGCACCAGTGGTCTGGGAAAAGCAGCTTTTGCCCCATTTTGTGGGCTTAAATGGAAGAGCCTGCAGAACAAAGGCTATTATTAATTCCCATCTGCCGAAAGGAGGCTGCAGCTGTTTTGAGAGGTTTTCCTGCAAGCTATGCAGATCTGCTCAGAATTTTAATGGTTGTTTACCAACCAAAATGTGCCATTGAAAGAGCAAGACGTTTCCAGGCAAACAAGGTGTGAACGTCATTTCAGCCTGGAAATAAACTTCTTTCTTGTGAATGTTTTTCTGGGCGAGCAAAGACGTTTTTGTGTTTGATTGTCTCAGTTTTCAGCTGTTCTTTTTTAACTCATCCTCTCCCACAAGAAGAGAAGCATACCGAAGAGGAGATTCCTTGAAATATGTAATGCATGTTTACACAGGCAAAAAGCCTTTTTAGGGGGAAAAAACCCAATTGTTTCTGTGTGGTCTCTAAATGACCAAAAGAAAAGGGTAGCCCCACAAAACACTGGTCTGCAGTTAAAGTAGAACACGCATAAAACTGGTATCTGACCAAAGAGCCTAGCAAGCTGTGAAGAAAAACACAGCATACAAAAGATTAAAGGAGGGAAAAATGAAGAGGCTTTGTTATATTCTGGGCAATGACAAGACATACAGAAGGCTTTTTATCTTATATTTTCTGCAGTGGCCATAAACTTCAAGAGCATTGTTATTGCTAAGAAATTAACATGTCTTTAGCCAAACTCTCTAGTGCATGTTATTTATGTCAGAAATTAAGTCTCTGCAACTGTGCCTGTGCTTTATAGCTGTGTATAACTATAAGCCCTGCTTCTGTGATACTAATACATGCAATTTCTCTGCAACATGTATATCATACATAGCTGAAAGGAGCACTGGAGAAATGCCTCAGATGGACACAAATAAACAAAGATTTTTCACTTCAATGC
The DNA here is from genome assembly GCF_011004875.1 of Balearica regulorum gibbericeps. Taxonomy (NCBI): domain Eukaryota; kingdom Metazoa; phylum Chordata; class Aves; order Gruiformes; family Gruidae; genus Balearica; species Balearica regulorum. The sequence goes on along the minus strand of NC_046220.1, from coordinate 42,287,457 downwards.
ATTTGCAATCCAAGCTCTTTTTCTTTATCCCAGTGGACTTTGAACTGTCTGACCTGCAGAGGGTATTTACAGCTGAAATGACAGTCCTTGAATGCAGTCTAGCATTCCTGGTATCACTGCTGCAGTTGGGGAATGGTTAAGATCCACTAGCATCTACCATTTAGCCGAAAAGTTATGAGCATCCTGCATTTAGAGAGGACTATGCCTGAGAAACTGAAAAGACTAGAGAGTTAAGTGACGTAGTAAATAGTGGCCAGGAAATGACCAGGAAATGAATATAACATTGATGCAATGCTAAGGAGAGGATTGGACAGCCTGCTACTATTCCATTGGGTCATGCAACTGAAAATATTAGTGAGAAAATTAAACTATTCATCTTTCACTAAGACAGAAAGGGAAAGTGATCTGGACTGTCTGACCTTCTAATCTGAGTTAAGTCAACACATAAACAATAAAAATGGACTAATATTTCAAGGAATTTCTTTTTAACAACTGTAGAGGTTCAAGTTACCATGAGATATTTTCCTGTAATATAATAGAATCCCACTAAATAGTCATTATTTGACTTCTGGTCATGGAGACACCACAGCTCTCTGTGTATTGTGTATTTCTATTACAGGAGTCCAGAAGGTAGATTAGGCTACTGAGATGGCTTTCACTCACATAGACATGAATTTATTCTCTCTTAATAAGTGGTAACCTTCAGCTTTTTATAATGGTGGTGCAAAGTGAATTTCTGTTTTGTGCTAGCTAATTCATGACAACTAGATTCTAAGACAGCACGTGACTGCAAACAGCTGTGGACTGTTAAATATTAGGGATGATTAAGTACATATTTTTTTTAGAAATATCACACTTGCCCATTCCTCACAAATACTTTTTCTGGTCTGCAGTTCAGCCTACAGCATAGCACAAGCAATGACTGAAACAAGTGTTAAAAAAAAAAAAAGGATGGGAAACCAGGGGAGTGATAAACACAATAAAGTTAATGTCATAGTCTAAAATGGCCAGAGGTATCAACTGAGTAAGCCAAGGGGACAAATCACCTCTCACTGCACAGTGTTTTCCTTATTAAGAGCGTTGATGCTGTCCCATCTTTTAGTGGTCTTAAATAGGATTTAGCTATATAATCTGGCCACCCTCAATCTTCTTTATGTACAGTATATTCTGCAAGCCCATGTCATTGTATAGGTCACTGTAAACATGCAGAAGTCCTGCAGAAGTCAAAAATATAGATTACCTCTTGCTGTTCTTATTTGGACACTTATTCACACACACAGAGACTCATGCAGATGCTCATGGGAGTAGACCTGTTGTGTGTTTGACTGCATGAACTGTGCTTTATTAAATGTTACCAAAGGCCCTTATGGGCCAGATTACATCTCCTGTGCTGTCCCTGCAGTCGGATGGCAGTGGGCTGTTACCCAGGGGAAGGATGACCCTGCATCATGAGAGCTGAACAGAGTGGGATTCCCAGACAGCAGCTTGCCACAGTAGGGAAACCCATCCTAATTTAATTAATACAAAGGAACTATTTGGCGTTGTTTGAACAAACCAGAATATTACAAAGCCATTTGGGCTGACCTTATGTGAAACATCAACATGCCGTATCTCAGACAAACTGCAAGCTTCCTGATGCAGTGTTGTTTTATAGAAACCGCACTTTCTATTGTAAAACCATTTAAAAAATCCTGACCGGCTTCTTTGGCTAAGAAGAACCATCAGTTTCTTGCTCATGACTTTATATTTCAAATGCTATAAATATCAACTTTGTCTTGGAAGATAATATCACTTTAAAATTCTAATTAAAGCAAACAAGAGCTGAGAGTGCTCAGCGTAGGCCTTTTAATTTTAGATTAGCCAAGTCATCAATTTAAAACAGGAAAAGACCAAATAAATATGACAAAGTAGAAATGAAAAATTCTCTTTTAGAAATAGTCTGCCATTTATTCAAAACAGACCAAGCAGAACACCTGGCTGCTTAATATAGAACAGTAGTTGGGGCAGCTCCATTAGGGGAAATTGATTTCAGCAGAGATGATCTTGGGAAAAAAAAGTAATTTCCAGAAAAAGTCATATGGAACCACTTGTTATTCCCTCCTCTTCCTTTTCAAATCTGCTCCAGGGAAAAATCTTTCAGGAGCAAGAGCTTAAACATGCTTCCTTGTGTCTGCTCCCAACAGAATTTTTCATGCTGTACTTCTGATTAAAGGATCTGTTCTCATCAGGTTTACACAAACACTGCATTTCATGGTTTCCAGATTCTATCTCTAATTCCTTTGGCTACTATTGCTCTCCTTGTTATTCTTCACCTCCTGTAAAAGAAATTACTACGTCACATGAATCACTTATTTAATGTCCAAATTCAGTTAAAAGAATTACACTAGGAGGAGTGAAAAATTACAATCTTGAAGTAATTGAAAATTGAATTATTACTAAAGGCTAGAACGCTACTTTATACATAGCTACTTCTGTATATGAAAAGGTTTGTAGATGATTTTTTTAACCATTGAGCATACTTCTATAAAGAGCCAGTGAGAAGTCTTTTCCCATCATTAATATTCACAGCATACAGGTGAATTCAGTTTCAATTTCAGTGGCTGGTAAAGGAGTCTAGCATCCTGTGAGGTCAAATGTTTTCTTGGTCACATAAGCAGGGATGAATTTGGGTAGGAAAGCAAAACTTAAAGTAGGATGGTAAAACTTCTGCTTTGATAGAAATCAAAATCTCCAGCTCAGGAAAACAGAATCAAGTGGATTGTTGTCATGCTGCTTCAAGAAATCCAAGTTTGCATCTTAGAATTGCTTGGGCTTTGTGTAGCAACCTTCAGTAAATCATTATATTTCTCTGTAAATACAAGAAAAATGAAACTACACTTCGTTCACCCTTTTTCTGCCTTGCCTTCTTATCTGTCTTGCCTCTATATATCATATGCTTCTTAGGAAGGACAGATATAATTTGTTTTCTCTGAAAGTTTCACAGAATCATAGAATGGTTGAGGTTTGAAGGGACCTCTGGAGGTCATCTGATCCAACCACCATGCTCAAGCATGGCCACCTAGAGCAGGTTGCCCAGGACCATGTCCAGACAGCTTTTGAAGATCTCCAAGGCTGGAGATTCCATCACCTCTCTAGGCAACCTGTGCCAGTTCACAGTCAAAGTATATACAAACTTTATAAATGTTTTATGAACTTCTTATGCAAGCTCATACAAAATTTATACATTGCCTACCACAAAGAGCCCTCTCCTCATCTAATAAGCTACCTAAAATAAAGAACAAGAAGAGCACAAGGGTTTGTAAACCTGGGTGTATCTGGGATCCAGGAGCAAGTAACAAAAATGCTTCTGTACAAAATTATGCATGTAATCATGTTCTTATACATGAGGAGTTAAAAACTGTTTTATCTGCTTAATGCTGTTTGAAGGACCTCAGTTGCTCCTGAAACAGTACGAAAATGGTCAGCAATAGGACGGAGAGTTCAGTGCCTGCCTAATGAAGAAGTGCTTGAGAATCACTATTCTAGCACTGTACGAGGAAACACGTACGTTACTAGTATGAGCTGATGTATACGATGTTGTACTGCTGTATAACATACAGATTGTGTGTTGCCTCAGAGACATCTATGTTACCTCTAAGTCTAGCTGAAAATCAGGGTGTTTTTCAGCCAGGCAGAGGTCAGCAGTAAGACAGCTGTTCTGTTGGAAGACTGGGCTTTGCTCCTAGCAGCAGTAGAAAAGTCACTTTTTCTTTCCAAGCTTTTTTCCTTCACTCATTTGCCTATTTGGACTACAGGTAAACTGGGGCTGAGTGTGCCTCATAGTCCAGGTGGTAGCTTTTAGCAATAGTTTTGGCTGCAATCTCTCCTTTCTAATTCGAATAGGTTTTTTTAAATGATTCACAAAGCACAAAGCTCTTCCAAAAGAATGAGACTTTGGTTTTGACTCAACAAAAACAATCAGCCAGGCAAACAAACATCCTTAACTGGCTGATTCGGGATAGAGGGAAGAAAAATTGCATTCATTTAGCTAATCTGGGATTAACTTGTCATGGACATCCCACCCCCATCAGTAATTATGTGTCTGTGTATGTTTGTGTGTCTGCATACCACGAAACGGCTACACGGAACAAAAGAATGTGATATGAAATGCCGATCATTTAATCAGTTTACATTCTGCTACCATGCCCATTATTTGGCCCAATGCCCATGAACAGTATCATTAGCGGTATTATCGCAAATAGCAGGAAACTTTTTCTAGGCAGTGGCTTTTTGCTAAGGGTAGCAGAACTCAAAACTAGCTTTGAAGGAACATTCGTGTGATTTTTTTTTTTTTTTAATTTCAATTTAACAACTTGATCATAATGTGCTGAATATGAAACACATGCAATAGACCACATAAAATCACACCCTGTAAACATTTGGGAGGTGCAAAACACTTAACAGAGCTACAGTGTCCTGGCTCAGTGACTCAGAAAGCTACCGTGTCCCTACAGAGATTTCTTGGTGTCATCATCATTTGCCCACCCAGGCAATACAGATGTCTCATACTTTTGCGGTCTCTCTCCAATGCACATCCAAATTAACTCTACATTACTGAGCAAGTTCATTCTCTCCGCTCGGCCCTGTAGCCTCCACTCACTTTTCCAATGGCTTCCTGCTGACTAATCCTCCCTAAGAGGGATAACATGAGAACAACTAACACCCCTCTTTCATTTGCTGGACAGGTAAAAATCACAAAATGCTAGTGGGTTTGAATGCTTCTACTTGGCCTAAATTGAAAATTATTCTGAACCTAGTCACCAGTTTCATACACACAATGAAGAGTCACTGAACTGTGGTCTTATACAAAATCCAGGCAGCTTTGTGTCATTCATATAATCTTTATTGATTTTACAAAGAGGACAAGGCTAAAATAATTTTCCTGCTACCGCATTTCACAACAGAAGTATATCCACCTTTTAGTCAGTGACTATGAAATCTCAATGCTTTGCACTGTCAAATGGCGAAGATAGTTCAGTGCACAAATTATTTTTTTTTTAAATTATGGGAAATCGGCTGGAGAAACACTTTGGCCAAGGTAAAGTTCTCAGTTCCAGAATTCTTCCCATGAAAGAAGCATTCTGACCCACAATGTGTCCTTCTGACACCATTTACTAAAAAACCCCTCTAATTCTGTCCAAACTAGTTCCAAGACAGTGTCATTGCACTATTTACTGCACCATATCAGCCTTAATTAAACATGAAATACTTATGAAACTTCTACCTTTTGTTAGACCACAGGAGAATAAAATCAGTGAAAGCTACTGTTTTCTTACATCATCAGAGGTTTAGATTATCCAGATCATGCTACCTATTGCTAGCACATACATTTTGTGAGTGTTTTTAATTGTATTGTTACACAACTAAAAGAAAAAATGCCCTGACACAAGATGGATGACCATCAAAAAAGCTGATGACAGGTATCAATCCAGTTATATGGATTCAAGTTAAAGTAGAGTAACTTGCATTGACATTTCACAGGACAAGTGCATAGGCAGGGCAAAACCACAAAGTTGCAGTTTATAGAGTTTTCAGACAAGCTGTTTGTATCAGTATTACTATGATAACTTTCTCTAACCAGAGCAGTATTTCCTATGAAATATTTTGTAATTAGGATAAGAAATACCTTCCTTCAGGTTTGATTTATTAAGTCAAGTCCATTATACTGCTCAAAACAATACAGCTTTCCATATAAATTTAGGGTGGGGTTTGTTTTTTTTTTTCAGCCTTTTTAATCAGTGCTAGGGAAGGAGATCATCTTTGAATGATAATCCCTTCATTCATGGCACAGCAGCACTGAATTTTAACCCAAACAGGCGAGCTGTATTCTATTTTTAGATACAGACATTGGTCTCCAAATGAACTCAAGTGGTGTGTGCTTGCATCCAAGGGCAGGTTTTGGCTTTTAAACAAAAATTTTTCTTCTCATTTTCAGTCCAAATCAGATAAAGCTAGTTTTCTGTGACTTCATTTCAGTGGTTTGAAGGGAGAAAGAATTCTGTCACCTTTGTGCTAAAATTAGACATTTTCTTCGTATCATAGGTAGAGAGTGTATTCTCTATCATTAAGCAATCAATAATTAACAAGTAAAGATAAAAGCCTTCTTCTTGTAAACCTATAAACACCTCCTTACCTTTATTTGGGTAATTGTAATTAGAGTGACCTTGTCTTTATGCTTTGGCGAGCCCAGGGCCAAAGTTAAAACAGCAGGAAGAAGCTTTTCAGAGTCATGGGCAACAGCTTTAACTTCATGTATTTTTAGTAAGGAGACTAATTAGCCATCCAGACATGAACAAAGCATATGAACTTCTTCTGGAAAGTTGGGCAATCATGATTAAAAACATTGCTATGGTTGGAACTACTGAAACGACGGCTTTCAAAGGTTCAGTTTTGCTAAATCACAGCCATCTTTCACTGAGACAATCAGTGGTGCTTATTATACTCATTAAGTCCTTTCTTAGAATCAGAAATTCAGACTTTGGCCTCATGTGGCTTTGGCACTACCAGATGTTCACATAAAATCCCCAGGACTCATTTGCTCATTTTTGTTTGTTTAGGGCTCTTCCTCCTTCCTCTCATCTCACATTTCAACATGGTGTAGCTATACTTTTTTTCTCCTCAAACTTTCAAAAACAATTCAGCCTCAGGCAAAGCCCACGCACACAGCTTCAGGCTGGTAGGAGAAAGAGAAAGTTGGGAATGAGTCACGCCAGAGACATGTGGATAACTGACTGGAGGGCTCTGGCTGAGGTTATGCATCAAGCTTCCCAAGTGCTTTTCCTCTGTAGATCTCACAGAAGTTCACAGATGCTAAAAACGATTAGTCATGCTGAAGGACTTGACACACGTTAAATGCACGTTAAACATCTTTCCCAAGACCTTATAGTAAGCTGCATCTTTACTAGAGTTGAAGCAAGGCCATATGATTTCCAGTGCCAGACATTTTTCCCCAGCATGCCATTGCCCTTCAATACACTGCTGATGGTTGGTTTTGAGCAGCGTAAATATTATGTAGCATGCAAGGAGCGTGACATCCAAGACTCCTGAAGTCAGGCTCTGGAATCTATTTAATGTTATGCTTAAATAAATAGCTATGCTTGTGAATATTCCACAGTAGGAAAATGCTGCCATGGACGTGAGTGGAACAGCCTTTCCACTCCCTTCTAGGTGAAACAAAATTCACTAAAACCACTTTCTCTAACTGGAATTATTTTCCTTTCTCCACTCTTCTCTTCCTTCATTGCATCAGCTTCATGCTTTTTATGCTTTCCATCAACTCCTTTACTACCATGTAAGCCTCTGCAACCTCAGTGGTGGTATTTTTCCCTCCCATTTCTAAAGCCACCTGTCCAAAACGCCTTCTTCCTAGTTGCAGCCATCTCTCTGCTTTCTCTCCAGCTGCCCTGTGCTTCAAATACCTGCTTTAAACTGTGCTCCTCTTAGGCTAAACAAGAAGGGTGTGACCAATGTGCTCTTAAAACACCTTTTCTAGTCTTATATCTGTCTTGGAGCAAGAAATAAAGCAGTTACCAAGAGTGGGGTACAGACAACAGACTGAATGGCTGTTCTCCTCTTCAAACTTGAAGTTACTCCTCTTTTCTTCTTTTCCTTTCTGCTGGTTTTCATTTAGTAAAATTACATGGAAGAACTCATACTGCCTATGGGCGACATCTACAAGGTCTCTGTTTCTACCTTACTGTGAATAACTCTGCTAACCAAACAGTTAACTTCCCACGGAGCTGCAGACATGAGGAAAGGGGAGAGGACAGCAGCTCTGAGTCACTGCTGCAGGTACTTACCAGCTGGGTCAGATATCCTCTGACTTGATCGTTTACGCTGCCCCTAAGGATTGCGTTCAGCAAAGGTCTGTGACAGCACACTGCCAAAAGTACTCTTTGGTGTATAATAACAGAGACACGGTGAGGATGAGATAGTACAGAGCCACTTACAGATGTTCTTCCTATTGGCAGCTCCTTCCACATGAGCAGTTTACCCAGGCATTGCATCCTGCAGATTATCATTTTCATGACCTTGCTCCCCTGGAAAAAAAAAAGAAAAAAAAAAGAAAAAAGTATTTTCTCATGTTATTTTCTTTCTTACTCAGTACCGGATCCAGGCTCTCCCCTGTGCTAAAGGAAAGGTTATAATAACAAGAGCTCACAGGGCTTTTAGTCTTCATTAAAGCATAAAAGGAGATGTGTCAGCTGCAGGGCAGACATGCAAGATGCAAACACAACGTGTGACTGTTTGGTTTTTGTATATACTTATGCAGGCTTTCCTGAAGGGCTTGGAAGTCTCTCTCATATGCAAACAAAGACAGTTTATTAGTTACAAATATTAACCTCAAAAAATTAGTTTTCTGTATGGCTTTTCACACTTATCTAAAGTAGATATTGCTTTCCATAGCAACATCTTCCAAAATGAAAAGAAAGTGAAGAGACCTCACTCCTTCCTGTTTTCAACAATATTTGTAATATCTTGGCTGTTCTGTAAACATCATTTATTCACTGGCATGTAAAAAAAAAAAGAGGAAAAGACATCCTTTTCTTAAAATGGGATAAGATCAGCTCTCAGCCACTAAGGTATCAATCTCTAGCATCTGTTCTCCAAGATGAGAATATCACATTTATGTACATATCACTGTCATGGTTTAACCCCAGCCAGCGACTAAGCCCCACACAGCTGCTGGCTCACTCCACTTCCCAGTGGGATGGGGGAGAAAATCAGAACGATAAAAGTGAGAAAGCTTATAAGTTGAGATAAGAACAGTTTAATAATTGAAATAAAATATAATAATAACAATAACTATTATTATTAATAACAGTAATTGAATATAAAATAAATAAATAAAAAGATAAATAAACCCCAAGAAAGATACATAACGTAAATGAAAAACAATTGCTCATCCCCAACTGACCAGTGCCCAGCCAGTCCCCAAGTGGTAGCCTCCCAGCCCACTTTCCCCCTAGTTTATATACAGAGCATGACGTCATATGGTATGGAGTATCCCTTTCGTCAGTTTGGGTCAGCTGCCCTGGCTGTGCCCCCTCCCAGCTTCTTGTGCACCCACAGCCTACTCGCTGGCAAGGCAGTGTGAGAAGCTGCAAAGTCCTTGACTTATTTGTAAACACTGCTTAGCAATAACTAAAACATCAGTGTGTTATCAACATCATTACCATCCTAAATCCAAAATACAGCACTATACTAGCTACTGGGAAGAAAATTAGCTGTATCCCAGACAGAACTAGGATAATCATCAATTAAAATCAGACTAATATTTAGATAAATATTTTGTCTAAAAATTACACAGACATGTAATGCAGATAACACTGTTTTACTACTCCAATAACTTTTACGGGTGGAAAAGCTGAAATACAAATGTATCTTTTCACTGTTTCGCACAGAAGTGAGAGGAAGTGCCTCAATGAGCTGGAAGTCTCCTGTTTTTCCATCGTTATGAGACTTTGCAAGGTCTATTTTGCCTCTTTCTTAGATGTTTTGATCCAGTCTTTTGTGCTCATCCTTGAGGAAAAGGACAAAGTGTAGAAGGTAAGGTTGATGGTAAGGTTTGGCTTAATTAATCCTCAATGCAAAAAGATGTCTCAGTAGTAAGAGAAACTTCAGAAGGGAGAATCACAGGAAAAATGGAAATATTAACTTGGAAATTAGAGATCTCGTGGATCTTTATGCAGTGCAACAAAATTAAAAAAAAATCTGTAATATAGCAGTAACTATTCTGTGCTGCACAAGTCATATTTTACCTTGAGAAGTGTTCAGCAGAGGGCTTTTTTTCTCCTTGGTCAGCTGAAGACAGTCATGTTATTAGGAAAGAGTGTCAGGAAACGAATATAAATGTTATTGTGAGAGGAAACCTGTTTCAACTCCCATGATTACGGTTTAACACAGCTGCACCCCAAGAGAACAATAGCAAGATTTATTTCTTTTATAAGTCTCAATTTTATAAAGAATAAAAAAGTCCTGTTAAAGAGCACAAGAACTGTCTGGGAGGATGTGAACACAAAAGAGCATGAAGAAGAGAGAGCACAAGAGAGCCGGGATGCACATGTATTTATGAAAGGGGAAATAAACATGTTTCCATCTAATATTTAACTCATTTATTCTGGGTACTTAAATAAAATGAATCATAAAACCTGCAATATTCTAAGCAAAAAACTGAGTAAAAAGTAAGGCTTATTTTCCATGCTTGCTATAGGCACCTACGAGCTCTGCACAAAGCACAAAAGCTGATCACCCAGGCAGATGGTCCACCCATGTTTGCTGGGCACGTCATGGTCCCTTTCCAAAACCAGGTCCCAAGGAGTGATTTTTTTTATCTACCAATGGCCTGCCACAGCTGCCTTACATCTTATTTTTAACCTGTGTTTTACTCTTGACATAGGATGAGCAACTTTGAGCCTCTTATCTGCTGATGTGGTGCCAGCTGCGTGCACGCGGGGCAGGTACACGTGCCTCGGCGCCTCACCTCACCCCAGAGGCACGGGCGTACGCTCACATCAGCGGCCAAGGATGCGGAAGCGAGTCTCAAGCACACTGGGATGTGTTTTGCATCTTGCCAGTCAGTACCTGGGAAAGGGTCAGCAATTCTCCTTGTCTCTTCCACCTTTTGTGTAAAGCCTTCTGTATAAAACCCTTCTGAATTGATGGGCTTTCTTTTTCTGCAGGTGTCTCCCCAAAATGGGCCTCCTTCCTATCTGCAGCTGCTGGTGCTACCAGGCTGGTTGTGAAGGGCTGCTGTTTTCTACCAGTGACCCAGCTCTCAGACCCCTGCCACTTGTCGGCGTGCTGCCTTTGCAGCCAACCCAGAAAGGTTCCCATGCCTGGGGAGGAGATTAGCCAACGGGAAATGACATTCAAGGCAGTGACCATGTCAAGTCTGCGAGAAACCTCCTATCCCCAGTTCGCTGTTTTGCAGCTGAGACAAGCAGGTCTGCTTCTCAGCTGAGAAAACAGAACAGCCATTCACGTGCATTATGAAAAATAAAAGTTGAGGGAACAGAAACAATAAAAAGCAAAGCCCAACCATCAGAAACAACTACTAAGCAGACAGTACAGCCCACCAAGAGAGGTCCTCCCTGCATACATTTCACTAATACATAACTAAATATTTTATATTTAAGCTGCTCCCATTGCTCTGCAAAGTTACTGTTTCAGGTGGGGAGGGAGAGAAACTGTTATTTTATGAGACATACATAAAAAGAACTGCTCAGCTACCTTCTCAAATATTGCTCTAGAAGTCAACATATATTCCAAGTCCTTTCATTTGGTAATTTTTTTTTTTCCAGAGAGTATGGCATTTCCTCATCTCCTGCCATAAACTACCAGTATCACACTTTTCTCTGACAACGGTTTCTGCCTGTCAGTCCAGAAACATCAGCATTCAAAAGTGGGATAAGTTATACATTTTGGTTATAAGAGAGTGCTCAGTCAGGAAATACAAGTTTTATTTCAAGATCTGCTGTGGATATAAATCTCTCTGGCAAATCCTTTGACCCTTCCATGTTTCAGTTTTCCTGAACAGACAATCAGCTATTTTTAAATTGCTGTGAGAAGCCAAGATGTACTTTTCTGTGTACAAAACCAAAATGCTGGTTTTTGAAATGCAATCAGTTGTCACCCTCTGTTATTGAAGACTACATACTATGATTTGAAAGACATAAATGTCTGTATGCTACTTTTTAGATGTAAAATCAGAAGTGTCATAACTTAATGTTAATTTTTATATGAGGCATCTGAAGAGAAATTCATGTTTCAAAAGGAAGGTAGAGGATTTGAAAACACATTGTAGCCATACTGTATCTCCTAACAATTACCCCCATTTCTTCTTCTATTCCTACATGTACATCAAAAATAGAATAGAGAAAGAACATAAAAAAAAAGTGACAAGTGTTATGAAGGAAATTGGTACACAACTAAAATCAAGAAAGATTCCCACTAATTTAAACAGATTCAGTATAAGACTTTTTAGGTTTAATGAGAACCATTTTGTTCTACAAGCCGAAAGAAAAAATCACTGTTAAACATTTCAGAACCAGCTTTACTTTCTCAAGCAAAGGAGTGAGTGATTATGGATTTCTTACAAAGATGTAATCTATTTTTCATAGCAATTTTGGAACAAGAATTATCTGACTTATTCTTTGCATCATTGTCATCTGTTCCTTTTAGATAGGCAGGTTGTATTCCAGTTTATGTCATTACTCACAGACACCCAGCAATGTGTAAAAGTCAATATTTCCAAATGGAGAAAAACACATCTTGTAATTTAACTTTTTCATCACTATTTGTCTGCCACCAATTTTCAGAGAATGAGAAAAAAAAAAAAAAGATGATCACAGTGTTGGGTTTGTTTCTATTAAATATCTGTTCTCCAATGCTCGGCCCTCTGATGCTTTAATGTATGCAGTAGTAAGGCACTTCTCCCCAAAAGCTGGAAACTCTCGCAAATCTTTGGTAAAATATTTGGTCTCTGAACCTGCCACTAACAATAGTATCATAAAAAGACTACAGAATGAACTTGTCTCTGCCATATTTCAAAGGGATAGCGATGAAATTAAATTTGGAATGGGTTTGGCTCCAGAACTTAGACCAGTCTGTTCCCAATGGATCCTGTAACAAACCCAGTATCTAGATTTTCTTGTTTGGAGCAGATGTTTTCCATTTCTTTGCATACAGGGGCACCAATAAAGATGACACAATTTCTTAGACCATGCACATGAACAACACTTAATGTGATCTAAGCATGCATCACCATGGCTACTCACATCTGTTTTAAAAGGTCAGTGCAAGGATCACCCACTTACACAGCAAAAAGGGTGGGCTCTGCTATCTCCATAAGAACATCCTTTCCTCTTCCTGGACCAAGACTGTCCCTCAGACTTTAAGGTGAAGGGAGGAAGGAGACAGAGGTTTCCTCCACAATGGTTGCGCCACATGGAGCCAAGCAGAGTCTCCATCAATGCAGCAGCCCTCATGAAGCCATTAGCAAGGAAATGAGCCATCATTTTCACACAAATAGCATGGCAGAGAGGATGCCAGGAGAGATGCCTCTAGCTGCTTCTCAGTCAGTGAGATGGCAGGTCTAGGTGCAAAAAATCTGGAGCATTTTCTGTGAGGGAATATTCTTCCTTCTGGGAATGACCCTTATTTAGCTACCAGACTCTCATAGCTTTTACTGAGTGAGAAACCACCCACCATTTATTCTGAGGGATTTGCAAAACTGAAATGAAACTCAGAGGGTAAAAAATCAAAAATGTCAAAAGCTTTTTTTAAAAAAAAATAATAAAGTCAGAGCGGAAAGCCAGAAATCAGTACAGAATTATCTCTTACCAGTGGAAAATGTCAGAACTTTGCTGTTTCTAGAGCACCCAGAACACCACCTTTGTTCCCTCATCTTCAGTCTTTCCAATTTAGATGTCTACATCTTTCTGGCAGAAATCACCTCCAAAAGGAGGGGAAGGAAGGAGCAGAGAAGGAAATTTCTCATACCTCACACATGCTGCAGTCAGAAACCAACTTTCCCTTCCCAGTAATTCCCAGTATGTCTCACTCCCCATAGCTTTCAACTGCCACCATAGTTTTAAATTATTTGTGCTGATATAAAAGTTTAGAACTTGATATATTTCTGCTGCTGCTACCAGCTCCAAGGGCAGGATTGCTGGTAGTAACAACCACTACTTGACTGCCAGCAGCCAGGCTTTGGAGGCTGGGAACCTTTGGAGGGAGTGGTAACCACCAGATAGGAAGGATTACTCCAGTCCTCTGCAGTCAGAGGAAAAAATAGACGTGCTACCATATGAGCCATCATCCTCCTACCTGCTGGAAGAATTACTCTGAGAAGTGCCAGTTATAAACTTTTCTTCAACAGAAAAGATGCCTGATATCACAGTATTTGGTATCTTTGCTATATTAAGCATGCATATTTAGTTGTTCCATTAACTAGTTATTTACAAATTTGTTGTTAGTCACCTCTTGCCCAGAATGCAGAGTATCGAAGAAATTAGGACAAAGACCCTCAGTTTGCCATGGTCCGATTTGGGAAGTGAGGCATGCAGAGGACAAGTATCTTGCTAGCAGAGAGAGGCCAAGTGCTGTACAGGGAGAAGGTGTAGAAAGGAAAGGAGCAAGAAGTGGAAGACGGGCAATGATACAGCTGTTGAGGAAGGAGGGAAATCATGACCCTTGCTAAGCAAAAATGTCCCACAGGGCCAAACCAAAGATGCTCTGTAATATTCCCCCAGTAGTACTGTGATCTGCGTATTGGGTTGGCTCACTGTGGGGATGGGCATGGTTCAAGAAACACGGCGCCTAAAATGCAGAATTTCTGCTGATCTCACACAAGGAACACCATGGTCAGGAGACTTAAAGTCTGATTTTGTTTAGGGGGAACCACTTATAAACTGTTACTGCTCCACACATCACAAGTGACTCAGAGTCATGATAGCTTGAACAAATAAATAAATAACAGTTGAGGAGAGAAATCAAAGGCACAATGGAGTAATGAAAGCCATGCTTCTTGTTGTTTCTCATACAAATCATCAGATGCTGAATCCATCAGCCTAAAAAAGGGACAACCCCTTTTGTTCTCCAGGATTTGGATTAACTTTTGTATGGTTTGCTAATTACACTTCTTTTAGTTTTTCTTTGCTTTTTTAATCATTTGTTATAAGCAGAAAGCAAAGAAAACATCTTGATTTTGCAATATATTTTCCTTTGAAGGCAAAGGAGCTAGTGGCACTTTGCAGTAGATGCTCATATTGACCTTTGTGGTCATTGTAAGTAAGATATGTAGACTTCTATAATCTTATATATATAATTTCTTCTCTGAGTTCCCCAGGAATGTGATTTAATACTATACAAGGACTGCATTATTGCTGAACCTGCAGTGACCACAACAAACAGAATTAAATTTATTGAACTGCTTTTGTTATAAACGTTTGCTTTCAGTTTTACTGGACTTGCAAGAGTTTTTACCTTTCAGACAGAAATTTTCCAGGCTTGCCTTTTGGATTAGTACTACATACTTAGAAAGTTTGTTGGAGAAAGTGAATAAAACAAAATCCTCCCACATACTTTGGAGCAAAAGGGAAGTAGAAAACCATGCATTTGCCTCAATCGCATGCAACAGTCATAGATTCATTTTATACCAGTCCTGAGAAAGTGGAAAAAAAGAAGAAGAAAACAAGTCTAAAAGAAAAAAAGTCAGCACTTAGCAGGGAGGAAGTTAAATAACTGGTAGCATGCATTTGAACAATGAGTGAATATTAGTTTAGTTTTATGGAAAATCAAACACTCGAACTTCCTCTGGAGCACCTTATTTCAGGCATGAGATATGTCTTCACTTCCTCTACCCTGCCTCAGGAGAGCAAGGCAGAGCAGATCCCAGCTCCTTCAGCTCCCCACACCACCCCAGGGGCACTTCACCTGTGGCTCTCCCTTGCTCTCCCAGGGGACAGCCACCACAGCACCTTCCTGGAGGGCTCTTGGCATTGCTCAAGTCCCACTTTGCTTTCCTTTCCTACAGACAGCCCCGTTTTCCTCATTTTGCTAGTACTGCCTCACAGTAGATGCATCTTCAAGGGTAGCCCTGTTGGTAGTAGCACCTTGGGAAATGGGGCACCAACAAGCCAGTTTTTATGAGGGTCGCCTCATCCAATGAGTGGATCTCCTGGCCTGCTTGCAGCTCTCCTGGCTGAAGGTGGTGGGGTATTGCAGCTTGTCTGGTGAGTTTTGTTAATGCGGCCCTTCCCACTGGCATTTGGCTTGAGACTACCAATTTGCTTCCCAGCAAGGGATTACAAACAAGCCAATGGGTTATATCAACTCTTCATAATTGCTGAAAATGGCCAGCTGTCCAAACCAATGAACTACATAAAAAGGGGTTTTAGTCCAATTAACAATTCCCTGAAATACCCAGACAGCTTCTTTTGGTATGCCTGAGCTAATGGAAAGGCGGCATGATTCACACAACAGTGGGATATTGTTGATTTGTAACAAAGGATGTTGTAATTCTGCCCTACATAGATGCATGCAGCTTGTTCGCATAGGAAAAACAGTAGCTGGTTTACTGCGTTGCCAAACAAAACTTTTCTGGGTCTACAGAGCTACTAAGTATTACCCTGGAGAAGGCTAGAAGTGAGGCAATCAGCATGAATTAACTAACAATTAAGTAAAATAATTAGTAAAATAAAAGCTGGACTATATGTGCAAATCAAACTTCCTTGAGCTGAGAAATACGTTGCATCCCACAAGTTACCACTTCTTATTTGCAGATCCTGCTGTTCAGAGGTGATCAGAAATTTACCAACAGTGGTTTTCCCCATGAGAAGTTACCAATTGCTTAAAATGGCAACATTTTACAGAAATACTCAGTTCTGAAACCAGTTCTCATAAAGAAAAGAAGGGGAGAGAATTTCCATTAACATTCTTTTGGACAGCTCCAGAATGGAGTAATTTGGGGTTTCATTTTGAAAAGAATTTTTGTATTAGCCTCACTTTAAAAATTTATTTGCAGAGTGTTGACATCTTGCTTTGATCACCACGAAGGACTTCTTTTCATGCAAGTTATTTTCAAAACTTTCGGTTAAACTTGTAAAATTTTCTGCCAAACAGAAAGTCTGGTTCCTGTACAGTCACTGTCACCAAGTCTATTTTCTGTTGCACAAGGAATGTGTCTTATGAAAGACTGAACCGAATTTCAATCCATGGCTGGGAAACACAAAGATTAAGTAACATAAATATTCTACAAATATTGTATCATGTGATAACGTGATTACTTTCACATTAGATGCAAACTCCTGTGATTTTATTTTTTCTCATTTATTAATAAAAAGTCCTGCAAAGATGTTATTTGTGGCTATATCTCATTGCATCAAATTAGTATGTTATTTTATGCCTGCGAGTCATGTCAACAAGTTAAAATGATGCTGCTTCTGTGAATTTTCTTGAAGAACAGAATAATAGGAGCCTGCAGGGAAACTGGCTGTCCATAAAAACCTCAAAGAAATGTACTGGTGAGCACATCTTAAAATGCATCTCAGCAACATTTAAAAAGAGTATGTGCACAGAAGGAAGTTTTCTATTCATTGATTTGGTAAAATGGACTACAACATCTTAGAAGAAGATGGTGAGGAAAGTCACACAGCTGCAGTGCAAGGGGTGTCAGATTCTGTTTGCAGCTATGGCTTCATTTTCTTTCTGGTTTCTCTTGCATATACAGTGGTTGGTCTTAAAACTGGCCAGGTTTTCTTTGATAAATACATGCTCCACTACTTCCTTCTATTTACTTCAAATAGCCAGTGATGAATGCACTATAGTACCTAAAAAGAGAAAAAAAAGAGGGACATCTGACAGAAAAAGGAGGTTATATGATACATGCTACATGTGGTTTCACGCTAGTGAATGTGTCAGGTAGATTCCTATCCAGCTGTATTTGGGATCTCAGATCTCCAAATTTGTTTTAGTGGCCAGACCCTCTTTTTATTGTCTCTCCTCACACTTGCACACATGTCCAACCTCACCCATTCAAAAATGAGGTTGCAGGCATTTCTGAAGCCTTTCCTGGTTGCCAAGATCTACAGTCCTGAGACAGAGCAGCAATAACCACCACTAATAATCCTCTGATTTGTGGGACATTCTCAGTACAGAATCATAATCAGAGCGGAAGATCAATGAACTGCAGCATATAACTGCCAGGCTGTGCTGTCCATCCCCTGCTTATCAAAAAGCCCGTCAGAAAGAGAAGTAACCCATGCGGGACCTACTGTGACCTCAAGTGGACCAGCATATGCCATGGACAGGTCAAGGTGGTGCTCATAAGAAAATTTAAAGGCTACAGTCTCTTGAATTTGCCTTTGTGAACACAGGGAGCTCCTGTTGTTCTCTGCAGAGGTAGCTTATCATCCCATACACGCAAGCAATAGGAAATTTTGGCATTTTTTTCCCAAGTATTTGAGGGAATGTTTGGCTCCCATTTACCATAAAACTATCAAAATAATTCTAGGAAGAATTTTTTACTCACACTAGGCTACCTCTATTGCCACACAAATTTTAACACTCCCTAACAAACTCAACCTTGCAGTTTTTTCAGTTGGATTTACATAACTAAGAAGAGTGAATCACTGGGTTCAGTTCATGAGCTGGCAGGGAAACATCAGAAAGGGATAGCAATTTACCTAAATGTCAGATGGTAATCAAAACTGTAATTGCATTGTCAGTTTTACACTGAATGGATCACATACTTCTCTGGATTGCACATCTGTACTGAGACCTTGCAGATGGCAGGTATGACTGCTGCCTACCCTGAGCTCTGGGTCTCCCCTTGCTGAAGGGGGTTGCACCCCACACCCCCAATGGAGATACCACCAGCAACAGTCACTTTTCCACCTGGGTTTTGGTGCTTGGTTCCTGCAGGTTGCTTGACCTGGGTGGACGTAGCACTCACGCTCCAGCTGAGATGTGAGGCTAAATGGGGACCAGTGTCCCCCGGTTGGTGTCTGCAGGGTGGTGGGGTGACACAGCGCTGAACAGCCCCCGGGGCCTCTGCCTGCTGTGAGTGATCAGAGCAGGATTTGGGAAGAGGATGTAGCCCAGGCTTTTTCCTGGTCAAGTCTCAGTTTGTTCAGGGAACTCATGGACAGGACTATTGCCAGTGCCTTTATGGGACAGGTAAGAAGATGCCTGCCAATGTGGGTCCTTCTAAGAAACTCCCATAAAACTGTTTTGCTTGTTACAAGCAACACAGAAGAAAACAAAATCCAATAACGATGTTATTGTTATGTATATTATACATAGAAGAGAGTTAAATTTCCTTTCAATATACTATAATATATTTAAAATTATTTAGGTGTTCTCTGGAAATTTTTCTTGCAGTAAGGAACCCCAAAAATAACTATCTTGTGTTCTGTAACTCAAGGGTGTTGAATACAGAACAAAACCCACCTGTACCCAAAATGGCTTCTGTTCATTCACTGGGAAGATATATATATATATCAGCAAATATACTTCTATATATCAAAAAACAGATCTTAGATGTTACCAGCCAGATGGGTATTTAAGCAGAATATAAGATGTTCTACCGACATGACACTGTCAGCAGTGCATCCTGGCAGAGGGAGAAGGTTAACCACACACTGGGCTGCATTAGTAAGACTGCCAACAAGTTGAGGGAAGCGATTGTTACCCTCTGCTCTATGTCAGGGACGCTGTGTCTGAAGTGTGGTGATCAACTTTGGCTCTTCCACTACAAGACAGAGTTTGGCAAACTGAAGAAAATGCAATGGAGGGCACTCACATCATAAGAGGGTTAGAGCACATGGCGTATGAGGAGAGGCAGTGGGTGCTGGGCTTGTTTAACCCTGAGAAGAAATGATTAAGGTGGATCTGCCTTCAGGTTATGGAGCCAGAGCAGAGCAAATTGGCAAGAGGACAAGAGGCAATGGACCCAAGTTACAGCAAGAGAAATTCTGATTTGACATAAGAATGAGTTTTCACAGTGAGGTTAAGTGCTACAACCACATATCCAGAACAGCAGTGGAGTCTTTCTCTTTGAGGAGTTTTCAAAGCAGAGGAGGTCCTGGGCAAACTGATGCAGTTTTGAATTTGACCCTGCTTTGAGGAGGAAGTTGGATTAGAAACATCCAGAAGTCCTTTCCAGTCTAAATTATTCTATGATTCTGTGATGCATTGAATAGCCTTTTACTAAAACATTATCATCCATTAATGGCGCTTAAGTAGAAAAGTTATCAAACATTCTAGCTTATGCAAACAGGTAATGTGAAATGTCTGCAGAGGGAGAAGTTCTAGAGGACTAAAGCACTCTGAATCTGCTTATTACCTCAAGTGCATCATCAAAGCTCTAGGCAGTATGCTGTAGGGCAAGCTGAAACAGTTATTGTAGTGAAATGAGTCTCTGTATATTTGGAAGCTATTACAAAGGTCTTAGGTGGCATAAAAATTTTGTTTCCTCTATCCAAAAATCTATTATGCAACAGCTGTATTAAAAGTAATTTAAAAGGTGCCCTGTGATTTTTGTGCCTCTGGCATAATTTCTGTAGTTTCAGCCTGACTATTTGCTTGTTCTGTTTTGCTTTCTAAACCAATTTCTGAAGCCAGAAAATACATATGTGTTTGGTGGACTGCGTAGATCTAACAGAGGAAAGGTGGTAAAATTCGCAAAAGCAATTTAGGTTGAATTCTGGTAGTTGGCTGGGACTAGCTTGATCTTTCCCGCAAAGCTGAGAGGGAAACTGGTGAAACAAATAAACAAACAAACTCCAAACCAGAGGAAAATAAAAGGGGAGACCCCCCCCCCCAAAAAAAAAGTCCCTATCCCAGCTGCCCAGGACGCATTTTCCCTATACTTGTCCCCTTCCACATGCCCAGCTTGCCGTGCATAGGACCTGACTGTGGGCAGGCTGCATTTGCCCTCCGTGCCATGCCCTGGACATCACGGCCCCACGGCCACCGAGGGATGCCATCTGCCTGGAGAGCCGGGCCCCGGGCTCAGCACGGCCCCCCCAGCGTGCTGCACGGCTTCTGCTGGGGTATTCCCGGGGTGAGAGGACAGAGAACATGGCTTTGCACTGTGGAAACCAGCTCAGAGCGTGATTGACATCCCTCAACAAGGGGAATCTGCTTTCTTCTTCCTCTTCTTTTTTTTTTTTTTCTTCTTTTTTCTTTTTTCCTTCTTTTTTCTTTTTTTTCTTTCAATTTTTTTTCTTTTCTTTTTTTGTATAAAGAAAGTACTAAAGCAAGTGTCTTAAAGGAAGGAACTTGGTCAAGGGAACATCTACCCTATGAAAAACAGGCAGAGCACTTTACAAATTCCATTATTTCAATTCTCACCTTCAATACTGGGTAGTTTGTGTTATTGTCCATTATGTCTCAGAAGACCTCATAAATAAAGCAAGAGCTATTTCTTACAACAGAATTTAAAAAGTTCTGGCCAGGACCTAAATTCAGGCCAAACAGCTTATTCTGCTTCCACTCAACACCATTAGCAGGATGTTGTATCCTCTGCAAAACTGGGAAAAGTTGAGGACAGCAATTGTTATGGGTTTTTTGTTAAAAAGCCACAAATTATCCCAGTCTTGGTTTTTAGACATGCAGAATCACCAAAAAGCTGTGTTTCATATTTGTATATCTTCTGTATTTCTTTGGGTTTTTTAAGGAATTTCTGTAGGGAAAAAAATAAATGGAATAGAAGAACTTCATTTTGCATGTTCACATTACAAACATCCCAAACTTAATTCTTTCTGTGGTCTATTTCTAAGCTAATGAGGTCCCAAATTACTTTTTTTTTTTAAATATTTGTGACATGCAGGAGAGATACTTGATCTTTCATAACCTCAGTTATCATGCCAAACAACAAAAACAAACTTCAAGTTTGCAATCCTCCTTCTGCTTTCTGGAACTTTGTACCTTCCAAGGTCTATGGAAAGAAAGACTGATTATCCCTTTTTGCTTTGACATGAAGAGCAAACAAGAGTATAAATAACAGTCCATATAAAGACTTTTAAAATAAAAGCAATTTATGTTTAGAGCAAGTAAAGGATTTAGCATTGGAGGTAAGTTTGCTTTTGGCAAGATACTATTTTTTATTCTGCTTTAAACATAATTATTTTGCATACTTTCCTTTGAAAATAAGCACACGATTAAAACAGATGTTACAATTCTTCCATGGGGATATTTTAGGGAACTTTGAGCTTTTTTATTATGTAAATAAACTAATAATATTTTACAGTTCCGCTGTCAAAATATCTATGTGCTCTACATATGTTAATACAAAGATGAAAAAGTTCTTGTCATATTTTTTGTTCTTTTTTCAACACGTACAACTTGATGGAATCATTTGAAGACAGTGAAATTGAAACAGCATTTACTGGTTGCTGGAGTGCAGAGAGAGACCTAAGTGTATGCTCCATATAAAATTGCATTAATGCAGTAATAAAGCTGCATTCTAGAACTCCAAAGTTGCATGTACAGACTCTGTTCAGCCCTCATATTCCTATAAATTACAATTCAATCTTTAGGTATAAACTTTTTTTTTTCCCTTGCATCTGTGCCTCATTCACTGCATGAAAGAGACTCTGTACCCTTAATGAGCGACTATTTGATACGCTGTTTCATCCCTATTGTTCAGTGCAGGATCTCCTGCCTTATTAACTTCACACTATTCAAAGTATTCTGAAACCAAAATCCTCAAGTTCTTTGCGAGAATCTTAGAAATAGATTTTTTTAAAACACAGTGATGCTCATCACTGTATTTCTATTTACTGAAATCAAAATATGTAAGTAAAAGAGTGAGAGTTTTCCTGCATTTTTTTAGTTGGGACCTGGAGTGTTGAGAATTTAAGATGCAAAATAACTACAAATGCTCAGTGCCCTGTGAGAAAGGTGGAGCATTACACACAACTTTGTATATTCAGAACCAGCTCCTACCAGTTTCAGCAAGCGTTTTGGTGGTCTCAAGTCAGGCGTTCAGAAACTGACACCAGCCACTAAGAAGCCAGGAGCAGGGACCTAACTCTGTGAGGCAGAGGCAGCAGTGGACACCAAAACTGGACATTCAGGCCGGCACTAGCAAATGAGGCTTTTTTTGGTGGTAGATCTGCACTTGTCAACTCCTGTGGTCTACAGAGAGGAGTCCTTCCTACATTGGACTCACTTATGACATACTAACTCTTTTCCACATCACTAGCCCATAGTTTTCATAGGCATTTGTCATGGTTTTGCCCCGGCCGGCCGCTGAGCCCCACGCAGCCTCTCACTCACTCCCCTCCACGGCAGGATGGGGGAGAGAATCGGAAGAGTGAAAGTGAGAAAACTTGTGGGCTGAGGTAAAGGCAGTTTAATAGGTAAAGCAAAAGCTGCGCATGCAGGTAAAGCAAGACAAGGAATTCATTCCCCACTTACCATGGGCAGGCAGGTGTTCAGCCATCTCCAGGACAGCAGGGCTCCGTCACATGTAACGGTGACTTGGGAAGACAAACGCCATCACTCTGAATGTCCCCTCACTCTTCCTCTTCCCCCAGCTTTATATGCTGAGCATGACATCATATGGTATGGAATATCCCTTTGGTCAGTTGGGGTCAGCTGTCCCAGCTGTGTCCCCTCCCAACTCCTTGTGCACCCCCAGCCTCCTCACTGGTGGGGTGGTGTGAGGAGCAGAAAAGGCCTTGGCTCTGTGTAAGCACTGCTCAGCAGTAATGAAAACATCCCTGTGCTATCAACACTGTTTTCAGCACAAATCTGGTAAATTCTTCAGCTGGGGGAAGAAGGAAGAGGGGTGACATTCAGACTCCCTGAGATAGGAGCTCCTTGATGACCCTTTAAGCAGCATTAATGCAAGTAAGGTGTAACGGTGCCTCTTGTCCTGAAAATCTATAAAGTCCCTGCTAATTTGCAAGCAAATCATATTAATTATATTTAAAACTAGTTTCAAAAGGAGGTCTTTTGAAATTCTACTGCATGGTCTCATGCCACTATCCCAAAAGTTACAAAAAAATGGAATAATGTGATCTTTCAGGTTTCCCAAAAGCTGGAAACTCCCAGAACTTTCAGGCATTTCAACAGAAAGGAGGAAATGGCAGAAGGATGGATTTGTGGTGTTAGCTGTCATTTCTTCCCATGAGAGCATTACCACCAGCTTGGAGGTCAGACTATTCAACTGTCAGATTGTCCTGCTCTTCTGTTGTTTTACCTGCTTAGGTTCCTACCTGTTAACTCTGAATTCACGATGATAGTTTGATGGCATCATTAGTACAACTATTTAAGTCTTAACAGGCATCCTGGATTTTCACTGGCTTGTCACTGTAGCCATTTCCACCTAGAAATACAAGACGTGGACAGTGGCCATCTGTGGTCTCAGACATAGCAAATGGAATATTCAATAGGACAGAAAAATCATAGCACAAGACTTTCACAGGGATAAAACTGTCACAGCACTTCATTTAAGTGAAGATATTAAACAATATTTTAAAACAGCAACATCTGCATAGGCTGGATAAGTATTGTCAGTTAATGAAGGGGGAAAAAAACCCCACCGCTTTTGCTGCAGGGTTTCAAACAATCTCTGGCTGCTAGGGGTAATTTTGTTCTGGCTGGCTTAGCGCAGAAATGGCTCCTCGTATCTTTCCTAGAGCTGGCAATGCTGGCTGATGGCAGAGATGAGGTTACAAACCTGTTCCCTGGTTCAGTAGCACAGGTCCTATCTATTTTTCAGTCTGTGAGGAAAGAAAATTGTTAACCTGGAAATTGTGCCAGTATATAGAAATATACTGGACATTTTTTCTATAATATAGGTACCTCCAGCATCACTTCGTTCCTAGGTTAATCACTGACTATTCAGTAAATAAGACACAACAGCATAAATTAAAACAAACCAGAGGAAGAAGGTACAGGAAAACATTATTTTAATGATTCCTGGTATCACTTCATGGTCAGTACCTATTGAAGGACATCTCCTTCACCACTTCATTAGGCCAAGGCGTGCCTCACCATTAGACAGCAGTCACCAGGGAAACGGTACAAATACGACCTTCAGTTGCCACTCACAGGGCTGCCTGGGCAGGCTGCTGCCCACAAACAAGGAGAGACATTTTCTTTTCTCCTCCAACACTTCCATGGCTACGGTGTGCAATCTTCTGCTGTTTATTTCATTGTAAGATACTCACTGGCAGCCAGATGTGTATGGTGAAAAGAATGAAATTTAAGATGCATAAACAGGAACTCTGTGTAAAAAAAAGATACAGCTTCTCCACATAAAAGACTTGCAGGTTTGAAACATGCTGCATGGCTGAATGCCATATGGACTGCTTTTTCACTGGTTTACAAGCTTTCTCAAGAGATTATTCTAATAACTGGCATCATGTGGAGATGTGAATCTTTTACATATGTAACACTATCGGGCAATGCATTCTAAGTGTACTACCAGCCATCATAGCTTTTATTATAGCAATCAATATTTTATATCTTTACGTGATGTAATATAACTGCCCTTCCCAATTTACAAACCTTCGGCTGAAAAATGGTATGTTTCTTCCACAGTATTGACCTACATTATGAATGAAGCTTTAAAGGACACCACTAAAAAGAAGAAAGAATGCACTTGGGTTCGTGCTATACATGGCTGTAGCCTTGTAGTAGCAGGTGGTCTTTTGTAGGAAACAGTACCACTTCTTCTGTCAGTATACCAGGAAAAAACTATTTTCTAAAAAGACAACACTGAAATTTAATTAGCTTAAAATTGAATTAATTTGAGAACCTGAACTTTTGAAATTCAGTGGGTTTGTGATTGCAAAAGCAATAATGAATTTGTTGTACCTAAACTTTGTCATGTTCCCCTCTCCCTTTTATTTGAGGCACTGAAAATAAGTACATTTAAGATATTGGGAACCTCTTTTCCATCTCCTTAATTTGCAATACTGTAACCTCTTCTCTTTCTCCTTTGCGCACTTTAAATCCTTAGCACTTAGAGGCATATAGAGCCTTTCAGCCAGGAATGAAAAAATGCCTTTCCAAATTTCCTGAGAGTTACTCAGCCTCCAGCAGACACATTTGGCTTAAGTGGCTCTTCCTGCAAACCCCAGAGCTCAGTCAGCTCATAAGGCTTCCCGCACGTAAGGCTGAGGTCTCAGACGCATTCTTTCCACCCTCAAATTTGACAAATACTTCTAAAGTTTTGTTGAAGTAGGCCATTTATATTATTCCATTCACATGAGCACCTGCTAAGGGTGAATGTAAATCCTTGTGATGTAAATCACTAAATTTAAAAGGGATAATTTTGTAGGGCGATTCTGTTTTTAAGGTGGTGATTTTAAGTTATAAGGGAATGCTTATGTCCCATTTTTTTTAGAAAAAAAAATGTTTTCTCAAACTGAGATATTCATGATACAGCTGGTAATAATTAAAGATCTGTAGGAATATAGAAGGGAGAATGGTAGAAATAGAGCACAGTAGCCATAACCTAGAAATATGCAATTACTTGGGATCCCTGGCCCTCCTGCTCACAGAACCATATGCCCAAGGATCCTGCTTCTGCAGACGGGTGGCTCTGTTCCTGAAGGGCCAAAATTTTGTATGATTCACCCAAGTGGGTCGATCAGTGATTGTAAGACATGTTAAGACCCTTCTTTTGGGTTGGTTTGTTCACACATCTTATTCTGGGTGCAAAGAGATGCTGCAAGCAAGATATGCACAACATAAAAGCATAAAGCAATTACTCACTGGCTGGCATGCACAAGAGGCAGCTGGGATTTAGTGAGCTGCTAGGCAAAGTGCCAGTGTGCTGACCACCCCAACAAGACTCTGAGGGCCAGATAGGCATTGTTCCTGCAGGCAGGGTGGGCTCCCATGGGATATTCAGCCCCACAGAGAAGTGGCTGCCACCCACACACTGGCAGCTCAGCCCAGTGAATCCACCTAGCTGCCCTCTGGTTTTTCCCTATGATTTCTAGACTGTTGTTTTCTTTCTTGAATCCTTGACCCATCAACGATCCCATCTTAACAACCCTGCTCCCACCTCCAGCATTACCTTTAGTACCCCTGTGTGGATGCTGTCACAGCTGTGCCAGTCACCTGGCCCCACATCAAGCAGCAGTGCTCCATCAGGTACCCCAGCACCCGGCCAGCCCTCGCCATGGCATGGGGTGAAGCTTACAGCAGGGATTGCAGAAGTTTCACAGGTGGCCAAGGAATTGCTTGGGCCCCATTTGCCTCTGCTGTCCACAGACTAGAAACAAAGGAGGTATTTTCTGTGACCATCTTCTTCCATTTTCTTTCACTGCCGGTAGATGCTTTGCTCATAGCCACCTTGCCCTGGTGGGCAAGTCATGGATGACGGTCTTAAGCACTAGCCTCTATGAATGATCCTTAAGATCGGCAAGTTGTAATTTATCCTTCTCTCCCTCTCCCCATACCACAAACCACTGCTCAAACGCAGAGGAAAATCTGCCCACAAATCTCTAAGGTCTGTGAGGCAGATGCAGCTAGGCGAATGATGTTCAGGTGAAGGCTTCTTCCTCTGCTGTGAATGACAGCATTTTCTCCTCAACACAGGAAGCTGTGTGAGAGGGAACGCCAAGTAATGGCTACCTTACAGAATTATCTGACCAGGTGCCACCCCTGCTTGAGTACATCAGATTTGATCTACGTGCCTATTAAAATTTGGGTCCAGGTGCTTAGCATAAAGGGATTTGATTGTTGATGTCTTCCTGAATTCACTCATTCCAGTGGCATAGATCTGAAAAATTATTCTTTTGAAATACAGTCTAGTCTACCTCTGTTCTAGGCATTCAGTCTTTGGACAAAAGGAACAAGCACCTGACATACTGAGTAATGAGCTACTGTATTTAAACAGATGATTTAGGGCTCCTTGTTTCATTCTGGAACACACTCAAGGTGTACGTTTGATAACAGCAAGAGTTTTCAAGCAATTCTGACTGATGTGATTCACAACAGAAAGCTTTTGTCAACAGTGAGATCAAACCCAAAGGAAGAGGGAAATGTCATTGGTTAATCACTTAAGCTAAAGGACTGACTTGACCAGACTGGATGCTTTAGAAGAATAAGGTAACCTAGAGCAGATGTGGATTAAATTGAACTTGTGTTCAATGTACACAAGTAGAAGATCTGTGTAAACTGAACTTGCCCCTTTTGTGATTATACACGAGCTGCAACAGCAGGATGACTGACTGTTGCAAAGAAGTTGCAATTTTGCAGCAGTCTTCACAGGACACAAAACCCCAGGCATATGTTATTTTGGAATACTGTCTGACCCAGTTTAGGACTTTCCATTTGGCAGTGTATTGTACTAAATGAAATTAAGTGGGATGCTGGATCAAAGCCAAGTATCAAGGCAGACTGTGGGTTGAGGGTTTGTGCAAGATGCGTCATTCCAGTTTGTCTTCATAAAACGTACAACTAAGCCATTTTAATCTGTGGGTCAGCTGGACTGCTTGTATCATTCATAAGATTTATGTAAATACAATACAATTAAGCAAATATTATACAAAATATTTAACATCATCTATCTTCCTTACTCTGTGCTTCATGTCTTATTAATGTTGAAATATTTTCATGTCCATTTTCTTTTGGGAACAAAGTGAGCATGAATGCAATGCTGCCATCTGAGAGTGGTTTATGTTGGCTTAGTAATTAGCCAGAGAAGACAACAGTTCTGATTTAACCCTGAAAAGCTGTGAGGCTTGCTAAGGAGAGCGGTCTGCAACCAATCAAGTGGTGAAAGACCACCCCAGTGGAAAGCAATGCAACTCCAAAGGCCCGTAGCCTCCCAGAGCTCTTCTAAGTGCTAGGGTTAAACGTAAGAAGACTGTAAGCTGTTGTGTTGGGTTTGTGTGGCAAGGTTTTGGTAGCGGGGGGGCTACAGGGGTGGCTTCTGTGAGAAGCTGCTAGAAGCTTCCCCTGTGTCTGATAGAGCCAATGCCAGCCGGCTCCAAGACAGACCCACCACTGGCCAAGGCCAAGCCCATCAGCGCCTCTGTGATAACATATTTAAGAAGGAAAAAAAAACAGTTAGAGAGACCTTTTGCAGCTGGAGAGAGGAGTGAGAAGATGTAAGAACATCTGCAGACACCAAGGTCAGTGCAGAAGGAGGGGCAGGAGGTGCTCCAGGCACCAGAGCAGAGATCCCCCTGCAGCCTGTGGTGAAGACCATGGTGAAGCAGGCTGTCCCCCTGCAGCCCATGGAGGGAGGATGAGGGGGTGTAGATATTCCACCTGCA
This sequence comes from Balearica regulorum gibbericeps, assembly GCF_011004875.1. Taxonomy (NCBI): domain Eukaryota; kingdom Metazoa; phylum Chordata; class Aves; order Gruiformes; family Gruidae; genus Balearica; species Balearica regulorum. The sequence goes on along the minus strand of NC_046220.1, from coordinate 42,258,661 downwards.
GCCTGTGGAGGACCCCACGCTGGAGCAGGTGGAGGCACCCAAAGGAGGCTGTGGCCCATGGGAAGCCCATGCTGGAGCAAGCTCCTGGCAGGAGCTGTGGACCCATTGAGAGAGGAGCCCACGCCAGAGCAGGTTTGCTGACAGGACTTGTGACCTCGTGGGGGACCCATGCTGGAGCAGTTTACTCCTGAAGGTCTGCACCCCGTGGGAGAGACCCACGCTGGAGCAGTTCGTGAAGGACTGTAGTCTGTGGGAGAAACTCACGTTGGAGAAGTTCATGAAGGCCTGTCTCCCGTAGGCTGGAGCAGGGGAATGATGAGAGGAGTCCTCCCCTGAGGAGGAAGAAGCAGCAGAAACAACGTGTGATGAACTGACCATAACCCCCACTCCCCATCCCCCTGTGCCGCCGCTGAGGGGGGCGGAGGTTGAAGCTGGGAGTGAAGTTGAGCCCGGGAAGATGGGAGGAGTGGGGGGAGGTGTTTTAAGATTTGATTTTATTTCTCACTCCTCTACTCTGTTTTGCTTAGTAATAAATTAGATGAATTTCGTCTCTAAGTTCAGTCTGTTTTGCTCGTGATGATAATTAGTGAGTGATCTCTCCCTGTCCTTATCTCGACCCACAAGCTTTTCGTTGTACTTTTTCTCCCCTGTCTAATGAAGGAGGGGAGTGATAGTGTGGCTCTGGTGGGCACCTGGCCCTCAGCCAGGGTCAACCCACCACAGCTGTAAATAAAACATGGGCTGGGTGACCTGGGTTTTGGCTTCAGCCTGCATCACCTTTCTCAGCTGCCTGGAAGGCAAATAACCTTTCTTTCATTTTCAAGTTAAAGGGAAAGCAAGACTGTTGTTCTGTAAGAGCTAACCCCCTGTCTCGGCCATTCCTGGGACATGGACCTATGTGCTCTGGGGCAAAGCTCATCATGTCTTCTACAGCTTTTCTAATAACCTTAGGACTTACCTTAAATTGAGACACCTTATGGAGGTTAAGCTGTATGAAGATTTCTACAATAGTATTACACCATTTTTAAACTCCAGTTGCTTTTTCAGGGGAGAAACGCAAAAGAATTAAGTGTGTAATAGAGTTATTCTGTACATACACAACAAGTGAATCTAGACCTTTTCCTTTTGAAGTGAGTAGGACAAAAGATAGGTAAGGGTTGTCTGGGGTTTGGAAAAATGTTCTTAGTCTGTACTAAATTGTGGAAATCCTTTTGCACATTTATTATCTTACCTTTGTAAATCCTTTGGAGGGACAGTACAAAGAAGAGTCCTATCTCTGGTCATTATAAGTCAACCTCCCCGGTCCATCTTAACAGCGGCATTTCCAATATGGAAGTACTTTTGTGGAATTTTGTTACTCAGGTTCTTTTTATTATTTAGCATTCAGCACAGTGAAAATTTACAGTAGTGCCCTGTGGTGCTGCTAGGTTAAGTATGTATTCTTCCAGTCTAACATGCATGCTAAATAGCCCCACTCCAAGAAACAAGGGCACACCCTAAGTGCAAACATGTCATGGTAAGAATGCCGCAAAAGCAGCAAAAAGCAGCAGCTGGTTGGCATTTGGTAACCACATAATTTGGATCAACAAATTCTATGGTGTGCTGTTTCCTTTCTTGCTAAACCTGTAATTTTTGGCGATGATCCTTTTTGAACTGCTTCAAAAGCTGCACTATTATGCTTTAAAAAAAAATTAAAACCCCCACTTTTTTCTAATAACAGAATAATTAAGGGGGGGTGTTTCATAGTTATGAAGTATTTTACAGAGACTCAACAAATTGTCTATATGATACTATTTAAAAATAGCCAAGCCATCCATAATTTAAGATAATGTATTCTTTACTAGGTGTGAAAGCTGTTTAGCATTTCCTATGTTGATGCCTTTCTTTCAAAGCAACCTACAGTTAGTTTATTTAAGCAAACAAAATGCAAGGTCACATCTCAAATGCTTTAAATCGTGATGGCCTTAGAAACATTAAGAACAAAGAAAGATATCCTTAGAGTAATTTAAGAGTCACTGTGACTCTTCTACACCCTACAACAGTTTGGACAACAGAGCTTGTGCAGGAAGTTGTTCAACTTAAACTAACACGACAGATGTCATTAAGTAAACTGCGCATGTATTTGCAAAAGTGACATTGATTCCAAGTAAGCATTTGCTCTTTTCAGACATCTCCATACAACTAGAACATCTGCTTGTATCTTAAGCTTTCCCTCAAAAAGATGTCTCAAATGTTAAAATTGCTACCACAAAACATAAAAATAAGTTAGTCCTCAACTAACAGTCCGAGTTGAATTGTAAAGGGCTGACCTACTGAGGAATAAACTTGTGCCCTTCCTAGATCAGATGAAAAGTCTGTTAGCTACATGTGAGGGAAGACTCTCACCAAAAGACTTTTCTCTTGTGTGCTCTGCAATGGCCTTCATTGCAGTTTATCCAGAGTCTTCATAGGTCTTACATGCATTGATCAATATGAAGCTTTTTAAGAGTTATAATTCTATCTATTAATATGCAAATGGTACTCTAAGCCTGCAGCACACTGACTTTAACTTGTCAGAGAACAAAAATATGCCTTTTTTGAAATGCTAAGCACACCCCAATACTTGTAGGTTGGTACACTGCTGCAAATGCTATGATGAGAAATCCTTTAAACATTTCTAACCAATAATAGCGAAGCAAAGTGATTGTAATTAATTATTATGTATTTTTATTAGTATTGTTATTTGGGGCATACATAATAACACTGCAACAATTATATCACAGCATTACAATAGAAACTATCTGAAACCTTGAATGTTTGCATTCTGTGAACAGTGTTTACTGCTACTGCAGTCTTATTTGAGACTGAAACCAGTTCTCCCTTATGAGTCAGGCTGACAAAGCAATCCACCTCCACAACGACCAGGCAAGATTTTGGCACAAACTGCAGTCTTTGCTGTAAGTTACATTACACCAGGGGATGTCACCAGTGAAGACACAATACTAAAATTTGTGCAGCAACTTGATTTATACCTGGAAAGGGAATAAAGTAATTCATCATCCAGCAATTATTTAGAAGGAAGACAGTAAATAACACAGATATAATTATTGTTTATAACCTTATTTGTTGTTATTACTGGAAAAAGATATAAGAATATCTTCTTTTCCTATACAGAATCAGTCATGCGTATAGTAAAGAGCATCTTTTAAAACCAGAAACACATTGGAATGCTAATGCGTAAAATAAAGACAGTCAATTGTCTGGGATAGGCAGTGCTACAGACAACTGAGTTGTGACAGTTCAAGCAGCTGCCATTCTTTGCTATCCATTCTACCCATTTATTCAGGGTGAATGCCCTAGTTACCGAATGAAACATGTGCTCAAGCCTCAGCTATTCCATTTTCAGCTCAATACCAGATTTCCCACCAAAACAGATAAAAGGCGATACCAGCTTGTGTCTGCCAACACCGCTGCAACAATGGCAACATGTAGTAGAGAAGGAACACACAGCGTGAAGCAGCAACCACTGGGGCAGTTCTTCCCATGACCTGGCATCCCTGTGAGCATGAATGGAGACTCTGCCTCTCCGAAGGCACGTTCAGAAGTTCCACAAAATGTGTAAGAGGTAACGGCCTTTGCATTTTTGATAGTGTGCAAGATAAGGACAAAGTTTCACTCTTGCATTGGAAGAACTTCAGACCCATAACTGCCAGACTAGCATCTCATCTAATCAAATGCATACATCTAATCTAATGCAGAAGAGCATTAAAATCTACTGTGTAAACGCAAAATTACTGTTTTAGGAAAGTGCCTGTTATCCTGAGTCATTATAGAAGTCATTCATAACTCCTTTGCACAGACTAAAAGCTGTAGAAGACATGAGAACACATATGCATATTCACGTAGGATGAAAAGATGATTTTGTACTACTAAGCCATAATTCTTTCTAAATGGATGAAGTACATTTCTAGCCTTGCCTGTAGGATGAAAATAGTGTTCCATGATTAATATAGACTCATATGAGAACTATGGAGAAATGCACAATGGGGTTGACTAACATGTGGCATCCTGCACCCCTGAAATTCAGGTCAAAATTATTTATGTTAAGGTACTGAAATACAAGTCCTTAAGGATGAATATTTATGTAGATAACTAATATAAAACTGACACAGCAATACAAGCATTCTGCACTGCTCTCACTGAGCTGACTTAAAGACAGTTCAAATTCTGTGGCAAGGTTAATCCTTCTGTTTGGCTGACTCCCAAATTCCTCTACAGTTTCAATGCAAAGGGCTTCTCTTCACAAGGTATTAAATAAACTTTCTTATTTACAATATGTAGTTCACATAACACAAGGAATGATAATTTTCACTAGAGAGAGAAATTTGTAAAGGGACAAGAACATGCATGTTTCCATGATACTCTTATGTCTCAAAACTGCATAATATAGATTTAAGCCTTTAAACAAAAATACAGTAGCATATCACGAGGGATCAAACCTTCCCCAGTTTCAGAATCAGGATGGTATGGACAGGCATCACCAAACAATGCTGCATTTCAAACAGCAGATCCTGGTGATAATCCTGCTGCATTTCAAACAGCAGATCCTGGTGATAATCCATCTTGTGACTGAGAATCATTGATACAGTTAATTCTCTTCAATTTTTTATTTTTTTTTTATCCTTCTACCACCCTTCCCCTCCAAAATACAGTTTTATTTGCAACAGTAAACATACACAAAGCTCTCATAAGTTAAAAACCTGCTGTAACTTCAATGTGTTATTCTTCATGCTCTTAAAGCCCTTGCACATGCAGCAGAAAATTACTGCCACAATTGGGTCACATCAAGTAAGAATAATTTTGGAAAAATATTTTTCATTGCAAAACATGTCAGTTCTGTAAACAACAGGGTACAACTTCATTTCTCTATTAGACCTCATTCTAAGCAGAGGCAAGAGGCAGTAAGAATTAGTAGATGACAGGAGAAGATGAAGAAGTGTAAATCTCATGCCTGACACTCTGACTTTAAACATGAAGAATAGAGAATCACAGAATAATTATTCAGGGTGGAAGAGACCTCAGGAAGTTACACTTCAATCTCCTTCACAGACAGGGTTAATATTGGATTGAGACCAGGTAAAAGATGTTTAAACCAAAATACACCTTCCCTATTGAAGCATTTAAATTGGGTATATAGTTAATGTGCTCCCAGTGAAGTGAGCTCTTTTTAACTATGTACATATTGAATAAGAAAAATTGAGCAACTGGGTAGCTGAGCATACATACAGTGTACAGATCTAACCACTTCTTGTAGTCATGCACACTTAAAAAACCCCACCACCTCTTCATATTAAACCATGCCTATTTTATGGGAAAGAGTTTTATACAGTGTGTAGTTCTTGTAAGCACAGGCTGCATTGGTCACTGTGCAAAATTCCCTAACTGTGAACAGACATTATATCTTGTCACCTAGTATGGTGGCAAAACCATACAATCCTTAGAAACAAGAAACAAGTGCAACAATTCATACACCACTTTTTAATTTTTAATTTAGTAATTATTGAACTGTTCCAGAGCAGGCACTACGTTACTTCAAACACAATCAAGTATCTTTGAAATAATGTTGAAAAATAACCTCTTCACCTCAGTATACACACACGCATATACACATACACAAATTAATTTAGAAAATCTGTACATATGTATTTTTCAGGAAGCAGCTCAAAGAATCGTACCACAAAGAATTAGTTCCTGTACTCTGACACACCACAAATTATAAACCATTTTTCTGAAGGACACAAAACACCATGCAGTGCTATTTAGTAGAAAATGAACTGGTAAATAAATTTATCTATTTAGTGCTAAAAGAAAACACAGAACTCCTTAAATAATACAAATGCCAATTTATCAGGAATCTGAAATATTTATTGTCCTTGAGCTAGGCATGCCCCAGTTTTTTGTGTTTCCTTAAGCCTATCCCCTTTGTAGATAAGAATGTGGAAGTATTTGGCTATGAAAATCCAGGATACTTAATTTCCTACTGCTAGCGGAAGAGGTGGTTCAAGGAAAGAGTATCCTTGTTGAATCTGAGTCTGAAAGTCCATCTTCTTGATTAGTTGCCTCATAATCACCCGCATTATCAGCTAATTCAATGTCTTGATCATCATTACTCTCTGCGCTGTAATCAACTTCTTCAAGGAAGCGAGGCTCATCTTCATCCAAAACGTATGTAGTGGGGCTACAATGCAAAAGAAGTTGCATGATTCATGTTAAAAGTTTTACTTGGAACAATACATTCAGATCATGCCCTGTCCCTATCCTGACATAAAATAATCCAAAAATTACCTCAGGAAAAGGGCAGTTTACCTGAAATAGAATCGATTATTTTATGTGCACGTAAAACAACTGGGAGCAAAACTGTGTTTGTAAGACCCTGAACTAATTAGTCAGTCATACACAACTCGTTATCCAAATGTGCCATGACAAATTAGCTACACAGTATAGACCTACGCTAATGGCCTGCAAGAACTTAATGTAATTATAGCAGTATAAGAAGTTGTTGCAGAAGGATACAACCTCATAATGAAATAGCAGTTGCTATAAGGTATCAACAAACTAAAAACCAGATGAGTCTAAAAATTCAATTGGGAAACCAATTATTTTTTTATTTTATTAAAACATGCATTTTACTGAAAAGCATTGTGAGCAATTACACTGTACGTATCAGAGATGACAAAACAAGGAGTCACGTTTATGCCTGTAACTAAGATTAAGTTCCCATATGAATCGCTTGACTCATATCAGGTCCTCACACACTCGCGCAGAGTTAAAATTTGTCTGTTAAACCTTGCAGCTCAGAGGCAGTGGATTTAAGGAACTGAGCCACTGCCCACAGAATGGTCTATGCCCTTAACTAATGGCCTCCAACAATAAAAGGACTAACACCTTCAATGTTAACTGGAGAAAGGTTAAAATAGGTTAAAATATAACTTTCTGATCTTCTCACCTCCGGGGGGGGGGGGGGGGCGCAAAAAAAAAAAAAAAAAAAAGTGTTTTCCAGACTCCAGACCCAGTTTTACTAACCACCCATGGGACATAAAAAGCACTAAGTATTCCTAGATATTTCATAAGGAATTTTATATTCATATGAAGTCCTAAGAAGGTTTTGTAATGCATTTTACCTAATAATCAAATCATACATGACTGATACAAAACAGTGAGAATGTTCTTATTGAGAAAGATCACAGGCTACTTGCAGAAATGTTTGCATATTAATTTTGATGAATTTTGTCTTAAGGCACACAACAGCCTAGCTTGGCTGTGGCTTTATAATTAAAAGGATTAATCACTGCTTCTTTCTAGAAGTCTTTCAGGAGCTTAAGTGGACCACCTGAAATATGCAATGCAATCTCTATTCAATATAAATGAAATCCACAGTATTCATCCTCTACCTGTAGCCTTGATGACATGCTACATTGATGTTTTGTTCTGTTGACAGTTAATTCAAATATTTAGAACAAATGAGAAGAATTATTAGTCCTAGATTAAAAAACAAAAAATTACAGAAGACCTAAAATAGTAAGAAAATAAATTCTCAAAAATTCAATTCAGTCATGGTCTCTGAATTTATGCTTAAAACAATCTGTATCATGGTTCACTAAACAAGCTCATACTTACTAAGCCATGCAAAAAGGAACCCTCCACAAAACCAAATGCTTCTAAAGATTATTTAAGCTCTAACTAGGGCAACAACCCACTATGCTGGTTAATGCACTGGGTGTTTAAAATAAAATTGTTTCCATTAGGAAGACAAAGAACAAGGAAAATAACCAGTATCTTTGCTAACATGCCTCTTTCATTTTACAAGTGGGGAACCCAACATACTGTAAGATACATGCTTCACATGAAGAACCTGTGGTAGAACCAGCAAAGGAATATAATTTTTCTGTGCTTTTGTCCTAAGATGCTTTCCGCCCTAGGAAATCACTACCTACCAACACTTCTAAGGAAAAAAAAAAAAGTTGGGGGTGTGCTGGGGGGAAGTTTAAATGTTTCATTTATTTAAAAAACAAACTGAAAGGAACTTGACCAAATGTATCACATTCCAACAAGTGCACAGCTTTTTTTTTTTTTTTTTTTTTTGCAACTTCTGCTTCTAATCACTTAACACAGATATTGATTTGTTAGCTTTTGTATGTAAGAAATCCACACTGGAACTGCAGGATAGACTGTGTAATTCAATTCACAAGAAATGGAGCCATTAAATCTGAACACTGGCCCAATATTGAGTAATAATTCTGAATACCGAAACAGAAAACTACAGTGAGCTATGTCAATGACATATTTTATTAATCACTGACAACGAGATGTTAATGCATTACAGTAGGCATTTATAAAAATTCATGTTAGTGAGGTATAATATAGAATAGTAAAGCTCTTAAAAAATCCCATACACTCTTTTTAATAAGTGTCATTATTTAAAAATTAAACTTACATAGTTGATCTAGTTAAAAATGCAACCAACAAACGCTATTTTAAGAAAAAACACAGAACTGGAAACACAAGCAAACCACATAGTTCACCTCTTCAAAGTGGCTTGTCAGTTCACAGAATATGTCCTATTTTATATTGTGTTGAAAACCACACAGGTATATGTATTCAATATATTTTTTTATACTTGTATAAATTTATTTATTCACGTATGTGTAAGCATTTCAGCATGCCCCTAACTTCTAGAAATTCAGCCACTGTGCACAGTCTTAACGTCACTGTGTCTGACATAACACATTTTAGACATTTGCCATGGCATGTATACATTCATAATTCTTATCTGAAATTGAGGGATGCCTTTTGTTGACATTTCCCATTTAATAAAATAAAAATTAGCATTATAAATTACTTTATTCAAGAAAAGTACCATTCGAATAGATGAACAGATCTTACTTTCAAAGCTACATAAACCTTTAATGTAGAAACTGGCTCTAAAATCTGCCTCACAATAATTTTAGCTTTCTATTACCATCCAGGACAATGCACCACAACTTCTCAATCATTTTTTAGTGTAAATAAAGATTATATTTATTTTTTCACTTTCCCTTTCTTGAGTCTTCATTATTCACAAAATGGTATCCAAGTACTTTCTAAATTCAAAGGGAAAATCTGTGTTGTATACCACTCATACACATTTGCTTTCCCGTGGCAAGTTTTCTTCTGATGGAGCAAATGTTAACCTTGGATATTTAAGTGCCTAGCAATCTTATTCTAAAGGTTACCATGAATCTGCAAAGAGTAATTATTACCCCACTGTTTTACTGAGGCTGGGTCACAAGAAATGTAGAAATCAAAACACCTGAAAAAAAATCTTGCTCTTTAATCAAATTCTTTATTTGCCTCCTTGCCGCTCCCCACCCTTGGTATATCTTATGACAATATATTTTTAGCTGCCGTCATGCTGATTCTATGGGTTTTAATTTCCTAACTTTTCCCTTGGGCTGTTTCTAATTAACTTGCTCAATAATCCTTCTTCCTCTACCCCTACACCTCCTGCTTTTCCTTTTAAAAGGAAACCATTATTTTTCTCAGGTTAGCAGAGGTTGTTTATCACACAGCTACAGTTCTCTAATATAAGGGATGTCATAATCTGTGTATCTTCTTTGAAGTCACAGCAGTTAAAAGAGAATACTATATAAAAACCTGAAGTTTTGCAGATTTTACTTAAACAACATTTTATAGGTAAAAAGATGAACTCCTAAATTAATAGACCTGATACAATATTATGGTCTTAATGATTATGAGAAACTTTACGAATATGCCTTTCATTTAAAAAAGAGTATTTTCTATATCACTTGCCATTGAATACACTGAATTTAGGAATGAATACAACTTTTTTCTAAAACATATTTTAATTATTATTTAATAACAATATCTTACTATGTTGCTTCTTATTTACATTAATGCTCCAAACATATTAAAAAATAAACTTATTCACTAACATGGTATATTTTTTCAAACTAAAATTTTATTTATCCCTCAAAAGATATATTTGGAGTTTTCATTATCCATATGACTCTACTACTGAGGAATTAACCCACAAGCTAGATGCAAACATTACCAATTTCAACCCCATGGAGATCAGCAGTTTTCTGAGACTACAGGGGAAGTGTATACAGTTTAAAACTCTGGAAGAAAAAAATAAGAAATATTCCCTGCCAAACTACAGAGTGTTGCACCTACTTGGGGGTTTTGGGAAAGGAAGGAGAGAAAAATCTGAAGAACTAATGACTCCTTTTAAAACTGGATTGCCAGGGGAAGGAAAATTTTAGAGCAGTAAGAGAGTCAGGAAGTATCACAAAGGCATCGTTTCTCCACACTTTTCATGTCCCTTTAGGGTGTATAGTCTCTTCTAGGGATCTGCAAAGCTGCTGCAGTAGGCAATGGCACACATGCAGCTACATGTGCTGTCCTGTTCAGGAGCTCTTCACTTGTGTGTTTTTCCCAAGTAGTAAGGATATTTCCTCAATGGAATTTCCAGGGCTAAAGAGGAGAACATGTCCAACTCTTTGCTAAGCCGTAAGAAGCTGGGTGTCCAAATCCCATTTGATTTTAAATATCCCCACCTTTAGAGTTATAAAATTTCACTCCACAGCTTAAAAAGTAATCTCAACACTTTGTGCTATCACCTTGAAATACATTTTGTAAAACTCAAAATCGGATTAAATTAGTTGGATTAAACAATCATTGACTGTAACCCACACTAGTATTTGGATCATACTACCAGCAGTGGAAGAAAAGCTTGAAAAATGGTATGAAGAACATGTAACCTGTTCATCATACTACTTCCCCCCCCCCCCCCCCCCCCCCCCCCCCCGATTACTAGTTTCCTTATTTAGCCCTAGAGAAGACAAACAGTACTCTGATGCCACAGTCTACACAGATATAAAAACAATCGCTTTCACTTAGGCCAGAGGAGGGTCTTGGTGCATGGGCACTGCCACCAGGCCCACCAGTGAAATTCTGCGCTTGTCTTTGATAGTTTTTCCTTCCAACATTCTGAAAGGGTGCGGCAGATGCACCCAACTCAACAAAGCCCACGGGAAAACCTTCCCGCTACAGTTTTAATTATGCCCACAGGGCAATGGCCATTTCTGAAATGGGAGACAAAGCTGAGGTCAATAGGAGGCCTACGTGACCATATATGACCACAGGTCAGATTCTAATTGGCTATAAATGGAGTCCCGCAAGAGAGACATTTTGAGTCTGTGTCCCTCAGAGCAGCGGGTCTGCAGTTGGAGGCTCTCCCTGTGGCTTGGGACGTCACCTATGGTTCATCTTCTGTACAGACTGAGAGACCTCATCTTAAATGGGTGAGTGATTTTGCATATTTGGGTCATCAACCATAAACCTTAGGAGCTCTTAAGTCAGTAGTGTAGTAGTAATATCCTGACTGACATACTGAACCTGTGTATTGTTTATGTCTGTTGGAGCCAGAGCAGTTTCAGTTAAAACAAAAGTTATGTTTTCCCCTTCCATCTTGTAGAATAAATCTTTTTGCTTGTTTGTTAACTGGACTGGCCTAGTTTGTGAGGTTCCATGACAAAGGGACAGACAGGACAAAAGTTGCAGCATAAGATGCCTTCTTTGTAATTAAGTTGTACTCCTAAGGTACAGGAAGAAAGACTAAGAAAAGCTCAAATGCTGCAGGAGAGTAGGAAGCAAAAAACTTTTACTCCCAGGTGTAGGAGATTAGAAGTATGCAAATGTCTGAGCAAAGTTTAAGAGTTATTAAGGGGGAGGGAAATAAAGTAGGACAAACCCAGTTTCCTTCTGGCAGCCTAGAGAGCGCCTTGGCAAGATGATCTTGGACACATTCTCACTGTATGTACCCCTCACTCCTTGCCCTAGCAGACTGATGTCCCTTCTCAAGTGTAAGAGTAAGTGCAGGAAATGGATTTTGCATCAGGTTTGTTCTTTCCCACAGCTCCTTTTGGCATCTACTTTTTCTACCATTTTCTAGACAGGCTGGGTCCCAGAAACTCAGACTGCTTCTCTGCTATAATTAAATCAAATTAACAAACAAAAATACACCATGTTCTAGAACACACCAATAGCCTCAAAACAATCAATGAAATTACTAGAATTTCCAAAAAGAGGTCGAGTTATTGTGCAAAAAATAATTCCAGTAAATCCTAACAGTTATAACTGCAGTCATGTGTTTTTGTTTCATTGCATACAGACCCTGTCAAACCTGTCAGCATTCCAACTATATATAATTCTTACTACAAGATAGTATTACATTTAGTCTAATCTTTTCCATTTGGAATTGGGAGGACGGCAGGAACATTGTCAAATGGGTTTGAAATAATTAAAGAAAAATAAAGTGTTTAATTCATCACTTAAAATGTTAAAGTGCACTGCTAGAGGGAAATAAATCTACTTATTGTTTTATTTTTCTTAAGTCAAGTATGTTTCAGACATGGTTCAAAATGAACTCATGGAAACTGAGCCTATGTGTAATGAAATACTGGAGGCATATTTTTAAAATATTAACATTTACTTCATCATTTTAAGTACAACCCGTAAAACCAAAAAGAATTTGAGAAACCCTCAAAATCATTTGTAAAAAATAAAAACAGTGCTTCTGTGTGGTTAGACTTTAATGTTTAAACTTGCCTGCTTATCCTCTACAGCATTAAAATTGTGTTTTTGTAAAAAGTAATACCAGTAACATCCAAAATATAAAGGCAATAACTACAATCTTATTCATTTCTCTAGTTTAATGTCACAAGGACATTACAGCTGTGTAAAAACTACTCTCTTATATTTCATAAGTTTTCACCTGCATTTTCTGTAGGTCGGATAGCTTCTGATTCACCTCTAATGGTAAGTAATGAGCCGTGAACCATGTAAGTATGAGGAAAGTATAAGCAGTACTTTTATAATAGAATATTGGGAATGGAAGTCTGGGCATATAAAGCATGGAATTCTGTGACTATCTTCTGACCCATGACTGTCTCTGAACAGGAATGGAAATTTAGCTTTATAAATTTTCTCAAGAGAGGCTCATTGCATATTTCCAGCACACAAGCAAACAGATACCTAATAAACAGATACTGCAGCTGATAAATACTTTTAATATCTTGTCTAGAACCATACAGAAACACTAAAACTTCAGCACTTTGGATACAAGGATTGAATCAAAGGATAAATGGACAACATATTTCACAGATTTGGTATACAGGTTTCAAGAAGTGTTAATAAAAATTTGCTTTTTCAAGCACTAATAGGAAAAAAAAATCTATTTCCCATTAATTATAAAGAGAGGGACTTCTGCTGCACAGAAAAGTAGTCAGATCCTTACAGGGGGATGGAGAAAGAAAAACCTACCAAGCAAACTTTTCCTCCGAACAGCAGTGAGGTCTCTTATAGGTAGGGAGTCCAACTACCCCGTGCTTCAGCTGTAAGAGTAGCTAGAAACACCAGCCACCAGCTTCTCTACATTTCATTATCATCATCATGGGAAGTGGGAAAAGGAGAGCTCAAGAAGTTGCTGAGCCTTACTAGAGGTATCACTAGGGGCTGGTACTCATCATATCCATGGAAATTAGCTGTAACCTTCTAGCAGAATATTCTGGAGTGCCTCTCACACCCCCACGATGACAAGAAAAATTATGATTATGGAATCTGAATGAACTGCAACATCTTCAGGCACTAATTGTCTTTTTCACTGTACAAGGGAAATACAGCATAGCCTTGAAAATTCATTCAGTGATTACACAAAAATAGTGCTTAAATAGAACCTACCTCCACCCCTCCCCGCAAAAAACCCAACAACTATGAAACACCAAGGGAAAATCCATGCTGAACCACACTTTTCTTCAGCTGTTAAAATCTGAATATTTCTTTTTTTTTTTTTTTGAGGAGGAAAGATCTCATCAACACCTAATATGCCCCTGTCTAGAGTACTTCCTGAGACAGTACAAAGTGTATTTCAATAGAATTCATTAAAAAAGATTATTATATTAAAATTTATTTTAAATAATATCCAGAATAGAGGAACATGGTATCTCCATTATCCCTTAAAAGAGCTGACCTTTACCTACAACCTGTTTTGCAGTATGTGTTTCATTTCTGAATATAAGCCAGTCCCTAAAAACAAATAACATAAGACTTCCCCTTTAACTATCATCATTGATAAACAGTACAGGTTTTTGAATATTCTGCTGAGACATGCAGTGAGTGCTACCAAAGACAGGAAACTTGGACCCCAAAGATATCTGGCCCAAGTGTTGTATGGGCATATTTGCTGGGAAGCAGAATAAAATTGCTCTGCTCCAGACAGATTTTTCCAAGTAACTGAGGCAAAAAGTCTGATGGCCTAAGGTATACAGCAGTACTTGGCTTCTGAGCCTCCAGAAACAAAACCTGGACCATCTCTTAATTCCACCTATGGCACTATTAATCCCTTTAGCAAAGAATGAAAGAAGATAATGCGTAAACATAAATGATTCTAAGGCACCTTTATTGCTAATAGTGGAGGTACTGTGAACAAAATTATAGTTTCTTGCTTATGCAAAAAATGATGCACATAAATGGCTTCTATGGCACATAGCACAGCTATCAAAATAAAAAGGAGTCAACATAGTTATCCAGATAGCAAATTCCTATTATCATGCATAGAGATGGGTCATTCCTGTCTCAGAAGGATACTAGAATTATAATTTTTTTCTTTTAAAATCTAGTCATGTTGTTCAATATTTACTAGAAGAACTTTTTGCCAAGCTAAGTATTATGTAATTAAATGTTTTTCAATGTTTTAATTAGACATGATTGCTTAGGTTACTCTGGTTAAACAAATCTGATGATGCATCAGCAGGTACTGACAAATTAGTGGCTACATAAGGCTGCTGTGGTTACACATAAAGTTTAAGAAAATTCATACTTGAAAAAAGGGACAGTGCAATATTAAGTCAATATTTCAGCAGTGACACAGTACAGTTTGCACTTTCCTCTGAAAAACAGTGTGCTGTCTGATTTGACTCCCACTTTTTAAATAAAAAGCATTTCCACTGAATTCAATGAAATAAAACTGTATAAATAATTATGAATATCAAATCCCTTTTAAGATGGGGTCAGAACACTAGAGAGTCAGGTACAAATGCACAATATATTTCAGTCTTACTGCCAACATTTTAATGATAAGTTATTGGAATTTACATATTTATTTTTTTCCATTACAGATTCTCACACAGATTTACAGTACTGCTAAATGAATACTGAGAGCAAGGTACCTATTTTCTCACTTCATGGTACAGATTTTTATATTTTAGTGTTATTAGATTTACATTTAATAGATTTAAATTTAATAAACTTAAGAAGCAAAGCCATTAGGCATTTAAAAAATCTGAACAGTTGTTAACAGACTTCTCCAATAAAGTAAAATATTGCTTATGTTAATGTTTCTTATCTGATAAACATTGTAACTCTAACATGCACAGAATCTGATTTTTTTTTTTCCACTGCCTACATCTCTTTAGTGTAGAAGCATTTGGTTATTACCTTTTACCATCTGTAGCTATGTAAGACCCAAAGGTCACAATTAGGGGAAAATATATTTTAAAATTTTTTTTCTATATAC
Organism: Balearica regulorum gibbericeps; assembly: GCF_011004875.1. Classification (NCBI taxonomy): domain Eukaryota; kingdom Metazoa; phylum Chordata; class Aves; order Gruiformes; family Gruidae; genus Balearica; species Balearica regulorum. The sequence goes on along the minus strand of NC_046220.1, from coordinate 42,243,048 downwards.
AAATTCAGTTCCAAAACACTGAATGAAGTTATTCACTGATGTCTCCAACTTAAAATTTTGTCTTGCAGTACAATTGCTTTTGTGATTTTCATGACCTGGTCTTTTCGGATGCAGACTGAACCTTCCTGTTTTTTGAAGTTCCAGTTACTTTCCTTGCACAACAAGATTATAAACATTTCCATGTACAGTCTCAATAACATTAACATTATTATGAGCCTCATGTTATTTTTCATCTATGCTAACACGTGCCAAGCCAACTACATTGCATTTTCATAGTACTAAGTCTCTTATTAGTGCTTTCAGAAAATCCAGTATAAAACAGTCCCCGTGCCCCTCGCTCCCACCAACAAAATATAAATCAAGTCAGGGGCAGTATTCCCTACGGTCATTACTTTAAATGCAATTAATTTTGGTACATAATTTTTTCTAGAGCTAGGTGGATTCATGAATTATTTTAGCTGGAGAAGAAAGTTCAAACTATGTGTGTCTATTCATATCCCTCTCCAGAATTTGTTTTATTTCATAACATCAAAGCAACCCACCTCCCCATTTGTTCCTTTTCTCATCTAGCATTATTCAAGTTTGCTATCAAACAGAAAGCAATAATAACCTTTTACTCACTGGATGCACTTTCATACCCATCATAAACAATGTGTTTTAAAAGTCCAAAATGGAAGTACCATTAAGTCTGAAGGATTATATATATGTTTGTACATACTTCCAAAGAAGCTGATCAACTTGTGTACAGTCTAACTACATAAATCCTATTCCACAATGAGGACCATAACCATTACCTTTACTGTAAAGTTTTAGTTTTGGAAATATTACAAAGCAGTAATCCTATTTTTAGTTTAAGGTATCATCTTGCACCAACGTTTAATCCTGACAACAGCTTTCCACTTTACCACAATTGTACCTAATTGTCTACAGTCTGTGGATCAGTTAGCCAGAGTGGTAATCCACTGCTTCTCCTTCCACTACCCTGGAAAGAAGGTCAAGATCTATAGTTATCTTTTTTATTCGCTTCCTTCAAATATCTTTAGAACTGGATTTTTTTGTGCATGTGTTCATGCAAAGCAGTATGTTAGAAGGCTGGCTGGTACATGATTACCCACCCTTTTTTATCCCATCCTGATACTAAAGTGCTTCTGATGTGTCTTTACCTCTCCGGCAGATGCTATGGGGAGTGACTTGTGTATGACATTCCTCAATTGAACAGGTGCTGTTTTAAAGTCACTCCATCATGAGTCACATTAACAAACTGAGAAATCCAGCACATAATTTTTTTTCCAAAGCACAGCCACAAACTACCTGTGAACTGGGATGCTAACTTTCTTTAGAGAGGCAAAATAAAATACAGAATTCTGTATCTGAGGCAGCTATTTATATTAAGTTATGTGAAAATCTGGGGCTGTTTTTCAATACCACCCTGATAACTAATTACTCGCAACTACATCTTGATTCAAAATGCTGTGACTGAGGTTTAATATTTCAAAGAGATACGTTTATACTGAACCTTAGTTCTAAAGAATTGACAATGATATAACACAGATGGAAAGAATATTATAGTCTTGTTAACATATAATAGTAGCTGCAAATGAAAAGTAAAACTTTTAAAAACTGGAAAGTATGATAAATAGGTGTAACATGGCAGTATTAAGTTTTGAAGTTCAACGTACTGCACCATTGCACACAAGGAACTCAAGAAAGAAACACATGCCCTTGCTGAAATACTACCATTTAGAGGCCACCCACAACAGCTGTCAAGTTAAACTGCCTTACAGCCAGCCTGTATTTATGGAAGAATTCATATTTACAAAATTAATAAAGCGTATATGGCAGAAATGCCAAGGGATGAGGAGCTTGGCTGTAAAAATTCTGAGGGAGAGAAATGCAACTAGATTGTGATTTTAGAACCTTGTGTTCTAATTATCTAAATTAGCACTAAATTTGAAGCTGCCCACACCACCAGCACTCAGTATCTTTTGAGAGCAGACTCAAAGACACTTCCCTGTTTACACAGAACGACAGAATGACTGAGGCTGGCAGGGACCTCTGGAGATCATCTTGGCCAATGCCCCTGCTCAAGCAGGGCCACATACAGCAGGTTGCCGAGGACCACATCCAGTTTTTTAATATCTCCGAGGATAAACACTCCATATCCTCCATGGGAAACTTGTTTGAGCACACTCACAACAAATATACATATAACTTTTGTGTGTATATAGATAATGGTTAAATGGAATTTCCTCTACAGTTTGTGTTCATTGCCTCTTAGCTTGTCACCAGACACCACTGGAAAGAGCCTAGCTCTATCTTCTTTACAACCGCCCTTCAGGTATTTGTATACCTTGATAAGATGCCCCTTCAGCCTTCTCTTCTCTAGACTACCAGTCCCTGCTCTCCCAGCCTTTCCTCCTATGGGAGATGCTTCAGTCTCTTCATCATTTTAGGGGTCCCTCACTGGCCCCTCTCCAGTACGTCTGTGTCTCTCTTGTATTGGGGAACCCAGAGCTGGACACAGTACTCCAGGTGTGGCCTCAGCAGTGCTGAGCAGAGGGGAAAAATCATGTTCTTTGACCTGCTGGCTACACTCGTCCTAAAGAAGCTCAGGATACAATTAACCTTCTTTGCAGCCAGGACACACTGCTGGCTCATGTTCAACTTGGTGTACACTATGACCCCCGTGGCCTTTTCTGCAAAGCTGCTTTCCAGATGGTCCATCCCCAGCATGTACTGGTGCCTGGATTTGTTCCTCCCCAGGGGCAGGACTTTGCACTTCTTGCTGAACTTCGTGAGATTCCTGTCAGCCCATTTCTACAGCCTGTCAAGGTCCATTTGGATCAGCCACTCCTAGTTTGGTGTCATCTGGTAACTTGCTGAGGGTATGCTCTGCCTCATTGTCCAGGTCATTAATGCAGATGATAAACAGGAGTGGAGCCAGTATTGTGCTCTGGGGTACACCACTAGTTACTGGCCTCCAACTAGTCTTTGTGCTTCTGATCATCATCTTCTGGGCTCAGTTGCTCAGCCAGTTTTCAATCCACCTCACTGTGCCCATCCAGCCTTTACTTCCATCAACTTCTCTATAAGGATCCTAGGGCAAACAGTGTTAAAAACATTACTGAAGTCAAGGCAGACAATATCCATTTTATTTCCCACATCTACCAAGTCAATCATTTCATTGTAGAAGGTTACTATGTTGGTCAAGCATGACCTCCCTTAGTGAATTTGTGTTGACTGCTCACAATCTCCTACTCCTTAATGGGGCTGGAAATGCTTTCCAGGATTAGTTGTTTCATCACCTTCCCAGGGATCAAGGTGAGGCTGACCAGCCTGTAGTTCCCCGGGTCCTCCTCCTTGCTCTTCTTGAAGATAGGCAAGACATCTGCTTTCCTCCAATCTTCAGGCACCTGTCCCAATCACCATGATCATTCAAAGATTACTGAGATGGCCTCGCAGTGACATCAGCCAGCTCTTAGCATTTGTGTGTGCATCTCATAAGGACCTATAAGTCCAGTTTGCTTAAGTATTCTCCAGCCTGTTCCTCTTCTACTAGGGGTAAGTCTTCCTTGCCCTAGACTTTCCTCTGTCTCTGGGTCCTCAGATTACTGAAAGCTGGTCTTGCTAATAAAGACTAAGGTGAAGAAGGCATTCAGTACCTCAGCCTTTTCCATGTCCTGTGTTGACAGGGCTCTTGCCTCATTCAGCAGTGGAGCCATTATTTTCCCTAGTCTTCCTTTTACTACGTACGTACTTATAGAAGACCTTCTTGTTGCCTTTGACATCCAATGCCAGATTCAACTCTAGGTGGACTTTATCCTTCCTAACTATGTCTCTGCATACTCTGACAGTGCCTCTATATTCTTCCCAGGTTACCTGTCTCTGCTTCCACCTTCTATGCATTTTCTTTACACATCTGAGTTTTGCCAGGAGCTCCTCATTAATCCATGAATGCCAGGCTTCCTGGCATTTTTATCCAAATTCCTGCTCATGGGGATGGACTGCTCTTGAGCTTGGAGGATGTGGTCCTTGAATAGCCATGAGCTTTCTTGGGTCCCTCTTCCCTCCAGGGTCTTATTCCGTAGCACTCTTCCAAGCAGATCCGTGAAGAGACCAAAGTGTGCTCTCCTCAAGTCCAGGGTTGTGATTTTACCTTTTGCCTGCTTCCCCCTCTTGGGAACCTGAACTCCATCATCTCGTGGTAACTGCAGCCAAGGCTGCCTTCAATGTTCACATCGCAAACAGCACATCCTTGTTTGTGAGTACCAGATCCAGCAGAGCACCTCTCCTTGTTGGTTCTTGTATCACTTGGTTCCCGCAGTTATCATCAGTGCTCTCCAGTGAGCTCCTGGATTGTTTATGCCCTGATGTGTTGTTCCTCCAGCAGATATTGGGGTGGTTGAAGTCCCCCATGAGGACCAGGGCTTGAAAACATGAGGCTGCTTCTAGCTGTCTGTAGAAGGTCTGATCCATTTGTTCTTCCTGGTCACGCAGCCTACTGCAGACACCCGCTACCATGTCACGCAGAGTGATCTGCTCTTTAATCCTCACCCATGAGCTCTCAGTTGGCTCATCATTCATCCCCAGGCAGATCTCCATGCATTCTAGCTGCTCCCTCACATAAAGGGCAACTCCTCCTCTTTGTCTTCCCAGCCTGTCTTTACTTAGACAGCCTGTATCCCTCTACTGCAGCACTCCAGTTGTGTGAGGCATCCCATCATGTCTCCATGATCCCAACAAGACCATAGCCCTACAAGTGCACACAGATCTTTAACTCCTCATATTTATTCCCAATTCTGCATGCATTACTGTGCATGCACTTCAAAGAGGCACCCCAGCATGCTTATTTCCCAGAAGGGTCTGGGGCTTTTTCTATATGGTCCCTCATAGGCACTTCCTTGCTTACATGCAGATGCTTGGGAGAATGCTGTAAAGCAATGCTTTAAAGAGAGTCAAAGTGACTTTAATTATTTAGTATTTATGAATATGTCATTTATTTTAAGTACAATACTTAGCAAAGAAGTTTTGCACAGCCCCTTTGCGTACCTCTGTGCGTTAAGGCTAATTCAGCTGTTCCCACTGCCATTCCAGACTGTCTCTGCTATTCTTAATCTCCTCTGAAGACTCTGCAACTTCCCCAAATGACTATTCCGGAACTTCATTTTTGCTTGCCATATAGAATTTCTACCTAACATCTAGACTAGCTTTTCCCTGTAATTTAAGGCTATTACTCCTGGTCCTGCCCGCCCTAGAGAGAAAAGACTCTGCCTCTGTCTTCTTGTATTTGAAGGCAGCTGTCAAGTTCTTTCCTCCTCCTCCTCCTAGTCTTCCTTTTCATTTTGATAATGGCCTTGTAATGAAAATTGTAATCAAAACAATTTTGTTTGCTGTAGTAAAAACAGCTTCCTCTGTCACAAAGTTGGAATTCCATCTGGTGATTTCTCACAAGAGCTTTACAGTATAAAACATTGCCCCTTGCTTCCCAGCTTTATGTCAAGGAATATATCCAACGTGCACTACGTAACTTTTTTCAAGCATCTATACACTTCCTTAGCAGTTAACATTTTTAATTTCTTAAGTTTTGGTCTCTTTTGTCAACACTTACATCTCATCCCAAAGAATGGAAATCTGTATCAGACAGTAAGCTCCTCATATATTTAAGAAGAATCCTAAACAGATTACCTTCAGATGATAAATATCCAGAATCCTTGGCAATACATATAAAACAATACCTTTTTTTTTTCTCCATAGCCTGATCCCTGCCTGTGAGACAAAACAAAACTGGAATCTGTGTTTTCCTAATCCAAAAGCTTAGGACAAGAGAACTGCTTTCCACAGTTACCTGATGATCAACTCTCTCAGTCCCCAGCGTAATAGCAGTGGAAGCAGATTTTCTGTGCTAATCTCTCTGTAGTATCACTCATTAAACTACTACACTATACAAATGCACAAGCTAGAGACTTTTCAGATAAAAAAGGTAATTATATTAATTCATTCTAATGGCTAAATTGTCAACTAAGGCAAGGAATAAAAGAAAAAGAGTTTAAGACCATTCACAGTTTATCCTCCCCACCTCTTTCTTTTAACTGATACTGTCATGGTTTAGCCCCAGATGGGGTAAAATCACGACAGAAACACACTATAGAGATAGTAGAATACGGTTTTACACTTGCAAAACCAAAGCCACTGGTATTTTATTTACACTTTCAAACTACATCTTACAAGGCTGATGGTAATTCATACATCAAATGAAAATTTAGAGTGATACACTGAAAAGTAATGTTACAAGTGGTGAGCACTGCTCTCTGCTGCTACCATTGTTATGGTATCAATGTTATATTAGTACAGTAAACACCACCAAGGCATTCTTAGTGATTGAAATGCTGTGTTTTGTCTGCACTGGAGACACCATGCTAATGCCATTCCATCAGTTGTAGAGAACTTTCTGCTTTTTTCACCATCTGCCATATGACTCTTTCTCAGTGAGCATACCTACACTTCAGTGAGGCTTGCACACTGGTTGGGGTGAGTTACTCCCAAGCTGCCTTCTGATTGTATCTCTTCCAGGAATCACTAAGCCTTACCCAAGCACAAAAACTGATCTAACAGTAAAAATCCAGCCATTACAAGCAAGCCAATGCTGTACTAGGGAGGAAATGATACTGGGGGATCCAGCCATCACTGGAATGATAGATGTCTACACATCACAGCTACTCTTCATACACTTTTAACCATTTTCTTAAGACACTCTCCTATTGTTCTTATCACCTTTTAGCTTATACTTCACTTTTCATTATGTTCTGTAAATGCTAAGCATGAACACAAGCTCCAGTCTTTGTCAGTACTCCACATTCTGAAAACATGTGTTTAAATGCTGGAACTAAACATCACCTCCCCCTTCCATAGGGTACCACAGATGCCCTCCCATATCTCTGCTAGTTTTGCATAGTCTAAGACAAATTGCTCATTTGTCTAGCATCCAATGAAAGTCTTAGTCTCAAGTCTCAAGTCTTGTTTCAGTTGCACAAAACCAGTAACAACTTTGATTTCCACAGTATTGCTTTAGCTAAGTTGGAGATACAGCCAAGGCCGCTACAAAAATGTTTTAGGCTCTAAGTATGCCAAGTGATAACATATTACAGTGTGTAAATCTTATTCTTTTCTAATTTAATTCTTTTTTGAAGTCTGGAATTCTGCTTTAATTAATCTCTAACCAGATTTTCAGAAAGAGATGCTTGTACATTTGAAATAATTTGCTGTGCACCTCCAATTACCATGTATATGTGGATACTTCAGTGATGAATTACATGAATGGAAATATGCAATAGTATGCATACTTCTGCAAGCCTATCTAGAGCTTTAAGAATTGGCAACTTAATAAGCTAGCTACTGAGCAGATACACATTTCTTTTGTGACCCAAACCTTATTTCACATGTTTTAAATTCTTTAAATGTTGTTACATATGTCTACCAGAGGGGGAAAAAACCCAACAAAACTAGTTTGGAAGAAAACGGTTTTCTAAAGTGCTTTAACTCACGTACTTGAAGTCTGTCTAAATATATTTTTAATACTGTGGCCAGTATTAGAAAGAGAAGAAAATGCTCTCAGAGAGACAACTGAGAGCTAAAACTTACTGAATTTTACTGCATATAACTCCCCAATGACATTAAAATTGCTGGCATTTATCCCAGCAACAAAATGTGACATATAGTCTAACTCTGTGTTTATTGTTTTCTTTAAAAGTTCGAAGCAATTTAATTAACACAATAGGTCTCCAATATATTCAGATTATTGTTACACTAACAGGTCACAACACATCAATGTTATTTTTTTATGAGTGGAAAAACATTTTTGAGAGAATCTTTACCTCTCTTGAGAAACTGCAATTTTTCCTGGGAGGAAAAAAAAAAAAAAAAAGAAGTAAATATAGTAAATGTGTACTACCTTGTCACTTTGCAGCTTGACTCAATCAGGTCATTTTCAATATCCAACAGACTAGAAGGCAGATTGTATTCCAACGGTGAGGCCACTCTTTTTAAACGCAGTAAGCCAACACAGAACTTTGCTCCCATCTCTTCCAGTTCTCTTGTTCCTATCTGCAATCCCTAATTTAAAAATAAGATTTAAAAATACAAAATAGGTGCATGCAGATAGACCCATACATGCTGCAGCATTACTATTTAAAACAAATTTCATTGTTTTATTTAATACATTCTCTTGCTCTAAAGACAGAACAAATAAGAACTGTAAAGTAAACTTGAAACTTTGAAGACTATCAGAGAAAACTCAGATAATAACTACATGATTCCTCTAAGGCTGAACAGACATTTCCGGACACATCCACATTTCTTTGGAGCTTCCTAGTCTATACTTCTAGCACATCAATATTAACAGCACTTTTCCTAGTGGCATTGGAAGAGAGATGGAGATCGTGTTCAAGTTGGTAAGTATAAATTATTTTAAAAACCAGCACAAAAATTCTAAAAAGGAATTTCAAATACTAATATTTCAAATACAAAATTCTTCAACAGAAGTTCCACTAGAATGAAAAAAAATGAGTGAATTCATATTGTAGCTCTGATCAAGTTCATTACTATGTTCTGACATATAAATAAGACTATTTCAGGCAACAAAGTTATGGCTTGACACAAACATCTCTTCCCCTCCTCTAAGTTAGAGACTACATGTGTTAATTCTGAAACCATTTATTCACATATTTAGTAATTAAAAACAACAAAGTCTCAAAAGCTATAGCTGTTTTCTAACTCAAGTGACGTACCAAGGCACCTTCCTCTGCAAAGAGTATTTAGAAGGTAGCACTTACATAATATTCTCCAAGTTTACATATGTGATAAAGCCTCCCATCACATAATTATACACTTTTAATTTAGCCAGTGGTGCACTATGTATGGACAGAACCTCTGACCTCAACTACTTTATTCAAAGAGAATGATATTCCAGAGTGACCCTTAACAATTATGGAATCGGCTAGTACTGACTGTACATAAACCAACAAATTCAATTTCACAACCCAACTCAATCTCCTCCTTTGCAACTTCTGTATCTCAGGAGAACTTTAAAGAATTTTACTTTGGATCTTCTAAGCCTCTTACGGTAAAGGGTAGTTAAACAGGAGCTTTGAAAAAACAAGCAGGGAAGTAAAGGAACCAGGACCTGATGATAAGCTAAGCCATCAAGTAGGAGAACACATGAAGCAAAAAGAACAGAGTAGGAATTTTTTTACTAAAAGCAAAACCACACACACAAGCTTTGTATATGTTACCACGCTGATGCTGTATTTTAAAATGCAAGGTTTAAAAGAAAGTGTTATGTTGCTCCAGAAAGGTACAGTCCACACATTCTTCTTGTAGCTCTGTTTTGAACATACGCACACTTCATAAAGGGAAAGTTTGATTTTATTTTTCTTGTGAGTTTTTTTCCTCGATAGTCTTCATAAATAAGGTTCTTTTTAGTAACAAGAAAGTTAAAGCTATATCCAGTATTCTAAATCCAGCCAAATGGTACAGAAACCTGTTAGCAGTGAACAAGAGTTGGATATTTGAGTATTATTGTTAATAGTAATACTACTTACCTTTGTTATAATGCTTTTGTGCTGTAGGTTTCAAAGCACTTATTAATAAAGGAAGAATTATCCTCACTTTACTGATGGACAAATGGAGGCAGAGAGGGTTGAAGCGATTTGCACAGTGTCTCACAGCATGTCACTGACCCCGCTGGGAACAGAAATCAGTTCTCCTTACTCCCAGTGCAGTACCTTATCCACAGAGGCCAATTTTTTGTTTTTGTTTTGTATTTGTTTGCACGTCAGTAACATTCGAAGACCCCAATCATAGCTGGGGCTCCACTACGCTAATCACAGGAAGACACAGTCCCTGCCCCAAAGAGATTAAAATAACATTAAGGACAAGAGGCAACAAGTATGCAGAAGAGGAAGGAGAAGGGTAACAGTAATCTCACTGTTACACAGATTACTAATGTGCACAACTTGATGGTTCAGAAATTTTTCCAATCATTGTCTACATCTGTTGCTGAAGAAGTTATTGTTAGTTGGCAGATTACTTATAGACAATATAACAGGAGTGGCTCTAAATCAAAAAAAGGACAAGGGTACAGCACAAAAGAAAGTGCAAGGACAATTGTTAGAAAGATAAATAGCATGTGCATGTTCCGTGGCTGCTATTTTCAGCACAGCAGAAAGAGGATAGAACTAAAGAGAGACCTAAATGGGTAAGATTGGAGGTGGATAACTGAAATGCCTGGACAGTAAAGTTTGAACTTACTATACTGAAGGGTCTACATACTTGCGGTAAAAGCCCATGCCAAAGTGTAGATTTGCTTCTTTAAATCATGATGGAGAATGCAATACCACACAGCTGCCAAATACCAGATTTCTTAATCCACTGTTATTCTTTCATCAGCCAAATCTCTTAATTTCCACGAAACAAGAGACCTAAAATCTGTTTCAGGAAATAATAATAAATAGTTGCCCTAACTAAGGCAACAGAGGTGAAGTTCATTTTCATTGAAGCCTTGATTACACTCATCTTCTTGATCTCTTAATCATTTTCAACTCTTGTTCTAGTACCTTTAACTGTGGGCCACTGAAGTTCCTTAAGTGTTACAAGCATTGCTTTTAAGCATAAGCCACCAAGAAGTAGCTGCTTTTTTTTTTTTTTTAAACATGGACCAAATTCCATTCCTTTTTCTTTACATTTTATACAACTGTCTTTCTTCTAGACAGTAACATTTCAGATGGCTGAAGTCTTCCTTACTAAGCATGTCATAAAAATACCTTCACATGAATAATCTCAGTGATAAACTTTGCCACCTGAAAGCAAAGATGCAAAATGAAGGCACTACAGACTGCAGCCTCAAGTTGAGAAGAATGTTTCTGTAATATGTACTTAATAAATTGAAAAAAGCCATACTAAGATTTGGAGAAGTCAGTTGGACAGTAAAACATCACTTTCTTGTTCTGCTTTCTTATTCAGCAGAGTGTCCTGGTTTTCACTGGGATAGAGTTAATTTTCTTCTTAGTAGTAGGTATAGCATTGTGATTCGGATTTAGTATGAGAATAATGTTGATAACACACTGATGTTTTGGTTGTTGCTAGGTAGTTGTAGTATCTACACTAACTCAAGAACTTTTCAGCTTCTCATGCCCTGACAGTGAGAAGGCTGGAGGTGCAGCACAAGAAGCTGGGAGGGCACAGCCAGGACAGCTGACCCAAACTGGCCAAAGGGATATTCCATACCATATGATGTTATGCTCAGCATATAAATGGGGAGGAGTTGGCGAGGGGACAGTGATTGCTGCTTGGGGTCTTGACTGGGCATTAGTCAGCAGGTGGCAAGAACTGTTTTTCATTTGCATCACTTGTTTTTCTTGGGTATTATTTATCTTTTTTTATTATTTTCCTTTCCATTACAATTTATTATTATTATTTTATTTCAATTATTAAACTGTTCGTATCTCAATCCATGAGTTTTCACACTTTCACTCTTCCAATTCTCTCTGCCCTCCTGTTAGGAGTTGCAGGGGGAGAGATTGAGTAGGTAAGTGGTGCTTAGTTACTGGCTGGGACTAAATCACAATGCAGAGGCTACAAAGATGTGATCATTTTTGTTAACTCAAAATGTAGAAACTGAAGGATCACAGTAGCTGACAAAGTTGGTTGACTGAATCCTTCATCTCCTCAAGTCTTCTTTTTATGTGCATCATAAAATTTCCAGGTAACAAAATCTTTTTGATTAACTTAAAAATTAAGCAATACTCCCAAATTTATTTATCTCCAATCAGGAAAGGACTTGACTTCAGTTTTCAGGTGGTTTGAATTATTGAAGAAATTCTCCTTTTGTCTGGCATCTTAATTATCCTCCATAGTATAACTCAGAGCATCTTTTCAGTATCTTGAATGGCAGATGACTGAGCAATATTTGCAGCACTAATTCTCAAAGCGCTACAAAGACCCCACGCAAGCAGTTGAAACAAGACCTTCCAGAGATAACTCTGTCACCAGGGATCCTAAATTCAGGCAAGAATTGCTAACTTCTGTTCAACAGCTTTCTGGCTGGAAATAGTCAACAATCACCATTGTCAGAGTAAAATAAAAATAATAAGAAGAAAAACTGATGTTCTGATATTATCCAGCTTTGGCAAAGACTCAGCATTTCTACCATGAAGAACAGAATTGTTGAGTAATCCCTTTTGTGCTTTGAACAAAATTCAGTGATGATGCCAAACCAGAAGATAACTGCAAAAGTGCTTCAGACCTTTACATAATACACAGTCCCTCAGAGCTGAACTGTCATGTCCTTTGAGTTAGAAAGTAGGAGGGGAGGGAATTTCTACAATTTGACTCTTCACTGTGTTTTGAAGTAACATATTATGAAAGACGTCATCTAATTTATACCACAAGTTTATTCACAGAGTTGCTGGCCCCACTCCTTCCCTCCCTCCACACACACACAAAAAAACCCCAAACAAAAAAAAAAGACCGAGCCTTTTCAGTTCTTTGACCTTCTCACTGGAGAAGTGTTGCTCTTTTCTTGTTCTGTTTAGTCATCTTGGCATTTTAGATACATTTTCTTAGTAAGTCTGAGCATTACCATAGTGAAGAAAAAATGAAGATCTTCCTGTATATTCAGAGGATGACTAAGACCTCAGAAACTGTTTTACTCCAAATAAAATGAATGACAGAAGAGCAATTTGATCTCATCAGCTAGTTTATATTACACAGAAGAACGCTCTTCCCTTTTGGTTAAATAATTTTTCCACAGACTTTAGCCCCTTGTAAGTTTGTCCACAAAGCATCTTCAATTCACCTTTCTTAAGAACTTTCTGTAGCAACACTGCTAAAGCCGTGAAGGTTCATGTTTGTAAGAATATTATGGAACTTTCAAAACAAGCAAGTTGGATGAGTTATTTTTTAAAGCTCCATAATAATGTCATCTGAGGAATAATGGAATATTCTGACAACAGCAGGAATGCTTCTGTTGTTAATTGACAAAATGAACTTGTCCATTTAGTAGTTACGGTCCTACTGAAATTCCTGCCAAAATATCTGTCTTTGTTCTGCCTAGGGAGATAAGCATGGGTGTTGGTGCATACATTAATACATTAAATATACTCTGTTCCAACTTTTTTTTGGTCTTGCTCCCTTACCCTTGATCCCACCCTTCTGATCCTCTTTTTGTCAAGCACTGTATTTCAGTCTTGTGGTGATTTTCTTGATTAGAATTCCTAAACTCTATTTTCAAGCAGAGGAAACTGTGATTTCTTCCATGACTGTTCACTTTAAAATCTTGCTTCACTTTGTAGCTAAATTAATCCAGTGGCAGAAGTTGAAGATCAGATGTTAGGGTGGTGGTTCTCCCCCTTTTTCCCTATGAATATGAGAAACTATGAACAGGGCTACCTTTTCTTTTCAAATAGCCAGCCCTGTTAATGCTTTTGAAGGACACAAATTGAAAACATGTTTTAAGTCAAGAAGCCAAACAACTATGATGAGTAACAATGAGATGTGTAATTTGTAGTTCTGGTAACATGATATGAAAGTGTTTTGATTTATAAGCCTGTTTCTGCAGTTACACAGGAAAATTCTGTAAGGGACACTACTAAATACCTGCTGACGAACCATGAACTGCCACGGTGAAGTGAGAAATTGCCATGTGTAAAGGAAATTTTTATTCTACTATTGGCATAATCTACTGGAAAGAACAGTTCTGATTTTTTATCTACATGCATATGTATGTGTTACAAGCAATAATTAATACTACTTTTGTTAAAACAGCCAATAAGCATAACATACTCTGTGTGCATGGGGGGGGTTAAGTGACAGATGAAGACTTCTATGCAGCCTATAGTAGTGCAAATTATGCAATTTCACTCTAAGATTAGTGTAAACAGAAATCTTAGAGTTTTAGAAGTTTAAAGCAAGCAAGCAAGTTGGGTTATAGAACAAGATACCAGTGCAAATAGAAGAAATTACTAAGCAAGAACAGTTTAACTGATATATTTTCTTACCTTATATTTGCCCTGGTCACATCCACATAATGTGCTTTCCATTGTGTAGCTCCTTTGTACTCCTATCTCTCTCCAGACAACAACTCGCGCTGTTGATTCCTTGGACTTTTCCACTACAAAGCTGCAGCTGCCCATGCAGAATGCTGGGGCAGTTTGACTCAGGATCTTGGGGAGTGCCTGCAGGACAGCAATTTGAAAAATACAGTGATTCTTTTATTTCACTTATGGAAGCAGAGGGGAGGGGAATATTCCATCACAAACTGTTATCAGAAAATTTTCTTGCAATTTGATTTAAAGGAATAAATATGAAAACATTTCTCCACCTTGAGTTTTCAAAACCCAGTGTGTTCAAGTAACAAAAGGTCTGCCATTTCCTACTTATTAAAATCCTCTTTTTCAGATTCAATCACTAAAATTGTTAAACATGTGGCTAAGAATCAGGATACAAAAGAATGCTTCAGGTGATCAACATCTCCTCCTAATTCAACGAGCTAACTTTGCTCATACCCTATATAATTATTTAATTTAATTCATTTTCAGACTGTTTCAACAATCCAATTTGCAGACCTAACACAGGCAATATTTTATTAATACATAAAATTCATTCATATTCAGCAAAGTTCTTCAAACTTCAAGTACATGAATCAAAGTTCAATATAACTGTTCACATGACAGCTTCAGAAAAAGGCAAGAAACAGTTATGCAAATGTATGTATTTGAATAATGCTAAATGACTAAATCCTTTCCAGGTTTTTTTTGTACCAGTTATGCCACAACACATGGCTATTTTGGTAGTACGTATACCATTATTAGCTTAAGCTTGCCCAAATGTTTCAGTTCAAGGCTTTTTCCAAGCCAAAAGGCTTTTTCCCACAATTCTTACTGACTATTGTCTTTTGTGTGGCATGGCAATACAGGCTGAAGTGACAAACCCCCATATACGCATGCTGGGCAGCAGATGCGAATGGCATCAGACTCAGCATCCAGGAAATCACACAAGAAAATCAAGGAGCGATAGATGGCATTAAAAAAATGAGAGGTTTGATAAAAAAATTCTGAAAGCATCTGTACTCATTTACATGCATGGATGTGTAACAAGTGTTTTAATATCCATTCACACGCTTTTCAAGCTTAACTCTGCATCCCCTCAAAAAACCAAGGGGTTTGGACACATTAGGTTGCACAGATTTGCAGTAGCCACAAGGCGGCAGGGGAGTTACACAGAAGAAACAGGTACCACGTAATTCTTTAAATCTTTTGGATTTAAAAAAATAAAGCACTCTACTAACATTAGATCTTTAGCTGCATTAGTGTACAATGTTTAAAGCTCTCAAAATATTTTTAAGTATACTCATGAAATAAGAAGAGATCATTTTAAAGAAGTTTGCCTATGCTATATTCATTATGGGCACAGAATAACATTGGGAAGTTATTGGAAAAGTATATTCCAAATTCATGCCAAGTAAAAAAGGTACAGGTGTCAAACTTACCCTGTAACCAAGGTCTTCCATCACATCACAAGAGGCAGCATTAACATTTGTGTGCCACATTGTCTCTTTGATGCTGCAGCCATACATAAATACATTCTTTTTACGAGAGTGACCATGATAATCACAGTAGACCTACAATAGATCATTTGAGAAAATAAAGCCGAGGCATATGGAATTAACATTTTATAAAAGTCATAGAAAGAACAGATACAATTTTTTGTTTCTACTGTTGAAAGTTCCAAAGAATTAGGAAACACAACTCCTTATATAATTAACTTGTGCATTAAGACAAAAAACATAGGATTCATCTAAGGAAGATTAACCTACCATAGCAAAGGAAACAGGTTTAGATCTAAAGGTTTGTGGAAGACCAGTTCTCCAAGTCAAATAAGAGTGACACAGTTCACAGGACCATATTAAAATGTTTACTTTACAGACTAGCTATACAGACAAGGTTAAAAAGATTCAGAATTGCTTACACACACATACTCACCAAAGGTAAACGTTTTATAGCAGCCAGATATTGCAGTAACCCTTTAGCATGGTAAATAGTGGGATGCAGATCTGGATTTGGATTTTGCCACTGTCTGTTTAAATCTTCTCCACTTAAAGAGCAACGGTGGCTATTGTGGGGGGGTGGAAAAACGCATGATGTAGTCTGTATTATCATACTTTTAAATAAGCCTCCCCCCACCTCAAGTTTTCCTTGTCACCACTGCTTCTTTGGAAGGAGTCTGGTAAGAAACAAACTTCAGTTTTCTAATATGCCAAATAACAGAAGTGTTTGGGGCTTTTTAAGTTCTGTTAGAGAAAATCTAAAAATAAATTAGAAGTAGCTTCTTATATGAAGTTAACTGTAATCTTGCTAATTTGCTGTTGAAACTGAAGGCTTGTGTTTCTATTCAAATGCTAGTTCAAAATCAGTAATTTCGAATATATGGTATCTCTACAGTTTCGGTGTCTTGACTTCTGTAATACAGCCTAATGTCAACCAGAAATCTAAGACTTGAAACACGAGGTTGTTAGGAGACAAGTAGCTGTGAGAAAAAGAAAGAAAAAACGAAAACCAAAACAACAACCAAAAAACCTCAGTGAACAAATAAAGAAAATCTCTGTATTCAGTCAACTATCAGCAAGAACTTTTAAATTTGCAGAAATTCACGTTCATGCAGTCATCTTCAGTACATTTGTCCTTACATTGTGTCTGCTGGGACAGATTTCTTAACTGTCTTTTAATACAACTTTCACTTGTATTCTGAATGATTTAATTCTAGGTGTTCTATATATATATAAAGACAGGGTTCTACTCAAATCCGTAACTGGTTTGATTTTTATTATTCACAAAATCTGTTAAAACACTACCCATAATTAGGGTAAGAAGGAACTGTAGATTCACCATACCAAAATTTCCATTTCATATGAATTCCCTGTAAACAAGTAAATATAGACTGTTGAATGCTTATTCATAGAAGTATCAAAAGGTTCTGAAATATCCCTCAAATTTATTAAGAAAAGTGGTAGTGAAAGAATTACCATTAATAACTTTAATTAATCAGGATACTCTCTTACTCTTTTTTCTTGAACACCTATTAACTTTCCCCCTTTTAGTAACACTTGACAACAGCCATTTCCATAACATCCTTCTAAAAACTGTAATTAAAAAAGGAGAAAAATAACATAAAAAGCTTTCTCAGATACAAGGACTGCTATTTTACATGAGAAGCATGAACTTGTTTAGCCTTTCCTAAACGCAGCTCTGCTCTCATACAACTCTTTACACCTATCCAAGACTGTAGTTAAGAGAGACAATTAAAGTGCAATGTCAAATCACATAGGAATTGTTATCATCCACGAACAACTGAAAATACTTTTTATAGAACTGAAATTCATGGAATGATGCATCTGCCTTTAAAAAGCCAAAAAGTGGAAATGTCCTAGCAATTTTGTAAATGTGGGATTTTTTCACATTAAGTATTGCATTTTTATGTTTCCAGGAGTAGTTTAGATTTTTTTTTTTTAAATAATAGCTGCAACGACTTAGTAGTGCAGGTTACACATTTGTGAGTAAACTTATGCTTACTTTCCATTGATGACACCATCTGGATTGAGCATGGGAATAATTTTGAAAATATAAGATTCTCGTAAACATTGGGCACTTGGATTATTGCTCATAAGGTATTCCAGCGTTCCCTTCATAACCCAGCTTGCATTAGTCTCTCCAGGATGTACACGAGCAGACAGGAAAACATAAGGACGATTCCCTAGAAGAAGTATGCATAGAAGTTGCAAAATATGATACCAGCTAAGTAAACAGTTTGTTAATTGAAAAAGAGATGATAGTCAGCTTCATTTATTACAATGCAAACTGTAGTATTTGGGAGTGTTATTTAGTATCAGTTTTATTGATAGAGCTTGCCAGAATATTGTTACAAGGACTGCTAATTACAGAACTCTCACAATGGAGCTTTAAATTCAATCAATTGCGTAGTCACAACTAATGTGAGCTGGCAATTATGATATAAGGACTTTGATGGCTTTTTTTTCCAATAGTCAAGAAAAACACTGGGGTGGAGGAACAAACCAGGAATGGTATCATAACCAAAGCTCCTTTAAAATTGCAGTAGCTTAGATACTGGCTTTATGAAAGATTTTTTGACAAGTAAATAACCTAAGCATTTGGAGAAAAAAAAGTTACTCAGAAGTCAGGTATTTTTTTCCAACAAGTATTGTATATATAGTCTTATATATCCAGATATAAATATCCTAATTTGACTACCACAAATAAATATTACTAAATACTAAGCAAATCCTGAATATTGATACCTATTAATTTCATTGAATTCATTAACTTTATTTTACATTGCTATTTTTACAATGCACAACAGTTAATGCTAATTTACATTATTTTCAGTTGATGAGAAAGAAAAATCATACTTACTGAACTGACAGATATGTTCATAGTAATTGGACTCTGGCATGGCTGTAATAGTGATTAAGGGACAACTGTTGCCAGCCAGGGTCTCACAGAGAACGTCTTGTCGAAAATATATCTGTTGAGGGTTGTGCATAGATTCCAGCTTCTGAAGATGCATCTTCATCCCAAAAATAATGAAAAAATACTTCAAATCTTTTGCAGTCATGGACCACAGTGTATTCCACAGGTACCATTTAATCGATCTTTTTGTTGTTCTAAACAATGTTCAAGTTTCCATCGTAATTTTGACCAAGAAATATCATTCTCTACATCTCTGAATATTTCTCTTTATAGAGTCTATCTTTCCAGCTGCTTCAAGGAAGACGAAGGCACAGAGGATAGATTATTTTCTACCAGAAAAGGTATGCGGAAGGTAAGAACCTCTATTTCATTAAGGTTATTTGATCAGGGACCTTTTCAGTACCAAAGGGGATAATAAGTAAAAGAAGAAGCAATAAACAGGAACAGAGAGAAACAATCCTGGTAGAGGAGACATAACAAAAACAATAGCAGTGACCAAAAAGTCTCCAGTCTCTAACAGATGGGCCATTAAGAATCTACATGCACAGCTTTGGAGAGGGCCACCTGAGGGACAGGGGGGAAACAAGGAACATGAGGATTTTGGATATTCAAGGGGGACCCGTGAGACTATACAAAACTTATGCACCTGATCCCTACAGTTGCCCTTGGCTATCTCTTTCTATCCTATACCTGCAAGTGCTGTGTGGACTAGGTGCAACTAGCAAGACAGGTGCGAGTAGATTTGGGGTCAGCGACTGGAGTGAGCAGGTAGTTGGAGAGGCTACACCTCTTGGGAGCATCTCTTGGGCACCACAGACTTTGTGTCCAAAGCGCCAGCTACTGCTGGGATTGAAGCGAGTGGACTTGGTGCCAGCAGCTGCAGCTGTTGGCAGTGGATGCACCCTTCAGTCTGCGGTGTCAGCAATGGAAGCAAGAGGGGGTCTCAGTGCTAGCTACTGGAGTTGGTAAGGGTCTTGGAGTCCAGCCACTGGGGCAAGAACAGTGTGTGTCCCAAAAAACAGCTAGTGGTGTGATAAAGGTGAGTGAAGCAAGGGAGTGTGTCTCAGTGCCAGCACCTAGAGTAGGAATATGGGTTACGAGCCCATGTGCCTGGTACCAGCTGCTGGGGGCGGGGAGCAAGCATATGCATCTGCCCCAAAGCTAGTGTGTGTGGCAGGGTATGTATGCAATTTGATAGCAAACTTCAAGGTGGACTGCCCAGGGAGTATGTGGCCCCCAGTTGAGACAGAGGTATCAGGTAGGCAGAAAGTCCATGCTAGCATCTGGAGGGAACCACAAGTGCAGACTGCCTGCGAGATGAGTGTGCAAGTGCACGCATCTGTTTGCTAGTGAGTGTCAGGCTGGACTAGCCTGCAAGTTGGAAGTCTGCACAGCAGTCAAGAGAGACCACGATCTAGGCAGAGCCATGGCACAGATGAGCCACACCAGTCGTCCAGAAACTTGGGTGTTCTTGTGATTCTAGAGAGTGCGTGGGTGTGTACTTTTAATAGCAAACAGCAATCCTTACCAGTTGGAGAGGAGGAAAGGGAGTTGGGTGTCTGTAGTTATCTTTGAGGCAAGTCCTGGTACTGTTACGCATCGGTGCTGTTGAAGGCAGCACCTTGTCTCTGCAAGTCTGTGTAGCCAGCCATGCTGGGGGGACTGCAGGTGGAATTTGTGCAAGTGTGTGTGCCTGAGTCTCTCTCTGTGTCTTGGGGATACGCACTCGGACTGGCTAATGGTTTAACCTACAAGCAAACAGGAAAGCAACAGGCACGTCCATCAGCCTGGGATGGAGACCCCTGGGTCCCTTGGCTGGGCTCCAGCAGCCAGGCAGGAGGAACAGCCAGGCCCCAGAGCTGCTGGAGGCAGCAGCTGCTTGTAACATCTCTTCACAGGTACTTCTTCCAAGAGCAACTATTGCTTAGTAAAAAGCTTCATTCAATGCTGTTATACACTGGTCAGTGAATCCCCAAGTTTGCTTTTATTGCTATGACAAAAACAACCAACAGATATTCTAACCAAGAGTTACACTTAGTACTAAAAGCTTCACAACGCTTCTTTAAGCCAATTCATTATCCTAAACCAGTCTCTAATTATCTTAAATATAGTAACTTGAATAGGTCAGTTACAAAGAGGTATACGTAAGAGCAGGATATGAGTCATTTGACTCAAACACAAATACTTCATCCAATTAGCACCATTTCCAGTCAATTATGAATGATGATTCCCAGAAAACCCATTTAGCCTGAAAATAAGTATCAATTTTATTTTTCCAGGGGCTGTTCTTTAGAACAGCCTATACTCTTCACCAATCTAAACACTAATATTTTATGAAAATGGTTCATTTTAAGGAGCATTTGAACTTTATAGAAAGAAATTAATTCATTCATGAATGCTCATGTTTCACATTGTCCAAAAGTAGAAATATTTTCTATGTAATAGATCATTATCTTCTCACCTTTAAAGTTGAGTATGTATATGGATAATGATAAGCAAAGTAGCAGACATCATCTTTATGTTGGAAAGTCACTGTGAACGTAATTGTGTAGTAAGATTTTCCTTTCTGACCTCCAGCAGCAATTGAACTTCTTGAAAAGTGATTCCTAAGAGCAAAATGAAAGTAATAAACACATTAGAATTTTTTTTCATATCACCGGTTATTCCTGTACATGCATTCTGAGAGCCAGGAAGATTTTTAATTATTGTATTTCTATTCTGTGTCCATCCAGGTTAAATACACTGGCTCCCACCATTTGTAAAGATACTTTATGATAGCAGTGATACACACTTATTTGTATTGGGAAAAGGTAAGTAAAGAAAAACAAATAACAAAATAAACAAAAACAAAAAAGAAGCAAACAACTATCTACCAAGAAGGGTAATGCATGGATATGCTGTACGATCTCTTCCTGTGTTCCAGGATTGCTCTACAGTGATTGCACCATAGAATACAGGAGCATCACATGATCAGTATTACTGGAAGTCAGTATTAAGTTTCAAGTAAGCACATACATACATTCCCTTAGAAGCTGCTCTGGAATTGTATGCAATTTCTGATAAAAATATAAAAGATGAACAGCTTAAGTAGTAGCAGTATGCTAATGAAATCTTATATATTTCGGTAACTTCTGTTCCTCTTCATAACTCAGGAAGAGATCTCTGTTCCCACAGAACTACTAAAATAGAATTATCAAACTCAGAAGCAAACATTTCTTCTCAAAAATTGTACCTTATACTAATCTTCAGTGTAAGATTTACTGTACATTTGATTGGTGTACTTACTTATAGTAACAAATGTCTGTCCCAACACGAGTCCAACATGGTCGAGAATTTAATGCTTCTTGAACAGAATACATCAGGGGCTGCATACCTTAAAGAAAAAAAAGCATCTCACTTTAATGCTTAGCATTAAACATAAAGATCTTAAGAGTAATGGACCACATTAACACTTAGATGCGAGTCTTCGAACTACCTATACTCATTTACTATCACAGAATGTATTTTCATGAATGCCTGGGTACTGTACACTCATTCAACCAGGTGACAAAAGATTCTCCCCCATTCCCCTCATCACAACCTAATTTTCAAAAAAATAACAAATTAAAGAAAAAAAAAAATCAGACCTATGAAAGATCAAAATGAAATGTTTAAATGAAAGCTGTGGTTAGCGTTAATGGTAAATCTTGAGTCCCACTCCATTGAACTCATCATTACAAAAAAAGCTTCAGGGAGAATACAAAAAAAATGGTATCATCCATTCAGCTGGATAGCTGGAAAATAACTGATGTTTCAGGATATTATTCTTTTTAAACAGTAACTCTCTAAAGTTTTTATTTTTTGGAGAGTATACTTAAATTGAATACTTAATATGAAGTTGAGAGTAGAAAAAAATGCATAGTAATTAAACATTATTTACTAGTTATATAATTAGGCAAATACATTGATTGATTCAGTCAGCGTACTTAAAAAAACTGAAAGTAACTAACAGGTAAGTATATGCAACATATGAATGAAGATCTAAGGTAACTCACAAAAGATTAGTAAGTAATTTAAAAGCATCTTATTACTGGTCAAACTACCTGATATTCTTTGATTTTATCAATGTGCATTGTACAATTATGACAAAGAAGAATATGATGTTTCTCTGTCCCAAGAGTTTGAGGTTAGGGGGAGGGAAAGGGGACCTTCTCCTCCCTTCCTTAAAAAACAAATTTCAGAAAATCCAGCAGAAAAAAAAAAACCCTCACAAAACAAATGGTTTTAAGCTGGATGACACCCCCCCTCCCCACCCGCCCTCCCAGACAAGTGGAAGAAAGGCATATTCAAGTAAGCATGTACATTTGGATGAGGTACAAGCAGCAAACGCTACTTGCTGGAGACTGCGAGGGTCACCTATGAAAGACAGCATTTCAAAGGAGACTTACTTTTCCTTCTCAAATAATACAGCCTCTCTTCCCATCAATAAGACTAAACTGTTTTGAGAATCTCTCCGCTTACTTTCACATCTGAAAATACACCTCTACTCCAAAAGGGATTAATGACAGCTGTCATTCTTCTTGCACCTGTGTGGATTAACACGCTTTGGTGTTGTCCCACCAACAATGGTCTCAGGACAAATTTTAGCTGCAGCCACCAGTACATTTCTTCTGTTTCGGCCTCACTTACAACAAAACTTCATTTTAAAAACTGACTCCCAGCGGTTTAAGATACTTTTTTTCTTTTTAACTGAAACTTGTCAGAACATTTTCTAGTAATAGTATTAAAAAAGAATCTGATCTGACAACATGAATATACTACTGATACCAGGGTGGAGGGAAGGAAACAGCTGAGCTGTCTAGTACAGATATTTTTCTACATGTTTCTTCTCAACATATGGGAAATGTATCTTACCGTAGTTAAACTGACTGTTTGACTTTTCACAGTTGATGATGTTAAACCGGTAACCAATGCCAGTTTTCATTCCACTCACTTCAAAGTAAAACCACTGATGATAATGATTGCTATTTATATCCGAGTTCAGAATTAGATCATACTCATTTCTAAAGATTAACAAAAACAAATCAATTTTTTTAAGAGGCAGAAATCAGAAATAAAAGGTCTTATGCATGGAAAGAAAAGTTGAAATATCTTACTTTCTGATCTGAATAACTTTGCGCAGGTTTCCAGATTCAAATTTGGAATTAAACTTCAAAACATCGGCTTCCTCTGGTACTGAACAACTATGAGTAGAAAAATGAGGGACCAAAATGAACAAAACAAACTTAACTAAAACAAGTTCATTAAATTTATTTTAGCCCTTACTCAGTAATTCTGAAATTATTTTGATTATTATAAATACAGCCTGGATAGCAGAAACGGGGTTACATCAGATGAAACTTTCATTGAAGTCTGTCATAACAGTACTGCTTTAAATATTACAAATCATATCACAGAGAAAGTAGAACAGGCTTCGAGTATTTTCTGAGTATTTTTTTCCAGAAGGGTAAAAACTTACCTCAAATTATCAAGGTCATACACAACTCTGTCTATAATGTCATTTTGATGAATCAGTCTTTCAATATCTTGAGAGATTTTTGTCCTAAAATAAAAAGCAGAGTTCTCATTTAAACTGTTGCATACTGTTTCCAATTATAAAAGACAATTTCCCTCATACAACAATGAAAACTAACAAAGTTGACATGAAGACAGTGGGACAGATTTTTCAGAGAGACCTCAGCCTCGCCCCCACTTATGTGCACAAACTGTAAGTGCACTTAAGTTTAAACACCTGCATTCACAGCTGACTGCATCCTATATTTGTACGTGAGGGAATTGAGTTTTCATGCACACTGGGTTTTATCTTATGGACAAAAATGCACCATTTCATACTTTACAGTAGAAGCAGAAATTACTCAAACATTATTTATGTTAATGCTTTAATTCAGGACAGCACTTGATAACATTAGTAAATTACATGAATCCTACCATAACTAAAAATTAAGAGAGTTTTAGAGAGCAGGTTGTGCAGTGAGTGTGTTAGTGCACTAGCTTTTCACCTCTGGAGATCTAGGTGCATTTATTGACTAGGTAATAAATAAGAATGAATTTGGTGATGTCAGCCAAATGTCAGGTGTATGTTTATCCAAATCATAAAACATTGCACAACTAGCAGTATCTAGGTCCTGGTTTGGAAAAGTAAGAATGTGTTGCAGTTTAAGAATGAAATATAGTGGCAGAGCTGTGTGGAAAAGCTTGCACAGCACCTGCAATAAGAAGAAAAGGAGGCAGATTAACAATGAAGAATACAGGAATAGAGTGGTAAAGTATGTTCAGGCTCCATTTAATTAAAATAAATATTGTGAACAAATGAGAAAAAGAAGGTAAGTGCTCCAGTCTAGCGCCTCTTATTAAATTAAAACTAACTGGAAAAGGAAACAAGTCACAAGTCCAATGTACTGACAAAATTATAATAAGGCTGACTCACCACAATCTATCTGAACAGGTTCAGCTCAGGGCAGAACTACAGATTTTTGATCTTGCACTTGATCTTACACAAATCCTTAGATCTTAGCATGCCTCAGCTCTAAAGGGTCATAATACTTCCTATCACCACAGGAGTTTTGCCAAGACAAAATCCATTAATGACTATCAGGCATTCAAACACCATGGTAATAACCAGTGTAGATAAAAGGAAAGAAGAAATGGTATTCAAGATGCACACAAAAAGGAAAAGTAGTAGCGGACATTTTCAGGCTCCGAAAAAATCAAGAGAAAAGATAAGCTATTTTAAGATAATTAAAGGAAAAAAAAATAAACCATTGTTGATGTGGAGCTCCATGCTTATAGGTCAGTCCTTTGTGGATTTTACCCGATGATCACTTCTAAATGTCAGATGATTAGAAAATTCTTAAAGTGATTAGAAAATACTAAAGTGTACAGCAAAAAGAACCAACAACCTAAAATTTTAAGGAATGGAAAAAAGTAGGAATCTAAACTCAAATTTATAGGATACTGAATTATATAATAATTTTCTTCACTAAGAGGTAGAATAATATAAAACACTTCAGTTATTCTGAAGGACATTTTTCCAAACAATAATAATTTTGTGAGACATTTGGTGAAAACTATGAGTTACTCCTCACCTCAGCTCCCCACATTTTCTTAAATTACAAGGATGCATTAAGGAAACCATGTTTTCTAAAGAAGACTTAGCTGGTGAGCAGTAACTGTTTACATTAAGAACATAAATCCCACTGAATGCCAAGAGTTTGGACACAGGTTTGTAGAAGACTTAAAAGCTTCTCCATGTCCCCTACCAAACTTGGTTTTACCACCTTCCTATAAATTCCTAAAATGATTAAGCCATTTTTAAACAGGTTCCCTTCTCAGAAATTTGTTACATTGCAGTAACAAAACTCAGTCATTTGTAGAAAACTGAATTCTTAGAACAGTGTACCTTGAAAAGGTGATGCAGGATTTTTGATTCGAGTTTAGCAATGTTACCTGATATTTCATTCTTGTTTCTCACAAGACCTAAAAAAGTTACTTTCAGTATAGAAAATACAACAAAAATAAAACATTTTGAAGTTAAAATGTACTCTAGAATTACCCTCAAGGTTTAGAAATCATCTTTATGTGTAACCACACAAGTAGGTTTGTTAATTTTAAGTCAGAGTTAATACAGTGCTTTACATCTAAGAAGAATGAGAACTGGAATGACAAATTTGATCTGAGTTCAATCAATTTTAGTCAGGAAATTTCAGAATTATTAAGTACTACAAAAACATACATTAAGATTTGCAAGATTTTCTCAAAATGCAGTTCTTATGCATTTTTGACTTAAGACTATCTCTCTTCTAAATCAGCTGAATTTATCTAAAAAATAAGCTTATAGGGAAGATTATTCTTCAACACTGAATGGTGCTTTCTAGTAATGGTTCTATATCATGATGGTAATTACATGATTAGTGTTTCAACTCTTGGTCATTTCACTAGAAAGATCACTTGTTTACCACACATGTGAAACAGCTGAAGGATTTCAATTATACAACCTTAAGACACTTCTTAATCATCTTAACTAAATGTAAATATGAAGAATCTTATGAAAGGTCTCATACCTACTATTACATGTTCTGCTAACATGCTCATTTGTCTTTATAGTAACTTACTATGCATATGAGCCAGCTCTTCATATCACCTCTGCAATTTATTCTTAAAAGTCACATCACCCTTTGTCATCTTTTAATATCTCTCAATGAGGAAATACATGGGTGAGTTGATGTGTTGAGTTTTTTGTTGTTATATTTTTTTTATTCTGTGGTTGTGTTATTCTGCGGGACCTAACATCAACTACATCCTCAGCATTTGTTACATTTAAATTCTGTCATACTACAAACACTAAAACCAAACACTTAAGTGCATTTTTTAATTTTTCCCCGCTACATTTTCCTGAAAGATAGCTTTGTTAGCACAGCAGAGAAGAGATGAAGTATCTTCAAACTCTTCATTGTTCTGTCTTTGCTAAGACCTGAATGGAGCATTCAAGTGGGGTGGGTTTTTTTGTTTGTTGGGGTTTTTTGTGGATTGGTTTGGGTTTTGGTTTTGGAGTGTGTTGGGGGTTTTTGGGTTTGTTTTGGTTCTTTTTTGGGTTTTTTTGGGGGGGGTTGTTTTTGGTGGGTTTTTTTTTTTTACAAACTGTAAGATTTAGATGGGAGATGGTGGGAAGGCAGAGAGACTATAAATTAAATATTTAGAAACTGAATTACAGAATTAGAATTAGTAATTACAGTATCAGATTGTGTTCTTGTTTATGGCTCTGCATTGACAATGCCTACTCCCCTACCTTCAAAACACTTTTCACTAAAAATAGTTTTAGATGCCAAAGTAAACATTGTATATGTGCCTGCTAATCTCCTCCTAAAGAATGTTTCTTACGGGAACGAAAACACCACCAAAAAAATCAGTATGGTAACTCACCTCTGCACCCCATATGGCCTTTCAAGAATAGGCTCCTTAAATGGGGGTGGAATATGGCCAAAATAATCTGGATAGGCCACTTCTGAATATTCAGGAATAGATTTCGTGGTTTTTACCATTTCAATATAAAGATCACAGTCATGAACCGGTGATACATCAGAAACCTCAAGTACAACTTGCTCCCCTGATGAACTAGATCTGGAATCCTCCTCCTCCGAATCCACTCCAGTGCAGCAGAGTTTTCCCAGCTGCACAGATGATCCTTCAAAGAGGCTACTTCCACAGGGTGAAGTATGTTCGCAAGGTTTACTACAAGCAAGTGTGGTAAGGCTAGCTTTGCTTTCCTTCTTTATTACACACCCTGTACCATAATACTGATCATTTTTTGCACTGTTCTGCAGACTGATTCTGTCCAAGCCTTTCACAATTTCTTGGGTTAAACACTGGCATGATGGAAGCACGTTTCTTTCATCATTTTGCTGATGTAAACTACTGTCTTTGATGCTATCGTTCTTTGGTAGTTCCAGAAAGGCTGGCCTTCTATTGTATTCCTCTGTCAATAAAGGATGGCTCTCCTTCAAAGCAACTCCTTTTGTTGCCTGGTTTGCTTCAGCAGAGTGCTCCTCTCCTGCTGTAGGAACAACAATAGGCCCACCCAGATTTGTATCAGGTACAAAAGGCTTTGGTTCCTTGGAAACTAAATCACATTCCTTAAAAAATAAAAGAGAAAAAAATAATAAAAATATTTATTAAAAATAAGTAAACAATTTGTAAAGTTTCATTAGAAACCCTTCTCTTCCATTGCTCCTGAGGTATGTTTTGCAATAATCCAACATAAGTATGATTTGAAAGACGACAGTTATTATGTTTTAAACTTACACAAACATAGCAATTAAATTTCAGCTTTTACAAGAAGATTGTGTCAAAGCAATGAACAAGTAGTTCACCAATAACAAACTATAAAGTCAATGTGATTCCCCAGATATTTTAAACAACTGTTTTAGAGGTGCACAGCATTTAAGGAAACACCTAACACAGTGACTCTTTGTCAGAAATCTTGCTTTCTTTCTTAATATTTTACTTTTGTGCTGCGTGCAATAATCAGACATCAGAAAAGTGGTTTCCTTTATATCTGTGCACAGTCCCCTTCTCTGTCAGATGAAAGTAACCTGTAACATTTAACTAAATAACTCACTATACAACACCCTTCGATGTAGCTCTAGAACAGAAACTGCAGACTCTCTTTTTTTTGGCTAGAGGAACTATCCACCCAAAAAAAGAACGTCAAAGTGTATTCCAGAGTGAATCCGTTGTGACAAGAAATGCACTGGGAATCATACACTTTACCTGAAAGTTTTCTGAAAGTTCTGGGAAAAATTGCTCATACATTTTCAGTTCTTCTATGGGTCTTCCCAATTCCTGTCTAGGTTTCAGTTTATTAATATCGGTCTCAATATCATCATTCTGAAAGAGCACCAGAACAAATTAATCATGCATCCAGAATTAATGAACTTCTAAAATAATTACATTCATCTTTATTCTTCTGACACGGCCACGCTTTAAAAGCTGAATATCACTTTTTAAGATTAGCTGAACTGCACCTTTCACCATGAAGGTTTAAGCAGCTCAGTTTTATTAGTATGCCAAAGCCTCCACTGCAACAGAAATATTACAAACATCTCTATTCTCGTCATCCTAATAAGATCTGTGCATAATCACGTGACATATCTGTAACAGACATCCGATCTGTGCATAATTATTGCAACCTAGAGTGTGGAGATTTCATCTGACTGCAGTGACAAAGGAATAACTGCTTCTAAGAAAGACACTCCCATCATCAGGGCGCATGAGAGCCTTGAATAAAATTTATCATTCCAGTCTGTGGACAGATAATTCAATTAACTCCTGAATATATGTAACATAAAAATACAGAACGAGGCAGTTCTTACCAAATATCCTTTCACGTCCTGACTGGCAGCTGGAGAGCAGAACAAGACCTTCCCAAAGGGACACAACAGTGAGCTCTGATCTCTGCCTTTACAGCTGGCAGAAAGTTACCTTGCTGAAACACTGACCTAGTCAATCCCAGTCCAGAATGATGGAAAAAGTTAGAGCAGCTCCTGCATACTGAGCAGCGTAGGTGGGAAGAGAGGGCTGAGAGAAATGCAAGTTGGGAACAGAACACTGCTGAAAGTTTGCAGTTCTGTTCCACTGTACTCCAGACACATCAGGTGTGAAGCAAAGAGGTTCAGCCTGGAGAAGAGAAGGCTCCGGGGAGATCTAATTGTGGCTTTCCAGTACCTGAAAGGGCCTACAGGAAAGATGGTGAGGGACTATTTATCAGGGAGTGTAGTGACAGGACAAGGGGTAATGGGTTTAAGCTGAAGAAGGGTGGATTTAGGTTAGATGTTAGAAAGAAATTCTTTACTGTGAGGGTGGTGAGGCACTGGAAGAGGTTGCCCAGAGAGGTTGTGGATGCCCCCTCCCTGGAAGTGTTTAAGACCAGGTTGGATGGGGCTTTGGGCAACGTGGTCTAGTGGAGGGTGTCCTTGCCCATGGCAGGGGGTTAGAACTAGATGATCTGTGAGGTCCCTTCCAACGCAAACCATTCTATGATTCTATGATTCCTTAAGTTTCAGGAGCTTTTTGAATTTTAGAAATTGCCCTGAAAATCTCCTCAAAGTCCTTTTAGCACTTAAAACATATGGCTGTACACATGATTCAAGCAGCTTCAAAAAATAACGAACTGTTGTGCCTGATATTTGCCTGTTAGTTTTGTCTCATACCAACCTTAAAATGTTGGTCCTTGTCATCATCATTTTCAGTTTCAATTTCTGACTCTGTTTCAGCATCATCATTATCATCACTTTCATCCACTACATCATCCACTATAATACAAAAAAAGTTTTGTAAGGCAGATCGTACATTTAATCCAATACATACGCTAAAAAAATATTATGTTCTGGGGTTATTTGCTTTTTTACTTAACACTTGGAAAAAACTGTGAAAACCAATTAGTAAGCATTAATAATTATTACCAGATTTACAAAACAAAATGCTTGTTTGACAATACTGCAGACTCAATTTATTACATTTCCATCCAGTTTTAAGTAAAAAGAAAGATCTCTGGTTTAAACAAAGCAAAACAAAATCAAAACACACACACACCGTCCCAAAAAAGCCCAGCAAGACAGCAGATGGCCATAGAAATACTTTATAATGTGGATGTGCCAAGAACATCTCAGCACAGCTTGAGGTCAGCACAAAATGAGATGGCTCTGACACCTTTTCCAAAAGTAAGTAGTAATGACCATGTCCAAAAAAACCCCCAAACCAACAAACATTGACCTCAATGTTTGAGGTCTCAGCAGCTTTTAGTCATGTCAGCTAGTATTGACCCAGTATCAAGGAACAGTGGGACAAAGCACCCTCTTCATCTTTTTTGTCTTGCTTAAATGGGGCCTAACAATTAAAAAACCAAACCCAACAAAAAACATAAAACAAAAAACCCCAAACAAACCACAAAACAACAACAACAACAAAAAAACACAACAAAACCAGCCAGAAACATATCATTGGCCAGTCAACCTGTAAGGAAAATATTCAAGGAGAGTAGTCACTGCAACTGCTTAGCATGGACAGGTTGAGAACTACATTTTACCCCGAAAACATACAGCAAAATAGTATTTTTTAGATACATGGAACTATTTGGACACTAATGACTAATTTCTACTTGAGTTAGAGACCCAGTACATTGAGGGATCTAGGACTTCCTCATTTTTAACAAAGAAAAACAAGGGGAAGCAAACTAACTGTTCACAAATGACTAATGAGAATTAGGCTAACTCCCTAATATGTGGAAGAAGACATTAACTGGTTATTCTGGAAGATGTTCTGCTTACTAATGGCAAATTTGATCTTTTTCTAGAAATCTCATGCAGTTTGAGTGCTGAGGCTTTTTTGTTATGTTTTCTGAAAAAAGCATTCTCCATGCAGGAAATTGCTGATTGTGAGTAAAAGACTCACTGAGAGGTTTACAAATTATACTGATTTTCTAGTGTATTCAGAATAATTACATGTATTGCTTTTACAATGCTGACTACACAAGATTATACTTTTAAAAGTACCCACCCCAACATTTCACATATCTTTCAATACAGAAGTTTTTCCTTAAAAAGAAAATCCTATGTACCCTATTTCCTTAGGTTTTTTACTTCTTTTTTTAATAGCTAACAAACTTATTTTTAAAAAAAACAAACAACAAAGAACCAACTATCAGAAGTCCACTTCAACAGAATAGGAAGTTTCTAAATACGTATTATGGAGTACCAAAATTATTGTATTAAGTAGAGGTTTAATTTCTGTGGATTTTGGAACACACTTCTCAACATATTTCCTGCTTTGAAGGCAAAACATTAACAAGCTTTAAACTCATGCAGTTTGAGTCTGACCCATACGAACCCTGATTGGATAGCTGTCATCTTTCACATTTTGTTTCAGGAATAAGTTATTAAAAGGTCTGACATTGCCTTTTCATTTTGGAGTAACTCTCTGAAAGTAACTTCATCAGTTACTTATACTTATACTTATATAAAACATCCAGTTTATCAGAGTAACAGAAAGAAATCAAGGAACATACACTCCTGTAAAATAGAAGGTATACATTACATTTCACATAGGACAATGTATATGATGAATTAAAAAGAGACCCCATTTAAGTCTGTAGACTAGTATGTACAGCCTATACTTTATACTTCAGAGTTTGCTGAACGTCTCATTTTAGTTCCTGTTTATTTTCTCTCTCAAACATACACGTAGACAAAATTTTCATCAGTTAAAACTTAATATCAGAAATAATTGGTTCTCCACACTAACAGTCACAGACCCTTTGCTAGCTAGAAGTGTCTCAGAGTCCCAAGTTTTAGTGGAGAACGTAAATAACTGCAATTGATTCCACCTTACATAAAGAAAATTTTAGACATACTCAAAGACAAAATATTACAACATTACCATACCATCAGGAGGCAAATTGTACAGCTGAGCCACAGGACCACTGGAAGGAATAATCGGGAGTTGGAAATGGAAAGCACTTTTAATAGTTGGTAAAGGAAGACGATTTTTTGGAAAACATTTTCTCATTATTAGGCTGGATGTGTTGACAAGTGGATCAAGAGTTCTTACTGCAAGGCACTCCTATTAAAAGGAAAATAACAAAGACAAGATAAAAGTATCTTTCAAACTAATAGTCAAACTACATTTGTTTTACAGATTTCTAGAATTCACTAATAGCAAAGTATTTTATTTACAATAAATTTTGCTAATGTCTCCTTTGAAGGCCAGAAGAACTTCTACCAACTTAAATTCACCTTTCTTAAAAATCCGAACTTGAAAATTAAAACTTCCCCTGCCTCTTTTAAATTAAGTTCAACAGCCCTTCCAGGCATTATTTGGTCTATTTGACTATTATTTGGTCACAGCCAAATAATAGTAAATATTAATTTAATTCTGTACTCTTTCGTTCTGCTTCAGTCAAGTACAGAAAATAATATCCCCATAATCAGGAATGACAATTAATATCATAAAAGAAGTATGACAAATTTGAGGTCAGGATGTGTTTTTAAAGCCTAAGAGGCAAAAGCAACAACAACAAAAAAACCTGCAATAAACTTACTTGTGAAGTGTTGTAAAGAATTTTCATCCCATTGGCATCAATGAATGCTTTTCTTCCCAATTTGATGTTTGTAATGCTTTTAATGCACTGTAAAACTCCTTTACGTATCAGCATGTATCTGTGTCGACTATCATGACGGTGCCAATCAATATAAATCGTTAAAAGCACCTGCACATATCCTCTGTCTACTGCTCTCCTGGCATTTGTTTCTTCATAAAAAAAGTTAGGAAAGAAAATGAAAAATTGACCAATGACTTCAATATTATTTTCAAATCAATGTTAAAATTATTCTTTTTACCCAAATAACTGGATTGTTTCATTTAAAGTAGTATTTTAGCCACCCTTAACAGAGTTTTACATCAATCTAAACTGAGGCCAGTAGTCTACACTTCATTCTTTAGAACAACATCGCATGTGATTTTCATGGTCTACCAGAAGAACAGTGTGCAATACACTTAAAGGCAACTGTAAGATACTGTCAGCTAGCAAATTAAAAAAAAAAAAAAAAAGTGTTTATATAAAGCATGTCTATCTCTATCCAGGTACACTGTGTAGATGCAAGATTTGAAACAAACATCTTACCGCCTGTAATCCATACAGTTCTGCAGCAACTATCATTCAAATTTGATAACCTTAAAATACCTCTACCCTAAATACTGGATAATCAGTATGACAATTGGACTCTACACACTGGAGATCAGTGTTTTTATGAAAACATTTACTTATATAAAGTGCAGGAAGTTACAATGTCAAACGCCCTAAGGACTGAATAAGACATCTCAAAATAAATGCACAAGACCTTCTGTTTTAAAGACACACCTTTTCAACATTTAATTTCTTTCCCCAACATTAAAGTTTAACTGCCAATTTACCAAACAGAACACTGACAGTAACTCAGAAATATTTCTTTCCCTAAATTTCCCAAGAAGAAATTCCAAAATTAGTAAACACACAAATGTGTAAGACCAAGGTATCACACTGATCAAACATGAAAAAACTCAGCACCCTGTAATATTGGTAGAGAAGTTTCCTGTCACCGGTCTGAAATGGTTGCCTGCAAATCTAATCGCCTCAGTTCTTACACAGCTCCACTAAAACTAGTACGAATGCTATAGCTTTTATACAACTGTTTGGAGAGAATGAGTTTTTAATTCCTTGTCAGTTACCACCCTGGTGCAAAATCTGCAGAGATGACACTTGTCAGGATCCACTGCTGCCAGCAGAGACAGCCAATGTCTGGGAACAGACCACTGTTTTCATTACGCTTGGTTCCACTTCAGAAGCATCACTGACAGGCTTGTCATTAGGACCCAAGACCTAATTACTCAGAAAGGTACCTGAAGGAACCCTGTATTTCCCCCTGCCATCCAACAGGTATTTTCAGATGTATGTATAAAGCAGATGCGTAGGAGTTAAGCTACAGATAGCCATTACTGAAGGGCTGAGGCCAGTGACTGTAAAAGCCTATTTCTGCACCTTGGATCCAGATCAGTTCTGCAAAAACAGAGCAGCCGTTCTGCTTCATAACTGAAGAGACAATAACTATGTATTACATATATATGTATATACCATGCAAATATTAAAGCACCAGAGACAGCAGATAAAACTGTAGCCTTATTTCTAAATTTCCTAGCCTTGATTTTGTTTTGACCACAGACCTAGTTTTACTGTGTATATATATATATACACACACACACAAATATATATATATCTCAACTAGATAAACAGTTTCTTGTAGTCAAACACTTACTTGATTTTAGCAATGCAGCAAGTGTGTCTAAAGCAACCCTGTCAACATAACAAGAAAAGTCAAAACAACAACCAACCAATAAGCTTAATCTACAACGCTGTAAAGCTATACAAAATATTTACTGCTAACAGATTTATTTAGCATCTATCCTCATGTTTTCCTGGTTGCACAGTATCACAGATTTTGCTTTTAAAATCTGATTTTACTAAAATATCATGCATCTCTGCGATATCTGAAGTCTGATGGTGAAATTTAAAAATATCAATGCTATGGCTATACAAACTTTCAGCCTTTGCAAAAAACCAGTGTAAGTGACAACATAATGTTTATGAACCATACTCAATGGATGAGATACTTCTGAAACGCATGTTTTTAGGTTAGCAGCAGAACAAGTACTTCCACAAAGCAAAGGACACTATTAGAGAAAAGTGTAGGTCAAAACTGGCAGTGTATGAATATATTGAGCAGTAATACTCATCAATCTGTACAAGATTGTCAGTGTAAGATTTTTCTTATACACAAAAATCTTGTCTCAATTAACTGAAGATGTACAACTAGAAAATGTATATACTTATTGTTACCCTCTTTGTAAAGATAGACTTCACGCATCTGATCTTAGACCATAAACAAGGATATCATGATTACTCACATCATGGAATCGTAAGTTCATATGTCTAATTTTAGCCGGGGCTTAAAGAGGCAGGGCATTTTTTTAAAACATACTCCAGTGACCACAAATACTAGATTTAGATAACATAACACTATTTTTTTCTTTGTACTGAAGGTACAATATGAACAACATGAGATTATTAGTTTGTTAATCAGATGAAAAATTCCATTTTCCACAGGTATGTACTGCAAAATGGTGGCAGTGTATAAAGAAAGGCCTATCTCCAGTTAGATCCACTTATCTATTTTTACCCTAAATTCAATTAAAAAAAATACACAGGTGGGAAAAAATATCCAAAGTCACCACTTTCAGGTCCACAGTAGATTTTTTTTTTAAAAAACCCACAGTAGTCCACTAGACAGATATTGCTGATGCTTCCTATCCTATGTTTTATGTTTTTGCTCTGAGAGACTATAATTGCTTTGAAGTAAAATAGAAAGAAAACTATTACAAAATAAAACAGATAGTGTCACTCTAAAAAACATAAAAAAGATGTGGGAGCCAATTCAACAAATTGAAAAACGATGGGATTGTCTTGATCTGTTTGTCCTGATTTGGAGATAACCATTGTACAGTTTCCATGCAGGAATATTAGAGACAAAAAACCCCACATTCATATTCTTTTGCCAGTACTGTAACTAGACATTCAAATATTTTGTCTTTCTTTACTGGGTAAAAATAAACTGCCAGATTTGTAGTTGGTTCTCCTTCCCACCTCCCTTCACGTTAACTTTCAAATATGTGTTACATTTGGTTTATCTAAAATTATTTTTCATTTACAACTAAGTTTTGAAATGTATCTAAGGT
Organism: Balearica regulorum gibbericeps; assembly: GCF_011004875.1. NCBI lineage: Eukaryota > Metazoa > Chordata > Aves > Gruiformes > Gruidae > Balearica > Balearica regulorum. The sequence goes on along the minus strand of NC_046220.1, from coordinate 42,206,656 downwards.
TTTTCCATGTACAACATAAAAGAGACATTACTTACTTCATAAGGCTAGTGTTCTTTTTACTAAAAGGCCCAATGATCTTAAACATCAGTTCTACTACTCCATTCTTTCCCAAGGACACTGCATTTACAGCTGGAAGAGTTAAAAACAAACAACCCATTTTAAGAGAATGCAGTAAGAAAGGCAAAAGAAAAAAAATCAATACATTCAAACTAAAATCCATGCGAGTTAATTTTGAAGTACAAAACCTGTTAAGACATGTTTGTGCTTTAAGACATACAACGACAAGCAGACACTACTCTGCACATAATTAGTGTGATAATCCAATCCTGATAAAAGTTGGAAAAGAAGAAAAAATTTGTTATTACTTTACAAATAAAATCATGTACTACTTCCAATGCATACTTCTGTTTTCTTTGTAATTAGGATACCTCATAAAAAGAATTTTCTTCCAAAAAATCTCACAGTTTATCAAGGCAGCAGGGTTTCTAAAATTTCAAGTCTAACAAGTTCTATGACTTGCTATTATCCTTCAGTACCAGGATAGACAGGTATGGCCACCAGGATTTGAAAGCCAAGCGTTCACTGTAAAATTCAGAAATGCCGACTGGTATAAGCTTTCCTGAACTACATGTTATGTAGACATGTTCTCCGAAAAACAAAACAAAAAAAAAAAAAAATATATATATATTTGAAATGGAGCAAATTAAAAGAAATGATGCTCAGACCCGTGTTCAAGAAAGGCACAGAAATTCAATTCCTGACAGAGTTTAGCAATATGCAGTCCTAACAAAGTAGAAAGAGAACTGATTTCAATATAACAAATGCTGTTATTAGTGTAGAATTTAGTACATGAACCCAACTTGCAATTTCATCATTAGCAGCAACATTACGCCAGTAGAATCTAAGAAAAGTTACGACTATTCCAGTAGCAACTGTACATAAACTTTAAATAGTACTACCCATTGGAATGTAATAAACTACTACTTTCTCTGTTTATAAAGAGTGGCAAATACAGAAAGACAGAATTGATCTAAGTAGAATCCAAACTAGCGACTCAGTTCAATTTCCCATTTTCAGGATGAAGCACGTTTTCAGCTAAGCTATGTAATTTTCTGTATTAAACTCTTCCATTAGAAGCATTTTACATCATTATCAGACAGCTCAACAGAAATAAAGTTTCCACATTTTAAAAGCATTGGGACTTTATGAATTATAGGTGTTCATGTGAATGTGCTGAAAAGATAATCTTATAAATCACCAAATCACTTCTCTTGGAGAAATGTGGTTAAGTTTTTGATCGCTCACATTTATTTAAGAGGTTTAACGGCCATTTTGAGCTCAACAGAAAAACTTAAGAGCAACTAACCGACAGCAGAGATACAGCAAGAACCACACTATTTTCAAAGACTTCCTACTGACTGCCCAAACAATGAATTAGGCTCTTGTGGAAGAATATTAGTCCAACAGTAGGGCACTTCAACACAAGGAACAAGAGAAAGGTTAAATAAAGAAATAAAACATTTCCTATGTGAACCAAGTTTTAAATTAGCAATCATAAATGAAATAATATAATAAAAAGTAAAAAAAAAACAAAATCCAAACATGAGCATGCATAAGAAGGAGATTAATTATTTAATTTGAAGTGCTTCTGCAAGCACAATGTTAGCATTTCTGATTTAGATCTTAAAGCATCAGCACTTATGCAAATTAGATGACTCAAAATTCCACTCAACTATATCTATACATACACACACACTGAATGAAAAACAAAGATACACAAGTACAAACATGCTTCACAGCTTTTATTAGAATGTAAGCAATCCAATGATAAAAAAAGCAAATTCTCAGATAATTATTTTAAGCTTCTAACATTAAACAAACATTTAGATACAATGTTTTAACCACATCTAGATAAACAAAAATGTTATCACATAGGAAAGAAGAGAATTATCTGCAATACTTACAGTTGGTTGAGTAAACTCTTAATACTTGAAGACACGGCAATATTAGTCTGTGGTTCTGCAAATTTTGCTTCACTAAATTCAATGATATGTTTAGGGCACCATTAATTCTTGCTTTCATGCCAATCTTTTTGTCTGACATCAAAGAAATACAAGATCAATCACTCTAATTTTGAAATTATTATCAAAAAATAAAAGTTAAATGAACTGTGAATTCCTTCTACTGATGTCAACTCCTCCTGCCTACTTTTCACCATTCTTTCCTCCCCTCTATTTTACTCTTCCTTTTTTTCTCCTCTACCAATTCTGAGTATGTGGATGCTTGTACAATAATAGAAAGAAAATTGTTCTTAAGTTTCAATTATAAAACTGTAAAGGATTAAGCCATACTACTTAAGTATATCATTATCACCTTTTGGACCAATTTTTGCAAGAAGAGTATGAAGAAGCACCATTAATTCTTCATTTGGTGGACAATCTTTGCTGGCAGTCAAAAGCAGCTGCAATAAAATCTGTGTCCCTCCTTTAGTGACTAAGACACTTGCTCTCCGACCGCCACCTAGAAATTAAAACTCAACTGATATCTCCAAATCCAAAGAACAATTAAGTATTTAAGCTACAATTATCATAAAGAAAGTCCTTAGAACAGCAATATTTTCTTCATATATGAATGCACTATGCAAGAACATGCTGGACTTAGACTTATAGCAACATAAATTATTTGTGTACGATTATTTGAAAGGTGACTTCAGTCTTTATGTTCTTTTTATTCTGCATGTAAATCAGCTTTAACAAACATCAGAGGAAGAAAAAAAAAAACCCAAACACTACACCACAAAAAACCCAACAACAACAGTCTGCAGAGGAATACAGGAATATAATCACAAGTTGCTCCTTAATTAAAACTTACCAACTGAGACTACCTCAATGAGAATATTCAATATATTTAGAATAGTTTGAGGATCTTTTGTATTCTGCAATAAAAATAGAGAGAACTTTTAGAATTTTTTGCTTCATGTAGCAGCCTAATACAGTGGTTTAGATACTTAAAGCTCAGAGAAATTGCCACCAGTAAATCAAACAGAACTGAAGATGCAACCACGCACCTAACCATCCCACTATGCAGCCTGAATCAATCACAAAACTAATTAAAATCTAGTTTGCAGTATGGCATATTAATTAGAAGTGGTAGTTGACAAATAATTTCTTAGAGTATTTAAAAACAAGAGAGAGAAAGACCATAGTTAATCATTACAGTCTCACACAAGTTTTACAGACTAGCTAGTGTAACAACATAGACAATAATAGGAAGCCCATGATAAAATGAAAACTTGCTATGTACCCATAACCACACAGATTAAAAGGTTTTACCTCTAAGGTTGACAGGATAACTTCTATTCCAGTGGAGCCCTTAGAAGTCATCTCCTTCCTGGTTTTTTCTGCCAGTGACAAAAAAGACCATTTTTTTTTTAATATATTAGCTTGCAGGGAAAAAAAAAAGTGATCGGATATAGATCTATCAGAAAATCTACACTGCAAATTAGAAAACCTATTAAAAATTGCATATGGTTATATAAAACTAAGCAAAAGACTTCAGTGATTTTAAAACTCACTTCCGCTTTCACTTGTTCAACAATTTTGTCATGCCCTAGAAAAAAAAACTGCAAAGAAAAAAAATCTTTAAGAAAGGTCTCTTCCAGATACTTCTGTTTCTCACATATATACACTCACACACATATATATACATACACACTGTGAATTATTACTTAAATTATAGCTGTTTGACAATACAAAATGCACTCAATGTAACCAATACTACATCAGGTAGTATTAAACTTGGCCTTAAACAGGTGCTTTCAACAATCAGTGACAAAAATGGATGGATAATCAGCTTTACCAAACAGAAACAGTTTAAAGAAAAGTCCAGCGAGGAAGAAATACAAGAAGGCAGGCTCAAAAGGAAAACTTCTAAATCCACTGAACTTAGATATTTACCTTGACTCTGCACCAGATGAAGGATCTTTGAGGTAACATATCTGGCATTGTCTGCTTCTCCTAGTACAGAGTCCACATTTATCTTCTCCAGCTGTGACAGCAGAGACATAGTCCGAGAACTGGTAGAAACACTGTAAGAAAAATTTTTTTACATTCATTTTTCCATCTAGATCAGGAAAAAGCCCACTAGCAACAGAAATCCCACGTCAGAGTAAGGGGAGTGGCTAGTTCACCTTCATATTTGATCTCAATTGGAAAGTAGTCTTAATTCTCCTTAATTCTGGCAAATTTACAGATTTTGCAAAGCCTGCATTGCAACAGACTAATTACATATAAAACAGCAACTCCAAGAGCAACTGTGAACAGAAAATTGGTTGCAGCAAATAAAATCCAGATATAGGTACAAATGTTATTTATCTTTGTCGATTGGAGTAACTTATATTTAATACAGTTTATGATAAGTGCCAGGACACGGTATCAAACCTGCCATTCAAGGAAAAACTGGCTACAAACAGTACCAAAGACTGTTTGTCTTACAGGCTTGTGTTTCAGAAGTGAAAGAAAAGATTATCATTCATGAAGCAGGCAAAGTAACATTCCCCAGCTGAACAAAGAGAACATCATTTTGAAGAAAAAAACTTTGGAAGTTATCATCATCAGAGTTTGTGTTCATTTTGAACACAAGGGTATTTTGGGCTTGACATCATAAAATTGCCTTGAAAATGTATTTTAATATAAGAAACAATTTCAAACCAGCCATTCATATAGATAAGTAGATTACAGAGAAAGAACGAATGTAAATATTTATAGTATTCAAAATAGCCTAGAAATTGTTTTACTTGCTCTCCAGTTTTAGATCATAACAATTATTCAAAACAGTTTTGAGATTCACATTCCCACATGAAAGTAATTTTTGGCAAATGTTTAACATTTGAACTACAGTCATGTAATTAACTGCAGGAAATTATGATTTCCAAGGATTAATTATCTTGACTTTTCACTTTTGTAACACTGGAGTCCTGCAATAAGCAACAATAATTCATTTTACACATATACTGGTCTACCTGCAATAAAACTAAAGTTATATACTTTAGTTATATAAATACTGTCAGTTTTGTTTATTACAACGAGGAATTATTACTCCTTGATTTGTGCTTTACATCTGTAAAAAGGTTTCACACTTACAGTTAAGTCTGCTAAAATAATTAGTTTGTATGTGGACAAAAATGTTAAAAATCAAGGGAAAAAGGTAGCTGACAGGAAAGGTTGTACTGTCATGAAAGCAAATGGATATAACAGCTGCTGTGGAAACCACTTCCACCACTTTCATTTTTCCACACTGATATCTACATGAGAAGCATAACCAAAAAACAATTTCAGATTACAGATGATTCTTACAAGCTGTTAACATCAGTAATAAGATATGGTTATACTAATTATAAAGCTAAAATCAAAATAATTTTATATTATAAAGTATATCACCTTCTCAGTTATTTGCTAGACTTTTAAATAAAAGTATTTTTTTTGATCTAAAATCTGGTTTGGTTGCTGAAATATTATTTTCCTTGTATAAGTAAAGCATAATCCCTCCAATCCTTTCTCATCATCCAAAACCAGGCTGAATAGTGTAAACCCATTATTATTTGCATAAGCTTTTTTCTGTTTAATTCTACTCTTCCATTTATCCATTGAACTTGAAATACTCCAAAATAATCCCAAGATTTTAATGAAATCCACTAGCTCTGTTGATCTGGTACACAAACTGACAAACTTCCAAAGGATGTTGTTATCTTCACCAGCTCCACAATCAAAACAAAAATTCATCCAACCCACATATAAGCCAACATGTAAGAGAACTGCTTGCTTTGATTTGTGTGTGTGTGTGTGTGTGTATGTGTGTGTGTATGCATATAATTTCCATTGTAGCATATCATTGGTCTCACAATGAAATACATGTAGTTTGAAAGCTGGAAACAGCTCAAAGCAAAGATAATCCTTAGAAACAAGCAAGAAAAGAAAATCTAAGTTTTTGTAAAGACAAAACTCAATTATGGATATTAAAATTTCAGAGCAAACCTGATTTTTGACTGCTGTGGCCTACAAAAATCAAGCAACACTGGCACATGCAAGTAATATACTCTGTACAGAAAGTTAGCATCTAACTTAATTTCTCCATACTTACCAAAAGCTTTAAAAGATTTAGAAAGGTAAGCCATTCTCACTACTGGGTGGTATAACAATTTAAGTCCTAAGATTCAGGGGTATAATCTCCTCCTGAGGCCAGAGCTTCTATCAAGAGCAATAAGCACTCATTGTAGCAGTTAAAGAGATATCTTTAAAATTGGTTTAGGCTATTCATCTTGCAAGAAGTCCTCTAACAGAAATACAGCCAAATAAACTTCATGTCTTCAGCATACCCAATAAAGCGTTCTTTAAAAATAACACCAGCCCAGAATCTATGCTGAAATATAGAGTCCTGACTTCCCCTTAGCTATGACTAAGTTTTCTTCTTAAAACAAGAATTGTACTCTTATTTATTAATAGTCTACACTAACATACATAGTGGTTGTAAAACTGCAACAGCTTGCAATCTCTGCACAGTGTATCAAAAAGGCTGTAGGACAGGAATTACGGCAGCCAGTCTAACTTACTGTGCTCCTGTACGTAACACTGCTGTGACGACCCATTTGACCTATGAACAAAATGCACGCCCAGTTTGCAATGGGACTCCTTCTGATATTTGTAATGCAAATACACAAAAAAAAATTTTGACCAACAAACCATTCAGAATCCAATCTAGAAGATAGTTCTCCAAAACAGAAAGGCATTATAGAATTCAGTATTTTTAATCCAACAGCTAGGTAAACCAAGGAAGTAGTCAGAATGGCACACTAAAAACTGTATCCTGTCAGAGCTACATTTCCTCTTAAGCTGCTGACACTGCAGAACCTCACATGAATACTCTGAACACTGTGGCCAGCCTTTCGTACAAGACTTGTTTTCCCACAATGTGAAGAAACCCTTGTTGTTACTACAGGAGACATTTTTCACCCCAGCCTTTCTAAAGCTCTCTCACAAGAGCACTCTGCAGTCACTGAGGGTTAGTTACATAGAGTCTCTACTATCTTCAGTTACGAAAATCATGATTAAGGAGCACCAGAAGAAACTTCATAAGGTCACCTAAACTCTTCTCTTCAGAGTTGGATGAAGATCACAGCTGCTCTTCCTGACAGCTCAACCAGTCCTTAAAAGCCTACAAAAATGGTGATTCAATAACCAAAGGCAACTTTGTATCCCTTCATTTCAAAGTTTTTCCACCCTGCAGTTCAATCTTATAATTTCTGCCTCTCCTCACTACAAATGTGACTGTCCCCTGTCCATTCCAGCAGTGTAACTCTCTAAGCATGGTACCTTGCATACATTTCCATCAAATATTCTTAACCATTTTCTGCATTTCACAAGAGTATATTTAAATCATTTGGTCCTCCACTATTTTTGCAGAGATTTCCAGCTTCAAGTTGTCTGTAATTTTAACAAGAACTCTTTCTTCTTTTTCAGATCATTAGTCAAAGCTCAAAATATTTTCAGTCATTAACTGTAACCAGAACCAGAAAGAGAAAGCAAGAGCACACCCAAAAAGAAACTGTGCTCCATTTCCTTCTGATTTGACAGCCATTGGCTACCACTGCTCTGGTATCCACTCAGTGCTCTACTCCAGAGCACTTGGACAGAGCACTTGCCTTAGCTTACCGATGGCAATCACATGCAGTGGTTATTTTAGTAAAGCTTTGACCATGTGTCATATTTTAATGCCACTTCACTGCTCATGAGACCTGTTACTCTCTGACACATGAAAATTCAGATGTATTTTCAAGAACAACTCAAACCACCTTTGGCTGTTCACAGCCTCACCCATTTGGTTAACTCTTCCAGGATCCTTCTGTGCAAAGAGGAGAAGACGGACGACTTATAGCTACTGCTCCCTGACTCCCACAGACACAACCACTAGGTTTGCCATCTGTTCTTCACTATTTAACCTAAATCTCATGAGTTCTGAAGACAATCAATAATTATTATTCTGGGATGGATTTACGCTTTATTTAAGCATCCTGAAGGGAAGTTTACCAGGTTTACTTGATCCCATAGACTGCATATCTCCATAGACAGGAAACCTTTCTCCATCCCATGCTCAAACACTGCAGCTCAAAACACCCCTTACATCACCATCTAACTTGCAGAAAGGAAGCATGAACAAGCTTGCCGTCATCTCAACTGTTGCCAAAGCATACAGCTTGACTCTAGCTAACGAGAAAGCTTTGTGGATTTCCTCCTTCTCTGGTTAGGAAAGCTATGAGTAGATATAGAAGAAGGAACTGCCCAGACAGTGAGGAACACAGGACTTCAGGGATTTACGTTTGAAAGAGAAGTCCCTCAACAAGAAAATATTTTCTCAAAGAAAGTTCCCTCGACTGCAGGGACATTTCTTCCAGTTCCACGAACTCCCAAAAGGTTTAAGCATCCTTAATGTGATTATGAAGAAGTGCTAGATTCACAAATCTCCATTACTCACTTTCGCTACACAAATGCTAAAAAAACATCATCACATCTTTCTAAGTGTCTGCTCACGATGAGAAAGATCGATCTAATGACTGTCATGGCAGCTTATAAAAATTCAGTTATCTTAGAATGGTTTTCAGCTATTCATCTTGCAAGAAGCCTTCCAAAAGGTAATAGTCAAATGAAGGAAGTCATCAGAAACCTTCAGTTCCCTAATTGTACCTTCTTCTTCTGAAACTGCTGTTTGCAGTCAGCCAGCGCACTGACGTATCCAGGGAGCGTCTTCTTCCCCAAAGAAACAGGTCTTCTGTGGTTCAGCATGTTATAGTGAGCCTTTAAATAACTATTTTAAAGTAGGCAGGCTTCTCATGAGTTTGTTTTCATTTTATTCCAATGCAGACCATTTCCAAATATCTTTTTTTCTCAACCACCTCTACAGTTATCAAATAATCTTTAGAGAGCTGATACTTTTGATTAGTTCACAGCTATCTCTGTGCAATAAATTGACCATAATTTATTCATAACATAGGGAACAACTGTTTTGAATTGCAGGGATGGAAACTTTCATTTTAACTCAATAACTAAAGAAGAATAAATGGCACTTAAGCAGCCACTTTGCAAAAATCTAATATTCTTTGTGATAGTATACTTTATGTATTATAGTAAGTAGTATTTCGAAGAATACTCACTGCCGACGGAGAGTTTGACTTTGCTTATCATAATGCCTACGGAAAATACTGCAAGTAGAAAACATAACAGTTTCTTTACTATTTCTTTTGATCCATCTCTCACACAAACAGGAACAACCCGTCTCTGATACTAAGCTGTTCCACTGTTAGAGTCAGCAAAAGCAAAGATGATTTTACATGCAAGCATTTAAATTCAAATTTTAAATTCATCCAAGATATAAAATTAATCCACAACACAGCATACCCTTCATGTGAACTCATCCACTCATTTAGAAAATAATCGGTATTTCAGAGAACTAAGACTGAAGCCAAAATTCCCTATTTTACCGCCTTAGAATTTTTTTTTTAAATCTGATTAGGCGGTTTAACAAGGTGGTTTAACCTGTGCTAGCTTAAGAAAAGACTAAGACTGAAAGCCTTTCAATAGTACCCTGATGCTTAATAGACAGGATGCCTTCCATAGATAATCTCATAACTTTTTCAAGTATTTGCTAAAAAGAATTATCATGAAAATAACAAATACAACTTTTCAACTCTTGGACTCTTCTGTAATCTCACTCTTGTTTGTCCTAGCTGTGTGTTGGATTGCAAGATTGTTGGAGAATGATATAGATCTTATGACAAATTCATGGCTTCTTATACAGTATTAGAAACTTGTCGTTTAATTCCTTCAGTAGAAACCGGTTTATTTTTTGCCAATATTTACATGAAATGGTTAAATTGTTAATTGTTTCAATGAAATTTAATGTGTATTTTATATTTTAATATGTCTAATTACCTGAAAATTTTCAATTTAAGTTATTTATTAAATGTGAAGCTACTTTATGCTAATCAGTATTGACTCCCTCAGTGTTTCAGGACATCAGCTTACACATTTTCACTAAGGACCATAATGTGTACTTTATTTATCTTATTATTAAGATATAGATTGCTTTTTCACAAATCTCAAATAGCTTTATGTTAAGAAGTCACTATATTTTTAAATTTACCTTTTTTCAGATGAAGTTTTTGCTTTGTTCATATCGAAAACCTGATTCTTCAAATCACCATCTCCAATAACCTGGAAGATATTAAACAACTACAAATTATCAACATCTTTTGTTCTTTAGTGATGAAATGCTACCACCATATTGGATGTGTCTACACTAGAAATGTTAGGTAAGTTAATTTGTATTGATTGCATTTCTCCACACTGTCACAAACTCTTCTCTCTTCAATCTATTTCATCCAGATTTTAAAATAAACCACTGCAATATAAATATGGAGTCTGATTCTGTATTCAGAATTCAGTCCTACCAAGCTCAGAGCACCTGATTATAATAAACCAGAAATTTATGTTACTTAACAGACATTATTTTCATGCTCATGACAGAATTTTAACAAACAAAGCTTTTGCTGAAGTCAGTAAACATGCTTCTTTAAACTTACTTGACAATGTTGTGAGATGCCACAACACACTTATTTCTGACTGCCAAATCATGTATCTATAGGATAACTAGGACTACAGGCACAGCAAGAAACATGGAGTGTTTGGTGTTCTTATTTAAGCAAGACCTGAATACATTTCTTGGACAGAAACCATTTCGTGCTAAGGACTCAATTTTCCTATCCTTTTAAGGACATAGTGTCCTCAGGGTACACTGCTTCCTCAAACGGTGCCTCCAAGCAATTAAGGTTGCAGCCCACAGGACCATTAACGCAACCTCAGTACTTCCATTTGATATCTAACATGAATGACACATACATCCACTGTGAAAAAAAAATCCAGTGTCCTCAAAGGGCACAGTGGTTAGTTTTAAGGTAGAAGACAGAGTAAAGGGAAAAAAGGGATGTTCAAAGATATGGGTGGTGGGAATGAAGAAGATAAAGCACTGCTTCTCTTGGGAAATGCAGGCAAGAAATTCAGTTCAAGCACACACACACACAGAGCTCCCCCAAAAAGAAATCTGTAAGACTTCTCAAAAATCCTTCAGCACATGTAATAATAATGTTTTTATTACTGGTAAATTCCACTCTGCAATTGCTAAAAGTCTAATGCAGATGTAAGTAGGAAGCAAGCCTATTTCCAGACTTACCTGAAAGCAAAATCCTTTCCCAGCAGTCAGGAAGCAAATGCTCAACTTCTCACAACAATTCCAGCTTGACTCAAGTTAATAGGTGTCCTAGATTTGTCCAAGTACCCTTCAAGTGTAAACTATCTTGACTTCCTTTAAAGAAAATGGTTACAAGAAAATAGCTGTGTTGACCACAATGCAGACAATTTCACAAATTCTAAAGTCTGTATTATTTGAACCAGGTTCCAGGTCTTACCGGGGGGGAAAATACTAGATTCTTGAATTCAAGTAGCCAAGTGCTGTTTTGCTCGCAGCGTTGACCCGCTGTCAGACAGATGATGAACAGTCTGCCAGTGCTAATAGTGTCTACATATTATAGTGTGCAGAACTGCTGTACAAGTGGAGCCAGCTACAGAGCCGAATGATCTTGAACTGCAAGGTCTTAATTCGTTTTGCTCTAAATTCACGACAAAGTATTTCAGTAAGCACTAACATGCAAATGCTCCAACTCAAGGGGAAAAGGCAAACAGGTAAGAAAAAGCACAAGAATCTCTGCAAAAAAAACCCCAAACAACCCCAAACCCAAACTACAATACAACAGTGAGAAGGAGCAGGGAGAAAAAGAAAAGAGAAATGCATGTATCAGTAATCCAGAGAGTTGTGGTGGAATATTTATGTATACTAAAGTAACAAAATCTAACATTTTACTAGGTGATGCAAAAAAGCCACTTCCAAACTATTTAAAAACTTCTAGTATTGTGTTTATTTTGAATAGAGGATTGATAGAAAGGTAAAGGCAGCAGGTGCATGAGTCTCTATTTAAACATACTTTTTAAACACATTTAATGCCACTTGCCTGCCAGTGGTAGACAGCAGAGGGTAAATGAGCATCAGTTCTTCTGCATTTAAAAGACCAACAACAACAATTAAAAAAAGAAAGTCTCAAGTTGGAGGGAAACAGAGAAGAGTAGGAAATGTTTATTACTTAAACTCAAGTTGATATATGCTGGATTCTGTGCAATCTCCCTCTGCCTTTTCACTTTGTCTATGGAACATTATCCCCTTCATCCTCCCACTTGCACAGGGCAAACAGGCAGCTTCTTCATAGGAAATTTCTCCAGACAGGGAAAGTTCCAAATCAGAAAGCTGCACTCATTGTGATAATGCTACTAAGAGAAATTAAATGGACTGCAAGAAGTTCTGTATAATTTTCACCTTTTCCTTTTTTCCCCAGAAAAACAAAGATATGCCTTATGTGACATATTTTTGCCTCACTCTTAAGTGAATGTTTTGTCACTGAGCCACTGACTCACCTTCTCCACGGATCCACCTTTTCAGCCCTATGAAACTTTGCCCCTCACAGGTAAAGCTTGTGCAAAAGGGCAGAGGATATCCCCTGATATTTACCTTTCATGTACGTTTTGGCATGTACGTAAATGTAACAGAGTAACATGGAACCCAGACTCCTACTTCTTGGCTAAATACTCTAACAACAAAGCTACTGCACAAAATGACAAGCACTATCACAAAGCTATTTTCTTTTGCTCAAAGCAATGGCTGAAGAAACAAACTGGCACCATTTCATTCAGACCTCACATTCAGGCGTGTCTACCAGGCACTACTGGGAGTGCCTGTTAGACTACAGAGGACTCGTAAGGACACCATCTTCCTGAATACTAAGTTGATTTATATGCACTACAAGAACACCAACATGCTCAGCCTCTCCAAGCCAGCAATAATTCTGGCCAGATCTTCTAAGAAGATTCAGAGGAAATTTTACTGACACAAGCTAGGTAGTGACTTGCATGGAGTTGAAAAGGGGAATTAACAATTCTGGTACTGTGCTCTTAATGCTCATACTAATACCAAGCTGCTAGCACAGATGACCTGACCTCAAGGCTTCTGTAAGAAAACATTAAAAGGATTATGACCAGGGTCACAGAGTCCAGATGTTTCTATCTTCTGTAAACTGCCTCAGCGCCAGTTCTTCTCATGTGGATGAAGAAACTTCTAGATTTCGGCTTTTCTTTGCCAACTGCCAGGTTTGATGTTTCCCCCCTTACTGCAAGCCCTGAAGATCACGCATCAACTACTCACGATGTTTCCTGTCCAAACTCTTCACTAGGGACATCAAACAAAGCCCTCTTTTGCCCTGATCTCACCTATCTGCATCTGATGCACAGTCCAAACTGGCTCCAGAAAGGACTGTCTCATTCCCATTTTAGGCATTCATTTACTTGTGTGATCCTAAATCCACTTCTTTGGGGGAAGAGAAACGTAAAATGCCATCTGTTTCAAAAAATAAGCAAATAAATAAAATTTCCCCTCACTGAAATCAGGCCAGTGCCTGTCCCACTTCCCTTGTTTGTCTTTTCTCTTTAGAGGAATCCCTTTTCATTTTCACACAAATATCAGGAACTTCATGTCACGGTACAAAGCCACCTAATAATCAAATTTACTCTCCATCATCTATCTAATAATGGAAAGAGAGAATTAACAAAAAGCAAATGCTACTAACCAAATACTTCGTATGCACTGTCACATAGCTCTTCTTGCATCTTCTTTAAGATTCTGCTATTTACACTGATGCATGTATTTCAGGGGAAAGTGGGTATACCTCTTATTTATTGCAAGTCATGCAGGTGGATTTCTACATGCTCTCAACAGCCATCTTTAAATAAAACTGAAGAAATCAAATTAAACTCAGTACAGTAATGCATGGCACAACTGCACCAGAACCTGCAGTTAAGTGTATTCACTGTAAATTGTTTTCCATTTTATCTCCCACTAATCACTAATGGACAGTAAAGAAGGCAGAAACAAAATGAAACTCCAATCCTTACTCTAACTTATAATAAGAAAAAAAATCAGTTACCATTACAAAATGTAAGTGCTGAGCACTTTCATTGTCATTTTGATAACATCATATCTGAAAGAAATTATCATATGTTAAACACACAGTAACCTCACATCTGAGGCTCAAAACTTTTATTTTAACCAACAGCAGCTCTGGGTTTTTATCTTTTTTTCCCTTTTCTCTTTTTTCACTGAAATTGGAAGGTTTTTTATATATACATCTAAAATAGGTATCTATATATATTTAAAATATATATTTATACATGTTTCCAAACAACGGCCATGGAAGACAAATCTACCAGTACCCGGCAAGCTCATGGTAAGCAAAGGAAGCAGTACTAGTCAGGGCAAAATGACTCTGTCACAAAAACGGATGTGCTCAGAAGCAACACGTACAGAGCATGCCGTATAAAGCCTACCTCTTGAGACCACGGAGGCTAAAAAGCCCCCAGTTTTCATGCTAAAATTCTGCTATTAGAACTCTCTCTTAGGGAAAACAAAGATAATCCCTCTACAACTGAAGCTGGAAGACATTCTGAGTTTACATGAACAGAATTCACATGCTTCAATCGACCAAAATACTTTAACGTGGAACATGCCTATCTTGAAAGGATAAGTGCAACTAAAACAAAATTCTGAAGTATCTTTGTAGTTTATTTTCTTAATCCCGCTCCTGCAAAAAAACCCCACAAAACAAACCAAAACCACACACAAGAAAAACAAAACAACAAAAAACCAGAAAATAAACTCCTTAAAAAACCCAGAGACCTCTGAAATTTACCCTGGTTAATACTAGGACTTTCCTGTGAAGTACTTGATAACTACACTGCAATGACGACAGTGCTTTTCATCACATGAAAATAGAAAAATCAAACTCAAGTATGGATAGGCACAGTTTGCTATTAAATCTGTTCTACTTCCACTATATTCTATTTTCTGTGTTTTCATGTTCCAGGAATTAATTTTCTTAACTAATATACTTTGTATAGAAAGAAAGGCCTATTTCTTGAGTCTGCTCACTATATAGTAATATAAGATATTTTATAATAAGTTGCAAAAACGACATATCAAATCATATTTCTGAAGAGACAAAACAAAGCTTTGGTTTTATTGTGTATATCTAGCATAATAAGTTTGTAAAACCTCTAAGATTGTTCATCTATGTGTATTTCCATGTTTTGTTTTGTATTCAAAGCTAGGCACATCCCAAAGTATTTTCAAAGCCAGAGCTCAGACTTCACTTATGCTCATCACGGAGTTATTGATTTGAAAGGTTAAAAAAAGTAATCATGAACAAGTGCACAGCAAATAAGTAATTTCTTTGCTGTGTACTTATTTATCAGATAGTGGAAACAAGTATCTCAGCAAAATCTTTACAAACGCTACAGTATTAAAAAAACTCCACACAGTATGCAAAAAAGGAAGGAATACAAAAGTTCAGAAGACAGAATTGTGTCAAAAAGCAATGAATTAAAAAATTAAATAGAGGAACCCTAGCTATGAACTGAGAAAACATGTATAAATTAAAATTTCATAAATACTAGGTATGTAAAAAGCTAAATCAAAACCTTCCACTAGATCAGGTGATTGCATTCTGGGGTACGCTTCCAAAAGACACTTCTATCCCCCACAGAAGTACCACAGAAGACCCGCAAGGTCACCCCCAGCCTCAGTGCAGATTGAACCATAAGCAAACTGACCTTTGATAGTACATCACTTCACATACCCCAAAGTCTCAGCAGCTGTTCATAGGTCAAAATACTATTTTTCAAGACACTGAAAAAGTCTGTTTAAACACAACCGTATAAAAAGACTACTGCATTCTTTGTGCTCTAGGCAGTCTTAATTCCAAAATAATACTTGTGGTTTACTCTTTTAAACATAGAAGTAAATTGTTTGCAGGAACAGACTATTTACCTAAGCAAATATACACTTGTAGGAATAGGCCCTGTGTTCAAAATTTAGGTTGAGCAGCAACATGTGACAGCAAAAGTCACAGTCTCAGCACCAAAAAGCAAACTACCCAGAATGCTTGTAGAGAGCAGGTCAACACCGTGATAACCAGCATCCTTAATATGGCAAAACCCCACAATATCCCTGCACAGTATGGAAAACTGCAGTATGTTACTTGAGATTACACAAGAAACATTCACCAGGGTAGCACTGTACTCTTCCTTTGGCAGCAGTAAGAACTGGCCACTGCTATCAGTACTGCCCTCACCATCTCATCCTCTTGTACGATAAGGAGGACTGCCCTTTTGCAAAGCGCTTAGAAATTATACATTAAATAACCCCTCTGGCCAGTTAATAATTTACGCATTTACACATGACATATTGTTTCCCAATTCAGTACCCCAAGTGACAACTTCCACAAGTATTTTTTGAAAACTCTTTTTTTGACAGAAAACGCTTCTATTTTAAAGCCATACAAACTAGCAAAGTTATTGGATGTGAAAAATGTCATTAATAAAAACATGAGACCTAATGTTAGATTAAAACTCTCACAGACTATTTTGAGATGCCACAGTTATTTGTACAAACTGCTTCATATCCTGAAAGCTCAATCCACATCACAATACATAAAAATTTTGGTTATCTGTAATGAAACTTTAACCTCTAGTGATTGAAAACCTGGGGAAATCCTTCAAGATTCACAACTAAGTTTCAAGTTGGCAAATCCTACATTCTACTCAGTCACAATCTAGCAAACAGAACACATATACATAAAGAGTTGTAACTAACGTGGCTGAACTAAGTTCCTGAACATTTTTCTACAAGCCCTGGGAAACAAAGATTTCCCACCCCATCCCCAACTTTACTTTGTGGAAGTCTCATAGGAATTAAAGTCCTAGTCAATAGCCCAGACACAGACAATTTTCAGGACCAACTGTTTGTTAAATTAAATTAAAATTGTAAATTAGGACTGAATGACTTCGAGTACACACTAAACAGTTCTCTTCCTCATACTTTAATCTGCAGCAGTACAAAAAGCTTTCAGTGTCATCAAAAAATGATAATGTACCTAAAGGTACATTAAAAGTATTTCTTCCATAAGAAAGAATTTGTTCTAGATACTAGAAAAACCAGAGATACTTTTCTTCCAGATGCAACTGTAAGACTTCATGTGGAAATGGTAGAAAAAAAATCCTTTATCTAATGACTAAAGCTAATCAACTCCTCTAAATAGAAAAATAATCTTACATTTTTGGTGGAAAAGAGTCTAAATTTCAAATTCAAAATAAAATGAAAATGTTAACAACCTTTACTAGTCAAAGAAAAACCAGTTCTGAAAATCAGCTACTGCCTTTTCCTCGTACCCTTGGCTATAAATATTTATAGTAGGAAACAAAAGTCAGGTGATTAGTTTATCCATTGCTGCATTACAGCAAAATGCTGACTTTTTGACATGACTAGTATATAATCAGACTTTCAAAATTATATACATAAAGCTTCACAGAAGACTGAAGCATCAAAGACCTGTAGAGCAGCTTGCCAAGTATGTCATGCAGTCCACTTAGCTGTAAAAACAAACTCTGTAAAAACAAAACCTGCAGCCAAAAAAAAAAAAACCCTGTAAATAATAGTCATTCGCTTTAAAAACAAAACAAAACAAAACGGCAAGGAAAAAGAAGTATTTATCAGGAAAAGAGCAAAATAAGAAAACTATTTCATTTCTTGCCTGGAAAGAAGCTCCTAGAAAGTTATCAGCACAGCAAGCATAAGGTTACTCCTCAAGACACGACAAACTTGCCATCACCAGACTCACAGAGTATCACATTCAAAGCTTGCGTGATTTAAGTTGACAGAAATATTGCGAAAGTCAGCTACTCCTTGCCCAGCTGGCATAACTCTTTCATCAGGTAGAAGGTGAATGGCACAGGGAGGGAGAGGGGGGCAATAAAAATAGCCAGGAGGGAAAGGACAATCATAGCAGAAACTAAGCACTTCACTACACCAAAAATTGAACAAGAATTGTCCAGTTAACTTTCCCCAGCTCTTGGAAACGCTTCATTGATACCGTGCTAAATGTCAGAGGTTACTTCCCAGCACCTAACCCAGTGACTGCTCCTTTGGCTTATACTTTCTCAATGGCTAAGGTCAGTCTATAAAATAAATCTATAAAATCTATAAAATCTATAAAATAAATCGACCCAAACATCTAAACTTGTACTTCACCAGCTGAGTTAAAGCAAACCCTCAAGGCTGGTTTTAATCCAGAAGGAAAAAATAATAATAATTAAAAAATCTGTGGCTCCATTTGCAGATTTATCTTGTCAAATATACTTCCAGCCCCTCAACCTCATTAGTACACAAAGACACAATTACCTGACAATCCATAAAACTCTCAACAACCATTCTCACTTTCAAAAACCTTGATTTGTAGCATTCAGCTTATGAATTATATGTAAAGCAATTAAAACTGTATTGCCTACCTCCAGTACGCAAAACCCTGGACATCCTGCTTCTCATATATTGTCAGGACTTTTAAAGACGTAGTGAAAATTTGTATGTGGCTTTTAATGTATTAAGCTTTTAGGATGACAGTTTCAGACTTTCATCTCTGCAGCTGTTGTAAAATAAAGGAAGGATGTTTGGGTGCTCCTCTCCTCCCCCGGCTACTTCCAGTCTTTTATGCTTAACTGTTACAAAACTGTATTTCCAAATGTAAACCATGCTGAATCGTCCATGTATCCAGGACACACACTGAACAGCTCATAATCTTCTTGATGCTTAGCACAGGATATTGCACAGTTAAGCTGTGGACAGTGGCAGGGCTTGAAAACATATCCAGAGATACACTGCCATTACAAATCCCTACTAAGCACTCCTCCCAGCAGCTGCCTTGTTCAGCACTCTCACACTCACTCCAAGAAACCTGCCTCCCTCTAAGTTTTTTAAGGAGTTTAAATACTTCAGTTACTGCAGTTACACTCCAAGGCCAGGGTGACTTGAGCAGCATTCAGTTCTTTAGCAATCCAGACATTAGCAATTCGTATTAGAGGAGCAATCTGCTAAGGGCAAGCTGCTCGCAGATACTTGAATTCAAGAAGTTTCAACTAACATATCAAGAGCCAAAAAACAGGTGGTTCCCAGATATGTCCAGCAGAGTATCGCTATTAATTTTAAAGCCTGCGAAGTCTCTAATCATAAGATACATTGCTGACAAGTCACTGAGTGACAAGCTGAATGTCTTCCCTAGACTAAAACCAAACATGAGGTGAAACAGCAAGTTCCTTCTGTAAGCCAAGAGGACTTCAGAGAGCGTTCTCCTGAGTTTTTCTGCTCTAATTGTAGCTTCTCACACAGAATTTCAGGGAATTTGCTCCCAGCGGCAATAAAGTAACCAATATAAATTGGCTAACTGTGTGTCTTACCATCTGCTACCAAGACAACAATTTTTCACATTCAAAAGCTTCCATTTGGAAGACAATTTATGAATTTCTTGAGTATGAAAACTTACACATGAGCACTGCTATCTTCAAAACCTGAACCGAAAGCTAAACTTGAGATCAGGTATCACTTCACACAAACATAGATCAAATATCACTTCACATACTAAGACTGCTCCTTGGTTTGGGATCCTTTCCTCCCTTTTTGAAAAAAATAAAAAGAGAAACTTATATTTATGAAGCTTTAAAAAAAAGTACTTCCCTTAATTTATGCTAGCATAAAAAAAATAAAAGTACAGTAACAAAATGAGACATCAGAAACTAACAATAAAAATTTGTTCTGCCGAAATAGGGGCACGTGATAAAATTATCTTGACACTATATAGGAAGGTCTCCAGAAAAGGAGATTATCTTGCCACTCCCCAGTACAAAAAATAAAAAGATTCCAATAAAGACTTGAACTCACAATGCACATAATGAGGTATAATTTCCAGAAAAACTCTTAGGTCACAAGTATGATTTCACTGAAGGATTAACCAGAAGGTGGGGCTATCCCATCAGCACCATCCTGTCACCCATCATCATATGCAGCAGCAGCAGCAAAATACACACTGAAAGCTACCGGGAAAACAGGGAAGCCTTTTCACGAAATACAATCTATAAAGGTAGTTCACATACATATTTCTCTAAAAGAACATCATTAGTGGGAATACACACGTTGGAGAGCTAATTACCTCGTGATGGAAAAAATAAACCCACACAACCCAATACGCATATCACAAAGCTATACGGAAGTTCCGTAGTGTTTTCATACCATACAGGTACACGGAGGAATCTCATCTCTGCCTGTTAGGCACTACGGAAAGCTTACAGCTGTAACAGTAAGCTATAAAAGTTCATCCAGATCAGGATTCCTAAACATCTGACACAGCTCAGCGTCTGAAAACAGGTCTAGCTGAAGAAAAACACCTCCCCGCACCCCAATACACACCGTATTTCTCAGATTCTGTTAAGCATTTGAACGGACACCTACAGTAATACTTGCTGTGCCCGATTTCCACAACTGCAAGAAGAGGCAGGGCAAAAAAAAAATTTAAAAAATAGTAATAAACTCCTACCCAAGGAGCGTGAAGTTAACCAGACGTTCAGCAGGCTATGCCGCATGGCACATGAAGCAAGTTACTCCAGCCGCCGCGTCTTCCACGCTATACCGACGCTAGGCTATGCCGCCCGGCGGGGCCGGGGGCCGCACACCACGGCGTTGCGGGACCAGCAGGACAGGCGTCACCCGCAGCCTTTCCGCTCGGCGGAGCGTAAAACTTTTGCCGTACCTCCGCCTCGCACAGCGCGGACGAACACACACACACCCTGCGGTCACCGGCAGGATCGGCGCCGTCAAGCCACCGGCTCCACCCTCTGCCGCTGGCAGACCCGACCCCCCGGCCGGGCCTCGAACGCAGGCACCGCTCCTACCGCAGGCCCCGTCACCATCCCCGCAGGTGGGAACGCGCAGGGCAGGGCGCGGCTCCCGGAGATAGCGGCCGTGGCCGTGCGGGCCCACGCATAGCCGCTGCTCCCCGACAGGGACGGGCCCGCCGCCCGGCGTGCGGGAGCCGACACAGGGGACCCTCGGTGCACCGGCCGGGCCCCCGCCCCGGCCCACCTCGCCTCAGTACCGGCCCCTCCCCCCGGGCGCCTCGCCCCGCCCGGCCCTGCCCCCGCTGCGGCCCGTCCCGCGCTGCCGAGAGCGGCAGCCGCCCGCGGGGCTTCACCTTTGCGGCAGCCGCCGTCCCGAGGGCCGGGGTTGCCCCGCAGCCTCCGTGGGGGACGGGCGGAGGCGGCAGGAGGGGTGCCCCTCACCCCGCGGCGCTCAGGCGGGGGCGCCGTGCCGCGCCGGGGCGGCGGCTTCGCGCTGCGCCCCCGCCGTCTTCATGCGAGCGGCGGCAGCAGGAACCTGCCCGCACCGCAACGCGTCACTGTCCGCCCCCCCCCCCCCCCCCCCGCCCCGCCGCGCCCCGGCCTCGCGCAGGCGCCCCGCGCCGCCGCCGCCGCCGGGGGGAGCTTGGTGCCCGGCCTGTGTGGCACCGCCGCCGCAGGCAGAGCTGCGGAGCCGGCGTCTGCTGGCGGCGGCGGCGCCGGAGAAGGCTGCCAGGGGAAGCCGGGAGGGTCTTCAGCTGGCCGCGGGCTGCCTTCTCCCGCCCGCTTCAGATGCGGTGCTGCCGCACGCAGGCCTTCCCCGCGGCCAGGGAGGCGCCTCGCCGGTGGCCAGGGCCGGGTGGCGAAGGAGGGTACGGGCTGCCTCGGGCAGCGGCTGCACGAACCGGGCGGCGTGTGGGAATCATACGGTGCGAGACCAGCATGACAAGTCGCGTCAATCTGCCTCGCCGGTAGCGTCACCTTTTATACCGGCCGCTGGCACCTGAGCGCTTCCCCGTGGGCAGCGGGGCTTTCACCCCCGCTTTTCTGGCAGGTAAGTACTCACAACTGCAGGGAGGCCAGAGAGCCCTACTGCCTAGGGCACCGAGGGAGCACCGAAGCAAGTAAGAAAATTCAGATTAGTGACTTGTAAAAGCCAAAGGCTTCATTTGCCCCACCCTTTTCCCTCCAAATCTTTTCAAAAGGGAAATAATACTTCATACATTTTATGGCAAATCAACCTCTACGTGCCCAGTTTGAGCCACTCAGTATCACTGATGACTTCCGAAAGTGAGCAATTTAATCTCCCTCCCTGAGACTCTTCAATCTGTAACAACCAAGGAGTAACTTCTTCATGAAGTTCCTCAAATGAATAGAAACTGCTAAGAATTCCAAGGTCTGCTCTTTATACTGATGATTTACAAAACTTACAAAGGAGAAGCAGCCCCTTAATGAAGGCTGGCAAACAAATCCAGTTCAAATCTCATTTCTACCAATGACAAAGCACAATCCCTAACAGAAATACGCAAGGATCATTTCTCAACAATATTGTGTAACTGTGGAATTGCCCGTTCTAATTCTTAATCAAAGCAGATTTCACGTCCCTTGTATTCATCTTGCCTTTCAAAATACATACACCTGGCTACAGCACTTGCAACTACTCTCTCACAGGCCGTAATTTATTCCCCTCAGAAAGACAGGAACAAAGATACCCAAGTTTTCTACTGTCTCGGAAGCGGCTGTGTGGTTGGGTGACAGCTGGTAAGTCTTCCTTAGGGCTGATTCACCTGAAGAAATGTTTACACTTACTGCTTGTTACTCTTTTAACACAGGTGGTGTTACAGTGTTAGAAAGGTTAAGTTCTGCTTATCATCCATGCAACGGTCCACAGATGATCTGCGCAGAGAACATACACATCTGTACCTTCCAAAGACAGAACAAAGCTGCTTTACTGGCAAGTCAGCAGAAACTGCGCAAGTCAGGAGCATGGGACTACTGTTGCATAGCTGCGACAGATGGGAGATACCGGTCCTCCTACCTGGGCCTGGTTAAATACAGTGTGTCTAGCTAATTAGCATGAGCTAATTTCTATCCATTAAATCAGGAAAGTCAACTAGAACTCTGGTGGAGTTAATTCAAGTTTAAAGTGGTAGAACACATTCTTTTAGTCTATTATGATATAATTTATGCATAAATGTTTGATTACACTTTAAGTCCCCTTCCCACCATATTAACATGAATGGACAGGACAGTTTAAGACATACAAACAGTCATCCTTGATTTTATTATTCACTTGGTCTTTCTCCAGCTAATTATTCAACATTAATTATGCTTCCTAGAACCTATGGGTGACAATCAAAAAATACATGTGTTTGGAAGGAGATTCCTCCCTCTCCTACCCTACAGATTTCTCCAGTCACCTAGCCTGAATGAGAAGAATGCAGAGAATCAGAATGCAGGAATTTACCAGCACACTGGCAACAGGTAGGAACAGTCTCACCTGTTCCATAACAGCGGTCACACTAGATGACAATTAAGAGAGAATACTTTAAACTCTGTGAAGTTCTATTCATGGAATTATTTTAAATGCCTAAGTTTGTCTAAAGCAAAGCAGAATATGTGGAATAAACTCAAGTATGACTCAGGCAAAGCTAAAAATAGTGTCAGGCAGGCTCTGGCAAGTAAAGAGCAAATAAGGGGGGTGTAGATAAAAATCTCTCAAATTTTTTAAAGCTGAAGTCAAAGTCAGTTTAAATTAGTTAAAAATATTTTTAAACAGCCTTGTACATGATCTGGCACATAACAAAAATAAGTCAGTTAAAAATATGAGAATTCTCTACTAAAGAAAGAAGACACAGCCATAGATCAAATTAATTTAAGACTGGGAAAAGTATAATTTCATTTAAGAAAAAAAAAGTGATAGTAACATGCCTAATACAAATACTTGTGTGGGTTACTGATACCCATTAACTTTTCTCACCACTAATGTAAACATAGAATGCAGAAAAGTGTTTGTTTGGCTGGGTTTACGTTTTTTTTGGGAGGGACTGCATTTATCTTAATTATTTCACCCAAAATATTGTTCTGTGCAGAACTATTTACTAGCAAAAGATCTGTTTATAGGAAGTTGAAGGTCATTGATTGAATGAACCTAGATTATTATTGTTTTTTTAGCAGATAAAGTGATTCCAAGTTTTGGATTTATTTCTACAGAGAACAAGTTTACCTTTAGAAAACTTTACTCTGCTGTACAAATGCAGTAGCAGGCCACTGCTGTTCTTATTTACATAGAAACTCTTACTGATTCTGATGCAGTTTACTTATATGAGACTGCAGGAATCTGCCCTAGCTTGTTTTGTCTTCAAACACATTACTGTGTGCAAAAGTGAATAATTTATCCACTGAATCCTTTGTAAAGACATACTTAAAAATCATGTTGAACAGTATATAATTCTAAGTATTTATCTGATGCTATGAAGTTAATGTAATGGTCCATTATTCTTTTGATTTTACAAAATTATACATTTCAAGTAAAATATCTTAACAAGCACACAAGACTATTGCAAACAATTAACATTTTATTTAGCCAGAGAAAATCATAGATCTGTGGTGTTTTGGAAATAAGGTGATGGAAAATTATATTGCCATTAAATGAAAGCTTGATGGGGAGCCAGGCACTCTTCTCTGAAAATAGCAGTAACAGTAAATACTGCCTTGTAGAGCAGAATGGCTTCCAGACAAAATTAGGTCTCTGATTTTGGTATTTGTAGGTAATTCAGTCATAGGAATATACTTAACAGGACAATCCAAGCACTTAGGAAAAAAATAACAAAGATATGTCAATCTATACACAACATAGAAAGGCAAGAACATCAGAGGTGTCCAGCATCATAAGCTAAAAAGGCAGCTTATGTTTACACAAATCACATTCATTTAGTATTTTTGACAAGGCAATACAAGCAATTAATCGAGCAACAGATTGCTGACATGTATGCAGAGGCACATGTTTTCAGGCTCCCCACTCCCAACTGCATATTTACAGTCTTAAATCAACATTAACTACTATGTAAGCAGTACAGTATGACTTCCAGGATCAAACCATACAGCTAAAATAATCACAAATAATTTTAAAATTTAATGGTTGTCCTCTCTGGGAGTAGGAAAAGCAAGGAGAATAAGAAAAAGCCCTTCAAAATGCTTTTAATGGGTAGAAATGTGTAAGTATTATTAGATGCTATCCTCTTCCTTTGTAATCATCATCTGCCTATTCATTGCTTCCTATTAAATCTTAACCTGTACTAGTTATATCTGCCTTGCCTGTTTCTATACACTTATGTACTGAACATATCCAGTCAGTTCTACATAATGAACATGGCTAGCAGCTCTCCTTAACTCTGAAACAATCACTCCCTCATATGAAAGCCAACATTTGTCTCTACATACACACTGGAGAATTTGGTTTTGGCTTGTTATCTCTAGATACGTCATTCCTCCCTAACCAGTAGAACACTTGGTACTTTTCCAACATAGCCTCTGCTCTTTTTCACCTTTGAGAGGATCTTTTGTGCTCTGTTACTTTTGTATTTCAATGCATACAAAAGCATTTCAGTTCAATTTCACATCTGTGGTTCACTCAGCTACTCTTGCTTTTATAATACTACAAATTAAATAACCCATTAATATTCTTTGAGCAGAGTAATTCAGAATATATAGAGTTGTACCCTTATGGGTATTTTCGCCTAAGTGTTCAGGGCAGGAAGCGGACAAATTTCTGAAGAGATGCACCATCTTTCAAAGGCCCCATACCAAGCCAGCCACTTTTTTCCATATGCCTACTGACAATCATATTTAATTTATATATGCAGGATATTAAGAGGAAAAAAACCAACCAAACCAAGCGTGAATCTTGTTTCTGTCAAACAAGACCCTCCATACTCACAGTTAAAGAATTTATGCACATAATTTGTACACTGAGGGCAATATGTCGCTACTTCTTCATATCCTGACTACCATCATAGGTATTTTTAGTTATATCAGTGCACCAGATTTTGATACCTTATATTAGGACAAAGCTGTCAGCTAAGTACTATGAAGCTGCAAACAGTTTTTCAGCTTGTTTTGTTTTTAAACAGGCCCTTCATCTGGAATAGCCTGTGGTAAATTCCTTCACATACAGGCAACATTAAAGAACAGCAAGAATTAAAATAGACTTTGGCCCAACTGAAGGTCACCCTCAGTAAAGTATTTGCATACTTTCACATATCTCCATTTTCCTTTTCTCCCTGCACCTTTCCAATTCTCCAATTACCTCCATTAACAAGGGCATCCAAAGCAATGGTAAGTTCCTGAAAAGTCAGCCGTACTTTAAGCAATGCAAAAAGTAAAGAATAATCGTTAAAAATTACTACAAGAGATACCTACTTCTTGGGGGAAAGCTAACTGAGAGTAACTTGCAGCAGGTGACCTCTATTCCCATGATGGTCTTAAGACACTTCTTGAAGGAGAGGAGGATTCTCTGTGTTGTTCAGAAAATGATAAACAAATGATGAGTTTTGTACAAACATGTATGTATAAGTAACTACACACTTAAGATTCTTGATCCTTAGAGCAAACTAAGGAGACTTATCTCTTAAATCTGCTTTGATTTATTTAGCACGTTTTAACAATATTATCCAAAGAATACATTATAATCAGACAAAACATTGTTCAATAATGGTTTTCAATTTGATTTAATTGACCTTTGTGCACCCAGTACTTGGAAGACTGCAGATGCCTTTTTGCTTACGCCAGGAGAAATTCCTTTTACAGGAGTTGGTTTTTTGGTTTTTTTTAGTAAGCTGAAGAGTAGAGGACAAGTTTGCTCATTTCTCCTCTTAAGTATCCTTAAAAAATTCATAATGCTTTAGTATGAGTTTCTGCAGGGTAAAAATAGACACTCTGTGTTACAAATTCATACAAAATACATCAGTACCTTCAAAATTAATGTAACATCATTTTGGAGAGACAAAAATAGCAGACAGTCAACTGACTACACCCTAAACTGGTACATGGTTAGCTGAAGTTTTCTTAAACAAAAGCAGCCTATTTAAGTATATGATGACCTGTTTTTACTGTATTACAGGAACAAAGGTACTTCATAATTAACACTGAAGCAAGTTCCTCATAATTCTTACATTTAATCTACTCCCACTTCACCAAGAAGGAAGTACACAACATGTTCTAGACACAACCCCCAACAATTATTGGGAGGTTGCTTTGCTCTTCTGTTTTGCTTAACATTAAGGACTACTTTGTGGATCCTACATGTATGTGCTTAACTAAGAAAAGGAGGGATACTCTTGTATTAAACACCAAGGCATTTTTAAATACTAGTAACTTTTGTAATCTATGCCCCAAAAAATAATTGTGTGTGTAACCTAAAAATAAGTAAAAACTGATTTTTGATTTTATTTCTCTGGATGTTCCATGCGAACATCACATGTACCAGAAGCTAGATCAGTCCTTCACCGTGCTCTATCAATGTACTTCATTGTATCGTATCAGGTTAAAGTGCTTTGATGTTCTGAAACAAAGCATCTCAGCTTATGGGTTACTGCAGTGAACATGTGTTAACTTTTTCACTGCTATGGTCATTTCACAGAGACATAACCAACCTGCTGTTCATTTTTGGTGCCTGGTATTTTTGCCAAGAGAAGTCATAATTGCTTACAGTTAGGTATGAAGTCTCCATTGGTCTACTGAGAACTGGACTGGGATCCTCAGGATTACTTCACAAAAGCCAGCTCATAATTGCTACCATTCAGCCTGTGCAAAAACACAAACAGGTATTTGCTAACAGAAGCATCTGTGACAAACTCCAAACATACTACCTTTTCAGAAACTAATTTTCATTAAATATTGGGGGAGTGTTAATTTCATAGTTAAATATTACAGATTATTATATGGGCTACAGACCACCTCTCTTGACATTAAAATTTGAATTCCCCAGAAAATCAACATTTTTTCAACAGACAAGTGCACCAGTCCAGGTATCACTGTTTTCTGTATTAAAGAAGCTTTCATTTACAGATATTTTAACACCATCAGGTTCAATAACAATAACCTCGTCTTTGCCCCCATAACCTGAAGATTGTTACAAGTTGCTATCACTCCAGGAATTAAGTGTAATTATAGCGCAGCTGTGAACCACCAGACATTTCAATAGCTGTTGAACTAAAGACGATTCTTCTAGATAAAGTAGATGCTGTCATTGGTTTAGCAGGAGCTCGCACTGCATTTTCTCCTCTTGGTTTCCTCCAAGTAAAAACACTCTGTACTTTGAGCAGGTTGAATAAAAAAGGTGACAGGTGAAGTTAGTGTTTTAATTTTAAAACTCTAACTACTTCCTCATAACCTTGGAGGCAAAATCTACTTAAGCTAGCCTCTATTCAGTTAGCAAAGCACCTTAGCCACTGGCTTTTATGTTAACTTTTATGTCAACTTATCTTTGCCAGAAACACTGGAAGCATTCAGTTTGTGCATTTTGAAAATAATTAAAAAAGACCAAATCCACCGTAAACGGCTCTAAAGACGTAGTTCCCTTAGACATGTCAGCTGGTTTCCCCTCAACAGAATAGATAATAAGCACACCTGCATGAACTCCGCAGAGACACACACGTAATCTCTAGCAGGTATGTTTCATTATTAAAACGGAGAGGGCAAAAGGACAGGGAGAAAACAGCTGACATGGGGGAAAAAAAAAAAAAAACAAAATCAAAATCGCCTTAAGTCTACTTTTAAGTCGGCAATTCAAATTCGGCAAATCGCCAGCACGACTGCGCCACGCTGCCCGCCCAGCCCACCACCCCCTTCACCAAGCTCCGATTCGCACCAGGTGCCATCAGCCGGCGGGCAGCAGAAGACGCCAGAGAGTGGATTGAGAGTGGGCACCACAGATGCCTCCAGAGGCGGACCCGGGCCACCGGTACCAGCGGGCCGCCGACATGGCTCAGCACAGATCTAGAGACGGTGACTCTCTGCCCTCGCTGAGCAGCGGGGTCCCGCCCGCCCACGCCGCCACGGCCTCCACACGCCGCCAGGCCTCAGGCCCCCTCTCAGTTTTCTTCCTCCCAGCCCGAGCCAGGCGTACTCAGGCTCCTGCTCTGCGGAGATAGGCTCTCCCAAACGGGGGTCTCAGGGCACCCTCACCAGCACCGAGCTCCGCGGAGCTTTCGCTGCCGGCCTCGGCTCAGCCCGCTCCTCCGTCAGGCTGCGACGCGCACTCAGTGAGCGCCACCGCCACCTGCTTTTCTGCCGCCGCTCCCCACCTCTCCCCCCGCGCACCGTTAGCGGCGGCTAGCGCATGCGCATCTGCGGAGGGGGAGGCCCGTGGAAGAGCTCTGCAGCACGTGTGCGCCTGCGCAGGGACCTTGGGGCCGGGTTCGCGGGCTTGCGGCGGTGGGGCTGCGTGCGTGCGTGAGTGCGTGCGTGAGTGCGTGGGCGCGCGCGGCGGCGGCCCAGGAGGATTCGGAACACTGAAGGGAGCGGACCCGCGGCGCGGGACGCCACGGGTGAGGTCCCCTGCCCCGCCTGGGGGGGGTGCCGTGCCGTGCCGTGCCGTGCCGTGCCGTGCCGTGCCGTGCCGTGCCGTGCCGCGCCGCCGCGGGCAGCACGACCGCCTCCCGCCCCCCTCTCCGGGGCTCCAGCCAGAGCCAGCCCCGCAAGAGGGACCGAGGGAGTCCTCGGCGGCGGGTGGTCGCGATGCCCCGCGGCGAGGCCGGTGTGCGGGCGCCGCGCTGACCCTTCCCCGCGGCGGGGTGGAGGAGCCGCTCGGCCTGTCAGCGGGCGGTCGCTTGCCAGCCCTGTGCCTTAGCAGGGCCCGGTGGGCTGCGGGGCAGGTGGGGCAGGGACAGCGCCGGGTTTGGGGACGGGTGACCTGCGGGAAGGGGAGAGCCGGGGAGGGTCTGGCTGTGCTGGCGTTGTCTGAAATTCAGGCGTAATTTCCATTTATTTTAGTTAGCTTCCCACGTATTTCCTCATCCCAGCCCGCTGAGCCTGGCAGTCCCTGTGGTCGCGTGAAAACTAGTGACATGGTGACGGGGGGGGGGGGGGGCGCAGGGGAGCCGAGCGTTGCTTGGGCGAAAGGGCTCCTGGACTAGTTTCCAAAATCCGTTTGATCCCCCACCCTTTCGTTTTTTGTTAATTGCCGATGCCTGGGAGGTCTCCTGTGACGGGGGCCTTTGTTTAAAGCTTCTGTGGCGGCTTTGATTAAGCTGTTCAGAGCTCGCCGGGCTCGTAGGTGTCTCTTGTGAGATCTCCGACTAGATATTAGCATTGCTGGTACCTCAAAAGCAGACAGACTGGCAAAACATAAAATGCTTCAGAGCAGCCCTGTGTATCATGAGATCGTGAAAGCACGAAAGTAGTTCGAAATAAGTAGTTGATGAAGTTTACAAATTCTGTTCCAGTCTGCAGTTGCATAACATTGCTGCGGTAATCTTGATATTACTTCCTGCTGAAGAAGTCGGAGGAAGTATGCCCATTTTCACAAATTTGGATACACTTTGTACAAATAACAAACTTGCTTGTGGTCAGTTTTACGGTTCTGTCTTTTTAATTTCTTTCATAGCAGTGGGAGGACGTGTATTTCTAATAGTGTAAAACAACAACAAAAAATTGTGGTATCTGTATCTGTTGTAAGAGAGGATTTCTTGACATTGTTTCCCGTTTTATTTTCAATTTGACGGTACACACTTCATTATGGCGCTGTACTGCTAAAGTTTTGGTGTCCTTAGTGTTTCAGGTTTCATAGTCTACAAGCTAGTTGTAGAGAAGTCATGGATAAAACCCCATTTTTAAAAATAATGTTCATTAATACGTTTTTTGGGTTGTTTTTATGTAACAGCAACTGTTTAAATGAAATCAGGTTAGTTAGTCTCCCTTTCTCACCTAATTCTCGAAAAGAAAAATTACTCCTGTGAAGCACTTCCTCTAATTTGTGCATAATGTGCAGTGTCTCTGATACGGATTTAAAGGTGCAGTATCATGGTTATGAAAGCTTCAGTAGAAGATGATGATTCAGGATGGGAACTCGGTATGCCTGACAAGATGGAAAAGAGTAATACAAGCTGGATAGATATAACCCAGGATTTTGAAGAAGCTTGTAGAGGTGAGTTGTACCGCTTGTGTTCTGAGAAAACTTGGAATCCTTTGGAGGACTAAGCATAGTTCTTTGAGATGTTTATAAACGATAGTTTGACGCAGTTTCAAGCTCCAGATGAATGGATTACATTGATTCTGTGTTTCCCTGTGTTTAACTGAACTGTGAGATTGGAAATACCAGAAGAACCTCACCTTGCTTACTGTTCCAGATTACATAAATATCTTTAAGTTATGTTTTTTCGTCTTACACATCTTTACACCTGCTTTTTTCTTTGCAAAGATATCTTCCTATTTCTTCCGCCAAATGGAAATCTCATTCATCCATGCAGAATCAACACTCTGTCTTTTCCTCTACATTTTTGGATCTATAGGTTCCAATGTTTTATTATTTAATTGGTCAGTGCATCATTTGTCATTTTGAAATAAGGTTGAGCTTCTGAGGAGATGCAGTGCATCCTGGTCACAGGGAAGCAGTTGCTTCCATTTAAACAGTGCCTTTGTTATTGTAAGATATTGGTGCTAGTTTACCATGACAGTGACTTTATTTTTTCAACTGATTTTATAATGACATTAGGGAAAAATAAATATAAACCTGCAACTTACCACACACAATATTACATAATGATAAACACAATTTCCTTATGCTGTCCTTATGCTTGTATATTAGGAATATACTGTTTGTGTATCTATCAAATACATCTTCATGAAAAGTAATGAGGAAAGGCAAGCCTTTCAGTAAACTCTCCTGGAAAAAATTAGACACCTGCATAAAGGAGCACAGAACATTTCTGTGTTCCATGCTATTCAGATGCTACTATTCGATAATACTAAAATGCCTTTAACTGTTGGAATGACAGAGAGGGATAAGGAAAGACTGTGAACAACTGGGGTTTTTTAGCCTTCAGTCTTGAAAGTGCTTTGTAAGTAAAAGGAAACGAAGGTGGAGTAGAAATGTCTGATCTGCTTCCCACACCTTGTTCTCTCTTAGCACCTTGTTCTCTCAGTTTGGTGAGTGACAAGACTACCCTGGAACAGTTGCGCTAGAAGGGTGATTGTAATTATTTATCCTGTTCTGTTCCTTTGTAGAACTGAAGTTAGGAGAACTGCTTCATGACAAGCTGTAAGTATGCCTGTGGGATAGTTCTGATTTTTAGACAGGATTAGTTCAAATATGTTAATCATTACTAATAAGCAAATCATGCAGTATCACCTAAGCTTTTTTAAACTTTCAATAAAAAAGTCAAAGTATTCAGAATCTCATTCATCCTCAGCAGTATGTATGTAATGCACTTGTATGAATGCTGAACATTTCTCATGGTGCCAGTATAACATTATATTTTCAGTTAATCAGTGTAGTTTAGAAGTCTATAACGCATTTCATGGTCAGTGGTATTGAAACTGCTGAACCTGCTTAACTACTTTATGTGGACATGCTTTTATAAAAAAAGTGCCAGAAAGGCTCTAAGCTTTTAAATTTAGTTGCCTCAAATGTCGCCAACAAGTTTAGGATAAAAATGCACATGCTTTAACATAACTCCTACATGACATGCTAAGATGGAAACAGAGAGCTCTACAGATTAAGGAAAAATACATTTCTAAAACAACCCATGTGCTAAAATCTTACTGAATTTATTAAAGAATTATGTGAGATTAAAATGTTTTAAAGATAAAACAATGTTTAGCCACACGAGGCTGTTCACTTGCATGAAGAAAAAATTGCCTATTTAAGACTAATAGCTCAGAAAACAGAAGCACACTATTAAATGCAAACCTGGTTAAAAACATACGCAAGGATGTCACCAAGCAGTTACTCATTAGAATGAAAGCACGTTTTTGAGGTATAATTTTATACATAGGAGCATTTCAGAGCAAATATGCTTTTCAGAATTAGACTGTGCCACATGCAATAACCTTTTTTATATAATAAAGGCTTGTGCAGCAGTTCTCATGAATACCATATGTACCAAAGGTGATGCACTATATCCCTTCTTCTGTAGGCCAGTGTTCATTTGGTGTGGTTATCCTGCAAGCTTTTATGCTCCGACTACAAGTGATCCATTGTCACATGCTGGGGTTTTTTTGTATCAGTTTTCTTAACGTGCCCATTTTAAACAAAATTTCTATATTCAATGTATACTGTTGTCAGTCTGCATCATGTATACTGTCATTAGTTTGTGAGGGACATGTCTTACTTGGGTTTTTGGATGTAGCGTAATAAAGAACAGCTTCTTCAGTTATTATCAGTTTATCATGTTATGTGATCTTCAAAAAGATGCTATGTCATTGTGAGGTGTATAGAAAGAAGTGTGGATAGAGTTAGTAATAGATATTTGGCTCAGGAGCGTTCTTCATCTTTAAGAAAAGGCTAAGAGTTTTGTTTTAGACATCTATTTTCTTACCTACTTGTTCAGAGATCCTCAAATTCCTGAAAACCACAATCTCTAAAGATAGGTAGTGATGTTCACATACCTTACCTTATTGTCTTTAATCAGAATACAGTGTACTCAGGTTGTCATCGTATGTTCTTTTACATTGGTTTGTGAAGATAGTTTTGTATAAAATAATTACATTCAGAACATTTTTTTTTATTGGTGTTCTTAGTTTTGGTCTTTTTGAAGCCATGTCTGCCATTGAAATGATGGATCCCAAGATGGATGCTGGTATGATTGGAAACCAAGTTAATAGAAAGGTTCTTAACTTTGAGCAAGCTATTAAGGTTTGTGTGACTCTCCTGTTTCTGCCTACACTGTGTGTAAAAGTATGATATAGTTTTATCAAATTGCAGTTAAGCACAATTCAACATAATGTTTTCAATCTTTACTTAAAATTGATTATTTCTTTTTTATTTTGGATAGTTAAGTAAGAAATAGCTTGTGATCTTTACCTTTTTTGTTACCTACATTATCACAAAGTTGCTAACTCTTCCAGTGAAAAGTACTGTGAAATTGTTGAGTATTGATACCTCAAATAAATAAATTTCAGAAATGGTTTTGCAAGTTACCCTGTGCTTCCCCAAAATGTGTCTTTTGTATGAAGATGTATTGGTTAGTCCCTCTTTAAGCTGAATGGAAACCAGCTTCCTTACAAAAGCTGGAAATTAACACTTTGTACGACTATCAGTTCGTTAGTATTGAACAGAAGCTGGCTAATTTGACACAGTTGACAGTAATGATTAAGTTTTGATGCATGGTCAGGATAAATTGGTGGAAGGAGGTTGAAAGGCTTTCTGTTAATTTGGAAAAAATAATGCACTCACAGAGGAAAAATATTTTTTACTGTGGACCTTGTTTTGAATGGACTAAGAGAGCTTTGTGTAAAATACTGGCCATCTAAGTCATGTAGAATGTATGCAGAATTGCATACATCGGACAAAAAAATGGAAAGAAGTAGGGTTGCTGCCTTCTTGGTCCTGACCTTGAAGGCAGTAAAACTCTACAAGTATCTGCAGTGTAAAAAACAGTCTTCAAAGAATGTGTCCTGCATATTATTCCTTGTTCAATCTTTATTATGAGTATACATATTGTTTTGTGATTTAAGTATTGACAGTTAACTGATTTTAAACTTACTGGCTACTCATAAACCAGAAATTTTGTTTTAGCTTTGTCTTTGAATAGCTTTATGTTTGGTCAGTGTTCAACGCAATGATGGGAAAGCAAAGTTTTTTAGAATTTGAGGCATGTTATGAAGGTGATGAATAAAGCAAGTGGTAACAAATATTCTGAAGTCTTACCCACATTGTAATTTCTTTTTTGGCTGTACAAATAATAAGTTGTATTTTGCCTATAGACTTCCATAGTCTTTAGGGTTTTTTTCTTTCTTTGTTTTCTAAGGATGGCACCATTAAAATCAAGGATCTCACTTCACCTGAGCTGGTAGGAATAATGGATACATGTTTTTGTTGTTTGGTAAGTGTTTCTCTGCTCTTAACATTAGATGGTTTTGCTTTCAAAATATAATCCTTTAATCCGGCTTGAGAAAAAATAGTAGAACTGAAGAAAAAAAGATTCACCAGGCAGAAAATAAATACTTAGTATTTTAATTTCCATTTAGATATTTGCATTGGGTATTATAAGAGGCATCATTTTGATTCTTCGATTATTTTATTATAAGAAATCATTATGGAAGAGAACTGGTAACATTTTGAATAATGTAAAAAGGTTGTATAATTTGTGTTTTTTAAATGTATGGCATCTGACTGCCTGTTGTATATTGGTGTTTGACTGCATTGAAAAATAAGTGTGTAGTAATTTACAGCACTCTGCTCATTTCTGTACAGCCAATATTGACTGAGCTTACAGAGGCATTTTGAAGAAAGAAAAGAAAATACCTAGATCCATTTAGAAAGTAAATAAGTGAATTATCAGTTATTTGTTAATTGTGGTTTTTTTCTATGTAAATGCCTTAATTTCCTCAGTAAATGATACAAATTATTTTCAGTTACTCTTTAAAATGACATCAGTAAAGTTACTTCAGTTTTTAAAAAAATATTTCAAAATAGTTTAGTCCAAAAAGACATGTAAAGGTCACTGTATATTTGATGTAATGTAACATAATTCATCTTCTGCCTTCCCCCCTGCCAAATACTGACTTTTGTTTGAAAGGGTCAGTGGTCCTATTTAAAATCTGATCCTACTGTGTTTTACGCTATTTCAAGATAGAAATAATTGTTTAAATTACTGAAGCTTTCCCTGTAACTTAAAGCAGCATGAAAGTAGTAGAGGGGTTTGTGAAAAAAAGCTGTAAATTGTAGAAGAGAATATGCAGAATATTGCTGAGTTGTTTCCTAGCCACTTGGATTTTTCATTCAGTATTTATATAGAGGAAGCTTAAAAATCCGATGGTCTCTTAATGTCATGTCTAAGTCACAGAGATTGGACCTGAACTTTGTGGAAAAGGTTTATCCAACACCAGAATTTGGTGGTGTTACAGAGTTTAGTAACTTACTGCCTGCCACAGCCAGCAGATGGACAAAGATTGAAGGTTGAGAGACCTTCTCTTGCTCTTTTTTGCTACATGGAAGGTTGCCTTAATGACTCACTGAAGCTTAGTAAGATGGAAAAAGAATGGAGATATAAAAATGAGGCCTTGGCTGTCATGAGTAAAACATTTAATCTTTTTTTCCCTAGATAACATGGTTAGAAGGACATTCCTTGGCACAGACAGTATTCACTTGCCTTTATATTCATAATCCAGACTTCATAGAAGATCCTGCTATGAAAGCTTTTGCTCTAGGGATCCTAAAAATTTGTGATATTGCCAGAGAAAAGGTCAACAAAGCAGCTGTTTTTGAGGAGGTATGTGTTTCAGTATCTCCTGTGGTTAAATATGTAACGTTGTACGTAGGCTCCATCATGCAAATAAAACAGTATATTAGATAAATTTATTACTGTTTGATTCGAGGATACTGTATGAGGAGCATCATCCTCCTAAAAGTATTGGTCTTGATCTCCTTAAAATGCAGTTTTCTTCCATGAAGGTGTTGCATGCTCTTTTCTGTATTTTGCTTGAGTATTGGAATCATATAAATATTTTACTCAAGAAGCAATGCAAGTTTTGTGGCTAACCATTTGAAATCAGTTTTACTTGTGGTTTTCTTCCTGTTTGATTTTTTTTTATTTTTCTACTTCAGATTACCATGATTGTCTTTTTTGTCTGAAATGTCCATCTAGCAATGGAATCAGAGTCTGTTCTTCTGTGCTTAGAGCAATTTTTGTTTCCTCTGAGCTTGGACCAGTCACTTCTTACTGACTATATCTAAAATCGATTAAATAGTACTTTGCATCCATAGTTCTTGTAACAGAAGTTCTTGAAAGGCATCCTGGTATTAAGGATTTATGCAGAAAGTAATTACCCCAAGCTGGATTTCATCAAGAAAGTCACCCAAACCATGGGTTTATTCAGTTCTGCAGAATAAAACTGGACTTTTATACTTGGAATAGTTAAACAAAAATACCACTAACAAAAAAAAAAACCCACACAAAAATAACACAACAAGAAAACATCCCAAAAAACCCCAAAACAAACAAAAAGAAACCCCAACTTGAAAATGTAACTACTACTGTTTATATTTCACTACATATTGCTTCTTTGATTTTTGTTTTTTTAGGAAGATTTTCAGTCAATGACTTATGGATTTAAAATGGCCAACAGTGTGACAGATCTTAGAGTTACAGGTACAGTTTGTTCTTTCTATGTATCTGTCCATCAGTCTCTGTGTCTTTTGGTCATGTTGGTTACTCTCAATCAAACCTAATGAATTGGTAGGAGTCTCAGATGTTAAGGATTTTTATTAGTTTTGTGAAAATTGTTGGCTTGGTAAAAAGAGAGATCAAATTATTTTTCCTTGAAGAAAACTTTTAGCTGTTTATTTGTTAAATGCCTGAGAAACAGAGTAACTGCTCTTAGATGTGCTAAGTGGCTGGGCATGAGCTCATCCAGGTCTGAGATACATACAAACCATTGGAAAGTGCGCTGCTTGAATTCTGCTTCTCTGCCTCGCAGTTTGTTGTGATCTAAACAGATTGCTTTTGAGAAAAAAGCAGCCTGTTCTAAAGCTATGAATACTTCTGTTATTAGGTACATACATAAGTATGTATGTGAGCTTTTTGATGCACTATTTTTGATACATACTTGAGCTTTTCATTGACTTATTTCAAGAAAATTTGTAAACACTTTATATTTGGATCAGTCAGTCTGTACTCATTTATCTATTGTTGCAAGACATGCCCACCATCCCTCACAAGATTATTTTTTGTCTAGTCTTTGGCTAATGGTATGTAAAGCACTTCAAAACTTGATGTCCCCTCAAAACATTTTTCCCCTGAGCGATGTAGGTGTACCTAGGAATGCTTCTCAGCTTTTAACTATACTGTGACTTTTCCAGGTATGCTAAAAGATGTAGAAGATGACATGCAAAGACGAGTGAAGGTATTTTTCTCATGTTTGTCTTGTCAATTATACTTCAAGTGTACTTAACATAGGTCATTAGGTCATTAAATGGTGTGGGGTTTTTTTAGAACTCCCGTAACGGTTTGTGTAAGATGCTGGTAGTTTGCCTTCTGGCTAAAGACGGTGAGGTCTTCAGACTTTTCTAAACTCTTCACTAGCAATAGGTGGAATCATGATGTAGAAGATAACACTGGGCTGGGGCAGAGAAAGTATGCATTTAACTTCTGGCTCGTACTCAGATGTACTATGTGATGTTAAAGAAGTCACTTTACCACAGTTTACAATATAAATTGTTCATACAGTGTCCTTCCGTATTTACCAAGTGGACTGAGATAGGTCTCGTTATTATAGGAGAGTCTTGGATCATACAAGTATCTAGATTGTATATTAAGAGGTTTTGAACTTGAGAACTGATTTTTAGGGTTATTTAACAGATGGATGTTCTGGAGAGGATAAAGGGATTTTATCAGTATCTTCCATTTGCAATTTTTAATAAATTATTTGAAATTCCTTTACCTACTAGAGCACTCGAAGTCGACAAGGAGAAGAGAGAGATCCAGAAGTTGAACTTGAAGTAATTAAGTTTTTACTTTTTCTTCTGAATTTCATGGATTAGCACAGCATTACTTTGATCAGTAGTTACCGGCTTGTGAGAAATGTGTGTCACCAATGTTGCTACTACTTTCATATCTAAGCTGCTCTAAACGTGGCCGTGAGCAGGTAGGCTTTTTATGCTCTGAAGGGCTAGAGTTCTGAATTGATCCCATCGGCAGAATAGTGATGCTGCTGCAGTGGTGCGGTTTGTTTACCGCTCAAGAAAAAGCCATTAGCAAAGTAGGTGGTCTTATCCATCCTGTACCTTCTTCCCTCAGTTCCTTCCCAGCAGCTTTCACTGCTGCTGACAACCTCACTGTCAAGGGAGAAGGTATGAAGAAAAGGTGAAAGCAGCATAGCTCCTTCCAGGAAGAAGCGATAATTGATGTAGTTGATGTGGTTGATTTAGAAGAGTTTGAGTTTCCCCTTCCAGTAATGTTTTTTTCTTCAGAAATTTCTTTTAACATAGATGTACAGCAAAAAGGAGAGAAAATCAGTGTAATAATTGCTGATTGTTCACTTAAGCTGATTTGAATGGCATTTGCATAGGAGATAACGATACAGCCAGTGGTTGTGCTTTACCCAAAGTATCTGGGTATTTTTTGTGTTAGTGCTTTTCTGACAGCAGTACAGATTTCTTCTATAAGTTATATAACTTTTCAGAATCATACTAGATACATATTTTTAAGACTAGAGAGATAATAAATCTGTAAAGGCTTTTTTTAATGTTTCAGTATTTAATGCATTTTGCTTAGTAATTTGCAGTATTTTTTTATTACAGCATCAACAGTGTTTAGCTGTGTTCAGCAGAGTCAAGTTTACCCGGGTGCTACTTACTGTTCTAATAGCATTTACCAAAAAAGAGGTATGTTCATTTGGTGTTTCTGTGTTCACATTGTGATCCTGTGAAATATTCACTTTTTCATTCTCTAAAGTCAAACAGTTATTTTGTAAGTTCTTTAGTTTTTAGTCGATGTTGCTACAGGTAAAGGGTTGGATAAGGCCTTACAGTGGCAGCCACTCAGTTTTCGTTCATTTTTAAAGAAAACAGGGAAGGCTAGTAGCTGACATTATTATGGCCTTGCAGAGAGACAGAATATTCATTCTAGAACACTTAAAGAAAATACTTAGTGGGTTTGGATTACTCTTCACACATATAAGCTAAACTTTTCTTTCTCGAGTTCAGTCCCCTTCTGTGGAGTTACCTGAGAGTGGACAGTATTTTGTCCATTTCTAGAGAATTGTTAGCTTTCCCTTCCATGTGGTATTGAATTTGTATCTAGACTTCTTTGCTCTGAGAAGAGGAATACAACAGCTTTCCATACAATTTGCCTGCTTTTTTGAATGTAAGATTTCCTTATTGTTGAGGGGGGGAAGGAACTGCATGTTTTTAAGGCAAAGGTGTAGAATCACGTGTCACATAAGACAAACTTTGTTTGAAGAGCTTTTTCTTTGTATGAGGATAAATACCTGTCTATTGCTTATTGTTATTTCCATTTTCATAAAGAAATAAACAAATTGCTTGCTTGAGTGGCATGGAGTCTATCCCACATATTTTGTTGTTGGAGCAGCTGCATACTGTGCACTTGAAAAGACCATGATTAAATTGAAAGTCAGGTGCAAGTATCATTGATAGATGTCATTGTTGAGGAAAAAGTGATTGAATGGTTGAAAGCAGTTGCATTCTGAGTATAACCATTCATTATATGAGAAATCAAACTGTGGCATAGAAGTGATCTACACTGATATACAACCAAATTCTGTGTTAACTGCTATGAGTTAATGATCT
This sequence comes from Balearica regulorum gibbericeps, assembly GCF_011004875.1. Lineage (NCBI taxonomy): Eukaryota > Metazoa > Chordata > Aves > Gruiformes > Gruidae > Balearica > Balearica regulorum. Next base: position 42,166,267 of record NC_046220.1, on the reverse strand, counting down.
GTGAAAAATCAGATTATCTTAGTGTTGCTAAAGTCTGATTACTGAAAGTATAAGCTATTTGCATCGTGGACATAAATTTGAATTAGATCTACTCAGCAGCTTATTCTTTTAGTAGATTTGTTGATGCTGTAATATGTGAACATATGCAGAGCTACAGATCTTGTTCAGCTTCTGTTAGATCTTCAGGATGTTTTAAACATAATTTTTTTTCTAAAAGAAGTCAAGTTTCAATTTGACTTTAGGTTTCAAATATTTGAAGTTCTGTCAGGGACTGTTATTCCAGTGTTTTTAAAACAAGATTTTAGATTTTACGGGGAGCTATTTGAAATGCTACCCAGTTTGCTAAGTGTCATGAGAAAATTCAGCTCGTCAGCAGATCATGAATCAAGATTTCTAATGGACATCTGCTGTCTTCTAATGTTATGCAGTGATTTCATTTCAGTTGATAGGTTGTGTTTTGTCTATATTATCAAAAATTCTGCATTTTCTAATAATAGGAGTTTTTTTCTTTTCCTCTTTGCAGTTTGGGGTTCTGCTTCACTTGACAGAAGAGTTTTGTTCTTCAAAATCAAATGTAGAGGACTTGCCTGTAGTGTGTACTAGACTTTCAGTTGTAATTATGTTAAGGCTTATCTTATACTGCAAAAAATACAATACTAAATGTATGTATAGATATGTAAAACATAACGCTTTATTGCACAGAAAGCTATTGTTTTGTTGTTTGGGTTTTTTTGTTTTTTTTTCAAACTGGTCGTGTTCAGACATTAGAATCGTAATGTTCTTTTTGCTGATATTAGCATTAATTCTGTGGTCAAAATATGTTGGTTCATAATGTGAATAACTGTTACCTGCCTTTCAGACGAGTGCAGTTGCAGAAGCTCAGAAACTAATGACTCAGGCAGCTGACTTGCTTTCTGCTATCCACAATTCATTGCATCATGGTATCCAGGCACAGAATGATACCACTAAAGGAGGTATTTCTTTCCTTTCTTAAATATGCTGCCTTGATAATATCTATGTGTATTTGAAAAAACCCCACTATTTACTTTGAACTAATAATATTCAAACTGTTACAGATTTGCAGTGTTTGATCTTAATTTTATTTCATTAAATGATGGTTCTCCTGAAAGCAAAACTGTCACTTCAAAGCCAGAGATAATATGAACTTTCAGTTAAGTGCATTGCACTTCGAACCATTGTATATGCAACTTTAAAACAGGGAACACCACCTCACTGTCTATACAAGTATATGCTGAGGTGTTGGGGGTTGGGGTTTTTTAAATAGTAATCATTGTCTCAGTTGAGTAGTTAGTGTCTCTGGAAGTAATTGTCAGTTAAAAAGTTTATTTTGGCTAATTGAATAATTTGTATTATACTTTCAAGTTTGAAGTGAGTTCTGAAAACACGGCTTATATGCAGCTTTTCTCTCCCTCTTTCTCTCTCTCGCTCACTCTCTCTTTTTCTTTCTCCCCCCCACTCCTTCATCAGATCATCCTATTATGATGGGCTTTGAGCCCCTTGTTAATCAGAGATTGCTGCCACCAACTTTCCCTCGATATGCAAAAATAATTAAAAGGGAAGAAATGGTCAATTATTTTTCCAAACTAATAGACCGAATAAAAACTGTATGTGAAGTAGTCAACTTAACTAATTTGCACTGTATACTGGTAAGCATGAATATTTATTATTTATAGCCAAACATAAGATCTTAAAATGTAACTTGCAAAAAATCATTCTGTATATATATGCTGTTGCTAACTGGAGGAAAAAAATGAGCTGTATGTTTAAATCTCTTGGTGTTTCCTATTGTTGCATGCAATTTCAAAATTTGCTGTTAAGCATCTGCTTACGTTCTTTCCTGAATAAGTGATGTTATTCTCAGTTACTGCCTACAGTTATTAGAAGAAATGCTTCAAACACTTTTTACCGTACACGCATTCACTGACTGAGAAAAGAGACACAGTTACATCAGATCAAGCAAAAATCTTTTGTCTTCCTGTTGCCTGTTTAATTAATTAAAGCAGTGTTTGCATGAAGCATCTAGTACCAGTTAAACATTGCAGTTTTGTTACGTACCTGGTTCAGTTATGTTGTGACCTTAACAGTTTCACAGTATCTTTTTAATATACTATCATCCTTCTAATTACTGCGTTTGAAGAAGAAAATTCAGAAACCTTTTGTTCCCTTAAATAACAAGTATTTACAGAAAAAAATTAATTTTAGCTTCGTAATATGTTCTCGTTTGTTCAAATTATTCATGCTTACTTTCTTACAATTTGTATAAGCTATGCTACATGTATGTCTGTGTATACAAAATATAGGTTTATTTACACAATGGCATATATATAAAAATGGAAATGTATGTATGTGTATAAAAACATAAATGTGTGTGTATATATGTAAAAATTGGTATATTAACCTGAATTATCTTTTTTTTCCTAAATGTAAATTAGGATTTTTTCTGTGAGTTTAGTGAGCAATCACCATGTGTTCTTTCAAGATCCCTACTACAGGCAAGTCCTAATCTATGTCTTTGAATAAAATACTTCTGCATTCATTATAAGTATGGATTCATCTTCTTGTTTCAAATATTTAAATTATTTGCATATCACTTTTTAATATAGAAGTGATAAATTTTCTGGAGATACTTAAGTATTAGGTATATGGAGGCTCATGTTCTGATATAATTTCTTAAAACATTTTTAAATACTGTTGAGATCATGTTGCTGAGATCATGGTAGTGCATGCTAATTAAAACATAAAGTGTTAAAATTTCTTCTCTGCCATAAAACTGGGCCTGTACACACATTTTTATGCTGTTCTCCATGTGCTATTTCAGTTTGGGGCTGGTATTTGTATTCATCCACCTTGTTTGGTCTGAATTTCATGTATAGACTGCCTCTATTGCTACAACAGTAAAACTGATGGCTAGGGCAGAACAGGCTACTAATTTTCTTTTCACTGCTTCACTTACCTTGAAAGTATATTACATATTCTTTAACTAAGAATAAAATGTACTTCCTTATAGGAGATTTTGATTCAAATAAGGTGTCCTTGGATGTTAGAACTTCTTTCCATTTGATCCTAATTAAATCACGTATAGAGCCAAAGTAATATAACTCTTGGCAAGTGAAAAGTTTTCGTAGTGCGTGTGTTCCAACTTTCCACTACATGTGTTTGTGCAATCCCTGTGGGTGCCTGACAGCAGAGCGGAAGAACCAGCTGAAGAAAGGGACACAGCGCTCGTGGAGGAAGGTGAAATGAGCATTCAGGCATGACCAACGAAAGCAGTAGTATCTATAGGAGTAGAAAAAAGTCTGCATTAGTCTGAAGGTTCACCTTTATCTGCCTCTAGGGAAACCGCATAAAGTTTTTTATGTTAATCTTCAGAAACATCTGTCTGATTAATCATCTTTAAAGTTGAGGAAATAAAGTCGTTCTCTTATGCAAGTAACAGAGCTGTATTTTGTGTCATGGGAACATCCCAGAAGTGACAGATCTCAATATGCCTCTACTTCTGAGTCTGTAATCTTGTACCTAGCTGAACCACTTTAATTCTTAAAGCAATCTTACAAGTTTCTGATGTAATATACATACTGTAAGAGCTTTCTATTAGTAATTTCCAAAGCATTAATTTTAACTTAAAACATGTTTCTAAAAACACATTTTCACTTTCAGACAACTTTTCTGGTAGATAACAAGAAGGTGTTTGGCACTCACCTCATGCAAGACATGGTAAAAGATGCTTTAAGGTCTTTTGTCAGTCCTCCAGTACTTTCTCCAAAGTAAGTGGATCTTGAGCTACTTGCACATGTTTCGATATCTGATGAAAAAATATTTCTGCTTGCAAGAATAAGGATAGACATGTAAAGAACATATACATTTTGTACTTCTTAGTGCTTTTGTATGAAGAAGTCAGTTGTTGTTGCTACAGTCATGTTTCTTTCTAAATTTTGCGCTACATAGACTTGTGACATTTATAAACGTGTATGTATGTGGACATTTCCCTTTTAGGTGTTGTCTTTATAATAATCACCAGGCGAAGGACTACATTGATTCCTTTGTGACACATTGTGTTCGGGTAAGTGTTCATTGCAATTACAGCATGTTTATGAGTATATTAGCACTTTAAAGATTTGCTTACATTTGAAAATGAGACCAGGTGTTTTTAGACAACTGGCATTAAGGCAAAATTGCAGAAGTTGGCCATCTTAAAAATGGTAACACTTTTTTAAAAGCCAGTATAGTTATTGGTGTTTGTTTACTGTATTATGCTTCCAGATTTTTCACTAGTATTTCACTTCATTAGAAATCTGCACCCACTCCCCCTTTACAGGGTAGTTTCATGTCACAAAACAGATACACGGCACTAGTAAAAATTATTTTTACATTCTCTCTATTTTAATAATTATAAAAATTGTTTTAAAAGTCAGTTATTGAATGTGCCACAATGCTAAGAAGAACATAGAATGCCATCATTTTGGTTGGAAATAATCCTTCAGATCATCAAGTCCAACCATTAACCTAGCACTGACAAATCCACCACTAGACCATGTCCCTAAGCACCACATCTACACATCTTTTAAATACCTCCAGGGATGGTGACTCAACCACTTCCCTGGGCAGCCTGTTCCAGTGCTTAATAACCATTTTGGTGAAGAATTTTTTTGCTAATATTCAATCTAAACCTCCCCTGGTGCAGCTTGAGGCCATTTCCTCTTGTCCTATCACTTGTTAATTGGGAGAAGAGACCTACACCCACCTGGCTACAACCTCCTTTCAGGTAGTTGTAGGGAGTGAGAAGGTCTCCCTTCAGCCTCCTTTTCTCCAGGCTAAACAACCCTAGTTCCCTCAGCCGCTCCTCATAAGACTCTGCTACTAGACCCTTCACCAGCTTCGTTGCCCTGCTTTGGACACACTCCAACACCTCAACGTCCTTCTTGTAGTGAGGGGCCCAAAACTGAACACAGTACTTGAGGTGCAGCCTCACCTGCACTGAGTACAGGGGGATGATCACTTCCCCAGTCCTGCTGGCCACACTGTTTCTGATACAAGCCAGGATGCTGTTGGCTTTCTTGGCCACCTGGGCACATGGATTTAGGCATAAGAAATGCCTCTCTTACCCCAACCATTCTGTTCTGATCAGATTGCTAAAGGATGCTCGCTCAATCTCATGTTGACTTGGGTACAGAGAAATGGGCTCTTGCATCACTCCAGAGAGCTTGCTTGCCTGCAAGCTGGCACCCTGTAGGGAACCTTAAGGAACCAACCTTCTAATATAGATGTATAAAACAGATGCCTAAGTAGACATCATTGTACTCCTGTAGTTTCAAACTTGTGTTCAAAATTTAAAACTACAATTTGTTTCTTTCAGCCATTCTGTAGTCTGATTCAAATCCATGGACACAATAGAGCTCGTCAGAGAGATAAACTGGGTCACATCCTTGAGGAATTTGCCACCCTCCAGGATGAGGTAATGTCCTAGACGGCAGGCCAGCAAACTTTTCTTTCCAGGTATATTCCTACCAGAGGAGCCTGTGGTATTAGATTCTAGGTGAATGAAGCAACTCCTCTGTTTGTCCTAAAATCTTTAGGACAAGGTTTCCTAAAATGCAGCCCAGGAAGTTTGTAGGATGCATCTAAAGACTTTGTTAGATCTATTAAACAAAAAGGTATTACATTTTTTAAGATTAACTTTGTCCAATAAGTAGACTTCAGGGAAACCTGCTGTGATGTCTGTAATTTAATTCCACTGCTTGTAGTCTCTATCCTCCTTGGAACTGTCAGTCTGCAAGATGTAACCAGGAAGAGATGGATGAGCCATATTTACAAGAAAGCTTTGAAAATTCAGTTTTGTAGCTATGTGAGATTTAAATTGCAAAATTTTATAACAATTTTTTAAAATACATGTAAATTGAATAATAACTCTTAAAAATATGTGCTCCAACTGATTTTGAACGTTTTTCAAGAATGGGGAGTGAAAGGTGACAGGGAAAGGTACCTTTTCACTTGCTGGAAATGTGTTTCTTCAGCAGTGAGAGGCATGTAGTAATAAAATATTTTCCAAGATCTGTGTGCTAAGGAGAACAGTCAAGGAATTTGGCAGGGGGCAGGGAGAGATTTTGTGTCCTCCAGCTTTTTTCAAGATGGTTTGGTTGAGAGTTCATCACAGTACTGCAGCTGAGATACACTGTTTTTTCACCGAGTAACAGATTATATGGATTGATTTGTTCAGGACTACTGATAATAATGTGGGAGACTTCATGTCTTCCATACAATTACTTTTTAAGACTGAATTGTTCTTAGCGATATTTTAGTTTCTGTGATGGGCCACAGTGTGTTTCTTGCATATTAAGCTTATAAATTTAATTTATCAATGCAGCTAGGTTTAAAAAAAAAAAGCAATGATTGCCCATATAGCAAAATGAGTAACAGCTTGTAATGGGTTCTGAGCTTCAGTGACTGCTAAAAATCTGTTTATAAAAACTTTTTAAAATTTTAAATTAAAAAAACCCCAATGTTATTTTTGTGTCACTGTATAGAATATTTTTTTCTCTGTGCAGCAGAATTTACTTGTGTGAATAATTTTTCATTTTTCTGACAGTTCTAGAGTATAGAGGTGGCAATATCTGTAAAAATATATTTCTGTCTTTTAATCTGGAGCATGGCTTTACTGACTCAATTTGTATTCAGATTTTGTTAAGATTTTATTTCTGGCAGAATTTGGATGCTGTTTCAGTCAAATGTTCTTCCTCCTTTGTCTGTTACTTTGCTCTTTTTTTCAATAGGCAGAGAAAGTAGATGCAGCACTTCATAGTATGTTACTGAAGCAGGAACCACAAAGGCAACATTTGGCCTGCTTGGGCACCTGGGTCCTATATCATAACCTTCGCATTATGATACAGTATCTTCTGAGTGGCTTTGAGTTGGAACTTTACAGTATGCATGAATATTACTACATATATTGGTAAGAGGATGCTTGGAGCTGTTGGAGGAGGGATGCTCCCACAGAGCTATAATTGCAAATATTTAAAGGAGGGACTTCAATTATGATTTTTTTAATCTCAAGCTTGATCAACACAGTGTTTACCCATTCGTAAGATTACAAATGGAGAAAAAAAATTGTGTTGGTCTTTTTTTTAGACTTAGTAGTGTGTTGTGTTTTTTTTCCCTGAAGTAGTAATTTGCTTTCTATTTAACTGTTGAAAACAGTGTCTTCTAATGACAATGAATGGAAAATACGTTGATTTTGGCAGACAAGAGAGTGCAGGAGGAAAACATTTTCCTTTATTCTTTTCTGTCTTTGTAGTACCAATACTAATAGTTGATCCCTAGTATTTTTAAAAAGATCTCCAGAGTTTTAAGTTGTGACTGTAATCTGAAAGGTGATTAGGTAAAAATGACATCTTATTGTGTGAGCATATTTGAAGAGACATCTGCCTCCAGTGAAAATGTTTGCACTATATGGAGTCAAAATACTTTTCATTTTTCCACTTCCATTCACATTAATTTTTTTCATAGTTGATGGCTTGGTCCAAAAGATGAATGATTTTACATGGTTCATTTTTGATTCAGCATTATAAATTTGATGTTGAACTTTCCTATGTTAAAGTGCTTCTGTACTTTGGTATGTTGTTCTTTCTGTAAAGCTACCAGTAAACTCTTACTAGGTATGATGTAAGCTGTCTTTCTGAGAGATTAGACAAATTCAAATGACTGGAACTTTAGTCCATGTCATTATGTTTCTGTGCTGTTTCATTAGTGGATTAAGCATTAAATGAGAAAATTAATACTCCAGATAGTTACCAGAAGATGGCAATGTTCTTTAAATAATACCTCAATAAGTAGTACCAAGTTTTCTGTAAGACGGTGGCTTTTTACCTGCCCATATTTCTCCCCACCACTTTAATAAAATCATTCTTAATTGGAACTGTCACCTCAACTGCTTTATCTCCTTACTGTAAGTGAAGAACAAAAAAGAGAGGAAATTTCTGAGGGGAAATGTGCAAATGAAACTCATAATTATTTCTCAGTAATTTTTATTCTGAATTATGACTTCTTGCGAAGCATCATTTCTCCTTCATGTGCTCCAGATCTGTAATTTCTACTCTCTTTTTCCCTATTCCTTTTGATTTGAAGTCAGTCAAGAGATTTATTGGACCCGCTCCCACTTACTAAGAAATCACTCTTACAGAATTCTTAAAGATTTCTCTTAAAAGAATTGTATGTGAATCTCATGTTCCTGTGGGCTGGCCCTTTTATTTAATAATTCGTGACTTTTTAATACTTTAAACAAATCAGTAATAACCTTGTTTCTCAAAACAGTAATTATTAACAAAAGTAGAAAAGATATCAACATAGTATCTTTTTTTAAAAGCACTTCATTTACTGAGGGAAAGAAGAATTCTAGAAAAAAGTGATCTTAAAGAGGTTTTGAAATAATAAGCAGCTTAGACTTCACTTAGTAAATGTGTAAGAAACTTGCCTACCTTCAGCTGTCTGTGGCTCAGAGACTGAGCCAGAGTCTTGTTTAAAAAAAGCCACCGCAGAACACAGACTAATCTGTTGATTCCAGCCATACAAAACAAAGAGTTTTAACTGCCCTAAAAGTTGTCCTTTACTATTAGTTCTTTGAGTAAACGACTCTGCATTCAGTGAGGATGTGTGCGTTATGAATACGTTTATCATTGTAGTATGTAACAGCTGTTTTTACTCTAGGTATCTGTCAGAGTTCCTCTATGCCTGGTTGATGTCAACACTGAGCCGCGCCGACAGCTCTCAAATGGCGGAGGAGAGAATAGTGGAGGAACAACAGAAAGGCCGTAGTAGTAAGAAAACAAAGAAAAAGAAAAAAGGTACCTAGGTGTAGAGTGTAACTTGGACATTATTTTTTTTCCCCTTCATGCAGCCATGTAGAATTCAAAATTTATACAGCCAACACTGATGTAGGCAGGAAGAATGTTCCAAAGTTTATGAAGACTGAACGTAAAACTTTTTAACTAAAAAAGTCAGTCGCTGTGTGTAAGAATTTCCCATTTATTTATTTACTTACTTTTAAATAGGTCTTCCAGAAAAACCCAAACTCATTTATATTCACAGCTTCACCAGTTGTGTCATTTGTAGGATCTTATGAGATGTAATTAACAAGTCCAAAGCAATTACCTTTGAAAAATACAACATTTCTACATTTATAATTCCTGCAGAATTATGTTTTAGCTTTTGTGTGTTTATCCTTGTCTTCTTTTCAAAGAGAACAAACAGATATGAACAGCTCAAAGTCATATCAGATAAATTCCCTTGTCTCTCTAGAAATTCAGAAAGTTATTACTGTATTCTATACTTTTTAAAAAGGTGCCAAGTGTGGTGCAATTTGGCATTAGTTAAACACTGGAAGCTAAAGGGGAGCTTAAAGGAATATTTTCAGGATAAAAATCTTTCTTATTAGGATAGAAATGCTTTAATCTCTTGGTCTTAAAACTTTTCAAAAAATCCGTAACTAAGCGAACAGGCCTCACAACTACAAGCTTTAGATTCTAGACTATGGTTTAATATTGTATAGACACATGCTAGTACCATTGACTGGACCAGTTTATTTAATTGACAGCAGTAAGGTGTTCATGTGATTGTTAAGTATGTCTTGAGATATGTTGTGTAATCAGGAGCCAGGTGAGCAGAAATGCATGCCCATGCTTTTTATAGGATCATAGAATGGTTTAGGTTGGAAGGAACCTCAAAGATTATCTAGTTCTAACCCCCCTGCCATGGGCAGGGACACCCTCCACTAGACCAGGCTGCCCAAAGCCTCATCCAACCTGGCCTTGAACACTTCCAGGGATGGGGCATCCACAACCTCTCTGGGCAACCTGTTCCAGTGCCTCACCACCCTCACTGTGAAGAATTTCTTTCTAACATCTAACCTAAATCGACCCTCCTTCAGCTTAAACCCATTACCCCTTGTCCTGTCACTACACTCCCTGATAAACAGTCCCTCTCCATCTTTCCTGTAGGCCCCCTTCATGTACTAGAGTAACTGATGCTTCAGTTTTCTTTCATGATTTTAAAATATAATTGAGAATTTTTGATCTGTTTTGATCTGAAATGAATATGTGTATTTACACTGAATAAAAAAAATATTTTTATGTGAAACTTGCAGTTCGCCCTCTCAGCAGAGAGATCACCATGAGTCAAGCATACCAAAATATGTGTGCTGGGATGTACAAGGTAATTTATTTGTGCTTGCTGAACAATGGGTTCATTTTTTTTGTAATAGTAATCAAACATACATTGCATGCCTTCTTTGTTTTAATGGGACTGGAAATTAAATTTATAGGGTGATATGGTAAACTCTACTTTTTTTCTGTCCTTCCAGTTACAGCTAAATCATAACTTTCATCTTGCTCACAGCAAAATATGACATAAAGCTAACACTTTTCACTATATTTATCTTTTCCTTTTTTAGACAATGATCGCATTTGACATGGATGGCAAAGTAAGAAAACCGAAGTTTGAACTGGATAGTGAACAAGTTCGATATGAGCACAGGTTTGCTCCCTTCAACAGTGTTATCACACCACCCCCGGTGCACTACTTGCAGTTTAAGGTGAGTAATCTTAAAACATGATGCCACTCATGCCTTTATAAAAGTCATTAGCTCGCCTGCTTTAGACGTTGTCATTGTAAAAAGAGAAATTAATATCTCAAAGTTCATACTGAAGCATAAGTCAAAATAGCAAGGAGTTCTAGCTTTAGTTGTGTGCAAGGAAAATATATTGCTTTGAATTCTTACTAAAATTAGACTCTTAGATGTTTAAAAATTGGTCTGATGTGGTGGTTTACGAGATGCTTGTGTCAGTTTGCATGAAAATAAAATCTCTTTGAAGTCTATTGACAGAGGTTTTGGGCTGTGGTTTATATAGCAGCATGTTTTTATTACTGAAGCAAGCAAACAGGAAAAACAGAACAAGTCATTTTGAGTGTGAAATCACAGAAGTGTTGGTTGGAAGGGACCAGTTGAGGTTTGTCTTGTCCAGTCTCCTCCTTGAAGTAGCGTTACAGATCACATCAATGGTGTCTTTGTCTAGCCAAGTCTGACAAAATCAAAGGATGGAGATTTTCCAACCTCTCTGGTTAACCTGATCCACTTACCTTTTCTAGACCATTTAGTCTTTGGATAACCTGATTGAGGGCTGCACTATCCACCTTTTTTCCTAATGCCTGGTGTGAATTACCCAAGACACAATTTATGGCCTCTCCACCCATTACATAGTCTGCCATTAACAAGGAGCATTTGTCTGCTGACAACTTTGTAACTGCCTCTCAAGTAGTTTTCAAGTAGTTGTAGGCTGCTATTCAGGTTACCCATTAGCATCCTTTTTGTCTAACTGAAAAAGTCCAGGTGCATTGACCTCTGCTTATGGTTTGTGTGCTCTAGGCCCACAGCCACGTCCCTGTCTCAGCATCTTTCTTGAACTGAGTGTATCCTACACTGGATGCAATAATTCAGATGTTACAGCACAAATACTGAGTATAGGATGATAACCTTCCTTGATCTGCTGGCCATACTCCTGCTTGTATAATCCCATATGAGGCTTGTCTGATTTGCAATAAGAGCACCTTGGCTTGTATTCAGCTTGGTCTTCACCGTCACCCTGCTGCTCATCCAACTGGTTATTAGCCTCTTGTGATTTGTGGGGCTATTCTGCCTCAGGTGCCGAAATTTGGACATTTCTTGTTGAACTTAAAAGTCTGGCCACCAGAAATCTAAGTTTCTAAAGGTCTGTCTGAACTGAAACTGTACTATTTTGTATGCCAGTCACTCTCCCTAATTTAGTGTTATGAACAGTGGTAGTGGAAATTAAGACTATCATGGATTCTTCCTTGTCATTGAAGTTATTTTATCTCTAATTTAAAAAAAAAAAAGGTGGAGTATCGAAGTTAGATAAAATGAAGTTCCAGTATCTCACTTGCTATAAACTTAAGCAAACAATATCATATCCTTTTTTTTTTTCTTTTTTCCCTCAGATGTTTTTCTGTTGTGCAGCAGGGTGTGAAATTACACTATTCAAGCAAATGAATGACAAGTTGTTCAGAAGTGGGATTGTTTTATAAAGAGTGAGAGAAGTTCTTTGCATTTTGGCACTGTAAAATAATCGTTAAGCACCATATTCCTGCTTGGTATTTGCCATTTTAAAGAAATGTTTTCAACTTCAGTATTCACGCTTAAAATATTACTTATTTTTGGGCAAACTGGTCTAGTGGAGGGTGTCCCTGCTCATGGCAGGGGGGTTGGAACTAGATGATCTTTGAGGTCCCTTCTAACCCAAACCATTCTGTGATTCCATAACTTTTTCTTTAATATAGTAACTTGTTTTCATTTAAGGTAATGAAAATACAGTTTGTTGGCAACTGATTTTAATATATATTTATATATTTCTGTAACACGCTAGGAAATGTCTGATTTAAATAAGTACAGCCCACCTCCTCAGTCATCAGATCTCTACATGGCAGCTAGCAAACACTTCCAGCAAGCTAAAATGATTCTTGAGAATATTCCTAATCCAGACAATGAGGTAAGACTGCAATACTGGAAGAAGAAGTATTTGCTTATAAGAGTGTTTTGTTTTCAGCTGGATCTGTTGAGCATACTTTGTCAGAATGCTGAGCAAAGCTTAGTGCTTTGATTAAGGAGTGGACAGAGGAGGGTGGCGGCATCTTAACACGGTGGTTTGTTTCAGTACATAAGATAATGTAATCGGGGTTGTGCTCACAGTTTCAAAACTTCCCCCTGCTGAGATAGCAACTTAGTTCCTTCTTGCGTGTTGCCTTCTGGCCCCGTTCTAAAAGCGTATCAGTTTTAACAAGAAGGTGGCACATGCCTGCCTCACTTGCCTGGAACCTGGTAATTCATGTGTACTCCTGAGAGGTGGGAAAAAAAGGTTTGAATGTCATCCGGCTGAAAAGAGGATTGAGTCTGGCACTTGTTTCTTGGAGCAGTTTTCTCAGCACTGGGCTGTAAACATGGGTAGGAGTTTCTCCTTTGTCCATAGCCTAAAAACTAAGTGTCTGTGACTGTATTTTGGAGCAAGGAGGATGCTTATTCTGTTGCATGTGAGCAGGTTAAGAACAGTTACGCGATCAGGTTTTCCTGAGGATTTAGGAATCCCTGCCCGTTCTCTGGATCCTGGTGGTACTCACGCATGAGCTATCTGATTGAAGCTAACCAAAATACTTGGAGGTCGTTTGAGTGTGCTCAGACCATGTCCATGCAAAAAGCCACCTTTTTGCCTTCTCATCATGTCACAGTGTTGGGCATAGATAGCTAGAGTCTGTCTAAGCCTTTATTTGGATAAGCGCCTCAGAACTTGCTATAGTTTAACAATTTTTGAACATAAGCATGGAGAGCAGTGGTTTCCGTGGTCTGTTGAATAAAAAAATGACTACTAAAATAAATGCCCCCTTCATTAAATTTCATTAATGCAGCTGTTATACTTCAAAGCAAATCCAAAATGCCCTGATCTCTATTAAACTGATACTGTAAGAGGACTGCTATATTGTTAAGAGTATGTAAGCATTTGGGTATTATCTTTTTAAATAATTTTGAGGTCATATGCTTTCACTTGAAAACTTCTTGCTGTTTTGTGTTTAGGTGAATCGAATTCTAAAAGTTGCTAAACCCAATATTGTGGTCATGAAGCTGCTAGCAGGAGGCCACAAAAAAGACTCTAAGGTAAGAAAATGCCAGCTGAATTGAATGTGAAATGCAGTATTACACACAATTCTACCACAGATCTCTTACAGCTGAATAAGCAAATTCAGGCCATAGTTACTCTAACTCTTAAAAGAACTGGGAAAGTAACTTAATCCATTTTTCCCTTGGAAGTAGTTGTTGTAGTTATTTAAATATGGAAAACTCTCATTCCTAAATGTTATGGAAAAAATAATTGGGAAGTGCATGTGGGATGACTTGTACGACTACGAGTTTTCTTCAAGAGCAGGAAGAAGTAATTGGTATCAGCTTGTGTGAGCACAGTGGGAGAGTGCTGCCTGTCAGGGCTAGCAGGTGCCCCACGGGTCAGAGGCAGGAGAGGGCCTTCAGCCTTCCTGCTGAAAGCCAGGCACAGAAGAATGAAGGAGCATGCTGGAGAGGCACACCGTCATCGTACAGTTTTGTGCCCATCATGGCTGGAGAACATTGGCATATCCAGAACTGGGTTGGAATATTTTTCAGATATTAAAAAACTAGGTATTTTTTTTTCTTCAATCTTTTGCTGGTTTTTTCTTCTAGCTGCAGGGTATCCATCATTTTGAGTATTAAACTCAGTAGTACTGCAGTGTAATGTTTTAAATCTTGTCTTTCTAGGTTCCTCCAGAATTTGACTTCTCCCCTCATAAATATTTTCCAGTTGTGAAGCTTGTTTGAAAGACAAGAGATTATTGTTAGGATACCTGAAGCATAACCAGCTGTAAGATGAAATATCTAGTACTGTACACAGACTGAGAGGGATCTCCAGGATAAGAGTACTGTTACATGGAATATCTATAGTCTTGCCTACTTTACATGATCTGAATGGCAACTGCTGTTTTAAAGTGGTTTGTATCAAGTTTTATGGGTGAAGCTGTTTTTAATCAACCGTATTGAAGAATGTTGTACCTTTTATTACAGATTTAATCAAAAATCATTTTTATGAATGAGCTCTGACATAAAATGGTGGTTTAGGAATTTAGTAATTGAATAGAAATAACAGAGTAGAGCCCCATGTCTGATAGGCATAGCTGAGCTACCAAAATTCTGCTTTGAACAAAGCCACTTGGAGAGATTGTGAGCTTCCATATTTTTGCCTAAATTGCATCAAATTTGCTGACTTGGCAAAAAAACCCACCAGTCTTTCTACTTGCAAAGTCCTGCAAACTAAAACAATTCATAGGAATTAAGAGCAGATGAAAACTAGTCATTTAGCTCCTACTGCACTGAATTCAATTATTCTTATTTTACTGAAGTCAATTATCTAGGAGGTATTTTGTCTGAAATGTAGAAGTCCTTGAACCTTGAAGACAGCGAGAAATGGTGTAAGTCATTTCTAGTTGCAGGTTCTTCCTTTGTCTTTATTTTTCTAGCTGCTGGAGAATGTGTGTAGCTGACACTCAGTAGTCACGCAGGAACACAAGACAAGAGGAATGTATTTTAACTGCTCTGCAACTTTATGTCAATCCTGTTGTTACTTTGCCATTGCAAAGGAGGGATTGCCAATTTGTTGCATTGCCGGTTCAGCTCTTGCCTGACCTTCATTCTCTTGTTTGGACTGCAATGCTGCTGCTGGATCCTATTGCCTTCTAGTTGATACAGGTAGAAATCTCAAACATGAGCCTCAAATGTACCCTTTCCTTACTGGAAGTTCTTCCTCCCGTGCTTCCAGATGTGAAATAGTAGAAGTAAGCTGTAGTGCTTAAGTGTAGTTAAAAAATAAAGTGTAAAAAGCTGACCTGCTCTTTGGTAAACCATACTGCACCTAGGCCATAAAACCAAATCTTCAGGTTTGACTGTGTTGAACAGGACAATTCTTCATTTTGGTGCAAAATTGAGTCCTCCATAGTGATAAGCTTGTAACTTCCTCTTCACAATGCAAGACTCTTGTGTTTCTCCTAACACACAGTTGTACTGTGGAGTAATGCCACTTCAGCTTCATCACCTAAGCAGCAGCACTGCTGAGCTAGAAAACGGTGAAGAAAGTCTGAAGTGGTATACCCGTTTGTCTGCCAGCAATTTGCAGCTTCTTGAAATAAGCAAGAATACTGCTGTGAAGGCACGCTTTTCCCAATTTCTCTGCTAAGGAGGCTGCATACCATTTTACATGTTTGCTTATCATCACAATTAATATACTTGAATACTTCTGTATCACTGCCAAAAGAATGAAAATCCTGGAGAACGTAGTTGCAAAGATGGCAAACTGGTTCTAGTGCAGGGCACTGAGAATTCATCTGGCGTTTGCTGCCTTCTTGTAAATAATCACAAAAATATTTCCTCTCTTTAAAAATCTTGAACTACATGACAGCAGCTCAAGGACAGCCTTTGGTATTTGTCCAAAGGAAGCAGCAAGTAAAAGAGAAACCTAGTTCCTTATCCTTTATAAAACTAAGAAAATAGGAATGATCATCTTTTGCATATTCATTAACATTAGAAGTATATGAACGGTACAGAATAAAGTGAATACACAGTAGAGAAGCTTATTTTTATTTTAAAATGCTTATCTAAAATGGATCAGGCTTAGTTTTTTAAAAAAACATCAAGGACAAGTGTTTAAATTAACCCGAAGATGATTACAGCAAAGCAGCTTTCCCTGTCTCACACAACTAAAAATGTTAGTGATACACAACACTACACACACCACAGTTACAAATGAATCTCGTTTTGTTCAACTAAAGTCATTTAATTTTAAAATTCTATATAGAGGCCCCTTGTCTACCAGAAATCTACCACGCTAGTTACGCACCTGTAGTACTTGAAGCCATTGAGAATAAGACTGTATTCCTTTATGCTTTTGAATATTGCTCTTAGGCAGGTTTTCAGAGCCCCCCCGTCAGAGGTGTAACAAGTGCACTTTGTACCAAGGGGGTCTGGTTTATGGAGAGGACATCTGGCTGGCTAGTGAGGAGCCCAGTCAGGCTGTGTACTGTACAGAAATACAGCCAAAACACTTTTAAAAGAATTCTCTGGCAATATATTAATTACCTTAAGGATCTTGTTTGGGATTTTACCAGTATCAAGTTAAAGCCATTCATTCAACTTGAAGACAGTGTTTCACTGTACATTTTATACTGTTAGAATATATTCTGTTTAACAATCATGATTAAATTCCTGATTAACTTTGTATCAGCTACATAATTGTTTACAGATTAAGTCCTAGAAAAAAATGCCCCTTTTACTCAGAATACAGGTAAACATTTTGATGTTAGAACATGCCATTATTTAAAAAAAAAATCCTTAATAGCTCAAGTTTCCCAGTACTTGTCAGTTAGAAGAGATGCTCATACCTCCTTTTCTCTCCTGCTTACCAGCATTTGTTTTCCCTGCTGGATTGTCTGTAGTAGCCCAGACCAGTTAAG
The DNA here is from genome assembly GCF_011004875.1 of Balearica regulorum gibbericeps. Lineage (NCBI taxonomy): Eukaryota > Metazoa > Chordata > Aves > Gruiformes > Gruidae > Balearica > Balearica regulorum. The sequence goes on along the minus strand of NC_046220.1, from coordinate 42,149,167 downwards.
TCTGACTTAAATGGTGAAAAAAGCAGAGTAACCAAGAACCCAGTAATGGAAGTTAGTGCTTTTTTTTTTTAGAAGAATTCAAGTTCAGTGAACTGTTTACTTACTGAGGTTTAATATCCACCATTTGACTTGACCCCTGCCATTCACTTGATGACAACTCATACCCTTTTCATACGCAAAAGAACCAACCTTTCACTTGCATGTTTAGCCATCTTAAGGTACAGGACTTGTAAACTAAACTAGTACACTGAGGAATAACAGCCTGAAAAAGTAGTTACAAAATTAAGTGCATTAAGAAAAGCCAAGACAAATTTGTATTTTCCGAAATGGAACTGCTGCCTGGCAAGTTAACTGCAGTTACGGGTGCCTTAGTGGTAGTAGAGGGTATTTCTAGGTTATCACAAGTAAACTAGTTTCTTGTTTACATTCAACAAGTTACAGCAAGGTCAAAGACTACAGGACAGTAACAACATGATATTTTGTGCATAACACAGGACTTCACAACAACTACAGGCTCACCTGTGGGTGACATTGAGCTGTCTGGTAAATGCATAATCTAGTTTAGCTCCTTCAAAAGTCCAGCAGAGAAGATGAGTCACTTTGAACAGCTGAAATTGCTGTTCTACAAAGGCAAGCAGTTGCCTTTCTACTTTTTAGCAGAAGATCGTGGCTGAGTGGAGTAAAGGGTGGTTGTAGCACACCATTTCAGATGGCTTCTGTCATGAAAAGTTCAGGAGTTTGAATTTTTACTCTCTGACCTTGTGCAAGTTAGTGGTAACTGAACTATGCTGTAGTACTGATCTTGTGAACAGGAGTCCAAAGCTTTCAGAAAAATCATCCTGCTAATCTCTTAATAAGAGGACAGTACTGACAGAATCCTTTTTTATTTTTTTTTTTAACCTAAAAGCTAGGAACACAACCAGGACAGTGTTTCAGCCTGGTTACAGATAGTGTAAGCTAGCAATTTCATTTAGGAAGCCCAGGAAAGTATATCATACTACATAGTATCTGAGGTCTACAATCATGCTTTCTGACTCTATATATTACAGTAAAAAGGTGCCAGAATAGGCACAAAGGTAGACTGCAGTATGGGCCATTTTTGCCATGTTTAGTCAAGTTACCTCCTCTTAAAACTTGGCTGAGGATTTCTCTACTGTATAGCCCAGGGGAGAAATCCATCCTTGGCAGAGGACTCTTTCTCATCTACCATCCATCTACACGTATTGTTACTGTAGTATGACTGTACAAGTTAGCTGACTTCAAAGTTACTACACTTATTGCTACCTGGTTTCAATTTTATAACCAGTAGGAAGGAAACAGTCATTGCAGAGGTCAGGCTGCTTTAAAACAAGCTTCCAGAAATTTAAGACTTTTTTTTCACCACTGAAACAGTACTAAAACTTCACAAGAAAATACTACTTCATTTGGGCCCTTATTGAAGCCTTGAGAAGATAATCAAAACATTCTCAGATCACTTTGCTCTCATCATTGCTACATTTATATGAAGAGGTGACTAAGTTGCATCATGAACCTCCTTTGCTCACAACCTCTGTCGTTCTTCACCTTGCTCAGATAAGTGGTTCTTCGTATCTTCAGGGTTTTGAACTAATTATGAAAAAAGAAAAAGGTACAGAAATCTCTTTAAGAGACAAAAGTGATAGTTCATCTAGAAAACAGTCTAGAACACAGCAGGAGAAATTTTAAAGGACTCTTAAGTACTGTGTAGTACAGTAAAGCTACGAATACTGTCCCTCCCCACTGCTTGTTCAACAGCAGCTTCAGTGATGCTACACAGAAAACAGGTCGTGCCGTCAACATGAGGGAAAGCCCAAAGAACAAACAAAGTAGCTAGCTATATCTGCTACAGGATACCATTCAAAATATCATCTTAAAGTTTTTAGCATCTGGTACTTAGGTTAATTTTTTTTTTTTTTTTTACCATTTTCAATCCCTGCAAGTGCTGCTTGCTTGTCCGTTTCTGATTCAGCTTCATTCTCATCTAAATTGTAATCAACATCCTTGTCCTTGTTCAGTGCTTCATGTTCCTGTTTGTCTGGGAAAATTTTAAAAGTAATTACGTTTATACTATACCGTAAGGTCATCTGCACAACAGTTACTGTAACAATCTTCCACAGAATTTACTTTGCTGCTGAATGAATTGCTGTTTACAGTAGGCTTTCATACTATTTTCCCTTTTGAACTCTTAATTTTCAGAGCAGCTTTTGTAAGTCTTGTCTAAAGAACTAGATAAAAGAATCTTTTGGGATTTGGAAAGTGTAATAGAATTCAGTCTGCACGCAGATTGACAGAAAGGAAAAGCATTAAACAGTTTCAGAATACATTAAAGGACAGCCTAAGGAAGAGCAAAACCTGAAGCCAATGCTGAAAACTTGACTTTCTGCAAAACATCAATACTTGGTATCTCTCTACTCATCAGTGCTGTGGATGGTTAACATCCTTTTCAAATGCATCATATTCTTACAAGGCCTTAATATGAAAAAATTTCGGGGCTAATTTCCCCAAATGCTTTGTACAGGTGGGCTGCTATGGTGGTGCAGAAGAACCCAGCCTGGTAGCTCCATGTTGCAGAAAGAGAACCCAGAGAGTGTAGAAGACTGCTGGGACTGACTGGCCTTTTACATCTCACACTAACCCCTGTGAAACCTTATGCTAAGTGCAGCCAGCTGCCACCACTGCTGCAGAAGTGATGCCACGCTTTTATTTCTTTACTGTTCTTAACAGTACGTGACGTGCTACCAACCAGGGTTTCCGGGGGGCAAGTCATCCTGCTTCGCATCATAATTTAGGAGCTGCTCCCTCTCAATTTCCTCACTGGCAGGCTGTTCTGCTGCCAGCTGTGACGCATCTTGCTCTGCTACATGTTTTTCATCTTCAGATGGCTTCAGCTCCTTCTCTGACTGAGGCAGCATTTCCTTATGACCTGCAGTCACCTTAACTGAATCCTGTGGGTTTTTCAGTTCGCTAGAAAGCTTGTCCTCTTCTGCCTTAGGCTCCTGTTTTCTGATGTCAGCTAGGCCATTTATTCTTTCTGTAAACAATATAAATGATTCTGAGTAAAAAACCTAATGCCTTTCAGTGGTGTTACAAGTTAAAAACCTTTAATAAGTATTGCTTTATCTTTCTCGTTCAATTCTTGGTTTTCCTCTGAAAGAGTGTCTTTCAACCACATCAGTTCCAAAGAGACAGACAAGGAAGGTAACATGTTTTTCCTACTGGGAACAGCTAAAGGATGAGACTTGTAGAGACTACTGTGGCATTGTTTACTGTCAGAGTCACACTTCTACCTAATTAAAATGTGCAGTTAATAAGCTGAGCAGGTGAAACAGAGTAGTTTACATAATTGCAGTGTGCTATATAAGCATCAGGAATGCATGTTACATTTCATTAATAACAAACTGATTTGGAGTTGAAAAGTAGCTCAGGACAAAGCAGTCACGTGGGCAGATCTGCAAGAAAATCAAAGCTGTTCTTATTTTTAGTATGAAGAGGAAGTGCAGGATGGCTATTACTTTTAGCAGACATTAATGTATCTTTTTTTTCTGTGTGTCTGTATTTTTAACTGAAAAGATCATGATAAAATTTGCCTGAATAAACTATATATAGATACTGTCTTCAATTGCTAGCTTTCTAAAATGAGAGTTGCATACTCCCAAGATTGTAATTTAAGATAGCATGTGAGAATAATTAAATAGGAAATTGAATTTATATCACACACAGTACTATGTGAGACTGACACACTAGGATACCTCCATTCACGTTAATAGTTTCTGAGAGTTTAGTGCCAAAAGCAACCATTAGGTTAACTAATCTGATCTCCTGCGTATCATTTCCCTTACTTGCATTTTGCTCAGTGACCAACACGTGGGATGTATGGGTGTGTGTTTAAAACCTAACTTTCAGCTATTCTGTCGGGTGGGGTCGCAGGCTAGATGTGTCTTACTAAAAAAGCAAATTTTAAACATGCTTGAAAATCATTGCTTCCAAAAGCAAGATATTTTCTCCATATTAAATGAGGAATAGGAATCCAGAATTGTAAATACTTGTATTTTCCTTTATATGCAATATGTCAATTACAGCAAAACTGAACCAGTAGAAATGCTAATAATAAAAATGTTTGAATAAATATTATACCTCTCCAGCTGGAAAATTCATTATAGTTCAGTCTACTGGTGTCACTTTTTCCATCTTAATCTTGTGTACAAAAATGTTTTTTAAATGTTCAATTAAATTACAAATGTTCATAACCATTTGCTAGTAAAACAATTATTTACAGCTCACCTTTATCTTGCAACGAGTCTGTCTTTTTTACTGTAGGTATTGCTTTAGGTACATCTTCATTGTGTTTCTGCTGTTCCAAGTCAGCTTGCTTGAACTCTGTTTGCTTCAAGGCTGGCAGCTGAATATTAACCCATAAAGTGAATGTATACAGATAAGCATTGGTCTATATAACTACTTCTGGATTTGGAAATGGAAATGGAAGTTAAGTAAGAATTTGGGGGGGTGGGTAAATCTTAACACACTCAGAAATATTTGGACTGAAATTTTTATTGGTGATGGAAGTACCATACCATCTTGAATATGCAGTGGTGTTTCTATATAACATCATGACACATAGGGACAATTTAACACATGTTCTTTAATCTGACTGCAACTAAATGTGACATTATTGTTCTTGGTTAGTGTTTCTTGTAAACACTGTTACTCTCTAAGAGTCACAGTTCTGTGACACCACACATTTCTCCACTGTTACCATGTTCTCCTGCTACCATGGCAGGGTCAGCAGAGCAAAAAACCAGATGGCATTAACTAGTTAGTCATCTGTAGGGAGGGACAGGTAAACTGAGTTTGGGCATAACAAGACTTCAATTAAGCAAGTACAGAACTGGTCTAAAACTATGGTGAATGCAGGATTAAGAGAAAAAAATGTCAATCAACCAACTAGACAACAGTATCTGTTTAACGTGATGGAGCTTACTTAAGAATGTATTAAATACTGGTACTAGACTGCTCTCAGCATCTGACCCATCTGACTTCATGACAAAGATGTACACCACCTTGAAGATCGTAAAATTTAGCAATTAAAATTCTATTTACAACTTTTACTCAAATTAGCATTTAATTGGCTGAGATCTTTGTCAATTCTGTTCACACAAATGCTGAATGTAAAATGTGCCTGAGCCTGTGCTGCACCTGGGCCTTCATTGCAAAAAAAGAGACTGTAATGAAACTGTTCTATGGGGGTTTTTTTGGGGGGGGGGTTGGTTTTGTTTAAAAAAAAAATAATCAGAAGACACAGACAAAGAACAAGCATATAGACATTTAGAGACATAAACCTTTTTATACCTGGTACTATACAAATTAATAGGAAACATTATGGTATGGGAAGTCATGCTGTCAACAGGAAGTTTTCTGTTACAGTTACTTGTGAGACTGTAGCTACCCCTTGTTCTAAGCGGGTCAATAAAACACTAGCTTGTCAAGTGTTCACACAGTCATTTGGAAAAACGTCTACAGAAAGAAGTGGTAGAGGATTTGTAGGATACGATCACTTGGCTGTTTTGAAAATGTTCAAGCTCAGTCAAAGCCAGGCAGAACTAAAGACCTTGTTGGGTCAACAACACCAAGTCACACATCAACAACAAATAATCTAGCATTAACTCTTATGAAAGCTTGAGAAGCAAGTATTACCACAGAATATTTGGTTATTGCTGTAAGGACATTCAGAAAAACTGCATCTTCCTCCAGTCATACAACAAAAATGCTGTATTTAAAAATGCTTCTTTTTTTTATAAATAATTCAGCCTCTCAAGGTCACTCTCTACAGTAGAAATCATCAGAAACTGAACATAACACCATTTTTCACTTTATGCTGGGCATGAATTCTTCTGTAAAAATACTGAGCCTGCACTTAATAGCAAGAAATTACCTCTTAATTAAATGTGCAAAAGCCCTTATCTTAAATTTCTAGCTCAGTAATTCTTAATGATGTTGTTGAATAAATTAAGAAGTTGTATGTTGAAAATTTTTTAAGTAGTTGGATAAAAAGATAGTAATTGGAACATGTTGTATATTCCTCGACCGAGAAGTATACATCATTCCTTAAAATACAGAGCTGTAAGAAAAGGTGTATATTCATTAACCAACCAACCAACACTCCGTTTTCTTTCTCTGTTTTATTTTAACTCTGACCTTTCTGTTACATAAGCATGTACACCTTATGAACAGGTATTCCAGCTAAAAACAGGGGCTAAAAACATACATAGATTTCCTCAGGGTTACCTTGCACTAAGGATAAATAACTCAGCTTTTGTACAAGCAAAAAGTTGCAATTCTTGGGCAAACAACTGAGAAGGTTATAAGCTGACATACGAAACACTGTCACGGATACTAGGGAACACAAGCAGACAAAATTTATTTAGGCTGTAGCTGTATTAGTGGTTACATCATCTGGGACCATCCCATCTATAGATAAAACGGAGAACAGATAACCTGCCCTGCCTAACCTACTGCCTACTGTGAGTAAAGACTGCCTCCCGCTATGGGACTTGTTGCAGGAGACTGGAATTGTCCTGCAGAAGGGCTTCAGCCAAACTCCTCAAGTTCCTTCAGGGATGATTTCCCCTCCAAATTGGAAATGGTAAAAAAAAACCCCAAACCTCACAACAAACAAACAAAAGCATCTTGAACAAATAATGTAAATGAAAATCTGCTGCAAAGCAACACTAGAAATTCAATTGACCACCTCTCTAGTATGGTCTTCCCCACATCAACTTCTAAACAGTATTTGATATCTTGACATTAAATAAGATATATTTGACAAATGTATCATCGCCAAATGTTGGGCTTTCTACTCATCACTATTTACTATTATTACTTTTTTATTTACTTGACACTGTTGATAAGAATTACTGACAAACAAGAGCGTTCCCTTTTTTCTTTTTTTCCTTTTTTGTTTTTTTCTTTTTTTTTCTTTTTTTTTTCTTTTTTTTTTTCCTTTTTTTTTTAAAGGGATAACTGGTTAGCATTTCCTGTCTCAAATGCTTCATTCATCTTGCAGCTCTCATACAAAGGCACGTTCTCAGGATAAAAGGTCACAAACTTCAGCAGTTGTCTCTCCCACCATTTTATATAAAGGACTGGACACAGACTGGAGTCATTACCTGAACACCGAAGGGGCTCTGGGCAGATGTTTCAGCCATTTTCTCCCACCTATTTCCAGCTATTTGCAAAACCCAGCTTCAGCACTTGTTGCTTTAGCCTCTTCCTAGCTGTAGTGGAAAGGGCACATACCACCAAACGCTCACTGCCTTTGCCGTGACAGTTGGCCACCCAGGTATGGGGGAAAGGCCCCAGTGCAACCCCTTGTGAAAAATGTAACTTCTGTCACTGGTGCTCACAAGCCTGAAGAAAGGGCTACTTCAGTACATAGAAATAAACTAATGGCTCTCCTGCCCAGAAGCTTCACTGCATGTTGCCAGGGCCACCTGTATCAAGCTTAACCAATCAAGTCCTATCCCTGACCAAATCCTGCTTCACTGAAGAAGCATCAGTAATTCACATGCCAAGACAACAGGATGCATCTTCCTTTTCTCAGGATTTCCTCCTGCCCTCTGTATCCCAGGAAGAGAGTCAGCTGGCACGCAGCCACCCTATGCTGCAAGCCTGCCCTACCCTAGTGAGCCTTCCCACGTCATGCACAGCGACGCCTGCCTTTTGTGGTTCTTTGACTAAGAATATCCAAGAGCAAACAGCTAAACCACTTGATCTTCCCTTCATTCACACTGTAAAAGGCTGAAATTAGGGTTTCTGTGAAAATTCATAGCCGATGGATCTTAGCAATCTTTGGACTACAATATCATATGCAAGGCTTGCTGCTGCTCTGAAGTGATGCACAATTTATCCTCAGCACACACCTTCAACACACAAAGCAACTAAGTCCTTTAACAAAGTCAAAACGAGCTGTGAACCAAAGTTCAGCAGTGTAAATATTCTTTAATGGGCTGCGCACCACCCCCAGCACCACCTCTCAAATTCTGCCCATCTCAGAATCACAGTGATTTGGAGTCTCCTGCACGACCTCTGCCTCGTTCTGTCCTTGGAATCACTCGATTTCCCATAGATGAGAAGCATTCGACAAATGTGAAGGAAAGCAGAGCAAAACTTAATGAGATGGGCTAATGACAGTTAGAGATAGCAGAAAGGTGGAAAACCCTTTAAGAATTTCAAATAAAAAGATGTTCATGAAATTACCCAAACCATACCTGGCTACTTTTTTTTGAATCTTCTGAGAAGTCTTTGTTTTCTTTGATTTGTGCTGCATCACTACCCTTTTTTGTAAGCTCATCTATCCTTTCTTCACACTGTTCTTTTAATTCTTTCATCTGGTTGATGCACTGTGACCTGGAGAAAACATGAACAAGTGAGCAGTTGTTAACTTTCATCTACAGTCTTCTAAAATGTTCTTTTGTCATATGATTTATTCCCTTTTTTTCCTTTCATTTTATTATTTTCTTAGTTCTATTACCTGTGCTTACATTTGAGAAGTCAGTAGGAAAAAATGTGTTAACCTAAGTCCTAAGGACCAACTCATGGTGCAGGCAGTCCAAGTTCTACTGGAGGAAATTAATTTAAAATGCTTTTGTTACACCAGCTCACCAAGCTACATGATTTTTCCTGTCTTTTGCTAACCACTCAACTTCAGTTAAGTCAAAATCTACTTTGATCCCTGAAGCATTTCTAGTATGATAACAGAAATGCATATTTGGATTTTAGCTAGAAGAGGAAACAGCAAAGTACTAGCTGAAGTAAAAAACAAATGTAAGCTACTGCTAGCAAACTGAATACTCCTTCTCAGTGTTTCACCAAAGTGTAGTGCTGCAACATGTAACAAAACTTATGTTACAGAAATTGAGTTTATCAGTAGCTACTGTCAAAAGCAGTATTACCTAAAGATGCAAGTGTTGTATACCTTTCACGTACTTTTAATAGTTACACAGTGCCATTAGTGCCTTAACCTTTGTGGGTCTTCTGTTTGCAGTTCTGCAGCCTGCCTTTCTCTCGCTGCTCCATAACCTCTAGGTAAGCCCTAGGCTGTTGCGGCAGTGTTTCTCCTGAACTGCCAGGGCAGTGTTTTCCCCTTCTGTGGCTGTGCTGAGGATCCCGTGCAAACCCCAGGAGGGCTGTCAAGGTGGGTTTCTCACGGGAAGTGACTGCCATCAGGGAGAGATCACCCTTTCTCCCCCACTATGTTCATAACCTGTTTTGTAACTTTTGGCTTACATTAGAGGAAGAACAAGACCTCGTGAATAACAAGGCTGATAAGCATTACCCTGTAACACACATGCGGAAGGCTTAGAAACCAGTCATCATACAAACCCAGGCATGCTTTGATCCCACTATGAGCAGGAACAAGCAATACTGTTTGTGTGGATGCCGATGAGAAGTGCATCATCCTAGGTGAAAACGTGGTGAAAAATCATTGTCAGCACCCACTGCACTGGAGAGCATGCCCAAGGAAGAGGCTTAGCTGGGCACCACACTGCTTCTCTTCCCTGCTGGCCTCAGCAGCAAAGGAGTTTGTTGGGGTTTTTTTAACCCTTTTTCCTTTCTCTCCTTTGTTTTTTTTCACTCTAAGTTCACCGCATATCATCAGCCACAGAGCCTGCAAACACATCTTTCTGCATGCAAAACCTCTCTCATCATCCTGTGGACAACAACATGGTCAACGTACTGCAAGTTTTACTTCCCCCTCACTTAAGACAGAAGGGGGATGAATTTCTGAACCTGGCTCTGGCAAGAGTGTTAATACCCCTGGTGTAACAGCAGCTGTTTCAACAAGCACGTTCCAGTTTCTCAGGAGCAAATAAGCTACTACCTAATCCAGAGGAATTCTCAGGGTACATGCCCTCTACAACAGCAACTCACTTGTTTTTATTGCATTTTAATCCTTCTCCACCTGTCTTTTTTAAAAACAAAAAAACCACACCCAGAAAGGAAGAGGAGTGGTGGATAGATACGCTACAAACTGGCAAATTCATTACCTTTATTACCATTCCTGCTTGACTAGGCATTATTCTAATGTCTGATTTTGCTAATGCTATCATGCCTGTCTCTACACCTACCCTGACCCAAGCAAACCCATCTTCACCACTGTAACTTGCTCAGCTCTTCACCTTGAGCCAGCCTTGACCCTGGAGCTGTACCCTCCAGATCCACCCTTCTGTTAAACGAAGGGGGATTCTTTACAGCACACTCCCATGAGCAGGCATGCTGTCGGTGATTTCCTCAACAGAACTGCGCTTGAAAACATTTCACCAGACATGGGCACTAAGCCTCAGTTTTCAGAAACCACACTCACTGCATTTGCTTTGCATCACTTCCCTGCACACGTATATCAATCCAGTGCTTCAAGGATGTACCTCATGTGGAGCATGACTGTGCAGCACATACCTACACCTACAGATCCATTTATTCTCACTGATCTCAGTCTTACAAGGCAGGTGCTGGCAAAGAGATACTCTAACTAGCACAGAACTATCAATAGAAGTCCAGGAGTCCCAGCTCTGTCATTTAACCAAACAGCAAAGAGATGGTGCTTAACAACCACAGTACGCAACAAACTCAGAGGGAAAAAGTACCTTAATAGACACATACGTGCAATGTGGCTTACTAAAAGGTTGGTACAAACTTAAGCCTCCAAGCTCCTTCTACTTTTCTGTTAGAAGTCTTAAATTGTTAGAACTCTACTAATACAATCCATCTGGGTCATGATTATTAAATGAGTAATAATGCCCTAAAAAAAAAAGAGTACACAATGAACTGGTAATCAGTAAGTACCCCAAAAGCACTAATAGTAACTCTTAACTCTTAAGCATGGGAGTAGGGGGAAAAAAAAAAAAAAAAAAAGGTATTTCAAGTTTGGCCTGCAGAATTCAAGTTCTTTGATTGCCATGTTGAGCTTTTAGTCATAATTCCTACAAAATCTGGGTAAACAGTGGCTGCTGGAAAAATACACATCACTAGAGCAATTATATTCTTGATAGAAAATCATTATGAGAATATGCAAACAGTAAACTCTGTTTGTTTTCTATATCTACACACCAGAGGGAAGATACAATAAGATATGAAGACAGGTAAAGAGAACAAGAACATTACTGAACAGGAAGAACCCAAGAGAAACTCCTAGAACTACCAGACATGTATATTTAGTGTAAGAATACTGATAAGCGCTTGTGTTCAGTTATCCATGCTTTATAATTCAGTGGGAAATCTCAACAAAAAACATGACCAGGTATGAACTGTAATGCAGAACACATGGCTTTGACCATAACTGACCTAAAATTTTCTGAGACCTCTGGCAGCTCAAAGACATACAGCTTCTCATTGCATATTCCCGTATCACAGTTTTTAAAACTTCTTCAGAGTTTAGCCTCTTTGTGTTTCAATTTCCCCCTGAACTGTTAAATGACAATATTGCTACCTTTCTCCTCCTGTAACAGAAGGAACATCAAGCACTGTGGGAGAAGTTTGTGGCTACTGAGATGCCGAGTGTTGTAAGGTCTAAGGTCTTGTCCAAGATCAACCTCGAGCAATTTTAAAAGATGTGTCAGGTGTTACTTTCTCCTTAAAACTGTACATTTACTAACAGTGCTATAGCTATCACAAGAATACTCTGGGTTATAAGCAAGTCACCTACAACCCCAGAAGCCATCTTCTAGAAAGAACATACTTACAGGTCATATGAGAACTTCCTCTGAAGGTTAGTCTGGTTTTTCTGAAACCAGTAAACATCCATCTGTAGCTTTCCATATTCTGTCTGTAACTCTTTCAAGTGTTCTGGCCAAAACAGGATTAAAATATATATTAAAGTACACACACACCCCCCTACATGTATTACAACAGAAGTATCAAACAACAGATCAATAGTAAGCACACTAACTCCGTCCAACTCTCATGCTCACTACATTTTGTATACAAATGCATAGGTAATTGTTGAATTTATTCATCAAAGATGCACAGGATTGGGTAAAAACAGCCTTTCAGCCTACCATATTAACAAAAACAGTGTAACATAGATTTTTTACCTCCTCGTCTTCACAAGGAGTACTCTAATTTGTTTGAAAACCCTTGCTCTGCTAGGTTTCAGCCCAGGAAGTTGTTAGATCTATGAAATATTAATCAGAACATAGTATGAAATGGCATTCATGTTTATTAGCCATCTAAAGACAAGCTTACAATGCTTCCCTGAATAATATGCAATTTACAGTTCTGTTCCTCAAAAACAGAGGCATCTATGATTTACAGTTTTCTTCCTGATTAGAAAGCTTTGTGTGAGGGCACCAGAAAAAAGCACCACAACATATTTACCTGTTTATAGAACTTAGGATCCGTTCCCCACACTTCCTGAAGATTAAATTGCTAACAACAATTTTGAAGTACCAACATGAATAGAAATGAATTAGATCAAGGGGTTTTTTATTTAACGTAGGAATTTGTGAATTCCCCTGGTGCTAAAATGCACAACCCAGACACCTCAGGGAGGAATACAAGAGTATGCTGCAAAAGGTCAAATGAAGAATAAATATATATTAACAATACACACAGAAGCTAGTTTCATTCTGTACTACGTTATATCATAAGGGTCAGGAGTCCTACATAAAGCACTACATGGACAAATCCTTCTACTGTTGAGGTAAATTAGTCTGACATTTCACTGAACTGGAATCATACAGATGCAGGATCTAAGTCACTGAAGCTCCTGCACTGTCCCCATGACTTGAAGAAAGGCAGCATTCTCAGAATACACCAGAAAAATGCAAGTCTTAAAATCAGGGGCCTTAAAAAACCATACGAGAGAAATGCAGAGGGGTATTACAACATACCTCGTAGACTCTGGATTAATCGTTCATTTACTGTGATGTTAGTCACCAGCACTGCCTGAAAGGAGCAAAACAGAAAACAATGTTTTAATTGCAAAGGACCTGTGTTACCATTAATCTTATAAACAATACCACCAAAGCACCTGTAACAAGATCTTTTCTTTGCAAAGTGGTGGGTTACAGTCAAACAAAAAACCTTTTAGCTGCTCTAGATATTTCCTATTACAAACAACAAACACTTGTTTTAACTTGGATTTCCCAGTAAATGGTGGGGGGTATGGAGATATCACTGCACTTAAATAGAGCAGGAATTTAAAGAGTCCACTACTAAAATTGCATGCTGCTTTAATCTCACGATTGCAGTCACAGTCAGATTTACTGTATTTATCCCTTGAAGAAAGAATACAGCGTAGCACCACTCATTATCAACCATCCTCTCACCAGGGACTCAATACACCTGCATTCACGCATGCAAGGATGAGCTATGAAAGCATTAGTCATACAGCATAAAGGAGCTCTATGAAAGCAACATAAAGCCCTTGCATTGTATCACTTTTCTAACTATCTTTTCCATCACTTCGGTAAGAAAGTGTTGGAGTGACCTTCCTCCATTCCCTCACTTTGTGCTTTCTGTCATTCTGAAGAGCCAGTTAACTGCTTGGTAGAATACCATGGGACCAAGCCCTGGAAGGATGAGGGGCCCAAGACAGCTGCTAATATTCAAGGGTCACCTCTGCCAGGCTCAGGAGCGATGCATCCCATCAAAGAGCAAGTCAGGCAAAACCACCAAGAGGCCCCCATGGATGAACAAGGAGCTCCTGGGCAAAGTCAAACACAAAAAGGAAGCCTACAGAGGGTGGAAGCAAGGGCAGGTAGCCTGGGAGAAATACAGAGAAACTGTCCGAGCAGCCAGGGAGCAGGTTAGGAAAGCCAAAGCATAGAAATTAGTCTGGCCAGGGATGTCAAGGACAACAAGAAAAGCTTCTATAGGTATGTCAGTGAGAAAAGGAGGACGAGGGAAAATGTGGGTCCCCTCCAGAATGAAACGGGTGACCTGTTTACCCAGGATATGGACAAGGCTGAGGTACTCAATGACTTCTTTGCCTCAGTCTTCACTGGCAAATATTTGAGCCACACTGCCCAGGTCACAGAAAGCAGGGATTGGGAGAATGCAGTTTCACTAGTAGCAAATCGTGCCTGACAAACTTGGTGGCCTTCTATGATGGGGTTACAGCGTCGGTGGATAAGGGAAAGGCAACTGACATCATCTACCTGGACTCGTGCAAGGCATTTGACACTGTCCGGCACGACATCCTTGTCTCTGGAGAGACATGGACTCGATGGATGGACCACGCGGTGGATAAGGAATTGGCTGGATGGTCGCAGTCAAAGAGTTGTGATCTCAATGTGCAAGTGGAGAACGGTGACAAGTGGTGTTCCTCAAGGGTCGGTATTGGGACCGTTCAACATTTTTGTCGGCGATATGGACAGTGGGATCGAGTGCACCCTCAGCAAGTTTGCCGACAGCACTAAGCTGTGTGGTGTGGTCGACACGCTGGAGGGAAGGGATGCCATCCACAGGGACCTTGACAGGCTGGAGAAGTGGGCCCGTGTGAACCGCATGAAGTTCAGCAAGGCCAAGTGCAAGGTCCTGCATGTGGGTCGGCACAATCCCAAGCACGACTATAGGCTGGGTGGGGAATGGATTGAATGCAGCCCCGAGGAGAAGGACTTGGGGGTATTGATTGATGAGAAGCTCAACATGAGCCAGCAGTGTGCGCTTGCAGCCCAGAAAGCCAACCGTGTCCTGGGATGCATCAAAAGAGGTGTGACCAGCAGGTCGAGGGAGGTGATCCTGCCCCTCTACTCTGCTCTTGTGAGACCCCACCTGGAGTACTGTGTCCAGCTCTGGGGGCCCCAGTACAGGAGAGACATTGAGCTGTTGGAGCGAGTCCAGAGGAGGCCACGAAGCTGATCAGAGGGCTGGAGCACCTCAGCTATGAGGACAGGCTGAGAGAGTTGGGGTTGTTCAGCCTGGAGAAGAGAAGGCTCCAGAGAGATCTATTTGTGGCTTACCAGTTTCTGAAGGGGCCTACAGGAAAGATGGTGAGGGACTGTTTATCAGGGAGTGTAGTGACAGGACAAGGGGTAATGGGTTTAAGCTGAAGGAGGGTCGATTTAGATTGGACGTTTGAAATAAATTCTTTACTGTTAGAGTGGTGAGGTACTGGAATAGGTTGCCCAGAGAGGTTGTGGAGGCCCCCTCCCTGGAAGTGTTTAAGACCAGGTTGGATGGGGCTTTGGGCAACGTGGTCTAGTGGAGGGTGTCCCTGCCCGCAGCAGGGGGGTTGGAACTAGATGATCTTTAAGGTCCCTTCCAACCCAAACCATTCTGTGATTCTATGATTCTATAACATAGGAACATGTTCTGTTTATTCTTTCATCAATCCCCCTCTACCAACCCATATATACACATGCCCAAAACACCTGAACACTGACAGAACTAAGGTAAGTCTAAATGAAATAAATTACTGTGAGCAAGATGTCGGGATAACTCAGATTCATATTTAGCATTTATAATGTCTGGTGCAGAACAGTCTTCTTAAGACTACAAAAAGATGAGATCCACTGACCCTTCAGAATCAATCCATTCCAGTCTTAGGAGCATATTTCTTAGGCTTCACTGCCCATTTCCTTGTTATCCTCCTTCCAGAAAACACCAGTGTTCTGCAGGGGTCCCACATCAGGATACATTGAGTCCCCAGCTTCCCGAAGCTTCTGCTCAAGTACTGATGTGTACATATGTTCACACCACTTAATGCAAAGAAGTATCTGCATCCAGTCTGCCCAAGTCACCCTGAAACACTGACAACACTGTCAGTGACTTTTTTCACAAAGCCTACAGTAATAAGTGCCAGTTGATTAGGAAAAGCAAAGCGTTCAATTAATGTCAGTGGGATAGCACACAGCAAAGGAGATTTGTCCACCCTTTAAAGAGCCACAGTTCAAAGAAGCCATCATTCACATGTTGACAAAGAAGCAGCTGTCTTCAACCCAATAAAAGAAATACTCCTACACCATTCAAACATACAGCTGGACTATGAACACCACTGTGAAACCTCAAAAGCAAAGGATTTGCTCCTTTGTTAAAACAGAAAAAATAATAATAACAACATGAATAACAACATATACTCAGGATTGTTTAATACCTCTCCCTCTCCTGTCTCATAGGATGGGGAAAAAAAGGCTCTGGATTTGTTTTTACTGGTTTATCGGGGAAAGGAAGTTAATGTTTTGATGGAAATGCCAAGTTTTGATAATGCGTGAGCAACATAATCAGGTTGTTCCATGACTATCGCCTTCAAGGTTTCCAGCATTGGCCATTACTGGAAACTATCAAAGGACTAGAAAAAGACAGTATGACATGGCAATTTTATGTTCCCACTGTTTGTTGTGTTGTGGGGTGGTTTTTTTTTTTTCCTTAAAATGAAACTCCCAAATACGAGGACCACTTATTTGACAGTAAAACAGACAAGTGTTAAATGTTTGTACATTAGGACAATAATAACAGTGATTAGCGAAGTAAATAAAATGATTTGCCACGTGAAAAAAGCTCCTTAAATCACAAGTCGGGCGGAGGCACAAAGCGTGCCTTGGTCTTTCTGGACTGCATGTAAAACTTCCTTGTAGCAATGCCACACCTACCTCCCTGAATTTGTGGTAAGAGTCCAGGAAAAAAAAAATTACAAAAATCTAGTCAGCTGTTTAACTTGACCAGGAACTACTGTTTAATAATTTACAGGGCAATGCTCCAACTGCCAGCTTTCAATACAACTGTGTCAATAACATCAAGGCTTTCTGTTCCTCGTCCTGTCATCCAACTGGTAATTAATCTTCACCTTATGGCTGTGAATTAGGCAGACATTATTTTGTGGTGGGGGTGGGTTTATGCAGTTCAAGAAAGCAAACTGCTGGGAAGTACTCAGCAAACACATGCCAAAACTCAGTTCTAGGAAGAAAGTCACATTTTAAATCTCACTCAGCCCACAGCATAATACCGATGATCCCTAGGAGTGAAAATCCACCTTTTGGAAACTCACTATATCACCATATCAAAATCTGATCTTCTGTGACAGAGTAACTCCTTAACATAGAACCAGCTCCTTAGATTTGCAAATGTGTCTAGCACTTAAGTCCTTGTGACTATCACAGAGGAAAAGTCAATCTCCTGATTTGAGTCAATGCTGTGCACAGCAGGTCTTCAGGAACCAAAAAAAAAAAAAAAAAAAAAAAAAAAAATCAAAAGCCACACTGCCACCAGCAGTGATGGAAAAATCCTGCTCCAACTGGACAGCAAATTTTTTAATGACAACCGCCAGAGGTTTTTTTTTTTATTCACTACAGAACATGTCTACATAAATAGTACTCCATTTAAGAAACATAAAAGTTATTGTTTAAAAATACCAAAACATAATGCAGGAATACCTGTGAGGAAGCTTTAAGATAAATACTTTCAAAGCATACGTTTCTATCCGAACTATATACCTGCATTTGATTCAATTAATGCCTTACACAGTAGTGTCCATAAACATATTCCCTGGAGGCATTACTATAGTAACTCCTTCAGCATCTGCTACCATCATAAATCAATCTAACCCAAGCACACTGAACTGACATACATGCCTTCTAACACTGACTGTACATGGTGTACATGAAAGCATAATGAGATAGTGCAACAGGAAAAAGGAATAAGAACAGCAAAGAGCTTGATGAGAGTGAACACTCATTTCAGAACTGAAATCTAAGAAAAAAAGGGGGCTTTGCATCCACAAATACAGCTTTCAAGGAGAAAAAGATGAGTCATAGCATCAGTAAATCAGCTGCTAACAAAACCAACTGGGAACAAAGCAAGCTGGGAGGGTATGATTTATACATGCAGAAACCAGCAGAAACAAGCTTTTATAATTAATCAGGGAGAAGGGCATCTATTTCATTATTAATTCAAACTGATCTAAGTCCTTATCGCAAAAAACGTCGTTCTGCCTTGCACACTCCTACTGCTCCCCACCACCATGCTGACAGCGCAGCAAGCCATATTTTGATTATCTGGTGTTAATTTCCTAATTATATCGAGAAATTCCCAACTCCCTTCTCCATTTTTGCAAACACACCTCCCTACACACACACTCCCCTAGTAACATGTATCATCAATTCCTTTCTCTCTTTGTATTCTTCTTCACCACTGTGAAATAACCATCAGGAGTAAAGAAACCATTTATACTAGCCACAGAAAGGCTTTTTCATTCTAGGACGTGAGACTAATGGCTAAATACATATTAGTAAGTGGGGAAAAAGTTCATAAATAAAATCTCTAAGAAAGTATTTCTTTTTTAGGTCGATCTATGTGCTGCACACTCATGTATACTTCAGTGGAGCACCAACTGAAGCAAATCTAAAACAAATTTCAAGCCTAAAATGGAGAAGACATTGTTCATTTATACCTATTTCTCACTGAACTGAATTCCATTCAGAAATTACAGACCTTCCCTCATCCTCATCAAAGGGAAAAAAACCCCAACCAACAACAAACAAAAAACCCCCAAACAATTAAGAAAAAAAATCAAAAACAAACAACCAGCTCTATTCCTAAAGAGTGACTGTGGTAAAGATCAGGGACTCCGTCTTGTTTCACATCCTCTGCTAAAAGCAATCTAGACTCTCATTTTTGTGATGAAATGGTGCAGTTCAGTCCTCAAAACTGCAGAAAACACCAAAACTGTAAAGTTAACAATTTCTTATACTCTCAGCAGAAGACAGAGGAAGTTGACACATATGAATAAGAAATTACTTTCGCAGGTGCAGGGCAACGGCAAGTGGATTGGAGAAAATAAGCCCTCTGCAGCTACAGGACTTCCACAGCATTGTTACATTTAATTAAAACTGAAGTAGTAGGCAGTGTAAACAAAACAGAATTCTGTGATGTTAGAACCTTAATATAAAATCTGTACAGGCATATATAATGTACTTTCTGCTTTCCTTCTTGTCCATTCATTTTGCTATGAAGAGGTGGAAATGTTCCAGTAGTTAACACTTAAGCTTACACATACTCTAAATTACCACTCTTTGGGTGCCTACAGTTCAGCTAGTCCCAGACCACCCATTTTTTTTCTTCACCATGTAAAAACAGATTTTAAACAGAGATAGTCTTCTAGACCTCTGCTGTACCAGTTATGAATAAGCAGACTGGTGAAGAATTATTTCTCTTGCTAACTTAGTAGCATCAGGCTACGGCAAGTAGAGCAGGGTGCAAGGCAGTGCTTGCTTTTCCTGAAAGCTTTTCAAAACTGGAAGATGCAACATCGTTTGGTTTAAAAAACAAAACCAAAGCACACATAGGCACCTTTTGCTTTTCACAGTAGGCTTTCTCCTCTGTCCTCCCCCTGCTCACTGTCATTCCTTTTGAGTGGAGCCAACTCTCTGCATACCGATATTTTATCTCTGAAGGCTGCGCTGGGAATTTAAATTTTCCCAGAGGGAGGGGATCTGAGAGCAGCTGTGTTAGAAGACACTGAGTAATAGGACAGTGATGTGCTTCACATACAATGTATAAAGCTTGGCCCCTCTCCTCAGTAAAACAAGATGTGGGCTGGGGAAGAATTACATAAATCCAAGGAAAACGACAAACTGCAAAATCACGTTCTAGCAGTTAAAAATAAGAGAGATTACACATATTGTTCTCCTGTTACACTCTTCAAAAGGACTATCATGGATGCGTACATCCCAGAAGCTACGAGTCCTGAATAATAACCATATAGAATATCGTTCTTTAGGAAATTGCTTACAGATTAGAAACATTTGCACTCCCGATTCCTTATCTGTTGTTACTAAGAGTTCATGTAAACTCTCTTTATCTCTTCAGTCTATTTCTGTATGGATTTCCAGAAGCCATTTGCTAAATCTACATTAATCCTTAAAAATTCAAGCAGATTTTTTAAAAACAGACTGGTGATAGAAGTGTTTTATACATACTCAGACCGAAGAGAATAATTATGACAGCAGTTTCCCAGGATTACATTGCCTCAGTGAATGGTAAGCCCATAGGGTATTTCAGGCTCTACCTCCTACCTCCGATGCCCTTGCCCTTTAAGTAACACAGAGACAGTTCTATTAGAAAAGAAGGCAGATTGAACTCAAAATGGTTACCACACTGCCACTGACAATGACTTTGTGGCAAGTATCTTATCTTTGTATTAGTCTGGTATGAAACTAAATCAGTGGCATAATTATTCTGTATTTTATCATCAGAGTAATAAGACACAGTAAGCAGAGATGAACCACAATTAAGACGGGTCTCGAATGTTACTTGAGAGTTGCTTTTGGTAAGAAGTCTCAATTGTGCAAGTTTGTTCCCATATAGATTTCTTCTATAACCAGAAAAACCATAATTTACCCCTGAAAAAGAGCAGGTTTTGAGACAGACCATGCACTCCCACACATCAGCAGAAGGCATTTTCATTTTTCTTTAAGAACAAGTATCAAACAAAATCCTGTTTATCACTTAAAGATCTGTCTAGTTAGTTAGAGAGCTTGTATTACTTGTAAAGTGAGTTGAGAGACTGGTGTTTGGATTTGCATTCATCCCTCCTGGACTAGGTAAATAATTGCTGCTAATCCCCGTGAGGTAAATAAAGTTCAGGTCAAGGACCAAGTTTCCCATAACCAGAAAGGTTGAATTCATTACTTGCCTCCCAGTAATCCCAGATTCCCCTGGAATCCATGGAGTCGAAAAACAAGGATACCTGTGTGCCTCTGCATGTATAAAAATACGCGTGTATGCACATGTGAACATACCACACACACTTATACATAGGTATACATAAACACACACAAAAAAGCACTCAGTCTTTTCTTACATTTCACATCCCATTGTTAAATAACCTCCGATTCTGGATAGCTTCTTCAAGTCAAGGTTCTTAGTGAGGAGAACTAAGCTTTCCCTCTCTTCCCGCCATCCTGTCAGGGACATTCCTAAATTAGAGTGGATGAATCCATGCCAACTTAGCTGACAGCATCTTTTGACAAAAACACAGGTTCTAGTAAAATAACTCTCCCTTCTCTTAAATCACAGACTCGGAAAACAAACACCATGTGTGCAGGATATTTGCTCATGCATCACAAGAGTGAATTCTGAATTTGCCACAAAGCAGTGCACAGGCAGATACACGCTCGTCCTACCACTTGAGTCTTCTGAGACATGCTCTTCTCCAGTCACAAAAAGCAGAAGACAGGCAATGAGTCCATTGCACTACTTTTATCTAACACTTCCTACAGCATCAGCTCATGGGGTTTCAACAGCAAGCTTCTTAGACCTATTCCATTACTGAAAAACTGCATTTTAGGATTTTGGAAGGAAAAGCACTTAAGAGGAAGGATCAGCTATACTAGATCGGCCCCAAAATCCACCTTGCCCAGCATCCTGTCTCTAACACTGGATGCCAAATTAAGAGCAAGGCAGCCATAAAGCACAGTATTTTCTAAGCAGCAGCTACTTCTAGCTGGGGAACACTTGGAGACAGAACCAACACCTTAGTACTGGGTGGTGGGGCAGGTGTTTGTCCAGTTGCTTTTTAATCCACGCAGACCCACTACAACTGGGCATTATGGATGTCACACAGTTGCAGCTTCACCATCTATTATTGCATGAAGAGCACTACTACTGCCTAGTCTGAACTACAACTTGCTGACTGCATTTGATGCCCATTGATGAATGGAGAACAACCATGCCTTGTCTCTCCTGGCCACAAGCACTTTCTGCACCATTCAGGGACCTGGAGATCCCCACGATGGCTCTCCTCAGCTGGCTGTTATCCAGCCTGTAACCTACACTGTGGATTCTTGTGCAGAAATTACTGCACAACTTTGGTTATTCTCCTTGTTCTCCTGTGTGTGCCATTCCCAACACTCCAAAACTCCACTGGTGACCTCCCCACAGTACAACAACAAACCTGGTTTATTTCTAAGCTGCTTTGTAACTTTTACCTTATCATTCACCCCTGTGATGACACCATCTTACCATGCGGCTGCATGATTTCTCTACAAGCCATGTGTGTGTAGCCTTTTGCAATTCCAGGTGTGCATGCATTCATCAGTCTTCCTCATCCTCATCACTGACTCTTTCAGAAGGAAACTCCAAGAGACTTCAGAAGCAAGATTTTCCAGAAGCCGCTTTGACTCTTCCCCAGACTACCACACTCACCCCCCACGTCCAACAGCAGTTCTGGTTTTGTAAAATACTTTCCATCACTTTTCCTGGCACAGATGCTAGATTCAACGGACAACTGCTCCTACATGTCTTCTAGACTCAAAAACACCACCACAACAGGAAGGGTGGATTGTGTGGTGCCAGCTACATTTGTCTGGTACCACAGTAATTTGAAGCAGAAAGGTTGCACACCATGCTTGGCAGAAGCAACATTTCATCCACCAAGTTTCCTGTCACCAGCTCTCGTCATCCAGCCATCTGGCCAGCCTGTGCTGTAAACTCTGCAGCCAGTACTTCCAGTCACTTTTAATAATTCTGGATAAAGGAAAATTTACTTATGAAAAGGAAGCATAAAAATGTATTTCCCTTGTAAAAAAGACTGTACAGTAAATTAAGCAAATAGCTCTGTTTGCCCTTTTTTTGTCCTTTTTTTTTTTTTTTTTAAATTCATGCATGTGCTTTCATTTCTTGCAGGACAGAACTGGAATGCAAAAAGATGCCAAAACAGAATGATGGGTTTCACAAAAATGTAAACTGGGTTACCTTCCCAGAGGATGGTAAATTTAAACAATTTCCACAGCTCTCAGTACCAACGCCCAGTATTAGGAGCCAGAAGTGACAAGACTGATTACTCACTTAAATGCTGTCTGACTATTCTGGGGTATCTTTTTAATAAATGCATACATAAAAAAAATAAATAGACAAACTATACCTCACCTTTTTTAAAGCATACACAAAGACCAAATCCAAAGACAAAAGAGAAATTATCAAAGAAACATGTCTGTCTCAAAAGAGGTAAAACGAATTGGTTTATTATTTAAGATCTTCGATAAAAATGATTTCAAAATAAATTAAAAATATGTCACTGACGTGCATATTAATGAAACAATTCCATCTTCCATTTTTATTCAATTTTTCTTCCTCCAAGTCCTCCAAGGATCATTCTGGTGATATTCTGTTCATGCACCACAAGTTTTAAGCAGTGAACCATCACCTAGTGGTGAACCCTTTACCTGAAGAGTACCTATTACCATCATCTGTGTCTGTTCAGTCTGCTGAAAATAATAGTCCTGTAAAGCTGATCTATAAACTTCAGTCAAGAGACTCTACAAGAGAAGCAATAAATCTAGAATAAATACTCTCAGCTATATACTTCTGCCAACAGCAAGAAAAGTGCTATTAATGGCTAAGAGCCTAATGTGAGGCAATATAAGCAACATGAGGAAAATACAAAACAGAACAGTTTGCATAGTATGCAGTAGTTGTACACACTGCTATTTAAGTAGGCACGTTCACATTCTTCACAAAGCACTCCCACTCCTCTGGCAATGCTGCACTGTCAGGAGCACTGCCATTAAAGGCTAGTCTAACCTTCTGATGTCTCCCAGTGCTGTTGGGTTTCAGAGGCAGAAGGCCACAGTCCCACAAAATTTGTAATGCATTTAGAAATAAATGTCAACCATTTATGCCTACAAAGGTATACAAATATATTTGGGAACACAAATATATCTGTTGGTGCAGCTTCTTCTTTTCCTTAAGTTTTAAAATATCAGCATACAGGAAAGAAAGACAGAGGTCAACCCAAGGTTGGTAAAAATTATTTATAGAGGGGGTAGAGGTTTTATTCAGAAGTGCTATTACTTGTAGCTTCTAATATTTCACATACTATACAATGAATGCTATAATGTGCATCCAATGTCCATTTTCTAATTATTATACAATGATACACAAATTAAATGTTTTGCCACACCAACACTAACAGTAAGATCATCAGCTGGAACATGTGAGCAATGTTACTCTGTTGCAGAGAGTGTCTTGGTAAACCCGTTTCACAGAAAACTGTGGCTAGAAAAGGCCCTACCTTCTCTTCCTGATGTACCCTGTTGACATTTTCCATCTGAAAGCTGTGCAAGGACTGGATTTTGTCGATTTGCTGTCGCTGCTTCTCTAGCTCCCCTTGGAATTCATTCTTTTTGAGCTCCACAGCGCCCCTCTCTGCTGCCGCCCTGCGGACTTTGCCTTCCAGATCCATGACTCGACCCTAAGGAAGAGCAAATTAGCCACAGCAAATAGAAATGCTTCCCCCTTGTCAAACTCTTCTCCAATACATTCAAGAAATACCAAATTTCACAGAACTAACAATGCTAATGTCATCAACGTCTTGTGTCAGCCACACACACACCAGTTTTACAGCATATCCTGTAGAGACTATCAAAATTTCAGTTAAAGATAAAAGAAATGCAAAGCTGCCTCAGTATTGAGCTTAAAAAAAAAAAAACAAACAACAAAACACTCCCATAAAAAAAACATAGAAAACATTGAAGTCTACAATCTTTCTGAAGTACAAGGCCAAATAATTTTTTAAATTTAATCCAGACAATTTTGCCATCACAGCGCTTCAAGTGTTGATCCTAAACTAACTGATCAGGAAAATGCATCTCTCAAATGACTAAGTTTTCCTCAAAGACCTGAGAAAAAGTAGAGGAAGGACAACACTGCCTAACTTTTACATAAAAAAACTGACACGTGGCTGTTACACAAAGACACATTCATTTATAAGCAGAAAATCATCTTCATTCTTGATTGCTCCAAAAGCAGTGACAATCAGAGGAAAATTCAACACCATCACATACTGCACATACAAAGACAAAGACATAAGGTATGGAATCAAGCCTGATGCAACGACAGCTTTTTTTTAATTATTCTTTGTTTTTTAAACTAACAATTTAGTTTTGCTTCCAAACATTTTGGGTTAAAATCACTCTTTAGCAGCAAGGAAGAATACAAAGACACATGGGACACTGTGCATCTTCCAAGACTCCAAGAAAATAGACTACCTCTTCTTACAGCACAGTATGCTGCATATTACTGCCCACCTACTCTGCTTCTCTCCCACAGAAAGTGAGAGAACAGAAAGGAGGTGGGGACGGAGGAAAAACACTTGCAGTTTAGCAGGAAGAGCAAAGAAAAGCACTTATTCCATTTCAGTCATAATGGCTGCAAAGTCTTGCCAACAAACGAACAGGCTGACAGAGTGCTTCAGAAGCTCCATCCACACCTTCGGCTATGCTTTTATGTCCTTCAGAGAGCACGACTATGCTGAAGTGAAACGATTTTCAAGCTTGCTTTGGGAGAAATGTACAAGATGACACAGTAAATCAGTAACAGTAAAGAGGACCTTACATCTCTAGGTTAGTGAGATCAAGAATGAGCTGCCTCACGGTTATGCAGCAAAGCTTCAGCAGTACTGACACAGTTACAACCTGCTGGTAGCCACCATCCTGAAGCCACTGACTAAAGGGAAAACAAGGGATGACCAGAGTCCCAGAAGACAGGGCATCATTCCCTCCACCAAGGTAAAGCTAAGACATACCCTTAATCACATGGCCAGACACATGCATCCTGTTTGACTAGTGCCCACTCTGAGGTGAAACAGGAGCTCAATTCCTACCGCTGTCAACTCAGTACTAGAATTTAGCTCATTTATAAAGACGATACAAATTCAGTGGAAAAACTTCGGAGGAGCCCTCATCAGCCATGTTTAATCACCAAGTTGTTAGCTTGGTTTAAAAAAAAAACAACCAACCAAACAACAAAAGAACCATCCTGCATACAGTCACAAACCAGAAACTTGCTCCAGAAAGGATTAAAACCCAAGCTCAACAGTCACAGAATATACAGTTACTATTAGAAAAATAGCAGGCAAGGTAATTATTCCATGTGAGTTGTGTGCCCTCTTTAGGAAAGGTTTCTAAGAAACACAAATTCAGATTTTTAGACACTCTTTTTGAACAAGCTAGATTTCCTTGTTCTTGGTGGGAAAGCATGCATATATCCTTATGGGTCATGTAAGAAGAAAAAAAGAAACTAGGGAGACAAGCAAATTGCAGACACCCATTTGAATGCCAGTCTCAATGTATGCTTAGGAAGACAAACAAAAGGATGGCATTTGCCACATCTGTAAACTGAAACAGCACAGGACAGCTGAACACTTTGTGAGAGCAGAAGTAAAAAGTACCATACACACAGGTCTTCAAGATTTGGGTCCTCTTCGCCTACAAATAGGCATTCTTCCCATTCTCCACATCTCCCACTACTGATAAGCAACAACTGTAATATTCGTGAAAGTTCCTACAACAAGCTGAAGGTCCTGGCCCACCACATGCAGGGGAAGCATCCTTCTTGTTGTGGACTGTTCATTAAACACAAAAGTACAAGACAAGATGCAGAGCAATAGGAAAGTTACCTGCAGATCCGCGCTGCGAGAACTTGCAATCCAGTAATTGAAACCCAAAACAATGATGCACGCCACGAGCACAGCCACGAGGAGAGGTGGAGACTTCATCCCTCGGCAGCTATTTCCTAGCCCTACCATTTCAAGAAAAAAACAAACCCAAAGAAGCACACAGGGTGCAAACCTGCAAATTAAAATAGATACATTAAATTGTATCCTCTGGTACAGTTATTTTATACACAGAATCAAACTTTTACTGCAATAACACAACAGCTCTCAGCTGAAAGGACTACACCCAGCAAGGAAAGCATACTGTCTAGATATTTCCATCTGAAGGATGAAGAAAGGCCATCTTGTACATAAAGCTTCACATGGACTTCAAGGGAAAGTCTTGAATATTCCTAAAAATATAATGAAAATCTGCAATAAACAGAACAAACCAGCCATCCTTTTATCACATATTCCACCCAAAATGCTAATTAGACAATACTGGTCTACAGACAGAGGATAGATTCCTTGTTATCTCATTTAGTCAGAAAATAAACTTAGTGTCACTGTTTCAGGAGTAATTTGCACTTTGCTTCCCCAGCTTGAGTAGTTTCAACTTATTCCCTCTGATAATACTATTTTAACTTTTCAGTTCCGATCTTGTAAATAAATAAATAATATTGAATCAAATCACTTTAAGGATAACCTAAAAAATAAAGATAAAAAAAGACTAGCAAATACTGATCATTTCAATGGTAAATTGTATTAAGTGATGTTTGTTTTGATCCTCAGCTGCTTTCTCTGCTCCTAACTGAAAATTGCATTAAACCTTGCTTTAATGAATAAGCAGCACCACGGGTACTACTGGTTGCTATTGAGATTTGGGTTGTTTCTGGGGAACATCCCATTTAAACAGAAAAGTGGAGACAAAGGGCAGCTGCAATTCAGTTTGAAATAGGCCATATTCATCCCATGAGATGATAAAATCTGGTCTTAATAAGTGTACTAGCACCTAGCTCAATGAATCCTCAAACTCCACTGGGAATCTCGGGCACAGTTTGTAATAGATCGCTCTTTTGTAAACTGAGATCAACTTTTTCTCTTTTTGCTCTCCTGCAGACAAAAGTCAGCAAAAATGAGCACAGAAGATCAAGCAGACAGCAAACACGGATGCATTGCAAGACACTAACTAAATCTAAAATGGGTACATTTACTACTAATATAGTGTACAGTCTCTCAAGATGCATGCTCCTAAATAAACCATCTTCTTCCCTATGGATGCAATTCACAGGTTGTGATGTATTTAAAAATTAATAAAGGTGGCAACTCTCAAAGGGTTTACATGTGAACATATGCTGTAATCACAGGGGAAGAAGGTTATGTTAGCAGGTACCAGAAATGCTGATTCTACTGTACGCTCAGCACTTACGTCCTTCAACAGCTCACCTTTACCTAAGTGTGCACCTCTGCAAAATCTTCTCTTTGCATTCAATTTAAGATATAACCTATCTTCTTTTTTTCTCAGCTTGGAGTGCACAATACTGCCAGACTGGTGAAGGTTTCAAATCTATTTGTTCATTCGAGAAGTTTGTTAACTTGTTTACCTTTGGGGACAGGGTATATATATGGAGCCTAAGAGTAAAACGTGGCTTCCTGAAAATACTGCCTCTTTGTATACATACATGCATACACACAAAAAATAATCAAACCCAAAACAAACCAAAAAAAGCGTGCATAGCAGCACAGGTCCAACACTGAAGGCCCGAGTTTCTTGCCTACAGGAACCTCAGCTACAGAGCAAACTGACACATGCAGCACAGCTTCAGCAGACACCCACGAGGTCGTGTGCAGCTGAGGTTAAGGTTAAAAGAAAAAGCAAAAGCATGGGGAAGAACCATGCATTTTTGTTGTAAAGCAAAAAAAAAAAAAAAAAATCAAGATGCAGTAGACTAAAATACACAGAGAATATGCACAAATTTCCAATACGAAGCTAAGAATTGCAAAAACACGTACATCTTGCACAGACCATTCTCCTTCTGTGCCATCCTTTAATCCAGGATTAAAGGGAGGGCTGGGGCAGGGGACATTATAGCGGGGGTCTTCTACAGGCCACCTGACCAGGGGGACCGAGCAGATGAAGCCCTCTATAGGCAGATAGGAGCAGCCTCACACTCACAAGCCCTGGTCCTTATGGGGGACTTCAACCACCCCGACATCTGCTGGAGGGACAATGCAGCTGAGCGCGAGAATCCAGGAAGTTCCTGGAATGTCAATGACAATTTTCTCCTCCAAGTGGTAGAGGAGCCCAGGAGGAGAGGTGCCATGCTGGACCTTATTCTCACCAATAAGGAGGGCCTGGTAGGGGACGTGAAGCTCAAGGGCAACCTTGGCTGCAGTGACCATGAAATGGTGGAATTCAGGATCCTCAGGGCAGCAAGGAGGGCGCGCAGCAAGCTCACTACCCTGGACTTCAGAAGAGAAAACTTTGGCCTCTTCAGGGATCTGCTTGGTAAAGTACCATGGGACAAAGCCCTGGAAGGATGAGGGCCCAAGACAGCTGGCTAATATTCAAGGGTCCTCCTCCAAGCTCAGGAGCGATGCATCCCATCAAAGAGCAAGTCAGGCAAAACCACCAAGAGGCCCCCGTGGATGAACAAGGAGCTCCTGGGCAAAGTCAAACACAAAAAGGAAGCCTACAGAGGGTGGAAGCAAGGGCAGGTAGCCTGGGAAGAATACAGAGAAACTGTCCGAGCAGCCAAGGATCAGGTTAGGAAAGCCAAAGCCCTGACAGAAATTAGTCTGGCCAGGGATGCCAAGGGCAACAAGAAAAGCTTCTATAGGTATGTCAGTGAGAAAAGGAGGACGAGGGAAAATGTGGGTCCCCTCTGGAATGAAACAGGAGACCTGTTTACCCAGGATATGGAGAAGGCTGAAGTATTCAATGACTTTTTTGCCTCAGTATTCACCAACAAGTGCTCTAGCCACACTGCCCAGGTCACAGAAGGCAAAGGCAGGGATTGGGAGAATGCAGAACCGCCCACTGTAGGAGAAGATCAGGTTCAAGAATATCTAAGGAACCTGAAGGTGCACAAGTCCATGGGACCTGATGAGATGGATCTGTGGGTCTTGAGGGAACTGGTGGATGAAGTGGCCAGGCCACTTGCCATCAGATCTGAGAAGTCCTGGCAGTCTGGCAAAGTTCCCACTGACTGGAAAAGGGGGAACATAACCCCCATTTTTAAGAAGGGTAAAAAGGAAGACCCAGGGAACTACAGGCTGGTCAGTCTTACCTCTGTGCCTGGTAAGATCATGGAGCAGACCCTCCTGGAGAGTATGCTCAGGCACATGGAAGATAAGGAGGTGATTGGTGACAGCCAACACAGCTTCACTAAGGGTAAATCATGCCTGACAAACTTGGTGGCCTTCTATGATGGGGTTACAGCGTCAGTGGATAAGGGAAAGGCAACTGATGTCATCCACCTGGACTTGTGCAAGGCTTTTGACACTGTCCCACATGACATCCTTGTCTCTAAATTGGAGAGACATGGATTCGATGGATGGACCACTCGGTGGATAAGGAATTGGCTGGATGGTCGCAGTCAAAGAGTTGTGATCAACAGCTCAATGTCCAAGTGGAGAACAGTGACAAGTGGTGTTCCTCAGGGGTCGGTACTGGGACCAGCACTGTTCAACATCTTTGTCAGCGACATGAACAATGGGATCAAGTGCACCCTCAGCAGGTTTGCCGACAGCACTAAGCTGTGTGGTGTGGTCGACACGTTGGAGGGAAGGGATGCCATCCACAGGGACCTTGACAGGCTGGAGAAGTGGGCCTGTGTGAACCGCATGAAGTTCAACAAGGCCAAGTGCAAGGTCCTGCACGTGGGTCGGCGCAATCCCAAGCACAGCTACAGGCTGGGTGGAGAATGGATTGAAAGCAGCCCCGAGGAGAAGGACTTGGGGGTATTGATTGATGAGAAGCTCAACATGAGCCGGTAGTGTGCGCTTGCAGCCCAGAAAGCCAACCATGTCCCGGGTTGCATCAAAAGAGGTGTGACCAGCAGGTCAAGGGAGGTGATCCTACCCCTCTATGCTCTTGTGAGACCCCACCTGGAGTACTGCGTCCAGCTCTGGGGGCCCCAGTACAGGAGAGACATGGAGCTGTTGGAGTGAGTCCAGAGAAGGCCACGAAGCTGATCAGAGGGATGGAGCACCTCTCCTATGAGGACAGGCTGAGAGAGTTGGGGTTCAGCCTGGAGAAAAGGCAGCTCTGGGGAGATCTAATTGCGGCTTACCAGTTTCTGAAGGGGGCTTACAGGAAAGCTGGTGGGGGACTGTTTATCAGGGAGTGTAGTGACAGGACAAGGGGGAATGGGTTTAAGCTGAAGGAGGTGTCGATTTAGATTGGATGTGAGAAAGAAATTCTTTACTGTGAGGGTGGTGAGGCACTGGAACAGGTTGCCCAGAGAGGTTGTGGATGCCCCCTCCCTGGAAGTGTTGGGGGGGGCAACTAGGCTGGATGAGGCTTTGGGCAACGTGGTCTAGTGGAGGGTGTCCCTGCCCACAGCAAGGGGGATGGAACCAGATGATCTCTGGGGTCCCTTCCAACCCAAACCATTCTATGATTCTGTCCTATGAGGAGCACCTGAGAAGTACAGAGCCACCTTGCCTCACACAGATTCTCTGAAAACCGAGAAGCACATATCTCCAGAGTGGCAAAAAATGAGAGGTGTAAAATTGGGATGATCAGGACCACCACATCAGCTAAGAACTTCCTCACTTTGGCCTACTGGAATAAAATACTACATTTCAAAAACCATATATTGGAACTTGTCATGAAGTCATTTCTATCCTGTTCTTCATTGAAATAGTATTAGTTGGTACACTTGAAAACATGGAAAAATTACTAAACATAGCACTGCAAGACATAGTGCATCATTCCAAGTGTTACTTGAATAAAATAATTGGTATTTTCCTGCTAGAAGTCAGAAATAGAGAAAGTAGTCCATCTTATCAGCAGAAACAATTTGCACTGGAATTTAACTACTGGATAAATATCCGGGACTAGCTGTTTAGCTCAGAAATCCTCAAAGGTAAAGCAACTCTATTGTTCAGAGGAAGAATTATTAGTTCACCATGCAGCTTAAAGCACAGGTGCAAAACTGTGTTAAAGGAATGCTGATACACCTACAGAGTACACAAATCTAGCAGCCTCAGCAACTCTTCTGTCTTCAGCTATTAAAAACAAGCAGGCAAGAAAGCATTGACTTCACTAAAGCATGTTTGACTTCAGTACATTGTTGTCTCTAGAAAATCCAGTGTTGTCTATCCTTAAATAATTTATGTTAATTGGGAATATATATTTTATACTCAACAGAAGGAAAGGGAAAAGGAAGAGGAAAGAGATGAAACACACAAAAGGATCTTCCATCTAAATAGCGGAGACCCAAAACAACACCCTGGTTGCAATATTGATATTCCCTCTCTCATCAGTTTAAAAATTTTAACTTTCTAACATGGATACATACACACATTTTGGAAGAGACATAAGCAAATCAGCTCAGTAAGCACATTTACATGGAAATGTATTTGTACATGCTGTTTTCCAGGAAACACCTGGTTTGACAGTTGAGTTGAAAATAAAGTACGTTTCTGATTTTATGGGTAAGAAAGTGATTTTACTGAACATGAAGAAATCCGTCTTTCACGAATGTTTACTACAGATGTGAAAATGAGATGCTGTATCATGTGCATAATGCTCTATGTAGAGCATTATGTAGAGCATAAAACTCCTGACTTCTGAGCAGCAGATGTCATCCTTCTGCTTGGACAACCTCGCAGTGCTTCATTGAGAGGGAGATCTTTTAGACTCTGAGATATCCAAGCAAATTAACATATAGCATATTTTTATATCCCATATTAACATACTATCAGTCTGAGTAATTCCTTCTTTTACTGTATTCAGCTGAAGTAGGACAGCTGGTATCCAGCAATCTTGCACTAAATTAATAACCATGCTAAGTAACTCTCAAGACTAAGACGTTAGAGAGCAAAAGAGATTTGTGCACTTCAGACTCCCTGAAGGAAAGCCAAGCCTCTCTGCTCACAAGGTCCAGCTCTGTGTATTTGCACAAGTAGAGCAGGAACAAACAGAACAGATGAAAAATTCAATAAAAGCAGCGCACAGCCGGAGGGAGGGAAAGCAAAAGGGGTCCCTTATCCCCCACCTACCTACCAACCACCACCTCCACCACCCAGCCACCACATGCTACAAAGCCAGTGTAAGCCAGAGCAGCACATGAACAGCATGTGCCGCTGGAGCAACCACTGAAAAACGAAGGCACGTCTTACTTGGAGGTCTGTACTCCCAAGTAAGGACAGAGACTTAGCAAAACCATTTTGGAAAGGCAGGGCCACAACCAGAGACAAGAAGGAGGAAAAAAACAAGAAGGACCTGAGGGCTACCAGGCAGCGCTGAGAGGACACACAGCCCCATCCCAGCCATACTGGCTGACAGGTGACCGCTCTGCCCAGGCTTGGGAACGCTCCTCCCATCGAGGGACCCCCGCTGACAGACAATGGTGCTATCCCCACCTTTTTCAGATTCCTCCCCAGTTTGTCAGTGAGATTCTGGAGGAAATAACCTGGGGTTTTTTTTTTTCAGATACTGCCATGAAATTCCTAAGTTTGACTGCTTGACTAAAAATATACCAGCTTAACCAAGCAAGCTGATCAAAACCTGTTCCACTGACATGACTACATCAAACTAAAAAGGTACTAGAAACTGGGCTTTACTTGAAAAAAAAAAAAAAAAACCTTTGAAAAAAGTAATTCTTAAAAAAGTGAATCAGAGAGCAAACATTTGTGCTCCCAGTCTTCCATAAAGACCTGATTGTTTGGAGGCAGGTAGAAATGCAGAGGTGACAGAAATGAGTCAAAACCTTTCATGTTTACTTTTATATATGGTTAACACAGAGCAGTGATCATCCTTGAAAGATAAATCCAATTGGTCTCACTCACGGCTGGATGCTATCCACAAGTACCACCATACACAGTTGGATGGCGAGAACTTGTTACAGCCAGCAGCAACTGTTACGCCTTCAAGGGTGCACTGACTGCCTTCAGGGGTCAGACACGGCACACAGATTTCTTACCATCCTCTGCATCAACACTGTTCGGGGGTGTTTTTCAAGTTTGCAAGTCAAGAGGTCAAACAAACATTTTTCCAATGGAGATTTAGTTTGTACAATGAACTCAAGCCTGCTGAGCACAAACTTTTAAAGTAACTTTCACAGGGATCCACAAACTGCAGGATGAAAGAGGGGAAAAAAAAACCCAAAACCAACAAAAAACTCCCAAAACATTCTGCAACAGCCACTTTTCAAACTTCTGTATTTGACCACTGCCTCACTTCAAAGCGGCAACCCAAAAAAAAAAAAATTCAAGCGCAGATGCTGCAGGATGTCACTGAGTCACTATTTGCCCAAATCACCAAGTTACACTTTTCACAGGAAGGCGAGAAGCATTTACAGCACAACACGGTCAGCTGTCATCCTTCTCAGGAATAACCATAATCTGATATTCAATTCAGATCTTAGGTCGTCTTTTCTAATGCATTTTAAGCTACAGGTAATGCACTAGAAGAGGTATGAAAATACTGAAAAAGTGTTATCTGTTCAGTGGAGGGTAACTGTTACCTCTCCTCCACTAATTGTTTTTCAAATCAGGAAGTATCTCTTTTTTTCAAATGACTACTTCACAAGAAGCTAATAACCAATCACCCACAATGTCCCACTCTTTATCTGATTAAAGAGAAATCCCAAACAGGTGAGTAGCTAAAAAGATGCCACAGGTTAAGGCAGATATCTATTCTGATGAAGGAAGTTAGGTAACCAAAGGTAACTTGACAAAAATCTTCTAAAATACCTGCAAAAAGTTTACAGACATGCTGTCTAGGTGTACTTGTAGACAATACTACTACCACCTTAAAATACCGTGTATGAAAACAAAATTAAACTTATACACCAGAAGGATCTCAATAGTTAGTCAGACTAACTGTTGTGGCTATTCTTCCCATACAACGTGAACTATCATGGATCACAATTAATAGGACACCCACTTGATTTTTAAAAAGATATTAGGAAACTGAGTACTGCAAGTTTAGATATGTGGTGAGAAAACCACAAAATTGCTACCATTCCCCCAGCCCTGTAACACTACACACATGGTTTCACTGTAAAACATGTAAACCTGCCCCTTGGGCGGGGGGGGGAAATCAGCACTGCAAATAGGTCTTTATGTTAGCAATGTGCTGTTAAGATGTAAGATGAAGGACCACCGAAAAAGACTCAACCCAAAAGCAAGGTTAATTAAAAACCTGATCAATTACTCCCACCTTCAAGTTGACAAGGGAATCCCATTAAGCAAAGCAAGGTAAACCTCCCGGGTGCAGGAAATAAACCCAGTATTTACTGTGTACCCAACAGCTGAGGAGGTGGAGGAAACACTTCAAGTAGAATTGGGAAGGCTTCTGGAGGCATGAACTTGCAAAAAGCCATCAGCCACCCCAGCAAGGGTAAGAAGAGAGAGGTGTCTGCAGCTCTGCCTGCGGGAGCCAAAGCAGGGAGCCGGCTGGAGGAGGAGGGTGAACAGTTTCAGGGCACAATCCTGGTTGTAAAGGACCTCGAAAGACCATCTGGTCCGACTCTTCCCGGGAAGGGAAGCCTGGATGGCATTATCTCACACCCTGCCCTATTATGGCCCTTTCTGATTTCTAATATCATTGTTATTTCCACCTCCGCTGTGAATAGCCAGAGTTGTTTTGGGCTCAACACGCTTCTCTCTGTGCAAATGACCCAAAGAGGGAAGTCTGACCGAAGGAAAAAGAAAAAGTAATACAACAAAACGCTGTTAAGCGTCAGGTATGCACACAAGCTAGGCCAAGACGAATGGCCCCGGTACCTCCGGTGGCATCTACCCGCGGCGAGCTGGAAGTTCCCGCGGGACAGAGCCCGCCCGGGGCCGCAGCTTGCCGCCTGCTCGGCCGGCCTCGCCGCCCGCCTCGAACAGCGGCTGGCGCCCCCCTCACACACACCCCACGCCGGAGACGCCGCTCGTATTCCCCCGTCGGCCACCGGCTGCGGGAGCCGACCGAGACGAGCCCGGCGGGGCAAAGGCAGCCAAGCGGCGGCAGGCCGCGGCCCCTGGTCCCTCACACTGCGCCGCCCACCCCGGCCCGGGTCGAGCCGCCTCCGCCGCCTGTCTGCCTCAGCAGCCGCAAAGGCCGCCGTGCGGGGGGGACGGGGCTGCCGGCAGGCCCGGCCACGGCAGCGGCGGGGGCCGCGGACACTCCTCACCTCACCTCACCTAGCCGTGCCGCTGGCGGCGCCCCGCGCCGAGCAGGAAGGTGGCGGCCGGTGCCGCGCCTCCCGCAGCCGCCGGCGCCCACCGCGAAGCAAAGCGGCGGCGACAGGAGGCACCGCGGGCAGGAGACAGGAGGGGAGGGCAGGGCAAGGCAGGAAGTGCGAGGCGCGGAGGAAGTCTGCCGGCCGCAGGGGCAACGAGCGCTCCCGGGCAGCCCCCGCCCAACCCCGCCCTGGCCCGCCACCACCCCCCGGCGCTCCCCGCCTGAGGCACCACGGGGACCTCACGGCGGCGGCTGCCGTCCGCGCACCGTCCCACCAGCGCCTGCGCCCCGGGCTCTGCAGCGGGGTCTGGGCTGTGGCAGACCCCTGCGTCCGCGTCTGCCTGCGGTAAAGCGCCGGGCGGCAGCAGCTCCTGTGCTCCGCTCCAGCCTGCGTTTTCCGTCCGGGCAGCTCCGGCAGAGCCCTTAGCCGGCGCGTTAGCTGAGGTCCGAATTTCCAGTCCTGACCGCAGGCGCTTGAGCTTCTGGAAAGGGACGTGCGGGAAAAGCTGAGTGTGTCCGAAATCAGAAACGAGTGAAGTAAAACTCAGGAAGGCTGTTTTAATACTTGTTTTTGACATGAAGCGGATATTTTCTTCGTTAAGAAATTTCAAAGCAAAAAAAAAGGCAGCATGTTTCTTCCATCGTTATTAACTCGGCCGAACACTTCGACCGTCTAGATTAGCATGTTGTTTCTGTGTGTTGGCTTTTGCAAGTGGAAGATAATAGGAAGGAAAGCAAAGTATAAAAATTGCTGCAACAGCAGTTGCAGGCGATGAAAAACATGAAAGAATGTATTAATCTTTGGTAGAAGTTATTATTTTGAGGTCAATTTCCTTAATGACATGGTAGTTTTAATAAAAAACTGAAATTTCTAACTGAACAAAGAGCACAAACTTAACAAAAAAGATCTTCTATGTGTCAGAAGATAATGCCATATATGAACCTTTCTTCCACTCTGTGAAACCACTTTAAAATCGATCAGTGTAAGACCTGCATTTTAGCTTTTTCATGGGAGCGTACAGATTTATATTTAAGTAATACATATGATACTTTGTCTAGCTCAGAAACAGAAAATCTTACAAGTTCAAAGCCATGTTGGATCACATTCTTCTAGTTAGGGAGATAGGTGATTACCCAAGTGGGAGCTTCTTTCCCTTCTTTTTCAATTTTTAAGGAAAATTGGATCCTTCTTTAGCAGTTCAGCACAGCCAAAGTCTAGAGTTATTGTTTGACTAAAAAGGGTTTCAAATGTTTAGGGAACTGAACTGTTTGTTGAGATTCATAAAAACACTCAGAAAAAAACCTCAGACTTCATAAACAAAGTCAGAAAACAGCTCATTCCTCTTTGTCGGTAAGACAAGATGTTAAAAATAAACATCAATAAAAATATTCATTAGGAATAACTGTGCAAGCAGAAAAAAAATTTGGACGATCTGCAGCTGGGACCACTGATTGACTAATTTTGCCGTGCTTGCTTAAGGCAGCTAAAAATTCTGGACACATAAACCCGTTATTTTCCCTGTCTCATGAGGTTGCCTTGAGGAGAGGCAGTTCTGTCCAGAAGATGGAGGGGAGGGGGATCATTTAGACATAGAAATAACTGACAAGTCTCAAAACCTTGCTGACTATAAAGCCTATCTTTAATAGGGAGAGTGAAGGTTTTATTAAGTCCAGCACTGTCTGCAGTATGGATCCAATGAGAAGAAATTAACTTAATTGAGTTTAAAAAAATGCAGCATTATGCAGTTTGCAAAAAGTGATTCAAAGAGCATTTAAACACATTGATGGTGACAGAACTAGTTCAAGATGTTTGTTAGCAGTCATCACTTGCAAGTGTGTCGTGGTTTTGCCCCAGACGGCAGCTGAGCCCCATGCAGCCACTTGCTCACTCCTCCCTGGTGGGATGAGGGAGGGAATCAGAAGAGTAAAAGTGAGAAAACTCTTGAGATAAAGACAGTTTAATAGGTAAAGCAAAAACCAGACACACAAGCAAAGCAAGACAAGGAATTCATTCCCCACTGCCCATGGGCAGGCAGGTGTTCAGCCATCAGCAGGGCAGCAGGGCTCCATCACATGTAACAGTGTCTTGGGAAGACACACGCCATCACTCTGTATGCCACCCTCACCCTCCTTCCTCCTTCTTCCCCCAGCTTTGTATGCTGAGCATGACGTCATGCGGTATAGGACATCCCTTTGATCAGTTGTGGTCAGCTGTCCCAGCTGTGTCCCCTCCCAATTCCTTGTGCACCCCCAGCCTCCTCGCTGGTGGGGTGGTGTGAGGAGCAGAAAAGGCCTTGGCTCTGTGTAAGCACTGCTCAGCAGTGACAAAAACATCTCTGTGTTATCAACACTGTTTTTGGCACAAGTGCAAACCATAGCCTCATACCAGCTACTGTGAAGAAAATTAACTCTATCCCAGCCAAAACCAGCACAAAGTGTTTTGGAAAATATCAGTAACGGATACTGACAGAGAGAAAGCTGTGAAAAGCTCAGATGCTGCAGAGCAATGGTTCTTAGGTTAAAAAACCAAACTGCTCTATTTAATCTTCATAGCCATCATTTCTTTCCTTATTAATTAATACTTTAAACTACAACTATAATCAACCTTGCACATTAATAAAAATGTATCTTTATTTAAAAAATTAAGTGATGTATTTTAACAGAGAACTAACAAAAATCCAAGTTTTGTCTTTAAATGTAAATGTGGTAAAGCAAAGAATTCTTGAAAGAAACTCACTTAGTTTAGTTTAGAAGAACAAAACAGATGGCATATAGCAGCCAGACCAGTCAGCATGGTTTCTTGTTTGCTACATAGTCACAATCCAACCATGGTCTTTCAGAACTGTATTCTAACACTGCTTTGAAGCCAATAGGAACTCACATCTACGTACATTGAACTGCAGAAAGGTTGAGGATTTCGGTAAGATCTCTTGGCACCAGTACTAGAAGCAATGCACTTGATAAGGCATTTTTTCTATGGGCTTCACAAGACAATGTGACCCTCAACCCAGGACAGAGCTGACCTTGAGAGGGGAGCCAGATTTGTACTTGAAAACACTATATGCTAGGATTGAGTGTTGGTGACTTACTGCTGCCAAAGTAGTGTCTGAAGAGTGTAGTCTAGAAGTAAAGCAATTTGCAGAAGGCTGCTGGAGGTGGATCACCTGCATAATTTGCATCTTTGTGGTGGGCTGACCCTGCCTGGAGGCCACCAAAACTGCTCTATCACTGCCCTCCTCAGCTGGAAAGGAGAGAGTCAATATAAGGAAAGGCTTGAGGGTCGAGATAAGGACAGGGTGAGATCACTCACCGATTACCATCACGGGCAAAACAGACTCAACTCGGGAAAATGAATTTAATTTATTACCAATCTATTCAGAGTTGAGTAATGAGAGAAATCTTAAACACATCGTCCTCCCTCTCCTCCCGAGCTCAACTTTACTCCCGATTTCTCTACCTCCTCCCCCCCTCAGCAGCACAGAGGGACGGGGAAGGGGGCTTGTGGTCAGTTCATCACACGTTGTCTCTGCCGTTCCTTCCCCCTCAGGGGGAGGACTCCTCACACTCTTCCCCTGCTCCAATGTGGGGTCCCTCCCCTGGGACACAGTCCTTCATGAAGTCCTTCAGAGGGACCTTAACAGGCTTGAGAGGTGGGCCTGTGCAAACTGCATGAAATTCAACAAGGCCAAGTGCAAGGTCCTGCACATGGGTTGGGGCAATCCCAAGTGCAACTATAGGCTGGGTGGGGAATGGATTGGGAGCAGCCCCGAGGAGAAGGACTTGGGGGTACTGAATGATGAGAAGCTCAACATGAGCCAGCAGTGTGCGCTTGCAGCCCAGAAAGCCAACCATGTCCTGGGCTGCATCAAAAGCAGCATGACCAGCAGGTCGAGAGAGTTGATCCTGCCCCTCTACTATGCTCTTGTGAGACCCCACCTGGAGTACTGCGTCCAGCTCTGGGGGCCCCAGTACAAGAAAGACATGGAGCTGTTGGAGCGAGTCCAGAGGAGGCCACGAAGCTGATCAGAGGGCTGGAGCACCTCTCCTGTGAGGACAGGCTGAGAGAGTTGGGGTTGTTCAGCCTGGAGAAGAGAAGGCTCCGGGGAGATCTAATTGTGGCTTACCAGTTTCTGAAGGGGGCCTACAGGAAAGCTGGTGAGGGACTGTTTATCAGGGAGTGTAGTGACAGGACAAGGGGAAATGGGTTTAAGCTGAAGGAGGGTCGATTTAGATTAGATGTTAGAAAGAAATTCTTTACTGTGAGGGTGGTGAGGTACTGGAACAGGTTGCCCAGAGAAGCTGTGGAGGCCCCCTCCCTGGAAGTGTTCAAGGCCAGGTTGGATGAGGCTTTGGGCAACGTGGTCTAGTGGAGGGTGTCCCTGCCCACAGCAGGGTAGTTGGAACTAGATGTTCTTTGAGGTCCCTTCCAACCCAAACCATTCTATGATTCTATGATTCTATGAAATTCTCCAGTGAGTCTTTCCCACAGACTGCAGTTCTTCATGAAATGCTCCAGCATGGGTCTCTTCCACGGAGTGCAGTCCTTCAGGAACAGACTGCTCCAGCGTGGGTCCCTTCCATAGGGTGCCGTCCTTCAGGAACAGACTGCTCCAGCATGAGTCCCCAAGGGGTCACGAGTCCTGCCAGCAAACCTGCTCCGACATGGGTTCCTCTCTCCATGAGTCCACAGGTTCTGCCAGGAGCCTGCTCCAGCGTGGGCTTCCCACAGGGTCACAGCCTCATTTGGGGCCATCACCTGCTCCAGCGTGGGGTCCTCCATGGGCTGCAGGTGGAATCTCTGCTCCCCATCATCGTCCATGGGCTGCAAGGGGACAGCCTGCCTCACCATGGTCTTCTCCATGGGCTGCTGGGGAATCTCTGCTCTGGCATCTGGAGCACCTCCTCCCCCTCCTTCTTCACTGGCCTTGGTGTCTGCAAAGTTGTTCCTCTCACATCTTCTCACTCTTCTCTCTGGCTGCAATTCCTCCTGATGTTTTGGTTTTTTTTCCAATCCTTAACTCTATCACAGAGGCACTACCACCGTCACTGATAGGCTCAGCCTTGGCCAGTGGTGGGTCCAACTTAGAGCCAGCTGGCATTGGCTCTGTTGGACATGGGGGAAGCTTCTGGCATCTTTTCACAGAAGCCAACCCTGCAGCCCACCTGCTACGAAAACCTTGCCACACAAACCCAATACACTGTTCCAGAGGTATTTGTGAAAATCAAAACTACTGTTTAAACTGAAGTAAGAAAATTAGATGTGCTTTGAGAAAGAGAGATTAAAAGCACCCAAATCTGTATAATAATGGTTATTTAGCATTAGATTAACTGGAAACGCAGCAGTGGACATGTGATCATTGACATATATAGCTGGCATAGCACTGAATGCACAGAATGCATGCAAAAATTGAAAGTCAGCAAATCAGTCAATGGTAAAGGAACAAATGTTTTATCTGTGTCAGAGACATTAAAACTGATGGTGGTGCACATTTTTTTAACATTGAGAGTTATTCCATGAAAGATAACAGTATTCAGCAGATGCTTTTATTGTACGAGTTTTGTCACATTGCTGGGACTTTGCACAGAAACTCGATTATAAGCAGCAGGTTTCGATAGATGTTAAAATGTCCCTAAGAAGAAAGCAGCTGAGCTACAAAGTACTTTTGCAGATGATGTTATGGAAATAGCACGTTTGTTTTTTTCTTGAACTCCTGGACAAATAAATCTGGAGACTTAATCCACGTGAAAGATTGCGCTGAAGTGTAGGCATACTATATTTCCAGGGAGTGACTGACATAAAATTGCTTGACATGTACAATCTACAGTTTTTAGATATTACCACCCATGTTATGTGTTTGTGCTTTACGCAGTGTTCCTGATATCTCCGTGAATGAACAAAACTAATGCTAACCCCCCCAATACCTCTTTCTCTTTTCTATTTTAGAAAGTAACTTCTAATTTTTCACTGTGCTTTCTTCATTAACTGAAGTACAAGCATGCTAATTATTTACCTTGCTAACATATGGGGAAAGAGGTATAGCATTTTTAGGTGCCAT
Source organism: Balearica regulorum gibbericeps (assembly GCF_011004875.1). Taxonomy (NCBI): domain Eukaryota; kingdom Metazoa; phylum Chordata; class Aves; order Gruiformes; family Gruidae; genus Balearica; species Balearica regulorum. The sequence goes on along the minus strand of NC_046220.1, from coordinate 42,107,322 downwards.
GTTGTGACTATTAAGAAGAGATAGGTCAAGCCCTGCTGAATAAGCCCTGATTCATTAGTTCAGGACCTTCTGAAAGTTTATTAGTTAAGATGTATTACCTCAGTGGCTTGGACACAGGGAACATCTCAAACACAAAAATTGTTTTCCATTATTTCCATGCAATCTTGTATGTTACCTGAATTCCCAAGTGCCTGTAAAATGGATTGTAACTGCAATCGTAAGATCTGTTGATCACACAAGTAGCTGATCTCTTCTTTGATCAGCATTGTTTAAACATGTGAGAAAGATGTGGATGTAGCCTTTACTTAAAATTCCATAGTTTTCTGCCTACCTGTGAGGAAGCACATTTTTTAGGTCACACTGCCTTGCAGTCAGAAGAGAAAAACAGATGTCTTAATATTCCTTGCAAAAACAACAGGTTAACAATCTTGATCCTAAGGAGTTCACTCACAAATTGTTTGTGTATTTTTCCTGACTTTCTCTATGGTCATTTGTAGATACATACAAATGCACAAATGCACAGGTCATACATAACTGCTGTAACCAAATTTCCCCATGTACACTACAGCATTCCCATTTGAATACATATACTCCCACAGATTGTTAGATGTAAGCTCCAGCTCTATCGTCGCCTCTCCAATACTGCAGAAACACTGCCTCTTCATCTTTAAAAGATATTAAAAGTTTTGTTCCAGCCACATTGGTCAGTCAAGAAAGCATTGGTCTAGCAGAGAGAGCACAGATTTTAAGAACTTTGAATCCTGTCCCTGCTATTGGTTTCCGTATAGCCCCGGGCAACTCATTTAAAATCTTAGGTTTGAAAATGAGTATCTGTCTCATAGATGGAGAAATAACATAGAGCTGGTGTAGACTGAGTTTTGGCAATCACACTAGTACCCCTAGATACAACTAAACCCCACCTGGACGCAATCCTGTGCAACCTGCTCTAGGTGATCCTGCTTTAGAAGAGGGTTGGACTAGATGATCTCCAGAGGTCCCTTCCAGCCCCTGCCGTTCTGTGTGATTCTGTGAAGATCACTATCAGCCAGCAGAAGCACAAAAAATCAAACTCCTTGAGAAAGGCATTAGTCATGTATTGGTGAGAGTAAGGTCAACTGCTTTACTGTACTATTACTCCTAAAGATCCCAAGCAACAGGAGTCTAACTCCTCATAACATCCAATGAAGCTGAAGGTTTAACACATTCCCTTTTTTCCATATACCATTAACTTAAATTGCCAGACACATCTCTCTACTCTTGACAAGTCTCATCCATTCAATATCATACATTGTAGAGTTTGAGTATCCTACATTTGAAGGTGTGATTCTCTTGAACATCTGATCTAACCTGAAGAAATGAAGTTTTGTACTCTAAGCATCCAAAAGGTTTATAAAATTACAAAAAAAAAAAAAAAAAGAATTAACATGAAAGCACAATGAGGTCTCTTTCTTTTTTTTTTTTTTTTTTTTCTAAATTTCATTAAGTCAGGGCTACACACCAAAACCAGAGAGGCCTGGGATGCTGAAAGCAGCTGCTGGGAGATGGATGATCTCCCCTGCCTCCTGCTTTCAAGGGAGGCAATCTTAAACCCACGTTATGTGCTTCAGAGGTGCTGAGCATATTACAGGATGTGAAAGACAATATTTGTAACACATTTCTCAAAGGCAGACAAAAAGTAATATGAACTATAGCTTTTCTTCTGCACAATACATGTGCATTTATTTTTTGTAAATGCATACTGACTTAAATGCACATTCAGGGTCTGATCTTTTATCAAAAAAGCTTATGGGCTGTCTAGTCACTGGATGTCATTCTGTGGCCTGCATTTTACACGATGTACAACTTGATGATGTCATTTGGCCTTGAAAATATATATCCGATGAATCTTCATCTAAAATGGGTGCAGGTTGAAACACTGAATATAAAATAACCCTTTCACAAACCAATGGATCTACATAAGTTTTTAAATTCATTTATGAAGTAAGAATTTTCTAGCATATATACTGCAAAAATTGGCATTACTATTCACCACTTAGGTCAAGCAGCATGCCTATGTTTTGATTCTCTTAATCTTTAGAAGTGGATTTATGTACAGTGTTTTATATTGGGCTGGAATTCAGTTGCTAATTGGAAATGGGAGAAATTCTGTGCTTATATAGGAATTAGTATTAGGTGGTATTTTCTACTTCCATTTTAAAATAAATCCTTCTGAGAGTTTCACCTGGATTCCAACTCATCTGTGTGTTTGCAGAGATAGAAACCTTTTATTTAGGTAATCACTTTGTCACGTTAAAAGCAAGGCATTCACACACAAAAAAACCAACCCAAACCCCCCCAAAAAAAACCCCAAAACCCCAAGCAATAAATAGGAAGTGGGGAACAGTTCATTTGCCACTACAGTGGTTCTCAGAAGAGCTATCAGCTGAAAGCTGACTGCAGTCTTGCATTAACAAAGCACAGACATGCTATCACAGATTAATGATAAGGGGTTTTCTTTGCCTTTCCTGGCTTTTGTATGCTCTCTCTGAGTAACCTGGTCCTCGGCAGAGTTTCCGTAAATGGCAGCATCATTCTGGCTTCTTCAGCTCTGCAAAGTTTGCCGCAAAGTGTCGGCTCTCTTGCTTAATTGCACAGCTTTGTTTAGAGAATGCCCAGTATGCTCTGTTACGAGAACATACAGCTTCGTGGGAAATCCAGGCTAACTGTAAGAAGTACAGTTAGGTAGGCTGGTCTTGCTAGAACAAAATCAATATCTACTTATCATCTGAAAAGGCAGTAAAAAACCACCTTAGCAAAGAACATGTTGGCTTGCAGGGCTGGATATCTGTCTCCAGGATCCTTACCAGATTATCTGTCAGCTTCACTGCGTGACTTTCTGTTCACCTTACTTCTGTGTCTTTAGTATCCTGACAACTCCTTCATCCTGCTCTGGGAAATAGGTTTTTCATTTACAGGATATCTCTGAAGGTTGCTCCAGAAGGTTCATTGATTAATGTTACTCTTCAGTACTGGTTGCTGCCATTTTCTCGGGAAAAGTAATACCTGCAGACAATGACTGTATTCACTCTTGATGGTTCACCTTGGATACCTGTGCAGCCAGAATTAAGTAATTCTTTTCTCTTCTGAAACAATATATAAAAGAAGGAATCTCTTATTTTCAAACTTTTTACTTTTCATATGTGCAAGCCAGTAAGAGGAATGCAACACATTATTTTCTATGGATGCTATACTGATGGACAGATTTCTGTGATACCAATTGCATATGCAATAAAGGATGCCAGATTTGCAAGCATTTGCTGCAACCTTGTGCATATGTATATAGTCACATGCACAGGTCACCGGCTGAACATGTATTTCCCAGAACACGGGCTCCCATTTGCAAAACTTAGGCCTACTTGACTGAAGTTCAGTAAGTGCAGCTTCTAGCCTGGCCTCTGCTGTGCACAGTTAAAGTACAAGTCAATCTTCTTTATACCTCAGTAAGTCAGAACAATAACGCTTTGTCTACCTAATGAGGGCTCTGAGAGGCTTAATTTATTAGGGACAGCACATGGCCAGTCCAATACAAATACATAAAACAGGGTAACGGTTACAAAAGCTCTCTCCAGATCTTGAATGTTCACACAGGAAACAATGGTCTCGGTCTGTATTTCTAGACACAACGCTGCAATTCTACAGGGAAAGGCAGTGGTAACTAACATGGTAACTAAAGTACAGTTTTGGTTACCTTGCCTCACTTCAGCGTATAGGAAGCTAGAACATTTAAGGATCATTTTATCACTTCTTTGTGCCAAGGTTCACACTAGGTAGCACTATATCATAATGTATGAGACAGTGTCTTGTAATTAACTGTCAACCACAGTATTTAGCTCTGATGGTGAATCTTGGTACAAGGGTCTGGTCTCTATAATGCACAGACTGATTTACACCTCTGTAAATGAATTCTGCACTACCTTGTACACAATGCACGTACTGCATATGCAGGTAAAGGACAAAAAGGGAAACGATAGAGGTCACATGGGAACTACTAGAAGTACTTTGGAAATGCGGGTGGGAAACTGAGGATTATCCTGCAAGACTGTCTACAAATGCAGGAGTAGTAAAATAAAAACAAAATAAAAACAAAATAAAAACTATATTCTGTTGAATATACAGAGGTTCAGAGCACGAGTTTCATACAGTAGTACTTGTTTATGCAAAGGCAATGCGGTGTTTTCTGGGACTGGTGCCTGTGAGGCACAAGTGCCTGTGTGTGAACCTGATTTGCCAGCTCATGGCTCACAACAGGGAGCTAATAAGAGAATGACAGCCTTACCAGTGATTTAGCACCAAGACAAAGCAAAGCATTTCCATGAGGGCTGCTAGCTAATTGTCCACACTTGGACAGAGACTGCTGCCAACATTAACTCTCTGGCTACATGAGTCAAATCTTTTGCCATCACCGGTTCAAAGACGGTATATACAGGATGCCACTGAAATTGAGCAAATGGTGTTTCTACACTCCCAACATAGCAGCAAGAATAAGAATGCATCACTTTTGGAATGGGTCACGTCAAAAGCATTTCCAGCTTTTGCACTGTAAAAATATGGGTAACAGAGCAAAGTCTGAAGGTTCAGATTAGACATAGCCTCTGTGACAGTCTGTTACTTCTGCAAACCTGCAAGAATTGATACTGCACAACAGGCACATTTTTTAAAAAATCCATTAATTTTGCATCACTGTTAATTGAAGGGACATAAATAATTAGCAAATAAAAATGCAGTGTATGGAGTTAGCCACCAGATGGTAGCAACCAAGTAGTAGTATGGGTATCTGTTGAATTTTCTCAATTATACTGGATTTCCTGAAACCATAAACACTCACACATGTGTTTATACATATGAGCTTGACAGGCTGATCTGTAAAAATACTACATAAACTGTGAACTGCTCAAACTCCCCTACATCAAAAACCACCAAGAAGAAACATTGTCCATGGTCACTTTGCTCCTGTTAGGAGATCACATCCTTTATGTTCCTTCTGACAAACAGGTGAGACAAAATTAGGATGTTTGCAAAAATCAGCAATAAGGTTGACAGTAGTCTTCAGTCAACTGGTCGATGCATTGTGAAATTTGATTTTCAATCTAAAGTCAGGAATCCTCTGGTGCTTACTAAAGTCTTTTGCCTGATAACTTCTGCAGAAAGGTTGTAAAAGTGAATAATGTGCCGCGGAAGAACCTTTTTCAGGATATTCATCCACTACTCTGTGCTAATACCATCTGCTCACCAAAGCAATAGTGAGACCCTGGCCTCTATACTGTTCTAGACAAACACAAAAATCTGCCCTGCCCTGGAGAAAAATACAAACACAACTCCTACTCAAATACTGTAGTTTGTTACATATTTACTGACCCTGATTTACATAGCTACAGAGACTGCATCAGGCTTCTATAGTCACAATCTCCCCAGACATCAGAACAATGTAACATTTAGGAAACAAAGGCTTTCCAAAACTGAGTGTGTGTACAAAGGAGAGTGCATCAGACTTTCTGGGAGCTCCCTCCCTTTGTTTCTGCGTGAAGCACAAAAGCTTGCATCTGCATGGGTTATCACCATCAGGTGGCAAAAAAACCCAACCCAAAAAGTCTTGCCAGAACTTGAATCCTATGCCATCACTACCATAAGAAATATTGCTATTTTGGATCTAGAACTTCCTGGCTTAAGAGTTGAGATACTGACAGGAAAGAAGATGCTAAATTTTTAAGAATTCATGATGTCTCTGCCAGCTCTGCACAAAGGATAGCAATGCTACTTTGCTTGCCGAGCGACCCATGCCTCTAAAAGATGGACATTTTGCATCAGAACCATGAGATATAATTTTGGATCCTTTGCTTTTAAAGTATGTAAAAACAACAGTGTTGTTGTCTATACTCAGGGGTAAATTGCTGTAAATTGACAGTCTCCAAGTTCTTTTTGGTCCTCATGCTCTTTTGGGTCTCATCTCTACCTCTTCCCTTGGTATTGTAGTAGCAGCTGGTAGAGCGGTTGTGGAAATATGTATCCTCCATGACAAGATCAAATCAGAGCCTCTACATGAAATAATGCTCTGTCTGGATTGCTTTGTTGTTTTGTGAACAATGATCATAGTAAAGAAAGTTGGAAAGATATGGATTTTATTATAGATAATCTGCTGCTCCTGCTTCTACCACCTTCTTTGTCATGACAGAAATTAAGGCATATCTGCACCTGTTGTCTTCTCTTTACCAGTGGCTGCAGTTCCCATTGAGAAGAGGTTTTGTTTAGTATTATGTTCCATCTTTCCCCTAGCAGATTAGATTATTTCATGGGGACTACTGATACAGACAGAAGCAGTGTTGGAAAGTATAATGCTAACAGTACTAACCTATCATTGAATTTGTGTAGGAAACAGCCAGCAAAAGGCTATTTGGAGCAACAGTGATGAGTGTATCATGCATGGCACAGAGATGTGATCCTGCTGCTGTATCTTGGAAGAGGAAGCAGCGCAACAGTTGAAACACAACTATGTGTAGGGGCTCTGCTACCTTTTGCCTGCTTATGGCACACCAAGGCTAACTCCTGAAGTCAGTTGCACAGCCAGGGACTGCCTTAGGTCCAACAATAAAGTGCACATAAGCACCTTTCATGAGCTAGCTGCCTTGCAGCACAGAAAAGCACAGCTGTCCCAAAATAGTCCAGGAGCTCATCAGATCTGCATGTCATCCACTGTGCTACCTTGAATAGCTCTTTGTGGCCACCCCTTTTAGAAGTGCAGTCAGAGCTGGCGCTGATCCAACATCCATAGGCCTCTATAGACTTGAAGGCTCTAAAAATAATGCACTTGAAATAATATATTCAAAGCAAGAATGTGACAGCCCACTGGAGCATAGCTCAGCACAGACTGTCTCTCTTGGTGCCTGAGCAGCAGTAAGTGGGGACTAATTGCAGTGATCATTTATCTTCCCTGATTGTATGAACATGAATTTTAAGAGTCTGGGATCAGCTGCAAATACAAGCAATTACAGACCTGAGAACCATTTCCCAAGCTATTGCTGCCAACAGGCTTGTGCCTGCCCCAGCACACTCTCGGACATACGGAGAGTGCAAACATGTTCTCACCTTTTTTGCAATGGCTGCTCAGCAGTGCTCCAAGTCTGCACACCTACTGTTGGGCATGATATGTGTGCCACTCAGCCTGCTAATATTACTCTCCTATCTCACAAAGGAGGAGCTTTTCAAACTCTTCCTTTATAACAAAACAACCTTATCAGGAAAAAAAAAAAACAAACACACAACAAACCAAAACCAAAGCAAACAAAAATCCCGAAACATTAAAGAAAGCAGGGGTTTCCTAGCTAGACCCAAAATACTTTCCTAGGCCTGCTTTCTGAGGGTTTACCATTTCAGGTGGGAAGAGGATCCAGGCTGTCTTTAGGTGTTTCCATTCAAATTTAATCATTCCCCTTCTTTATACAGAAAGCAACCCTGTGAAGCAATTGGAAGAAGAGCCTAGCAGCTGTTCTTTTGTGAATCTCAGTGTATCTGCTGTGATTTTTGCCACATCTCCAAGTCTTGACATGCTTCAAGCTCTAGCATTTTTTTATTTTTTTTTCCATAAACCTGCAGCCTCTTACTGTATTCTCTGCAGTCCCTCAAGAAACCACAGGCAAGGCCTTGCACCTGCATTACATAGCATTTATAACTGTTGTGACAATCATTTATATGTAGCCCTATTCATGCCACTCTGGCAATACACAGGGACTTTTGCAATCAAGAGAAGCAAAATTTATATCTGCTTTGGGTCAGTACATGATTTACAAGGCATAATAAAAAGGACTAATGACAATAGCTCTTGAATATTATTTCCACCTGTGATACTTTGTCTGTGTGACCTTGGGAGAGCAGACTCTATATTTAAGTTTCCGTGCATGTGTTTGTTCCTTACAGAGGCTCTAATGCTTTTTAGCTGGTGAGGTCAGTAGTTGTCCAGTGTGTGTATGTGCACCATGCATATAATACAACAGAAATGTTAAGCTACAACATCATGCAAAACAAGTACATTAACAAACTAAAACTAACAAGACTGGAATATTTACTTGTACACTGGGAAAACAACAAAAAAAGAATATTATCTTGTAAAAGTTTTTGAAACTTTCTCTTACACTGACCTGTTCATGCTCACAGCTTGACTCACCAAGTGCCTATTTCTGAGCACTTGGGGACAGCCAGTGAAATCCCTACTGAGATTTCTAAGTGGGTGCATGAATGCTGGAGAACACTGTCGAGCATTATTTAAAAACTTAAAAAACAATAACACGAACTAGCAAACAGTGTTACTTATTACATGTTAGAAAAAAATCATTGCATATTGTAATTTGTTAGATATTATAGCAATTCTGTACAAGGCAAATAGTTACTCCGCTGCATAAGAGATGGAAATAGTTACTCTGCTGCATCATGCCACCACTGCATGTTAGTTTTAAAACATAATGATAAAACAAGATGTCAGTGAGGATTATAAAGTTCTGGTGGGAATGGACCACTTCTTTCCAATGTAAGAAGTGTCCCTGGTTCTTTGTGTTTTACATATAATTCACAAAACAGCCTGGTCTTTTGTTACCTCTATGGTATAATTGTATGGTGAAGCTGTGCTTCAGTTTTAAAAAAAAACAACCCACTGTGACACAGCCATTTCCAAATATTCAAGCCATTACTGTACTCATCACGGAGCAAAGAAAACCGGTGTTGCCACATTATTAGATTCGAGACAGAGGCAGACACAAAAGGACAACCCTCCCCCCCGCCTTTTTGTTTTACATATTCTATTTGTTGCATGATTACCCACATTGTGTTTGTAAGCCTGAAATGTCAAAGACCTAAAGAAAACTTGATGAGAGCAACTTGGGGGTAAAAAGTGAAGAGAGGGGAAAGGTTTAAGATCAGCTTTAAAGATGTAACTTCTGATCATCTTGCTGCATAGCATAATTCAAAGATCCACATTAGAGAGTGAGGCTCCCCCTGCAGTGTGCGGGGAGAGTCTGGTGAGCCAGCTCCAACACCCTGCGTAGAATAAAGCATTCATAATTAAACATCCAACATCACAACCACCACTGAAAGTTAGACTCTCACATCTTTTAATAAAGGTGACTACAGATGAGGGGTAATAGCTCCAATTACTCCTGAAAAGGCATAGCAGATATTGAAAGCTTGGAAAAATAGACTGTATTTCTCCTACATAGATTTCAGTTACTCAGTTTCAGCAATGATGTTAGAATAATTTGTATTAAATTCTTCACTGTAAAAATTACTACATCAATAAAAACATTGATCCAAAATGCAGGTTAGAGTGCCTTCCTCATCATTTGTTTTCCCTCCATGGATTTCTCCAAAGACTCTTAAAGCAATTTTCCTTGGTTTAGCTTGTCCTTGAATTTTAAGCTTCATAAATAAAGACAGCCTCAGCTGACCTCCTGGACATTATGCAATTTTTTTTTTTTTTTTATACTAGGAAATCTGTCTTTCCTGGAAATTACAGACAGTGAATGGTTATGATACTGCTACAACTAAAACACAAACACTAGTTCCCTTTTGTTTTATAGACACTTGTTCTAAGAAGGGGAAGGACACTCTCCAGTGTGACACCACCATCAGACTGTGATGCAAGAGTCTCCAGGAGCTAAGGCACTGTCTTGCCTTTGGGCAGCATTAAACCACCTCCTTTCTTAAAAAATTCTATAACAAATTTATATTATCCTTCTTCAGCCAGAACTCTTTTGCACACTGTTTTTCAGAGGCAGTGCTTTCTCCCAGCAGTACATGTCTGGGGAATCAAGCTATGTGTCCTTTCAAACTAAATTTCTAAAGCAGGGACAGCTATTATCAGAAAATAGCCAGGATACTCATTGAATAGTTATCTTTCTTATGTCAGAAGAAATCCATTTCACGCTTTATAGTCCTAATCCAAAATTCACTGAAGCCTGGGGGGTTTCATTAATTTTGATGGGTTTCAGATCATTTAAAGAAAGAAAAGCACAAAGTAGTGCTTGACCACCTAGCTGCCAGCCCCTGGGTAGGGATACAATTAAAGCTGAGTAAAGTAGAACCCAGCTGAGGTTTTCACTCAGCTCTTTCCCACACTCCTTATCCATCTGAAAAGAATACTTCACTGCTTTAGAGTAAATCTAAAATTCTTACATAGCTCTCACCCAGTGGGATTTCTGAGAGAATGACTAATGGTGGGTAGCTGAGGCAGCCTTGGCACTCTTTTCTCAGGTATCTTCATAAACACCATCTGGTGCAGCAGGACTGCACCCATGCTTGATAACTCATCCTTGAAGAAATGTCTGTTTTCACCTGCTGTGTTCAATAGTCACATGTGCCTCCAGGGAATGACTTATTTGCATGGTAAAGACAAAAAAAAGAGCAGTTACCAGGCAGCTACCAGCAGTGGAGACCTCCGAGTAGCTTGAAGATAATGGTTGTGGTTGTTCTGGGCACCTGCAAAGAAGGGAGTCTTTTTGGTGAAGCAACACCACTGAACTAACTGATTAGCAATGATAACCAGGCAAGCCAAAGATGTTGCTAACACTTTTGGTTGTGGGTCTGGCAGAGAGATCTCTTTGTCGACAGGACTGAGGGAATCCTGTCATAATAACAGGAGTCTGATGGGTCAAAGGAGATGGAAGAGGAGGGAAGAATACCACTGGGAAATTTATCCCCAAAACAAAGCAAACTGAAAGAGGGGCTGTTCCCTGGGCATTTGGAAGCAAAGATTACTTCATGACTGATAAGAGGAGACTCTGAGAGAAAAGGTGATTAAAAAAACCCAAGGTATTGTTTTGAAAGACGGTAAAGACAATGGAGAAATACATATAAAAAGATGGATATGCAAAACCAAGGAGAGAGAGAAATAAAAGGATGAGAGAGGAGGAAGGACAGACTTGAGTGCATTAGTCTAGGCAGGGCACAACCTCGTTAGGTAAGTGGGCTGATTAACTTAGAATGTGCCTACTCTCAGGGTGACATCTGACCCAGGGATATCTCAGACAGCAGTTAACTGAGCCAAGCTCTCTAGCCTGGGAATTATATTGAACAGAAAAAAGACATACTACTTGTTACACAAACAGCAACTTACTATGTTCCTGCAGAGAAAAAGAAATACATGTATTTTGTTTATCTGAAGGCTTATGTTTCCCTCCAACTGCTCCACATCTGAAGAACACTAAAACATTTGGGAGAAAGAGTCATTTTGTTCTGCTGTGTTTGTACAGCATGAGGAGGTCATGCTCCAGGCTCAATTTCAAGCTACTACTACAGTTTGAAGAATAATTAAAAATGATAACTTTTTAATTGCCTACAGCACTTACAGTTTTATTTGCTTTCTCTGCTGAACTGCAGTCATTCCCATTTAAATTAATGATGCAGAACAGGATATACAGGATAAACAGAGAAAATTATTGAATCCTTAAAAATCAAAGGGAGGACAGTGTGCCTTCTGAGTTGTTCCCTCTAGTATCTTGAAAGATCTGTAATTTGGTTCTCTAAAACATTTTGGAATGGGTCTTTCCTGTTCACAGTGTCTTTATACAATTTCCATTGCAGTCCCCTCAGATTGTGCAAGATTTCTCTAAAATAAATGGGAGTACACTGTAACCTCTGATTGCTATAATTTAAACTGATGTTTGGTACCCAGCTCCTGCAGTGAGGTAACCACACTGATTAAAGCCTACATAGTTTGTTGTTGTTTTTTAGAAAAAAAATAGACCTAGTCCTGCTTCCACTTAAATGAGAAGAGAGATTTTACTGATTACAAAGTCAAGAAGAAAGATAATTTACATCATCATCACTGTTTGGCACTCATACAGCCAGTCTCAGTCACTACATCAAAAAATGACTAGAAGTCAACACTTAACAACTGCATGCTCGCACAAATATGGGTTGCTGGCAGATCAGAGAAGACAGGTTTGTACTGATGCTGCCTGTGTTGCATCTGCTCTTTGAAGTGAAAAACAGATCTTATTTATTCTTATTTCATTCTGTCCCTATGTTAAAGCCTCCTTGGTCATCTAGGCTTGGATTTTGTCGCTGTTGGCCTCTGAGGAACATCTTGGCAGAGACAGTGTGAGAACCAATTGAAACTAGCTGCCTAAACAGTTGTCAGCTTCTTGATGGCCATAAGGAAGTGGATGCTATGGCAGTCTTCAGGTGCAGATTCCCCTACCCAAGAGTATTGTAACGATGGAAAACATACAGTCTCAACCAAATTGTTCCCTGGAGTTTTGAGGTTATATCTGAGAATCCAGAAGCTATACAAATTGGCTTATTTTTTTCCCAGCTATGTAGGAAGGCCACTCAGAGCCATTAACTGGTGTTTTTCTTAGATGTGCGTGCGCACAAACACACACGCAAACATACAGAGTAATATATGAAAAATTGATACAAAGCCCTAATGTACTTTGAAGTCATGAAAATGGGGAGGAGGGGAGAAACATGGAAAGTGTTGCTTCGGCACAGATTTTCCCCTCTGTTGTTTAAGTGGGATCAAAGATGCTTTGCTGTGGTAGCCTCTCCACACAGAATGGTCACAGTGTATTCAAGCCATTAGCTGTAGCAGATCCATAAAAAAGCCTGTTAATACAATCCAGAACAGTTGTATAGTTAAAAAAAAAAAAAGTATCATTCATTTGAGGATCTGGTGTTTTGCTCAAATGAGGAGAAAATTGATTACATGAATCCAACTCCCACTGAAATCCAAGCCAAGTTTCCCACTGAATTCAATGTCAGGAGCGACTAACAAACTTGTAAGAATTAATGACCTCTCTGCATGAGGGCCAAATGTAACACATCATGGATCTGAGAGAGTTCCCAAATGCCTGTCATGACTTTGTATATATTTTTGATATTTCTTGCAGGGTTTTGTGGAAAAATAAATGTTTAGTGTAAATAAATGTAGCAGATCATTTGCCTACTTTTGCTTTGACAAACATCTTTTTTCCATGACCCAGATATTCATGTTTCTATTATCTGGAAATTATTTCAGAGTGTAATATCTGATTTCTTATATTCAGGAGCTGTCTCTTGAAATTGAGGCTCAATTTTTTTCCTTCTTTTAATTTTTGTTCTGTGCTCCTGGCTAATCTCATTTGTGCTATTCTGAGACATGCATAATTATCAGTACAGACTGGTCACCATCAGACGCATGTAATGTAGAAATGGAGGAAGTCTCGAATGTCAGCTGAAGCCTTTTCTCTTTCCTGAATTGTTGTATTTTGCTAATATCTCCCAACTGATACATTTGTCTTGGATCAAAGAAACTGGCATAGGAAGGCAATTTTTCATGTGAGTACATAAAGGAGTGTATGTTTTTGCAGTAGGTCACACACATCAGTTTTTTTGTGCCCTCCAGAAACAGATATTTTTAACTTTGATTTAGACAACTGTTTGCCATCTTCAGATATGAAACTGTCTGGGATTCTCATTCCTGTTCTTGGTGATTCAGCATTTTGCTTTACAATGTCTATTTCTGAACAACTTATACTAACAGACTCATTAGAAAGAAAGCTGTGTTTGTTACATGCTGCAGTGTCCCAATTGTTAGGTCTTACTTCTGACTGTATAGTACAGAAGAGAGAGATGTGTGTTTGCTCCAAAAGTGACAGCTACTTTTGCTGCTCATTCTTAATATTTGAGAGGAACGACAACAATTCTGATATCTGAAAAGAATATAGGATTTTTTTCACATTAATGGCGCAGGACTATAAAAATAAATTCTATGGATGACTACAAAGTTTCCTATTATTATTATTATCATTATTATTATTATTATTGTTAAAATTTTTAAAGACTAGAAATTTTTATGAGTCACATTTTTGTAGCCATTGATCTTCATACAATACAAAAAAAATCATTCTTGCCACAAAAATCTTGCACTCTAATAGTATAAAAAGTAATCAAGGGCTAGGTATGAAGACAAAAGCAAAATGGTCACATAAGAGACAATGAACTATGTTCCCAGCACTCCACAATAATGACAGAACACATTCCCTTTGGATTGATTTGAACATTATGCATATATTTTATAACGGTTATAAAGGACTGTAGATGTCAACTGTTCCACAGAAAAAATATCTGATTTTCCACATCATGCCTTGATTAATAAAATTGTCCAAAAATAGTCTAAAAATGTAATTTGTCTGGAACAATGTGTATGGATACATGTACAAAACAGATCACTAGGAGGGAGAAAGTGAATCTAAGGAAGCTGTAACATTATGTGTCCCTCCATTTAGCTTGTGTCCAGCACCCAGTGCCAGCCAATCTCTTACTAGGAAGTTGCAAAGATGATGCACCAAGCCATGAGAAGGATGTGCTATTTGTTTGCTGTCTTATACTATTAAATAATAGATCCAAATATTATGCATTAAAAATAATTTTATTTACTGAAAACTCAGGAGAAACCTACCATTTCTGTATAGATGTAAGCAGCATTGCTTAGACTAGAAACCAGTCTAGAAACTGGCAGAATGTCTGTTATTGGGATTGTAGTGGCTCTTTGGTTTACTCAAAGACTACTCAAAGTTTATGAAAGAAAGCAAGTGAGGTGTTTTCATTAAGATAAATGACTATTTACAGCCACACAATCCAAGGGACAAAGCAGCATCAGATACCTGCCGCTTACTGATCGTCTGACCAAGCGTACTGATACATACAGCACCACTGAGAAACAAAATCATCTTTGGCTTTATGCCATGAAGATAAGACAAATACTTTTTTCAGAATAGGGGAAAATGGTAGTAACTGAAATTCTATGCTCATAAGTACTGAACCTGAAATGTTACACCGCTATACATTCTAGTATGAATTCTTTTTTCACTACAAAAATTCAGTACAAATTTGTGACTCTAAGCCTAGCATATCTTTGCACTCTAACAGTTCCACTATACATACCAAAGAAGATTTTTAACAAATGAATATTTGGTACTGTAGAGCTACTTAGCCAACCAGTCCATAAAAAAAATGAGGATAAAAGAAATTAGACAACAGGGAAAACCTACAAACTGCTTTTACACTGTTACAATACTCACTTTCAAACCAAGAGGGAATGACTATTTCTTCTGCTCTGTATCTTCTCGCAGTATATCTTTCCTATTTTGATCCATTGTGCCTTCACTGGGCTGAAAAAGCAATTTTAATCAGTAATCAAAAGATGTGAAAATGATAGAGAAACAGGATTAAAAGGAAAAAAGATGAACAGGAAAAATACAAATGCCCAAGAGGGAGTAGATCCTATATTCCCCAGTGTCTGGTGAGCCAACGATCGTCCTTCTGTATTATGCATCACAGTACTTTGTCCACCAGAGTTTAAAACCTTCTCAAAGATGGCAGGATTCCTCGCTTTCCTTATGACATGATTCCCAGGCCAAGAGATTTCAGCAGCAAACTCATGCTAAAATACTAAATTTTCCTCACTTAGCATTCTTTTTTCCCCTGGTTTCCCTTTTCCTGCCACAGACAAATCCCCTGCTTGCTTGCTGCCTACGCACCGTGGTAGACCAGCATTTTTCTCTTTGCTTTCATCTTCCCAAGGCACACCGGTGCCTTCTAAGCACACTTTGTGGATTTCCCTAGCGGCCTTCCCACTGTTGCTATGCTCTCCCTCAAATTCATCTTCCGCACCTCAGGAAGGCAGAGGGGAGCAGAGGAGACCCCCAAGGGGCTGTGCTCAGGGGGGTGCCCCTGGGTTGTTGACATCTTAGTGACAACCCAGGCCTACTCTGCTCGCCACGGGCCCTGCCCCTGGTAGGCCTCGCCATGCACCACACACAAATCACCACACTCCTGGTGAGATGACATTCATTAGGGAGGGAGGAAAACGAGGGCTGGACAAAACACCCGCTGGCCCCTCACCCCGGGGTGTGTCAGGGAATGCCCACAGTGACGTCCCTGCCCTCAGCAGCTTCACTGGGGGTGGGGGGAGTGTGTGTGGATCAGCCTACCATGGAGCACGTGATTGGTGTACTTGGTGGGTGGGGTGGGGACAGAGCTTGAGGTAGCCAATAGTGGCTCAGGACACCACATTTGGGGAGCACCAGAGGGCGCTGAGGAGCTGTAGGGCAGCAGCAGCCAGAGGTGGGGAACATGGCTGCCACTGGCGGGGCCTTGGCTGCCCCGTGCCACCTTTTCTCTGTTTGGCTTCATCAGGAGGGAAGGGGGAAGCTTGGTCCTTCCCTTGCACCCAAAAGAGAGGGGAAACCTCACATTGTGGGACTGCAGTCACTAGCTCTGGTTTAGTGGGTATGGCTGGAGGGGAAGGCTGGTGTCAGTCATGGAGTAACTCCTGGGGCCTCCAGGCTGTGAAAATGAGTGTCTGTAAATGGCAGCTCAGGTTGGCACAAGGACAGATACAATACTTCATGATTTCAACAGAAATTTTATATTTATTTGGCTAAATATTTTACTAAATATTTTACTTCGGGTGAAAAATGCCTGGGTTTCTGCCTGTTTTCCACTCTCCTCTCCCCTCCCCTCCTGCATGAAAGGACACTTTCTTTAATTAGAAGTACCACGGTCTGTGGTGGGCTTGCTTTAGGCAGCAGCTGACTACAAGGGAAGCTTCTCGAGCTAGCAGGGCCAAAGGTGTCAAACAGAGCAGAAACAAAACCACAGCCTTTGCGGTGCGCCAAAGCATCCTCTGTGCAAAGACTCAGTGCTGGCATGTTCCCACCAGAGTGCTGTTTTCCAGGAAATATTTTTCCAATTCATAATAAACCAAGGCTTCCATTTTTAGAACTGTGTGCATGCAAAAGCCTTTTTATTGTGACATATGGGCCTAATTATAATACAGGACTGTTTTAACCAGTTTAAGTACAGCCATTGTAGAACAAATTTCAGTAAGACATAGGATAGCAAATGCGTATATCTAACGTGAATAGTTTTCTTTGAAAGCATCCAAACCTGGAGTTTAGAACCATTTTTCTGAGTCTTTTTATACTCCTTCACAGTTCTACAGTGGGACATGTCCATCAAATGGGAATGGCAAAGCTCCATGTTACGTGTTTAACAAGCTTTGGGTTTAAGTGTTGCAAGAGCATTTTAGTGTTCTAAATTATTTGTAGAAACCACAGGTTCTTCATAAAAAGAATATTGTGGGAGGCAACTTACAATATCCTAGCAGCAGGTATTTCAGTCTCCCTAAGACGCTGGCAGATGGTCTCTAGTTCTTCTTGATAGGATAGTTTAAGTAAACTGCACTCACTATATGACTATTTATAACTTTCATAGGGTTTTCCCATATTTCAGCAAGAATAAATAGGTCCCTTTCCTGGAGCAACTAAGTGCACAGTGCAACACATTAACGTAAATCAATCTCAACAGTTAAGGCTCAAGCACTTGTTTCACAAATCTGCTGTAGGAGTGGCAGTCTCAAACACAGAGGACAACTACACAGGAACTTCGTAAAACCACTTCAGCAGGATTTGCCAGTGTTTGTTGGGTTAATCTCAGTTCATGTCTCAAATAGCAAAGGCAGAAATTCAGAAGATGTATCTCAAGGAGAAGCAATGTCTTTTCTCAACAAAGTTTTTAAACAGCAGTTTTACATTATTACTTTTTATACCCAAGTATTGGATTTATTTTGGGGTAGTATTAGAACCATAGAATCACAGAATCGTTTAGGTTGGAAAAAACCTTTCCGATCATGCAGTCCAACCATTAACCTAGCACTGCCAAGCCCACCATGAAAGCATGTGCCTAAGCACCACATCGATGCATCTTTTAAATATCTCCAGGGATGGTGACTCAACCACTTCCCTGGGCAGCCTGTTCCAGTGCTTGACAACTCTTTCAGTGAAGAAATTTTTCATGATAACTCTCATCCTGTCACTTGATACTTGGGAGAAGAGACCGACACCCACCTAGCTACAACCTCCTTTCAGGTAGTTATAGAGAGTGAGAAGGTCTCCCCTCAGCCTCCTTTTCTCCAGCCAAGCCCCAGGTCACTCAGCCGCTCCTCGTAACACTTGTGCTCTGGAACCTTCACCAGCTTTGTTGCCCTGCTTTGGACACGCTCCAGCACCTCAATGTCTTCCTTGCAGTGAGGGGCCCAAAACTGAACACACTACTTGAGGTGTGGCCTCACCAGTGCTGAGTACAGGGAGACGATCACTTCCCTAGTGCTGCTGGCCACACTGTTTCTGATACAAGCCAGAATGCTGTTGGCCTTCTTGGCCACCTGGGCACACTGCTGGCCCATATTCAGGTGGCTGCTGACCAACACCCCCAGGTCCTTTTCCACCAGGCAGCTTTCCAGCCACTCTTCCCCAAGCCTGTAGTTCTGCACAGGGTTGTTGTGACCCAAGTGCCAGCACTTGACCTTGTTGAACCAATTCATTATTCATTAGTCACTAGAAAGAGACCTTGATTATACACTTCAGGTAGGTCTCATTTGCAAACAGGAGTACTACACTCTGCAAATCTCTTGTGAAAACAGAGGTTGGCAGGAGGAACAGGTTCCCGTTCCCTACCACCCATGTGCTTCATAAGATCCCACAACACTACATTCATTAGTACCTTGCCTTTTCTCCTTATTTGAATACTTACTGGCATTTAAGCTTCTTATGTGAAACAAGCACAAGGAAGGAAATGATATAATTAAGAGCAATCTAATTTAAACACACACTCCATAGAACTATTTAGTATTTAATCAGAAGGACTACTGTGATTAGGAATGAAAGGTCTATGTGAATGACTCACCGTAACTAAATTAAAGATTAAAACATGTGGTTGAAAAAGGAAGTGGCTGGCTGCAAATCCTCTGTATTAATTGAATTCTGTTAATCAGTTCACTTCAAATTTTTGGAGGCTGTCTCGTTTCATTAGCTAGTCAGGGGAACTTATTTGTGCTGTCGGGACTTAGCTCCAGTAAGCTACAGAAGGTATTTTTCATTAGAATCATAAGCAATAAAATCATTATGCAATCAGTAAAAACCCAGATAAGTAAAGCGTAGGGGATAGGTGTGTTTCTGTTGTGAATGGAGGCTATACGCTTTCGTGAGATCCTTTGTCCTGTTAGACTGTGCCATTCCAGCAAGGAACTTCTGTTACCTGCGAGGTTAAAGCTAACCATCAGAATCAAATCTGCAATAATTTGGAGCCTGACACAACATTAATGAGGTACATTAGCACACTACTAGCAAGGGGAGGAAAGGTGAAAAAACCCCAATGCTTCAACAAACCAAGCTGGTCAGAAAGCTCTGCCCTGCTCCTCTGCTTCTCTTTGCATCAGGAGCTCTGAAGCGATGGGCATTTTGTGTTTCTGCAGTCATCTGCCATCCTTCAGGAACGTATAAAAACACAAGACAGAATACGAGAAGGACAAACAGCACAACGGAACAAGAGTTTTCATCATCAAGCAAAACCACTCCTGTATTCAGGAAATGCAAGAGGAAACTTAGAAGACGGGTATCGGGGATGGGGCGATTTTTGAAACAGGCCTTTTGAAAGGCACCGGGTGGAAACTTGCTGCCACCCAGCGGCAGCAGGTATCTGTTCCCATGACCTAGCACTTCTATGACGACAAGCGGGGTCAGCGCCCTGGCCCTGGACAGACGTACTCTGCGAGCCCGGGCTCCGCCGTGCCAGGAGCTCGGGCAGCGGTGCTGGCAGCCCGGGCACGCAGGGGCTGGGAGACCGCCCACCCAAAGGGACCCTAAGAGGTGAGTCTGAATTCAGAGGTTAATCTTCTCTTGCTGTCTCTCAGTGCCAGATATCGCATACAAAAATGGCGATTCAAACGCTGCTCAAACCCAAATGCACGTGGAGTTGTGCAAAGTACTTGTAATTTTGCTGACCACGTTGAAACAGTATTATCTTGTAATGTGTTAAAAGTGGCAGTAAAGAACAAAGCAGGCCAAACTGCTGACTGGCAGATCACTTTATAGGCAAAAAGTAATTTTTCACCAACTCTTTTGAGGGTTCTTTTGGGACGGACAGAGAGATGCACACTCTGCCATGTTACACAACTACTGAATTTTTCTGTCAGAAGAGACTGCAAAATTTTAGCATCAGAAAAAAAATGTATCTATAAATAGCCAGGCAGACGGTAAGCACAATAGTGGTACCATTGGAGAATTTTTCCACTAGTGAAGGTGCTGATTTAAATAAATGGGGAGAATAATAATTACAATAATAAGATAGAAGCAACCTATGGCAGATAAGATTTAACTGAAAAATAAAAAGTGCATTTCCTTGACATTAAATTTCACAGTCCCATTACCTGCATCTTATCCTTTTTTTTGGAGTTCAAACTCATTTTGTCCCATCATCTGTTGTCAGGATGACTTGCATGTTGAACTGTTCAGTGTTTTCCTAAACAGGTTGTTCCTGAGCTGTTCAAAGAGAGCTGTAAAAACGGGTGGATCAGGAATACTGACTTGCTGGTGCAAGCAGGAGTTTTTCACAAGTTCTGCAAGAACTCCAACAGAAACTTAACTCTTGTGTTTCCAGGCTCCTGGCCCTATGAAGGTTTTGGTTCTCTCTCCCCAGCATCATGAATATGCAACTGTATGAACGATCTCTAGCATTTTTCCAAAATTTATTACTTCATCCTCTATCATTCAGAAAATTCACATAACAGGAAAAGGAAACTTCGCTTTAGAGATGGACAGACTTTATCTAAAAGAAAACTCCAAATGTGTTATAAACATAGTACACTGTGGCATATTAGTGCCATTATACAGCACTGAAGTAGAATGGCCAGCAATGCCCATTGACCCTCATCCGCAAATTGCCTAGCCAATTAAAAGCCTTTTATGTCAACAGTTACTTTGATCCAAATCATTATCCTGCATTAAAACATACCACAATAACGTTTTGTCATGTAGAAGCCTTCAAAATAAGCATCTTGCCTGTTAGAATTTTTACCCTGAGAATGGTATGTCGTGAAGTTTGATGTAGGTCTACGCATTAATAGCCCACTTTTCCAGTATGCGCAAATACCTTTCTGTACATAGTTAATTTTTGTGTTTCCATGGTATTCCAAGGCTGTTAATATTTGGAAATGTCTAATTTTTTTCTGAGAAATATTAACTCATGTAACAATAATGTATCCAGACTGTAACCCCAGCATATATAGTGCTTGTCTATTATTGTGAACACAATCATTCAGGATAGGAACATTTCATGTTTAACAACAGGCAATATTTATTATTATAACTGGAGAACTCTACATACAGTATTGCACAAAATTATAATGGACCAATCAGCAAAACCATGTTCCTATGCAACTGTAAATAGCACTTTAACAGAAGTTTAACACATTGTGCGTTAGGTGTCTTAGTAAAGTGACAATTTGGAAGATTATTTCATGGCAGTACAAAAGTGCAAACTTTCATTCAAAGCCTATACACAAAACACTTGAAAAGGATTGGTATACATGTCACAGGTCTAAAAAAAAAAATCCCCAAACCAATCCCCTTCAACCCAAAGCGCACCAAAACAAGGTAAATGAGTAAGTACTAGCACTCTTAGCAGCCACCAGCGCTACCACATTCAAAGTCGTATCCTCTGGCAAGAAGCAGAGGAACACAATCTGAAGAAATGCCCTTAGCTTGGAGTTTTATAGTGCAGCTATATCACATTAACTGCCTTTTTTTTTTTGTTTGTTTGGCAAGACTGAAAGAATTACGGCACTATAAATGCACCTAGCCAGTGTATTACCAGTAATTCCTGAATAACTATATAAAGTAACTGCGTACAACAGTTGGCTGTTGAAGGAAATAGTGTTTTTACATCAAAGAGAGATATAGTATACAACCAAAATACAATATTAAACTATAGGTGTGGAAATTCGACCACCTGTTCCTGTGCACTACATAGAACACATCAAGAATTATTTTATCAAGAATAAGAATGCAGATGCAATCCTACCTCTTCAGCACATTACTACGCCAAAATTGTTCACAGACACATGGGTATAACGGACCAGATCAACGTGAGCTCTGGATTTTTAACATGCAGCCTTAATGCTCTCAGCTCATCCCCACCTCAACACCTTCTTCGCTGTGAGATCGCAGTCCCTGTTGTCCTCTCCTTTCTACCTGCACCCTTTTCACCAGCTATTCCCATCAGTTACCCAGGCAGACAGGTTCTCTTCTCTTCTGCACAAGGCAGCAGCGTAGCTGAACAATGTCATCTCTGGACAACCAGGGAAACATGGGAGATAAAAGGATGGAACAGTACTCCTCTCACACTGGCTTTTGAGAAGGCCTGGAGAGACAGTTACACTTCTGCCTGAGCACCAGCAGAAGTGCTGAAGACTTTGCAAGCTTGAAAAACACTGGTTTACACAAACAAACTTCTGATTAGGAGAACATTAAATTCTATAAACATGGTATTTTAATTACTGTCTGGAGTAATTTAAAACTATTATGAAACACTAGGGTTTTTTAAAATTATAAATGCTTTTTCTCCTGTTACCAAGTTAACCTCAAGACAGGAGTTAAATAGAAGTTACCATAAGCTTTGGTAAAAAACCCTAGTACCTACAGAGATACAAAACAGAGTTCAAGCTGGAACAAAATTAGTAGCAGACATGACTACAAAAAAAAGTAAAGTGTAAGATTTCTCTCAAAAAAAAGCATTCATAGTTTTTGGTGTACAGACAGCACATTCTGTGAACATGGGGAAACAGAATCTAGAGGCAGTTTTACTAACTTTGTAATTTAAGTCAAGAAAGATAACAGAAATGTGAGAAACAAGGCCTGCGTGTACTCTGCTTTAGTACTCCAGTGCCTGAATATATTTCATGTTCTTGAAAATGGCTTTCCAAGTACAGCAGAGACTGTGCCTTCAATAAGGAAAGGAACAGAATTAAAATTGGGTTAGCCCACTTTGAAGTATTTCTACAAGCAGTGCTACAGTAGCCTACCACTATATTAATATATGAACTTCTTTTTGGACTTCCCTAGATTTATGGAAAAATAAACCACCAGAAAACCCACACATAAAGATGAAAGCATCACAATACTACAAAAAACAAAGCAAGCATCTACATAATCATAGTATACTCTGAAGCGGAGGACTGTGTGCCTGTGTCTATAAATCTTTATAAACAAGCGCATATAAATGGTCGGGGTTTTATTTTCCTTCCCCCCACCCCAAATCAAAGCAGAACACATAAGCAATATATTCGTTCAAACGGGTTCTGGATGGGGAAGTGTGAGTAGAGTGGACAAAGAAAATGAAAAGAACAGTGAGATTTTATTTCCTTGGCATGTGAAAGTACAGACGTGTTACTAGGGCACTTAAGTGTTCTTACCTTTTGGATCCCAACTCATCACAAATTACAGCATAGCTATATTTAGCGGTGGAATTTAACACACAATTTACATTTTAAAAATTATTTTATTTTCCTTAATGGTATCCACACTTTACACAGCCTACGAACCTGAAGAAAATGCATTTGCTTCCGAAAGCCGTAACAGTAAGTGTCTTGGGGTGTTCAAAGTCAAAGTAGTAGTCTTGAAACTTCAGATGTTAAAGCTTTCTCCACAGCCACATGTTCCTTTGATGTTTGGATTATTGAAGACAAATTCACTGGACAGTTTGTCTTCTACATAGTCCATTTCAGTTCCTAGAAGTGTCAGCTGTGCCTTCTTCTCAATAAACACTCTAACCCCTTGAAGCCAACAAAGACAAAAAAAGTTACATACAGCAAAATCATCATTCACTTTAAAATTATCTTTCGACTAGTGATAAAAAAATGGAAGCTAATTATGAAGACTACCAGTATAACTTGGTTTCCCACATCTCACATGAAGCACTTCGATCACTGTTTTTACTCTACCTATAAAACTCCAGCAACAGTCTAGCACTGTTATTTGTGTATGCATGCGAATGTATGTATTGGGGAGGGGGAGATGGGATTTTAAAAACATGATACCCAGGGAAATAAGCTGTAAAACCTGGGAACAAATCTCAGCTTCAACATTAATTCCCATGCATTATGGTCAGTAACCCATTTCCTACCATTCTTAAAGTCTGTGCATCCAGTAAGATGCCCCAAAACCTTGAAAAATGAAATGTTCCTCTCTCAAGATTATTATTTGTTTGCTCTGCCAAAACTACTAGGTCTACATTAACTATTAGCAATACTGAATCCTATAAGGCAGCAAATGTATGAACTTTCAAATATATCACAACCTTTAAGGATTAAGAATTAGTAGTTCATTTTAGGAACAGGAAAGAGCTCCCTTTTCTGAAGCATCCATTTCTGGCTGGGAGAGAGTTGACTTTCTTCACAGTAGCTGCTATGAGGCTATGGTTTGGATTTGTGCTGAAAACAGCGTTGATAGCACAGGGATGTTTTCATTACTGCTGAGCAGTGCTTACACAGAGCCAAGGCCTTTTCTGCTCCTCACACCACCCCACCAGTGAGGAGGCTGGGGGTGCACAAGGAGTTGGGAGGGACACTGCTGGGACGGATGGCCCCAACTGGCCAAACAGATATTCCATACTATGTGACATCATGCTCAGCATACAAAGCTGGGGGAAGAAGAAGGAAGGGGGGGACATTTGGAGTGATGGTATTTGTCTTCCCAAGACACCATTACATGTGATGGAGCCCTGCTGTCCTGGAGATGGCTGAACACCTGCCTGCCCATGGGAAGTGGGGAATGACTCCTTGCCTAACTTTGCGTGTGTGCGTGGCTTTTGCTTTACCTATTAAACTGCCTTTGTCTCAACCCACGAGTTTTCTCACTTTTACTCTTCCGATTCTCCTCCTCATCCCACCACGGGTTGGGGGGAGTGAGTGAGCGGCTGTGTGGGGCTTAGTTGCCAGTGGGCAAGTTAGTTGCCAGTTCCTTGACAGGAACTTTAGCAATAAACCTATCATGAAATGCTAAATGAAATTATCAGGCAGAAATAATACCAGCATATGAAAACAATTTTTAAAATACTCTAAAATCATAGAAACTGTTGTTAGAAAGCTATGTAAAGGTCAAAAGCATAAAGAGGTTAAAAACAAATTACAAATCAACGAAGAATAAGGCTAGTTAGAGAAGATAATTGGGAAAATCCCTTGCAAATAAAATTTTTTACTTTGCCAAGCCTTGGTTTAGGTATGCTGCTCAAGTATGCCTTTATCTATGCATTGTTCTGTATTTTTCTCTAAATATCTGCTATTAGTCACCTCCAAAGACATGAATGACGGACTAGACTATTCTGGTGGAGTAGTCTCTGAGGCAGAGACTGCAAAGCTTCAGATTTTAACTAACTGGTTATTTCAAAACAGAAACTAAGGTGACAATGATTCCTATAACAGAACAGTAGGACCTCTTGCTGTAACTCATTACTTCAAATAAGTTCTAACCTGTACCTCGGCAAACCTGTAATAGGTTATTCTTCCCCACCACCACTGAAGTTTGCTCTGCTGCATTAGAAACTCACCGTCTTGAACTACTTCTTCATCAGAGTCTCCTTTCGATTTTGTGTATTCTAATGTGTAAGAAAGTCCATTGCATCCTCTTGTACGAACACCTACTTTCACGCCTACCTAAAAAAAAAAGCCAAAAAAACAAACCCCCCATTCATGACTTTTTAAAAACCTATTCTGGAACAGCAAGATCAAAAGTATGCAGAACAGCAAAATGCTGACACTGATTATTCTCCACTGCCTCAAAGCAAAAGTGAATTAGCTTAATGGATTAAGCTAATTTTTTTTTCTCCTTTTACAAAATTGACTGCCAAGGTAAAACCAAATGTCATATGTTTGCTACTGTGGATCAAGCCCTAAAGTATGTTAAAGTTTTGAAGTAGTGAACTGTTGGCACTCCTGTAGGTGTCTAGTCTCATGCAGACAGTCAAATTTCAAAGATGGCTATTTTTGTGGCTTCAAATTAAAGTTTACTCAGATGCTAATTCAGGCCCTATGTTAAGATTATTGACAGTAACGTAATTATGAAGCTGTGAGGCCAAGACAAGGGCAGTTAATAGATTTTCACAGAACTCTTGTAATGACATCATCAGAAAGCTTACTTCAAACCAAAGTTTTGAAAAATGTACTTTGATTTCTTCATTACTTCTACTGCTAGTCTCACTTAAAAAGCAATCCCCTCCTTCAATCAAGTATGTTTATTTGCTTGCTGTTTTAATTGGCCTTAAAAGCCAACTTAGTCAACAGGTTGTAGCATTCACAGTATCCAACAACTCTGGCAAAAAGAGCATCTCCGTGAGTAAAGAACTGCGAAACGGTTATAAAGAAATGGAAAACTATTGGTGCACAACAATCTTTCAAAAGTATCTGTACTACTGGCCACACACCAATGCTTTGCAATTGAAGAAGAGAATTACACTATTTCTGTAATCAATGTCATGATAAAAACGTATCAAAACACATAATTTGTCATCAAGTGGGATCTCAGACAAACAGCATTTCATTTCCAGACTGAATACCTTTTCTCTACAGGAACAGCTACAAACAATGCGCTGGAAAACGCAAACACCATTTAGAGTAAGGGGATCAGTGATCAGCTAAGCTGTAACCTTAGGTTTTCCTTTGGACGGTTTAAAACATTGCAACAAGGAGTCTAGTTAGTTGCAGACGTGCAGGAAGCAAAAGAAACAATGGGCCTTGTATGAAAGTTAAAAGAGAAACATTCTTCTTGAAATAATACTTACTGCAAAGAAGAAAATCTAATGCCTGTTTTTGTAATGGTTAGAAAGCAAGACTCTGTATGGTCTTACCCAAGAAGAAAAGACGACAAGCTCAATCAGTTATTTGGAGAAATGCTGATTATTTAAAAAAACCACACTGTCTGGCAAGATGCCCAAGAATTAGATGTTTTCCAATGGGTATGAATCTAACTTTACTATTACATACTTCATAATGAGAATTCCTACAAGTACTTAATTAATAGCATCTTAATATCAACAGCTGAAGGTGTCTTTCCCTACCAGAAGTCACCACTATGCCATACTGGAAAACTTCATTTAAATAGAGCTAAAAAATATTTTGCAGTTTAAAGTTTTTTCAACTTTATCCATCTCAAAAGTAACTGTAGAATGAAATGTCATTACTGTCAGTTATTTCCTGCATTTCATTCTATAAAGAAATGAAGCTTAATATGTAAACAAGCTTATGCATTCCCATCCAAAACAAAGATGCCAACACCTCTAATAAACTCCTCAGCATTTATTTCAGACTTCTGAGTTAGCCAGAGATGCTTTGCAATCATAAGCTGTGCTAATACCTCAGTACAATCCACAAGTTGGCAACTATTTATACTTACATGCTCAGGTTTATCTTTAAGAAGCTGTTTTATCTTCTGAACAGCTGATGGGGTCTGAAAACCAAAAACATACACATCAATTTGAAATAGGGGTTTGGTTTTTTTTATTTGCAGAGAGTGCTTGCACACATTAAAATGTGCAATGTACTTAGTTGTACTATAAAAAATTTCTGTTTCAACTCTGCACTCAAATTTTCTTACTTTACGTTTGTCTCCTATCTGCAAAGTTCACCTTTAGCATCAGCCACCTGTCAGTATTGACTAGCCTGTGTTCTACTTGAAACTGATGTCTGATCTGAAGATATGCACTCTGCTGTAAAACAGATGATTGCTGTATCTAATCCAGGCAGAACACAATACCTTTTCACTCCCCTTCTCACTCACATTGCCAGCAAACAGATAGCTCAACAACTTCAGCCCTTAATATTAGGTTGTGGTTGGGTTTTTTTCCCTGCAAAATCACTACCACAATCCAATTAAGTAGTTCTGCTCTCTTTTGTCACAGACACATTACAGACAAAAATCAGTTAGGCATAGAAATGTTTACAGCCTACTTCTCTCTTCCCACTAAGCTAGTGGAGAACTATGACTTTACAGCAGACAAATTCACTGTTCACACAGATCTAGTTTTTGTAGAAATGCAAGAACACAACACAAACATAAAAATTTCCATTACATGCTTATGAGTTTCTCAGACACTGAGAAAACAGGAAGCATTAATAACATGAAGTTCTTACCACAAGCAGACTTAAACACACAAACTACAAGTTAAACTTACAGCAGAAAACTTCTAGTTACTGCTATTGATTTTCGTTTGTTACAGAACCACTACCAAATGGGAATTACCTGCTCTGACAAGTGACTCAACTATGCACACTTAATCTGCTCCTGTTACTACGCAGAACTAACTATACTTTCTTCCGCGGTAGTTCCTCAGCAGTACAGCCTACCCAATGCTGCCGCTAGTAGCAAATGCACTTAATTAACAAAAGGACACAAAGCCTTCTTGGAAACAACCTACTCGTCAGCTTCTGTAAATAACGTTTGTTTGTTTTGAATAAAGGCAGTTCCACGGGTAACTGCATAAAGGCCTCCCGCATAAAGGGACGGCACTGACATTCTCCCTTCCCCGCTGCTTGCCCTCCGCCGTCCTCCTTTCTGCAGAGGTTGCCCGCACACGGAGCAGGCGCGGGCTCTTCTTCCCAGCGGGATTAGCAGGGGGCCGCAGCTCCCCCCGCAGTAAACGCAGGAGAGGGAAGAGACCCCTGCAGCCTCCCCGCAGCCCTCTCCTACCGAGCAAAGCCCAGCCGCAGCTCACCGCTGGCATCCTCCTAAGATTAACGGCGCTGGCCCCAGGCCGCGACACTGCCCCGGGCGAGCCCCACCCCCGCCACGGCCCGCCGCAGCGGCTCCTCGCCCGCTGCCAGGTCGGACGGGCAGCGCCGGCGACCGCGCAGAAAGGCTGGGCGGCCCGTCCTCCTCCCGCCCCGCTGTCACCGGCGGCCCAGGGGCGGCTGCGCACCACCTGCCGCCGGACGGGCGGAAGGGCAGGGGCAGGCCCGGCAGTCCGGCCCGGCCCGTGGCGCAGTTGTCGCACCCGTGAGGAGGTACGGGCCACAGCGGCCCGTGCGCCGAGCGCTCCCCGCCCGCGGCGCCGCGGCACTGACCAGGGTGAGGGCGGCGCGCGTAGCCTGGATCTTCCGCTTGCTGACGGCGCGCACCGTGGCCCTCACCACCGACGAGGCCATCACCCCCCTGCGCCCCGTCCTCTACCCTCTGCCATGGGCATCACCGACGTCACGCCGTGACGCCACGGCGCACGGCGCGCTTCCGGCGACCGCTCCTATTGGGCAGCGGATCGTGATCGGCAGGCAGCGAGGGTTCCGCCCCCTTCCCCAGCCCCGAGCGGGTGGAACCGCGCCGGCGGCCGGGCGGGGGCAGAAGGGCCTGGCCGCGGCCTGCGCCCCGCTCCCCGTGGGCTGTTCGCAGAGATAAGCGGCGGACTCGGCGAGGGCTGCCGCGGCAGGAGGCCCTTCTCGGGGAGGCAGGGGGAAGCAGCTGTCTGTGGGAAGATGGAGGTCCCTGAGTGCATAGTCTCCATTTACGACAAATATAGGCAAAGAACGTGAATATTCATTGATGGTCACACAGACGAGCGTTTTAAAACAACTTTACACAAGGCTCTTGAATAGGAAGCATTGGCCCAGCAGGCAAAACCCGCCAGCGGAGTGTTCCACGTCAGACAAATCCTTCAGCAAAGCGTGCATGACGTGGAGACGGTGACCGGTACGACCCGTCACAGAGCGCAGAGACCCTCTCACCCGCCAGCTCCTTCCCCTTCCCCCCAGCATAACCCAGCAGGCTGGGCGGGGGCTGCGCGTCGGTCGGAGCGCAGGGGCTCCTCTCCGTGCCCGCCCGGTGCGCGGTCACCGAGGGAAGGCGGCTGGGGAGCTGCGGGGGGAGCTGCGCTGCCCTGCCCGCCCAAACCGCTCCTGGCGGCCCACGGAGGCACGCCGCGGTGACTCTGGGTGCCTCTCAGAAACCTGAACGGCCTCGGCACAGGAAGACTAGTCCCATTAAATTAAATGATGGCTATGCCCGAAGGAAAACCAAGCACCCATTTTGCATTTCCTCTGACAGCATTCTTAAATATGCTAGGTAATACTTTAAACCTGTATTTACAAAATCCAAGCACAAGCAACACGTCCACATCTCATCATCACATCTACTTTGGGTACATGATTCAGGCCTCAGCTGTTTTGAAAAGCTTGATAGTAAATGTACAGGCATTTTTCTTTTACAAAAGAAAATTATGCCACTACGCTAATGAGGCACAGTACTTCTACCTCAAAGACAGCAAGCATAAAAAAAAAAAGTTGTCTTTAGGTAGGCAAAATGGGTCTTTCAGACACAATTTGTGCAAATTGGGCACCCATCCTCAACTAAACACGCCCACTTAGGGGCGAAGGGGCTTAAAGGCACTATCGGCCTCAAGCTGAAATCAGATTTATGCATGGTCGGAGTGGGGGGAAGCCTGTGTGTGAATGCAGCCAATACCTTCTTCATCATTCACAATTTACTTTGCAGGCATAAAGAGCTTTACCTTCTGGTACTTCCTTAGGATGCTTCCAATCATCGCTCTTTAGTCGCCTGCCTGCCAAATGAAAGACTGAGCATGGGCTAGGACAACAGCCTTTTTCTAAGGTGCTTTTCATCTTCGGTACATGACCAAAGTAAGATAAAAGCAAAAGTCAGTATTAAAATAGTTCAAGTGAATAACAAGAAATATTATTGATAAAGTTAGCAGTATAGGAAAAAAATATTTTCTTTGCTAGCAAGCTCCCATTCTAACCAGCTATTTCAGACCCCAAAAAGTTGATGGGGCTTCTGCAGTTCTTGTAAAAATGGGATGAGGTTTAGAAAAGAAATCATTGTGTATTACATAATTTAAATAAAATTTTTAATTGATGAGAAACTGGTTTTAAATATAGCTATGAAACAAATCTCACCAGAACAATTAAATTAGGGGAGATGGATACGGGTTAATCCAGCAGTTACACAGCTAACTGAAATTAAACTGCCTGTTTAAGACAGTTGAATATACTGCACACCTGAAACAGAATTTTGGGCTTCTTTTTTCAGCACTGGTAACTAACTACTCATAGCACAAGACATTTTGCAACTTTGGAAACAGGGACATCAAAAGCATGTGAAATTCCTGTTAAATATGACAATAGCACTTTTTAAAAAAAGTAGCCCAAATAAACAGTATAAAAGACCTCTTCTGAACCAACTGTAAACTGTTTATTAGTATTTGTTACACTTTACTAGTATGAATTTAGTTGTATTTAGTTTATTAATTTTCATACCATTCTTTTTTCTAGAAACTTTTTATTAATACAATGTGTCCTTTCAGAGTTTTTCTTTGTAAGTGGAAAGTTGCTACCTTGAGAAAATACTCCTATAAAGTGAGCAGGATCTTGCCATCAAGAATTGTTATGAAGAACTTACTTTTCCTCAATTTTAATCTTTAATCAATTTCCTAAATTTCACAACTTAATACTGCAGATATGTATGCCTGTGTTTACTCTGTGCTACATACTCTGTAAGTTCTAACTGTGCTCTTTAAGCAAAGAAAGGATTTATTAGTTACTGGTTTAATGCTTGTAGTATATAACCCACATTTGGAGATTTTATTTTAGGGTTATGACTTTAGTAATAGAATTTGTAGTTGCATAAGGAAGCAACAGCTTCAAAGTGAGAAGACTGGTGGATCTGCAGAATGAATTTTTCATTCAGATGTGAGTTTAGAAATTTCACAGTTGAAGACTTCACTGTTAAACTACAAAGTATCACAAATGGAAGACATCAAGTATGCATAAATCTGTTTCTTTTTTTTTTTAAGTAACTTCTATCTTTGAGATTATGCCATAGTCCCTTTGAGGCTTACACACTTCATTCCCATCAGCAAAACTGAAAGTAACTCTCAGAGGGCTAAATAAGGCATACAGAATGCACATCAGCCTTTCTTTTGTTTGGGATATGAATGAAAAACTACAGGAATGAACTTACTTTTGAGTGAAAAGCTGACTTAATTTCATATGATGAAGTATGCTATAGGAGACAAAGTTGGAATTATTTTCTCTTTGTAGCACCTAATATTTTGCTTTAAAGTATGTTGAGGAAACAATAGAATTTTTTGGTACAAGTTGCACATCTGAAAGTTTGCAGATAGCTGGCTACAGATGGATGAAAATCAAAGCAGGAGTTAGGATCCCAGTTCTCTAAGATCACTTTGGCAATTCTAGCTTTCAACTTTAATAAAAACAGATGGGTGAGGAAAAAAATTAAACACGACATTTCTAAACCCAGATAATTCTATTAAGTTATCATGAATTCTACATTTAAGTCAGGAATACTGAAAACTGCAACCTAAGAAGAAATACAGAAACTTAAGTCTGATTTTTTTTTAAAATTTATTTCAAAGTCATAAATAACAGTGGTTTCAATTTTACCACGTAACTAATTCTTTCTTGAACAACGTAAGACGGTACATTACCAGCTCTGGAAGGACTTCAAGTAAAGCTCAAGTTCATACCACTAATTAAATTCTTGGCTGGTACAAAGATTCTCTTCACATTTTATGAAAATGGACATGTATTTTCCCCAGTTGCCAAATATAATATCTCTATTCCTTAAAGCATTTTTGTCTGTATCCCCAAGGCCTTGAAAAAGATTCTTAGCAGCATCAAACAGGACCGACCTGTTTCTTAGTCTTTCTTTCTTCTTGTACACAAGCACAGCAGCAAATGAACTCCCATAAAGTCACAGAACAAAAAAAACCCCAAGAAATCTCAATGGCACTGCTTGTCCAGAGATTGTTTTATGTACGTTTACTAGTGTCTATGTTTTCAGTTTGCTACAGGAAAAAAAAAATAGCAGTCTACAAACATTTCAAACACTTTTACACAAGGATTCAGTAAACAATTAACATTAATAAATATTATTTGCTCCTTCAAAAACCATTTTTGAAGAAAATAAAATGTATTTGGCTTGCACACAATTTTAGTGCATTTTAAAATGCTCAGGTGGAACAACAAAACTTTGAAAACGGTCCATTTTTAGTACCTGCCCTTTTCTATATGATTTGCCTAGTAAACAAATACAAAACATCATGGCTTTCTATTAAAATGCTCAAAACAATCTATTTAAAAGCAGGGTTCGGTATTAAAATCCACAGTTGCTTGTACTAGCAATCCAAAATAAACCACCCATATTTCATTAAACTTAAGTCGAAGGTTGCCTATGCTGCTGTCCTGTGAATCCAGATGCTTTAGCCAAAGAAATTTTTTTTAAATGAATGAAGGGCCTGTATTGCAATTTAACAGTGCTTAATATCCCTTACGATTCTTGTTGGGTCCTCTTCTGTGAGGCTTTTCCCTGAGTCATGTATTTATTGGAAAGGCTGCCTAGGATTTGGAGGAAGAAAACATCACACTTTAAGGTTTAAAAAAGAAAAAAAAAAGACAAGACATAAACCAACTGAAACAATCAGACACAACAAAACTACAGTTAAGTCAAACCATAATGAAATGAAAGCACACACAAATTAACTTTAGATCATTACCTGCTGGAGGACAGTATGAAATATTAAAATACAAAACTGAAAACTAGTATTTTTTTTTTCCCAACTAAACACCTGATAACAAATCACTTTGTTTAAAATCCCCAAACTTTGATTTCAAAAATCCTTGCAGTGAAAACAAAAATTGCTGTGTCTTCCCAAAAAACCATAATAATTTAATTTGAGATACTTAACTGCAGTTTAGTTTTCCAAAGTTTGTAAAGATTACTTAGGTCACCCTTCAGGTGCCCCAGAAGAGATTTATATATTTTACAGAAAAAACCCAACCTGCTAAAAGGTTTGCAGAGTTTTCTTCATTGTACTTGTTAATAAATGTGTGAAATTACTGCAAGGAAGCTGCATTTGTAACCATGCATCTAACACAAAGCATCTCTGATCCAGAGAGAGTACATAAAGGTCTTTATATTACCATCTGACTGCTACTTGGAAGTGTAATTTTAACTTCCTTGTATTTTGGCAGCTCAGACCAAGGATGTACTTTGATAGACTCTCCTAAGTTCGCTGATCATGTGGAATTCGAGACAGTTACTCTGAGGAAGCCTCACAAGAAACTGCTCCACGTCATCACTGAAGAAAAACAGAATCCCATGTGTGCCGAAACAGGAGAGAGGAGAGAGATTGATAAAAATCCCACCACATCCTTCTGCAAAATAAATCTACCAGAGTTAAAGATAAAATGCGCAGAACTGACATGCCTGAGTTTTACTTCCAAAGCAAAATTGAAAAACTGCACACTTTTCCAGTAAAACGATGTGGCTTCACTTTAGAATTATCTAGCAACCTGTCCAGACTGCTGCTGTGTTCAGCAAATTAGGCAGAGTTCCCATGAGGACTGATGGAGAAAAGTTTAAAATACATGCTTTTTTGCAGAATTTCTGAACTGAAATGAAGACATACAAACCTGACTGGGGACTCAAAAATATTTTTCCTTTTTGTTTCTTTTTTTCTTCATGTATAAGCACTCCCTGTAAACAACATATACACATTGATGAACCAAAATTGGATTATGTCATTCCACAATAATAAAAGGTTGTCCTTGAAAGCTTAAGTAAACCTATTTTTAAATTACTTTATGTGGACTTCAGAACATTTAAAAAAAAAAAGAGATCAAAGAAAAGGGATACTTGTTGTTTACCTGATTTAATCTTCCAGCATGTTTGGCAGTGCTGGGTAAAGAAGGGGATCCACACAACACTTCTGATTTTGAACCACCTGAAAAGATCATAACAAAAATTCAGGTATCATAAGATATAAAAACAGCATAATATTTGCAGCCTACCTTCACAGTATGTAGAAGGTAGGACACTTATTTTCCTGAATTTTATAACGTGGAAAACTGGCACAATGAGGTGAAATGCATCTATAGTTAAGCATCTAAGTTACGAATGTATAATAAATTAAGCTCTGTATCCTCCTCCAGAATCAGAGGGAGACAGGGAACTTCAGAGAATGAATGAAGATATGGTGGTAAGTGAATTGTCCATAGTCTTAGAAAATACAGCACAGCAAAGGACAAAATCTGACCTCTAAGGTCCAGTTGTTCATAGTCCACTATTCAACTACAGAGAACATTTCAAGCAGAACAAGACAGCGCCCAACCTACAGCAATTCTCTTCAAATTCAAATATAGTAATTCCCAAAACACAAATAACAGACAAAACTGCCTATTCCAGAATTCGTGATTTTAGACGTATGTACTGTACAGCCTCAGCATAGTTCTCATATGATGAATGTTATAAAATATGCCACTGACTACAAAAGTCAGGCGTACTGCACTTTAGCAAACTTGGTATCATAGCAAATGAAATGGTAGAAAGAAATGCTCAACGAGACAAGGTCAAAGATAAAGAAACTCAAAAGTTAAATTTACACTTGACATACACCTTCAAAAGGTCAGAAGCTGAACAAAATGTGGCTTCAATTTTTAAACATCTTTTCTGTCCACTCAACACTTCTAGTGATCTACTGGACTAAGAACACTTCTAAATACCTTGAAAGTTCTGCATATATTTGCACCATTTTCCTCCCACTGCCATTACTTTGTTAGCACAGTCTTACGGCCTCTTCCATGAATTACATCTAATTAAGAAGAGTCTCCTGATCTGAGCCAGACAAAACGTTTTTGCTAGTAGAGAAGAGCTGGTTAGAAATGATGCTTACAGAAAGGATTCCCATTTGTTACTTTAAGGGGTCAAGTCATGAGTAATCTGTACAGCAAAATTTTCCAGCATGAATTTAAGTGTTGTTAGGTTTACCTATAGGGAAGCAATAATACTGTGTTCCTTTGGAAGCTAACTAAAAGTATGATTCACTGTCTTAAGGAGGCTCAGTTTTATCTTAGAATTATTTTCCTTTACAACACAGATGATGACACATCCGTCTTATCTGAAGGATGACTTAGATACTGCTAAGCAAGTATTTCATTATTTCTTTCAGGTCTGTCAGTCAGGATCTGGATTTGGGGACATTTTTGTAGTTTTTTTTTTTTAAAGCCAAATTTGCAAACTGAACTCCATGAAAAATAAGACAGATTGCTGTATCCTTATGACTGCTGAGTTGGCAGGAACATTCTTTATTTTATTTCATTCATTATATTCTGAGCAGTTTGTATGCTTTCACAGTGACTTTAGGGTCCTGTGGAATAATTCTGGTTTAGGTCAAGTGAAGAGCTGTAAGGCTGGCTTTTGTTGCAATTAAGATGTTCTGAAAGAGAAGCTGTAATTTGAAGTGTTAGCAAACTCTTATATAGTGAGGACAATGGGAACAGTTTCAACATATTAGACACTCATATCCTTTCTATCACAATCTTTCTGTATTACCTGCTAAGAGAAACCTTGTCAAATCTCTTGGGATACAGCAAAGTTCTGAAAGGTAGGTGAGGATGAAGGGAAAACTGACTAAATGTGGCTACATTTAAAACAAAAAAAGATAGCATTTACATAATGCTATTCAAAGCAAAAGCCTCACTTGTTAGTCAACCCTGTTAAAAACACCAAAAACCGTAAGCTCTGTTTAAACCACTCAGCTTGATCACTTTCATACCTGCAGCTCCTTTATACTGTGGGCATTCCTTTTTAATATGCCCTTCCCTTCCACAGATAAAACAACGTTTTTCTCTCAAGTCTCTGTCTTCTAGGCGCTTCCACTTCTCTGCTGATTGCCTGGGAGTCTTTTCTCTTCCAGTTTCCACTATTACCCTTGCTAGCTTCCTCTTCTGAGGTGTACATAGATGCAACTTTCCCTCCTTGATTGAGCTCTCCTTTTCTGTTGTTTTATTCTGAGTGTCTTTGTCCTCTTTACTTCTTTTGTCCTTACTTTCTGTGTACCTCTGGTTTTTGGTATCTTCGTAATCACGCCGCCGTCTTAGTCTGCAGGAGTGTAAAAATGCTACAGAGTTCACAGGCCTTACATACATACACAGAGTAAGAAACAACCCCCAAACCAAGTGCTGTCTACAGACAGACAATAGATGTATTTAATGTATTTCTTCAGTGGATTAAAGTGAATTAAAGTACCTGTCCTTTTGACTCTCCTACCAAACAATGCTACGCTGATATATATTTAGTAATTAAATTTTACAATTAGATTACAATACAGCCTTAAATTCTAATAATTGTATCTCAAAAATAAACAGAACAGAAAATCTGGGTGCTGGAATTGCAAAGACACTGAAAGAAAAGAAACAACGACCAAAATGCTACCTAAGTATAAAAAAATAAGGCTATAGCTCTATTTCTTTTCTATTTGTACAATTTAAACAGACCTCACTTCTTTCTGAAACTGTGTATATTCACAGTATCTCTAAAGTCTCTTCTACTGGGAGATGCATCTAACATTCTCATGACTTAAAGTCATCAGTGGGGAAACAGCTACCACTGCCAGACTGGTTTTATCTAACTTCTTTATACATGACCTAGAGAAGGGGACATCAGTGAAGCCTCCAAGCCTGAAGATGATACAAAGCTCCTTTGGTCAGTCAGATGCAGTGCTAATGGCAAGCAACTTGAAAATATCTCAAAAAACTGCATGAATGGGCAAAAGAATGGCAAATGAGCTTCAAGGTGAGCTTCCATTTTTTAAAAAGGGAAAAAAGAAAGACCCAGGGAACTACAGTCCAGTCAGTCTCACCTCTGTGACTGGTAAGATCATGGAGTAGATCCTCCTGGAAACTATGTTCGGGCACATGGAAAATAAGGAGGGGATTGGTGACAGCCAACATGGCTTCACTAAGGACAAATTGTGCCTGACAAACTTGGTGGATTTCTATGATGGGGTTACAGTGTTGGTGGGTAAGGGAAGAGCAAGCGATGTCATTTACCTGGACTTGTGCAAAACATTTGCCACTGTCCCGCACAACATCCTGGTTTCTGAATTGGAGACACATGGATTTGATGGATGGACCACTCCATGGATAAGGAATTGGCTGGATGGTCACACTCAAAGGGTTGCGGTCAACGGCTTGATGTTCAAGTGGAAACCAGCAACAAGTGGTATCCCTCAGGGGTCAGTACTGGGACCACTATTATTTAATGACTTTGTTGGGGACATGTATAGTGGGATTGAGTGTACCCTCACCAGGTTTGCAGGTGACACCAAGCCAAGTGGTGTGGTTGATACTCTAGAGGGAAGGGAGTGTCCATCTAAAGACAGACCTTGACAGGCTAGAGAGGTGGGCCTGTGTGAGCCTTATGAATCTCACAGAGTTCAACAGGGCCAAGTGCAAGGTCCTTCAGTTGAGTTGGGGCAATCTCAAACATGACTGAAGGCTGGGTGATAAGAACAGATTGAGAGCAGCCCTGCAAAGAAGGACTTGAAGGCACTGATGGATGAAAAACTCCGTATGAGCCAGCAACAGGTGCCCAGATCCCAGAAAGCCAACCATATCCTCGGCTGCATCAAAAGCAGTGTGACCAGCAGGGAGGTGATTCTTCCCCTCTACACCACTCTTGTGAGACCCAACCTGGAGTACTGCATCCAGCTCTGGAGCCCCCAACACAAGAAGGACGTGAAGCTGTTGGAGCGAGTCTAGAGGAGGCCATGAAGGTGATGAGAGGGTTGAAGCACCTCTCCTATGAGGACAGGCTGAGAGAGCTGGGATTGTTCAGTGTGAAGAAAAGGCTCTGGAGAGACCTTATAGCAGCCTTCCAGTACCTGAAGGGTGCCTACCAGAACAATGGAGAGGGACTCTATCTGGGACTGTAGTGATAGGATGGATAAACACTAAGAACAGGACAGAAGACATCATTTTGTTGCTAAATCTGAGTACTGCATGTTGGTCTGGTCTCAATATTTTAAGAAGCAGGTAGCAGAGTTAGAGAAGGTAAAGAGAAAAGCAGCAAAAATGATGAAGAAAGCAAGTGGTTAAGGAAGAGATATTAAAACTGCCAAGACTCTCTAACCTGGAGAGAAAGTGAGTGTGGGATGCCGGACTTGTCTGTGCTTGTTGGTGCCGAATACAGGGTCACTATGAGTCAGCAGAAATTATCGGGGGGGTCTGACTTGTGCAGATTGAGCAACTTGTTTTTCTTATATGGATGAACACCAGACCTGAACAAAGGCAAGGGATGAGCAACTTCCTCATCTTAACAGATGTGGCACCTGATGGTCTACTGCTCAATCAACTGACTGACATCTAGGGTGAGGGGGAGGCTTCACAGCCCGACGTTATTTCGGTAAAGCTAAACAGACCCCCACACCTTTGTACTGAACGCCTTTGTTCTCCGCTACTCCCCCCGATCAACTACGCAAAAAGCCCTGTTAAGGGCCAGTCAACACAAAATACTTGACTTAGTCCCACCTCGCCAAAAGTATAAATCTGGCGTTTAGAATCCGCTTTTTGAGGATGAGAACTCTAACTATCTGGATGGGTTGACGGGCCTCGACCTCTCTCCTCCCCAAGCAGGGATGCCTCTTTGGTAAGACTTGCACTTCCAACTTTGTCAGATGTTACCCTGGTAAAACTATCATTAACAAAAGCGCTGAACTATTAACTTGAGCTCAGAATTTTTGCAGTAAGTGTATTTATCAACAGCAATTCCGAACTTTTTATATCTGTCACCTCCTCAATATATTACCTATCAACTTTGTGAAATTGTTTCGATGAATGTCCTTGGTGGGGCTCTGACAGGCACGTGTTGACTCTGCTAAGTGCCTACACACATAATCCTTTAGACATAAACCATTGACCAAG
Organism: Balearica regulorum gibbericeps; assembly: GCF_011004875.1. Lineage (NCBI taxonomy): Eukaryota > Metazoa > Chordata > Aves > Gruiformes > Gruidae > Balearica > Balearica regulorum. The sequence continues at coordinate 42,067,700 of NC_046220.1, read as the reverse complement.
TCTGGGACTAAGACTGGACCTAGCTGTACCTAGGCTCCTCTCTGAGAAGGAGTTTAGACAGCAAGGAGGTCCTTTCTGAACCTCATGACTCAATGGGAGGGCCTCCCTCAGCCACACATCAGATTCATAGCCTGTTACACAACAGTGAGCACAACCATCGCTTACAAAGTCATCAAGGCAGTATAATTAGTAACTAAATCCCACAAGGCTATGCCTATGGAATGCTTATGAAACTAAAAGGAGATTGGCTTTAAACAGATGAAAGAAAGTACTACTTTACACATCAGTTAGCATACTTATGGAACTGGTTGCCATAGAAGACTGTTAAGGAAAACAGGAGAATCAGGTTCAGAAAGAACAGACAAAAAGGACAAAACCATGAACAATTCCAGTCTACAAATGAGTACTACCAGACCAAGTATGTGCTCTAACATTTCTTACAAAGCAACTGCTGATGCCGGGAGAATGTGTAAGAGATTACGGAAAACAGCCAACTAGTGTGCCCTCCATCGACAGCATCTCTTACCGCAATGGCTGGACAGAGGACTCAAATCTATCAGTCGTCTTACCCCGTAAGGCTTTTATGTTCTTAGGTGCAAAATCCCATTGACTTTTGCTCTGATGTTGTATAGAACATAGCTGCGCACGTGCAGTGAACTGGGGTTTCACTCCAGAATGCAAGATTAAAAATCCAATATGTGAGACAGCAGTGTAGACATTGAGTAGATTTTCACACCACCTTCAGCATTATTTTCGAACTATCGACTACTGTACTTACACTTGCTGAAGTTGAATAAATTCCAAAATTAAGTCTCAATAATACAAACTCACAATTCTGTATTGTGTAGCACAAAGGCTACTTCATCCAACCAAAGTAGCTTTTTAGCTACTTACATAAAAGCTGTAATTAAAAAAAAAATCACCTGCGCTTTTAACATAGACTCTAAACAAAGGTTAGATTTTTCCATTCACCTCACAAGTGAGCACAATGGCTTTCAAGATTTCGTCCTTCTGAAGTTTTAGTTGCCGATTTTCACTATTTTATAGACTGGAAGTCTTTAAAGAGCTTTATCTTAACTAGGGAAAAAACCATCAATGGATCAATTTTAAGTTTAGACAGTTCATAATATGAAAAGAGGAAGATCGGTTTAGCATTCCTTACAAGATAATTGCTGAATTTTGGACATCTGGTTACTCAGTATCAGAAAACCTTCTCTTGGATGTAAACCAGGGCATTGTTCTCATATGTGTGCTTATGAAAAAATAATGCTGTGACATTCTTGTCTTGCTTTTCGATATGAATTGCATGATTCTGAAAATGACAAAAACCTGTCTTACTGGGAGCAGCAAGATTCTAGAAGTAGAATTTCTTAAATGAAAATATATAAAATGCTTTCATGAGTGCTTTTGAACAGCACACAGCTATTCAGCTCTGCATTTAGATTCTTTTTGACTACTGCTTTCCTGTATAATGAAGTGCAGAGTCAGCATTCTTACCTTAAGCTAAGTAGTTCTGCAGCCTTCTATGAAAAGATTCTGTTAAAAAACACTACAGATGATGCTGGCAAAAGTTAAGTAGTGACTCAACACAGATCAAAAATTTAAAAAACCAACACCATCCACCACTGCCAAACTAGTATTGATAAATTTTCATTTCAACAGTAAAGGAAATAATCTGCAGCATGTACAAGTTTTGCTTTAGCATTGTTATCTTAATCTTTCTCCTAAACAAACCTAAGGAAAGGTTCCAAACACATGCCAAAACTATACTCACTTTCTTCTCATGGGACAATCTTTCATGAAATGTCCAATTTTACCACAAATTCTGCAGCATCTATCATTTGGTGCCAATTCTCCTTCCGTTAGCACCTCTGGATCAAAAAAGTACTCCTGAAGAAGAAATCATGCCTTTAAAATGAAAATCCATATACTTGGGAATCAAGACAGATCAGCAAATGTTAAACAGCAGTAAGAGTTACAGAGAAGAATAAACTTGGGTGTGTAGCTGAACTCCTGAAAGACCTGTTGAGATTAACTGGCTGCCTCTTTACAGGCAGCCTGCTGACCACCAGGTTTGCAAGCTCTTTTTAAAAATTGCAGTTTTAAGAAATGGTAAGCTGGTTTTGATAGGGACTAAAATATGCAAGCCTGTACCATGAAGCCCTAACTTGACTAGTATTCTGCATGTGAACACATTTTACATGCAAACAACACAAAACCAGTACTCAGTAATAACTCCCCACCAAAAATGTTTAGAGTACTGTTAAAATTTAAGAGAGCTTAAAGAGACAGTAACTATACTCCTGAAAGTGGTAAGTTATACACCCAAGAACATGCACATACCACTCTTAGAAGCAACTCACCATTTTTGATGGATATTCTTTAGGAAATATTTTTATAGGGGTACCAAATACCCTTCTGCCATTGATAAAAGCCTTCATTATAAAATTTGTCACTGAGGAAGAAAAAACAACAAAAAAAGTCACCCACACATCAAACAAGCCAGTAGAATAAGATCTAAGACAAGATCTTCACTTCATACCCAACTTTGTGAACAGGAGACTTACTTTTTCTTGACAATCCAGCTCCAAGATTGTGGTTCAAATCAAAGGGGTCTGCACAAAAAGGATTACAGGCATTACTCAATCCAGGACAAGATCAGCAATGTATACATACACATGAACAACCCAGCAGCTATACTTGATACAGAATTAATACACTGAAATTGAACTGTTTGCAAATTTATTCGTAAAGAAATTAACTCCATAGATAAAGGATCACAGCTGTCCAGCTCTGAACTGACTGAAGTATTGTAAAAGAATAAGGTGAATGTGCAGGCAAGAGAGTAGAAAATCTTTCCATGAAAGTCATATGGGCCACAAAGTGGCTTAGGGAACATTCCTGAAATGCATCACTGTATGTGTCTTGATAGAGATCATGGTATTACTTAAGAGTGTAATCATACACAAGATTAAATCAGTCATGTAAATATGGACTCAGCTAAACTTAGTATTTGTGAGAAAACCTCAGTTGCATTACAGCTAAATTATTTTCCAAAGGATTTGGTTAAATCTATTTTTCTCTAAGTTACTGACATCATGAAAAGGATGAAGTCTGCTTTGCAGCTTCTTTTCAGTAGAGAAGAAAACCTCTACGAATAATTATTAGCACTACTGAAACTCAGTGGGAATTTTGCGATGATTTCAAAACATGAACAAATAATTTATCATCTAGTAACAAAAAAATAAGCAAGTCTTGTGGGAAGACCAAAATTTTCATGTGAGCATTAAAGAAATTCCACATACTCAGGTACTTCATGTGCTTTTACCTTCAATTACAATGTATTTAGAGGTCCACTGCTTCTTGAAAGTGGTAAGCAGATTTTTTCTCCTAATGCAGATGACATGCTCTTTAAAATCAAATTCTTCTGTGTAGAAGCGGAGAAGTCCCAGCCACAGCTGTCCAACAGATTCAGTGTTTTTGCCACAGTCCGGCCAAACAACTGACTGAAAATGAAAGAAATACTTTTACTTCAACTACTTACATTAAGCAGAATAATTTTCATAACTTGGAAGCTCAAACAATATAAGTCTTATTCTTATAAAGAAACACAATTGAGTTACACAAGGACACTTCCCTTCCTTTCATAATTGGTATTAATAATCAAATATTGATTTTAAATTGGTATTTTTAAAAATTATTAACAAAAGTGGAGAATTAATACATCTTCTAACATTAGATTTTGCATGTTATTAAAAGGAATTTATTAATTCACTTTTTATGCCTATTTAACACGAAGTTATTCAACAGGATCAAGCAGCTATGGCTAGATATCCAGCTGATATTTGTAGGAGTTATCTCCAGCTAGTAATGTTACACACAGAGCAATTAATCATCATGAACACCTTACATTTTTTTAAATCTGTTTTTTTCAGATTTTGCAGGGTTTAGGTTTTTTTCCACAGATGAATTAAAACCAACCATATTCTTAAAGCTTTACAGTATGGCATTGGGATTTTTCAAAGCAATAGCTACTCTGCTTCCATTTCTATATTCAGCAACCATATTTGAGGACAATGTTTCTTAAAAGGTATTCTTTTTAATTTGCAAAGCTACAGGTAACACCATTTCAAATTAAACTGATTTACTCACCAACTCCTCTATCTTATCAAAGAAATAAACGTTCCAGCCGTCAACTAAAACTTCAGGCTTTTTTGGTTCTTTGTAGATCTGAAAGCATAATATTAAACTCATTAAAAGAGCCCTTCAGATTCAGCACTGACATTGTTCTGGTCAATACTGTATACAGATACTCGTTTCTGTCTTGATATACTGTACCTCTTGAAGAACAGGGATGACGGGTGGATTTCTCTGCTGAAGAAAATAAAGCACCATAAGAGTATATGCATAAGAAGAGAGGCTACCTCGAGATGCATCTCCAATGTCACATATCTAGAAAAATAAACACAATTTGTATCTTTTATGGTTATCATCTATCACTGCAGGCACAAATCCTAGAATGTCTGAAATATACTTACCTTTGTAAAGACTTTCATTGTGTAACACAGATATTTTACTCTAGGATCAATGGCTGCATATGATGACAGGAGTCTTGTGTTATGCAAGGCCTATAAAAATAAGAAAGTCATATAGAAAATACAGGAGGTCTGAAGAAATAAGCTGAAAACATGAAAACCAAAACCTCCTAAGTTGTGTGCTCAAGAAATGCAGATGTGAAGCCCTGCATAGTAGAATGTGTAGTGAGAAAGGAAGCATTCAACAACGAGGTTATCACCTGCTCTGCTAAAAAGCTTATCAACATCCTTTTAATCTGTGCAGAAGTGGTACAAAGCAGCATTCACAGAACAGTACTTCAGAAAGGGAAGCATTAATCTACTACTGCATTTTCAAAATATTCGGTAGAAGGTAAGTTCTTGAACTAAGATTTCAGCCCAGAAATGTGAGAGCTATCAACTGACCCATGTGGTTGTTTGGAAATCTAAAACTGCAATAGGCAATTGGAAACAGTTGTTTACTGAACCTCAGCAAACAATCACTTCAATCTCAAGAAGCATTTTTCTGTTAAAAAATAGAAAAGGAGATAACCTTACCAGAGTATTATATAAACTGATGTCTACTTCAAGACCACTTCTGACATGGAAAAATTTGACAATTGGGACTTTAGCAGTTGTTATAGGCAAGACATTTCTTAAACCTAGGATGAAATGTTTAATTACTGAATGACTGCAATACAGTCGTAACAGTATCAAATGCTCTACAAATAACTCCAAACTGTAGTAAAAAGGCTACAAAATAAAATCTTAGCTGATACCAAAATTGTATTTTAGTTACATTTTAGTATTTATTTTAGGCATTTGTCAAACATTATGAATATGATACATATACTATATACAAATATACGTTTAGCCCCCACAATAAAAAAAAGATCAGTCTAAATGTTACAGAAAAATCAGCTTAAGAGATCATTGATAGTTAACTGCAGTTATATTAAATTCATGACATACACCAAAATAAGCACTACAAAATTGTAATTTCTTGTAGAAGGAACAGAATTCCCACTGCAAACTTGTATCAGCCTATCTTTTACTATTAATTTACTAGGCACTGAACATACAAATACAACATAACTACTAACTTGAAGACACAAGCTTTAATTTACAGTTTGTTCTGATGCATGTATGTTATAAATATACTATCTGTCCAATTCAGATGTGGGCCTGTAACATTATAACCTCATAGACCTCCATATGCAAACAAAAACAAATCCAAATGTTCACAACATATAACCTCACTCATACTAACATTAAGCTCTTTGGTATAGTTTTATCTTAATGATTTTCACCTACAGCGCGCCAGAACATTCTCATTACAGCAACTGAAGTCACAAACAGAACCACTTATTCAATTTTTGAGAAAGTTACCTGACTGTTTCTTGAGAACTTTTGCTAAATCTTCAATGATTCTGATGCAATCAAGTCCCTAAGACATTAAGAAAAAAAAAGTTGAAAGCTGTATCTGCTACAAGTGTTTTAGACAAACATTTTATTACTTACCATTAAGCTTAATGCTGTATAATTCAGTTTCATATTATACAGAATTATGTGAATACCACAGATTGTTTCAAAATAGCACTTGTAAACACTAGTCAACACTAGATAGTATCTTAATATGAGGTTTTAAAATGTTTACATTAGGCATGAAAGGAGATTGATGTCCTTTTCCACTGTCTCCCATTCCTAGCTGTTTATGCTACAAAACATGTTATCTATCTGCACAGTTAACACTAGAAGTAATGGTAGTACAGAATTCAGAAGAAAACTGACTACTGAGAGTAGTTCTTAAACTCATGCCTAGAGCAACAGCAAACCTCGCTAAAATAATCTGCTTTTGTGGCACCTATTTGTGTTTTCTTCTAATCTGAAAAGCTTTTATAAAATAATTTGTTACACTATATACATAGTACGACCATAAAATTTTGCATTTATTAAAAAATCCCAACAACTTTTCAAACTACCTCAGCAGTTTCCAGCCCATCCATTGTCATACAGATATCAAGGTCACTTTGTTTGAAGCCAAAGCCATTTTTTGATGACCCAAACAAATTCAGTTTCGTTCCTGTAAGAGATGTGATGGGTTATAACCACTTATCGACACAGAATCTCAAACTGTATATAGTTTCAAACCACTGCATGTCTTAATACAGGCATGAAAACATTACTATCCTTCTATGGTACATCAAAACTTATTTTCTTATCAACTTTGCTAATGTGGAAAGAATCTCTGCTCTTCTTGGTTCAAATGAGCAGTCTGACAGATCCAGAAACAAGTTAGGTTTTCCAATAATTAAATCATCAGCATGTAAGTCTGAGCTGAAATCTCATCTTAAAAAAAAAAAGAAGACTGCTCTCTACAGAGATCTTCAGGATAAGGGGCACATCTGTCCACATACCAGACTCCAGTCAGAAAATCTTTTGCTGATTTTAAAAGACTATGAACTGATGTCCTGGTGTTACAGGTAAGAACTCCAGAAATAAACAAACAAAAAATTTAAAAAAGCTAGGTTCTGCAGATGGGTCAGATGATGTGCCTGTTTAAATATTCCAAAACCAATAAGCTTGAGTAAGAAGGACTACAAAAAGCTTGTTGTTTGTAATAGCAGATACAACAAGAAGTCTGGCTAATGAATAAGACCAAAATAACAATTATAAAACTGTTCCACTACTGCTTGCATTGTTTTATCCTTAACTTGCCATTGTTCCTTTGTAAAAATGTGTTGTATACATGACTAAGTCAAAAAAGACCTAAACCAAACCCTTAAAGACTTAAAACAGAAGTTAATGTAATGAGGTATAGCAATGCCAAGCAACAATATAGGTTAACTGTTCAAAACTAAAGTGTTTATAACACTGATATGTTTTCTTGGAAAACACTGAAGTATGGACATGCCAATGTATAAATATAAAGCTAGAACTGCCTAATTACCTGGGAAATCCTGTCTAATGAAGTTTTCCAAGTTTTGTCTTATGTGCTCCCGAGCCTGATCCTCTACAATGCTTGGAGCAAAATCGTCTTTAAAAAAAAAAATTAAAAAATTTAAGCAAACTGATCTGTAGAAAAGGTCAATAGCAAAGATGCAAACAAAAAAAGTGTGGGTTTTACAGCAGGGGTACGGGGGAGAGAAAAAGCAAGAGAAGATTCACATGTGAAGAAAAGAAAGCAAGGATGAAGTAGAAGAGAAATACCTGTTCAAAGAAAAACATTAATTAGACAAATAATGCATTTTGTCTGGTCAGAAATGGCGAGAGAGAAAGGAGGAAAGTTGGGTCACTCTGAAAAGAACAAAAGTGGAGAAGTGTTACAAAACAGTATTTTGACTCCATTTTTTGCTAGAACACTGAAGTCTTTACTAAAAACCACAAGTTACGGAACAGTAACAAAATTCAATGTAGACAGAAATCCAAAAACATCAGTCAAAACTCCCACCCAAAATTAAATTCTTAGAAATTATATTAAGATGTCTAAGTAAGTAATCAGCCAGCCAGTGTGTGGAAGATAAACCTAAACATTTTATATTTGTCTAAATACAAACTACTCAGTAGCCCTATTCAAGCCCTTACAAATCTTAGAACTGTATCTAAGAGTTGGATGCAGTGTAGCAAATCAACTAGGCCCCCTTTATAACACCATTAGCCTGTGGTTATTTCATTGTTTTTTGCAATTCTTTTTCTACTGCACAACGAATATTCAAAGGAAAAAACTTACGGTAACATTGAACACAAACTTGATCTAGAATAACTGAAAATTTAGGTGTCAACACTGGCAGTGGGTCAAGCTCAATTTTCTTGAAGTCTTCTGGACAATCCTTCTTTAAGTGACCTTCCCGTTTGCACAAGCTACATACTACTGTAGGAGACTGCATGAACAGAAAGCAAGATTGATTTTAAAAACTGTAATACTTTAATGAATTTGAGCAACACTTTCATATAACTGATAATAGAACATAAGCAAAATGTTTACGTTCTGATACAGCTTGCTTACCTTGCCCTTTGTAAAAGCTGGTTTACTGAATTCATAAAAAAGTTCAGATTCTAAACACTGTTCTATTGCTGTGTTCTCTTCAAATAGCCTTCCCTTCTCAGTAAGATCCTCTTCACTAAAATTGATCCCCAGAGGTCCATCCACATTTTCTTCAAAATGTTTGTTCTCATATTTATTGGGGATGGAAAAATCTTCTTCTTCCTCCGACAGTGCATCATCATCTCCAGATCCAGTATATGTGTTATCCAGTTCATGTCCAGCTCTTATGACAACACCACACTCTCTCTGGTTTGGAAGACTTGGTTCTTCCTCCTCTTCCTCCTCATCATCCGAGTTAATAATTTGGGATATCTGGGTCTGTGCTGAACGTATGAATTTTTTGGGAGATTCATCCAGTTCATCAGTACCTTCAGTACTCTCCTCATCAATGTCAATCTTGTCATCCATTACACCACTACACTCTAAGCCAAACTCATCACTCTCTGTAAGTGCAGTATTTTGAAAACCTTCCAAGTCCGAAGTACTACATGTCTCTATATCGTGCTCATTCACTGTCACAGGGAGATCTCCACTATCACTGTCTTCATCTGTCCCCTGCTCAGTAGTCAAGATATTATTCCATCTTCTTTGTTGTTGTTCATGTTCTTCCTCTTCTTCCTCCTCCTCTTCGTCTTCATTTCCACTCTCTGTCTCTTCACAACTTGGTTTAAAATCCTCATTATCTCCAGAAATAACTTCCTCAATTATACAGTCTGAATCTTCATGGCCAATTCCCAAATGACTTAGATCATCAGCCAGTTCTTCTTCTGTGAAACTTTCTGAGCCATCACACAGTTTTGAAGGATCACTTTGATGTGCCTGGGGCATACCTGTAGTCTCTGTTACGCAATCTTCCACTACTGCTGTGTTTGTTCTAAAATCCAAGCTTTGCAACTCAGGATTTTCATGCTTTATAGCATCTTTTCCATGGTCCAGCATTTGAGATTTCTCCTCAGTGGCATTTTGAGAGGATTTTTTGCTCAGTTTTGCACTTTTTTTGGGAGGCAAGGCAAAATACTTGTAAGTTGCTCTCAGGCAGTGAAGAATATACTCATATACTAGCTGGCTGTTCAGAGTTCTTGCCACATTCCTTTTGACCGAATATGGGTCTAGTAGAAAGAAGAAGTGAGCCAGTAGTGCAGGGGTTAATTTTTTTTTTTTTAAAAGAATACACTTACATCCTTACAAAATTTGAATATACTACTGCTACTCTAAAACATTGTGTAGGGACATAAGATCTATGAATTGTGCTGAAGACAATTTTTAAGTCCACTGAGTTACTTTTGATAATGTTGAAAAAATACCCAAGAGAAATATTACTTAAATTAATTTTTTTCCAAAACATATTCTACTGTATTATTGGGAATAACAGTCCAATATTGAAAAATTCTAAGTATCAAAAGCCAAGACAGTGCCCTAGAAAATTAAAGTAACAGTTCTTTGAAGTTTGTTGATACCTTCCACAGCAATGCGCTTTTTAGGCCAGTCCTTTGATTCACGAGACACTGTTTCTTTGACTCGTATGCTAATAACCAAATCAGCCATATTGAACTCCAAGGCATAGAAACGAAGCAGTTCTACCCAGAGCTGACCAGCAGGTGCTGAACACTGCTGTCCTGAGCCAAATACTAAGGGAACCTGTCAATTACAGAAGAAAAGCTTAAATAATATTTAATGCACAGGTGTTTAGCTGTTACACTTCCTTCTATTGCATCTGTAATATTACAATGTAGTATTACAAAATTTATAGTTGCTCCTATACTCCTGCAATTAAAAAAATGGAAGAGACAGTATAAACTCAGATTATAAAACTTCAAAATTAAAGACTGCATCAATGGTAAAGAATAGCATCAATGATTAATAACAATTGATTATTTGTTTATGCCATAATTTATAATTTTTCAAGAAAATACCACATCTAATCTAACTGGACAGAATAGATTATACAGCCTATTTTTTAGCAAAGCCTAAGTCGTATTGTTAACTGTCATAACATGCAGTTGTATAGTGGTACTGTTTCTTGCAAAGGTGTTATAAAATAAGTAATTTGTAAAAACAGTTCAAAGCTAAGAGGAAATATTTTTCATATGCTTAACCTAATGCTGAGATAAAATTACTTCGGCTCTATAAACTAGGTTCTCCTCTGACCAATTAAAATCCAGGGTCATATCAAAGAATTTGAAATAACTCCTAGTTTCCTGATACCTTCTTAGCAACAAGATGTAAGCATAGGAAGCCTTACATCAAGCAGTCTTGTCATCTTAGTTCAGCTTGTGGTTTTGCAACATAAATACAAAACAAAATTAGAAGATGGTTCTTTTTTCAAGAACAGCAATGACTGCTAGACTACCACAGAAGTAAATTAAATGGTTCAGACCTTGCCCCTTCTAGGGGAAGTTTCTTGTGACAAATCAGAATCATCAATGGGGTTATGCTCCCAAACCACAGTATCATTCTCAACTTCTTTCAGATGAAAATGAGTTAATTTGTTGAATGAGAATCCTCCAATCTAAAGGAAACAGAAAAAGAAACATACAGCTAACCATCATGTGAACTTTAAATCTTCCACTGCACCTGGTAGAAGGCCAAAATAAAACAGAACAAAGTTTAAAAACAGCTGTTTCAGGCCTAGAATATGCCCCAATCTGCATCCCTCTTCTCCTTATAGTTTTCTACAAGAAGTTCTCACGAGTTCAGTGCTTTTGGAAAGGTATCCATATGTCAGAGAACCTTGTCTTTGCACATTACACAGGCATAAATATGTATTTTTTAATTAGATGGCCAAGCATACAAAGGTTAGGTCTAAGCCTGGCTGAATTCACATTCCTTCTGAATTCCTGCAGAAATGGCTGCATATAGCTTGCTAAGAATAGCAAGAAGCTATAGGTTATATAGAAGCTGACAGGTTACATACCACCACAAGTAATTGGTCCTCTCATTCATACTCAATTAACTACCGGTTAGGGGTTGACCTGCTGGGAAGCGCCTCTGCAGAGAAGGACCTGGGAGTCCTGCTGGACAACAAGCTCTCCACGAGCCACCAATGTGCCCTCGTGGCCAAGAAGGCCAATGGTATCCTGGGGTGCATTAAGAAGAGCGTGGCCAGCAGGTCGAGGGAGGTTCTCCTCCCCCTCTACTCTGCCCTGGTGAGGCCACATCTGGAGTTCTGTGTCCAGGTCTGGGCTCCCCAGTTCAAGAAAGACAGGGAACTACTGGAGAGAGTCCAGGGGAGGGCTACAAGGATGATTAAGGGACTGGAGCATCTCTCGTAGGAGGAAAGGCTGAGAGAGCTGGGTCTGTTTAGTCTGGAGAAGAGAAGACTGAGAGGGGATCTCATCAATGCTTATAAAGATCTAAAGAGTGGATGTAAAAAGGATGGGGCCAGACTCTTTTCAATGGTGCCCAGTGACAGGACAAGGGGCAATGGGCACAAACTGGAACACAGGAAGTTCCACATTAACATGAGAAAAAAAATTCTTCACTTTGAGGGTGCCAGAGCACTGGAAGAGGCTGCCCAGAGAGGTTGCGGAGTCTCCTTCTCTGGAGATACTCAAAACCCACCTGGACATGATCCTGTGCAACCTGCTGTAGGTGATCCTGCTCTAGCAAGGGGGTTGGACTACATGATCTCCAGAGGCCCCTTCCAACCCCTACCAGTCTGTGTGATTCTGTATTCAGTGTATTAGTGCACATACCCATGATCCCAAATAGACAGGTAGACAAGGCTCTTTCCTCTGTTGTAGAAAGAAAATAACCATTAAAGCGAACACATAAGGTGCCAAGCCTCCCTCTTCAGGATGATCAACACAGCACAACTGTAAAAATAAATTCTGCAGTCATTAAGATTTCCAGTTGTATCATGAAAAATATTCTTTAAATTACTGTTCAGAAGTCTGTCACATTAAATACTGACAGAAACTCAGACATCTTTGAGCTCTTATGAGATGGACTTTGTTTTCAAGGCCTGCATAGTTACTGGAATCATGTTATTACCATAATATTTTCAGTATAAGAACCATAGGATGCAGACTGGCAAAACAGACAGCATACAGCACATTTGCAAAAATGAAGACCCATTTTACATAGATATAATACAAGTCAAAAGTTTTTCAATCTTTTTCTTGAATCATGTTTTAGTTGCAGCACGCAAAGTTTTGGAACAAGTTATTTTAATTCACAAGAAAGTTTTCATCTACATATGGAAACAAGCAGCTTTCTCCTTTCATTTTTTTCATGATGTGTTACATTTATGGGAAATGGGTAATTCAATTTTATATACATATATATATACACACACACATATATATATATGACTTCTTTGGTAACAGAGCAGGGTACTTACAGTCTGCATGCCACTGGCTGAAGCTTAAAATTCCACTTTTGAAATTTAGTGGAACATTATAACATACAAATGATAGTTATATCATTTATAAAATGTACAATTTATAAACAAAAATCCTTTTCCCAACTCTTTTTCTAAAGACAGTTTCAACAACTGTTTTCTAAACCATACTTACAGTTTTACCAGCATAATATCAATGTTCATTCAATATTTATTCAAAGATGGGGGAATACAAATGACTCTTACCTTTGCCCAGTACCTGAAGGCAATCACTAAAGGTACTACAGTAGGTTCCAGTTTTCCAAGTGCAGCCAAATGGTTTGTTGTCAGACAAGCATTCTCATTTCCTGCACTCACTTTACAAATAAGGCCACTAAAACCCAAAAAGAAACAAAGCAAAAGATTTTGGAGGTTTTCTAAGAACCAATGTAGTTCAGAAGACAGCTCACAAAACAGTGTAGCAGAAGGCTGTAAGGAAAGACTTAACAGCCTCTGAAAGATACTGTATCTACATTAAAAGAAGCATGGAAAATCAATTTGCTTTATGGTTTGATTGAAGATATATGCAGTATAATTTTCTGTAAACATCTTTTTAAATACAATTCAAATTTAAGTATTTGTTTCTAATGACATTAATTCACTGAACTAAAATAGTTATACTACTCATTTCCTTCATCAGTCCAAAAGATCTTCCCATACCAAACCCATCAGTAAACAGTTTCTATGTTGTTTATTGTGCTCTGGAAACATTTTCAAACCGTGAAAGATCAAGGTAGCAGCAAACAACTGGTAGTATTTCTGTATCAGTAGCTGTTTATAGAATGTTTCATGAATCTTAAGTGATATCCATTAAATGGGCAAAATAAAATGTCTTTCACTTGTTCTCAAAATATTAGTGAACTTAAGCAAGCTGATCTTGCCCTTACAGAAATCCATAATTTAATATGGTATCTACATTACCTATAAGGAAGGAAAGTTTCTGCTTAAGCAGTTATCCCAAATGGAAGGGTAAGGGTACATGCTGGATGCCATAATGGTTGAAGGGATTGGGAAATACACAGCTGAGGACAGAACAACCCTTACCCTCTTATTCTAGGCTAGGAATGACTTGCCCATGAGTGTTAGTTTGTGTTTCAAGATCCATGGAACTGTAATAATTTAGTACAGAAACGTCATTTTTCAGATGTTGGTACATATAATTTACATTGCTATATACTATTAGAACACACAAAGTGACAACCGAGACCTTTGCTTTTCTCTGCACACCACCACTGGTATTCTAGCATGGAAATCTGCATCAACTTCCGTAAAAGATTCTAGGTTGGGGGAGAAAGAAAAAGAAGCCACATTAAACACAATGTTGACAAAAAGAATGCTGAACTGCATGCAACTAGAGGAGTACAGCTAGAACTTCAACTTTGTAATAAAAAGACTAATTTTGAGACAAATAACTCAGTACATCTAATAGATTGTGTCACTCTTAAAGCAAGTTTTTCCTATGTGATGGGAAGAATATTGTCTATACTCTATGGTAAGCACTATTAAACAAGGAACTTTTCAAAATTCATATACGCAGTAGGTATAATTAAACAGGTATACTCTGGTTAAGTGTTGGCTTCAATAATCCAGGCATACAGACAGACCAATGACATCTGTAAAATAATGTTAGTGTGAAAGACGAAAAAACAGAGCACTATGTCAATACTAGACAGAAAGAAAATATCCAAGTTTATTTTCCCTGGTAATCTAGAAATGCTCTACGTAAGTTTAGAAGAGGCTTATTGACATGATGTAATGTCTTCTTGCTATGCTTAATTTTTTATTTTTTCCTCTTATTCTTTATACAGATTTCCAAATACAATTCATCTACATTTTTATCTTAACACTAAAAAAGTACAGATGCCGCAGCAGTCCTTGCTCCAAGTGGAGCTTATTGATCTAAACTGGGCTTATTTTTTGATGCCTCACTGTTTCACTGGGCTAGGTAGAGGGGAAACTATGAAACAATTTTAGATACCGAATTCAGAAATTCTGAAATGACAAGGTCTTCTTGATGTTACGTAGCCATTTGGACACCTGACTTCTTTGAAAAACATCTTGCTTTTGCCACTGGTACCTCAAATGCTCTGCCTCTGTATCTTCTGAGTCACAGAAAAAGGGTTTGCACAAGATGTTAATGCAAATATTGCTTGCTTTCAAAACACATTAGAGATCCTAACTTCTTATGGGATCTGGGTCTTCATTCCTCCAGTCTGGCAGAACAATAACTCCATTCTCAAAGACTATAATGGTCATTTGAATAGACAAGGAGATGCATATATAATGGGGGTGGCAATGAGAAAAATCTAGGTCAGTAAATATATGCATGTTTAATACACGTGTTTGGAACCATATGGTCTGATTTCCCAACTATGGGCATAAAGCAAGGCAAGAAAGTAGAAAAACTACTTTTTGCAATCTGCATTTAAAAAGACAGTTTCTTTCCCATCTTTTAATTTTTTTGCCTGCATATACTGGAACTGGTTGAGTAAGTGTATTTCTTTAAGATCTTAAACTTTACTTGCCTGTATTAGTGCATAGAGTTGTATTCATTACCTGAAAAAAAACATGTGTCTGTATGCAGTCATTTGTATGTGGACTCACTGCGCTAACAGGCATGTGCACATAATTACAGGAAAAAAGACCATAATCTGAAAGTACATTACCAAGTTTCTCATCATGATAGAAGAGCTCAGGCTACTTTCTGTACTATACATGGCTAATAGCGCAGTCTGGGGAAAGAGGCAGCACAGTATACCTTAAGTTTAATGACATCTTCACTTATAATGCAGAAAACCTCTCACTGGGAATTGCTAATATCAACACAAATAATGCAATTCAATAGTCATAAAACTGAATACCAAACCAAAGTTAGTTCTGCCAATAAATTATTTCCTGCAGTATTTTTCATTCTCACTTCTTTCTAAAAAAAAAGAATAGCATGTGGTCTATCTGTTCAAGAGTGGTGGAATTCAACAATACTAAGCAGTAACAATTTAATGGAATTGAGAAGGCAATTTTTTTCTTACCACTGTTCTGGAGACTTTCTTGCACAAGTAAGAGAACATCTGGTTGCGTCATCTGTCAATAAGAGTAATAAAGCTGTTTTTATAGATGTCAAAAAGGTGATTTCCCACAACTTAAAAAAAATTTAAAACATCACCCCTACACCACTTCCGTCTTTCTTCCAGAGAGGGTAGGAAGAAGGAAATAAAATAACAGCAACTAAGAAAAAACTTCTCTATGTCCTTGGCCTTCAAATATTTTGAAGGAAAAAAATCATCCTAGAGTAATTGCAAGTAAAGTTATTTTTACCTCTATCAAAGACTTGGTTGTAGGAAAAACCCCCCACCAACAGGAATACTATTTCAGTGTGCTTAAATATGATTGCCTTCTGACATAGTAGATCTACATCACATCAAAGACTGGAATCATAGCTTTTTAAATTATATGCACTTTATGAACGTGGATCATTCTTCTTCCCTACAGTATTTCCATCTTTATTTCTTAGAGGAAATGCTAAGTTTTAACTATGAGACTGCCAAATCAACTACAGTAGAAATAAGTTTAAAAATGGAATCAAAAGCTTTTCACAGTCCTTGAATTCTTTTCAATGTTCAAGCATAAAGATGTGCAAAAACAACTAGCATGACAAATTAAGACTTTAAATTACTTCACGTATAAATGACATAAGATGGTTTCATGGCTCAAAAATAATGTAGCAAACAGTCTGATCTGTATATATCAGTACAGAAACAAGATCATGGAAGTGCCATTTAATCCAGCTGTAACAGAAGATAAATAATGATCTGTCTCATAGGACTGCAAGGAGTATATATGTTTTAATTGTTTTCAGTTTTTCAGAAGGAAGATTCAATAAAACACAAAGCTACATTATACTACCTGACCATTATTGGTGTGTGAAGCAAGGAATGTTATTTTAAGACCATTTAAATGTGATAGCTGTGTTTCACCCAATGCATTTTCATAAAAAGTGCTAATACCACACTAAGTTATATTTAAAAGATAATCTACATAAAAGTACAAACATTCAAAACCACTTACACATACTTAATAAAATGGTCTTACTTACATTGTCAGGAAACTGGATATCTATGTTTATGTCTGAAGTTTTGAAACCAAATCTGCTATAGGAGGAGCCATACAATCTTAATGAGCACTCTGCAACAAAAAGAATTACACTGCATTTACGCTATACCTAATTCTAAGTCTGTAGCTACTTTACATCATTGTATCTTAAACCTACATCTAGTTTTGATAGCTGCAGGAAATGAGAAGGGTTTTCCAACAGCATATAACTGTGTTAGTAAATCCTGCCTTTCATGCTGTTGCTAGTAAAGGCTTATAACAAAAGTCAAGTACTCCCCAGGTCTTGTTCATCTTCACTTTTTACTACAGGTCTGTTTGGTGCTCATGATGAGCACCATTGTAATCTGATTCTGATACAGGGTTATACTGCCACATCATGTTGTTCAACAAACTAGTAACTAAGTATGTTATTTTACAATTTAGCTAGCCAAGGTTTTTAATTAAGTTTTCACTTTATGAGCTAGTTTGAGATTTTTTGTCTGTTTTCCCCACGTTGGCATATCTAGCATTTAAAACAAATTGCAAATAATACCTGGCAGCTTTTGACACAGTAAGTTTTCCATCACTGTTTTAATGTTGAGCCTTTCTTCTACATCTTCATTATTTAAGCCAAACTCCTGCACTACATTTTCAATAGCAACACCAATAGCTTGTATCTGGGAAGGCGTTGGAGGAGGCAGAGCAGTCAGCATCTGTTCTTCTTGCTTCTCCTTTAAAGATAATAAGACTGATGTTTTAATGATTTTCTTGAGTTGCTTAACATGCTAGAATGAATGCCTGCAACTCATCCCAAGTAACACCACCACAGGTATCCAGATAATGGAGGTGACTGGAAGCAAGAACATCAAGAGAGAAACTGTGACACGTATAGAGAATTAGATATTCTAGGAGGCTTCAGTAATGTGCAGAGGTAATATACACATGTATTTGGAACATTAAAAAACATGTCACCAATTCTTCCATCACCTATAAGGTGGGAAAGGATAGGAATTAAAGAGTAAAAATAGGAAACCTGCAGCAGACATTTTTTGTCCACTTCAAGCTGAGAAAGTAGAAGGAACAGAAGATATTTAATTAAAAAAATAGAAAGTAAAATTGAGATTATGCTGGAAGTTATTTTAATGTTTATGTTCAAAACCAACCTATTTCCTTTACATATAAACAAGTCTGTAATACTCCACAAGTTCTTAATTTTTACAGTACTATTGAATTGAAATCTTCACCCTGATCTATCAGTTACAATTTCTAATTCTGCCATACCAACTATATTTCCTTACTGCTACTCCTCATTGCTTTGGACTTGATCAAAACTCTTCATTGTTGAAATATGCCACTGTACATATTATATACATACACTGTGAAATGTATACTAAGAAGAATACACATAACTAGTCTACAAGAAGAATTATAGAACAGCAAACCAGCAGAGTCAGTTGGTACAGCTTTTTTATTATATTTCAATCACCAGTAACAAAATATTACTGAATTATACTGTGAATGAGGACTTGTTTTAATAATAGGCATGAAAAAGTACAAATTAAACTCCAAAGCTGAGGGCAGAAGCAAAGTCCAGGTCCCAAGTTTAGTCTTTTTGCCAGTATCACTAAGTAATAGTTTTTAAGAAGATTTAAACATGGTTAAAAAAAAAAAAAAAGCAGAATGATTTTAGAAGCAGTGCAGTTTCATAGTAGGGTGAGGACAGTTTCATATATCTGCATTTTATACTTTTTCTTGTCCTTAACTCACCTTTAGGCTTTTCTTGTGTCTTTTCTCTTTAATATGCTTATGAGCAAAAGCCACCGACTCAATCAAAACATCACACAATGTGCAGGTGTATTTTGCTGACGGGCAGCTTCGAGGTTGCTAAAATAAAGATAGTAAAAAACCCTAAAATATAGAAAGATATTACCTTCATTTCATTCAATACTCTTTCTAAGTTGAATGACTGTAACTCTAAAATCCAGAAACACTCAATTTAGCTTTCCTAACTCCATCTTTACCAAAAGCTTGGATATCAAATATATTGCCACAAGAATGGTGATACTAGGTCAATCAAGCCCAACACCTTGTCATTTACAGCAGAAAATACCCAATGCCCATGGAAGAATATATTAACGGAAGAAACATACAATAAAACTTTTCTGGTCCACTGCCCCAGCATCATGTTAATTCATGAACTAAAGGAGTAGCCATTCTTTGTGCTTAAATTGCTACCAAACCAAGATTTATTATAGTAAAAAAACAAAGGATAACCTGCCTTCTCTTGAGAATTCATTAACAGCACCCTTTTTGTACATTACATCCATTCTACAACTAGACTTTCTAGCTACAGTCGGAGAAATTGCTCAAAGAGCACCCTCTATATTGTATTTACAGACAAAAGATTAGGAGAGGACTATACAAGTAAAGACAGTGGCACCTTCTTTAGTCTATAAATGCAGTCTTGCTTCAGTCGCTCTTCAGCTTGCTGCAACCCTAGAAGTTCTTTTGCCGACAGCACAGATTCATCTATGACTGGACCATCCACTTCATCTTGATCATACTCATCTTTTCTAGTTCTTCTCGATCTTCTGGGTTTCCTAAGCTTCTTTATTTCTTATAAAGAGTTATGAGAGCAAATATGTCAAATAACTTCAGAGTACCACACGGCATTTTGTTTCTTTTTTTCCCTAAATTACCATTCAACTTATGTGCAAGTCAAAGAAGATACAAATCATCTACCTCGCATGATTTCATAACCTGTTCTGTGCAAGTCTGATAATAGGAAGAGTGTACATTTATGTCATAACTTATAGTACTTCTGTTCCGAACTACTAAAAACCACTAATTTGCCCCACTGAAGTTACTGACCTTATTTAGATAGCTTTGCTAAAACTGACAAAAAAATTAAAACTAAATGCAATAGATTTAGCTGCCTAGTTGAGACATACCTGTATGTCATTGCAATGAAAAGGTAGAATATATCCAAAGATTTCAGGACATCTGGTCAGGCTTAGGTAGACAAACAAGCTAGAAAGTGAACTGACCCACAGATCACTAAGAATAACACAGCACTATAATGGGGGTTGGAACTAGATGATCTTTGAGGTCCATTCCAACCCAAACCACTCTGTGATGTGATATATGATATAGCACTGTATCCTGGTTTTGGCAGGGATAGTTAATTTTCTTCCTAGCAGCTGGTGTAGTGCTGTGTTTTGGACTTAGGATGAGAACAATGTTGATAACACACTGATGTTTTTAGCTGTTGCCAAGCAGTCAAGGACTTTGCAGCTTCTCACACTGCCCTGCCAACAAGAAAGCAGGGGGTGCCCAAGAAGCCGGGAGGGGGCACAGCCAGGGCAGCTGACCCACACTGGCCAAAGGGATATTCCATACCATATGATGCCATGTTCTGTATATTATTGGGGGGGGGGGGGGGGGGGGGCTGGCTGGGAGGTAGGGCAGCTCAGAAACTAGTTGAGCATCAGATTCAGGTCGCAAGAAATTGTACTGTGCATCACTTGTTTTATATATTCTTTTACCATTATTATGGTATAACATTATTATTGTTATCTTCCTTTCCCGTCCTATTAAACTGGCTTTATTTCAACCCATGAGTTTTATCCTTTTTTTTTTTTTCCCTTTCAATTCTCTTCACTATCCCACTGGGGGAAAGGAGGGAGGGAGGCAGGCAGGCAACAGCTGTGTGGTTGTTTTAGCTGCCAGCTAAACCGTGACACACTGCCATGGCTTAGCTGACACGCAACAATTTATTATTACCAGTAATAACTGCCCATTAACATCACCTGCTTTTCAATTAAACCAGGATATGGATCAGTATTGCCTTCACATTATTAAAGAGACAAGTAAAAAAAACCAAACCAAACAACCCCTATTGGCTACGCAAGTCAATAAATAATGAACTTGGTAAGTATTTGCACAGATTGCTTGGTAAAAGTATAAAACCAGCAGAATAAACATCCTTAGAAAGCTTGTTATGTTTACAGCAAAAGTTCTGGAACAAATTAATGTAAATACCATTTCTACTTTTAAGCAAACTTAGTCATCATTTTGAAGCAGGAATTGCTACTGGTCCAAAGGATACCTGTAAAAATCATCTCAGGAATGAATATACACAGGCTGGATTTTCACACATGACTTTAGATGACATCTTACCTTTCACTTGAACAGCTATACAGGATGTCCAGATGCATGGAATTTTTAAAGTTC
The DNA here is from genome assembly GCF_011004875.1 of Balearica regulorum gibbericeps. NCBI lineage: Eukaryota > Metazoa > Chordata > Aves > Gruiformes > Gruidae > Balearica > Balearica regulorum. Next base: position 42,046,399 of record NC_046220.1, on the reverse strand, counting down.
CCTACTTCTGAGAAAGTTTATGTGATTTCCTTAAACTCCAAAACCCTTATCATAGCATAAGGTTTTAATTTGTAATAATTAAAAAAATAGATAAAACACAACTGCTCTACCAAATAAATTTACAAAGTTTCTTTCCTGCAACTACAATTTTTGTCTCTAATAATTGGCAAAAGGGAAACAACCTGGTTCTGTATTTTCAACCAGTTGTTTGATTCGATTCTCTAAGCAGCATGCATGTGCTAGTGTTGTAAACAGGACCAGGACAAGAATGGTAATACAGTTTCTTTCAGCAGCAGCATATGTTTATGCTGGAATAAACAGAACTAAGGCTTAATAGGTTGCAGGGACAGTATTCCAAAGGAAGCTCCAAAGAGCAGGAACAGAAATCTGAGTCTCTAAACTTTACACATCCCTTCCATTTTCCATGCTGACTCTCCTCCTCAAACTCCTAAGACCTGCCACACAGTTGTTTGACTAAATTTTTACTGATAAGTGTAGACCAAACTTGGAGAAAAACATGTATTAAATAAATGTCTTCACATGAAAGTGTGTGACAACTACTTATCAATTATTTCTGTAACCACTAAGTAATTTAAAAAAATTACAAAGTAAATAAATACTTTATATTTGATAGTTATAGTAGTGACAATCTAATTATAGGTTAATGACTAAATAAAGTACTAAAGGCAAGTTAAAGTTAAAGCTCCTGCAGAAAAATCAATGCCTTAGAGATTTGGTAAACTTTCTTATGAGCTACAGTAAAAAGGCATAAAGGTAAAGGAAAGGGACAATTGCATAAAATATTTAAAGTGAAAGGATATGCTAAAAGAAACATATCTAGTAACTGTTTTCTACCTGACATAGAATTAGAGCTTTTGAAGGGACCTCAAGAGGTGAGCTATGCCATGCCTGTGCTTCGCAGCAGCACGAAACAAATTTTCTCAATCCTGAGCAATGCTCACCTAACCTGTTCTTAAAAGGCCTTCAGTTACATACTCCATGAGCCGTCCAGACCACCTTTCCAGCACTTCACTAGTTTTACCATTAGAAACTTTCACTTTATTCCTCATCTGAGCCTTCCTTGCTCAGTTTTAGGGCCATTGCTTTGTGTCCCATCTATTGGAAAGATGCAAGCCAGATTACTACATCAGTTTTTTAACACCTTTCTAGACAGCTGAAGACTTATCATGCCTCTCTACCCTTTTCTTTTGCAGAAAGATTGGGGATTGTTTACAGTTTGCATAGTTTCTGTTTTCTATGTGCTCTGGCATTCTTCTTGCTGCTCTTTGGACTGTTTTCATTCTTTTCAAGTGAGGTGCCAATGCTGGACAGAATGCTGTAACTGAGTTTACCAAAGACTTGAAGAAAAAGGAGTACTTCAGGCTGCAACATGTAACCACAACATGCCTCACAACACTATGACACTGACTACTCATGATCATCTTCTGATTGACTATGATTTCAGATTCTTCTCTGAAAAAACACCACTTTATAACAACTTTTCCTCCCTTATTTGTACAGTTGACATTCTTACTTAAACAAAGGCATTTGCACATCTTTTGTATTTCATCCTATATGCAGGTCATTTCTGCAATTATGCAAAGTTATTTTAATTGACCTTCCTGCTTTTCTGCATTCAGTTCCTACCAGCTCCACAGCATATTCAAATTTAAAAGCACACAGTAAGTAAGCTGTCTTCATTCATCATCAGAATAGTGTAATAAACATTGAACAGAACAGAATCCTCGCAGACGCTTGCTCAATGCTTCCTATCATTTTGACAAAAACTTTGGTAAGTATTTTCTGAGTACATTTATCTAATTAGCTCTGTAAGTCTCTTGTATTAATCTAATCTAGAGAATTTTCCTCTAGTTTACTTACAAGACTGTCACATAAGAGCATCTAAAGTACTACGATACTAGTACTAGCAGTCCCCCTGCTAGGACCCTAGAATTAGGGTTCTCCCATGTCCACAAGGTACCGATCACTACTTTAAAGAAATAAATTAGAAGGACTTGGCATACTTTTTTCTTGACAAATCCACGTTTACTGCTACTCATCTCTTTGTAACCTTTCATATACTTATAGTAGGTTACATTATTTGTTCCAGAATGGATTCCCAAGATTAAAGTTGCGTACCATTTTTTTAATTCCAGTTTTAAGAGATGCTTGCCCTTTCCTATATGCCAGTAGCTCACTTCTCCTGAATAAGTTCTCGGGTATGATTGCCAGTGGTTCCAACAATCTACTTCAGTGAGGTCCTGAAGTTTCACAGAAGAAAAGTTCATTAGAGCCAGCAAATTTGAGAACAAACTTGTGAAAGCATTCTACTCTGCTCTCTCCTCATCTGAGGTTGAGCTCAAGTGCGCAACTTATTTCTAACAATGAGACGCACTGGGCACCTGCTCACAGTTTATCTTTTTAGTGACAGCTGATATCAAGGGAAAGGACATTTCATTCCTGGACTTCCTGGTATCAACCAGTAATAGCTTTCTTTCTCATTAGGGGTGCAGATCAATACTGTCTTTGGCCCCCCCACCTTAACTAAAACAAGACAGATTTCATGTTAACAGGCAGCTGCTCTATGTTAGCAGCACCTCAACTGTGCCTTAGTCTTTCTTATTTTATATAATTATGTTCTTTAAAGCTTCCTCCTTCTGCTTTGATCTACTTACACTTCCTTCTGGTACTCACATTCCAATAAAGATCTCGTGATGTTGATCACTTTATTCTCCCTTAGCCTGTTCTTCCTTGCATTTCAATACTTAGGGCTTGTACTCTTATTAGTACCAATTGCCCATAGAGAAGTTCAATATGCATAGAGAATTAGTTTTGTGTTATTGCTGTATTACTGTTGCTAGTATTAAGTTATCACGCCACCTACGAGACGTTGTTTTCAATCTTAATTCAAATATGTTGTTACAGACCTCAGCAGTTGCTCCAAAATCTTACCCTGTATCAACTTAATAGAAACATCCTTCATCAGCCTTGATGGGTTCAATCAAATTGTACCTGGAAAACTACAATCACGGACCCTACACAGATGTTGCAATCTACTTACTCCTACCACATGTAAACTAACTTACAAAGACAACACAATTCATAAAAAAAGTTCTGTATCATGAGATGTAACAATTTGTTTAAAGTGCTGCAGTACAGTCAATAGTTTGCAATATATGACAGAACAAAACTGATTTTTTGCTTTAACTGGAAATTTTTCTTTTCAGTAACACTCACAGAAAGCTACTTTACTGGATAGCTATGTAAAAACAAACACATTGATTACCATAGTTTCCTTTTTGCATGTCTGGCATGTCTTCGCTCATTAAGTCTTCCTGAAGCTGTCGTCTTACACTTCTGTTTCCAGCACCTTCAACCTCACGAAGAGAGTCCTTTCTTGTCCTGCTATGCACAGGGATCCAGGCAACAGATCTGTACTCTCTCCAGCTGTCAGAAGTACCACGGTAGTCATCAGATACCCACTTCTTCATTTGGTCTCTTTGGGTATCATTTAACTTCGACCCTTGACTGTAAGTTGTGTTTTTAAACGAATTTGGGCTACTCAAAACACTACGTGGCCCTCGCCTGGGACTGCTTCCGTAATGACCTGGCGTTCCCTTTTTCTTTTGCAGGCTGGTATCTATTTTATTGCTATGGCCATTTCCATATTCATCCATGACTCGGTAGTCTTTCTGTAAGGGACTTCCTTTTAATTCTTCTTGACGTAAAATTCCCTGTTCCTTAGTTTGTTTGGCAAAGCAAGGTTTTGCAGCATCTCCCATCGTTATTGCTGTTCAATTTAGTGGTTCCCACCTAGAAATTAAAAAGTTCAAAATTGTATTATAACATTAGTCAAGTGATAAACACTGATTATTTGCTATGGAAATCTCAACAATCAAAGCCCTGGCTCTGTAATATCATCAAGGTAAGCAAGTCTTGGTGGAAAGCAAAATTTGCTCCAACCAAACAAAAGGCAGTTCAAAACTCACCTAGGTTTCTTCTGTTAAAATGTCTTACACCTATGGGTGGTTCACAAAATGCAGAGACAGCCTACGGCTTTTTTGGACATTACGGTCTAGATACCTTCAGGACAGATAACTACTTTTAAGAGTTCACATCAGAGTATCAAGCTCAGTACGGGAAAGCTTTGAAAGAATGACCAAAGGAACTTCGTAACATGGAGAATATGTAGGACACAATAATGAGGATGGCCCAAAAGCCATTCTATATCCCCTTTCCCCACAGTAGACAGTGTTCACCTTGCTATGAATGAAAATTGTCATCAGAAGAGACAGAGATGTAGAAATTGAGCAGCAATCTATCTGTCAGGCAAATATGATACAATGATTAAGAAACAATGCTGCACTCCTACTGCACTCTGCACATTTTACCTAGATTTCAAGGTCTCACATTACCTGGTATTAAGCGTTCATATTTCATATGATTTTAGTATTCTCTAAAACACCTGGGCTACTGATTTTCTCTTCCTCCCTCCCCACTTTATCACATCCATGTTCTTGTCACAGAACATTTCCAGGGAGCTATAACTCCAATGTTAGCACAAACCCCTTGTGGACTGTGAAAGGGGGAGTTACCTGGAAAAGACTGGCTAAACACACATAAGCAGCAGTGGTCACATTGACACTGAATATTGTATGATTTAAATATAGCCACATAAAACCAAACAAAAAAGATTTTATCTTTCAGAAGATATGTATGTACTTAAGGATGCAGAGAAGGCTGTAGGGCATTTACAAGAAGCACTTAAAGAGCAGGAAATGCCTTTTATTGGCTTTAATATGGGAGTACAGTACTTTATTTTCTTTATTTTTTTAAAGTTCTGCAGATCCCAAAGGCACCCTTAGGCATCTTAGTGTCTGCTTTCTATAGGCTTCAGGCTTTCAGTGTTTAATCCCCCTCTTAAGCGGAAGAGGCTTTTTTGCTCTTACATGAGTGGCAAAACAACTAAGATTCCTGTCCTAAAGACCAGAATCCATAGCCAGTTATGTACAACTGTGGAGATGCAGCTACTCCAGCTAAGGGCTGAAAGAAAAGTTTCAAATGCACAAAATGAATTTTCTTCCTATTTTAGGAAAGGAACTGCTGTCAAATCTGAATTTCAGAGTGACCCAAACCCAGCTTAGTTTAGAGTCATCCCTAGAAGCAACGCCCACACCCAGCCGCCAGGCTGGATGATGACACACTCCCTGCACTGGAAGGGAGCAGAGACTCCAAGTTTACACTCGCCTCTGGCTCCCAATCGCGACACGAGGTGCTGGTCCGACATGGGGGAGGTGAGGTGCCCCGCAAGGCCAGCAGCAACGCAGCTGGGGACACGGTTCCCTGCGGGGCCAGAAGCGGGAGGCAGTGCCAGCCAAGTTGCCAACGGGACAACACAGGTGGTGTTACGATACTGGCTTCCATCACCATCACGCAGTAAACACGCTACGTGGGCCAGGGCTCCCTCACTCCCACGCAGCAGCCCTCAGCCCTCTCCTTTCAGTCCTCCCACCGGCTGACGAAGGCCCTCCACCCCGAACAACCGAAGGTCCGGGGAGCGGCCTGGCGGAGGCGGGAGGACAGCCAGGCGGCCGGTGCAGGGCAGCGGCGGGGACTGTGGCGCAGCACCCCCCCCCCCCCCCCACCGCTCGGCCTTGCCCCGCCGCCTCAGCCGGACAGCCCGTGGGCGGAGAGGCCGGCGAAGGGGCGGGCGGGCCGCGGCCCAGGCCCGGGATGGGGGCAGGGAGGAAGGTGCAGTAGCGTGCGGCTGGAAGAGGACGCCGGGGGGACGCCGCCTGCTGCCGGCGAAGGCCTCGCCCGGCCACCGGGCACCACCCGCCGAGAGAAGGGCACTCACCGGCCACCGACGGCCCGTCTCCTACCGCCGCCCCGCCATTGTGCCGCGGCGGAAACCGCGCCGGTCCCTCCGCGCGGCCGACCCGCGCGGGTCTTCCGGCAGCCCGGCTCCGCCCCCCGCCGGACGCGACGGGGCGGGGGGGGCGGGGCGGGCGTTTCTGTCAGGCCCGGGAGCCTGATCTACGGGTTAGTCCCGGCTGTGGGCGGGAGCGGCCTCCCGCCAACGCAGGACCCACGAGTGGGCGTGGAAAGCTCTTCCCCGCAGCGGGGTCAACCCGGCAATTGGTGTTCTGTGGCGGGCAGCTAAATTAGAGAGGTGTATCGCGTGCACTGCGGTCACCTTCCTGGAAATGCAATGGTAATTAAGTGGATTGGCGTGAGCAATCACAACAACAGTGCCATATAAGCAACTACTGTGGAATAATCACCGAATGTCATATTTGCGCGTCCGTCGGAGAAGTGCGGGCGTTGCCGTGCCGCTGGGTACCAAAGCCCGCTCCCTGTGCTCTGCGTGTCTCACCACACTAACCACCCCCGTCGAAGCAGCTGATGTTCAGAGCAAGTTACTCACAACAAATACAAATTACAGGAAGTGGGAAAACCTGGGGCAGGTGGGGAAGTGGACACATTCTGGGTTTCCTGTAGAAGAAAAAGTTCTGCTTCCCTTACCACTAAATTACCCTTCTCCCTCAACTAAGCGACCTGTGTATTTTGTGAATATTGCTTGCACTTGCTCAGCCTCTTCCTCTCACGGACTCTTCCTGTTACTGCATGCCCTGTTCATTACCTAATTACTGCCTATTTTAAGAGGGTCTCTTCCTCTTTTGCATTCATATTTGTGGAAAAGAGTTGCTCTTAAGCCACCTCACAAGATGGCCCTCATGAGAATTCACCTTCCTGTTCCAATCCAGACTTCCTTAGCAAAATGTGTACAAGTATACAGTTTTTGAAGGGAGGTAAGTAGTAGAGACTTCCCAAAATCACCTGTGGTGCCTTTCAAAGACTGGACATTATAGCTTTATAGATAAGTGCTTTGCATCAGCACTTGAAAGTTACCTTTGCCTTCCCCCGTATGACCCCTTTGTTACAGTAAAATCAAAGGTAAAATGTGATACGAATCAAGTTGTCATGTTGCTGCTAAAGTCCATTGTGCAGCCTTACCCATGCTGGTCTAAGGCCACACAAGAAATATCTAAATAATGCACCTTTGTCTGATAAGTAGGTTGTGATTGTTAAATGCTGAAGTTTAACTGATGTTAACTAGTTTAACTAGTTCAGTCAGTAAACCATTAAGAGCCATTTGGACTTGCCAAAAGAAATGGGAAGCTAGGGGAAAGGTAATTCTAGCAAGGGGAATTCCAACCACCGACCCACGGACAACCTACCCCAATTATACCACCTACACAAAAGATAAATGCAGAGAAAAGAACTGACTACACATTCTAGTTTGCATGCTAGGCAAAGAAATCTAACCCAATCATTTAATAGGATAACAATGCATATGTATTAGAAAGATGAATATGTTAATGTTTTATGCATCAATAACCTTTGATTTGGAGCTTTGGGGTGTACTGTCTTGGGACAGACACCCATATCTGCACAAATCTGCAAGAAAATACCTCTACTCTGTGTGTGTATTGGCATATTGCACACCAGGTAAATGAACCGCAAGTTTTGGGACAACACCTTCAAAACAAGAAAAGTCTCCTGGCAAGATGCTCTCTTGCAGAGGGCCTGGCATGGAAGGATAGCTTAACTTACTGAAACCATTGCTCTGAGCGGATGTGGCTGGGGTGCCAAACACAGAAACTTTCCTGAGCCCTGTCTTGCCTCCTTCTTCCATAAAATTTTTTGAGTGGCTGCAGGCTCAGCATGTTTCATGTCAGACTGACTGTGGCGGGTCAAACGATGGCCCTTGCTAGTGCACCATGCAACACTGTCTCAAGTTTCTATCACTTTTATGAAACTAAAATTCCTTTCGTTTCCATGATACTCACCAATTCTGTTTTAGATTTCAGTTGGACAGATAATTGTATACTCAAATACTAGCATTTTCTATGATCAGACAAATACAAGAGGAAGTGACCCAAATCATAGAATCATAGAATGATCTGGGTTGGAAGGGACCTCAAAGGTCACCTAGTTCCAACCCCCCCCTGCCATGTCATATGTTCTAAATATACATGATACTTGGAAGTCCCAAATATTTATTAGCTGAAATCTTTTTCTAAATAGGTAGCATGAAGAGACAATTAGTCAGCTTTTGTGAAAAAAATTAAACTTAGTGTACTGAATACAAATACACTGAAATGGGAAAAAGAATTAGCAGATCTTGCTAAATTTACCTGGAAAAAAAGAAAACAAGAGAGAGAAATTGAAAAATATTAAAAGATTATAATTCACTAAATCAAGTAAGATGAGCCAGACACATATAAATGATAAGACTGAACTTAAAGAACAAATCACAGTACTGGGCATCACAGAATCATATTTATTTTTGCAATCCCTGGAATTTCTTGAGTGCTAATCTTGACTCTGCCATGGACTTTTTGCTCCAGCTTAAGCAAGTCATTACATTTCCTGTTTCTCCTACTACATCTACTTAGCTCAAACAAGTATTTCATAGATTTTTTAAAAATAGCTTTTTTGTGTATATGTGTGTGTAGTGCAACATATACTATTTTCCTTGAGGAAAGCTTGCCCAACAAGAAAAAAAAGATTGAGGTTTTCAGTGGTTTTGTGTGATAAACTGGGCCAATCAGGGATCAGAAACCTGCCATGCAGGTGCTAATGGGGATGGGATTGCCCAGGTGTAGGAGTGGAGGTGTAGGAGTGTAGGTGTAGGAGTGGTAGGAAGCAGAGGTGGAGTGCCTGTTTTGACTATGACTCAGCCATCTCTTGGAGCCTCACCCCATATCTGCTGACTTTGTCACCTCAGCATTTCACAGTTGCAACACTCTCCAGCTTGAAAAGCTACTAAGAAATATTGAAAATGTTGCTATGTTAGTGGAAGATTGCACCACTTGCAGATAAGTCAGAAAACCTATCTGTGAGATATTTTACAGTGAGATTTTCCTGAAGACGGTGGAGCTGACCCATTTACACCTGTAAAGAACTTGGCACACCTTGTCCTGCCCGGACTGCCCCAAGTGCTACTTCACAAACCGTCTCCTGTTTAATTTGTTCAAAGACTCGCTGCTGCTCAGGGCCTCATTCAAAGTTGTTCTTCTTCAAGGTCACTTGATAGAGAGGGCTTATGATCAGACTATAACATTGAATATGCATTCTCCAAAAACCCACAACAGCTAAGAAAGCTTGTGTTTCTTTTTTGTTAGTTGGTGGAGACATAGCTGTTATTTTATTGATCACATCCATTGGGATATGATGACACCCGTCTTGCAATTTTATTCCTAAAAACTGGATCTCCTGTGCAGGTCCTTTGACCTTCACTTAATAGCAAGCAAAACTAGCTCTCTAAAGAATCTGGATTATTCTTTTCCCCTTCTCAAACAGTTCCTCCACTGTGTTGCCCCACACAATGATGTCATCAATATATTGCAGGTGTTTGGGAGCTTCACCTTGTTCCAGTGCAGTCTGGATCAGTCCATGGCAAATGGTGGGGCTGTGTTTCCACCCCTGGGGCTGTTGATTCCAAGTGTACTGGACACCCCTCCACGTGAAAGCAAACTGTGGCCTGCACTCTGCTGCCAAAGGGATTTAGAAAAATGCATTAGTGACATCAATGGTTGTATACCATTTGGTGGCCTTTGATTCCAGTTCATATTGAAGTTCTAGCATGTCTGGTACAGCAGCAGTCAGCGGCAGTATGACTTCATTCAGGCCATGATAGTCCACTGTTAGCCTCCACTCTCTGTTAGATTTTTGCACCGGCCATATGGGACTGTAAAGGGGTGATTGAGTCTTACTCATCACTCCCTGACTCTCCAATTGACGAATCAGCTTATGGATGGGAACCAGGGAGTGTCAACTGGTGCGATATTGTTGCTGATCCACTAACATGCTGTTCTTTAACTGCAGCAACCCCACAACAGAAGGGTCCTGTGAGAGACCAGGGAAGCTAGGCACCTGTTTAATCTTCTTCATACTCAAGGCAGCTATGCCAAAAGCCCACCAGTGCCATTTTGGGTCCTTGAAATGCCCTCTCTGGAGGCAGTCTATGCCCCGGATGCACAGAGCCTCTGGGCCAGTCACAATGGGGTGCTTTTCCCAGTCATTCCCGGTTAGACTCACCACAGCCTCCAGTACAGCCAACTGTTGGGATCCCTCTGTCACTCCAGAAATACAGGTGGGTTCTGCCCCTTTGTAATCTTGTATTAGAGTACTCTGAGCACCAGTGCGTTATACTGCTGTGGGGCTGATGTGCCAGGCCATTGGATCCACACAGCTCAGTAAACCTGGTTGTCCCTTTCATCTGCCTGGCCAAACGCAGGCCTCTCTGTTACTCGTTGGAGTCCTCATTACTTGATTTTTGTAACTGCAAAACACAATTTCCTTCATTGGGGTCAAAAGTGTGATCAGCCCTTCTACTCTGCCCAACAGACACTGTAGCAGTAATCTTGGATGGATGCCTTTTTGCCCATTATTTTCCCTTGCAGTACTTGTACCCTAGCTTCTAGTCTCCAGGTAGGTTCACCATCCCGCTTCCACATGTTCTGCCCCTGGAGAGAGGAGGGGAGGAAGGAACTGCAGGGTTGCACATGGTGTGTGCCACTAGTACCCTCTCCCTTGAACAGAAAAAGGTCACGTCTTGACACCTGAGACTGTGGTTGGTGTGGGTGAGGAAGACCTGTCCTCCTAGGCTTCCTCGGACCATTTTTGGGTCAGTTCCTCCACAGCTGAGACACAGGCCTACAAGGAGCAAGCCAGATTATCTTTGTATTCTTGGAGCTGTCTGACAAACCCATCCGTAGTTGGTGCCTCCATGTCTGTCCAGCTCATTTTTGCCAGGGTGTTAGCATATGACATCAGCGCACTTTGTATAAACTTTCGCCACATGGACCATGTGCACCGGATTTCATCTGTGTCTTTGGATACCTGGTCATGATCCAGGTTGCTATAGATCACTTCCACCATGGCTAGTCCCCTCAGATACTGGATACCTCCATCAATGGCAGTCCTTTTGCTTTGGGACTTTGCGAGTTCTTTCTTGAAGGAATACCTGTCTTTCATACTTGATGGGAGTCACTGCCAAAGACTGAGGACTCCTGCCCTTTTCCCAGTCCTTTTGTCAATGTCCTTATCCTTAGCAAGGGATCCCAGCTGCTGGGCTTCCTTTCTATGTAATTCCTGACTACTGGCCCCAATATCCCAGCATTGGAGTAACCAGCTGAGAATTTGCTTGCCTTGTTGATGGCTAAAACCTTTTCACTTATCTTGCAGCTCACTTAGAGATAGGGATCAAGTGGTTTCTGTCTCATTTATGATCTCAGTCTCTTCCTCCTCCTGTTCTTGTGACTGCTCTGCTGCAGAACAGGCTGCCTCTTCTGACTCTTTCTCCTGCCCCCTCCTAGGAGCAGCTTCTTCATCCCCTACTAAATGAGTTGACTTCTGCTTCCATTGCTTCTTTTTAGTTAAAGGGGCAACTGATATAGTCCCCTTTAGATACTGGAAGGCTGCTATAAGGTCTCCCTGGAGCCTTCTCTTCTCCAAGCTGAACAATCCCAACTCTTTCAGCCTATATTCACAGGAGAGGTGCTCCAACCCACTGATCACCTTCGTGGCCCTCGTCCGGACTCGCTCCAACAGCTCCATGTCCTTCTTATGTTGGGGGCCCCAGAGCTGGATGCAGTACTCCAGGTGGGGTCTCGCAAGAGGGGCAGGATCACCTCACTCGACCTGCTGGTCACACTTCTTTTGATGCAGCCCAGGACATGGTTGGCTTTCTGGGCTACAAGCGCACACTGCCTACTCATGTTGAGCTTTTCATCAACCACCACCTCAAGTTCTTCTCCTCAGGGCTGCTTTCAATCCATTTCCCGCCCAGCCTGTAGCTGTGCTTGGGATTGCACCGACCTACATGCAGGATCTTGCACTTGGCCTTGTTGAATTTCAAGCAGTTCGCACAGGCCCACTCCTCAAGCCTGTTAAGGTCCCTCTGGATGGCATCCCTTCCCTCCAGTGTGTTGACCACACCACACAGCTTGGTGTTGTTGGCAAACTTGCTGATTCCACTGTCCATGTCGCTGGCAAAGATGTTGAACAACACTGTTTTGAGCACAAATCTAAAACATAGCCCCATACTAGCTACTATGAAGAACTTTAAATCTATCATCTCAGCCAAAAGCAGTCAAAATCCTGGATGTACACAACTTTTTGATTGAGATGTTCACGTATAGATTTATTACTGGAGACCAATCTAATGAAAATCTCCAGGTGTTAAAAATTAAGTGATTTGGAATTAATCAGAAAGAGTATAAGGTATAAGGCAGAGAAGGCCTTATATCAATTATATCTTTACATCTGAGAGCCTATTAGGGAAATGCATGCAAACTGTGCCATAAGCTGCACCTTGACATGGGGGGAGAGTGGACCAACATCCTGTGTGTCTTAGAAGCAAAGAACCACTGCTGGTCACAAACCCCATATAGTTTGGCATGATTTATGCTCACTAGATGGCAGCAGATTCAAAAGAATTGCTGAAAAAGTGTAGCTCAAACCGCTCACCAAAACAGGGTTTAAGACATGCTTACACAGTGAAATGAAGGTGCAATAATAAAATGTGATTAAAAATTTAGCTAGTCTGGGTAAGGACGACAGGGTGGGCAAAATGGCAGCACAGGTTTCAGCCTGGTCTGGCAAGCGGAGTCCTCTGCCACAGTTTATGCTTTGCCTGCCCTCCCAGGCTGGGGTTTCTGCCGTTCCCAGGCTCACTAGATTAAAGGTAGCGTGCCTGTGCCTCCCTGTGCCACATCTAAGCAGTCATTCTCTGTGTCAATAGCATCTAAGATAATATTTTAGAATAGGCTTCCACTCTGTGGAAAACTTTCTTATTTGAATGTACTTTCACCTGAATACTTTTTTGCCCAGAAGCACAGAGGCTGTAAAAGAGAGGCAAATGAAATATATTTAGCTAACTATCATCATTACCTTAAAAAGCTCTAGAAGTCCACCATATCTGATCTTTTCTTGAGAATGGATTCAGTTGCCTCAGACATACAACATGCTGATACCTGTTATAAAATTGGTAACTTGAGAAATGAAGGGCCTGAGGAAAAAAATAATAAATGGAAAGAGTAACACTTTCTGCTGGCATAGATGGAGTTAGAAGAGATGTCTGTACAGGAATGTAGATCTGTAAACATCATTCCAGTTCCCAAAGGTGTCTCAAAGGTGACAATACCATTGTCACAGAATCACAGAATGGCTGAGGTTGGAAGGGACCTCTTGAGATCATCGAGTCTACCCACCTCTCTCAAGCAGGGTCACATGGACCAAGTTACCTAGGACCATGTCCAGTTGAGTTTTGAGTATCTTGAAGGATGAATATGCATGTACTAGTGCCTGGGGCTGTTCCTCCCCACTTCCATTTGTAGAATTTCATGAGGTTCCTCTGGGCCAATTTTGCCAGCCTGTCCAGGACCCTCGGCTGTATTAGCCTCTCCTCCCAGTTTTGTACTGTCTGCAGACTTGGTGAGGGTGCACTCTGTACCAGTGTCCAGGTCATTCATGACAGCGTTGAACAGTAGCGGTCCCACTATCAGTCCTTGAGGCACACTGCTAGGAATTGGCCTTCAACCGGACTTTGTGCTACTGATCACAACCCGAAAGCTAGAAAGTGAGACACATCTATGCAGGCAAATCCTCCTAGCAGAAGCTTATGTGGCAAACCCGTGGTGCAATGTAAATAGCAAAATGGTTTATGTGCTGGTACGGCCTGCTGTCCTTTCCCGCATGAACTAAACGATACTGGCAAGGGGACTTTCTAATCTGTAGGACTGTGTCTACAACAAGGCTTTTGCTGGCATAAGCAGAAGGTGTGATTTTTCCATGGCACTGTGAAGTGTAAACCAGGCTTAATGTGTGAAGGGGTAATGAAGCCTGGTTGTGACACCGTTTCATGGCAGACATTCCAGGATATGTGCTCACTCCATAAAACAGATGTCTCCTACTCTCAGAGCAACCAGGGGATTTTGACAAGATTGCTGATGTTACGGAAAATATTAAGCAATAATCCCTTCCATCAACCTAATTCCCAGTTCCTCAGATAGCTAAAAATGTTGTAAGTCTTTTATTGTAGTGGATGGTTTTACAACCCCCACATGTTTTTTAGTTTCCAGGTTAATGCATTTTTTGAACATTATAGTAAATTAGAGGTACAGAACATGACAAGTTGCTCATTGTGAGAATTTCTTGTTGTAAAGAGTATATAGATAGTATTGATTTCCCTAATTTACTGTTTATAAGAAGCATTACTTTGTAAAAAGAATTAAATACAGCCTACGTACATGCAGGTAGACATACATATATGTGTGCATATGTGAATATGTAAATATCAGGGGTCAGATACTCAGTTCATCTGAACTGATGTATTTCCATTGACTTCAAAAATAGAAAATAACCACAATTCAGAAAACAGTACGGACCAAAGATCCTCTTATGCCAAGATTTTCTCAAGATGATTGCCCGTAACAACTGGGTTGTAAAATTCAAAGTTGCGCACTGTGTGTAGTCAGATGTCCTGATCTTCCTCTGATTCAGTTCCTCTTGCATTCAGTGGTGGTGGTTAGTACCTCTGAAAATCAGGCTGGCTATGTAAGACCCATGTGTTATCTTTAGGTATTTAAATTGAAATTGTTTGTTTACTTTTTAAAGTAAGCTCTTGTTATGGCTGTGCTTTTGTACTATGGGCTGTTATAAGAGAGAAGCTACATGCAGATGAAGAGGAATAAGGCTTTGTTATATTGTTAATTTTTGGGGGAGTTTCCCATGTTTTTCCTCCGAAAAACACTTTTGGAATGCTAACAATCTACAGTTACACAGCAGAACAAGGAAAATTATTCAGCTCTGAACAGTACCTTGTGTGCGCTGTAGGAGCACGGCGCAGGTGCAGGTGAACAGAGCTGTGTTGGCAGTGGTCCCCACGGGCTCACGTGAGGACCTGCGCTCCGTCCTGCAGCACCGGCCCCTGCGGTGGGACAGCATGTTGTCTGTGCCCCTGCACCTGCGGCTCTGGATAAACAGGGAAGGACGGGATTTCCACTGGGCGTGTGTTGGACACTGGATGCTGGATGCCCAGTTTGTGTCTGAGGGGCACGTGAAGGGTTTTCAGGTGTCCATTGGGAACAAGCACTGCCTCTCTGCCGAAGCTCTCAGATGCCTGAAAGTCTAATGTAAATATCCAAAGTCCCCAAAATCTCCCCAGCAAAGATTTCAGGCTGAAAAAGAGGAAATCAAAGAACAGCTCTGTTTGGAGGTAACAACAAGGAATAAAGAGAACTACTGAAAGGTCTTTTTTTTTTTTTAATAGTTTTCCCTTGCTGGTCTATGTGTGCTTAAGAAGGCAGCTGACATGAGGAAATGTGGGTTTAGCTGCAGTCAGCTTTAACTACATAGTGCTGGCCTTTAGGGAATTGTTAGCATCGTTATGGGGTGGTTTTCCAAAGCAGTGGAGACACATTCTCTATGTGTGGAAAGGTCTGCCTTCCTCCTAAAGGAAATAGGACAACAGTTATGCATAAAAGACAAACAAATTCTACTGTCTTTTTTGTGTTCCTATCAAAATATACCACACAGAATTCCAGTGTTAAAAATGTATTTTATTATCTCTTCACATGCATCAAGGTATTTGTATTTAGGCAAGGCTAAAAAGTCCCTTGAGTATATGGGGAATGTAGAAAGACATAAATATTTCAGAGAAATGGAGAAACTAGGAAAGTGGACAGTCTTAAGCCAAAAGACTGCCTTTTTGATGTTGGGTCATTAGAAATGAGGATTACTTGAAAAGAAACAATGAGGTTTTGCCTGTACATATTGATATATATTGTTATTTATACTTTTCAAGAAGGTGTGTAGGCAGTTTGGTTGCCAAAATCGGAGATGCAAGTTGTTACACACAACACCGTTTTGTTTTTTTTTTTTTTAAATATATGTACTCATACATTTGCCCTTATTCTGGAGAAAATCAGTTCTGCCTTTTACAGTTCCTTTTTGACAAGTAACAGTGAGTCAACATTATAAATAAACTCAGAGTGGTTTAAGGCTTCTCTGTAGCACAGGCAAAATTGAATTTTACTTCCCCAAGGGTGAGAGCAAGATAGCAGAAAAGTGTGGGTTTTGTGGCAGTGGTAGAGCTGGTGCTGGGGAGGACGATGCAGATAGGGGAAGAAAGCTGTCAGGGATTAGTTGGAGGTGGGAGAAAGGGGCTCAGAGGAGTCCCTGGCAGTTTCAGGAAGCTGTTGGAGGGAGCTATTGAAAGAGGGACGAGTGGCATTTCAGGAAAATATTTTGAGG
Source organism: Balearica regulorum gibbericeps (assembly GCF_011004875.1). NCBI lineage: Eukaryota > Metazoa > Chordata > Aves > Gruiformes > Gruidae > Balearica > Balearica regulorum. Next base: position 42,030,073 of record NC_046220.1, on the reverse strand, counting down.
AACGTGGCCAAAGCTGCACAGAGTTATGTCTGGGAGAGGTAAGAGATCTCTGAGGCCCTGTGATGACAGGCACTCAGGCAGTAGGAAGGACATGAAGTTGTCACACTCCCCTTTAGTTAGCAAAGGTGAGCATGGCCACAGCCAGTGCAGGCAGCTGGGTGATGGTGAAGGCAGGACTGCAACAAGCAGCCTTTTTGTCTGGGGTGAGCCGCCACCATTAGCACACACTCCCCCAAAACCACATGTTGGTCTTCTTTATGGCTTCATATATTGCACCGGTCTCCTTGCCCAGCTCTTGCTTCATATCCCTTTGACCCTTTCATGCCCGCTAAGGATCTGCAGTAGTAGTGGGAGCAGCTGGAGGGAGGAGACAACACTGCTGAGGCTCCTCTGAAACATCTGGTGTTACCCACAGGACCTGATGGCGCATGCCTTTCTTGTGCCATCTCTTGGTGTTTGGATGGAGACATGTACCCAAACAAACTTGTTGGTTTGGCCATGGCCACACATTTTTAAGGATATTTTCTGGCTCCTTCATCTCCCTCTTGTCTTCCCCAAATTTGCAATGTTAAGCTACTGCCTACTTGTCTGAAGCTGTTCCTGAGGTTGTTTGTTTGCAAACAAGTTCGAGCTCAGAGGGAGTGGATAAGGTTATCACATTTCAATCATTAACAAGACCCCCCCCAAAACAAAATTTATATTGCCCCAAACAAACTTTGCTTTGTAGTAATCCCAAAGCATATGCTTAAGAAGAAGAGTGCCTTCAAAATCTTGACTATACAAATATATGATATACAAAATTTGAATATATGAAATTTTGAGTATACATTGATCAAAAATCTTGAATATACAATCTTGGATATATATCTGGCAGTTATGTGAAACACAGTCATGTCCTGAGACCCTTTATGCGTGTTGATTATAATCTGTAGTAGTTTCATTATGTTTACATGATACTGTGGAATAAAGCAGGTTTCAACACAAAAATCGTAGAATCATAGAATCATACAGTGGTTTGAGTTCGAAGGTACCCCAAAGGTCATCTAGTTCCAACCCCCCTGCCATGGGCAGGGACACCCTCCACTAGACCACGTTGCCCAAAGCCCCATCCAACCTGATCTTAAACACTTCCATGGAGGGAGAATCCACAGCTTCTCTGGGCAACCTGTTCCAGTGCCTCACCACCCTCACAGTAAAGAATTTCTTCTTAATGTCTAATCTAAATCTGCCCTCCTTCAACTTAAACCCATTACCCCTTGTCCTATCACTCGATGCTCTTGTCAACAGTCCCTCTCCAGCCTTCTTGTAGCCCTCCTTAGATACTGGAAGGCTGCTATAAGGTCTCCCCATGGAGTAGCACTACTTGGCTCTACATAGTATTTCTCTGGCATTTCAATAGTTGTAGTAATAACGAGACAAGGGCTTGGACCAGCTCTCATGAAGATTACCAGTGGTTTTGTCCCTCCTTTGCCTGTGCCGGATCTGGGCGTGTTCTCTGGGAACGTGTGTGTCTCCTCGTGTGCTGGTGTGTTCGGCATCACGCAAAGGTATGTTGATGATGGCAGCTTGTTGCTGCCAGACCACAAGAGGGACCCAAAGACACACATCGCTTTCTAGTAGTCCCTGTGAACTCGAAGGATGGTTACCTTCCAACTTGGGTTTTCACAAAGTAGCTTATTTTCTTTCAGCTTTAGTTTTCAAGAATTTTACTGCAACTCCTCTATAAGCTTTCTGAGGAAAAGCCTGAGAAAGGCTCTTACAAAAAAGGCTGCTTTGTATAACAAGATTTCAAAAAACTTTGTCATGGCTGCCTAGTGCACTGAGAAAGGCTGTGTGGCATCTAGACTGATAGTTATAAATCATACAAAGACATTTTGAGGAAGGCATCTGCACTCGTGTATTATATTGTGGGTGGATACAAGAAAAATATTAAAGAAAATTAACATCTGGAATTTTACCTTCATTAGTATTTTTAAACATTTAGCCAAGCAGACAACTGCTGATGTGATGAGACAGTTCCATAAAATAGAGGAAAACCTTATTAAAAGTAAAGTTGCTCCATAAATATAATAAATTGGAGACACTCTGTATTATTCAGCTTTGCTGCTGCGGTAACTCACTGTTCTTCCAACAGCTGCGCTGTCTCTGAAGTGTACGCTGCATGTGCGATCAGGGCATCTCTTCTGTGGCACTCAAAAACATCTTTGATATGGGCTGGTTTGGTCTGGAAAGAGCTGCACTACCTGGATTTAGGCTGCCTCAGTGGCCTCATTAAATAGTCCTGAACATGTCTTCCTCAGTGAAGAGATCTCAGATGCCTTCTCTTTTGGGACTGCTACCCTTCTCTGCATCTTACACTGTTGTCAGGAGACATGAGGACAGGGTTATGTCCACAGGGCTGACTCCTGGTGCCCATGTACACTATTTCAGTCAATGTAAATAATAGCTATGTTTTTCTGTCTACAAGAGTAATTTCCACTGGGGGGGGGGGGGGGGGGGGATGATTAGGAATTATTTTACTGCAGTGACAGCTCCTTGTTCTTCAACTGAAAATCTAATGGTTGGTGGTGCAGTGGTGATGCAGTAATTTGGCATCATTGCCAAGGACAGAATACTGTAATACCATGCTGCATCTGGGTAGCACCCTCAGTCTGAGATCAAGTTGAATTACTGTCATTAGCAAACCCACCTGATCTGTTCTTGGAGGAGGTAATACAGTGTTATCTATGATTTACTGATAGGGCAGGTGAGCCTAGGGAGAGATTACCTTGGGGTCAGGGAACAGGAGTCAAGAGCAGGACTGAGAGCAGTCCCCTTCTTGGCTGGGGAGGAGAGGAAGTGGTCTTCACAACCTCGCTCTTCTCCTTCTGCTGTCACCCTCCAAGTCACCTCCCCAGGCTGAGAGGCACTACAAAGCTGCATATATGCTTCAGATACCCATCCACCGCAGAGGTACTGCAGGGACTTTTCTCTGTCCTGTGCTCAGGTTAGGCCATGCTGAATTCTGCACAACATGCGAAGGCTGTGAGAGGTCTGTTGGTATTTTCACCCCTGTGCTGTATACAGGGAATATACAGTATAAAGTGCAATGATAGACTGACATTAAAGACGGTTCCCTTCCCTCTCTGCTTTTTCTGGCAGCAGTTGAACATGCACCGACAACACACCTTCCATTACTAATATTTTGAAACCTAGAGCAGGAGAGTGCCTCAAACCGCAGCCTTATAACGTAATGAAGAATACACACAGCTGCAGTAACAACCACATAATTATTTAATTAGTTTTTGACAGCTTCAAATTGCACAGGCGAAGGAATGCATGAACCACACATGGAAACTTGCCAGCAAAGGTTTTACACGTACACAGATGGTTTTAGCTATTGTAAGCGCAAAGCCAGGTTGCTGTACTTTTACTGCAAAACCTAATAGCACATCATGCACTGCAGAAGTTATATCAGGGGAATAAAAATGGCATATGTAAATATTTCTTCCCCTTTATGTCATAGTGTTGCTCTCTTTGTATTTAACTTCCCATAACTGAGCCCTGTGAGACCAAAGATGGGAATATTTTAGGACTAATTTAAGTAATCTGTAAAGTAACAGCTTCTTTGGGATTTTGGAACTAAGCAATTATAATACCACTAATTAACAGTATATATCACTTTCTATTTTAAAGTCCTCTTCTGGATATGAATTAATTAACACCTCAGTTGGAAAGTTAAGTATTGGTATTTTTATTTTGAAAAAAAAGAAGACTGAAGCTCAGAGAAGTGTAGTAATTTGCCAGAGGCCACAGTGTGATTCAGGAACAAAAGAGTCATCAAATTGAGGATTTCCTCAGTTTTCATTTGAGTCTGTGGACAGCTAGAGCAAGAAATTTCAATATAGAAATGAAGGAAAAATAATTGCCTGCAACAAAATGGATGAGGAGGGTACTAGTAGTAGTAGTTGCAATCTATCTTTGGAAAATAGATTATTCCAAAGGGGAAGATAATAATTTAGAAGTGAAGCAAAGCGTAATGTACTGTAAATATTTGCTCTTCTGCTGCTGCAAAGCCAACACCCATCTCTCAAGTCACTCCGAAGTGTTTATAATTTCCATGTGTCATGAGCTCCATGATTTTATATTAGAGGGGAAGTGATTTCTCCTGAGTGCACCTAATTAAGGCTAAGAGTTAAAATAAAACACAAATTAATTCAAAACTTCACTCTGCGCTCTAAATGAACACAAACGTTGTCTGAGGTTTAAAAAGTTAAGTCCCCCTTTTTTCCACATAATTGTAGTTTTCATATTTTCCAGCCTGTGCTTTTTATGGTTCTGGCTGGGATAGGAAATGCTAACAGCCCACAAGAAAAGGCTATTCCCATAGAGCTGTGTAAGATATTCACAACAAAAACCTAAACCATGTGGAACACATGTGGTTTCAAGTTTCACAGGAAAGTCAAAACCCAGACTCTGTTGAAGTTTGTAACATGGTTTGAATGAAACTGGGCCCATTTTCAAGCAAATCTGGTCAGATTCCTGGTTTCGAGTTGAAAGCATCCAAAATTTGCAGTTTGGGAAGGTCTGAGAAGAAGTCTTGGGGCCTGATCCCGCTGATGCATCGAGGGGGACTTGCTGTGGCTGGGTGGCGGGTGGAGGGGATGGCAGGGCTGTGGTCCCCAGCTGGTGGGAGGGGGGCAAGGGCATAATGTGGGGCTTCGGGGCTCTGAAAACAAGCACAGCGTTGGTGGGTCTCCTGATGTAGAGGTCTGTAGTCAAGAGCAGTTGCACAAAAGTCATGTGGCTCACATCCAGTGCGGGAGATCCTGGAGAGCTTCCAGCACCTCCCTCAAAGGGGACCTTGCTACGCCTTTTCATGTACTCCTAGCATAAGTCTGAGAATAAAGGTTAGGAGACTCCAAGCACTTCAGGACTCTATCCACCACTACCTTGCATTTTGTAGGTTTTTTGTGGGTATCATTGCAGGCAGAGAGAAAGCACAGCTTTATTTTACTTACAGAGATCTCTCTGACTAAGGAAATGAAAGACTGTGAAGAAATATTTAGCACCTGTGATGAAGCCATGCACACAGAAATCTTTGAAAAAGCTAATTCCAATTAAGAATATTTGCTTCACTGTGCTGCAATAACACAGTGGAAATTAGCATCAAGAGGTACACAGTTTTTTAAGAGCTGTATACAGGTAAGAGTCATTTGCTGATGCTGCAACCATAGCCTCTAGAGATGCTGCCAAAGTAAAAATTACGAGCTAAATTCTGATATTGCAGGGATGGATATCAGAGAAGAATTTTTTCTTGTGTATTCCTAGAAATACCTTTAGCTGAACTACTAATAGTACTGTAAATCATTGAAATGGAAAGGTTTTAAAATCAACCTTACCTTTAACTTTCTCTGCTGCTAATTGCTTTTAAAATTTCTGTCATTGCAAGCAATGAAAATCAGCTAGAAAACTTATAATCAAGGTTATACAACTAGAATGGAATATTTACCTTTATAGACAGGTTTATTTCTTGATCTCATACACATAGATACCAATACATTCTCCCACATAAATTGCTATGTTTGGGAATATTTAACTGAGAAAATAAAAGCTGTTTTTTTTCTGAGGCCAAAATTTAAGCAAAGAGCAGAGCAGATGGTTTCTGAGTACATGGAAAAACAGCATATGTCTGTGTATAAGGTAAGAGCTCTGTATCAGACTAATGAATACTGAGTATAGTTTTCCTGTTTTCTCTAATGATATTTTGTACGTGCAGTTCTGTGAGTTCAGCACAGTGGGGGCAATAATTATGCTCATAAATGAAATATTTACAGCTCCAGTTTTTCCATCCACACTCATTTTGATTAAGCATAGGCCAGTCCTGTGTGTGATAATTATATATTACTCTTCACTACTTTGTTTTTTCCCAAGATGCCTGTGCTTTGTCTTTAGATGACATCATAAAGTCCCTTTTGCTAATAACTCTTCTAAAGTAGCATAATTCTGCTCTGAATCTTAACAAATGTCCACAGCGTGCAACTTTCATTATTCACTGCTGTTTCATTATTCACTGCTGTTGTTCCTCTTAACAAACTAATAAAGGAAGCAGATACCGTCATCCACCAACCTGCTTCCTCAAGATCCAGTCTGACCACATATTCGTCTTGTCCAGAACTAGCTGAAAATCTCCTAGATGATTTGGTTTTCACCACTTCCCTAAGTGAAAAAAGAAGTGCCTTTGTGATTTCTGTCATGATGCTGTTCTCTTGTTCAAAAAGAACCTGTGGGAAACACGCCCCAAACAGCGTTGTTTTCTTTTAACACCACCCTTTTCCCTGGTGCCTCCAAGAAGCAGACAGCAGTTGAGCTTTAGGGATGTTGAGAATGCTCGCAAGTTATTGCTGCCCTGCACTCACAGTCTGTCTGCATTCACTTTTAACCTCTTTCCTTGGTTGCAAACACTTTCAGGCAGAGGCTACTTAGGCAACGGTGTCCTCACTGCAACAAGCTGTGAAGGAGCATCTACCATCTCATGGAGGACCACTCCAACATCTCGCTCATCTTCACGCCACCCAGGTGCATGGGGCTGGCTGTGTGCTGGGCACCCACTGGGTGCACATCTGATTATGCCGCCCCTTTGCCGGTGATCGGGGATACTATGCGGGCACAGATGCAAAGTGCTGCAGGGGTGTCCTGAGGCTTTTATGGGGTGGAGGTAACTGGTGGGAATGAGAATTGCCAACACCCATCTGGGCTGTGCTACCAGGGACGGTAGCCTGAGAAAGTCCCAGAGTGTGAAAACTCCCTTTTGTTCACAGGACAGTAATCATCTTAAATGTCTTTAGGAACAGAAACAGAAAATGTAAGAAAGTCCAATTTAGTTCACCATGGCAGAGTGGAAATGGAAAATTCCATCTGTTCTGTTTCACCACCCAAATTTATTTTATACTTATACTGCAATATTTGTCAACATAATTATAACAAATAGAGAAGAATAATTCAACAAGTGATTATAAAAACCCAGGAGGCACATATTGTTTTTAAAAATCATATTAATTTGTAATGATTGCATTGCAGAATGGCCATATTTCTGTTTGGAAAGTTTCTTACTCAATTCTAAGGCTCAGTTATGCTGAATTGCTAGTATTTGACAATAAGATCAGTAGACCTTTAAAAAAGACAGAAAAAGAGAGAAAGCAGACGCTGTTATGGATACTGCCATACCACTTCTCAGCTTTGTATAATCAAGCACATGGGCAAATTTCCCACCACAAAACCAGCATAAATACCTTTCAAAATTGCTTTAATTTTTTTGGCAGTTTTCACCCCAATATTCTGATGTCAATTTGATTACCTATCAAAAAATCTTAAAATAAATTTTCTTTCAAAAGCTGATTTAAAAGTATTTTGTGGCTTGTTTGTGCAATGTATCTTTTGTATTTCTCAATGCTGTATCAAAGGTCCTGGCATAGCACTGGCATTCTCTTGCTTCTAGGAAGCCTGATTCTGTCTCCTTTCCTCAGGTTGACTGGCTTCTTACTCGACAAACAGCTTCATTCACTTCAGCAGCTCAGTGGAATTAAACATAGCACAATCTTACCTTTAACAATTAGTGCTTATTATGTTGCCTGCTTTTCCCCAAGAAAAATGAAATATCACTATTTCACAGATTTTTCCAGTGGGAATTATTGCACAGAGTTCCACACTTACTGTCACGCCATGCTTGAAAGGTATTTGCAGTGCTTACTTTGGATTACAACTCAACAGGAAGATCTGATTGAAAGAATGGCTGTGACCCAATCGTTAACTACCATACATGTCAATTTGAAATGATGGAAATAATTGCCATTGACAGTTTTACTTTGTAGAAACCTATTTTCCTCCCTTCAGAAACTTTTTTATCTTGGTTTACTGGAAAAAGTGAACAAACACAAGGAAATGCTTTCAAAATTATCAGCTTCTAAAGAACACCAGTAATCACTTTGCATAATCCACATCTGGGCTCGATCCAGTTTTCCTTAATTAGCTACAAATGCAATGGCTGCTGCTATGCCTCAAATTTTCACTGCATGTACCTATTAAAGTGGAAAATGATTTGAATTCTCGAGTTAAAGAATATTACTTAGGTGGTTAAATGGATTTAGAAACTATGTCATTCCTTGTATTATAAATAGTACAAAGGTGATTATTTTTCAGCTTTTAGAACCAGGGCACTTCCATTTTTTGTGGAAACCACAATGGCTGCATACCCTAGGAAACAGATATTTAACAGGTCAGTAACCAGTAGATCACACTCAGACCCTCGGGCCTTCTGTTCATCCTGTAAATACAAATATTACTGTAAAACAGTGAGTATAGCTCCTCTGAGCCTGAGGTCCATATGACTGCCTTTCATGCTTCCCTTGTTTAGGCTGGATGTGGTAGTATTCACATCCATCTAAAAGCCCATGCTGTGTTTATTTCAAGGCACTCCAGTTAGCTGACCCACACTGCTGTGGAGGTGACATCATTGTCCAAAGGATGGGAAGATCAAGCAGCTAACTTGCCCCAGAGTATCCCATTGCTCTGAGAACTGGGATAAAGGATACATGAAGTCATGTATTTTGCCTGCGCTGGGAAAAGACAACAGGTCGTGCTCAAACTTCTGTTGGAACTTGTTATCAAAGGAGAATGTGCCCTGCTAAACATGCAAGTGGTGTAGCAGTAGTGCAGGTAGGTGAATAGCATCTTCCAGCTCTCTACCATTACTAGTTTTCTTTTCTCACTATCTCATTCATGTATATATGTATATGTACAGTCTCAAGTTGCACCAGGGGAGGTTTATATTGCATATTAGGAAAACTGTCTTCACTGAAAGGGTTTTCAAACACTGGAACAGGCTGCCCAGGGAAGTGGTTGAGTCACCATTCCTGGAGGTATTTAAAAGACATGTAGACATGGTGCTTAGGGACATGGTTTAGTGGTGGACTGGGCAGTGCTAGGTTTATGGTTGGACTCCATGATCTTAAGGGTCTTTTCCAAGCTAAATTATTCTAAGATTTTATGACTCTATGCATCATTGTCCAGTCACAACATTCCATTTTTACCAATGGTCATCCAAACAAGAAATACAAGAGTGTCCCCTAGTGTCCAGTTGGTTGGAGAAGGATTTTGAAGTGCAGCACCACATGCATGGGACCTCTGGTTTCAGCGTTGTCATCACCATCCACCAGTGCTCCCTTCTCCAAGACTGTGCCAAACCCTAGCTTTGAAAAGGGAAAAATTATTTGCTCGTGAAGATTTATCTTTTTTTTAATTCAAAGTTGCAAGCGAAAACCCAGCAAAACTTTAAATGATTTCCTGTCTCTGCCTCTGCTTTCTTTTTCCCCCAAATTTTTCCTCACTGATGCATTGTTAAAGGCATGATCCAACCATTAGCCAAGCCAACGGGAGCCTTTCCAAGGGCTTGAGAATATAACAGATCAATATCTAAATGGAAATGTAAAAATGGCTTAAAAGCTGATTTTGCTAAAGGAAAACTATGAAAAAGCATTTGGCATTTAGACCAAGAAACATGGTTGCTAGGTTTCACCTTGATTTCTAAATCCCTGGGAACAAATATGGCAGGCCACTGTGCTGCTTCTGCTTCTGGCTGCAATGGGAAGGAAACACAAGTTCAGGTCTGTGTGCATGCATCCAAGGATCTGCTTTGCTTCCTTCGTGCTCCCAACTTGCACACCCTATGCGCCTCTTTGTGAAGATACATTCAATAATGTTTGTAGATACTTTGCCCTGGAGCAGTCCCCCAGTACAGAAATAGCTTAATTTAAATAAAAAGACCCCATTATTTGAATCTTTCCCTCCCTGCCACCCTAGGCCTGTGTAAACCTGATGTAGCTCTTTGAGTCAGTGGAGTTGCTGTAACTACAGGACAGTGCTGCAGAGGACAGCTCGCCCTTTTCTCATAATCCATCATGCAGAGGCAGCAAAGCGGCCCCAGAAGGTTTCTAAGGAAGGAGCACAGACGCAGACGCCTGCACTGCTGTTGCATGGGACAGACGTGAGTTGTGGAAGTCCAACCGGAAGGAAAGACTTAAAACGGAGAACCTGGGAGATGTTATTATTCTACAATAACTTCTTCCCCTCCCTCCCTCCCTCCCCCAAATGTTCCTCCCTGTCCTTCAGAACTCAGAGTGCACAATAATCTCACACTTGAAATACATGTTTATGAGGTACCCGATCTCTTCTTGGGTGTCATGGGACAGCTCTGGTGATTTGACTGGAACCAGACTGATTTATATGAGTGGAGGCTCTGGTTGACTGTGTCTGCTCAGAACTTGGCCCATGGCTGCAAAAGTATGCAGAAAAATCTGTCCCAAAATATGCTGTCCAGCTGCTTCATACCCCATTTATTAGTGACAGCAGTTTGGGCTTATGCTTTTCTGCTTTCCAAAATGTGCTATTAAGGAACTGAAGATTGAAGTAATTTCTTCTTCTGTTCACAGTTTCAGTTAGTTGTCTTAGGTAAGATGTTCTCTTGGAAATGTTGTTTAGTACTACCCACAACTATTTCCAAATTAACTAAGTTTGCTTTCTAAAGAAGGGTTTTAAAAAAAAAAAAAAAAAGACAAATTGGAACCTTATGGACTATTAAAACTCTCTGCTAGAAAGAAATGTCAGCATGATTGATATGTAGAAATTCTCTTCTTAAAGCTGTGTTCCAATCTTTGAGCTCTTGGGAGAAACCTCACTAAATTGCTTCCTGTTGTCTAATTTCTGAAAATATCCTGCCCAGAAGAGACACAACAATAAAATCAGGTCAGGAATACAAACACCAGGTGAGCCACATGCATCAGCAATTGTGGGGAAAATGGCTTAGTGTGTTTGTCATTCAAATATTTTGTTAGATAAGAAGAAGAGAAAACAAAAGCTGGAATCTCTAGATGGTCTGAGTGCATCACTCACTTTGGAAACATTACTGTGTCAAGGACACTAAATCCCGTGTAACCTTGACTACCCAAACCATACCTGGCTGAACTAAAAGTAGAAAATAAAAGTACATTAAAAATTTAGTTGGTAAAGAGAAAGGTCATGCCACTGGAGTAATTCAGTGATACTTCAATTTTGATGAAAAGTTTTTACCTTGAAATACATATGCACAAGGGCCTTGGTGTTTCTTACAGATTTAATGCTAAGTTGATGCTCTTTCTTAGTATATTTCTAATTTAGCAAATAAACCAATGGCTGCAAGGGAATTTTGCTGAAAGCCTCAAAACTGCTGGGCTCAATTTGTTCTTGAGACATAAATGTGAATTATAGGTGCTTGTTGCTACCTGCGAGCTTGTCGGAGCCGATGGCAGGCTGAGAGAGCTGCGGTGCCAGCCTGGCGAAGTTACAGCAGCAGCAGCAGGCAGCTGCCTCATTTTCTGGCTCCCAGCAGTATGTGGGTGAAGAAAAATAATGTTAGCATTTGGCTAACATCACATGATGGCTTCCAAAATATCAGTTCAGCAGGCTTCTCTCATCCAACAAAAATGGGCTCTCGCTGGGTATTAGCAGTAACACACACACACGCACGCCCACACCCATAATCAGTGGGTGTAAAATGTGAAAAGGATGTTTGCCAGGGAGCTTTCAGATCCAGAGCTGTCAATGGGAACTGCATGCTTGGAACAGAGGCATGAGAACGCTCTTGCTGTTTGCATCCTTTTGTTCCTCTGACATTTTGGGATTTTTATGTGGGTGTGATGACAAATCCCCCTAAAGCCCGCAGAACCAAGTCACGGGTTTCAAGGCAGGCTACCAGAGAAGGATCGCTCCTCAGAAACATGGCTGCAGGGAAACAGAGCAAGCCCTGGTATGCACTGGAAGGATTAATTCATGCCCAGGCCCCCCTGGCTGGTTGCACTTGAAGTGAAGGCAGAGGGGGAAGCTTCCACTGCTGCCTCCCTGCCTACATTCGATTGACGCTGACGCTGCCATTGCTGGCTGCTACTCAGCTGAGAGTCTCCCACAGGATGCTCAAGGCCCACGCAGACAAGCACATTAGCGCAGCTCATATCTGTATAACTGCATTACCGTTTGCACAAAAGCATGTTGCTTCTGGCTTGCACCGAGCTCTAGCATAAATGAAATTTGGCTCCAAATCACTTACGAATGCTGGTCCAGGAGGATTTGTTTTGAATGAGGTGCGCTGATAGCAGTATTAAGCTGTGCATGCAGCTTCACAAACAACTTGAGAAATGAAGAGAGTGGGGAGATTGCAAGGCTAGATGGACACATAATAGTTTTGCTAAGAAGAAAGGAAGACAGGAATCAGGGTGAGATTTGGGGATCGCCAAGTCTGAGAACATGGCTTGGAACATTGTCCCTGGGAGGGTTGTGCAGCACAGGGCAAGGAAGGGCGAGCGTGACTCCATGGACCGCTGCCTAAGTGATGTTCGCACTGGAGCACTTCATGAGTCCTGGGAAGGACAGTGAGAGCAGGACGTTTTATCAATTATCTATTCATTACTATACCAGACTTTGCAAAGAGGAAAAAAAATACATGTCTCAGTTATGGAAACATTTCCTGCTGCAACTGAACTTAAATTTAATACCATCCAAAAGTGAGCTAGGGGATTTGGGTGGGACTCACTCACCAAATGAGGAATTTCACATCTGAGATTGTCATCTGTCAATATTAGATAGACTATAGGTCTGCAAAAGAAGAAAGAAAAAATGCTGTCTGTTGACTGTAGGTGGAAAAAAGAGTAGAATTCAGTTGCAGTGGAATAGTCTGCTGTGTTTTAGGCTTGAAATCTATTTTCTTTAAACGCTTCCTTAACTGTATGGAAAGAGAAGTCCCCATCTTTTTCTTTTACAATGAAAAAGAAATTATTTTGGATTTAAAACCTCAAATAAAACATGTGAAATGAAATTTTAAAACAATATTCCTGTATAGACAGAAAGAAAACTGAATCTGTTATGATACAATAATATGCCTGAGAGTTTTATTAATCGTAGAACTATACTATAGCATAGTATTCCAAGATACATGTGATTGTGCTGATATCCAGGGTTTTAAATATATAATCCTTGGCATATGAAAATAAACATAGACATCCCTACACTGTAGGTCATATTGTGTTTTGCCCAGGCTGGCAGGGGAGAGACAGAAAGACAGAAAGAGAAAAATGGAGATGAAGTGATCAAAAAATTGAAAATAAAACACTAAGTATATAATAAAACCCCTAGGACTTAGATAAAAACTGAGAGTGGTGAGAGGGGAGAAAAAGCTTAGTACAGAAATAATGGAATCCAAAGCTGAAGAAGACACTCCTTTACAAGTTTTCTCTCTGTGACCATGTTAAAGTAGAATGCCTTTTCTTTTCTGTCAGTAGGAGGAAGAGGAGACTCAAAAGTTGAGCCTCCATCAATGTCCCAAAGAGGGCGATGGGCTCTAGGAATGTTCAGCCTGAGGAGGGTCTTTCTCCCCTCTGGGAAGGCCTGCCTCTGTAAAGTCATCACATCATGCTCATAAATCAGAATTATGCCTGCATTGAGAAGAATCCAAACTCAGGCTTCCAAATGAACAGAAAAAAGCAGCAAACTATCTCTAACTGTGCTAGCAGAGATATAATGCAAACGTTTATGACTAAGATTAAGATACTTTATTATTTATGGCCTAGATACAGATACATTATCTACTCTCCAACCTACTGGACAGTAACTGCTGGTTTTGTTACCTGTTTGACTACTTTATTCCTGATCTCCATCATAAACCTCAGATGTATGTCATCTAGACTGTCCCGATGATAAATTTACTGCCACGTTTTCTCTTAACACCTCCACCTTTGCAGATATTTCATTGTTATTACTAGTTAAGAGCTGTGCCAATATCTTTAGCAGTGAAGATTAGTGCGAAGAAATTGCACAGCTTTTCATTAATATCTTCATCCCCCTTAATTACCCTTTATAGCCTGTCTAGTCATCAGACCTCTCCCATTTCTTTCACAGGTTCTCTGATTCAGGTACACCTAAGTGATCTGGTAGTGTTTGTTTTTAAGCCTTATGCTATTTGCCATGCAAAATCCAGCTTAATCCTTTTCTTTCCTAGATCCTACTCTAATTTATGTTCTTGTTTATTGACTTCATCTGTGTCCAATTTCTAAATTCTGAAGACTTTCTTTTTTCCTCAAAGAACCCTGCTGCAATCTAGTTACATTGACAAGTCTCTTGCCTCTCTGGTTTCCTTTCTTACTTGGAGGTGAACACATTTTCTGAGGCTCAGTAGTCACCTTTCGTATCTAAGCTACTTTTTGCGGTTTTACTCCCGTTATCGGTTCTTTGTAACTAAGCTCAACTTCTTAATGAAGTCTCAATATTATAAAATATTGCTCCTTTCCAAGTCCTTTCTTGTGTGACAAACCTAACAGCTGCTGCTAGTCAGTGGCATGAGTCCTCTTCTTAGCTGAATTAGTTCCTGTATGTTACTTAGGACTGGATCAAAACTAGCTTCCCCTTCTGCTTCAAAACTCCTCCACATAGCACATACTTTGAATGTTAAGAAATCGGGTGTTAACCTTCGGGGCTGTTTGGGGACCCTGTAACAGCAGACAACGGAGCGCTGTTATGAAGCTAAAAAGCTCCTTCTGGTTAAAAGGCCTACGCCCCTAAGTGCTCAAAAACCACTGCCAATTTTCCTAATGAAGTAACTGATAGCAGTGTCAGGTTGTCCTTTCCCTGTGCGGAGCCTGCACTGGAGGAAGATGAAATCCAGCAGAGAGAAGAGGAATGGTGGGACGAGAAGATGCAGGGTTATTCCCCGGGCTCTGAAGCGAGCGTGCACACCCTCTGCCTCTGCAGCTGCAAATCTCCCCTTGGCTTCACGCTGTCCTTATTCCCACTCACCTTGTCCCCCAGGAGGTTTGCCAGCAGACGACCTTCAGCAGCAGACTGCTGCTGGAGGGGCCAGTGGGACCTGCTGCTGTGGGAAGGGAGACTTGCTGAGAGGAGCTTGCCCTCACCCTGTTCATGAGTTTTAGTTTTCTGCTCTGTTTTCTTTAGCCTTCTTCTGTTCCTCTCTGCTCACGCACATCTCACCCCTGCCCCAGCCTCATGGCCCAGCCAGCCCCTGTCTCAGTCGCAGCCCCTACCACAGCTAGCTCATTGGCTTCCCAAAATCCTTGTGCCCAGTCTCCATGCCTGTATAGCTCTCGCTCCAAATTGTGACTGCCTTCCTGTGTCCCCTCACCCTCTTTTGGGCCTCTGGTTGTGTCCTGTTACAGCCCACATGGCCAAACACCACTCACTTCCCACTCTGGCTTTGCAGCATCAATGCCCACTGCCAGGTGCCACCTGGTTATCTCATTTGAAACACCCATGCACTTGACATGCCAGGACTCAGCTGGCATTTTAATTACATCCAGCAATGAATTATGGCTGGCCATTATAATTGCAGATGAACACACCCTTTCTGCAGAGGCTCTGCTTGCTGCAAGCAGTGAAGGATGGATTTAAATCCTTCTTGTCACCACTTTCCAGCTAGGAGGAAGGAGGCCCTGACATGTCTTCCTCCATGGTGGATTTGCATGTAGATCTGGGTCAGAGAAACACTGTGGAGGTCTTGGAGCTAATGGCCCTATTAACTGAAGAGAAATTGACTCCCCATCTCCTCTATCCACCTTCTTGCATCACTGCTGCCAAATATGAACCATGAGCTTGAGTTCCTCCCCAGAAACCCATTTAGGTACCTTGTGAAACTGGCTCTGTTTTTCTTGCTTGTTGTGAACAGCTGATCTAGTCTGGTGGCACACAAGAGAAGAGCAGGTGACTTTGACCTGGTGTCCAGATTTAGAAGTTATATAGCTCATTTTGCATTGCGGACCTCCTGGGGGCCAGGGTGGTGAGGAGCATGAATGAATCTCCACACAAACCTTGCTGGCCGCACTTAAATGTCCCCCCATGGACCGCGTATTTCTTGTAAACTTAATTGCCTGGGATTAGGGTCTATTTCCTGGCACTGCTGTTGAGGTTAGAAATTCTTTGCTGCCTAGAAAACTTCTGCTCGGCGGTTCACGTTCCATCCGCAGGGAGCCTGGGGCTGGTGGTGGCAGAAGGGAACATTTTTTGCACCAGCAGCTGAGATGCCCTTTGCAGGGAAGAAATGGCGCGGGTGAATTCAGAGCAGAAATCCCGGCGCCGGGGATTTTCCGGCCATCAGTAACCTGCTGGGATTCCTCTAGGTGGCAGGAAGCACACGCCCCGCTACCGCTACCGGGGTGCCGCCACCGCAAAGGCCGCTGGCTGCGCTGCTCGCCGCAGGTCCCCAGCTGCAGGAGTTTATGAACTCGTAAGAGTATAAGTGAGGGTTATTCTGAGATGGGGATTACATTTTAAGAGTTGCTTGTCCACCAGCAATCTGACTGATGGGCTCCAACCACGGAGATTGTTTGCTCTGAACCACAGGCTTTTGGTTTTGTGCGACGGTTAGCCAGTAAGCCATTCCCTTCCCTTCACCCCGGGTAATACCATCCAGGGTTTGCTTACCTATGTAGCACGAAGAGGTTTACATGTTTCAAAGCAATAAAGTTGGGCTGTAGCAGGCAGATATAATGAGCACCACATAAAACCATTGGAATCCGGGTGCCTGCTCCGCTGGCATGCTAAAAAATGTTGGTATGAGCTCTAGTGGATTTGATTTTAAGGTACAAGTAAAATATTGGATTTTTTTCCCCCGTCTGTGAACTCTTTATTTCTTTTTATTCCAATGCATGTTACTGACAAGCACCAGAACACGTCCTTCAAGCAGGCCTGAGCATTAGTTTGGAGAGTGCTGAAATGCATAAGCAACCGTACTGACTGTGTACCGATGTGGTCTGGTCTGGCTGCTGTGACCAGAAGGGAAGACAAGTCTGCCTTTATACCCTCACTAACTCTCACCTGAGCAGGGGCTAACACAAATCCTTCGCTCGTGTAGGGCCGTTTTCTGCCCTCTCTGTTTTGCATCCTCTAGCAGAGCCTCCTCACCAGGACAGCTCTCTTCCCTGGGCGCTCCACACATGTTATCAACCTGAGCTCCAGCTACTCCCCCAGAAACTCCCTGCCCTTGCAGGAAATGGCAAGCAGATGAAGGAAAGCTATGCATTGCTGAGGAACTCTGCTTTATCTGCTTTATTTTTCTGCAGAAAAGGTCCCTTTGGGCATTGGCTTTAAGTTCTCTTTTCTCCTTGGAGCACGATGAAGAGGACCTCAGAAGGGCTCTGGATGTTTGGTGTGGACCAAGTTATGCAATGTACTGCTGTGACATCTGGAGATTCATTTTTGGACCATTACTTCAGACCATAGTTAACATCCACATGGGGAATTCTTGTTTTTAAGAACAAGAAGCACTAGTCTAATTCCTAGTTTTTCTGTGACCTCATTCAATTTGAATTGTGTCCAATATACCTTTAGCTGCATCATTTACAAGGATGAAGGAGATGGGCTTTTTAATGGTGGCACAGATTGCTTAGGTGAGCTATGTATTGATAACACAAAATCTTCCTGATGAGTAATTCATCACCAGAAGATTAAGAACAATAAATACTACTTGTTCTGTTTAGTTAGAAAATGACATTATTTTCATTGCACTTGTCATTTAAATCCTATGATTATTCTTCAAAGTGATATTATAGAGATTTGTAGTTATTAAAATAGTTTCAGATGGGATCAATAGTAGTATTATGCACCTGCAGAATGACAGTCCAAAAAGCTCAAAGAGCTTTGCCAGCATTATTTTGGCCTCCCAGCACCGCTATCCCAAGCAACATCTAGATGAGCTAATCCCTGTTTTAAGGTTGTTCTGAAGTCTGTAAAGAACTGAATCACAATGATCCTGCTCAGTTTACCTCCACTCTTTACCCATGAGGCAATCACCTATTCATTCCAAAAAGCCTGAAATAAAAGGTGCTGGTTTCGAGTCAGAGGGGAAAGTAATGCTTATGTTTGCACAATGCACATCTGTGTGTAACTAATGAATTCAGACCTAATACAACACCAGGTCTGATATATAAGTCAGTGGCAATCAGACATTCGTGCTGCCAGAAGCCAAGCCCCAAACCACATGCAGCTTGCTTTGTCCTGTCACCTTTATTCATGTCTCCATCTCTGTCATTGATCAAAACATGTCCCTCTGATAGGTCATGAACTTGTAAATAACACAAAGATGTTGCAAATTGTATTATTATTTAACGACATTCTTGGTATTCTCAGGGGTAAGGCCTTAAATTTTGAACGAAAAATCCAAAAGCATGAATAGCAATTTTGAGGCACAGATAACATGGCCTGTAACAGTCTTCATTAACAAACACTCCATGCAATACTAGTCAGCTGCAGTGCAGTAAAGCAAGTTCTTTACCATCTTTTCTATCACATTTCATAGGAGCATTTCATTTACAGTAGATTAATGTCCTAACCTCTTAGCTTATTAGTGTGAAACAGAATCAACCCTATGTAATAAGATTAGACAATAGGAGGTGAGCCCAGTGCTAATTTTTAATCAATTTTCCACCAGTTAGAACATACGATGAGAACTAATAGACTGGAAACTGAGTATCTGTTCATGCACAGTAGGAAAGTCATCATTATTTTTCACAAAATTGACCAGTTGCAAATAAACATTTCTTGTGCTTTACATTTTTTGCTGCTCCATACAGATCTGGGCTCTTAGTTTTAAGAGGATAATAAAGCTCGAATGGTTGGACAAAGTTACCAAACAAGACTCAGTAAGATCCTGGGGTAGGAGAGGTCTGATCTGATTACCCTGCATATAGGATTAAGAAATGATGGGCAGGTAACTTCAGTTTTTCTTGGAGACAGTATTTCACTTCACCAGTTGCTCTTGTCTGTAGCCCTTTGTAATGAACGAAAAAATGCCCAATGACTTCAGCCAACTATTCCTGAAAGCCTGGAGTGGTAATATGAAATTTTCGCCATTGCTTAGTGCTGCACGTGATCTGATTTTTTTCTGCTTGCCATCGTTGTCTTAGACCTGCTGCTATGAGCTCAAGATTTCAGCAAGTTGCATGCAATGCTGTCTGCCACATGCTTCCCTGCCGTCCATCCTGAGAGGGACGCGCAACTCTGTTGGAAGTCCCCTGCAATCTTACTATCAGGAGGGAGGATGTCATTTTCTAAGAGGTACACAAGGGACAAAAAGCTAAATTCCTTGTGCATAATTGAAAAAATCCCCGTTCTAGCTCTGAGAGCAAAGCTTGCTTACGATGGGGCTTTACAGTTCCAGGAAGAGAGGAAGTTAGCTTTGCATAGTGGGAAACCACTGTGGCTACATAATGGTCCCCTTCAAGAGGATTGCATATTCCCTTGAATTTTTATATAAAAAATCATCTCAGTAGCAAATCTATCATTTTTCCTCATGGCCATGTTTTATCAAAAGCCTTCAGTATAACAAGGAGCTTTTCAACAATAGGAAAGTCATTTTGTCAGTTGAACATGCTATATAATTAAGGGATTAACATTTTCTCCAAAATGGAATTAAGAAACAGAAACAGGTCTGGAGTTAACTCCTTCATGGTTAGATGACTGGCCAGGGATTTAAAGGTGTAAAATTTCATTGGGAAATGTGCATTTTGTCTAGAGCTGTGCAAAATAATGCTATGAGGGTATTTTGGACTGAAATATTTGGAAAATCTTCGGTCAGAATTTTGATGGAAGGATACTATTAAAGGAAGAATGATGTGAAACGTTGGAAAGGGGACAAAGAAATGTGTATTTTCCAATCCAGCAACCCTTCAGTCTCCTACTGCAGACAGTGATCTCAAACCCCTGCACATACTCACTGCCATACACATTTACCTAAGTTTGAAAATATGCAAATACAAACTTTGAGAAAATACACCTTTTCAGTTTTTATGTATTCAACATGGCAGGTCTCCAGCACTTCATAATAATTCTGTGTAACTTGTTACTGGGGCAACACATGTGTCTGAGCATCACTCACTTCATGTGGATTTTTGGGCCTGCCCAGAACACCTGGACACCCATCAGTCCTAGCAAGGCCATGTGTCTATTTTGTTACTGCCTTAGTTACAGGCTGTATATCATAGAATCACAGAATGGTTTGCGTTGGAAGGGACCTCAAAGATCATCTAGTTCCAACCCCCCTGCCATGGGCAGGGACACCCTCCACTAGACCACGTTGCCCAAAGCCCCATCCAACCTGGCCTTGAACACTTCCAGGGAGGGGGCAGCCACAGCTTCTCTGGGCAACCTGTTCCAGTGCCTCACCACCCTCACAGTAAAGAATTTATTATATCTAATCTAAATCTACCCTCCTTCTACTTAAAGCCATCACCCCTTGTCCTGTCACTACATGCTCTTGTACAGCCCCTCTCCAGCTTTCCTGTAGGCCCCTTCAGGTACTGGAAGGCCACAATTAGATCTCCCCGGAGCCTTCTCTTCTCCAGGCTGAGCAATCCCAACTCTCTCAGCCTGTCTTCACAGGAGAAGTGCTCCAGCCCTCTGATCAGCTTTGTGGCCTCCTCTGGACTCACTCCAACAGCTCCATGTCCTTCTTATGTTGGGGGCCCCAGAGTTCTATGCAGTACTCCAGATACGGGGATTAATTTAATCTTTCTTTTCACAGGAAGTTAAATCTCTTGAAATTATCACTATTTTTTTAGAGAAAAGATTGGCATGGAAATACATGTATTTTTAAGGTGAGGAGTTTCTCACAAAGATTTCACGAGGTCTTTTACACCCAGATAACTAGCATCTTTTCACAGTTTTGTGGGCCCTGTAATAAATTGCAGGATTAATGGGTGAGCAGCTATTAGGAGAATACTGCATGCATGTTCCTGCCCAGATTACTGTGAACAGCTCATGTTTCCTTTGGCTTTTGACTATCAGGATGGTGCAGTTTCCCTGTCACTGGGCTAAGAACACTGATGAGTCATACAATCTGCACAGAGATCTCATGCTATCACCTTTTCTTTCACCTCGTCCTTTGCCACTAGTGATGTCACCACCATTTCTTTTGCCACCAAGGTTCATGACTTGAATGATATCTTGATGCCATCCCTGCTCCACTTACTCCGGGCAGAATTTGTTCTTCCTTCTCAACTACCGTGTGTCTTTGCATGGTACTTTATTATGCCACACTGACACACTTTGCATTCAAAATGTGTGGATTTCTCACTCAAGGCCTGGAGAACTGGCCTTTCTGCTTGTTCAGTGGTGCCCTTTACTGTTGCATGTCTGCCACTCAGTTTGCTCTATGACTTGTGACTGACTGTACCAAAAACATGAAAAATATTCTCTGTCAACTCCAAAGACTTTTTAAGGATTGGCATGAAGCTGGTCATGTGAAAAAATACATGTGTTTTGTTTGTGGAATTAGATGTTTCATTCAATCTGTTTTTAAAAATTTCAGTGCCATTAAATAAAACTGAAACTGAAGTAAAAATTAAAGACTTCATTCTGGAATTATCAAAATGCTTTAACTACATCAGCACTAAAAAAGGCTCCAGGCATAAAACTCCACTCAGGTCTATGCAGTAGAAGACTTGCACACTGGTTTGTGCGTGTGCTTGTCATGAAGGTGTCTCTGCTATCCTCTGTCCCCATGACTAAGTATGAAACACCCGCAACATTGTTTCAGATGGTCTTGGCTTTCCTTCAAACCTTTGCCTCAGACCAGCCTCAGTCACAATGTCTTATGATAAAAAATGATAACTTAACAAACAGTCATTTTAGGAACATTCTGCTTGTAGTGTTTCATCCTGACACAATGCACTTTTTGTATTTTCTATCGCCCCTTTGTATCTATCTTGTTCCAAACAAACACTTTGCAACAGGGGAGGAGTCTTCAGATAGAGCCTATTGGTACTATGCTGTCATTTAAATGGAAATATTAGAGTAATTTATTAATCTTTCAGTTCCTTATCACAAAGTCAGAGGTAGCCTCAACAGGAATCAAGATCACTGGCCTGCTGTGCAGGAAGGGCCACGTGGTGGGACACTTGTTCACAGACACAAGCAGAGGCACGCACGCTCTGCTGCTCTGCAACACTGCAGACTTTCCCCAGCTTTTTGGAAAGAAGATGAACGTGTGCACTAAGGAGAAAGGAGGTCTTGCATGAACTGCCCATGCTCCCACAGCAGACATTTTACTGTATTATAGAATTGCAGTAGAAGAACTAACACTGCTGGGGGAAGGATTAAAATCCTTGTTGATATCCTTTCTAGTAAACCTAGGTCTGTTTACTTACATAAATAGAGAGGACCCCAGCTCTACATTCTTTCTGCTTTTATATGAGTAAAAAAAATGAGGGTTTACAAGAAAATTATAAGCTTCTGCTGCCTCCTTTCTTTTCAATAAGGAGTTCCAGTTGTTTTAAAAATCTTAAAGGAGCCTTTGCACCTAAACAGGCCTCACTTCCCCATTTACTTGTTTGGAGGACCTAATTTAGCATAAGAAGTCCTTGTGTACAGAAAAGAGCCAAAAAAGCTACTGATAAAATTTGTGAATGGCTAGCTGATGATTCTGCCTTGATCCATAGTTTTGGTGCAGAATAGTGTGGCTGCTCACTTCTAAATCCAAGAGCACCTAAGGGTTTAGAGGATAGACAGCAGTTCTGCTTGACTGTGTCCAGACAGCCACAGACAAAAAGGATTACCTGTGCAGTACTAATGCCCTCTAGATAGGTGATTAATGTGGTGCAAGATAATTACTTCTGACATATCTCATTCCTACTTTGAGAAAAACGGAGTGATGATCTGGTGCAGTTGTGTATAGATCGTGATCATGTGGCTCCTGACACTGCTGCAATTTCCCCTTTGCTCTGATTCAGCTCACATTAAAGCCAATTGGAAATTTTCTGCTGGCTCTAGAGGCAGCCAGCTGAGACTCTGCTGTAGAACAGTCTTAGAAAGTTGTTGTGAGATAGGAACAAACCAGTCCCAGCACCCTTAATTTTAATGCATTTAGTGCTTCGTGATTGCTGCAGCAGAAACTCTCCCTACACACTTTGTGCACATGATTGATAGACACGATTTTCCAACGTATTGCTCTGCTGTTCTGAGCTGCTTCCAGGAAGGGATAATCTTCTTTTTTGTCATAGCAACTTCAGGATCTGCTTCTGGCAGGCTGGTACTGTGTGTAATCATTCTGGTTAAGTCTCTAGCCAGCAAACAACATCAGGTCAGTCTTAGCAAACTGAAAACCAGCTGTATCGACCAAGCAGGTCTACCATAAACTCCCTGCAGGAATCTACATGGCTCTTTACTATATTCAGACATGAAATAGAATACCCAGAATTCAAGCTCTTCTCTCCCCAGCTTTGAGGCTCACAGTAATGCACATCATCCCTAATTTGAGTTTTGATAGTGCTATGCACAGTGCAACCATACTGTCAAAAATCCTGGCTCAGATGAGGCCTCTGATGACCAGTGAAGTTGTCTGGGGAGTGGAGGTCAGTGTCAGGGCCTGAGCACATCCCACCTCCCAGGCTGAGGCTCTTTGTCTGGGAAGAGCAATCGTGGGAAGGCTGGAGGAGCTGCAAATCATTAGGAATGCTCGCCCTGGCCCTGCGGCATGGCTGTGGACAGTACCCCTCAATCCGGATCCTGACCCAGACCTGCTGCTGCACCCTGGCAGAGGTCTGGAGATGCTATGGCAGAAAAAGAAGACTCTCCTTCCTGGCAGATCTAAAAAACCACCTGGGTGCATTGCAACAAAATCTTCGTGTGCAGCTAGCGGACCATTTCTGGTGGTTGGAAACTGTCCCAGTGACTCTCACATCGTCATGAGGATGTGTAAAATACTGAGTTTTTTCATCATTTTTTGACATTATGGAGATAGATCATGCATTTTTAATGTCAGCTTTACACTGGTAAATATTGAGCATAGCTTAGAGCTTTTACCTCACCACAAAACTATTAACCTATATCCATGCGGGGCCAAAACCTATATTGCTGAAGCTGTTCAAATACACTGTAATTTAGGACTGCTTCAGAATAAAATAGTTTCAAAGTGGCTGAACAGGACAGGATTGATGGGGCCAAACCATTAGTCCACACTGACTGGTAAACTATAGTGACCCGTTTTAGGCTAGGGTAGTTCCTTATGGTGCTTTGAACCCTTTCAACTTAAACAATTTTAAAACAAATGTAGATTGAGTCTTAGGAAGTGAATTCTACTCTAGAACTAGGATTTTTCAGCCTTTGAAACATTTTTAATAAAAAAGCTGTTCTTTGATGAAGTTAATTAAAACATGTAAAGAGTTTGCTTTCTACAACCTTTGTGTTCTGAAAGTGAAAATTTGAGCCTGGGAGGGTGGGGTGAAGGCTGGGCCAGCTCTTTCAATTTGGAAATATCAAAACACTTCTAATAAGAAAGGAATTTTTTTCTATGTCCCCAATGGGAAATATTACCTTTTTGCTCCATCCAACATTAAAAAATTTCTGCATTGCTGTGATGTTTTATGGAAATTGTAGTTCAGCTGCCACATGCACCCTCCCATCTCCCAGGACATTTTGGTGGGATGCATAATGAATACAATCCCCCCGTGATACACCATGAGGGATCAGTCAGATTACGGTGCACAATAGGTAATGCAACACATTCAGATAGTTGTCATGTGAGAGCAGACGGCTTATACAACTGAAATACAATTTTCTGAAAGCCACAGTGTTTGGCCACAGTTTGTTGTCAAACTGCTTCCAAATGCAACATTTCTCCCTCATTCAACATGCTGAAATCTTCTATGTAAGTTTTCCCAAGAGAAACTTTTGATTTTCAGTTCTGTTCAATGTTTGCAAAATCATGTAATCAGCTTGGTATTTGGAAAAAAAGGGAAGCTATTGCCTGAAACTAGTTCTAAAAAAAAAAAGGCAGCTCAATCTATTTAGTAAAATGGCAACCAAGTATTTTACTTTACTTCTCCTTGAGTCTTACAATAACTTCTTCTTTAATCTGGCAAGTTAAACTCATAGTTTTACCTCACCACAAAACTATTAACCTATATCCATCATAGTTCATAGCATAGTACCCTTCCAATAATGCATCGTTGATCCAGACACGATATTTATCTCAGTGTATTAGGTTTGCATGGCAAGGTTTTGGTAGTAGGTGGGCTGCACAGTTGGCTTCTGTGAGAAGATGCCAGAAGCTTCCCCCATGTCTGACAGAGCCAATGCCAGCCGGCTCCAAGTCAGACCCGCCGCTGGCCAAGGCTGAGCCCATCAGCAACGGTGGTAGTGCCTCTGGGATAACAGAGTTAAGAAGGGGGAAAAAACAAAACAAAACCAAAACACCAGGAGGAATTGCAGCCAGAGAGAGGAGTGAGAATAAATATTTGACAGAATCAGCCCTGCAGACACAAAGGTCAGTGCAGAAGGAGGGGCAGGAGGTGCTCCAGGCGCCGGAGCAAAGATCCCCCTGCAGTCCATGGAGAAGACCATGGTGAGGCAGGCTGTCCCCCTGCAGCCCACGGAGGATGATGGGGGAGCAGAGATTCCACCTGCAGCCCATGGAGGACCCCACACTGGAGCAGGTGGAGGCACCCAAAGGACCCAGGGTGACGTACAGAAAGAGAGACCATGAACTCAGACTCTGTACTGAATTATACTAGGGCATATAAGATTAGGAAGATGTGTTCACTAACCTCAAGAAATCACATCCTCTGCAAAATTTAAAACTTAATGGATACTTATCAACAGCTGCCATTTTGTCTGTGTAGAAGAGGTACAGTTACATCACATATGGGTGATTTTAATCAACTGTAATTTTGAAATAGTGGAATCTCTCTTTGTTAGTTTATGTGTTAAACTTTATCTGGTGCCTCTACCTGAAAACAATATTCTTAAACACAACTCCTAATTATTAATATAATATACATAACATAATGCCATAAAACTATGTTGTAACTTCTTAAATATTTATATTATCTTTATGGTAATTTATCTTTGTATTTTTACAGAGTTTATGTAAAATAATCTCCTCTAGAATATCTAAACAAAGCAACTAATGTATTAATTGAAGCATTTTAGAAGTGCAGTTTACCAAAGATAACCTTCACTCTGCTGAACTGTCTACCACATTTCATCCATCTTTGAAGGGATTTGACAGTCTCTGTGGATGAAGGAATAGCACACTGACTCATAAAATTGTGCATTTTTCCAAGATGGTTCATTAGGACTGCACATCAGGTGTGTTATGTGGCCCTTGGCCCTCACTTTCAAGATTACTCAAGACATTGACTCCCAAGATTCAGCTGAATCTATAGTTTAAATGCACAACTGGTGCTTAATTGTCAACGGATTAAGTAAAACACCAAGAGAGTGTAAAGAGGTAGAAATAAGCAAAGTGCCTTGAACAGAATTAATTCATGCCACATAGGGGCTTTGCTTATGTCTTTCCCCCTTGTTTTTTGTGGTTCTCCTCTTGCTGCTGGCAGTTTCTGCCCAGGCACAATAACAGCAGCTCTGACTTCCCACTTTGATGGTGCTTCTCCCGTGGCCAGAGATGTATGGATCTGTGGCACATCGTTCATTCTCCGTGGTGCAGGGGGTACTGTTTCATGTGAACTGGATTAGGTAAGCACCTGGATCACAGGGTGTTTATCCAAAGCAAATGAAGCCCTGAAGCTTAGATTATGGCAGGTAAGAGATAAGATCACCTGACGCCAGTGGAGCCTGCAGGAAGGGACGTGACTGAGTGACAAGATATCCCCACAGCTCTGTGCCAGGGACTCCGCTCTCTCTGATGCCTGAGTTCTGTGACACACTTGAGGTGACATACCATCCCCTCTCTGTCCATCCCCAAAAGTATCAGATGTGGTGCAAGGGTTCATGCTGTCCCATAATGGTAAAGTTGCTCTGCTGGGACTTCAGGATCCTGCTCACTCAGTCCTCCTGGCAAATAACAGCTAATATGAACAAACCATTGGACAGTAACTATAAACAAATAACCTGGTCCAAACAAAAATATTATGGAAATCAGACATGATGCTCACAGGTAATCAGAACTTGGAAATGGAGGTACCTGATAAGGAAGGCTAAAAGTATTAGTTAAAAAAAAATCTCTGACAAATAGGGTTGGGGTAAAGGGAGGAATTCTAAAAAAAATTATCATGGTGAAATGGTCACTTAGGATGCACAGAATGGAAGAATTTCATACAGCGCTCTCTACCTGGAAAGAGAGCGCTAACCTGCTAAACTTGATTTGCATATAAACCAACCCTGAGAGACTAGCAGAGGACTGACAATTCTGATTTAATGCCAATATTTGAAAAAGTAAATAGGATAATCACAATATGTATATAGCTGGGTAGCCTGGCGTAGGTGTTGAGTGAAGTTGCGGAAAGTTGTTGCAGCAAGTTTTTCGATAACAGGCCTTGTAACATAGCCTTGGTGTCTTTTCTGAGGAAATCTGATGTTTAAGATAACATTGCTGCTAGCTTATCATCATCATCATGATTGTGTTTCACTATCATTGCCCAAAACAGCCCTAGGGTTTGCTCTGTGGTACTATGACATCTGTAAGTGAAATGTGTGGGAACTGGCAGTAGCCACTTAAGCAGTTTGGGAGCACATCAGCCAGTCTAAGGTCTAATGTCTTTCAATGCAGAAAACAATGGCTTCCAGAAGACTGACCAAAGTCCTATGGAGCAAGATCTGGTATGTTTGTGTCCTATAATCACTGAGCACTGTTAGGATGCTGCAGAGTCTACACGAGCTTTTCCTTATTGGTGTTGCATGCGTAGCAAAGAGAAACAACAGAATATTTGACTGAGTCCCATTTGGTGCGCAGATGAAAGAAACACATTCCAGACTTAGCAGTGTATTAAAAACAGAGAGACATATATTAAAAGTTGCTTGAAAATAACTGAAAATTGAGAAACAGTGTGCTAGAAGATCATTCCTGGTATGCTGATTTTGGCCAAATGATGGTCAATGACTTTTTCAGTGTATGGGAAGAACTTATGAAACCAGTGCTAGTGAAGGGGGGAAAGAATACAAAAAGTGGAATTTGTAAATAATTGCATGGTTACATCATCTATATGTACTGATAAGGTTCAGCTGGTAAATAGAGCAATATATCAGTGCAGGACCATAATGCTAGAAAAACAGTAAGGATAAAATATCCTTACAAAATATGGAACTTAGAATATCCTTAGAAAATATGACCCAGTGGATCAATCTGAAAAACACATAAAATCATATTAGGCAGCCCATGAAGCATGTGGTCTTATGACAACATAGCAACTAAGTTCGTGAATGCCATCCTTCATTGCAGAAGCAAGAGGCAGTCAAAATAGGAAAAGGGGTATTATCTCTGTCTCCAACATGAGTAAGAGCATTACCAAAGCATAGACTTCGTGTTCTTACTTCAAAAAGGACACCAAGAAACTGGAGTGTGTTCAGAAAAGGTTTATAAGCACAACTCAGGGTCTATAAAACATACCTGACAAATTAAGATTTAAGAACCTTAGTTGATTTTATTTATCCAAGAGAAGATTTAGAAGTGAATTAATTCCAGTCTACAAATGCTTACATGGAAAAATACTTCAGATCATGGCAGGCTCTGATTTAACAGAAAAAAATCATATTGAGATCAAGTGGTTGAAAGCTGGACTGAGACAAGCAGATGAAAAATGAAGCGCAAATCTTTAAAAGGGAAACTACCTAAGCTTTGGAGTGATTTGGGTAAGGATGTGGTGCATTTTCCCACACTTGATGCTTTTAAGTCATAAATGGATATTTATTCTAGAAGATATGCGTAAAGCTCAAACAGAAACTACAACCTTGGTGCAGAAGTTATTGGGCAAGGTTTTCCTGGCTTGCAAAAGGTAAGACTGTATGATCCTAATGTTCCCTTTGGGTGTCTGGCTCTTTCTGTTGGCCACATGAGTGTGGCAGTAATATAGCTAAAGAGGATCTATGGTTAATTGTAAAGCTTAAAGGATCTTCTAGGTAAAGTTATTCTAGAATTCCATCTATGTTGCCTATACAGCATTTTACAAAACTTTAAAAACCAGCTGCTCCGTATTTCCAGAGCAGGACCAGCTGAAACTCATCAGAAACAAGATATGACCCTAACATCAGTTATGATGACTACTCTAACCTCACGTGATCGTGTTTCCAACGACTCAGCATGTGTGACAAGCCCTTTGTCCTGCTGCTTTCCTCAGACTAAACTGGGATTCACATGCTTCATGTGAACTTTAACATCCTGAACTCACATGAGCCCCCCCAAAACATCTCTAATATCCTTGAATTCAAGACATCTCAATATAACCCACTAATCCTGAGAAGTAAATGCATGTATAAAGTGCTCTGAGCACTTTTGGGGGACAGATGAGAAAGTATTCTGCAAGACTGTATATTGATGGGTGTATACATTAGGTACAAACACACTGAGTGATGGAGTAGAAGTTATGTACTTGTGGATTCAGAGCTATGATTTCATGGCCAGAATGCAGTAAATCTTCAGATCTCTGCAAATCCCCAAATTTTCCTGCAGTCTTGCTCTTCCTGTGTTATATAGACAGGGGGTCTACAGCATTTATCACTAAAAAACCCACAAAACTACCTTTGAATGATTCAGATCCAAGTACTTCTGCATGCAATTAGTACAGCCAAAAGATCCCATTGGTGATGCCATGCCCTCCTTGCCAGATGCCATAGCTGTCCCCAGTGGTCCCTTGCAGACCTGCTTTCCTTCTGGTCGAAGCAGATTGACTTTATTCAAGTCTATCCTGTGGGGAGACAGGTGGAATGGTAACAGCTGATCTGGACAGGTCAGACGTCACCCAAAAGCTAACCAGAGCAGCTGCTGAAGGAGGAATCACTTGGGGTGAAGGAGCAGGACAGGGCTGCTGGGGGCCAAGGCAGTTCAGTGCAGCTCTGCTGATCACCATCCTGCTGCCTTCTCTGGAAAGACTGATTTTTTTTCCACCAAAGTTGCAAGCTTGCCTTATTTTTTCATCCTTCAGTTTGTTGTTGGTCCTAGCTGCAGTTTGACACATCCCAGTGTCTGGCCAGCACACACCAACCTGCACTGCAGTGCCAGCCATCTCCAAGGAAAGCTTTCATAGGGAAGCCACAATTTCAGATTTCTAAACAGAACATTCTTCACCTGCCCTTAAATCAGATGCAACTGCTTATTTGAAGGAAAAATTATCTAGGATGATTTCTACTATTTTTCATTCCAAGTATTTCTGCCAGGGTTTGTTCACTCTTGCTCACCTGTGCTGGGTTAGGTCATTTCTTCCAAAAGAGCAGTAAACTATTCATGCAGGATATAAATATTTGAGGAGGGATGTTTTTCTGCTGACCCAGTAACTAGAGCTTGTTACATACATTAACTAGGGTGTATTTTAATTTTTCTTCTCTGCAGTGGACACTTATTACTGTTCTCTCAGCAGCCTTATGAAGCAAGTTTGACCTGCCCATTCCCTAATTGCCTATCAGTGGATACAGAGACTCTTGATGACAGAGAGTAAGAAACCCTTTTAAAATCCAGACCTAACTATTCCCATTCTGCCTTTGGATGTTTTCAGTGAGTCTTTTCCTCTTTTTCTATTTTATTTTGTGGTTTTAAGATACCATGGTGGGGTAATCTGACTTCTAAAAAATAACAGCAAAGTAGAGAGGGGGTTGATATGGTCTAGTTCTGGCAATAATCCTGCTTTGAGGTGAAGGTTGGACTCAATGACCTCCAGATGTCCCTTCCAAACAGTATTTCTGGAAGTTTATCAACTCAGGCTAAAATATATCAGTGGAAAAATTCAGGCAGATGCACTGAGGGATGACTGTTCTGAGCCAATGTTTTTAGCCACCTTTCAGAGTGTGGAAGAGACAAAGGAAATTTTATTTACTAGGGTGAAAAAGCAAGGTCGTATGACACAGCTGTGTGAGCCATTCCTGTTTTTACCCAGAACAGGTTTGCCAGCTTTGTGTCAGAAAAAGTTTACATGGATTTGCAGGTCCTAAAGTGTGGAAATGTATGGATTTCAACAAATCCAGCTTCCCCTCACCCAAATCCTGTTGTGAATCCAAGGCAAGGTTCAGAATCAGTGGTCCTATGGATGTTTGTGTAGGTTCACCTTACACAGGATATAGCCCATAATGAATAGTGTAGTTTGAAGAAGAAGGATTACAGAAGATTATAGTGGAAAAACTTTTGAGAACCACTAATTTCAGCCACGAATTCCTGTTAATTAGTTTCAGAAAGCTAAGTTGCCCATACTAGGTTTGCATGACTGGTGTGGTGAAAACTGTGGATGTACAACTCACCAGTTGTACATCCTTAACGCCTTCTCAAGAGGCTTATGTTACGTGGCTTGGCACTTTTGCACTTATTGGTAGCAGTCAGGCAACCCAAGTGCATTCCTTTTTCATCCACTTAAACTGCTGTATGGGATCCAAGCCAACTGACATATCAAGTTAGGGCACAACAAAAAATAAGAATAAGCCTCGCATTTCTTCTACTTTTCCTGCAAAATAATTTTAAAGGTGTGGTACCGAGAGTTGGGGCTCCCTTGGTACAAGAAGCACAAAATGGCAGTGCTTAATGCATAAAGTTGCTAGCATGTATGTAAAGGATCTAGCAAGAAAATAACTCACCCATTGTTGATTTATAACAGTATTACTTGGTGACAGAAAAAGAGTGAGGTGAGAATCAGGCCCATGCAACTTCCCCTTTGGATTCATTTGGGCGAGATCCCAAATGCCCACACTTAGGCATGATTATCCTCAGTTTGCTGGTTTTTTGCAACTTTATTTGGTCAGCTCCATATTTAGCAGAAATTGGAGATGGTCCACTGAAGTCCTATGGAGAAAGCCAGATGAGCAGAGCTCCATAACACAAAAGAAAGATCAACACTTGTTGGAATGTACCAAGAGAAATCTTCTATCCCTCCCAAAACTCACATTAAAATTTGGAAACAGTCCTAAGGATTTAATTTAGTAAGTTTCTTTCACAATAGCCCACTCCACATGAAGACAATGGTGTCTTTCTACTATCATTTCATTCAAAAACCACTCTTTTTTTTTGTTTGGGTTTTTTTTGTTGTTTTGTTTTTGTTGCATGAAACAATAACAGCTATGCAAATTCATTTTCTAGCACAGGCCCGGAGTAAAAAGCCAGCTTTAATGAGAATTTTGCTACTGACATCAAGAGGTGAATTTTCTGGACTGTGCATGCACACTTGCATATAGATGAGAGCTTCATTCAGTAACCCACACCTTCCTTTCATTCTTTTGCTCTGTTAGAGTATGTAGCTTCTGATAGAGATCCAGTTATCCTTTGTAGTGAAATTGCTTATGAGACTATAAATTCAAAATTCCTTTAGAAAAGTTTGCAACACAATATATCCCCAACTCCCTATGTACACATGCTATATGGCATACCATTATATCATTTTCCCTGGGTCTGCCATAAAAGGCAAGAACTTGAGTGTAGAAGTCAAGGGGCTGATGAATGTGTGTAATTTACTGAAACTATTGGGCTAATCCCCTTCCCCCCACCCTCTTGGCTGAGCTGTGAGAGCCATAAGCCAGCTGGATGAACTCTCTGAAAGGGGGAACAGATACTAGCACTCTGATAAGAAACAGAGCATTCACTTGTCCTAGTTACAGTCAGAGAACAATCACTACCAGATCTGTTCTCTCACAAGGAGCACAACTTTCTTGCACAAAGGATATGACCAGTGCAGTACTTAGCAGCAGGACCAGATCCTTTGAAACATATGGAAGGACCTCTAGTGGCATGCATCATCTTTTATTTCAGAAACAAAGCTTTGCATGTTGTGACTGTAGTTTTTAAAAGAGTCATTTGGACCCTGCATTACCCAAGGAGTTCTTAGGTATCCTATGTAAGGGAAATAAGGCTTTTGGTAAATGAAATGCAGAAGCTCAAGTTCTTTTTTACCTCCAAGTGTGTCTCCATGCTGGTGGCAGGAACAGATAACAGCACATCTCAGACCATATTCAAATGGATTTTGGTGCCTAGATTAGAACTAAGGTGCCCATTCCAAAGCTGCAACCCCGAAACCTCCTGCAGCTACAGCATACCATACAGATACCTAAAAATCCTTTGCCATTGATTCTGTTGTAATGCCCATGGTTCATAACAGCATGTGTTGGTGAATGTTCATGGGCACTTCAGATATGACAATGCTAAATAACTAAATAACTTCATTCCAGAATGAAGCTTGGAAGAACAACAGTGGCAGACATGATTTTATATTAAAATAAGTGTGTGTAAGTGTTAAATGGGGAGAAAAAGGACAGAGCCTTTTATATAATATATAATAGCCTTTTTATATAATAGCCTGTCTGGATCATTTTCCCCAAGAGATGGGAGGCTTTGAAGTAAGTTACATTTTTCTTCCTGAGGTTTTTGAAGACACATAAGCAAGGACACATTGCTTTTCTTACCCCACTGCAGGCTGGAATACTGTAGAAACACTCTCCAGTCTCCTGGCTGATGCTGAGCAATTAGAAAGTAGTCCGAGATGTCTTGGTCCAGGAGAGAAAGCCCATGAGAAGCACAGAGAATGGAGGCTAGAATAAAACACATAATCAGCTATAGAAACTGAATTGAACTTGCCATATTATATTGACTTGACAAACCATGTAGTAAAAATCATGAAGCACAGGAAATACCTGAATTCTCTGAGCAATCTAACAAAGGTTTTTATCATTTGCTTTGCAGATAATTTTAGTTCTTTGACACAATTCATTGTGTTGTCAAGTTTCTGCTTAAATTTCAATTAGTCAGATACCTGACTGCTAACTGTGTACAAATATATTTGGGACAAGAAGATGACTGGGAGTAGTCAGCATGGACTTAGGAAAGGGAATCACTCCTGACCAACTGGATAGCCTTCTATGATGAAATGACTGGCTCAGTGAACAAGGGGAAACTAGTGGATGTTATCCTGATGTCAGAGAAGCTTTTGATGCTGTCTCCTACAGCACTCTAATAGACCAGTTGATGAAATATGGGCTAAATAAGTGAACTCTGAGGTGGATTGAAATCTGGCTGAGCTTCTGGGCTTAAAGAGTTGTGATCAGTGGCATGAAGTCCAGTTGGGGGCCAGTCCCTAGTAGTGTATGCCAGTCATTGATACTGGAAACAGTGCTGGTTAAAATCTGCTAATAACTGGGACACTGGGACAGAGTGCACCCTCACCAAATTTGCAGATGATACACAATTGGGAGGAGTGATTGGCAAACCAGATGGTGGTGCTGCCATTCAGAGGGACCTGGACAGGCTGGAGAAATGGGCTTCAAAGAACCTCATAAAGTTCAATAAAGGTAAGTGCAAAGTCCTTCCCCTGGGGAGGAACACCAGGCACACACTACGAGCCTACTGGCTGGAAAGCAGTTCTGCTGAGAAGGATCTGGGGTAGATACCAAATTGATCATGAGCCAGCAATATGCCCTTGCAGCAAAGAAGGCCAACAGCTTCCTGGGAAGGAAGGACATTTTTGGTCTCTGCCTCATTCCAAGTTTCACAGAACATCAAGACTGATCATCAGGTTTCAATAGTAGCTTATGAATGTTCAGGATCTCCACCTCCATCTCACAAAAGCAAAACAAGGGTCTGTATGTACCAAATTTCAGGTTTGCCTCTCCCTTCTGGGGTTTTATATCTCCTACCCAGAGGGGTGTGAGATCCAGCTGGCTGCGATAAGCTGCCCGTGTGCACACTGAGCCCCAGACATGAGCCCCTGCCAGGGCAGAGGAGCATCTCACCACCCTAGCATGGAGTTGGACACATGGCTGGGAAGCTTCAAAACAGCTCTCAAGCTTTGCCAGATTTTGCTGCCACACACCTCTTCCACAGCTACTTTAGAAATTTATTAGAAAGTTTCTATCTCAAGGTTTTGGTAATGAAAGTGATTTTTAAAAGACAAATGGGGTAAACTGTCAATAATAAAGCCAGCTGTCTTTCAACCAGCAACTGTAAATATGATTCTTTTTCCCACGTAACCTACGAGAGTTGGTCACACAATTAGTCTTTTTTTTTTTTTTTTCCTTCCCCTATGCAGGCTGTTTTAACCCTCTTTGTCATTTCTAAGAGCTGAAAAGAACTGAAAAGCTCAATTTTGAAGAAAATTTATTCCTTAGATCATGACAAGGGGCCAAGGAAAGCCTGCCAGTAGCTATGAGAATCAGTCCCTGCAACTGTTCAGGGTGATCATGCAGTGCTTGGGGCCCTGACTATTTTTGGTATTCTCATCTTGCTGCTGCTCTGGCATCCACTCATAAAATAGTTATGTTTAGGAGCCTCTTTTCATTTTATATGTCTTTTGAACTACAATTAGTTCTTAGAAGAAAGTATTCTGTATTCAGATGTAACTTCACAAGTCCAAGCTTATTTCTGCCCTTTTAACAGATTAAATCATCTATCTGTATGTCTGCTTTTAGTGAGACGGTGCAAACCATTTTTAAGTCATGCAAAATATATTTTTATGGACCTAATTTGCATGAAAGCTGCCAGAACCTCTTGTCTCATTTGAATATGGTGGTGTGGAAAACGAGCATGAGGAAGAGGAGCTGTGGAAGATGAGATATCGATAGAGCTGCTAGGAGATTATGGGTAAAATTAGACTGTTTTACAGAACATTCCAGACAGGTTTTTAGTCCTGGACATAACATGTCTCTACGAATGGGAGGTTACACAGCACATAATGAAAAATGTTTTCCTGACTAGAAGGTTTCATTTATATCTGTGCCAAAAATAAAATAGTCTCTGATTTACAGTTCTGCTGGCTGAACAAATTGTTTGGTGTGGAAACTTTGACAAACTTTTCTGGCCTTACTTTTCTCATTAGGCATCTTTCTCTGTCCCCTGAAAACATACTTCATACTGAATTGAGCCCTCTGTTCCTTTTACTGCTGCTCAGTTTGATCTCTTCAACATGCTGAGTTACACTTTCAGCCATTATATCTGCTTTTGTCACCAAAGTCTTCTCTTCTTTCCAAGACTAAGACTTTTCCTCCTGTGCTTTGAATTATTTTTCTTTAAAAAAAAAAATATTTTGTTTAGCACATCCCTTGGAAGTGCTTTTCTTTTGGGCGTCTCCATCTGTTTATGGTCCTCCCAGTGCCTCTCCCTGTTTGAGGTCATCTATTTTTTGGGACTACATTAGCCCTGATCACATTTGCCTCTGGAACATTGGTACCATTTAATGCTCCAGCTGAGATTTCAAGGGATCCCATAGTTTCGCTCTGTCTCTACTAACTACTCTTCTCTTTCTGTGCTCTAATATGGCCAGTCGTTGTTAGGATGTACTCATTCATGCTGCTGTGAATGTCATCTAACTTACCCAAGCCACCACACCACCCAGTCCACAGTCATGGTAAAGATCTGTGAACCTCTTCCAAATGCGCTTGAACCTTGTACTGCTCCTGCAGGCCATATTGCTGCTTTAGTGCAGTCAAACATCCAGGCTAAATAATCTTACATTGTAGCATGGTTAGGTAGCCCAAGCTGTGCACTATACTGGCTCAGCTATGCTCTTCATGGGTCTGCGATGCCATCAGTGATACTTCACGGACCTCTGTGCTGATCTCTGTTGTGCAATGTGGACATGCTCCTGAACTTCCAGTCCCCTCTTCACACAAAGACACACACATGCAGATGCGGGTGCACACATTTTACCCTTTTCTTAATTCACAAAGAGATTTACCTTGTCATTAAAATTTGAATCTATGTTTCTCAGAATTCTGACCTAGAAAGATGTTTAATAACATCCTTAAAACTCACCAAATTGCAATTTATAGCACTTGCAGCACCCACATAAGGCAACCGTTTGTCATTTCATGGAGAAAAATGAACACCTGAATAAATACAATCATGACAAGTAGCATAGCTCTCCAAGAAGTATAAAATGAAGTTAATATGTGGCTTCATCTTCCATAGTGTGGGTCATATTGTTGTGTTTATTCTTAAATTTCTGCTGTGTTGCAGATCTGGTAGATATGAACAATGAATCCTAAAATCTGACATCCTGGCTTCTCTTGCCAAACCATGTAAATACACACATATACATGTGGCACTGCGGGAACCATGTAACCTACATTCTTTCATCTTTTCCAGCAAAGGACTTTTTTTTATGGATGTCTCAGGAGACAGCAGTAAAACTGTGTGGCCTCCTTCTTCATTACAGATGGCTGGAATCACTAGCAGTGGAAAGGTGCTGCCTAGAACATGTCCCTCAGGTACAGTAGGGTCCTGTGGGCACCTCTGTCTCTTCCATGTTGTGTTGTGCAATAGTTTAGTCACAGGCCAGACTGATTTCACTAAAATTCCTCTTCTTGAGGTCTGATTTACTAAGCATTTACAAATACAATAATGGTTGGAGAACAGGAAAATGATGTGGTAGAAAGTAATGTGGTTACTGCATAATTACTCTGGAGCATCAAGAATGAAGTTAACAGGCTTTTGCCAAAGGGAAAGGATGTTTTACCATTTAAATTTGTCTTTGATATACCTGTGTTACCAATATGTTTTAGTTTCTGCCTACAAAAGACACTCAGAGAGGGTCTCGTTTTTTCCAGATTTCTGAATGGAAGCATGAGACACCAGTCTTAATAAGAACCCATCACCACTAACTAGGCAGTCTCTGCTACTGCCAACACCACTTAGTCAGAAGGTTATGCTCCTAAGTATTTAATTGCAGTCTGGAGGCAGAGTTCTTATCATCCTGCAAGATCTAGCTTATTTTGGTGTAGGAACTACTCACATCTAGCCAACCCTGAGAGCCTCTTCATGGTGGCAGGACAATGAGCAATATCTTGAGCTCGTGAGTCGTAATAAACACATCTGATTATAAATAAAGCAAAACCAACACTAAAATGAAGGGTCTGTCCATCAGAATTCC
This sequence comes from Balearica regulorum gibbericeps, assembly GCF_011004875.1. Lineage (NCBI taxonomy): Eukaryota > Metazoa > Chordata > Aves > Gruiformes > Gruidae > Balearica > Balearica regulorum. Next base: position 41,992,229 of record NC_046220.1, on the reverse strand, counting down.
TTCTACTGGAAGAAATTATTTGACATTTAAGTTCAATGGCAAAAAAAGCCCATTGCCATTGTTCAGCCTTAGCCATAGTCTCAGTAATGAGGACAAGGCCATTGTGGGCTGCACTCTGGGGTACTTTGGCCGTTGGTGTTTGCATATGCCTCAGTCCCCCGCCCTCTCTAGCAGCACACTAAATGCACTAAGACAGGAGCCTTCAGTGCTTCTGCCTGCTTCAAAACAGCAGCAAGTGCCTTTTTGAGCTAGCTCCTTTTTACTCTCTGTGTCGGGTCACTGGGGAACTGTCCAGCAAATGAGCGCCTTCTAAAATTAGGATGGCTTGGAGATTTCTTTTGTGCTGTTATGTCTGAGGCCCGTCAGGGAGAGAAGAGAAATACTTGCAATTTTGAGGCTAGGACAAAGCTCAGTAATTCAGGACTGAACAATAATGAAAAAAAGAGGGGAATCACAAAAGAGAAAGCTGGCCACTATTACAGCCCCTGCAGCTGTTCACACCCTGTTCAGTGCCAGAGATAAAGAAAATGTCCCAAAGAGTGTTAGAATAGAGTACAGACCTTTAAGGGCATTTGTACTTGGCGGCAAAAGTTCTCAGAGTCTGAATGTGACAGACATAAACCTCTTAAAATCATGGCATGAGTATTAAGACAATTAAAGAATTCTTAATTCCTGTTCACTTCCTATATCTGGCAGTACAGGGAGTTCAGTGCTGGTGAAATGAATATGAAGATAACTGTCTTCATCTGTCTAGTACAGGACTTTGGCTTAAGCACCATTCTCCTCATTTCGGTGTCCCGTGCTGGTCATTGCCATGCCAACTGCCTTGGGAGGGATGCTGCAAAGCACCATGAGATATCGCTCCTCCTCTCCACTTTGGAGCAAATTGTTAAAAAGATTGAGGACAAGATCAACTTAGCACCTGTCTGAATCCTAGGTGAGTGGCATCTTCTTAAGGGTTTGGGAGTTGTTATAGTCTGCTCAAAGTTCAGCTGGAACCACTGGGGATCGTTACACTTATTTTAGTCAAGCAGAGATTAGTCTTTGGCCAGATTGTCTAAACTTGGACAATTTTGCACAGAATGGGGCTGTTAATGGACATTTTGCTTATGGACAGCTCTTTTCCCCACCAGTGTCCCCAAGTGATTACTTCATTCTGCCCTCTTAATAAGTGCAATATTAAAAATGCTCTCTGTAAAGCTGCACCATAGGCAGACCCTGCCTCCATTCTGCTGGGTCAAAAGAGCACAAGATTCTTGAAAGTTCATGTATAATTATGAAGAAAGGCTGTAATTCTATGCAGAAAGTATTATTTTCTGTTATGTCAAAATCAGTGGCGATTAATTATGCCTCAGAGTGGTCAAGTTTCTGGTTGTTTCCAGGAACAATTTTTTCTCAGTTTGGAATCAAATATAAGCATCTTTTCCAAAAAAGTGTGAGAGTGCATATATGTGTATGCCTGCTTTTCTGATCCATTTGTTCCTTGATAGTATTTTAGGCAAGAAGTATTTCTCACTCCATTTTCACATAAACTAGTCAAAAATTACTGTGAATACTGGCATTTTGCCCACACATGACTCAGGGATGCTGTTCTGTCCCTTTGCAAAGCACCAGTGTATTTGTGCACCCAGACTAGCAAAACCAAGGTTGTTGGGTTGGATCAGCCACCAGCTAGGATTGCGTTTGTGGCTGGACCAACATACGCTATACCACTGGTTCCTATTGAAAGCAAAGACATAGATGCATGCTACAAGGGTGGGTGTATTATATCATCATCAGATGGTTCTTATTATTCCCTGACAAAATAATGCATCAGTATTTATTATGAAAACTAACTGATTTGGTACTGTGTCAATTTCATTTGCCATCAATACTGTTTTAGTTTTTGGTGGAAGTCTGCCAACTTTTCCTGTTCTCCTTGCTCCAACCAAGCCCCTGAAAGCTGACTTTCACAGGCTGTCTGTGATTAGACAGTGGGGTCTCTGTAAGTGTGGTCTCATATGAGCAGCTGTATGTTTTTTCTGTAGAGGGAACTTGTCATTAAAGAACTGAGAAGATGAGTGGGTGGTACCTTGGGCTGTTTTTCTTTTAATTTGGCCCTCGTTTACTTTAGACACTATGAAGGAGTCCGCGTTAGTTGATGGTGCCCACAATTCACTTGTACTGATGAAGGCAGCTTGACAGCTGCATAAATCACTGCTAGATACCACTAATAGATTGCTGCATACGAATTTGTAGAGGACCACCCAAGCACAGCTCAGGGGCGGCCTGGAGTCGCACTAGTATTGCACATAAGTACAGTAATGCAAATTTGCTTAACTCTTTGTTAGCACTATGTATAGTTTTCCTTTTAAGGAAGGTATTGTCATTTCTCCACTTGCTCTTAGGCTTATTTGCTAGACAGGTGAAGAAAGTTGCTAGTGTCCAGTGCCTCCCATCATCAATAGTTGCAGGCTTGAATTAAGTTTTATTGGTTTGTTCATGGAGGGATACCAGCTTGCTTCCTCACCTTGAATTGTACAATCTGGTGGGACGGAGAAGGAGAGTGAAAGGAATGGGAAAAGAGAAATGAACTTCTAGCTCAGTGTAGGCACTTCTTCTACGCTAAAGAGCAATGCTTGGGCAGGGCAAAGTGATCATTAAATAGCTACAGTATGCTGCCTGTCTAACACTGAGGAATTGTATCTTGCCATCTATAATTAAGGACACAATGGAGGTCAGGACTTAGTAAGATACCTGTCAAAAGGCATAATACAAGAGCACAGGAACTTGTTTCTAGTGGCTGCATGTGGAAATCTCGATGAAGAGTTTAGCTGCTGCATTAAAAGCTAGGAAACTATTGATCCATTGCCACCTGACATGAGCCAAGCCCTGGGAAGCATTAATCAATAGCAAGGTTATGTTATCCATCACAGGACATGGGATTAGAAGTTGCAAAGCCTGATTCTTATCAGATGCTCTGTGTCATCTGCAAGGCTCTCTACAGCTGCTGCCTCCCACAGCTACCGGCCCTATGGTTTTCTGCAGTGGCAGCTGCTAATGGACTCTTGACCTTTTGGCTAATGACTATGCTATCAGCAGCTTTATGGTTGCCATGTGCTTTATTAGGGAGTACTCTTGTCACTTGCAAGAAATTACGGACTTGTGCTAACAGAGTTCACTCTTCTGGCATTCACATCTTAACCTGCTGTGGTGCTATTATGGTTAAAAAATTCCCTTTCTTCCCAGTGTAACATTAATCAGAATGCCAATATAACACACTCTGTAACATGTCTTCCTTATTCTTATCCTCTAGTTGTTACTAGAGACAGGAGTATCTTAAATAGGAATTTCCATATTCCACTCTCACAGCCTGATCTCTAACCTGAATGGATGTTCAGGGGGTCAAAACTTCACAAATGTGCATTTCTGTAATTTGCATGTAATTACCATAAGTGTGTGCAAAATTACAATTCACAGATGGCTTTTCAGTACAAACAGTCATTTGTACAGGCAGTTGCCAAGACTGGATATACAATCCTGGTAACAGTAATGATGTGTGTGTGCATGTGCGTGCATGTGCACATGTCTGCATTGAGGCTGTATGACCTGTCTTTTGGGAAGGAAGTAAAAATCACAAACAAGTATTGTATAACTCTTATAAGGGGGTCAGCAAGGAAATTACTCTACATTTCCTTTTTTTTTCCCCTTTGGTGGCCTTTCATTTCTTGCCGTACCTGTTTCCATGCTAGCATCTGGAAATTCCCTCTTTGTGTCACGTGGTTCGATTTGACCAGTTTCTGGCATCTGAAAGTCAATTACAGTCTCCTCTGGGATGAGCACCCTCAGAATCACAGTGGCCTACCCCCAAAGTCTCAATCTGAGGGAGATGAGTAGCAAGGAAAGACGACAACCTGCAAGAACTGACATGCTTGTTCACGCCTGTGAAAAAAAAAAAAAAAGGAATTTGAGCAAACATTCACACTTACCTAAAACTTTTTTCTGTTTAAAAGAAATCTTTGTTTTCCAATCAGAGACCAGCAATAATACTTGCTGACTTAAAGTCACTCATATTGCAATACTGGATATGATAGAGTAGTATGTATAATAGCATTGACCAATAACAAACAGGAGAACTGTCAATCAGGAGTTTTAATTGCAAGTAAAAACACTCCAGAAGTGTCTACTAGCAGTGAGCTGAGCAGACAGATGGCCTTCAATGTAAAGGTCATTTAGTGTATGTTTCTTGGCAATAGTCTAATGAGTTACATGTACCGTCAGCTATTTTTCATAATATGCCAAAGCTCAACATCACACCTTGCACAATCATGAAAGTACAAGTGGTTTTGATAAGTCTAAAAGGCTTTAATCAGTTTTAAGCATTTGTTGCATTCCCGCACTCCGTTACATGTTCTGAGAAACTGGCAAATGGGTGCAGCTACAAAGGATAGCAGGGGTGCTAAACAGGGTGGTAACAAATGCCATGCCAGCTCTCGGATCACATTTATTGACTCAGTACCTCTAAAGTAAAGAAACACCTTTATCAAAAAAAAGAAGCAAAATAAAAAAAGCCTAAAACATACTCTTGTGCACATCTGGTTTGGTTTTCTTTCTTTAAAATTAGATTTGTTTTCCTCTTCCACTCACAGGAAATATATTTAGGAACAATGTTCATCTTGGAATGGCATGCAGTGGTATGGCATGCTGATGCTTTTTGAAATCTGTTTACTTTCTACCAGTCAACAGTTGCTAAAATGTTCCTGGAATGAACAGTGCTTTTTATCCCTTGAGTGTTAAGACCTTTGCATCCAATTATAGTACTTTCTTACAATCATGATTAACCTCCACACTGCCTTGATGGCTGGGACACCCCTTACTAGGGGAAAAAAGAAAAAAGCTTAAATGAGCTTGTACAGTGCAATGCTGTGTTCTTCAAGACTGCCTTGGTGTTTTTCTGACTGTGGTTTCCTGGTGCTCAGCTCAGAGGGGCTGGGATGCCCCTGAAAGCGGCGATGCCAGGCTGTCCCTGCAAGATGCCTGGCTCCTGTGCTGGTCCCCTCCCTGCTGGTGGCTGCCATGCTCTCACATCATTATGAGGAAACATTTCTTGGCTTTAACAGCAAAGCTGTTATGGTTTCGGGTATGCACCAAGATGGTCCAGAAGGTAATTTTACATTGTTTTGTTTCTGGCATTTCTTACCTAACATAAAAGACCCAGAAGAACAGCAGTAAGTTTGGAGTTCTCTCTGCCACAGCATCTGTAAAGAAAATTTTGCCTCTCAGGTCCAGAGTAGCTATTCCCTGGGTTCAGAGATTTGGTCACAATGTTCCTTGCTGGATGTGGTGGCCTCAGTTACAAGCCAGACACTTGGCCACACTTGGGTAGGAGCTCCCCGTCCTCCAAACACCATGTCAGGGCCTTGGTGGGACAGTGCTGTTGGTAAAAGACCATGAACTGCTTCCTTCAGGGGACCATGGACCTGGCCAACCCACAGGGCTGGTTTCTACAGCTCCTGGAGTAGCTGTTTAGCCTGTTTGAGCTTATGGCCTTGGAGTTTCACCAGTGACCCTTCTCAGGTCCTTGCCTCTCCATTGGTAACCTTCTCACCACTCAAGATGGCTTGCTGGGAGATCATGGCCCCAGAGGACCATCACTGCAGTGGCACAGGTGTGGACTGATGAGAGATGGGGCAGGCACCAAGTTTTTTTGCTCTGTGTTGCTCAGGCTGCCCCTCTCAAATAAGCTTTGGCAGTTAACCTTTCCCAATAGTCACCCCTAAAATGGCTTACACAGGCAAAGCTGGGTCTTGCCAGACATGAAAGGGAGTCAGTTACATTAACAACAACTGGAAGCTTGTGTCATGACTTGTGTGAGTGTAAGCTGGTCTTGGAGCTGTGCAAATGCTCCGAAAACTCTGGGTGCTAAGTCTGTGCTGCGGACAGCCTGCCCCACCAGGAGACTAGGAAAGCTACTATTCAGTCTAGAAAGGCTCAACTATATGTTACTGTATAGGGCATACGGCCTTTACGCCATTTCTGAGCTGGACAATGATCAGGAAAGAATTTTTTGTCAGGAAGAATGGTGTAAGCAACAGTCAACAAATACTGAGCACACTAATGAACACTTAAACCATTTATATGCATTCTGAGTCTTTAAAATTACTTACTATTTCGTACTACTTGCCCAGTAACTCCTAAGGATAATTCTTTGCCTCCTTGTGATTTACAAACTGATGCTATGAATTATTCAATGTTCAAAATCTGAGCTGTGTTTTTGAAAGAGATCATGTGGTCCTACATAATCATGTCATATGATATGTCTCTATTTCCTAGTTGGACAATGGTATTTAAATTTATGGAGTCTGTTGTGCTTACCAGCTCAAGTGTGAGAGTCCACAAGCATTTTCTAATTTCCACACAGAACTTGGTGGCATCACCAGCATTCCCCCAGGACAGCTCAGTAGCATATCTGAGACCATCGAAGAACAAGGCACTCACTGGTGATCTAAGGTGACTTCTGCTTCTGCATTTGAGTTAGTGTTTCTGGAAGGTTTTTAAGCTCAAGTCCCATGGCTATCCAGAGCTGCCACTGCCTGCTAGGGCGAGTGTTAGGATCCGGCTGGCTGCTTTTTGTCAAATGGCTGTTCAACAAGGCAGCTCAGCAGCTGTTCTGAGCTGTTGCATTTCCAGATGCATTGTTTTGGTGTGAGAATTACTGTGTTCCAGTAATTTAAATTATGCAGTGGTCAGAAACACTACCTGAGCTCTGTGAGTACAAAAGCAACAGCCTGATTAACTGAGCAATAATTGTAAATTTTAACTCAAGGCATCTTTACAAACAACCTTGGGTGACTACAAAGGACTAGTTGCAGTCCTCTGTTGTTACCTCATGGTTCATCCTTGAAAAAGTGTAGGGGCAAAACAGCAACAACTTGTCTCTGACATCTTATTTTAGCTATCAAGAAGCCAGATGGTTTTTTTTAATAATTTTTGTGAAGCTAATGATAAGGTAGCAAATATTGAAAAGCAATTAACTGTACAACAGGTTGGATCCACTTAACAGCCTCTTTAAGACATGCTTTTAAAAGGTTTGTTTGTAACAAAAAATGAAGAAATGAGAAAATTAACATCAACATGATCTGAGTAAAGGCTCTTGTTTTCTTTTAATTCTTTTTGGTTTGTGTTTCTTTGCCATTAAAGCTCGGCTAATCTCTCGTATCTTGGAGCCAATTCCTACTGACAGGGTGGAAGGAATAAAAAACTCCCACTGTCTTGGTGATAAGTTATCTAAAGAAAGATCACCCATTACACAAACTTTCTCTGTTCATCCTTCTCGGATGTTTTGAGCTTTAGTGAGGATTAAAAGGAAAAAAAGACTAAGAAGAATACATGCTAAAACTTTAAAGTGTCCTTTGGGAAGGTATGTAGCTAAGTAAATTAGCCTTATTCTCCTCTCACTTACACTAATGTAACCCCAAAAGAACTACACAGAGTTAAAGAGAACAGCATCAATATAAAACCAGGATAAGGAAGAGAAAAATCAGTCCCAAGCTGCTTTTAAATACATTGGAGTTGCACTTAAATGGCTTGGGCTTTTCACTGCTGCACACGTGCAACCTGAGCATACAGAAACATTGAAATTGAAAGATGAAGCCAAATTCTGGAGTTAAAACATGTGCATGCAGCAGAAATACAGATAGGAGGTTTGCTGCTGGATCACAGTTGTATCATGGCATTAGCCAAGTTTCCAGGTTCAAACACATTTATATTTTAAGGAGGTTGCAACAATAGGAGAGATCAAACTTTGTGGCTTGGACTTATTTCGGTTTAATATGTAGTTTTATCAGTGAACTTTTCAAAGCCTGTGTTGATATTTCAGCTGGAGCACATCGGTGTAATACTACCGAAATCATTGGAATTTCAACAGTTAACCCAGCCTCACATACAAATATTGTAACTGCTTTCCAAATCAGGATTTTACTTGAACAAATTCATAACTTTGAAATACTTTATGAGGAAATAACTAGAAATGTCCAAAAGCTGAGAAGGCTCAGTTTGCAAATATTTTTTGGACCTTCTTTATGGCATTTGTGTCTTGTAAATTCCTATCAATTTTATTGAAATTCCACTGAAAACATATTTCAGCTGGTTATGATCCTAACTGTCCCTGCATGATCCAAACTTCACTTGTAACAAGGGCTCAAAAGCTGTGCAAATCTTAGAAAGGCTTCCAGCAAGTCCAGAGCTTTCTAACAGAACATAGGACATCTTGTATATGTTGTTAGCAACCTCTCACTCTGCTAGGGAAAGAAAGACTAGGACTCAAAATAGTTCTAAGATGAGAGTGCTGATGAACGCACACCAACAGGGTGAATTGTACAGTCAGTATGTCTTAACTGTACATAGGTATTTCTGAGAAAAGATGAATCTTTGAAAGACACTACAGAAAGTAGTTTGAGTTTTGTACACAAGTCCTGGAACCCACTCAGACCTCCCTCTGTGGATTCCATGTTACTGAGAACTACATGGAAAAGATTTCTTGGACTCTATTTTCCTCCAGTGCTGCATAAAGAGTGGTGTCTAATATCTTCCAAATTAAATAACAGTTTGGTGTCCAAATGTTAGGTCCAAAACCCACGTCCAATGCAATCCAGAGGAAGCTGGATCATCTTCAGAAGTGGTTAAAGGGATGAAGCCAAAGCTGACAACATCAAAGGCATGCTCTGATTCTCTCACTTAGCTGCGCAAAAGGATGATATCGTATCTTGGGAAGTCTCTTCTCCTTGAGGATACATTCTCATGCCCTCCTGCAAGCATCTGATACTTGTGTCTTAGCTGAGGAACTCATGCACTGCAAGAGGTCAGATAGCCACCAAGGAGTTCATTATAGAATTGGAATCTTCTGCCTTGTGGTAAGGAAGGAACATATTGTTATCATTAGATTATTTTAACAAAGGGAATATCTGACTCACTCTCAAACTGGTGTTACTTGTATTTACAGCTTCCTTGTCCTTACTGACCTCTGAATTTCAGGAAGCAGCAAGAAAAGTAAAATGAGTCATTAAAGAATAAGTTCTACAACTTAACTGTTTAAGCAAATTGTGTTCAGGAATCAAGAATTTGCAATGAGGGTGATGGTGGGGGTGAAGGAGGCCTGAATAAATCTTGAAAATTGAATGTCAAAAGGGATACTCAGCAAATTAGGCTAAAACCCATAATGATAATAATAAAAACCTGAGAGATACCCGATATTGCTGGAAAGAGGCTTTCCTGCAATTTCTGTATGTGAATGGTAAAAACTGAGAAGAAAGAGGCATTTATTACCTAAGCTATGCCACAAGCCCTTTGGCCACACAGAGGCAGCCAGTTCCAGACAGTACTTCGGGAAGATGCTTCTGGTGCAAAACCTCTTGGAAATCTAGGCCACAAACTTCTCAATAGCAATGAGTATAGGCTGAGTGAGAAAAGGTGAGAAAACAAACCTCCTCTGTGCTTCCATGCGACATGCAGTGTCAAGGTGGTGTGGTTGGTTACTAGCTCACCACACATGGAAAAAGCAGTTATGGGGATTCCAGCATTTCCTTGTGGACTCAGAAGAGTGTCTATATGTGGACAGCTGTGATATGACAAAGAGGTTGCCAACTGGCTTACTGCAATACTGGAAAGACAAAGGATTTCTTTTAGCAAATAACACCATATCTATCCATTTCTCAGAAAATACCAGTCATTAGGAACTAGAAAAAATTGTTTTATCTTTACTGCAAAGCCATCCCTACCTGGTGCACAGAAAAAGACATAATATGACTGGTCCCAGGGTGCCCAAATCTGCCTCCTATGACTGGTCCCAGTTGTGACTTGCAGAAACACCTGAGCTCTGTCACCCTCCTGCCCTGTTCAGGCTCTCAGATAACACTAGTGGAGCTTTTACTATGCTTGGGCTCCATCCTACTGTATCTTGCACACCAGCATGTCTTAAAGAGCAAGACGAATCAAACCTATCTCAGTCCTTGAATTTGAGATCTTGCATCCATCCACGTGACTGACCATGGAAAGCAGAAGTGACTGTGCCCAGCTGCTCCACGTGACTTGGTGAGTGAGTAGTAAGACTATATCACCTAACTTATCACCATCACCATTATCAGTCAGTCACTTCAGCCAGCTGATTGCCCTTGTTCAGTCACTTAAGTTCAATAAAGCGTGGCAGAGATTCCATGGCTCTGATGGCCCTCATATTGTGTACAGGATAGCTATTAAGATTACAGGTGTTTTCTATTTTCCTTTTGTTTGTAAAAAAAATTAAAATGACTTTTTAATATTTAACAGACAGAATTATTTATGGTTTTTATCACGCATGAACTTTACCAGGAGTGGTTTGTGGTTGCATTTAGTAGCATTTTAACTGCAATGAATAGCCTAGATGTAAATTGTTGCTTGAAAAATGCTCCCTGCTGTACCATGCCTGGAAAAAATACCATGCTGAGATACAGTTTCAATGCTGATTGAGAGAGAAGAATGCTAAATCATCGCCTCAAATCACATTCTATTTCTCATCCATAACGGACTACAGTTTTGTAAAAAATATTATTTTGTATGTTTAAATGTTAAATTCCTTATTCAATTCCTTCTCATCCCCAGCCCAAGTGCCAGAAAAGAAGGACACAGGACCTGAAAGAGTAAGCCATCCTTTGACTAAAAACAGATTTATGAGCAAAGATGTACACTATCTCCTTTCTCCTTACATGGGATTTCATTGTTTCTCAGTGAATCTCTACTAGAGTTATGTACCTACTTTACGTGCCAAGCTGCAATGTATCTTTAACTCTTGTACACCTAAAGAAGGAAAAGATTTTGGGAGCTTCATGTTTTCATCATGCCCGTCTCCTGACAACAGAAAAGAGTGATCTTCCTGAAGCCAGAGAGTGTAGGTGAAATTAAGTTACATTTGGAAACTGCTGATTCAGGAACGCATTATAAAAAACAAAGTAATGCCACAAGGATCATCTTGTCCAGTGATGAAAACATATAAAGCCCAACTCTGCAAAGTCTGAGCAAAGCCTAAGGCATCCTAGGATTCAGAAGGCTCTGGGTTAGCTCTGATGGCATCACTGTCATTAGGAGCCCCATTCACTGAGATTGAGATTTGAGATTAATGAGTGGCCTGTCTTCGCTGAGGCTACAGCTCAGGGGGCTGGTCTGAAAACTGGCAGTGTGGTGCCTACACAATTCTGTAATGCAACCTTGTACTGACATTTCTTATGGATGTAAAATTTGCCTCTGCCTTTTTTAGCCATACAAGAACTCAATTTTTTACTGTGTGTTTGGAAAAAAGGAGAGAAGAAAGCTCCTAAGTAAACAGGTAGTGGGCACGGCTTTCTGAGATTGCTGTAATTAGAAAAGCCTAAATGATCCTAATCAGATTTAAGAAAATTACATGCAACAAGAAGCTTAGCTAAGTAAGCCAACCCTCTTGTTTTCCACTGGCAAAAATGATGAGTGGCAGCACAAGACTTCATTTCCTTTCCACTTGTTCCTAATCCTTTGTTTAGGAAGCATTCATTGTTGTGAGAAAGGTTTCTTTAGCCCTATCAAAGCAAAAATACTCTTCAGCGTGTTTGATACAGTGGGTGTGGGAATAAACTGCCAAATGAGAGACTATGGGGTGTTAGGGTGTCAGGCATTTTCATAAGGCTTTTTTCCATCGTGATGTCATTGTGAGAGTTAGCCTCTGCTTAGATTTCATTGCCAAGCAACTATAAGACTTTTTCTGCAGTCCTTTAGCACAGGAATCAGAGAGTTCATTGATCTGTTTGACAGAAAGTTTAAAAAATGTAGCCAAACGTTTTATGCTTATTGCTGGTAAGTAATCAGGGAAAGAGAACTAAGGAGACAAAATTAAGAATCCTTGTAGCTGCAAAATTGTGCTGTGATGGTATTGCTAATTCTCCTTATGTGTGCTATAATGAGATACATGCTAAGGCTGCATTTTTGCCATCACATTCCTCTTTTCCACACAAGGTATAATACTTCCTTGACAGTTATTTGTTTTGAAACTACTCCTTTGAACAAGTAATCACTTTTAAGCCATTCCTGTAGTCTGCTAATGGCTATTTAACACCACCTGTGCAATCATTCCAGGAATCTGCCTCCGTCACTCTTGACACTAGAAAGTACAAAACAGTAAGATCATAAAACTTCCTCAGGCATAGGTCCCACGCTGCTCCCAGTCTCCACCTTGCAAATCTGGACTAAGATCATTGATAACAATGGGACTGTTACGAACTGACCTCAGCTTAGTTGAGAGCAAGGTCTGTAAGGCATAATAAAGTTCCCCAATATTTCACACCAGGATAGAGGTGCAGTGAGGCTGATCAACTGCAAGAGCAGCATTGTTCTGAATTCCCTCATGTGAGGACTATGCAGGTGCAGTTAGCTTGGCTTCACTTCATCTTTTTAGGGCTAAATTAACTGACTTCGGAGAAGTTAGTACCAGCACTTCCATATTTTCACATCAACTTCAGATCCTATTCAAGGCAAAGGAACTTTCCATTTTTCTTTCTGGGGATCAAGACTGGATTCCTGTTGCTTGGTCCTGTGAGATGCTGAACACCTCTTTTGAATTGTGCAAAGGTTATTGAACATCTGTCAAAAGGTGTTTAGTGCTTTGGGGAGACTGAGCCGGGGTACATCTCTTACCCCTGTTAATAAGCTCCTGGTTCAGGTAAATGTAGACTGCACTTCTGGGTGGACAAAAGTTCCAGTGTTCAGTGCACTTCATCTAGGTGACCAACTCTTTAAAAATAACAATTGATTTAAAGGGTACAATTCTCTCCAACTTGTAAAGAGCTAGAGCTGCATATGAACCTGCAGAAATTGCAGCGTCTTTCACTTTTAGGATTTTTTTGGGGGGGGGAAGAGAAGCTCCATAATCATAAGGGGTTTATTACTCACAGAACACATTTCCAATTTCTCCCTGTAAACAAGCCTGATGGCCTAATGTCAAGAATGTGCCTGTAAACAACTACTGCCTCACTACTCTTGCCTTTGCCATGCAGGTTCTGTTTCAAAAGGCCATGAAAGGTGCATACAACTGACACTTCCAGGCTTGCTTCAACACCTACTGACTGATCTTTCATGCCAATGTAAGTCACAGACATATGGGAGTCTGTACAGATGAGTGTGAAATCAGTGTAAACTAAAAGAGGGGACAGCATTTCCTAACTCACGTCCCCATTTCAGGTTAGATTCAAATCACTGTTTCAGCTGGGAGCATTCTTCTAACTGCAATGTCAGATCCCAACAAATGTTGCTATGTAAAATGACAATTCAAATTAAATACTGAAATTACTTTTTAAATATTAATATGTTTACAAGTTTTTCATACTCAGACAGTCTTTTCTGGATGAGATTTCTGAGATACAATTGTTTTCCAAACATTTTGTTTCATGAAACAAATTGATATTTGGCTTTATTTGGTGCTGCTTCAAGAGGAACTCTTAGCCTTAAATAATTTGGGCTTTTCCACAAGGTGGGAATTTAGGCCAGAAGAGCCTAAATATTGAGGCAGCCTGGGATATTGCAGTGCTGTGGTGGACAGTGTGTCTGTTATGCAAGATCCTTGTTAAGTGAGCACAAGGCACAAGAGACACAAGAATTATGAGACATAAGAAATACGAAGTGTTTTGAGCCATTCTGTCCTCTGCACAGAGGGGTTGTCCTGTGATTTTCCTATTTCCAGTGCCTAAAATATCTACATCATTAGGCTGACTTTCCCCTTCTTTTTCCAAAGTGACTAACAAGATTGTATTTGTCTAGCAATGCAAGTTTTGAGTCCTTCTGTCTTCCAACCCCCTGTCATAGTATGCTTTCCCATAACACATTGCTCAGTGATCTGTATTAAATCTTTTTGTCTCCCTTGCCTTCATCCAACTATCCCCATGTTGCGCAGGCCCACCTATTTTACAAGCACCTCCATGCTTTCTTCTGTGTGGCTCTCATGCATCATGCAACCTTCCTAAACCTAGTCCTAACTTAGACAAAGTCCCCACTCGTTCAGTTTTTGATGTCTCTTAAAACCCTTTCATGCCTATCAAAAACTTCATTGGTTTGTACAGACCATCCCTTCACTGCTCACTGATGACCTCTGTCTGTCACTGAACTAAGACTTCTTGGGGCAGGAACTAAATTTTCTTCAGTAAAGAGGCTAGTCTAGTATACCAGCTTGAATCACTGTTTCAAAAAGAAATGCAGTGTTTCAGCTCTAAATACTAGTTTGAGATAACAAAGTCAACACTCATCTATTTCCATGGACAAAACTAGTTTTCAGGAGACTCGGATTTCTCACTTTTCCATTTCATCCAAGTTTTACCAGATTTTTGTTATAATTTCTCACCCTTTTCCCCTGAAAAATGAGGATGTTCTGCGAAAAATTACTTCCCCATGTGTCCTTTAGTGTACCGTGCCTCAAAGTGAGGCAAAGGAGGTTGAGGGACTCGATTTCAGGAGCAAACTTGAGAGATTTAATGATACTGAAAATTGTTGAAGCATTGTTGAGCATTTAGATTTTGATAGACGATACTTATCGCTTACAAAAGAAGCTACAGTGTTGTTGGATTAATGAATGAGTTTTCCCTGTGAGGCAAACTGTCTTTGTTCAGTGGATTTTTACTTTGCCATATTGATCTGTGTCAGAGGAAGGAGGGGTGCTTGTAACACAATCCCACAGCAACAGAAAAGGAAGAATAATCAGCAAGTGTTTGTTCCTTAAATGCCATTGCTAATTTTGAACATTTCCTTCTATTTGAAATACAGCTTGTTTTATGAACAAACCTCAGTCTGTGTAAATCCTAGTTTTATCCCTCAGTGATTTCATGGTAATCTTGGTGTTTTGGAGTTTGGAGAGCTCCAGATTGTACCCGGACATCAAATGACCTCACCTACGGTAAACGCTATTTGCAGGTGCAGTGGGTTCAACCACTCCATGTTCTTTTACTAACTGTTTTTTGTGCCTATGCTGTGAAGTCCTATTGCAGTGAATAGTCTAGATACACCTCTGGTTTCATTTTGACACTGAAAATATACAATTCAAAATAGCATGAGAGGAGTAACACACAGGCTTGTGCTTCTTATCTGCTAAATGTTTTATGAGAAGCAGCATAATCAGATAAACAAGCAAACCACCAAGCAAACCACTAAGCAAATTACACTTAGTCTGTGTTAAAATATTAAGGGTAAAATAAACGTTAAAAAGGGCAGGAAATGCAGGGTTAAGGTGCATTCCATGTTACTAGCCCTGCTATGTATGAGCTATGTGAAAGAGTCTTCCAGATAGAGTTTCACCTTTAACTCTTGCTTTCCTGGTTCATGTCATTTTAAAGCCAGTGTATGTGATGTTTTGGAATCTTGTTTTTCCCTCCTGGTTTTCAAATGTGAGTCTAGAATTATTTATGCAGCTTTTCCTTACAAATCCTGACAGATGCAAACTGTGCCATACACTGAGCATCTAAATCAAGCTCAGCACACACTAGCCCAACAGTGTTTATGCTGCCAATTAAAGGCATCACTTTTTTGAATTATATAGGGAGTGAAATGATCTCTGACAGCTGTGAATTGCAGAAAAAGGGCTCTATTGTTCAAAGAACTGCCTTTAATATAGAGAAACCCCTGCTAAACTTTTGATTCCCAAGTATGGCAAACATTAATTGGCCATAAACTTAACAAGAATCGGTTCACTCATTCCACAACTTTTGCTCCACTCCCCCACTTTCCTTCTCATTACTTCCCATTAGCCTCTCCTAGCAAGTGCTTAACTCAGAAACACCCCACCCCCCACATTCCCATGTTTCCATCTTTATGCCTTCAGCATTCTCATACTATTTTATTTAGCTCTTTCAGCAGTGCTTACTCTGCCAGATGACTTCTACAAAAAGCAGGCTGGCTGAGTACAGGCAGCCTGGCAAACTCTCATGGTTTTGTCCTAAGTCTTGTGCTCTACTGCTGTGTTTCTGAAAATCCAAAGCCCAGAGATGTTTAAGAGGCAAGAAGGTCATATTTCACTCTTCTGAGTGTAGCTTTTTAGTCTTTACAGTTTCAGAGAAAAGATTAAAAATGTTACCTGAGCACTTCCTAGAAAAAACAAAATGTGAAAGAGCAGCAAAAGGTATTGCTTTCTTTAAACCTCATATTCTTTAAACCAATTTCATGATTTTTGGATTCAGATTTCTTAAAGGAATAGCAATCTTGCACTAGACTGAAACTGCACATCTAAATCTTTATCACCTAGTATTTGCCTAGTGTGCTACACAGGGGAAGATAATCACAGATAAATCCATTTCAGCATTCTCCTTATTCTAATAAACTTTGAATTTTACAGGCAAACAAGAAACTTATAAAGTACAGGATATATTTTTAATGAGTAGCTTCAAAAAACTAAGAACAATTCTTTTTTGGCTTTGCAGTAAGGACTTTTCATTTTTTTAGGCTTCTAAAGGTCTGGGAAGTATATAGAGAAATCTAGAATGAAAAACTGGAAGCAGAGGAGAATAAATATCAGAAAATGCTATGTACTGTTATTTTGAGAAAAGATGTGAGTATTAGGCTAATTTTATAAATGATAAAACGTATCTCAAATTCATTCTGGGCATATGGGTAGGAAGAGCTGCAACACGCTCTGGGCTGGTTCTCATGTGGATGCACAATTTAGATGTATTTTAAGCTCATCAAGTGAGATCAGGGCCATTTGTGATAGCTGCTCTGCAGACCCATGCTACTTGCTGGGCCCCTTCTGGGTGAACTATCCAAGGGAATAGTAGAAGGAGGGATTAAATTACTTGCCTGGGGCCGCAGAGATGGGGACAGTTCTCCATCTCTGGTTTCTCAGCCCCTCCTGTAACAGATGAATGAAGATGTCCCTCTGTTTCTCTGCCATTCTTGTCATATTTTCTTTTCCTGTGTCACCATCCTGTCTTGTAGATAGTCTGTAGTGCTGCATTTTTAAGCATTTAGTACCTCCTGTGGCTAGGGCTGAGCTTCTACAATACCCTGGTTTTCTGTTGCTGATCCTACCAATATCTGCCTTGTAAACAGAAGTGCTGCTCTTCATATTGATAAAAGAAGGGTGTATATATCCTGCCTAAAGCTTTCCTTTTCATATTGCTTCAGGGCTGGAGGTGTCTAACAGCAAGTGATTTTTTTACAGCAAAAAAAGAAGAAAAATAGTCAGAGGTAAATTGCAAATCATGTAGGGGCAGGTATGTGCAGAACGGAGATGATACTAACCAATATTGCACCTTTTTTGTTAGATCAGAATTGAGATATTATTGTAACCTATTGCCCAGTGTTTGCGACTCATTACCAGGTTGTCTGTGAAGAGTTCATGAGGTGTTCTGTCTGCCCAGAACAAACACAGAGCTCTTTGACTGATCTCAAATTACTTATAATTAATAATTAGGTGCCAGAATCTATTGCTCTGATCCATGCCTGTTCAGCATATCAACATGAACAATGCAAGTGTGACAGTTAAAAGGATGCTGCAGGTTAGAATTTGACAGACTTTTTTATTTATGTCCCCTGAGGTAAGATGATAAACAGTTTATGTTAGTAATTTCCTTGTACAAAGATTGACATAAGTTTGACTTGAAGGCCTTTACTAATAGCTATTATCCTCATACTTGTAAATGTTTGGATATGTGTTGTATTTATGAAAATATTACACTTTATGTTAATTTGCCAAAGAAATTACTATGGTCTAGCAACCAAACAGTAAATAATGGTATACTTGCTTATCTATCATGCTGAATAACAAATGAATGTGCAGATAATGGATATAAAGGCAGAAAAATATTTTTATTCCCTATTCTAAATCTAGGGAATTCACTTATACAGGAATGAATGTATGGCAGACATTGCTTTATGATAATTGTTAATAAAAATTGCTACTTGATGAAGTGAATGACCTAATGATGAAGTAATGGTTATAGAGAACTTGTCACATTTGGAAATCAGGGTTATTATACATGTTCTTCACACATCAACTATGTCAGGCCTATGGGCTAGTGCATTCTTATTTTCCACACATCAAAAAAATCTCCCTTTCATAATTTTAAGAAATGGTATTGATAAGAAAAAATAGGAAACCTCCCTCTTCCCCTCCCCAGTCCTATAACATATAATATGGAATGTGAAGTACTATCTCTTTGGCCTGAAAAATAAATATAAGAAAAAAATAATAAAATACAGATAGTCTTCTATTAGGAACCACGCATGTGGCAAGTCAAACTATGGTAAGTAATTGTGGATCTGCAGCCCATCTGTTGTCTAGCTGTTCAACAGATTGCAGAGCAGTGTATAAGTCTTTGTTATTAAATGTGATACTTCTCACACCAACTTAATTCATGTCAGGGAAAAGTTAATACCTTTCTTTGTTAAGAATGGAAGTCCAGCTTGGACACCAGCATAAATTCTTTCTCTAATGCCAATGAGGTACATAGAAAAAGCTCTTCCTAGGCCAGGGCAGGGCTGACACCTATGCAAAGTCCTCCTCAAGTGAAAGCCAAGGAAGGCAGCAGAAAGCTAACTAGTGTGGGAGACTTACTGCTCCCTCCTTCCCTTCAGTACACCTCCTCCAGGGTTATGCCACTGGCTATAAGTAGATGTCACCCAGAAGAAACGTTACACTAGCATTTTGATTACTAAAATTAAAACCCTCCACTCTTCCAAAGACAGTCCAACAGCCCTTCCGAAAAATTTGTTATTCCTTTAATATTCACAGTCATCTTGGCCTGGCAGAACACGACGAAATGACTGGTATTTTAAGCTATCAGCTTAGGGAAAGATTTCAAGAACTACTCATCAGATGTCTTTTTAATTCTGATAAACTAATTTACAATTTAATCTACAGCTACACATTTTCTGGTGTCCAATAACACACCTGGGATACCTCACTGCTGTAGTAAGCAGGAATCCATTTATATAATTTCATTACTACCAGTATTATTAGGATCAAACATCTAATCATATTCCTTGGAGAAAGGAATCATCCTCAGTCATTCTCAGTATTCATTTGAAATCACATTTCACATTATTCTAACACTTAATATAACCCAGCACTTTGTTGCCTTATTGCCTAAATAACAATAACCAAATGCTTATATGTCATATTAATGTTATATATCACATGCTATTTTTATTTCCTATTCCACCAATTAAACAAGATCTCTCCAGTTAGTTTTGCTTCGGACACTCACCTTCTGTCTCTTTTCTAAGTAGCACAATGACTACAGAAAGACCCAGGATGGTCAACAAAATTCTATCAATGTTTTAGGTCCAGACAGTCTTTGGCCTCTCTGGTAAGCCAATAAAAACTAAAATGACAAATAGGAAGATTATTTTTATAGTATAACTTCTCAGTACTTATCCTCATTTCATGTAGACCACTGAACAGCAATAGCATGATAAAGATTACCACTGACCTAAAGATTGCTACTGACCTGACTTTAGTTTCATGAATGTACAGCTTCAGCATTAACTTGCTTGGCTCACCTACTTGTTTACTCTTCTGTCTCCAAGGTTACCTCTTTCTCTATATGCACTGTAAAAGAAATCAAAGCAGATTAGCTGGTGAGTTGGTCAACTAAGTCATGTACTTAGTACATTTTCAGCAGGGGGCCTCAAGGAGATCCTTCTGATGGCTGTCCAAAGAAATTTCCAAATCTAAAGGATCAAAAGACAAAGTGTGTCTGGGGTATTTCCAGATAAGGTAGAGCTAGCCATTTTTAGGAACCTTCAAATAATATTCAATAGTAATATTGAAAAATTATCAATGTTGGGAACAAGTTTTCTAACACTTCTCTGGGTAAAACTGCAAGAAATCTTAGAATTGCTCATCAGTGGTTGCAACTAGGAAAGTCTGAAATGGCCATAAGGAAGAAGACTTTGCAGTCCATCACCAGTTCCTTAAGAGATGCTCCATGGTCCCTGCTGAGAATGGTACCTTGTAACTGACCCTGACTCCAGCACACACTTAGTGATAAAAGCAGCTTTTCCAATCAGTGCTTCCCCTTTCCCCTTTCCCCTTTCCCCTTTTTCCTCTCCTCTTTACCCTTTCCCTTTTCTTCTTTCACCTTTTTAGCTCTTCATGTGAGGACTAAGCTGCAAATCTCACTTTGTCTCCTTGATTGCCCTCTCCAGACTCTTTGAATGTATTCCACAATGAACTGTGTGCTTGTCTTTGGCCAGGGTGAGATGACATTGGATTTCCCATTCATGACACCTGCAAAGCAACCTCTGTGTGAGCTTTTTGCACTTACCTGACTTGCAACAGGGGAGAGAGGGAAAGATGAGTGCACGAGGCCTGTTCTTTCCTTCCCCTTTGAACACACTGCACTAAGAAATGGACACAGTCTGGCAAGGCTGCTAATGCTACAGAAATGTTGCTTGGTTGGCACTGGTTGCTTTGCCAGGACTGAGGAAAATCCTCTTGCTTAAGCAGTTGTCCTTAGCCAGTCTCACTTTGGGAATACCCAGACCCCTGAGTACTTCACAGACTTTGCACACTCGATCCAGAGCTGCTGACCCATGTGTACACCATGGATGACAAGCAAAATGTTGAGAGCCATGGAGTGTGTGACAGGAGGACCTGAAACAAAGCTAGTATCAGTGCAAGGAGAGAGAGAGAGAAGGTAAAAGAGGGAAGGAGAGGGGAAGAGAGGCTTTGGGAGGACCTAAGAAAGGCCTTCCAATGCCTGCTTTGAGCATGGAGTTGAACATCCAACCTAAATTACCTTATGATCATACAAAGTGGTATACATAAGTGAAAGTGCTATACATAAGGTGACCAGAAAGCTTAGAAGACTGTGGTCCTGTGTCCCAGAGGTCACCCTACTTTCTCATCAAGTTATTCTTGTCAGTCATGGAGAGAAAGCTAAAAAAGGGCACATACCTGGCAGTGTTAGGTCAATGGTTGGACTTCATGATCTTAAGGGTCTTTTCCAACCTAAATGATTCTGTGCTTGTATGATTTTATATAGCTCAGGTCCTCACTTGCATGAATGCCAGTCCTTGTTTTGATATACTTAGTGTCTGATAATGCTTCTATTTTTTTTTCCCCTTGAGTAAAGAAGCAAGCCCCAAGAAGCCACAGATTTACCTCCAAGTGAAAGACAACGCCTAGTAATTAACTTTATTGCATCCTTCTGTAGATTTCACTCAGGGTTGTAAAAGAGGATAATAACTTGGCACTTCCTGCTGCACGTCCTCACAGAGACTTGCAGGATAAAGCCTGTGTCTGGGACGGATGCTGACCTGGATTAGTGGAAGAACCTGAGCTACCAGATCCATTCACATACTGCCCTGGGGCTGCATATTTGGGCAGTGAGGCCTGACGTTTGTCCAAAGAACATGTAAGATGGAAAGGAGAGAAATAAACCAACACAGATCTGCTAACCAAAGTGTCCAATTGAAACACCCCCATCTTCTGCATGGCTGAGGCCATTAATGAAAATAAAATGCCTGGACTGAGCTATGCATATGTAACTGTGCATATTAGAAGTATTTTTATTTTTTATGCTCTAGTAGTAAAATTCAGGTAATTTCCCAATAGCTCAATATATTGAATTCAATGTAATACTTTTGAAAAACGTTGACTGAGA
The DNA here is from genome assembly GCF_011004875.1 of Balearica regulorum gibbericeps. NCBI lineage: Eukaryota > Metazoa > Chordata > Aves > Gruiformes > Gruidae > Balearica > Balearica regulorum. The sequence continues at coordinate 41,970,606 of NC_046220.1, read as the reverse complement.
GGTTGACTTTGTAAACTGAGAAAATCCAAGGCAAGTAGCAACAAAGGAATCTCTTGATAACTGATTGAAGAGTTTCCAGACCAACAATTTCTTTGCCCAAATTTCCCATACAATTTCTGTGCAGTATCAGAGAGGTTATCTCTATAAAGTTCACACAGGGAGCTGATCTTAAGGGTAAATACTCATTATTTGATGCAGATTAATGTAAGAAAGACAAAACAAAAGAAGTTTCTTCTGTTTGCTAGTGATTGTTGTGTCTGACCCATCTTTAATGAGATAATGCATGTCAGATCGGGAGCTACAATTTATGCCTGCACTTCCACTGACTTCACTGGAGCTACCCCTGTTCTCCCCAGTTGAGTATGTAACCCCTTGAAATTCTGGGAGGAAGTATATTACATTTTTCAGCTGGAAAAGTGGACCCAAATCTTTCAGTCCTGGGCTCTGAGCCAAGCAGCATAGCTTTAGCCTTTCCCACATTCTGCATGTACTTGCATTTCAATAGCAAAGCCTGGAAACTGTCAAAAAACCGCTCTGGAGGTGGATCTGGTCCTTGTCTACAGCTACATTGCTGACACGTATATCAGTGCTTTCAATCCACTTACAGTCAAATGGCTTTAAAGACTGTGGTAACTTGTATATACATCTTTTAACAAGAGAAAAACAGATGTCCTTACAGTCAGTAATAGAGGAGTCAGTGTACTCTATCTGTGTCACCCTTAGCTGCAGGTCTTTTGAAAATTGGTCTGAAAGAAAGGGCTGCTTTTTCAGGACACATGTATATGTTTTGTAAACAAAGAGCATCAGCGAAGTTAAAATGCACTGTGCCTTCACAAGCTGAAAATACCCTGCCTTTAGATGGCGTTCAGACAGATTGGCCTCAGACGCTGCTCAGGCCCATTTGTGAGCCTGCAGTGAGTTAATTTTTCCTGCTATGGATCATGCGGATGGTACAGAGTAACCGCTATTTCTGCAGCGAGTGAGGGCAGAATTTTTTATTGAGGGAGGAATGGACACTCATTATTAAAAGTTTAAGTGAGCAAGAATACCTTTCAGAGTGAAATTCCAAGCTTTTCAAAGTCAGTGTGAATTTTGCCATTGGCATCACTGGGGCCTTGATCATCCCTGAAGTTCCTAACCTACGTCCACGCCTGCTGAAACCACAGTAAGCAAGGCAGGCTTGCCTTCTTCACATGTCCACTCTATGGGCCTTTGAGGAGATGTCTGCTGAATAAAAAGATTCAGCTCATTTATGAAGATCGGAATTGCTACATAAATCCTCAGCATTCATTGTAATCGCTGTTTTTCATAAAAGCACATTTTGGGATTGAAGCATTGTGGCCTCAGCACCTAATGCTCTTGCCAGCATATATTTGCATCTACCTCATCTAAACACATATAGCTACCCAAACCACCTAGAAGCACAGAAAATACTGGTACTCAGAGGGCACCTGCAATTAATAGCTGTGTCCAGAGCCTGTAGTTTATTAAAGGCTAACCATCAGGACAGAGTCCCTGCCCCAGCGACGCCACAGAAGGGCTGGTCTCCAGCTCCTCACGACCCTGCCTGTTTGGCCTTGGGCTCCGCCGAGCCAGGCCTACCCATGGGTCTATGTCTCGGCCCATCCTTGTCACATCCCAAGGGAGGTGCCTGATGCCTGGGGCCGCCCCGGTGTCCCCCAGCTCCTGGCCGGGGCAGTGGGATGGGCCCTGGCTGACAGGCCCTGCCCTGATGGACCCTCATGGGGATGCCCCTGCCCCAGGGAGCCCTCGACCCTGTGGCACCTCAATAGTGGCAGCCAGAGTTTCCTAACGGACTTCTCTTGTCTGTCATCACAGGCTGCCTAGGGAGTCTGTGATAAAGTCTCTTTTTATCATGTATGGGACAGAGATGAGTGGGAGGCCGAGGATGAGAAAAAGGTCATCTGCTCCCCTTTCAGCGTGCAGCTGCAGATCCACTGCCGGCTTGCCTTCAGCATTCAAGGAAGCCAGAGAGATTGAGACAAACGTAACACTTGCACAAAGCCACAAACCAGCTTCTCTTTGCTTCAGTTGTCTTTAAAATGTCACTTTCAGAAGCTCAGACTGGAGTGTGGTGTCTACCTCTTCCTGAAATCTTAAGGAAGAGCTCACACAGGTCTGTCTGACCCTCTTATGGCAATGAAAAGCAAGGTTTGTCTAGGCTGTCCTTGTCTACTGGCCCATGCAATGGGAGAAAAATGTTTTATTCTCTGGAGTCAAAGGTGGCCACCTCCTTTTCTTTAAAATCACAACTGCCTGCTGCATTTCTGATGTCAGCTTCTGAAGTCCTTTCACTCCCTTCATTCATCCTTACCTGACCATACTCCCACAGAAGTTATAGTCCTTTTTAGCAAATCTTTTTATCAGATAAGCTGGGATGCTAAAATAATGACAGCATATATCTGGCTAAAGTGGTATTTACTGTCATTTGATTTCAGTGGGAGTCTGCCTGAGGGAATGCTTTTATTCATGCTTTGCAGATGGGGAATTGAGGCGTAGATTATAAGTGCTGTCCAAAATCACACAGCATGTTTGTGACTGAGCTGGGAAAAAGGGCTTCTGGTTAAATTATCAGGCAGAAATAAAATGAACACCAAAAAGCAACATTTTTTTAATATGACACACAATTAAACAGTGGAATTCATTGTCACAGGGTGTCATAAAGGCAAAACATATGAATGGATTCAAAGAGGGATCAGACAGCTTCCTGGGGGAAAAAAGAAATCATGAGGGTCTAAAAATATAAAAACGCACATACAACATACAGTAACTCCCTAAGTGCCAGGAACCAGGGAGCTGGGTTTTGGCAGGGAAATGGCTACCCTGCTGTTGCCCTGTTCTCATCTTCTAGCAGCTATTTTCAGAGCTAGGATTCTGGTTTATATGTATGCATATTAATATACGTATATTTACAGACACACATACTTTATAGATATGTATCTATAGTCTTTCTCTCTCTCTCTCACTTTTATACAATGATGTCCTTATATAACATCTTTTGAGACCCTGCCCAAGTTTAATAAGTTCTTAGTGGTGGGTCACGTGTTTGATGCAGAGTTCAATACATTCAACAAGAGGATCCATGCCAGGAATAAAGCAAAGAGAAAGTGTACCTCCCCACCCAACAGGTCATCTTTGGCTTGTATTTGCTAGAATAAGAGACAAGCACAGCTCCAGGTACTCAGGCCAGCACTGCAGTCTTGAATGGAGCTGGATGGCCTCCAGCCAGCCTGCAGTGCAGGTAGAAATCACAAGACCTGGTCCAAGCTAGCACTGATGGGACAAACGTCACATTACAAGGCAGCAGTGCTGGATGTAGCTATGGTACTGACATTTTGGAAGGCTATTTGGAGGTCTTATGGTAAATATCTGTGGAGCTCAGTAGAGTCATCTTGGGTTGAGACAGGAGATCTGCAACTTTGGCTCATCATGCTGTTGACACACAATACATTCTGGTAGCCCCACTGCAAGGACTTCTGTCCTGCCCAGTCTTCATGGACACCAATATTGTTGCTTCTAACACAAGCACTCAGCCTCCCACGTGGGAACACTAGGAAGAAAACCGTTTGCACTGAGCACCCTGAAGCCCATGGATGTCTATTACACCAGCTATAATTTGGCCCATAAGATTTAGAAATAAGGCAATCTTCTTTCTGCTCCTGGCACTGGAAAGGTAATTTTAAATTGAAGCTATGCCACAGGGTGCAAATGGAGGGTGCTTATGAATTTGGTTGAATTTCAGGCAGCAGATATTCATCTAGATGTGATTCTTTTTGCCTACATGCCATGCTTCATTTTAGAGAGGCATCCACGTTTGCTTAGTCCCTCCTGATGCTGTGTTATTTTCACTGTGCTTCAGTGGCTATGTCTTCTCAGCGTAAAAGCTGCACTGTTCCTGCCTTCAGGATCAGAAGCCTTCACTCAATAGGAAACTGCAATTCTCACCACATATTTATTGGAGAGTACTCTATGAAATTCCATGTTAATGGAGCATAACTCTCTCTATGAACAGAGCCTAAAGAATTCTCTGTATAAACTCAGCTTGTTTTAAACTGTTTTTCTATGGTTGTCAAAACTCTCTGTCATGTTTTTCTTTTGATTGTAGTTTTTTCAGCTGTCTCTTTTTGCAGTGTGAAGCTAATGGATGATTACATGAGGAAAAAAATAGGCATCCTAGGAGAGGCTGCAGAAAGGAACTCAGAGTTTTTTCATTTGTTCTGGTTTACCTCAAGCTGCCCTTTGGGGTGTGATGTTTGGCTGGTTACTCTTGCTCACTGCCTCCTTTTTCCCTACAACATCTTTTTGATGTGCATGGCATGTCCTAGGACATAAAAAGAGCTGGCAGACAGGATAGATAGGAGAAGGATGCTGTGAGCTTGATCTGGCAGAGTTTTCATTGCATTGCAATTTCAAAGGAAAGGGAAATCTCTTCCCAAATTAAGGCTTCAGGAAAAACTTAACATGGTGTAAGAGCAACAGTATTCTTTCTTCTCTCCTCCCAAATACAATGAAAACAGATGTTTAAAAAACCAAACCAAACTAAAAACCAAAAAAAGATAAAAGATTGGGGTCCAGATTTTCCTGTATTGTATGCAGTATTTCTGATCGTGTTATTACTGAACTCAAAATCATAATTGGCTAATAAAATGGCTAGATCCCAGTTGAAAGGCAAACACTAAATAAACATAGCAAAGCAAGTGAAAGGTAAATTAGATTCCATGTAGTTGGCTCATTTGAATATTTAAAACATTTGTGTTATTTTGGGGAGGAAATGTATTTTTCACACTGTTTTTAGAGCTAGGTGAAATTATAACTGGAGATACTCCTTCAACACATAAGGCTGGATTTCACAACTACAAACAACCTATCCAGTCTTGCTGACTTCACTGGAATTATTAAAACCCAGTGCCTCTGAAAATCTGACTAAGTATCTAACTGCTCTTGGCTATCATGGGGCACATCACCTTTATAATTGAGGAGTAAAGGCTGATGGCTGAAACCTGAAAATTTAAATCAGTATATAGCCACTATTACTGGAAATTGGAAAAGGTGCATTTTCTCTTTTTTTTTTTTTTTCTAACTGATCAGGTTCTCATTCTTAAAGGATTTATTATTCAAGGGCTTCTAGCTCTTGAAAGCATATTGCATTTGGAAAGATTTCAGTTTGTAAAGATGGTAGAGACTTTACAAAAAGAAGTGATTTCAAGATATTTTCAAATCTTTTCATATAGCTAGATGTGATTTGGTATTTCCAAAAGCAAAAGTGAACCCTTCTCTTCCTGCACTTTTCGTGTAACCTGGTTGAGAAAATAACCAACCTTTCCACTCCATGTAACTTTTCTCTTCTCTATTTGGGTATGTTTTCTCTTTGATATTACAAGAAGAATGAGCATGTGTACCCTTTCAAACTTAAAATTTCCCTGATATAACCCTGCTCTACCATGATTTGACAAACTGGTTAATGAATTAATCACAGTTGCTCACATTTTAAAAAAGCGGCCTATATGAAATCTGGGTGAAATTCTCTGTGTGCTCAGACTGACTTTGCATGTTTAGGGAATACGCTGTTAGGCTTCCAGGACCACTAAGATGCACTGCAGTGCCATCAGAACCCCATAAAGAATTTCAACTTCATTTGGTTTTGTGCTGTCATTTCTCATTCTTTGCAAAAGCAAATTAATTTTTCCCCTCAGCGTCCTTTCTGGTGTTAGAATGCCTATACAAACCGTAGGGAGTTCAATAACATAGGAATCTTTGGTTGCAAAACTTTTTTAATCAAGGATAGTACTACTTAAAAATAGGCTTGTTTTTACTTTAAGAAACTATTTTCCTTTCTGGTGTTCATGGATAATATGATCAAATTTGGATAAACATTTGGTTTAACCACACCTCTGAGCACTGGGATCTCAGTGTGGACATGGTTCAAGCAATTTCTATGAAGCACTGCTGTTGCTGGAGCTGGGACGCAGAGGTGATGAGCAAGCAGTGGTAGCTTAGGGGAGGAGGAAAAAAGGTAGCAGTGGACTGCCAGCCGAGGAGGAAAAGACAGTGGGTTTTGACCCAAATAGGATGGTAATAGCTGCTTCTTGAGGTAAATTAATCCCCTTCTGACAGCTTTCTGACCAGGTCACAATTAATCACATCTGATGTCATGTAAAAGGAGTGGATACAACACAGTATTACTGGACATTCATTGGACATTACTTTCCTGTGACTTGGCTTCTGAAGCTGGCGTTTCATGTCAAAAGGGACTAAAATTGTAAGACTGGATGCTGGCAGGTGATACTCTTCTATGTGGTGATTCACATCAGGGAGTCTGGTGGTGACAAGGGGGAGAGCCCTGAGCAGAATAAGTAGGAAGTACTAACTGATATGCACCGGTGCACGGTGCACAGTGTACCCTAATACCATCGAACTATGAAGGGGTGGAACCGATCTCTATTTCTGGTGTGATGGGGGGATCCCAACAGTTGACTCTGTTGGAGGCTTAAGTAAGTCTAACTGGGAATGAGTGGTAAAAGCACCCCATTGTGACTGGGCCAGAGGCTCTGTGTATCCTGGGCATAGACTACCTCTGGAAAGGGTATTTCAAAGACCCAAAAGGGCTACTGGTGGGCTTTTGGAATAGCTGCCTTGGAAGCGGAGGAAATTGAACCATTGTCTAGTTTGCCCGGTCTCTCGGAGGACCCTTCTGTTGTAGGGTTGCTGAGGGTTGAAGAGCAACAGGTGCTGACTGCTACCACAACTGTGCACCGGAGGCAGTACCGCACCAACAGAGACTCCCTGGTTCCCATTCACAAGCTAATTCATCAACTGGAGGGTCAGGGAGTGATCAGCAGAACCCACTCACCCTTTAACAGTCCCATATGGCCAGTGTGGAAGTCCAATGGAGAGTGGAGGCTGACGGTAGACTATCGTGGCCTGAATGAAGTCACACTGCCGATGAGTGCTGCCGTGCCAGACGTGCTGGAACTTCAATATGAACTGGAGTCAAAGGCAGCCAAATGGTATGCCACAATTGATATAGCTAATTCATTTTTCTCGATCCCTTTGGCAGCAGAGTGCAGGCCACAGTTTGCCTTCACTTGGAGGGACATCCAGTACACCTGGAATCGACTGCCCCAGGGGTGGAAACACAGCCCCACCATTTGCCACGGACCGATCCAGACTGCACTGGAAAAGGGTGAAGCCCTGGAGCACCTGCAATACATTGATGACATCATTGTATGGGGCAACTTAGCAGAGGAAGTTTCTGAGAAAGGGAAGAAAATAATCCAAATCCTGCTGCAGGCTGGCTTTGCCATAAAACGAAGTAAGGTGAAGGGGCCTGCGCAGGAAATCCAGTTTTTAGGAATAAGGTGGCATGATGGGCGGCGGCAGATCCCTATGGATATTATCAGCAAAATAGCAGCCATGTCTCCACCAACCAACAAAAAGGAGACACAGGCCTTCTTAGGCATTGTGGGTTTCTGGCGAATGCACATTCTGAATTACAGTTTGATAGTAAGCCCCCTCTACCATGTAACCCGGAAGAAGAATGATTTCAAATGGGGCCCTGAGCAACGGCAAGCTTTCGAACAAATTAAACAAGAAATAGTTCATGCTGTAGCTCTTGGGCCAGTCCGGGCAGGACCAGATGTAAAAAATGTGCTGTACACCGCAGCCGGGGAGAATGGCCCAACCTGGAGTCTCTGGCAGAAAGCACCAGGGGAGACTTGAGGTCGACCCCTGGGGTTTTGGAGTCGGGGATACAGAGGATCCGAGGCCCGCTACACTCCAATGGAAAAGGAGATATTGGAAGCATATGAAGGGGTTCGAGCTGCTTCAGAGGTGACTGGCACTGAAGCACAGCTCCTCTTGGCACCCCGACTGCCAGTGCTGGGTTGGACGTTCAAAGAGAGGGTTCCTTCTACACATCACGCAACCAATGCTACGTGGAGTAAGTGGGTTGCACTGATCACACAGCGGGCTCGAATAGGAAGCCCCAGTCGTCCAGAAATTCTGGAAGTGATCACAGACTGGCCAGAAGGGAAAGATTTCGGAATGTCGCCAGAGGAGGAGGTGTCACGTGCTGAAGAAGCCCCACGTTGGGCGCCAAAAGGACTGACGTGGTTTAGGCCCAGCCGGCAGCTGAGTGCCACGTGGCTGCTCGCTCACCCCTCCCCCAGCGGGACGGGGAGGAGAACGGAAAAACAACGGCAAAGCCTCGAGGGTTGGGATAAGGGCAGTTTACTGGGACAGCAAGGGAGAGGGAAACAATCAACAACAGTGCTGATAACAGATATCCACAATGGGTGATAACAGAGAACAATTTACCGATCCAACCACTGAATGACCGGACACTCAGCCCATCCCGGAACTGCGCTGAAACCGCGCCGCGCCCTCCCCTGCCCCAGCGTGGGGTCCCTCTCATGGGAGACAGTCCTTCACGAACTTCTCCAACGTGAGTCTCTCCCACGGGCTACAGTCCTTCATGAACTGCTCCAGTGTGGTCTCTTCCATGGGGTGCAGACCTTCAGGAGTAAACTGCTCCAGCATGGGTCCCCAACAAGGTCACAAGTCCTGCCAGCAAACCTGCTCCGGTGTGGGCTCCTCTCTCCACAGATCCACAGGTCCTGCCAGGAGCTTGCTCCAACGTGGGCCTCCCATGGGCCACAGCCTCCTTCGGGTGCCTCCACCTGCTCCAGCGTGGGGTCCTCCACGGGCTGCAGGTGGAATCTCTACACCCCCTCATCCTCCCTCCATGGGCTGCAGGGGGACAGCCTGCTTCACCATGGTCTTCACCACGGGCTGCAGGGGGATCTCTGCTCTGGTGCCTGGAGCACCTCCTGCCACTCCTTCTGCACTGACCTTGGTGTCTGCAGATGTTCTTACATCTTCTCACTCCTCTCTCTGGCTGCAAAAGCTCTAACTGTTTTTTTTTCCTTCTTAAATAAGTTGTCACAGAGGCGCTGATTGGCTTGGCCTTGGCCAGCGGCGGGTCCGTCTTGGAGCTGGCTGCCATTGGCTCTATCAGACACAGAGGAAGCTTCTACCAGCTTCTCACAGAAGCCACCCCTGTAGACACCCCCCCCCCCCGCTACCAAAACCTTGCCATGCAAACCTAACACACTGGGCTACAGACAGGTACATTTATTTATGTGTTCGTGCATTTTTTTAAAGAAGCTTGTATCTGGGTGTGTGCAAGGATCATTTGATTCAAAGAATCTGATTCTGGAAGTTAAAAGGAGACCACTGAACAAAAGAGATCATTCTACCAGTGAACTTACCCTAGCTGACCTATGGGCTGAGCTCTGATACCCTGCAGGTATCCACTGTGGGGAGGAACAAGATGACTAGACTGCTGTAAGGTACCTCCCAAAATTAGAAACTAAGACACCTCAGTGGAAGCAATGAGAGATCAACTGCACATACTGAATCCTCTAGAGGCCAGGAACTATGAGCATACTCAGCTCCATTCACTAGATGCACCGTCTTCCTTGCCAAACCCATGGCTGATGCTTGTGAACTCTTTTTAGCAGGAGAAATGAAACAGCTCTCATCTGGTAGTTCTTAGTTTGTCACATGACACTTGATTAAAATCTGAACTTGGCAAATCCTTCAAGACCTTATTCTTGAAGGAATGCTTCATGCAGTGCAAAGCAATTGCTGGATTTTTTTTAATTATTATTTTTTATTTTTAACATGGCAAAGGGGCTATAAAGCTTACTTTGGGTTCACAAAGGCAACTTGGATGGTCAGTGAACTGCAAACCAGGATCATGTGGGTGGTCTCTACTGCCAGTCACAAAAAAAGAGGATGACAAATACATACAGTTCTCCCTTTCTCTCTCAGTGTTTTGGAAAGCTGGGGCTTTTCCAGGTTATAAGAGCTGATAATGGTGTTGTGTGGTTTCCTATCATGGAAAACCTTAGAAGGGAGTCAGGTCCTTCTCACATGGGTGCCCACAGGACAGCTCAGCATTTTGGAACAGTTGTTTTTTAGCCCAGGGGAGTTTCACATTCAAGCATTCACACACACTGAATTGGCCAACTGTCCTGAATTTTCAATAGCAACGCAGTGGAAATTTCCTATCACTTGATTGTGCCAGTGAGCACCCTGAGTTTTATTCATATTGAGGGTCTTACTCATCTAGAAGCCAACCTGAGTTTCAGGAAAGGATGTCTGTGCCCCTATTCTACTGTTTATAGCTGTTAACTGCAGTCAAGCTTGCAGCTCTTCAGAGATTTTATCTCTTGCTGTTAGAAGCAAAGCAAACACATTGGAAAACAAGCCACTGTTATTCCAGTGTTCACCTAGAGGTGACAAGGGCAGGAAACTGGCTGTAATTTCAGGCTCATCTCATGCCAGTGATATTTCATTAGGCAAGACAAAAAAAAGAATGACACCTTGCATTGGTGGCTAGAGACCCTACCTGGAGAAATTGACATCTTTCATACAGCTATTCAGGGAATCCAGTACGGTATGAGGATAAGCTGCATCTTATTCTTGAAAATGAAGCATTGCTTGCAAATCAGAGAGAAGGGATCTGAATCACCTCCTGTGGGCAGAGTGAGTGGTTCCCCTTCTGCAATGTTGTTACTAGAGCATTGATCTGTGTCTCCATGTGAATTCCCAAACTGAAATGTTTTGGAGATTTTAAATAATCATTTCCAAATTGTTTTCTGGGATTTTTTCTTTTTTCTCTTTTTTTTTCCTTCCTATTTTTTTCTGAAGGATCAAAGTCATTCAACATAAACTGCTCTGCTGCAGAACTAGAAGTGTCGCTTTTTTTCAGATAACCTCTCATTTTGTGCTTTGCTTCCAGACCAGCTAGGTGCCATATGCTTTAAGCCCCTGGAGTCTGAAAGGAGTCCAGGAGCAGCTCCTGGCTGGCATGTCTACAAACATACTTGGCAACAGAAGTCCACTAGACAGCATAATTTCCTGGGAATTGTGATTGACAGTCCACCTTGCTGTCTTCCTGAGATTAATGCTGAATCCTCAAACTCTGACACAGTGAAAATACACCCTTTCCAAAACTCCCTGTTGTATTTTACATACTGTTTAACCCTTGAGAGACAGCTGATGAAAGAAAGTAGACTTGGACACACATGATTACATATGTACATAAACACAGGGCAATTCTGAAAACATTCTTTTTCACAGGGTTAAATACCTGCAGATGCATGTACATGCAGTACAAACTCCCCCTGCCTTTCCCTTTTCAGTTCCTTGCTGCTCTAAAATAGTACTTGTCATAGGGTCAAACTGCAGTCCTCAGTACAGCTCATGCCATGTGCTCTGAACCATGATTTGTGTTGTCCAGCTTGCTTTGCTGTTTCCACTGCAAAGTCATTCCCCAAGCCTATCTCCCCTTTTTCTTGCTGGAAACATCTTGTATGACTGTGTGAGACTGTCTGGCTTTAGCTCAGCTTGTGCTTCATTAATTTCCTTTTGTAAAATCCTTCCTCTGTACAGGAAGAAGGGTGATTGATTGCTTCTCGTCTTCTCCTTAGCATGTCTTTCTGTTAGTCCAGTGGATCTCCACTGTATCTGTTCTGGGAGCGATGTAATGCTCCCAGATAGAAGCTCCTTGATAGAAGCATTAAAATAGACAGCAATACTGTAACTCCCTTAAAATCAACAGCAATTGAAAAAGTATACATGTGCAAATCCCACAAATCATCACAAAGACTAAGTCATGAATGGTTGCCATGCTCCCAAACTGCATTTTCAACAAATAAATTATTTTTCTAACTCAGCTCTACATATGTAAGGCTTATGTTCTTGAATTATATGCAACTGGCTATGTCATATTACTTGTGAATATAATATATCATCTCACTTAGCTTTAATAAGTAAAGCATACTATGTTGCTCTTACAGCACATGTAGACTGTATGTTTATCATATGTAAAGCACACTATATTATTAGTATAAATTTGAGCATTAAAACCCCATATATATTTGTATCTATAAAAACTTTGGCATGTGATTGAAAGACAAGGAGCTGAAGTAGCTGTCCCGGTTCCCTCAAGCTGCACATGCATGCAGTGCACTACATCCCATGCCTTCACTTGCATGTCATAGCAACACTTTCTTCACTGTTCCCATCCACCTGGGAAGCCTAGAACTGGGAAGGGAGTACTTTTCCTTGTGACCCACTGAACGTGGGCTTTGGGGAGACCAGGACTATGAAATGTGTCACTGAGCATGCCTGCCCCCTCTCTTTTTTTTAAAAATATGGGTAGGTTATAGACAAATCTGCACATGTTACAGGAAGACACACCGTAGCATTGTCAGTCTAATGTTGACAGCTGCAAAGGAAGACAAATGACATAAATAGGGTGCTTCCCATAAGCCAGGCTGCTATTCAATTAGTGTTTCCTCCTTTCTGTTCTCTGCGTCCCTGTCTCCTTTAGCTTCCTTCTTTCTATCTCCCTCTCCCTCTCGCTTTCTCAGGTGGAAAATAGGATGTGGCCCCCTCAGTGTGTCTGTCAAACATTTTGGCTCTTCAGCTAATCTTTGACCGGACCTGACTGTGTCCCTTTCAGTGAAGCAGATGATTGGTTTCCAGATAAACCTTTGGGATCCTAGGGCTCAGGAAGAATAACTCCACCACTGCACTCAGGAAAGCTTTATTAGCAAGTCGAAAGTGAAAGAAAGGTAATAATTGCATTTGAACAATCAGCCAAAGCAAAGCTCACCTCTGGGTTTATAAATTTGTAGGGAAGCCATAATTACAAGGGGCCTGTGTTGCTATATTGCATTTGCTTTGAAAACCAGACCGCCACCCCGCTCCCACTGGATGCATAATTGGGTCCTCATAGGACTCCTAAATCAAAGTGGTGTTGCAGTAAAAAATTATTTATCCAGTGCTCATTAAAAGAGAAGCTGAATGGAAAACTCCCATTTTGGGGATCGGATTAGATAGCCCAAGAGTATTCCTCCTCCCATGCCCTTTCAAGGTTTTTTGTTTCTAAATCTGCTCAGCAAGAAAAAGTAAATTGCCAGAAGTGAGATTAGTGAAGAATATTGTCCCAAGGACAATAAGGCTTTATTGCATGTCTGGTATGAGATCCCTGCTTCAAAAAAACTACAGGACCCGGAGGTGTGTGAGCTCTTAATTGCCTACCTCTGATAAACTGGCAGTGGAAAAAAAAAAAAAAAAAAAAAGAAAATTCCCATTCAGCCATGAATTAGCCTGGATCAAGTCCACTTGCTAATCAGAGTTTAATGAGGATGCTGCTGGCCTTAACATATTCAAAATGTTCAAAACTGCCCTGGCTTCAAGTTTGCGCAGTTAGTATTTCCTCTCTGTTGTCACTTCTGCACAGAGGCCCTCATGCATCTTTAGAGAAGATAATTATGTCTGGGACAGGCATGGTAGGGAGAGCAGGAGAGTAGGTACCTCAGTAGGAGTGAAAACATAAGGCTGAGAGTTACTCAGCTAATTCATTCCCATATCATCCAGATTGTCTACGCCTCAGCTGCTGGAATAAATACCCTGATTTGCTCATTGTTAGTCAGACCCATAGAGCTTGGATATATAGCAGGATTTCTAATACTGTATCACAGTCAGCTTTTATCTACCCTTCCTCTTAGGAGAATCCACGGGGTAGCTGTGTGTGCCGGCCCCAGGGTTCAAGAACACAGGTCACACCACTAGCAACTATGACTGTCGTTTGCTGTTTATACAACCCCTGATAAAGACCAGGAGCCATGCAAATATAGGCACTGTGCCAGAGAGCTCAAGGTGTAAAATCAGGAGATGCTTTGACTTTTGTTGGCTATACTGGAGTTAGTGAGTTAGCCCACTGCAGTAGCTACATGGCTGGAAGCAGAGGCCTTTGTGCAACCAGTAGGCTCTGGGGCACTGGCAGATGCAAGCTGGCACAGGCAGCACCATTTGATCCCCGTTCTTCATTCCTATCCTACTGCTCTAACCTAGATGTTATAATGACACCAAATTAAAAAAAAAAAAAATCTCAACAAAGAATAAGAACTCAAGATTTTGATATCTTATAGGCTTCATTTGGGATGTGGGACTGACCACATGAGGCTTTTAAACAAGCCTTTTTGGCTATCCAGAGCACTAAGTGACACTCATACTCTGAGAAAAAAGTACCACATCTTCTTTTGTTGGCCAACACGATTAGGGCTGTATGGTTCAGTCAGAGACTGCTGATCAGCAAAGATGCTATTGAGTGTGGTTGCAGTGGGTCAAGTACATGCTGTCTTTTGCTCAAATCTTAGTTTGTCCACAGCCTACCCCTCAAAGTCTGATAAATCTTATGAACTGGTTATAAGGCTGTGAACTCTGTATACTGCAAAGCATGGGTCACCCACAGCCTGATTCACCTTGCTCTGATTTTATACTATTGTTGAGTTCAGTGGCACAGCGCTGAATTTGCAGCAATGTGAACGAGAAGAAAATCAGTTGTGGGAGACCAGAAGTGGCTTTCTAATGCTCAGATTTTCTTGAGTATTGCATAAGAATTGCATTAACCAAGCTTTCTATCTGTCTTTGTAGAACAGCTCTTCAAGACATCAGGGAAAGTATGAATTTACTATCATCTGCCATGAATAGTTCTTGTTGTTTTTTTGTTTAGACAGAATATTTTCATGACTTTTGCTCGTGTGTGGCCTCACAAAATCCAACAAATGTTATTGGTTTTAGTAGAAGTAATATGTTGAGGCAGGATATTATTCATTTAAGGTTAGAATTATGTGTAAAACACAAAGTCAGTGCAACTGATCCCAAGCTTTCTCGCCCTTAACATTCATGTCATCCATTATGTGTTTAGAAGATTTCAAGTATGTTTTTTGCAATAATATCACATAGAGAAATCAATCAACCAATCAAATCTCTGTATTTTTTTTAGTCTTTACAAACTAGAGGAATAATATCAATCTGGCAGCAAGTTAGGAGTTTATTACTTAAAGCACTAATATCTGGTGCTAAGGAAGGCAGTACTCATATTGACTGTACAAGGGATATTTGAAAAATTAAAACTTGCTCAGTAATTAAAAATTGCCTTAGTTAAACACTTTTTATAGACATTAACATTTTAAATGAAAAAAGCACTTTTAATCAAAAGGCCATTGTCCAAAAAAGATCTTCAAGTCAGTATCCCATTATGGTCTCTGAGAAAAAGGCATTGTCTTCAAACAATACTTATGCAAGCATGGTCCAGCACTACAGAAATGTAATATAAATGTGATTTAATGTAATCTGACCCCATCACAAATAATGTTTTAGAGCAGCAAGGGAAGAGAAAAGGCAGGGGGATTTTATACTGTATACATATATATCTACATATATTTTATGCTTTAATTTATAAAATTTTCAGAAATTCTTTGCAAAACCTGTATAAAACCTTCACGGTTCTCTGTAAAGTTTCCTCTATTCTTACTCTAAACTTTCATCAGCTTTAATCACTGAAATGCTGGAATCCCAGTGCTTCTAAAATAGTATGCATTAGTAAAGAAAAACTAGCTACAGCTATATTTTTTGAGTTTTCACATAGTTTATGATTCAGTTTTCCTTCTCTGTTTTAGCAGGAGGCACACCTTATCTGACAATCTGCATATTAGAAACATTTCATGATTAGATATTGAAAGAAAATATGTTCACATAATGTGAGTATAAACAGGATCTTTTTAAAACAGCACATAGTTCATGCACCATTTAGAAATAACATCTCTCTTTCCAGCAATTAAAGTGATCATATTTGATAATTCAGATACAAATAATTTTGATACAAAGAAACCTAGGTAAGCCCAGCCAGATATGAAATATTTGGGTTTAAGAATGCTGAAATGTTCCATCTGGATGCAAAAGTCTTAAATGAAGCATTTAGACATTTCCAGAACAATTTTTTTGACATTTTAAAAATGAAATGTTTCGATATTTCTGAATCAATCTTTTCTCCACTTTTCATTCTGTACATTGTTTTGCCATTTTGCCATTTTGTTTCAGTTTAAGACAAAACCAAATAGTAAAATATCCCTGCAGTAAGAAATTCCAGTTTTGGACCAGGTCTGCTTCTGATAATGAACCACATGTAAAGTTGTTCAAGATGTTATGAATCTCAAAGACACTTTGGTTCAGGTTTGAACTGCAGCTGAAGGTTCAAAACTATTCTTATTTTATCCAAATTACAAGGGAAAACTTGCCAATGACTTTAAAAGTCCTTTGCAAGTTATAGAATCCTTTTGTTCCAGTGTAATCTGCCAGAATTGAAAATACATAATACATTTCTAGAAGCTTTAAGAAACAGCCACAAAATAAGATTTATAAGACAAACTATTCAGGCAGTGCAAGGTCATAATGAAACCCAATGCTTGCATTACAGCTAAAAAAGGTTAATAATATTTGTAGAAGGTCAGCGTGTAGTTCAAGATCTAAATTACTCTCATGTAAATCCAGTTATAGAAGGCTCCAGCTTTTCTTTGAGACCTGAAAAGACTATGTGTTGCCCAGTTCAGGCTTGATTCTCTCTTTCTTCAGATGCCTTGTTTACTTGGGAGACAGATACATGAGAAAAATGGATGTGGATGATGCAAACCCATCACTAGAAGCATAGAAGCTTTTTTATTTGCCCCAGGATCCAGGAGTAACTTCCACTGGAGCCAGTGAACCAGAATTTAGCTCCTGGTATGGCTTTTTGCATCTCTCCTGTGTGTGGAGGCTGCAGTAACCACCCTAGCTGAGCACTGGCGAGATACAGCTGAATGTCCTATCATGAAAGAAAGAGGAATGGCTGGGCTACTCACTGATTTAACTGTTCCGAGCTACAGACTGGAACACACTGAGCTGTACGAAAAAGCTGTATATCAAAGGAGCCACTGCACTGCTGTAGCTATCCGTGGGAGACTGGGGCAGCCTGGAATCTGTGACATGAAAAAGGTAGCATAAAGAAAGCTTGGACTCCTGGGAGGTGCAGGAGGTAATTTAATATCATCCCATTGGCATAGAATAAATGCGAATGAGGGAGAAAAGAGGCCCACGGTCTACAATAGGCTCAGTAATACCGCATGCATTTCGAGCAGGCGCAAAAGAACAGCACAACAAATGCTTCTAGAAGTTTCCTAAAAAGCAGCCCTTCTGCTTAGATAATTTCTCAAGGGCTTGGTATGCAGGAATGAAACAACATTTTAAAAAGAAAATTTCCAAGTCACGAACTTCTTCTTTGAAGGAGTTCCCAGTTCCTTCAAAACTCAGAAAGGGTTTGTGTTCATTTCAAGTTTTGGGTGAAAATTTGGGTCAAGTTTCAAGATGGTTTCTCGACCTCTAATTACTATTATTAGCACTCCTAAATGGACTCTTTAGAAAATCCCTTGACTAAGGAGGGCTGGAGTGAGCTAATGAGTATGAGAAGGAGAAGAAGGTCCTTGTTTGAATTTTAAATACTGCAGCTCACTAATTGGGGACCAACGCGGAATGCTTCTTTTGGAGTGGAGAGAGTTCAAGGGCAGGTGGGAGCAAGAACAATATTTTTTAGACCTGTCGCTTTAAAATATACCTACTGCTGCTTTGACGTGGCACCAAGTGAATTTTAAGCAACAGTAAGTAACCTTATCCTCCCTTTAGGCACTTGCAGGGCTTATTTGTTTTTGTTTTTAAAAAATGAGCTGGGCAGGTTTTTCCAAGGTCTCATGGCTTTAATGAAGAATAACAATCTCTGATGATCCTGGCAACAGGCATCTTTTCTTTTCCAAATAAAAATGAAGAGGCAGAGAGCCTTGTGCCTACTGCTCTGTTATATATTAGACCAACTGAGTCCCCACTGACAGTGCTGTTCCAATTGGACATTCTTCCTGTCTTCCTATATTTTTGTTTTCCCTTTTTCTGGTAAATATATTTTTGGATGCTGTTTCCACCATTGCATGCATCATTCCCACCCTCAGGACCCACCCTGATTTTTCTCCTCAGAGGACCTACAGCTGCAGTAGTTTTATCCAGCATGGAGAAGATGTCCAGAACTCTTTTTGTGATAGAAATCTATTTTAGTGATCATCACCTGAACACAACTGACACAAACTCTGAATTTTTTCTTCTGAAAAAAAAAAAAAAAAGATAAGGAATGCATTTTAAAAACATATATGTCTTAATTTTGTCTATAGGACTTGTGAAAGCTGCTGTACACGCTGATGTACAACTTTATGAGTTCCTCATGAACTTAGAAAATATGTGGACTCATATATTAGACACACGAATGCTCTGCAGATTGGGCTGTACCCAGTATTTCAGAAGGCACTTCCAAGTCACGAACAATAGAGAATCAAAGTGACTCCCTGTTTCCAGGAACATTTTCTTCTTTCTATAAGCTAAGGAATCCAATGAGCTGAAATATTTCATTTTGACTGATTTTTTTTGCCAATTATTTTTTCTCTTGCAATTACACATATATAATCAATTCAATCCATGTCAAGCGATACAAAGTTTAAGGATTACTTAGGGTCAGCCCAAACTTTCCCTGGTGCATAACGTTTGTGCTCTCTGGCTGTATGTAGAACTGAGTCCCACAGTTCCGTGGTGACAAGTTCCTGGGGGTCAATGTCTGACTTGAAGTAAATTGCACACTTGTTTCCCATCTTACACATATGCCTCTATAGTCCTGATTGTTCTTCTACTGATAAACAAAGAAAACCTCATTTATATTAAAAAAATTGCTTCTGTCTATGAAAATGCTTTAACACCGATCCAAGGCAACCTTGCTCATCCTTTGTGTTTATAGAGAGCTGCTTAAAATCTATCAAAAGCATTGCACCTTGATTTTACAAAATAGTACTGATGAGAATGGGAGCTTAGTTAATCTAAGTCTCAGAAAGGGTCAAAATGTGCTTATACAGCTACAATTACATGGCGTTTTGTGGCCCAGTCCTGCAATGTGCTGAAGCCTATTTGTTTTCTTGGGTCTTTCCAAGGCACCTTGCCTCAGGCTGGCAGACTGCATAAAACTGAAGAAGCAACATATTGCTTTCCTCCCTTTCCTGCATAACTGTATCACTCCGTTACACAATTTTGCTGACATTGTGCTGACATTTTGACTTTTATGAGGAAAGACAGCAAAATAGATTCTAGGACTGAGAGACTGATTCTCTTATTTGCTCTTACAAAATGTTTTATAATACACTGCACAGAGTACCTCTTAATTTTTGTTGTGTGCATTTACATTGCAATGGAAGAAGCATCTGACTGGAGAAAAAAAGGGATTCAACATGAGCTTGTTACTACACTATAAACACACACTCTCACTCTAGCTATCAATCAGCTCCACAGAGATTTTGTTGCTTGCTTTTCCCATTTGGTGGGCAGGCTTTGCTCTGTTTCTTAGGCACAGACAGGCAGCTGTTTTCAATATCCAAAGGACAAACCTTGAAAGAAGTGCAAGGTGCCATCCTTGCACTCTGGCTACAGATTATGAAAAAATTTGATGGGGGGGAATGTAAGAAAAGTTGGCAGCTGCTTTCTACACGAGCAGTGAAGTCAACCTCTTGGAATGAACTTAAACAGCTTCAGAACAGGACACCTAAATGTATTCTCTCTTTTAAGTAGATTTAAATAAAAGCAGATTTCTGTTTCTCCTTCCCTGTTCCTTGACATCCTAAGGCAGTGCTGCCTGTGGGAAGCCAGGCAAATAACGAGGGGGTTATGTGGGACATATGGAACTGGTTTTCTTCGGTGATAGACATGTGACTCTAGTCCTTACGCCTGCCATGACTTCAGTAGCTCAAGAATAAGTTCAGCACCATAAACGGACCATAGAGTAGTTGAAGGCTTCTTCTCATAATACATTCAGGTTCCTACTAATCCCATATGCACAGAACAGGTCTTTATCTTTGTGGCACTGTGCTGATGCTTATGAGCCTACAAGGAGAGGGTTTAAGTATATGGCTGAAACTGACCAACCTCGATTTTACCAGTGGCACCTACAGATTAGAAGGAAGGATGTGGATGGCTTTTTGTGAATGTTTACTCAGTTTACAATCTTTGAGGTCGACAGGAGTCTTCCTTGCTGTGCCTGGCACAGAGCTCCGAGCCAAGAAGCACTGCTCATGTTTTCACCCCAGTCAGGCTCAGAGACTCTGGAGAGCCCAGGAGCATTCAAAGTTACTGTTGCCTTCATTTGTTAATGAGTTTAGTGCCAAGCACCTGTTTGTGCAACCTCCTTAGCCTTGGGGAAGCCACAGTAGAAATACCTCTGCTAGCTGTGCTCCTGTGTAGGAGTCCAGGCCTCAGCTTTCTTGGGGCATATGCAAAATATGAGCATAACCAAGACCTTGCCAGCTGTCTATGCTGTCTATGCTGTCTATACTCGTATTTCACAGATCCTCAGTGTTACTTAGGCACCTAGCACAGCTCAAGAAACCCAAGACACACTGACATCAAGGACAGGAATTGAGATCAATACTCAAAGTTCAGCTTTGAAAATCTAACCTGGAATTGTTCTAACTAAAAAAAATAAATTGAGTATCTCAAAATATGGGCGCTTACAACCCTGGCTGTGTGTCACAGGGAGTCATTCTCTTGGGCATAGCTGCTAACTGGTTGTGGGGTAAAAAAATGGGCTGCTAAGTACTTGGTGTATGCACTGCCAACACATATACCTGCACATCCTATAACAAATGTGTAATTCTTTCTGCCTGGCCTGTTTGGTCCACCATGTGCATACATAGGGCAGCTTGAAGGCTGGGCTGTAGCAAATGCTGAAGCAGTGTTCCTCATAAGTACGGTTTTTCAGCTTGCACCATCTGCTTCCCAGGCAGCAGCAGGGCCCTGCAGCTTGCCAGCCTCTCACCGGAAGAATCCAAAGTTTCAGGCTCTGGATGTAAGGAATATGCCTATGCACCTGTTGCTAGGTATCTGTATGCATACATGCCCTAATTGCCTATGCAGATGATTATGTAGAAGCTCTGTTATTACACGCTTACATGCAAATCCAGCCTTCAGGGGCTCTGGTGTGCTTATTTGCAGGCATGGAAAAGACATTATAAATCATAATTAACAAAGTAGTTTTTCAGAACAGAGCTGTGAAACATTCACAGAGACTTAGATTATAAAGAAAGAAAGCAAGAAAGAAGAAGAGAGAAAAAGAGTGAAAAATAGTGAAAAATAAATCTTTAGTACGTGGATGTTGCTTTCAGAAACAAGACATCTGTGTGGGAAATAAAATCTGTCCAAAAAAATGAGGAGGGGGCAGGGGAAAAGGTGAAACATTGCCAGTGAAATAAAAGAAAATCTCAAACTTTCCCACAGAAATCTTAGTTGAACCAACACAGAAACAGAGGATTTAAGAACAAAGGATTTATTTCCAAAAAGGAGCCAAGGCAAAGATTGCCAGAGAGAAAAAAAATTGTCCATGGAATCATTAACACTGCAGTAGTCAGGAATGATGGCAACCAATATCATTCAGCAGGTCTGGATACATTTCTATTTGCTTTTCACTTCTTATATGGAAAGCTTTGGCATAGCCCAAGTGTGGAAGCCATCTTTTCCCCAGACCATCTTCGGTGGTTGCTCCTCCCACGAGGCAGGTCCTGCCTCCCCTTCGGCTGATTTATGCAGCTGCCAAGGCACAAAAAGCAGCACAAAACCACGAGCTCTCACCCCAGAATTTGGTCCCTCCATGGTACTGTCACCGTACCAGCTCCCACGCAGTCACCCACAGTGGGAACTTGTCTGACAGAGGTGGGCATTTTTATGCTCTATTCTTCCTTAGCAATCCCAGGCTGTCAAAGCAACGCCTAGGAAAGCTGTCAACCAGCATAAAATTGATAAGTGTCCAGTTAATCTGTGTGGTGTGAGCCAACCTTGGTGGCTGTACTGGCATGGCAGCAGTATGTTGTACTGGCCCCCTTGTCCCCAGCCCCGCCAAACTGTGCCAGATGCAATTCAGTTTCAGTACCCACAGGTACTACCACGGTAGAAAAAGTAAATTGGAAGCCTAGCAAATATCCTCTGGATTACTGCTTCTGTTACATAGCTGAATCTCTGTTGTATTGACAGAGGGCTGACTGCCATAACAAATCTCAAGCATTGGGCAATTTGGGTATCCTGTTGTTGCTTTCAGTAGTGAGGATTTTATAGGCATTCCTGTGAAAACCCCACCTGCTGTGGGGTTGCTTTCTTCTTCGTAGATCCACAGTCCAGCTCCTTTTTTTTTGATGGAATTACCAGGCTTCAAAGAAGAAACGCACAGTAGAGTATAGAGACCCAAGAATCTTAGCAACAAAGAAAACAATTGGTATTACAGATGCATTGTAATACCTTTCTTTATTAGTAGTAATGCTTGGAAGAATATAATTGTTTTTAGGAACAGGATGGTTTTTAATATCCTTCCTAAAATGACCTAAGAAGTATGGAAAGGCTCCATAACTTTAGCCTTATATTCTGTATAATCTGAGGTGCCTAACAATTCAACACAGACATTGTCATCATTACAAAGCATATAAAATGTGGGTGGTGAAGACTGCAGAGAATCCTCAATCCTGATTCAGTCTGTTGTTGACCAGAACAGAATCTGGCAGGAATAAAAACTTTCAGAACTTCTTGGAAAATGAAAGTTTAAGTTGTAAGTAACACAGGAAAAAACAAACAAAAAACAATGGCAAATGAGAAAAATATGGTAAAAATTCCAGTGTCTGTCCCTGTTCATGGCATTCCCACTTGCAAAACCATTTTTCATTCCTTTCAGCAGGGAAGCATTTATAGTTTACAAATATTACATTAGTAATGAAAACCACCTTAAGGCAAAAAAAGGGGGGGGGGGGGGAAGTGAAAATAAGTAAGGTACAGAAAACAGAAATGGAGATTTTTCCTCTAAGAGATCTGAGCAAAAATCAAGCCAGAACTTCAAAATTTGTCCCTACAAGCATAAACTATTATTATTATTGCTTTATTAACACTAGTCCAAACAAGTTGCATAAACTAGTGCTCTGGTTTAATTCACATCAAGGCAGTACTAGGCTGACCTTCAGGATGAAGGACCCAAAACTCATTCCTGACACTTTCTAATCCTTTTCAAGCACAGCCTGGCTGTTGGTGGGAACCTGATCTGGCATGATCAGATCTTTTAACATGAGCCATATTGGGAGTATCTCTGCTCTAGAGTGCTGGTAATCATAACACTACCTAGATCACATGTAGCACTTTTCTTCCTTGGAAGACCTTTGGAATGGACCACACATATTTGGTGCTTTTCATTCAATTGTTACATGTTTGAAACTGTAAAGAAACAATGTGCATTGAATTACTGATGGGAAGATCACATATTTTTAGTTTTGCAGAAACAGCCAAACTGGTGTGTGTTTCTCACTCCGCAGTGTTTATCCTGCACATTGTCTTTTTTTCCCATTCAAGATACAGGATGATTATGGCTCACTTAGGTTGTGTTGTTTAAAGCAAGCTCAACTATATTTAGTGTTTTCATTAGTGAAGGATACACTGAAGTCTTCTCTTATCCTGTTCTAATATTTTGTTGACATCATCAGACCTAAACTACCAAAGATTTACTTGGTAACAGATGTCAAAGCATAGGGCAGTGAATATGGATAAGCAACTCTCACGTCAAACACTCTTTGGAGAAACAGGATGACTACTGATCAATAATTATAGATGAATTCCTTCATAATAAAGATCTTGAGACAAAGCCATAGGGTGGTTCCAAAGCAAACCCTTGAGGAAGTCAAAGCTACACTTTGAGAGCAATAGGAAGAGCTTTTGACTATACAAACTGTATGAAAACTGGAAAAAAAAAAAAAAAAAGACTGAAATAGATCTTGTATTATTGTAATGGTGAAAGCGAAAAATGTTTCTAGATTACATATAGAGAGTAACCATGCCTCGCTCCACTAGCTGTCTGGGATTCATGACAAACCAAAGACTTAAGAGCTTCAGGCTGGGAGTGCAAAGTGGCAAGGAGCTCTGTGGAAATGAAACTGGACAGCGACTGACTCTGCTGTGTTACTCAAAGGAGAGAGGAACATCTTAAAATCTGTTCGGTGAATTGGAAGTTAGACAGTAGGGGAAAGGTGGACCCTTCACTTTCTGATTTTCTGTTCAAATGAACCAATTATTTTGCTGACCTCAGGGTCCGAATTTCAAAGGGGGCTGAAGACAGGCTTAGGCCTGCTGCTATGGCAAATTCCAAAATACCCAATTACTGACCTCAGGAGGAGTCAGCATTCCTGAGATTAGAGTCACTGGGAGTTTACTTCACAAACTCACTTCTAATAATATACTATAGCGCAGACACCATTAACCTGCCTTTTTCAGTTAGCAAATAAGATATGTCTCAAGGCAAAATAGTTATTAACAGCCAGTGGTAGGAGTTACATCTCTAATTGGAAACAGCAACATCTGCAGGGGAGTGTAATAAAAACATATAACAAGTAAATGTGTTAGTGGATTATGGGGACTCTAGGTAATCATTCCATAAGATAGTTTTAGCAGAAACAACGAATATTTCAGGGCTTCTTAGAGCCAAACTAATTCTGGGTGCCGAAGAGTGTTCCATGGATTAACTCAGTTCTTACTAGCCAATTTGACCAGCATTACATTGGCAGACTTCCCAGATTTCCTTATTATTTGCACTGCATTTATTTCGATGTTTACACCATTTTGTGGCAAGCTAATTCTCTTCTTTTCCCCCAACTGATGTCAGGATGCTGTTCAATAACAAAGCCCTTTCACGTCAGCTGCCTGAGGTAGAACTATTGTGTCCCAGCTGTCAGTTATACTAAGACATCTTTTGGTCTAAGTTATTCTAATATGAGTGACCTGCTGTTTCTATATACAAAACTCTTCCACTGCTTTTATAATTAAACACACAAGGCAAAAGCCTGAAAGCTGAGCACCTGCTGAGCACCCACAGACTCCCGCTGGAGCCCATCAGTATTACAGATACAGAAGTTGAGATATTTAAACATACAGAAAACGTTCTTTATTACTCTCAGTGTCTAAGAACATACCTTGCCTTCTGGGTCAAGCTCTACTCGACACAGCTGGAGGAGATTTCTAGACCTGGTTAAAAGAGAAACCCTTACAGAGTTTTTCCTAATTTCTCATTTTAGATTTTACTCAGTCCTTGCTGAGTCAGCCTCTGTGCCCCTATTTCAGATGACTGAAAAAAGTCTGTAGTTTACAGCTCTCCTGTATACCATTCTAAAGTTCATCTTCATTTTAGAGCTGAATTTGATTTTGTGGATGGCAATGTTAGGCCTTATATTATGACTTCCCAACTGCTGGCTGTTCTATGACCTATGGTCTCTCAAGATGGACATAAAATATGTAATATTTCATCATTTGTTCAAGACATGCTGAAAATAAGCTGTGCTTACACTTTCTTAGATGTGATCCGTAAAGAGGCAGTTATGTGCCTAGTAATTCACATTTTACCTACAACAGACTTATAGCCTTCTCAAGATAAAAAAATTATCAGATCTTTACCAGATCAAATCTCATACAATTTATTGTCTGACATTTGGAAGTGCATAATATATCATCACAGCAGAGGTCAATATGAAGAA
Source organism: Balearica regulorum gibbericeps (assembly GCF_011004875.1). Taxonomy (NCBI): domain Eukaryota; kingdom Metazoa; phylum Chordata; class Aves; order Gruiformes; family Gruidae; genus Balearica; species Balearica regulorum. The sequence continues at coordinate 41,945,068 of NC_046220.1, read as the reverse complement.
AAATATCCTTAAAACATGATCCACTACTTGACAGCTAAAATGGATCAACAGATTCTGCTAACAGACTTTGCCCAGAACTCTGTCCTGCAAATGCAACAGCACAAATTTCCCAACAATATTTGGCTCTGTTTTCAGAAACAGCAGTACAGTAGATAAGCAGGCATTCCAACTTTCTTTCTGACTTTTTGCCTGTTATTGTCCAGAAACAGATTATATTTCCAGCACCTTTTATTGCTGTTCCATGCAAGCTCTGTGGAGGTAACAGCCCACATCCATTCAGCAAAAGCAGGCAAAATTGTTCCCATGTTCAGACAAGGCAAAAAAGCATCAATTTCCTTGTCCGTGCAGTTGCGGATGACAATGACGTTCACATTCTCAAGTTTTATAGAATAATGCCTCCCTCCAGGAACATCCTAAAACAGGCGGCCTGCCAGGGGCATATGTTGCAGCTGATACATCTAGGGGCCTCTTCACTTTTTATTACCACCTTCTTATTTCTTATTAAATGAGGTTTGTTTCAGTAGGATTACCACAGCCATCATAGCAATGTTGTACAGTCATTCACAATTTAGAAGGTGAGGCAGTGAGGCACCTCAGGCCTATGAGGACTACCGGGCAACAAGAGGAGCACGGAGCTGCCTTCTGTTTCTCCATGTATTTGCCGAGTTTTGCACAGATAACAATGTACTTTTGCTATATACATCACTTAAACTTACAAGCTGTAAAGAGAAAGCAAAAAAACCCAAATGGTTTAAGAAGCTGATGAAATGCTTATTAAGTCTCCAAATGTCCAGCTGCACTTTCAAGAAGCTGTGGCCAAGGCAGATGGAAATGTTTGCGTTACGGAGTGGTTCCCACTGCACCTTTCAAATGCCTCTACCAGAGTCTATGGTTCCGGTCACACTTCTTTGTGCTTCCTGGAAAGCATGGTAGCAACTACTGGAGAAGGGAGACACTAGTGATGTACACAATATCCTGAACATCAGCTTTTATGGATGTGAGTTTTCTCTAAAATCCAGAATATGAAGGCTTTTCCTTGTAGCTGTTCTCTTCTTGTAGCCAGATTCCCATTTCCAGGATAGGGCAGAGGAGGTGGAAGCGGAGGACAGATCTACCACTCTGCTTCTAATGAATGAACTGGGGCAGAAATCAGCCACTCTCTTAATTTGTGAACATTTAAAAAAACAACAACAAAAATTCTTCAAATCTACAGCCTGCCCTAAGCATGTACTGTAGTCAAATTAAATCCCTAATAAAGTATGTATGAAATGAAAACCAAACATGTTCATCATCTTTTGTAGTCCCAGCCTCCCTTAATGGAAAATGGCTGTATTTCAATCAGCCACATGTCCAAGTTGTGGTTGTTCTCAAAAGTCTGAATTCTTCCCTTAAATGGGATCCATCCGAGAGCAGGACACTGTTGTTTCTCTTTCTGCAGACCTACATGGCAGTTAGAAACAGCCCACAAATGAGCTCAGTCTTCCAACACTGAGGTCCTCTTCAGCGAGGCTAAACCCTTCCAGCTCCAGATGAAGATGTTCAAACACTTGGAGAAGCCAGCAACTCTGAGTTGCTCAGGACTGCTCTGGCAGCCAAGGGATAATGGTGCTGATGGATAGACATGCCAGCAGCATTGAAGGCAACTTTGAAGGGCAAAGTCCCTCCAAACCACCAGAGTGGTGTAGAGAGCTGCAAGTGGGAATCACAACTGAGCCCCTGAGCACTGAATGCGGTGTCCTTAAATGGGAGAAGCCAGGCTGTCTCCTTGGCATCTTCCACCTAGTTGTTCTGCTATTACAGACACTCAGCATGACACAGCAAAAGAGAATGGGTGAATAGTTACAGGGCTCTAGTGACACTCATTTCTATTTAACTCTCTTTGCATTAATTGGGCTGTTTAAATGGGCCCAAATGTAAATATGAATTGAGTCTCTCTGGAGTTGTTTGCTTGCTTCCCTGGGAAGTTTTTGCATAGCAGAGACTGAGCTGTCTCTTAGTAAAGCTTTGTCAGACCATGAAAGACCAAAATGCTGGAATAACTGATGGTCTGTAATACATTGACTCTCCTGATTGTTGAACCTCACCTTTCCCCAGGAAGCATAAATATAGGGCAGATTGCTAGAAAATGTTACAAGAACTTATCTCAGGGACTTGTTGGTTTTCTATAGGCTCATGCTGTTTACACATGGTAGTTTAAGGTGCCAGGAATTTACAACTTTGCCAAGTTTTTTTCATTCAGCATTCTAATGCCATTAATTTCCCAGACTTTGACATGTACATTGATATGACCTGGAGAATTTCTTTTTTCATCTGTTCATTGTATGAGAGTTAAGCAGTGGTAGGCCTTGTTATTTGTACTCTTCCCTATGATTCTATAAAGCTAAGCCAATGCCTTTGCATAGCAGATGAAGCTGGACATGTTAATTTAAAACAAATATTAGCTATTCATGGTAGTTAAAAGTTCCCCATGATACTGATGGCAATGGTTGCTGTTCATGGAGATGGCTTCTTTTTTGCAGTTTACTGGGTTTTCAATGTTGAATAATGAGCCTGTCAGAACAGCCCCTTGCACCTAAGTTTTCCTAATAACTATCTCTGTGTCACTCTGTGCATTGGACCTTCCTCAAGACATCAGAATTTGTTTTGGTTCCATCATCTATAGGGAGGTGGGTGGATTTTAGGCTGCCTCAACATGGCCCTTCCTGTGCTAATTTCTTTCCACAAAGCTGACTTTCATGCTCTATCTTCTGACTTGCTGCATACACACAGACTGCTCCTGGTGACACTAGTGGAAATTATTCTGTGGGCGCTTGGCTCGTCTTCGCAGCTTGCTGCTGCGTGCAGTGATCTGGAACGTAGCTGTCATCAAGTCTCCCAACGCTGTCTCACCCAGGTTCTGCTTTCCTCTGTAGCAGGTATTCTCTGCATTTAATTTCACCACATCTCACACAAAGGAATCCCCTTTCGGGAACCACGGAATTGTCACTGCATTAGCGAGAGGTCAGTCTGTGCAGCAGCTCTGAACAGGGAAACAGCAAAATGTCTCACAGTCATTTGAAAATGAGTGACTTGAGAGAGATGGAAGGTACCACTGCAAACAGCATTAAAATTTCACCAGACCATTATTTGATATGGCGAAAAAAAACCAAAACCAAACCAGATTATTGAAATTGTGCTATACAGCACTTTGTGCAGTTAAACAATAGATACAGTTTCTTAGTATCTTAAAGCCATCATCACAGCATAATGCAGTTATTAAATTAAATCTTTTTGTAGTGTCAGTTAAGGTAGTTTTAGGAACCATTTCTCCCCAAGTCTGGAGGAACATCACTAAGAAGGTCAGCAAGCACCGAGGGGTACCCCCTCCCCTCAAACCCCATTTCCCAGGCTCTCAACAGCACGCTTCCTGCTTCCATCAGCCTTTCCCTTCCGTTTTCCATCACCCTAAAACCTGAAGCGCCTCCAGTTTCCCTGTTCCCGTGTGTCACACGGTTAACTGTGGCCCTCCGCCGCTGGGGCGTGGGCGGGCGGGTGCCGATGCCCGTCGCCGCCGGGATGGGAGGAGCTGCTCCGGGCAGGGCCGCCAAGCGCCGCGGCCTGCTGCTGCCCTGTTCCCCGAACCGGCCTGCGGGCGGTGCGAGCCCAGCGAGGCCTTCTCGGCAGGCATCCGTGGGCCCTCTAGTGGTACTCGCCTCCTCCATGGTTTCGCCTTGCGGAGCCCTCCGGAGCCTCCTCGGGGAGCGGCCTGCCTGTGTGGGTACGGCTGGCTCCCACCTGAGCCTGCGACAGTCCTCTGCCTTTCCTGCGTGATAGTGCCCAACAAAGAGCAAAGGAGATGGGCTCCAAGAGAACGATCCCAGGGGTCAACTGCTAAGGCGACAACAAAATACTTTTCCACCGCAACTGCTCCCGCTGACCTGGTCAATCAGCGTTACAGTTTGAAGAACACTCTTGCTCCAATAACTTGCTGTAGCATTCTCCTATTAGCAGCTTTTCTAGGGCTAGAAATGTTTGGATATTAAAACTTTAAGCTACTTTTTGAATTATGAATGCAGAAAAAATACAGACACTTTTGTTACAGCTTAAGCCAGGCTAAGTTCTTATTTTCTTCCAGGCCAAAAAAAAAAAAAAAAAAAAAAAAAAATTTAATCAGCTCTTTCTGAACTTGGCAAAAAAATGCCCCTCTGGCTGGAGCGAGCAGGGGACAACCATCATAAAGTTGTGTTGGTATGCCTCTGCGGTCCGAGCGCTGCCTGAGGCATGGCCAGGTTCCCGAGCTTTGAGCTGTCACCTGCACAGATTCATATTTTAGGCCGTTCTACAAAACCTGCCTGATTGATTGATTTTCAAATGCTGCCTGGTGAGTACTCCTGGACTGCTTGGAAAACAACCCAGCGTGCAGCACTTTGCTAATCCACACCTTTGATTTCACACCTTGAGCAAAAATGCCAGTGAGCTGCTCCGTTTGGACTGGGGAAGGTGGGAATGAACACCTTAATAAAAGGGGTTAACTAAAGGGTGAAAATGTAACGCTTGAACTAAATGAACACAAGACACTGGGTAGAAAAACTCAACATGGTAAAGTGCAGAAGTTATGCTCTGCTTAAAGGGTGTTAATTTACCGCTCTGGGAGACACCCCAGTGTACTGAATTTTCTCACTTTATGAATACTGATGGTGAGACCTTGGCTTGATTGGAGTTACTGGGAACAATAGCTCACCAAAACCATGACTTCAGTATTAGACCCCCGCTGCTGCTGCTTGTGACACCTCACACAGCATGTGCTGCAGCACTTCAGGTTTGATTCTGTCCCAGTCACTTGTTGTACTTGTTAGAAAGCCACAGAGTTTTACAGCCAGTTGATCCATTCCCCATGGATTACTGAAGGAACTGAAGACCATACTCACCCCTCTGAGGATTTGGGGGGGGGGGGGGGCAGGAGGAGAGGGAGGGGTTACTGAAGGCTGGATTTTCAAAGGGCGTTCTCAGATACACTATCAGGTAACAAGTGGATTAACCAGTTATTGCGCATCAGCAGAGCTGTGGTAACCAATCCTGCATGCATTTTAGCCCAGCACAAACTTAAGCTAAATGCATTAGCTTACTCTTTTGCTAAGGCCACTGACTGTGACCTTGAATTTGCCATGCTAAAACCACTTAAACTCAGTCCCTTACAATCAGTATATCTGTTTGCCAGATAGGATACAGATAGTCATGCTCAGGCTTAGACGAAGGTTGAGGGCATGGAACAGGGATACAGAGGGAGCGGGAACAAGAGGAAACAAGGGATGTGCCCAGTTTAGGATTGTAAACCAGACCTGCAAGTAAAGAGACAACAGACCATCTCTAAAGAGATAGGAGCAAGATATAAAGGTAAACCTATAGAGAATGCAATGTCAAGTAGCTGCTGCATGACCCTAGGCTACCTGGAATAGCCAGATTTGGACCCTGGCTACGCCGGGGCTGCAACTGTTGTACTGGCTGTGGGCTGACACATGTAATATTTCCAATACCTAAACCTTTAGGCATCACTGCTTACTGTGTCTCATTAGGTTTCATTTGTTTCAGTTGCTTGCATTACTTGGAAGGGGGAGACCAGGTGATGGCTTGACAACATATGCAGGTGTCTGTCACTCATAGTATCTTGGAAAGAATAATTTTCCCAATTACTAGGATGTTTCTAATGGGTAATAAAGCTGTTCTTTGTCCCTCTGATCAAATACAGCAGCACAAAAAAAAAGGCTTAATCCTTACAAGACCTTCCTCCCTCAATTTCCCCTCTAGATTTTCAGGCTCATCTAGATTGAAAACTAGTATTTCTTCCTGTTATATGATCACCACAAACAAGTGGTGAATTTCAGTTTGAATAACTTTCCTTTCCTTTTTTTTTTTTTTTTTTTGATATATGTTAGGGAAAAAGCAGAAGAGGAGAGAACAAAAGTGAGGGATCCCTAATAAAGTTCATCAGGTGGTTCCCATTATGACCACCTGTGCACCACACAGGGAGCAAAAAATGAGATGCAACCTTAGGTGACAGAAAGCCTTGCTAGAACTGCAGGTCTTTCATAGTGATATACACTGAGGGGTAAGGATGTAAAAAACCTAACCACTCCAAATAATTTTCCTTGCTTTCATTTCAGGAAGGAAGGTAGAAATAAGGAGGTCAGAGAGATAAGCAATCCTTTACAATGTGTAACCAGCTGAGCAGCAGGTCCTCAGGTGCTGTAAATCTGCATTGTTCTGGGTGTGTATAAACATCAGACTGAACTACCTGAGGCCTTGATAGAAAACAAGTAGGAAATGAAATGAAAAGTCTATTGTAAAACATTTACATTGTAAATGTAAACAAACAAAACAAGAAACACAACCACAATAATCAGTTGGTGTTTTATTCAAAGCATATTATTAGTTCATACAAAATTGCAGGTCAGATTCAAGATAGTAGATTCAGAGACTAGGATGTAATGCCATCTTTTGTACTCTCTGCTTATGCCTCAGTGGGAATCCAAGAGCAGAATTCAGCCCTAAGGGGCTAAAAATATTTATTTTTGAAACTCAAGCCCTGCTTTGGGGTTGGGTTTTTTTTTTTTTTTTTGAAGTATGACAAAAATAAGTTTCTAATAAAATATGACATGCACTTTATTTTCTTTACCTCTCTGAATCTAAAACAAAGACAGAGTGAAAATGTAAGTAACATTTTTGTATTAAAAGAAATTATTCCTGACAATTTTAATGTCAAGTTTCAGCTTGATGTGTTTTTAAAACGGGCAAGTTTCAAAGCCCTAAAAAAATGGGGTTTTATAATGGAAATGCTGACAGACCCTTAACTACAGCAGCGTTGCTGGGCGCCACTCTAATAAAAGGTGGCAAGGATCCAGGAGTCTTCACAGCTGCGTGTCTAAACTTTATTAAGTATCTGACTATAGTTTACAGGTTCTCGCCAGATCATAACTCATTTAATTCTGACACATTCCAGTTTATAATTAGTGTTGTACTAATATGTTCCTAACTTGTACCAGGGTATTTTTATTTTTTTTTTCCTCCTGTAGAACAAGGCTGTTGCCCAAAACCAAAGATGCACTGACATTTGGCAACCAAGCAAGTTCTTTTTTTTTTTTTTTTTTTTTTTTTTTTTTGATCCTTGGGCTAAAATAATTCAAATGCTAAAGGCCAGTGTCTGCAAAGGAAGCATGACAAACACTGAAACATCTGTAATTCCCAAGGCAGGAGAAATAAAGCAATTTCTAACTTTCGCTAAGCAAAGTATTTGACTTGCCTTTAGTTTCCAGCGACAAAGCAAATTGTTCTTAAAATACATCAGTAATGGCTTGCAATTAGGAAATAATTGTGAAAGCAAAATAAGCAAATACAATTGTTTCAGTACTTCGCCAAGAAATAAAATAGCTGTCCTAATATATGGAAGGTATAAACTTATTTATTTAAATCTAGTGTTGGGTGCCTGCCACCTGAAAACCAGGACATTGTGGGTAAGGATGCACTTCTGTAGCTTATTTGTGTTTCATCACCGATCTTTGGAACATGACTGTTCCTTTACATGCAGGGTTTATCACTACTGACACTGAAATCCCATCTTGCATCAGTAGCTGTTGTTCGAGGTTCGTCGCAGTTCATTTCCAGCTGCTCCTACTCATTTCCATTTCATTGCTGTATCTGTCTGGGCAGGTATCTGGGCAATGGCCTCTGCTGATTGCGGTCTCAGAGTGGCCAGGGAATGTGGACTAGAATAGGGTATAATAAGTCTTTCCAAATGTTGAGAAGCTAATCAGCACTGCTTTAGAAAGCTTTCTGAAGTCTTGGGTGGAAGCACTCAGCACCCATGTGGGAACAGGATCTCCTTTTAGGTAGCTCTACACTTACGGCAGATCATTGAAAGACACTGAATTTTGGGTTAGAGTCATTCTATTCCTCCACAGAGGGACAACCCTCCCACTCCTTTCTGCAAGAAGAACTTTGTTGTTCTTTACAACTAAGATCCCAAACACAACCCAAAGCAAAAATCCAGCAGGATTTTGCATCATGCTGCCTGAATTGATGAGGAACTGAGCTCTTAAAATGTAATAAGCTTTGTGGAAGTTCCTTTAACACATTGGCTTTCTAACTTTCTGTAATTCTTGCAGTGTACATTAGCTCCTCAGTCTCTGAAAACTTAGAACTTTTCCTAACCAATTCGTAGAGAGAAACCAAGGTGGAAAAACTCTTCCCACCTGTAACATGGGGCTTTCTGAAGGTGAAGAGAACTAACTTTCTGCTTCATCATCAACTTTATTTTAGAAAAAAAAAACCCCACAAACTTCACATGCTCTTGAAATGCTGCCTCTTTTTTTCTAATTCAGGGCCACAGGCATAACATGCAGCTGCTCAGCACCCAGCCCAACATAAACCTTATAGCCTTCAATTAAATTACAGACTAATGTTTGACTCACATTCAAACAAGTATGAACATACATACAGATGACAATAGGTGATAATTCAGCAATTTTCAGAAGAAAGAAAAGGAAGGAAAGGGAAAAAAAAAGAGAAAAGAAGAGGAAAGCCCAGCAAGAGTAAAGAAAAAAAAAAAAGATTAAGATCCATGTTTAAAGACGCTTTTGGGACATAATCTGGAAGATTTGACTTCTGTTAATATATTTTTCCATTTCCCAAATTCCTGCTTTAAAAAGTGAAACAACCTGACAAGTCAGAAATGTCTTTTTGCCTACCTGCCCAAATTTTTTACCCAGAAGTTTAAGTGTTTGCCACTGGCAGAGTTGTGTTAACTTTGTTTCTACATTATCAAGAATTTTAAAATGCTCTTTTTGGCCTCGTAGTTCATTTAAGAGTCCAACTGCCAATCTACAGCCACTGGTCTAAAGGGAGTAAATTATGGATCTACCATTCCTATGGATGTGCCACGCTTTGTACTGAAAGGAAGGAAAACAATCGCTCTTACTATCTATGAAAAATTCAATGGACCAGGCTCAGAAATACCAGACATGGTTTTTAGGTACAAATTAATTTTCTTAGAATTTACTAATAAATTATTAATGTCTTTATGAGTTAAAACAGGTTTTGAACTATTTTAAAACTATCTTTGAAGAAAGTTGGCACAAGGTTCAGACCTGAATCTGGTCTGAAATTATCTGAATATAATTGTGAAAACACTACAAAAATCATCTCACACACTGAACTTTTAATGTTTAGTCATCTGTATTGCTGTGGGTTAACAACAGCATCTCTTCCTCAGTATTTTACCACCTTTTTTCAAAATGTTTGCTATATACACTGTCAAAAATATTTTCAGTACCTCTTAGAAAAAGCATACCTGAAACAGATCTGGTCTCCAAAGGTGTGGCCCATGTATCTGCCTTCTCCACCTGGGTCCAAGTGTGATATCTACCACCATGATAGTAAAGACACCACAGGTGAGACATAGGCACCTGGTTCCACCTGAGACACCCTTCAGCCTCTGAGACATCCTTGCAGGGCTCACAGAAGGGGCACAGGGTCTATAGGAGGTCCTGATTCGGTACCCTGGAGGGTAACGCCGGGTGTCTGAGGTGGCAGTAGGCTCCCACATCAAGGCAGATGTTAAAAGCCTCCTCCTGTGAGCCACGCTGTAGACGGGATATTCCAGATCTCAGACAAACTGACCTTGAAGCCTGCAGCTTCTTCCCCTCTGTAGTGGAGGAATTGAAACAACAGGGAATCCAGTATTTTTACCACAGCTGCCATTGCACTTGCTGAAGAGCAAAGGTTTCCAACATTTTTCAAGTCACCAGGTTGCTGCCAGAACTCTAATCGTGAAGAAATGAAACATAGAAAAAAATATGCAAAACCAAGGCTTGTAATTAGGAGCTCCTGATAGTTCCCTTGCTCCCAGCATTATTCTTTCAGTCAGAGCATCAATAATTATTTAATTGCACAAATTATTACAGACTATGATGGATGATCACAGAATGAACTGAAGAAGAAGAATAGGCACTTGCTCTCTGCCCACTGCTCCCTCCCCACAGTTGTTTGTCGTTTTGCTCTTTCAGGTTCTTGCTGTTGGTTTTCTACAGCTAGAAAGTCTGATTTCACTTCTAAAAGACCCCAGTCTACATATTCAAGGCTTTGAAACCTTCATGTACGTGATCCAAAGCTTCTCTCTGTAAATTATGTTCTTTGTTTTCTTAGTGGAAATTAAGATTGATGCAAGGCATTTGAATCTTCAGGAAATAGGTGTCTTGGAGTTATTCATTGTCTCTTTCTCCTCTGAAATAGAAAATTTACTACATCTAAGTAGGACTGACTGACTTTAATCACTGGCCTTTGTGTAAAAGGCAGGAAGACATGCTGATTGACTAAAATATTACTTGGCAATCATTTTGTCTTCAGTCATGGATTAAATTGTTTTGTGTGTTTCATTTTTCAATCTATCATTAATATTTCTTTCTTTAATCTTCCTTTCTTTTTCCTGTTGTGATTTCAATTTGCTGTTGCTGGAGACTTTGAAGGGAGAGCCAAAAATGACTATCATCTAGAATTATCAGCTGTATGAGCAAAAGTACTCTCCCAGCACTTCTTGGTGATTTTTATTTCCTTTTCTGGCACTCTGTTCTCCACACACACACACATGCACGATGTGGTGTGTGTCCAAGTTCTCTGCAAGGTTGAACTCCATGTCTGTGGATATAAAAGCACAACTCTCTTTTTCTTCAAATGATCCTGGTTTCATGTGTAACTTTTGCCAAGGTGATGATACAACAAGCAACTGTGCACAGGGAGAGAGTGCAAAAGACTTCAAGACTGATCTTGAAGATGAGGAAAGATCCTCTCTCCTTATGTTGCACTTACTCTGAATTCCTTGTTTTAAATGAGGTTGCAAGACTTCATAACATTGAAAGGATGGTATTTGGTCTGTGCTTGTCTGACGTTTTGCTGAATTTTCTTCAGTTCAAGTCAAGAAGATAGCTCCCAGAGCTGTTACCACAATTGCCAATAATTGGTGATGCATTTGCTGGGTCATGAAGGAGAAAACCAAGAAGCAAGGAAGTCATGGATCTGTGTCTGCAGAGACATTTATGAGTTGAATTTACAGGGCCTGTGACTATGCTGTACCCAACCTTTTCTAAAATAATGGTTTCCAGAGGAAAAGCCAAACTGTAGCTTTCCCTGACATGCTGGAGGGGCAAAGGTGCTGCTCTGCTCTGCGAGAGAGCATGGGGGTGAGCACAGTATAACCAAGCCACACAGGCAATAGTGAGGCTTCATCATACTTAAACACCAAGAAACCGAGGGTGAGACTACCACATGAGAGTAGCAGGCACTTCACCTGCCTTGCAGGCCTCCACGAACCATCTCCCTGCGACTTCTTTGCCTTTCCATGATTACGCAGCTCTCACCACCACCACCACACTCTGGCCATCCCATTGTGATGGGCTGGGAGGGTGTCAGTGCATCTCAGGAGCGGTGGGACCCCATCACCTCCCAGCTCTCCTAGGGCAGTGCCGCCACTCATGGCAGCCTCTGCCCTACCCTGAATGGGGACATTTGCCCCACCATGCTCATAAACACCTTCCAGTGCTTCTCATTTACTGATTCTTTCTAGAAAGGGAGCTCAACTTAAGAAAATGTGCTATATTTCTTTAATTGTAAAATTTTATTGTGAGCCACAATTAAATAATTTTCAAGCATTGTTGAATCACGTGGAGCTTTGTTTTCCAGCTTAATGCTATTGGTAACCAAAGCCAGTTTTACATCCAGACCACATGGTGCAATAGTCATAAGAAAAGAAAACCCTCTAAACCTTTACAACCTAAAATTACACTTGCAAAGCATTATTATCATATATCTTATTTAAAGTGGGGTAAAATGGTTTTTCTGGAGACTAAGGCAACTTCAAAATCTTCCATTCACATTCATTTCTGATAGAGTCCAGGGAACTGTGAAAGAGCAGATGTTGTCCAAATGGGACTAATTTAACCGGACGGTTATTTTAAAACATAGTGAATGCAAATACAGCATTTAAAATCGGTCATGCCTCTGGCAATATCTTTTGCTGAACTTACATTAACAATTTTAAAGGTATAGCAGTCTACAAAATGTAGTGTTAACTTTCCCAGGCCCTCTGAGAGCTGGAGTTCCTCCTTTAGCCAGGCAGTTTTTGTTTTTGCAATTACTGTTTTTACAACTACAGCATTTGTGCACTTTCAGGTTCTCTCAACTTCAGGTCTGAGAATGAGGCATTCTGGACTGGCCAAGACATCTGTAATTTTCATTATGGTACTTCATGGTCTGTTTCTTCACCTTATTTCTTCAGTCTGTATCAAGAATAATAGTCGCACTTGGTCTGTGGAGATGTTACTTTTTTTCACATCAAAACTCCTCTTCACTAATTTTTTCTAAATTTTCCACGGAGGAGCAGACATTTCCTGAGTAGTTCCTGCTACCAGGCTTATCAAAATGTTCAGAATGCATGGAGAGATTGTGCCTGCAGCGTGCTTTAATGCCATACAGAGACATTTGATTCAGCTCACACACTGGTCACAGCAGACCATCACTGTATAGGCTACTCCTCTAGCTTTACCTGCAGAGTTTATCAATGCTTAAAAAGCCTTTCAGGAGCTGGCAGCTACAGCAAAGCAGGGAACAAGGGAAAGCCAAGGCTGCTGGTCAAGGAGGTTGAAGGATGTATCGGAAGCAGCTGCAGTTTGCATCTGCAACATTCATCACACCTATGCATGGCTGTCTGCATCCTTAATGCATGTGCCTGTCCCTCCCTGTGCCACCCCCCACCACTGCCACCCTCTCCACAATTCCCACTCTTACCTAGAGGCTCGTTATTATCATGGGAGGGGAGCAAAGTGCAGAGTGGCCACAGCAGTAAATGAAAGGATGGGGTTTGATGGGCTGATGAGACTGTGGTGGCAAGGAAAGGAGAAATGGAAACCACTGGACCTCTGTCACCCCAAGGGAATCCCACCTAGGGTAGCCAGGGAGTTTCATGTCTCTATCATAGAATTAGTAAGGCCATCAAGGCCCTTGCAGGGAGCATGCAAACAGTCTACTTTATGTTGCATTAGACATCTGACCTAATTACACAGAATTACCCTGTGCCTGGGAAGTGCCTGCATCTCTCTCTGTTGACTCTGTAAGGAACGTAATGTCGAATTCCTCTGAATCATACCTAAGTGAGATGTCCAAATTTGATGGTGTGAATAACCCTCTAGGAGTAATAAATAAAACGCTGCATAGCTTATTACTGGCAGGAGGTGTGTTTTGGTAGTAGTCATGTTTACTGTTCCCAACTGAATAAGCATTACTCTTATATTGGACTTTGTTATGAGAAGACTTACAGTCTATAATTTCAGTATCTCTTTCTACAAATGCTGTAAAGTTTACTTAGCATTTCAACTGGTTCACTCACTGTCCTGGCCAATAACATTTGGATGGCCAGAGGTTGGAAAAAGGCATCTTTTTAGGCTTCTACCCTGCACAACAAGAGTTCAGTTTTGAAAAGTGATTAATGATGGCTAATGCCTCCATTTTTGATTCCCAGCTTGAGATGCTGAAAGGCCATCTGACCTTCAGGAAGACGGTTTAGTGTTCCCTGAAGGCCAGGCTGCATTACAATGTCTGAGGTTGAATATCCCAAATCACTACTCACTTTTGAGCTTTTTCTTCTTTTTGAGCTCTGGTTATAAAAGATGAAAGGTGCTCGTAGCCTAGTGGTCTGGTATAGCATATAGCAATTTCAGAGATCTTCCCTGGTCACTTTTCTGCTCTACAACTGTGTCATTTTCAATCCTAGCCTCATCAACCGATTTCTCTACCAAATTTATCTCTGAGATGACACACAGTGCCAGATAAATCAGTCTGAAAGTTGCAGAAAGAATAACTTATTTGTAGATTATTTAGTAAATGAAAATGTAAATGAGAAAAAAAAAAACATGGAGAGAGAAAATGTTCTCTCAGAGTGGAAACAAAAAGCCACTACTGAGTAATGGGATTTGAAATGAAAGGTTTCTTGCTTGCTGAAAAAGCACTGCTCTTGGCTTTTCCTTGTTCTTGATTGACTAATTGCCTTGGCATCTGTTTCTTTAGCTAGCAGTAAGGGTGCAGTTTTTGTGTTCCACCCTTCGTTCCCTTACTGGTTAAATTGTAAAAAGGCAAGGCTGAAAGCATTCTTTAGGCTGGTTTTCTGCTGTGTTCTACCTTCTGTATTTCATATGCGGTATATTTGTCTCCTGTGGAAAAAAACAAAAAAACAAAAAAACAACAAACTCAACCAAACAACAAACTGGAAAAAAAAAAAAGCAGTAAAAGGGCAGTGTTAAACTCTTTCAGTACCCACTTAATGCACAAAGAACATCCTCCAAGATTCCAGGTGGGCATCATCAAAATAGAGAGCAATGGACATGCTACCTTTCTCTTGGTTATGCTGTATTGTTGGAGCTGAGAGAGAATAGCACATTGAAACTGCTTTTGCCCCTTCAAACTATTTACCAAGAAGGAAGACTGCTTGAGAGCTGAGAGAGGTCTTAAAATAAATCCTTCCTGCTGTTATGTGCATTGCTTTGTGTTACTGTATGGCTGCTGAGTCAGGTTTGCAGAGTGCAGGTAGGCTTCTTTGTCACAGCACTAACTCTGTGGAAATCTTAAGTGGCACATCTGGGTTCATCTTCTTTAAAAAAAAGAAATTGCACTAATATGGAGCAGAGCCTGTTTTATGCACTCCAGGAACCTACAAGAATAGATGCCTCAGAAAAGTAGACAGATAGGAGAGAGAGGGAGAGAGAGATAGGCACGCAGGCAGGCAGACATTAGAAAATCTGTCCTTGACCTTCATATGCCAAAGAAATTCTTTTTGTTTGAGGTGGGGGAAAGTCAATCCCTTAAGGGAAAACAGAGGAGGGGAGAGAGGTAATAAGGAAATGAGTCAGACACAAAGAATTGTTGGCAAATACAGACACTTCCTAGTAAAGGAGGACGGTTTTCAGCTGATCTAATGTAAAAAACCACAGATAATATGTGCCTGGTTTTTATTTAGTCCCCCTTGTAACTAGAAATATTAGAGTTTAATAAATGGGGAAAAGGTGAGAAGCAAGACCCTTTTCTCTCTTTTCACTGCTTCCCCACATCACCCAGGGGAGCAAGTTGAAAGTCTGAATCAGTGTTTTTCTTTGATTGTAGCTTTTTTTTTTTTTCTTTTCTCCCCAGATAGGAGCTTTGAGAAGTGGTTCCACTGTAACCATTTAAAAAGAGGTAAAGCATGTGGTTTCTTCACAGGGCTGTTTCTAATCAGATTGAATTAACTTGCGTAACTGTATAATTATAATGATGATAACTGATATTTTATTTTAGATTTTATTAACTAAGGAACCCTGAAGTACTTTAGATTCGTTGATAAATCCCTGAGGTCCTCCTTGCTACAGAAGCTGGTGAGCCTGAAACAGCCACAGAGTCCTCCCAATCCTTCCCAGCACTCTAATCGCAATCTGAGGGGCTGGCTGAAGATCTACCTTGATCCTAAACATTACACCCTAACCTATCAAAGCATAAAGCCTGTAACTTATCTCTATTGCTAAATCAAAGTTAGAGTTTTGAATAGCAGAAATATTGGGGACAGAAGCAAGTCAGGTAGAAACAGCCATGATCAAAAATTAAGAGGGAGGCTTTTTCACTTGCTTGGAAACAAACTATGAGGGAAAGACAGGAGGTTATGTACTCATAGGAGTATATAAATGCAAGCAAGGATGGCCAGTGTAAGCAAATGAGGGATATGGGTGGAAGATCTGTAGTTTGTGAGAGAAGCTGAGCTGTAAAAACATTAGTTAATTGATTAATGTATGGGTGTTAGCCTTTGTTGCAAAGTCAGGATCTTCAGCCAGTGAATGCTTGTTGAAGTCTGTTTTCTCCTGTGAGGTACTGACTGAATTTACTGTTCTGATTTATGACTGAATTTACTCTTTTGATTTAACTCTTTTTAGTCTGGAGAATCAGAAACTGGGAGGGCACATCTGTACCTTGGCCCCCAAGGTACAGAGGTGCCATACTCCTTCCAGTGACACCTGGAAGGCAGAGCTCCTTCTCTGGCAATGTCACTGGGATTTAAACAGCTGTGCAACAAGGTGGGGTTTATTAATCCCATTGTCCATAGGGCAATCACTGCAGTCTCATTCTCTTGTGATGTGGGAGGGGATTCTTTCTTTAATAAATATATATCTATATATATATTTGATCTGTAGTACAATTTGATCTGTAGCAGTTCTTCCAGAACAGTCCTTTGGGGTACAGACCTAGGCCATTGTAGGCAGATATGATTTGCCATTTGCAGAGTAATGCATCATTTTCACAGTAATGTGCTAACAGCAGTATAAAGTCACTGTATTGGCTGTTCTAGGGGAGCAGAGATGGGGAGGGAAGGGAACTGTAGCCCATAGGTCCTGGCTGCCACCTTCTGGCATGTGTTTCATAGGAGGTCAGACTAGGCTAGCCTATATTTGGCCCTTCTGGCTTTGACCTACAAGTCTGTGAGTTTAAGCTGTTGACAAAATTCCATTTTCTTCTTTCTTTGCTGCAGCTAAGATGAGAAGTTGTGCCTAGATGAGAAGAACTATGCATAAAGAAGAAAATTCCTTAACCTCTTTCCTTGAAGGCACACACATCTCTTGATGCAACGTTTATCATGGGCTAAGGGGAGACGTTTTCATCACACCTCATGGTTAAAACTGTCATTATGGTGTATGAGTGTAGTGACATTTCTTTATTCTTTATGGCATTGTCATGGGTATTCCAATATGCTTTTCTTCCAGGAGGCAAACATTTCTGCCTCATGTTGAAAAGGTGTTGGTCTTCAGTTTTGCCAACTGAAGATGTCAGCCAGAGTGAGGGCAAATCCAGCCAAGCAGCATCCTCTCCCACTGTCCTTGATGTTGCTAAGGTGCACCTAAATTATAACAGCCCTCTAAGAATGTCTATACCTACCTCAACATTCTGCATACATCACAGGAATGGCACACATCAGCTAATGACACAGAGACATCCACATTGGAGAAAACCCACAGCAGCCATTGCAGCTCAGGATAAGAGAACTCAGTATGACTGCTCATCCTGGCTGCTAATAGTCAGCCCAGAAACTCTCAATGCCAAAAACAAAATTCAGTGAGAAATTAGCATTGGCATTGTTCAAAATGCATATTTTGTGCTACAAACATGTTTCAAAATGGAAAACAGCTCCAAATGCATTTGCAAATATGTGTATGTGAAAACTTAGCTCTCTGCTTTCTGTGAGTTACAACATAAACATTCTGCTTGGTTTTGTTCCTTCCATTCTGTGATTGCTATAAACTTTGGCAACTAAACCTTCTAGAGAAATTACTGCAGGCATGACTAGTTAATTGACTCATTTACTGGTTGCCTGAAAGTATGCAGCATTAGCAGTTCCTCCCATTCATCCCTTTTTGTCTCTGACAGAATATACAATGAAACGTCACTGAATAAACTACCAGAGGTTCATTCCACTCCATTGTCTTTTTAATCTTATTTGGTTGCAGAAAAAGTACTGAAGCAGATGACTACCAGCAACATAAATACCGATTCAGCCTGTGTAAGTAACCTTACACTGACAGGGCTCCATCAGACCTGTGACACAGGTAGCAGTCTCTCAAGAAGAAACAACAATCCTCACAAATGTTAAAACCTTTTTAGGAAATGAGATGTGTTCTGTCCACCTTAATTATTTCGGATGTGCTCCAAAGTATTTCAGAGAGCAGACAGGAAAAAAAAAAGGGGCTACAGTGTGCTCCTTCCCACTTTCTATTATCTGTCATCACCTGGGGTATTCCTTGAACTGTCATCTTGAAACACTCTGTAGATGGAGATACTATTGATATTAGCAGGACTTCTGAAGAGACATGAAGGATGCTAATGTTGGTATTTTCCTACAAAGATTCAGCTTGAACTTTTGATTTACCAGTACTACCTAGGGCTTTCAAAAATAATCACATGGATGTTTGATCTGTAAAAGAGTCAATAGGTAAAATATTCCTACAACCAGAGACACTGGAGAAGAAATTTCAACCAACATATGCATTGTCAACGTAGGTACACATTGACTAGAGTTTTATTACAGATCAGCATGTGAGAGACAGTTTTGTTTTCAGTCTTACTTGTGTAAACCTACTGAGGACACTAAAGTTAAAAAAAATCTGGCTGGAAACTACATTTGGCCCCACGTATTCACTAAGCATCAAAGGATTTGTGCTTTGCTTTGTTTGACATTGCTGAATTTAAGGATATACTTTCAATCTTTCAAAGAACAATTACAGTGTCAACATCTAAATTAGAAGTTGTTGAAATACGGGCACTACTGTTCCATTTTCACTGAGGGTTTGTGTCTCCACAGAGGCACACAGCTAACCTGATGCGTCAGTCCCACAGCATAATCTTAACTCTTGCAGCAGAAGTCCCAGTGAATCAGCTCCATTGTATGGAAGTACTAGGACATGGCCCGCAGGCACCACACTATAAATTGTCACGTGTTAGTTAGAGAGTACATTGTCCTCACTGAGTCCAAATTTTGTATCTTTGTTTAAACACAAAGACACCATGTTAGGAGCTGAACTGCAGCACCCCTGCACTGCAGGTGCTTGCCTCGTCCTTACTGTCTTTCTTGAGCAATGGTGATTGGCCACTGTCAGAGATGGAGGAGTGGGCTAGGTGGACCCTCATGGCATTCCCGTGAGTACCTTGCCATAGCAAGCACCCTTATGGGGAGTTAGGCTGAAAGAAGTACAACCCTCATTCTCATCAAGAAGGCTTCTACAGACCAGTAGCTCCATTGATTTTAGTGTGTATATTTGATAAAATAAGGTAATTCAGATCTGGCTTGTATGGCCATGTTTTTCAGGGTAAGCAGTGACTGCCTTGGAACACAAAGCCTTACTGTTAAAAATCTGCTTATACAAGCGAGCAGGACAGCCAATCAGATATGTGGTATTTCCATGGGATTCTGGCTTTAGGGCTACCTATCAAATGGATCATTAATGAGTCAGGTTCTGGCAAAAGCACAGGAAGGCCTCAGGACAAAGGTGGGGAGATGAGCTGGCATTCCTGGTGTTGATGTCCCTACTTCTTGCCATGAGCTTCACAAAGTGTAAAAGAGCAAACAGCCAACCAAAGGTAGGAGTCCTGCCTAGAGTAATTTCCCCAGAAACTCTGTCAGTGTAGGACTCTTTTCCAAAGATCGTGGTGGCAGAGTGCAATGTTACTCTGCCTGCTTGAGGTCCTTTGCTGCCTGGCATTTGTTTCTCACAATGGCAAAGGAAGCTATACCACCCATATGGCATCACCCTGTAGCTGCTGTCTCATCCACTCCAGCTCTTCTCCCATGCCAAGGAGAAAGAAGCAGGAGTCAAAGGCATACTCATCTGCCTGCTCATCTGGCAGTCTTTTGCAAATGGTAAATTAGTAAATTTTGGTAGATAACAGAACAAATAAAGACCAAAAGAGAAAGGCCAGAAGCACACCATGGAAGAGAAAGATTTTTTTTTTTCCCAAAAAGAAAAAAAAGTAGAAGGGGACTTTGATGATGAAAAGAAAATGAAGAGGAGCATAAGGAGGAACAGGAGAAGGGAAAGCACGTCAGGGCAATGTGGTGGGGAGTAAAGAAGATAGAGTAGGAAAGAAAAGGCACCATTGCAATACCTTGCTGAAAATGAGATTAAGTAAAATCTCAGTTCCACTTTTATTATCATGCTTGATTCTTGATGTAACAATGGATCCATAAAAATTGTCTTCTAAAGTGCAGGTAGGAAAGAGTCAAATTCACTCTTCTTAGTTGAGGTCTTAAAAATCCAACATAACAATCTGAAGACACCTTTTTCCTACTGCAACTAATTACAGAATTTTCTTGTTAATTTGTATATAAATTGAGGAATTTCTATTTAAGTCGTCCTACATGCACAGCACTGAAGTTTCAGAGCAA
Source organism: Balearica regulorum gibbericeps (assembly GCF_011004875.1). NCBI lineage: Eukaryota > Metazoa > Chordata > Aves > Gruiformes > Gruidae > Balearica > Balearica regulorum. Next base: position 41,925,099 of record NC_046220.1, on the reverse strand, counting down.
TGTAAGTCTAGAAACATTTAGAAAAATGTTTCTTTTAATGATACCAGGCAAAACTAGTAGCTTAACAGATCTCTTAACAGAGATTCTTACTCTGCTAATCAAATAAAGCTTCATCAATCTGTAATTATTTGTAATGATGTCATTACTACTAAGAAGAATTGCCAACGTCTGTGTTGGAGACATTTGTGGTTTATACATTTTTATTTATTGCAAGAGATTCTATGATTTGTAGCTCTTTCTGCAAAGGGTCTTGGGACAATACCACTTTGTCAAATTATGGGGCATACTGAAGACGTCTTTGGCAAGCTTGTGGAACAGAACTGACCTGAAACTCCATTGAATTTGATGATCTTCTTTCTTCCTAGGATGAGAGTTCAAGTAGTCTAAATTTCTACTCTCAAAGGCAACTTAAGAAATAGAAACTCAAACCTTATAATCTCTGTAGCTACTCTGTGACTATCTCTGTAGGCAGTGAGACAGCTCCTAAACTTTGCCTTATCATCTTTTGATTTCTTGTATCCACACTTTTTGTCTTTCAGTGATAATGTTGTTGTATGATTTTTATAGTTTTTCTAGAGCAACAGACCACAAGTTGGTGTGTTTGCTGCCATAGTTTCCAAAGTAGTTCACATTATCTTATGTCAACCAGGAACAAATAAATGGGTCTCCACCTCTTAAGGATAGAGACACCAAGGAATTCTGAATTTGGCCATGAACATAGTATTTGTTTTGTCTCATAAAGCAGAGTCTGCTGCAGCATCTTTTACTGTCATCCCACCTATCCATTTCAACTGACACAGCTGGAGAATGGGAGACGGCCCCCTAGGAGAGGACTCAGATGTTGATTTTCTATCTGGATGTGTGTACCACATGATAGAAATAAATACAAATTAGAAGGTAACCCTGGCAGAATGAAGGACATATACTTAATGTTTTGGTTCAAGTAGTTGCATCATGCAGCTTAATCAAAATAAAATCAGCCCTTTCTTCTAATTTTGATTTTAGCAAAAGAAGAAAATAACTACCACGGGGGGCTTTCCTCTGACTTTGTGTCCTGAAGGTGAGCTTCCAAGAAGCAGCCCTGAAAGGTTCCGCACCTTGAGGCATTGATAAAGTCTACCTTCTCTGCCCATTCACATATTTTGTAAATATGTATTTATGCACCCTCACTCACAGAATGTGATTGTCTGAATATCACATTCACAGGAAACTAGGCTAAGACAACAGCTTTAATTTTTCTGCTACTCCCCAAAAGGTATTTTAAAGCACCTATAGCTGTTTTTGAGTGTTTCACAGTTAGGCTGATGAAAGATATTACTTAAAAGTTAAAGTAATTTTAGGCTTTGTCTCAACAAGAAGTTGAACTTAATTTCTGCTGATGTTTTCTTTCTTTTCTTGACCCATTTGACTGTACCCTGTTTCCTTTGGATTTTGATCTTTTCCGGTTTGTACTCTACTCTTTTCCAATAGTGCAATCTGAAATTCTAACCAAGCATAAGCTTTGTTGTGAAGGTTTTCTGTGACTGGGACATCACCAAACCAAACAAAGACTTTCAAATTCAACTCCACAGGAAATAGGCTGCCCTGTTGACATGTTGTTGCAAGACCTTTCTTGAAAACTTCATCACAGCAAAGGAGGCAAGTTGGCAACAGACAACTGAGCAATGGGCTCATGCCATTAAGCTGAACAATTGGAAACTTTGTCTCTATTACTTAGAGCTGCACAATGTTTTGATGTTTGGAAATACTGTACAGATTCACATGAGTAAGAGAAAACCAGGGAGATGCAAATGACAGGAAACAGCATTTACAGTGTGTGCTAGAGGCTGATGGCTTTCTGAGCCACCTTGGAGTCCTTTCTTCAGTCACCTTTTCAAGATATGCCTAGATGAGGGAATGCACACAATGACCTGATTCCTCATTTCCAGGTTTATGTGCTAGCTGCAGCACCAAACTGAGAAGATCTGATTTTCTAGAGAGATGCAGGCAATGCTCCATTGGTGTGAGAATGGCACAATCATAATGCTTTCAGCACAGCTTGGATGATTTACATTGCCTCCAGAAAGTCTTGCATGGTGAACTCATGTTCTCATTGTGGCAGAAAAGCACAAACTATGTGAAGAAATTTTTTAGGTTTTTTTGTCCCCACAACCATAATTTTAAGCGGCCCTTTATGAAAAGGAAGGTGCTGTTCCAGGAACAATCTATGATTTCTGAAAAATTTCTGAGCATACAATTTCTGAACTGGAAATTGGTGCAAGACACAAGTTATCACTGGCAGACCTCATCTATATGCAGAAAAAATATCACCTACAGCTTTCCTGAGATTGGCCCATGCTCAACATGTCTTCACTGATTACATACGTTGCCTGCAGCTGCGTTTTGATTGCACCCACTGTATCCCCAAGCTGTCTTGCAGGAGAGGGTTACACAGAACATGCTGTTCCATAGGAGCCTTCTTTTAACAAGAAGTCTATCTTCTCTGCCGTATCTGTCATACCAGACATAAATCAGTGTCAATATACCACTCCAAAAATAGTCTGGGCCTGCTTTACCTTCAGGCAGCCTTAGAGAGTCGGTGCACACTGCCTCTGTCCCAAGACCTGGAGAGAGGCAGGTGCTTCTTCAACACTGCCGAATTTATGATCATTTGTCAACTGAAAAAGAAAGATGAGTTTCATGAAGAGGCAAGACCTTCCTGTATTTGACCTTGGGAGGTTTTTTTCCTTTTCCTTTTTGGCTCTGTGTATCTTATCAGTGGCTCTTTATGCCCTCCCAGTCTAACTAATTGATTTCTTTCTCTTGTGATGCTTTTGTAATTGGATTGTAATAAATTATACCCTGCTGTTTAAGAATGTGTCAAATATTGTTTTAACTTGTCCAATGCAAAGAATTGAGAACCAGAGCCTGAATCATAAAATGAAATAGAATTTTGCTGGTATTAGACAGACAATTAATAATTCTGCTGTCACTTACATCTGCATAAATCCAGTATGACTCCACTGGCCTCAAGTACTTTCTCAGCATTTACACCACTGTGAGTGATGGCAGATTTTAACTCTTCATTCCTGTGGTGAGATAGATGGACTACAGGCCAAGATATACAGACTGCGTTGGGAAAGCAATGAGTAATGCTACACAATAATTTGAAGAGACTAAATTAAAAACACCGATGGTTGCCTGAGGATGCAGTATTCATGAAGAGTGGTCGTTAAGAAGTACCCCTTTGCCTAGTACCTGGTATTGCATCGAATATCTCCCATGGATAAAACCAGAAGTTCTTAACATATATTCCCCTGAACTCGGTAAAGTATTATTTCCTCTACTGACAGGACTCAGTACCAACTTGCTGCCAGGCAAAGACCAGATTTTTCTCAAGAGAGTAATTGTCTTCCCTATCGCTGTGAGTCAATCTGGTCTCTGGACTGTTCCAGTCTCCTCTCCCTGCAGCAGACTGGCCAACTGCGCCAAATTATGTGTCAAGGATTTGGCAGTGCAACCTATTTCCCACTGAAGACCAAAGAAGTGCACTTTTCATTTAAGTTACTGACTGGACTGCAACCATTCAGCTCTTTTATACAGGATATAAAAGATTCAGCTGACACTTTACATGTGGACTTCTTTTTCCATTATTGTGGCCACATACCACTGGCAGTTGCACAGATTAAAAACACCAATGTAATCCTCCACAGGCCCTTGCACTGTCCACACATCCTACAAGTGTTTTTTTCTCAACTGCTTCAGAATTTAGTTTAAAAAAACCCAAAAACCCTAGAAAGTAAATTTGAAGTTTTGTACTGCTTTACCTGCAACAAGGAAGTGCAGTCATTCTCTTTCTGCACCAATTTAAAATCCTGGGCATGAATCATTCTGACTGAACCATAGAGAAACAAGGAAGGTCAAAGCCTGTATTCTTTCCCTCTCTAAAATGCCAACAGAAGTGTTAGGTTAACAGCGACTCATTAAAGACCACTGAACCTTAGCTGAGGTGGTTGATCTTCAAGATTTAGTAACTAAATCTGAAGAATGACTGTTTCACACACTCATTGGAGATTCATTATAAATACTCCCTTTAAATGAGAGTGGACAGGCTGCTACCTCTAGTTATATCCCAACATCATGGCAGACGCTCTTGGTGGCATGTGTTAAAAGTCAGGTCCCAGCTAGGGAAACCTGACCACAAGATGGATGGCTGTTGTGGACCCAGCCTTCTTCTCAACATGGACCCAGAGTGCAGAAAGTCTTGGTGCCAGTGGTTTAGAAGTGGCACCCTACAGTTCTAAGAACAGAACTTCACCCATGAGAAGTAGGCTTATAGCTCTTGTTCTAGTGCTTGTGGTTCATGTTCTTTTGCTTTAATTTAGGATGTGTGGAAAAGTGCACACATACCTTTCACATATCTGGTACAACTTTTGATTGAGGGTGAGGGTTTGCCCTGAAGCCAGAAGGAAAAATTCTACTAGGTTCTGTGCATTTCCAGGCTAAACTTGGTCTGCCAAGATTTGCAGCAGTGACTGTATGATACAGATTGGTTTTTTTGAAGGCCTTTCATTTTGTCTTGTATCATATTGAGGTCTGAATTTCTATTTACTGGGTCTAATTTAGGAAGATCCTCTGGTTTTCTGTCCACTTCACGTACAACTTGGAAAATAAATGAAAACAGGCATGACTCAAGCAATAAAAAGTTCTAAATAAGGAAAAGACAGATAGGCGCTTTTGGAACTTTTAAATGAAAACCTGATACAGGAAGAAGAAATGAGTTTAACAAATAAACTTCCTATGTGTTGAAAGATCAAATGGAATCAGAAGTTGAGCAGTTAATATAACACATATTTACTGCCTATGCAGCAGAACAACAGTACTCTCCTTGCAAACAGAACAATCAGAAGGAGCCTGCAAAATTTATCATTGGATGAGTCATAGTTTATTCTCCATTGTTCACATTCGTATGTAGCCAAATCTTCAAGTCTTGACCTACATTATACTCAGTCCCTGGCAAGACAAATTAACATTAGTCCTATATTGTTGCTAGTGCTACAGCATGTGAAATGTTAAGGGTGGCATTTTCACAACTACTGTTTCTCAATAGCATGTCCGGGAATTTCGTGGCCTTTTAAAGGAATTCAACATCTTGTTCACAGCAAAGTTCAAAAGACAGCCGTGCACCTAAATCACTTACGCTATTTTGAAAACACTACTTTAGAAGGACTAAACTGAAGTCACAGGAGCTTTGCCAGAGAGAAGCAAGGTTTCAGGTGGGGGTCCTATAGAAAGTATTTAGTTTATGAGCCAAAGTGAGATTCCTATAACTGCCAGCCTGCCACATGCCCTGGCTTGTGTCTGACAGCCGTGCAGCGCTCTGTCTCGTGTATCATCAGCAGAGATCTTGGAGTGGAAGCTGCACTGACAGTCCCACCGGCAATGCTCGGGGTGTGGTGTGTGTCATTCCTCTCTCTCAGCAGAGTTGGCTGTACAGCATGGTCAGTCGTCGAAACTTGCTCCAGTTGGTAAATAGAGCAGGAGAGACTTGCAAGATTCACAGGGAGAAGGTGTTTAGCAATGTTCCTCCTCTGTTTTAATGAGCACCCTCTGCATATAGCAGATGTTACTTCAACAGCTCCTGAGCTTCTTGCAATGCCATGCCCAGTGCCAGACCTTACTGGAAGGAAATATGAATTCCCATGTCATGCTTTTTGTTTCTGCAGATCTAGCCAAGCCAATGGAATAGTCACCCTTTTGATATTTGTAAATAAGTTAGCATGGCATGTTCACTGCAGGAATTAACTGACTACCTAATTACAGTGATGGAGAACTATTCTCTCATGGCCTAATTAGAATATTGAAATACTGTACTTAACCTCCACTAAGGCCCATGTGTGTCTGCGTGAACAGTCTTTCTTTAAAAAACAAAACCAAAGCATCAAAATCACACATGGGCTTATGTGTTGGTAAAAAGACATGAGTAAACTTGTATATAGTGTGTCCTACCATGAAGGTATTTTCTGTGAATTGGGCCGTAAGATTGCAATTCTAAGCAGCCACACAATTAATTCTTCAGTTATGCAGTCCAATTAGGACAAATGCTTCCTTTCTAGTTTAATTAGAGATGGGTAAGCTCGTTTGAGCTTATTTGTATAAAATATGTGCTCATTAAACAAGGCCTGGATTTTGTTCAGCTTGTTAGAAATGTTGTGGAAAAAAAAGCTTTCTCACACTGCCTCTGGCCTTTTTAACCCTTTAAAGACCACAAGTCTGACAGTCTATCAGTTATCCTCAAAGTACAGTGCACTTCCTTCAGCCAGAAAAAGAATGATTGTGCTACAGTTGGTGTATTTGTAAACTTCGTGCTGCCATGGAGATAACTATCTTCCACCCTCAGATATCACTCATTGCAACGTCCCTCCCTGTGGGCTAATGCAACTGATGTTGGGTTTGTAGGGTTTGCTAATCTTCTTTTCAGAGCTCCCTGGCAGCAGAATGAAAGAGAAACTGTGGGGCTGATGCACACCCTCTCTTTGCTGAGAAAAGAGCAGGGGACCTATGAACCAGTATGTGAATGTCTCTGCAGGGAATGAAGTAGAAAGATTTACATGAAAGCCATACAGTATGAATCCACAAAAGGCACAAAGTCAGTTGAATTGTCCCAAGCAAAGACAAAGCAAATGGTTCAAGCATACTGTCTTCTCCTTCCCTCCTCTTATGTTAATTATTTCTTTTGCGATCTCATTTATTCAGCAGAGTGGTTCACTTCTATGGTGAAAGCACCTGCATGAATCTCATGCTGAAAAATGCCCTGAGGTATGACATCATTTATTCAAACCATACCTGCAGAAAATTGAACCCTCTGTGCTTGTTATCAGGACAGATTTTCTCCTGACATGCTCCTTCAACCTCAGGTCCTTGAAGCAGGAGGGAGGAAAGACTGAGACACCTTCCAGGGTACACGTGGGCACAAAGAAATGAACCTCACCACCGGAGTATCAGGCATGGCTGAAAGCACCCAAGCCTTGGCAGAAGCCATGGTGCAGGGGCAATGCCAGAGTAGGAAGTGCACAGATGGCTAGAAAAGGCATGAGGGCAGGCTGTCAAAGATTAAAGTCTAATTTATCCCTCCTAGGGCTGCACACTCCTCCACGCTGTCAGCAAAATGGACAAATGCAAACCACAGGCACACACAAAGTGGGAGATGGCAGCCTTAGCCAAACGAGCTCTGGGGCATGCCACAGCTATCTTACAAATGCAAATCCACCCCTTTTCTCCTGCACGTGAGGGGGATTAAGCATGCAGCCAGCATGCATTCAAATATTGTGTGCACAAACACAGCCCTTGCCCTTTGAAATCCTGGCCCTGAATGCCTCCAGTTTCTGCTGCAATGCTTAGAGCCTGGGTTTGAGAGGCAGTGAAGGAGAATAAAGCTTAAGTGTGGCTCCCAGGTCTCCAGGTGATTTCCACAGGACAGGAAGATGCTCCTAGACTATGTGATGCTTGGATTTGGGGTTTGGACCCCATTGCTCAAAAGCCAAAAGAAAACGAGCATGGCTCTGGTGTCATGACTGTCTTGGCCTAAGAGCTGATTGCAGCCATTTGCAGGTTTACAAAACCTCTGACTCAGAGGGAAAATGTAGCATATATATGAGATGTTGTTCTAGATTGTGCATTTAGGACCACATCCAAAGTCTACTAAACTTAATGGGAACCTGGACTTCAGAGACTGTGCAGTGGTATAGCAATGACATACAACTCAGCCCTACTGGCAGGGGTTTTGGCTTTCTCCAGTGCATGTGCTGAGCTTCTTACTGCCTCAACACCCACGCTCTCAAGATTGCCTTGTGGGCAATGCATGGTGTGAAATAAAGACGCTGTAATTTTCTTAATTTTATTTAACTCCTGGAGATTTACGATGACATCATGGTATTTATGATCTTGTATTTTCACAGGTGTCCTGTCGTCATCTCTTAGTCTGAACAATTGCTTCATTACAGCTAAATGGGATGGGGTGGAGGGGAAATGCTGTTTTTGAGCTGGGACCTACTGGGACGTGTCGTATAGTATTAAAAAAAAATAACCAAATACAGACCTTTTTTGCAGCCATGTGTCAGAAGAAAATAAAAGCAGAATCTCTTTTTAAGGATATGCTGATCCCAAGATACTTTTTGCTCTCAGAGGGAGAAGATTTTCTAAACAACCAGCCAAAATGCAAAGGGGACACCTTCTTAATTGGTAACCTGAAGAGCTAGCACAGAGCTATTTCCTTTTCTCTGCCTCAGTCTACTGACAGACAGCTTGTAGCAAATGGAAACACTAAAAGAGAGGTCCATGATCTAATGAGTGTAGGGTATCCCCATCAGTCCCATAAGGGGAAGATATTCTGAAAGAAAGCAGCATGAAATTTTCTCTTACTTTTGCCAGTGAATGATGCTTCCCCACAAAGAGAATATTTTTTCTACTCCAATTTTCTCCTGTGGGAAGAGCTAGAATCATAGGGAGCCACTTTACCAGTACTGTGCTTGTCCCTGAAACTGGTAAAGACTTCATATACTTTGCAACAAGTTAATAAATATGTAGGCAAAAAAGGAGTGGAAACGTAACAGTGGATACATGTCTGCTGGAGAGGCCTTTTTCCTGGGAGAATCCCTTTTTATGACTGTTTTGTCTTGCAGCTCACGTGCCCATAGGACTGAGGGAGGTTTTCCATCCCACTTCCTTATGTCCTCTCCATGGTCACGCAGGTAAAACCACAGGATGCCTCGCGGTGTGTACCCTCTATATCTCTCCAGAGATTTCAGAAGTTTCTGTTTTTTGGTCAGGTACTGTAACTGTCCAGACAGTGTTAGTCTGGCCATGATGGCCAAATATAAGTCTAATTCATTTCAGCTTAGGTTTCCCCAACTTCACTTTCTGACCAGTGTCTTAACTAGACTGTGGCAATTTTATTTCAGAACTGGAAGTGGACGTCACAGAAGTGACTGGCCTGACCCCAGGTCCCATGCACCCTTTGCCCTCATTCTAATTCAAACTTTAGCTTACATTATCCCCAGAACATCCAGGTTAAAAATGTGTAAAGCAATTACTTATGTTTTTCAGATGGTGTGTTACTTTTCTGTAGCAATGGTACTTTCTGATGTTACACAGAGAAGAAAGAAAGCAAAAGAGTTACCTGAGGGCATAACTTTAAGGCCAATCATTGTGCACCCTGCTATGGCTAAAAGCTTTTCAGTCAAGTAGTTCAAATAACTCTATGACATGTAAATATTCTCAAGAACTAGGCAATACATCTTTCTAACCATGATTTTAAACCATTTTTTACCGATAATAAAGCACCTGGGTTCTCTAAAATGAAGTGTGCCCTTACTTTTTCTGCCCTAACCATACTCCCATGAACTGACAGAAGGATGACACAGTTATTCCAGTTAACACTTGTTCAGATATGCTGAATGTGCCACAACCAATTGCCCTGTGGGTGAAAAATTCTTCTAGTGCTCACGCAGCCCGGAGAGAGGGAACAACTGCCCTGTCACTACGCTGAGCACTTGGAACAGGAGCTACACTCTGTGTCAAGTTAATGAACATTTACAATTGCAAGAGGTTAAAGGTGGAAGAGGAGTGTGGATGATAGAGATACCTCAGGATTTTGGCTGACAGATAACAGGGAGGGCTGTGATTTCTCTAATAAGCTAATAAAAGCTCCCTGCAAGAAACCTTGTGGGGTGAGGAATGTGCCTGGCTACACCTGCTGGAGTTGCTGCTTGTCCCACTGCATCTGGGGCTGAAGGGAATAATTTTCATCAGGGACAGAAGGCACAGGCATCTCCCCGTCATTGCACTGAAACAAGAGCTGCCAAACTGCTGCGGTTATAAGGATGTTAACAGGGTCCTGATAATCGGGGATGAACCTGAGCTAGCACCAAGGGGATTTTCAGGCACTGTTATTGCTTGTTTCACTGGGCAGTGAGTCAAGAAGGATGCACAGCTCCTGACTTGGTATCAGACAATAGCATTGTCCCTCGGCAGAAGTTCTTCATGGACCTAAGCAGCCTTAGGATAAGATGGATAAGCCTGGCATAGGCAAAAAAAAAAAAAAGGGTAACATTAGATGGCAGGAACTAATAGTAATTTTTCACAGTGGAAGGAGATCATTAAGGGAGCTCACAAGGATATGAGCCAGGATTTCTGATCCAGTAAAGGGAGTGAAATGTATTAGAGTCTGCTGATGTTATCTAAGCTATTTAGCAGTTAAAGAGAAAGCCTGATTAAAAAGAACTATAGAAAGGCCTCACAGCAGTAAGACATAAGGCATGAAAATGACAGACGAAATTCAGTGTAGATAACTGTACACTGGTGCATGTTGAAGAAAAAAAGTTCCAGTTTTACTTGTACTATGAGCAGCTCTGGTGTGGATGTTTCTATATGGAAATAGGATCTTGCTTTTCACAGAAAGACAAATAAATAAATAAATAAATACATACATACATACATACATATATAAAATCAACCACTCTTCTGTATGGGTTAAAATGGCAAATCAAGTGCTAGGAATTATTTGGGAAAGAATAAATAACACAACAGAAAATGTCCTTATGGCACTGTATAACTTTTATTCTCTCACACCTTGAGTACAGTGTGGTCCCACAAGGTCATATAAGAAATGGAAAAGGCAAAGAGAAAAACAACAAGAATGATCAAATGCTTTTGTTCAAGGAACAATTGAATAGACTAGACCTCTATGGGAAAGATGATTGAGGTTGGTGGTGGTAGCTGCTAATAAGGCAATCAGTGCAATGGGAAGCAATAACAGGGAAAGACTATTCACCATTTCCTCTGAATTGAGATGAGTGCAGAAAAAAGCCAAAAAAGACCTCTGCACTGAGTGTGTGGTTAAGCTGGGGTGCTCCACAGGGGGCATCATGGCAGTGTGCGTGCTAAGTATGCAGGATTTCAAGAAAGAATTGCACAAATTCAGAGAAGAAAAGCCTACTAGGGGCTACTGCTTGTGAAGGCCCAGGAAATTATTGAACTGCTTATTATTGGATACGAGGAAAATATTGAAGAGAAATATGCCTCTTTCCTCAACATCTGGCATTGGACACTGCTGGAGACAGGATGTTAGGTTAGGCCAGCCTTTGGTTCTGATGGTTTTTCTAAGTTTTTGGCCACCTTTCTGTTTGCAACACACCACAAACTGTCCCTCTGACACTGCTATGACACAGCTGCCAATGCTTTTATACTCTCACCATCACTTCCACGATGATCCAGATAGCTGCCAGCGTATGAAATCTGCTCTTATCCTTGAGCCCCAGTAGGGCAGTTCATTCTCCAAACCAAGGCAGCATGTGATTAACTTTGGGTATACCAGTCATTGACTTCTGCAGGACTTCGTTTAAAAATAAATATCTGCTTAAGAATTTTACTGAAAAAGGAAAAAAATCAGTTAATATTTGAATACTTTGCTGAATGCAGCCCATCATGTCTATGTCTTTCAGCTGCAAGAAATCATACCACCAAGCAATCAGAAATATGTATGGAAGCTAATGAGTCTTTCCCAATAGTTTTAATTCATCCTCAATCTGTCCCATGCTTCAGACTGAGCTTTTTGCTTCTAATTGACAAGTGCTGACAGGCTTCTTTATAAACAACATCATATATATATATTTTTTAAATTATTAATTTTTTTTTCCAGACAGACCAGTGCAGGCCCAGAATATGGCTCAATTTATGTAGCTGGATAGTTCTTATCTAGCAAGATATTGGCTGCTGAATTAGAGGAAATATTTCATTACAGGAAAAATCTCTAACCACAGTAAAACTTGGGAAAAGATAGTGGCAAGACTAGGTAGTCTGGGTGAATGAAATAACACAGGCTTGCAAAGAGACATGATCACATTTCTAGACTGTTCCATTATTTGTTCACCTCAGGATATTTTTCATCATCTTCTTTTCAATACCAGTTTTAAGCCTTTGAAGAGATGATTCTTTATGCAAAGGACCCAAAATGATGAAAAATGACTGTGAAGCATGGAAATGTGGAGAATTCCTGAGAAATGTACTGATGCTAGATCCTACAAATTTGAAGGCATAGTTACTACTTTCCAGAAACTGAACTGCTTTGAGGAGTTAAGATAGAAAAGCCCATAGCTATAGGCAGTTTTCCCAAGGAAGATATGACATTTCCTCTCTATAGGTGACAAATGCTGCATGCAAAGCCAAAACCTCAAAATTTCCCCCATTGTCTCATGGGTTAAGATGGCTGTACAAGGCCTCTCCTCGCCTGTCTAGACAGGACAAATAAACCAGCCCTGGAAGAGTTTTTCTCCCAGGAAAATGAAAGTGTCTGGAGCCAGAGGACATGGTTCAGTCTGTGAACTGCGGTAATGCTAATTGCTTCTTCCTTCCACGATACCAAAACAAAAGTAGGCCTTTCTTTGGCTTTGTGGCTGTGGAGCAGAAGGGGTCTGCATGCTCTCTCAACTTCTACATTTGTGCAACCTGATTTCTTCTCATGCCACTCCTAGGAGACAGGGGAGTGAGTTATTCCAGTTTTGAAGAATTTATTTGAAACCTTAAGCAGACTGCCTGAGCACACAGGACAGTAAGCTATTGGCAGCAGGGGGTCTCTTAATTTCCAGTTCTGGGCTTTCATCACTAAATCGTCTGCCAGGACCAGAGTTCAGACAGCCTCTAGGCACTTCTCTGGAGATCCAGTCAAACCTTCCCATAAATGCAAAACGGCTGCAGGCAACCCATATGTGTGCGAGCCAGAAGAAGAAAGCAGGGATGAGAAATTTAATTTCTCATTGTCAAAAATGAACGACTGGAACCTCATGTATGCTTCCATTCTGAGGACTACATTACAACAGAGTTGACAATGTCTCTACATAACCATGGTCTTCACGTCTTTTCTCTACTTTGATCAGGCTAGAGCCATGCCCTCTGCAATCTTTTGAGTCACATCTTCTTTTGATAGGCAGACCATGGCATGGCACTAGGACTCACTGAGGTTTTCTGGTCTCTGAATACGTGCCCCATACAGACCTTCTAAGTTTTTTGCTGTCATGGGAGGACTTGCCGTTTCTTAGCTGGGAAGATGTCTACCTTGCTCTTGCGTGTCCCAGCCACTCATCACCATGCAGGTCAAGTTGTGCTACAGATATCTGTATTCTGCATCCAGGAACATGTGACAAATGCCAACAGACAGGTAGCTACCTTCTAGGACTTGTTTCCTGCTTAGCAGTTACTGTGAGGCAGCAGAGAACAAAGTGTCCTGAAACAGCACATGCACATGTCATGTCATCTAATCTTATGGTTCATTCCAAGCTACGTTAGACAGGCTTTGTGTACAAAAATAGATCAGCATCTACTCATATTTGTTAGCAGCCCTGAGACCCAGTCTGGTTTCAGTCTAACTCCTGGAATCTCTTTCTCTCTCCCCCCTCTCTTAGGGAGCCAAGTTTGAATTTTTTTCCAGAACACCCACCTGCCTTGTGTGAGCCTGGACCCAATTACCATACAGCTAAATGGGGTCTTTGTGACGGGACCCATGCAGTTTCCCTAGCCAGAGAGCCAGGCTGTCTAGGAGACTTCTCCAGAAGGGTCACTCCATTGTTGGAGTAAGCAGATCTGCTCAGCCTTGTTAGCTTTGAGTTCCTTGCCTTGTGACCCAGTCTACCTGTGGAAGGGGTATCCAGGCTTTCTGGCCCACCCTTGTGGGCACAGCACATCATCAACACCCTTGTCATGCCTGGGGCTATGAATCCAAAATATCACTAGAGATGCCCAAGGTGACGTAGCTTGGTCACGAGGCTGAGCTCTGAGCTCACTCTTCACTGTGTGCACTCTGCAGAGCCACAGGTGTAGCTCCCACCTCTTACCTTGGCCTTGCCAAACCGGTCATCACATAGCTGCCATGCTAATATTCCCTTGCATATCTATGCCACGCAGTGCCATCCCACATGAAGAGTCCTGCCCCTGCTTTTTGCTCTTCAATTGTCTCTTTTACCCTGCCTCTTCCACTGTTTCAGCCCCGAGCCCAGCAATCTCTGGCTTCCCATCCAAGCTCCCTTTTTTGCCACTTAAAACCTGTGGCGCAGTGTATGTCAGGTGGAGAGGAGTTTATGACCTTGGGTATGCAGCAAGGCTATGCAAAATAACTGCAGCCCCCTCAATCCATCAAACATGTTATAAATGAGTCTTCTCACCTGGTTATTTCTGCAGCTTTGAAAAAGCCAAAGATATGAGCTCAACATTTGCTGTTCCTTGCTATTATTTTTTTTTATTATTTTATTGGCCAGTGCAGTGAGAGACTGCAGAAGCGTCTGTTTGGTTTGACCAAACTTCTCTGACAGATGTTTTCCAATTGTGAAAGAATCTGACCTTTATTAAAATCAAGAACTTTTTAATGTTGTGCCCAAACACTGGAAACAACAGCATAGTTTAGTGGTGATTTTCATATTTTAAAAGGTAAATTTCTAGCTGGGATAAATAGTACTTTGTTCTTGTTTTGTTTAAATTAAAATCCAGCTCTATTGGCTGTTCTTAGTCCACTGCCTTCTAGCATTGTTCTGAGCATCTTTGAAGTCATAAAATGAGACATCTCAATTAATGGCAGAAAAGTGGTTAGTAGAAGCAGAGTACTAGAAACCCACTAACTTACTAATCAGTTATTAAAGTGACTTTGTCAGACCATAAATTGCAGCTATCACATTTCCCTATAAACAAATAGATTTCCCTACTCTGACACTGAGGGCTGACATCTGGGATATGTTTGAAATGTCACAAAATGGGTTACACATATCATTTCTTCCAGACCATTCAGAGACATAAAACAGATTAGATGAAGTAAAGGGTGAAACCAAGGGTGCTTTTGGTCCTCTGTTCCCCATACTTCCTACAGCTTTCTGTCTCTTTTGGGAGACTCTGTATGCCAGCAAGTTCCTCTACTTATTTATTCTAGTTGCACTCAAATACACAATTTATTATGGGCAACTTTTCTTCTCTTTTTTCTAGCAAAAGGAAAGTCATGTTGGAATTCTGGCTCTGATGGGCATAATGTTTACTCTGTTTACTGGGCATCAGAAAGGGAATGACAGGATATTCACTTCCTGCAAATAAGGCCCTATTCCAAGCATCCTCCTCTTCTTGCTTTCCCTTTGAGGGTTTGAGTTTCAAAATATGCATTACGCATATATTGAAGGGGAAAAAAGAGCCATAGTCTGTTCACGTGATCATTTTCTCCTGCTTCTACCCATACAGAATCTTTAGCTTTGAATTTTGATTTTTGCTTTGTGTTGAGCAAGGCAAAAAGCAAAGTGCAGTTCAGATGCAACCACAAAACAGTTCACAAAGCTGGTGAAACACAAATTTTGCAAGGTTTTCAGCAGAATACTGTAAGTGGGTTCCACATTAGGAGACACTGGACACAAGTTTGCTTTGTAGATTTGCAAACCTGCAACTAATCAAAATTCATTTAGGGAGTGCATTGCAAAACCTGAAGCCAGATGTGTTTTGCGTCATTTAGGGTTTATTGGGTACATTTAGCTGTTCTAGTTTGAGAGCAAATATTTTTTTTCACATTGGGCAATGTTTGCACACAAAAATTCCTGAAGCAACCCACAACCCATATTTCTCTTTGTAGCTGAACACTTTTAAGTTATAAATATGAGCTTATCAAGACCATGTGACACTGCTTTTCCTAAGATACATGTAGGTATCTAACACTTAGGATACCCCATGCAGTTCCTGTCCACACATAAGAAATCTAGTGATAACTAGGTGTCCGCAATGTGGAAAACAATGAGAGAATTCTCTAATATATTGTTTGCATACCTATTTGTCATGGCGATATTCATCTGCATAAGAAGACAGTAAAGAAATTGATTTTTGTAATTTGATAAGCTAAATGCATACTAGGTAAAGGACAGCAATGTATTCTGAAGCTCAGTTAGAAACATGGACGTGTATTTTAAATGCATAATCTGAAGCATCCAGAACCTATTGGGTTCTGTATCATTTTGAATAACTTTTAAAATGGATTTCTTGTTAGAAAAGCACTTCAGCATCATCATTTTTCAAAACTTAATTAGCTCACACCGTGGATGATTTCACTGCAAAACTATGGCTTTATTACATTTCTGAAATTCTTCTAGCCAGTGTCAACCAGAGAATGCTTAATATCATACCTGACAGGAGAGATACAGGAATATAAAAAACATTTATTAGTTTTGGTAAAAGCTTCTGAATGGCCTTTCTACTTCATTCTTCTGCTCTTCAGGGTTTTGTTGGAAGAAATACTCTTGTTGGGTAAGAGACAGCCCAGTAACTACAGTAAGAAACAGGCCTTGGATTACTTAAATTATTTAAAACATTACAGTCTATTGTCCCTAGAGACTGCAGCTGCACACTTAGATATAGAAGGGATTGAATCAAGGACCTGTTCTTTCCTAGGTTTCATACTCCAATAAAATCTAGGTTTTACTCCAAGCTTATGGTAATCTCAGCTATTGTGTAGCCCTTTGAAAGACTTATGCAAAGCATTTGACACTATCCCACATGAAATTCTTGCCTCTAAATTGGAGAGACATGGATTTGATGGATGGACCACTTGGTGGATAAGGAATTGGCTGGGTGGTTGCACTCAAAGAGTTGTGGTCAACAGCTCAATGTCCAAGTGGAGATCAGTGACGAGTGGTGTTCCTCAGGGGTTGGTACTGGGATGGCCACTGTTTAACATCTTTGTCGGTGACATGGACAGTGGGATCGAGTGCACCCTCAGCAAGTTTGTCAATGACACCAAGCTGTGTGGTGGGGTTGACACGCTGGAGGGAAGGGATGCCATCCAGAGGGATCTTGACAGGCTGGAGAGGTGGGCCCGTGCGAATTGCATGAAGTTCAACAAGGCCAAGTGCAAGGTTCTGCACATGGGTTGGGGCAATCCCAAGCACAACTATAGGCTGAGTGGAGGATGGATTGAAAGCAGCCCTGAGGAGAAGCACTTTGGGGTGTTGGTGGACGACAAGCTCACCATGAGCCAGCAACATGCGCTTGTAGCCCAGAAAGCCAACTGTGTCCTGGGCTGCATCAGAAGAGGTATGACCAGCAGGTCGAGGGAGGTGATTCTGCCCATCTATTCCCCTCTCGTGAGACCCCACCTGGAGTACTGCATCCAGCTCTGGGGTCCCCAGTACAAGAAAGACATTGGAGCTGTTGAAGCAAGTCCATAGGAGGGCCATGAAGATGATCAGAGGGCTGGAGCACCTCTCCTATGAGGACAGGCTGAGAGAGTTGGGATTGTTCAGCTTGGAGAAGAGAAGGCTCTAATATTTCACTTTTCCACTATATTGACATTTTCAGAAGAGTATAAGGACAAAGAAAAATTATATATCTTGAAAATATTAACTACATGTGATTTCTGTAAAGGAAAATTATACGTCTTGGAAATATTCTTAGCTGCATGCAATTCCTGTAAAGCTATATGTAACTTTTAGAATTAGACCTGGTGGTCAGAAAGGACCTGATGTTGTGCCTGGGCAGGCAGAGTCCACTCCTGGGATCCTGTAGTGTCTTTGTGAAGCTGCTGGGGACAAAAGTGACCATTCTTCAACCAGATATGAAGGAGAAGATGTAATTGTGTTTACCTACACTGATCCTCTTCGTTTAGGCTGCAGTCTGAGCTTCACTATTCCCTGTGTCCTTTATAAAGCTAGGCACAAAAAATGGTTAGTAAGCATTCTGCCAAATAATTTTTGGAATAAAAGGCAGCACACTTAAAATGTGTTCCTGAGAGAGTGCAGGTGTGTTACATTCAGCTGAGCACATAGTTTTGCTGTGTATTTTTGCTTGTGTGCAGCCAAGCTGGGGCTCCCAGAGGAAAGATGTAAGGAAAGCTCACCAGGGACTGAGAGTGGTTTAGCTGGAAGAAGTAGTCCTTTTGGGTTTCCTTTGTATATAATAGTGACCTTCCCTCTCTATGAAGGAAAGGCTTCATATGTATCTTACTGGTTTTTGGAAAAAGAGCAGCATGCTGCTTGGGTTAAACACCGCATGTCGTGTACTGATTGTGCTGTGGGAGAGCCCTTTGAAAATCAGAAACAAACAGCAATGTTTGTGACTGCTTTACTCAGGACAGAAAGAAGTGAGTTTTTGGAGAAGAAACAGGTTTCTGTCAGACTTTCAGAAAAACAATGGGGCTTTTTGCATAAACTCACCACTATACAGGTGGAATCTAACAGGTTTTTTCTGGACAAATGACCTCCTTATTGCTCTGCTTTTTTTTTTCCTAATTTCTCCAGCAGACTACAGAGGAAAACACCATGGAGAAGGACTGTGGAAGAATGAAACTCTCACAGGGTTTTCCAGGCTCTGCCCTTTCTTCCATTCTGGCCGTTCACACTCCTGCATGGCTGCATGGGGAAACTGTGTAGCTGTAGCCTAGGATGGGGGACGGGAGAAGGACATGGAGGTTGGTCGTTGCAAGACTGCCACGAGACCATGCTAACAGCACTGAGATTTTCCTCAAAACCAACCAAAGGACATCATAAGAAATGGACTTCAGCCACAGAAAGACAATAACTCTTCAAAGATGTTATGACATTTTAAAACCTTTGCTGTTGGAATGCAGCTTTAAAAAAGGGGTACCTGCTTGACAATATATCCCTGCTCCTGTTCTATACGCTTTATTGGTTCATTTATGAAGAACTGACATTTACAACATAATTATTTTAAATTATTTGGGTTCTTTTATGTCTAAATATGCACCTTTAAAAAATATTTTTTTCATTAAAATATATAAAGCAAAAAAATGCAATATATTTTGGGCATTAGATCAGAAGACTGTAGTTAGGTCTTTTTTCCATGTCAGCCCCTGCGGGGAGTACACATTAAATTGCATAGTTTGCATGGCAAAATAAGTACAGCTTTTCATCATCAGTGGTTCTCAAAGAAAGCTTAGTTTTCTAATGGGACACACACTCCTCTGCTGGATAGTGCTCTGAAAGCAATCTAGATATTTCTCCATTAGATAATTGTGAACACAAGGAATGTCCCTCCTATTGCCATTGAAAAAAGTCCCTGAATGAGCTCCTGAGGAATTTGGCCCAAAGATTGCTTTCAGATTTGTAACAGATTGGTGTTTTTTAAAGTGCGTGTGTGCACATGCCCACATGCGCACATCTGTGTGTGTCTGTGTCTGTGTCTGTGTTTGTGCGCACGTGGCTAGATATAAAAAATCTTCATGGTCAAACATCAGTCAAGCTGAATATAGTCTGTGTTTTGGCTTAGATTGGCAAAGAGGAAATTAAATGCTTCGAAGGATTATTAAACCATTCTAAAAACCTGAACATTTAAACAAGAATAGGAAAAACATCAAGAAGGACAGGAAGACAAAAGAGAAAGGCATGCATGTAAAACTAAACCCAACAGGTAAGTGTCCTGCTTTCAGACTTTCAGTAAACACTGATTGGCAAGCTTGGTCTTGACTGACTGCTGGATATGATGAGTTTAAGAGATATGCAAGGCCTTAGAACCCAAGGAACACCTCAGATGAGTTACCACTTTTCTCAAGCTTTCCCTTTCTCCTTCCAGTGCTATCCCTAATGTATTTCTTATATAGGGGCACTTTTTCCACCACCCACCCCTCCCTTCCTAATTTTCACAATATAGAGTTTTGCTTTAAAACCCACAGCTGTGTTAGGCAAGAGCTAGCAGCTGCAGCTCCTGGAAAAGGGGAGTAGGAGTAGTCAGCCCCCCAGGAAGAAGGGTCAGTTTGTTTCTTCTGGCTGCTACACAGCGATTTTCCTTTTGGTAACAAGGAGAGGATACATCTTTTTTCCCCTCTGTTCTTTTAAATGGCAGTGAAGGTAATCTCGATCGTCTTTAAGATCTTTAAAAGATCTGCAATTAGTATCCTCAACAGTGATGCAAAAGTTACTCAAGAACCTTTGGAGTAACACGTTTTAACAAATGTAGGCAAGGCTGAATATACTCATAATATGCAATAGCTAGTTGATATGAAAGTCAAGGCTTTATTTTGCGCTCAAACTTAATGGGTTAACATCTGCAAAACAAAACCTTGGCCTACCAGAAAATGCTCAAAAAACCAAGAAGTACTGTGTCCTAGAGACTCCTCTGGAGCAGAGCCCTGAGTGTTGGGGGCTTCTTCTGCCTTGCAGTGCCTTTTCCTCTTACCTGCTAGCACTTGCTTTGAGGATGGGGTGTGATACTAGCTTATGCTTCCACTAAACAGCCCTCAGTGGTCCAACTTATAAAGTAGGCCTGGAGAGGCTCTAAAGTCAAATGTCATTATAATTAACTGGAAGGATTCTCGAACGCCCATATCTTTTGGCCTGAGTTCCAAACTGCTTCCCAAAGTAGCTATATCCGGTGTGCTTCTGACTCTTTAGCAGATTATTGTACTTAGGTTTGAGTCCCTAGCCTAGCATGTTTATCACACTTTTCTGTAGCCAGTTGAACTATTTTTCTTTGAAACTGGTTATCTAGGAAACATTTATTTTCTGTGCATGGATAATTCTCAAAGTGAACCTATTTTTATAAACATCACACTAATCAGAAAATATTTTCTGGATGACTTAACAAAAAGCCTCCAAGTTACTGATACGTTATGTTTGTTTTCTATTCATAGTTTCTAAAATGCCTTGGGTTTATGCTTTTTGCAATTTTGTTTTCTAAAGCTTGAAAACAACTGTAACAAGTCATGGCACTGTACTCATAGCTACTAGCCTTGCTCGAACGCAAATAAAGCTCCACTCCTTCTCAAATAGGAATCCCTTCACTTGCAAATAACAAGTTGTATGGCAGAATAAAATATTCCAGCCAATTTTCCAAACCATTTTCATTTTCTCACTCCTTTGCTTGAAAGACAATGAGATTGCAAACAGACAACAAAGTTTAGACCCTGTGTGCAGTCATGTTGGAAAAGTTGGCTATTTGAACAGTTGGGGGTTTTGGGATCTGTTTCTATAATGAAGAATAATTTTTTTAATGGATTTTATGATTAGTTGCTCTTTCATCCAGTATCTAGTGCCAAGGTGTGGTAAATGAAGACTTGAACACTGATTTTTAGATAGTTTTTCTGCCACAGGTCACCTTTTGCCCAAGTGGTGTACTTCTAGTAAGCATTGTGCTACCACCATACTTTCCCTATAATGGAGTCGGTGATGCCATCAGCAGCCATGTCAGATGACTAGGACTATAAGGTACATTTTTACTACATTAAACAGACACTCTTCTTTATTTAATGTTGATTAAAAATCAGTCTGTCTTCTGAGTCTTCCCATCTGCAAAACACATAGGCTCAGGAAGTGCGTCTGGGATTTTGATTAAGTACATGTTTTCCTTTTCTCTTATTTTAAAGGTATGAATGAAACATGAGGAAAATGACACCCAAACTTCTGTGGAATGTGAAGGTTTTGAAATACTAAGCTAACTTTTCTTTTTCCCTTTTTTTCTTTTTCTTTTCTTTTTTTTTTTTTTTTCTTTCTTCAGCCATAGATTATTTCTTACATCTAGGTTTCAGAAGACACAGGAAGCTGATGAGCCAATGACCACAGGGATTGCCTTTATGGATGTTTCAAAGATGTCGGCAAGAATGAGATAAATCACCCCAGACCTCAGCTCTTGAGGCTTTGACAACGAATGCATCACTGAAAAGGCTTCAGAGAACTTTGGAGGAATGCCCTCGGCAGGGAGATGGTGGTTGCCAGAACAGTGTGATCTATAATCACAGCTGCCTGAAGTCCACTCTAGCTGCAGCAACTACCAGTCCTTAACCAAACTCCTCATTCAATAATCAATGTATTTTCTTGCTGCTGTTCCTGTCCATTCTTCTTCACACGTCCACATCACAGCATGAAATCTCCTATAACTTCACTGATTTAAGTCAAACCTGTACAGAGGGGTAGCCAAACAAAATGTATCCATCTTCCCCAGTGACTTCATTAATGGGATGGAAAAAGATCCTAGGGAAACTAGTTTATCTTCCAAGGCCATCACTATTTTGAGATAATTATTCTTATCTTCCTGAAAGGGAAAAGACAGTTTTAAGAGTGTAATGTAATTTCTGCTGTGCTCTATGTGCTGATCTATCTATTGACATTATTTGAAGGCATTTTGCTGCGTCTTCCTGAGTGTGAGCTAGCCTAGCTGGAGGATGGGAAACTGCATGAACCATACTGTGATTTTGTTACGGGTCCTGGGAAGGTAAAACCTGAAAAACTCAATTGCAAATGCATTTCCCATGGACAGTTCTCTTCCTCCACTGCAGCCAATACTATGCATGTATTACACTATAATTTCTATCATATATTGCATAGTAATTAAAAGTCAATTAAAAGCAGCTCTCCCAGCAGTTTACTTGATACTTGTGCTACATAAACAGGAAACTGTGGATCGTGTAGTGAAGAATGCTCTGCACAACAGCTAGCGCTCTCCAACTAATTTAGGAAAAACCAGCATTTTTGTATTTTCTATAGTAAAAATCATCTGTTTGTTACTCATAGTTAATTTCAATGTCTAAATAATAGGTAGAATAGTAAAATCATGCTTACTTAGAGTAGTTCTACCTTTGGAGAGCCTAGTGAAGGACTCTTTATACGAGCTATTGCAACAACACCAACATTCAAGAGAGGAAAAAGAAGAGTAGAATAATTCAGTTGTGCCATTAGAGATGATCAAAGTTTAGAGATTCATGGTTTCATTCATAGTCTGGGTAAAATATGCCTTGAGCACATCAAATCCTAGTTCTGATGCATGTGATTCTGACATCAGCACATGGAAAATAATGAAGTGTATGGCTTCATCTTTCTTTTCCTTCCTCCAACAAAAAGTAGAAAAGCTGGAAGTCTGGGTAAATAAGAGTCAGACATAGCAATTAATTCAGGAGGAAACTGTTTGAATTAAAAATATGAAAAATCCCAAATGGTGGATGTTTTTGGATTTAGTTAAAAACAAAGCAAAGTTGGAAACCCAGCTCGATTTGTCTTTTATTACTTAAAAATTAAAATTG
Source organism: Balearica regulorum gibbericeps (assembly GCF_011004875.1). Lineage (NCBI taxonomy): Eukaryota > Metazoa > Chordata > Aves > Gruiformes > Gruidae > Balearica > Balearica regulorum. Next base: position 41,902,088 of record NC_046220.1, on the reverse strand, counting down.
CCTAACTGGGTTTTTTAAGGTATTTGAGTCATGTCTTATTCTTTACAGTTGTTGGTTTGTTTTTGGTTTTGTTTTTTTTTCTTTTTTTCTTTCTCTTGTACAATGGCATTATAAAAGATGGGAAAATACTCTTTTTGTAAAACTGCAATACGATGTAAAATTTTGAAAATATACTATACAGTTAAAAACAAAAGAACTAAGCATGGAATCAATGGAGAACCTGTCTACAGTCATGTTTTCCCATATGAATGCAACAGATAAAAAAATGTAATAAATTCATTCATCTACACCCACTTTAAATATCTGAGCTGATCAGCAGTTTCACTGATGTATGGCCAGACTTTGAAGTCTATCTTAGCTCTCTGGAATTCGACCAGCCACTTTCCAGACCATGTAATGCATTACAGATCTTTCCACATTATGTATTCCAGATGGCCATATTCTTTGTGCATTTTGCCTTTCTTATTTAGGTTACTGGGGTAATTTGGGAATAAAACTTGCATGCTACAAAGTGACAACTGACATATTGTTATGCTATCATGCTGCTTAGATACTGATGATGGACTTTAATGAATGTTTATGAAGTTTGGGTTTGTTGTTTTTTTCCCCCTCTTTCAATCATTTTTATGCTCCTGGATAATGAGACACTGAATGTGGCAGATTCTTCATGCATCACATGTAAGGCTTGAGTTTCAGAGGTGCAAGCACCCACAACCTCACATGAAATTAATTGGAGCTGGCAAAACTTAGCACTTTTTGTAGATCAAGCCTCTGGTGAATGCAAGTTTCTCCTGGGATTTCCGCAATAAGGAAAGCAGCCCATAAATTGAATTAGCTGAGGCCACCAAGCTTACTTTAGGGACCAAATTATCTACATCACTGCAATCGCCTGCCTGAGGTCAAATTCAATCATTCTCACAGGCCTCAGCAAGATCTTATCCATCGCCACCCAGAAAATAGCAGGTAGACAGCCAAGTGATATAAGGCTCTTGTTCTCCTGAAAGGCTCTGAGGGCATACTACACCTTGGGAGATACATCTGTGTCATTTGTCACTCATACTTCAAGATGGATCTTCCACTTCACACTGTCTGTCCTCCTCCATAGATCTGGAACAAAGCCTTGGGTTTCCTAAGGCTACGTTATTCTCATCTTCCTGCCCTCACTTTCCACTAATTGCTCATTCCTTCCTTGAATCTGATAAGTCAGGAGAAGTTGGAACCCATCTGGAAAATGTAACTCCAGAAACCACTACTTCTTGCATGTTTTACTGCAGTAAGTGAAAAAAAAGACACGGACAACTGCCAAAAGCCTTAGAGGAGCATAGATCCAAATCCTGCAAACACTTATGCAAGAGCACATGGAAAAAGGCCAAATGTTGGCAATATTGGGGGCTATTACTGCTATTAGCAAAAAACATTGTGGAATACCATCTAAAATATATTGCCACAAGTTTTATTCAGTAAACAGATTAAAATTTCATCACTGTGGACAAATAACTTTTGTCTTTTCCAGTACAGTGCCTCAAACAGCATCTGTCTTTAAGAAAAGATATTTCTGCTTGAAGAGCTAGCTAATTGAAATAGCTTGCTTTATATTGGTACTCAGCTAATGCTGTCTGGAAACACAGGTGTGACTGGAAAAATAGGTTTTTCTTCAAATAGATATTCTTTGCTGCAGTGACCTACTGTCCCCCAAAGCTTGAATCAGCACTGAAGTACAACCTGCAAGCTTGTAGTGGAGCGTGGGGTAAGAGCAGATTTGTCAGTGATACCAGAAACTATGCCATTTTCAATCTTTGGTCATTTTGACTGTTTACTTTGCAATATATTTTTTCCTTGAAAACCTCCACTACTGTCCTTTTCGCTACAAACAACTATGGTCTTTCAAACTTCAAACTGATGAAGTCTGAGTCTCCAAATGACTAGCTTCCTGGCACAGCAAATGTTGCTTAGGTTGCAAAGGCAAAGATCACAGAAAACTAACTCCCCATTATATTGTCTGACACCACAAAGAAATAATGGAAATCCCTGCTTTCCCTCCTGCCTGTGATTTTGGTCCAGCCCCAAAAATGGCACTGTCTGTTATAGGTCATTTGTAAGTATAGCCTGATGTTCTTTACTGAGATGGGAGCAGCACAGCTGAGGATACATCACATCCATATGTGATTTTCTGTCTCCTGCTGGAGAGGTTTCCCAGCACTATCTCAGACACCTTGTGGCTGCTTTCGTGGCCTCCTGCGGTGCTGCTGTGAAAGCCAAGTGCCCACTAGGGCTCCTATCTTCAGGGAAATCCTGGGAGAAGATACTGACATCAGGAAGGTTACTGGATGTAAAAGCCTGGAGAAGAGAAGGCTCTGGGGAGATCTAATTGCGGCCTTCCAGTACCTGAAGGGGCCTACAGGAAAGATGGAGAGGGACTGTTTATCAGGGAGTGTAGTGACAGGACAAGGGGTAATGGGTTTAAGCTGAAGGAGGGTTGATTTAGATTAGATGTTAGGAAGAAATTCTTTACTGTGAGGGTGGTGAGGCACTGGAACAGGTTGCCCAGAGAGGTTGTGGATGCCCCCTCCCTGGAAGTGTTCAAGGCCAGGTTGGATGGGGCTTTGGGCAACCTGGTCTAGTGGAGGCTGTCCTTGCCCATGGCAGGGGGGTTGGATCTTTGAGGTCCCTTCTGAACCAAACTGTTGTATGATTCTATGGTTCTATGTCTCCCAGGGAGTTATGAGTACTCGACTATTTGTTATATGGTTTTCTTGGGTTCCCAGAAACTCTCCCATACCCTGTGAAAGGGCACTTTCTTCAGTGCTCTGCCTGCCCCTCAGATACGTACCAAAGGACAGAGATGCTATAACTGTATTTGCAGAGGGATAGCATGTCTACAAAGTGAAACTACAATCACATTTCACCCCAGACAGTGTATTTTGTGCACAGATATTGCACAGTTGTTTCCTTAGCTATTGTATTTGCAAATAAGTTTTTCTGTGTTTATTCAGGTTCCTTCTGGAGCTCTTTTTATTTTCACTGTATTCATAAGGAGCACTTCAAACCAGAGCAAATTAGGAACTCTGAATGTGGTGTTAAAATAACAAAGCCCTCCCCAGTAAATTTCAGTAGGTTGGTGGGGTTTTTGCCAGCACCTGTGACTGACCAGCTGTTAGCGGGAAAAAAAGCCATGAAGCTGACGGGTGCTTATTCCACATTCTTTGACAAATCTTCACATACAGAATAGCACAGTACAGCCTGCAGAGACCAGCTTTTGTTTTCTGCCTTTGCTCACCAAATAGGAAATGAAGCTATCTTCGTATTTGCTGCAGGGTATAACATGAAAATGAAAATACAGCCTCCTGTTTTGAAAGAGGAAACTGCACACTTGGCCACAATAGTATTTGTGTGGGTCTCCAAAAAATCTTGCTCCCTCATTTGGGTTAATGTTTACTGTTTATTTTAATTCTCAAGAGCTGTGGCTCTTTAGCATTTCTCTGTACGATGATACTGTCACTCGATTTAGTGTTTTAGGGATGAAAAAAATTCTTCGGTAAACTTCTGTATTTTACAAGATGTCTCTTACCCTTACCGTTGTGTGAAAAAGTCTCAGGAGGTACTTAGCTTAGCTGCTGCAGTTCATATGCTGCTCATGCTCTTATTTTTAATATCACTATACCATCAAGATTTTTGGGCACACAGTTGCAATCTGTATGGAGATCCGTACATTTGCCCTAAAGTGGCTTTTTTGGCCTAGTACAGCTGCCACTGATCAAGCCACAGCTCCCAGCTAATGTGGGGAAGGAGGCAGGAGCCAGTGATTCACATGCACACCACAGATTAATTTTCCTGATGCCAGAGCCAGGGGCTGCTGTCCGGAATCCGGGATACTGCCCGTCATGGTTGGGATGGATGTCAGGCAGTGTTTCTGTGACACCTCTTTTTGGCCTCTTGCCAATCCAGCAGCCCATGCACAGCCATGTGGCTGTCAATGCATGGCCACCACTGCAGGGAGCAGAGGACAGCAACTGCACACCTTATGCCAAGCAATGCCATCCTGCTAGGGACTCAGACCTTCAGCTTTGCAATGTCCTTGGGGAGGCAAAGAAATGATTTCCTCTGTTACACTCAAAACCAATGCAAACAAATCATTTCTCTAGGTCAGGTAAGAAGTTTTTGTTGCTAGCAAAAACAATGCAGATCTCCCACCTCCATCTTGTCCCTCTGTTCCTTTAATTAATGCATTTCTTTAGTAGCTGGATCTGCCTTCAGTGCTGAGGCATCAGCTGCTGCTGGAGAAAGCTTTTATATTTAGTGCTCTGAGTCAATAAGAATTGAATTCTCCTTCATCATGGACATAACAACTGTGCCATTCCAATTACTCCAAGAAAGTGTAAACTGTGATGGGAAAAGCTACTCTGTTTAAAATATGTTGACTTTATTGTATCTTAAAACACGTATCCTTCAGCTGCACTTTATCTGAACTTTTCCAGATACTGGGAAATCAAGGCTGGCATGGTACTAAGGGTAATTTTCCACTTACTAAGGTCTGATTCTAATCCTAGTTAAATATCCTGCAAACTTTCCATGTATTTCAGTGACAGCAGAATAGATTAACAGGCAAATAAATGTGACTTTTACATAGTCAGGATTTGATTTACTGCTTATGCTGAAAGGAATCAATGAGAAACCACCTCAGTAAAACTGAGAATTAATGCATCCATTTTAACACTTTTGCAAGGTCTTTGGTTTGCTGTTGACAAAGTTCCCAGGATTCCAAAAAGTAAATAAAAGTAGGACAGATGACATATGCCCATCACACAGTTAATGATGGATAACCCTTGTTCAGCTGCATTGAAAATATATGAAGGTCTGCTCCTCTGTATTGTTTTCATACAGATTAGCTCCTCCCTCAGAAAAGCTCAGACATTGTCCATAATCTTGAAATACAGATTTCAGCAAGCATCCCTACTAGAAACAGACTATCACCAAGACTTTGCCTTCTTTTTTCTCAAACCATAAACTCTACAAGTAGAATTTTATGAGGGAAAGGGGCTGCACATGCCTGTGCACCCCCTCCTATGCACACATGCCTGTCTCACAGATCTTCAGCTCTCCAAACCCTTAGCCCTGTGTGTAACAGTGACAAGCGTATAGCAGTTCAGCATCCTCTGTCTCTCTCTGGAGAAATTGTAGATCCCTGACTTCCACAGAGAGAGCAGGCAACCTGCATGGGGGTTTGTGGCTGGGGCAGAGGTGCCCTCATGGGTACCCATAGCAGACTTACAAACCTAATGGTCTCCACTGTGACTGGGATACAGCCAGTGTGTGTTGTAGATGAGTATTTGATACAATAGTCTCCTGCAATGCAAACTGTGTAGTAGGTATGTAAAGAGTTTTCTCAATTCGTTTCCTTGCTTGAACAATTTCATTATTACTAATAGGCTTGTTATTGCTCATTAAAGTATAAGCCCATGTGAGTACACTGACATATGCACACCCTCAGTAACCCACAGTACTCTGTACTCTGTACAGTAACTCTGTACTTTAAGAGATGTCCTAAGGCAGACGAGAAGGCCTGCGTCTGCAGGCAGAAGTGTCTCCAGAAACTGGACTTTAAGATGAGATAGAAACAGGGGCCTGGTCTCAACTTAAAGCGTAGTGTTGTGCTTTGCCCGTTAAGAGCAGAGGCAATGCTGCTCTTAAAACATGAAGAAGGGAGGAAGGCATAGTGCTAAACATAAAACAGACTGGTTGTTGCAGGCTATGCAGCAGTAATCTGCTCAAGCAGAAAAAAAAGAAGGGATGAAGGGAGCTGACAGACGTTTAAAGGTTTACATACCAGGGAGGGAATACAGGAGATCTTCTGTTCAAATGCATATGGAAACAAGTGATCTCAAATCTGGTATTACATGTATGTCTGTTAGTCCAAGAATCAGGGATCCAGTGAAAGAAGGCAATTACGAACCAGTTCTCTACAGTCAAAGACTATTCTCCACTCATAGGCACCTCCTTGCCAACATGAGGATGTCAATCACAACCGTGCATAGTCAAAGCTGAGTGAACAGCAAATTTTGAACTCCTCACCATCTTTTTTTCATTCCATATCACGGTCCCACTGACAGAACTACTAAAATTTCAACTCAACCTATGTCAAAAGATGTACACATTTAGAAAAGGTAGCATTTATATCTTATTTGTGTGCTCTTTTCTGAACTCTCAGTGCATGATAAGTAAGGATTGAAGATTGCAGGCACATAGGGCATGGGAACCATTAGGAAGCATTTTTTATTTGGTTTTTGGTTTGGGGTTTTTTTTTCAGTGAGAAGCTTTTTGAAGTGAAAGGTTACATGGCTCTTTTCTAAAAACAGAAAAAAATATGTTAGTTTAAATAACCAAGATTAAAAAAATAAATTAACTGAGTTTGATGTCATCAAGACATATAGAGAGATACAATGACAATGATGACACTGTATTAGCATCAATGGCCCCTCTACAGCATGACCAAAGCCATGACTCTAGAGGAGCAGAACAACAGTACTCCTCCAGAGACATAGAATCAGAGAATCATTTTGGTTGGAAAATACCTTTAACATCATCAAGTCCAACCATTAACCTAGCACTGCCAAGTCCACCACTAAACCATGTCCCTAAACCCTGCGTCTACACATCTTTGAAATACCTCGGGGGTGGTGACTTCCCCGGGCACAACTTGAGGCCATTTCCTCTCGTCCTGTCACTTGTTACTTGGGAGAAGAGGCCACCACCCACCTGGCTATAACCTCCTTTCAGGTAGTTGTAGAGAGCGAGAAGGTCTCCCCTCAGCCTCCTTTTCTCCAGGCTGAACAACCCCAGTTCCCTCAGCGCCGCGTACAGTGAGATAATCGCTTCCCTAGTCCTGCTGGCCACGCTATTTCTGATACAAGCCAGGATGCTGCTGGCTTTCTTGGCACTGCTTAACAGAATGTTTGTCGCAGTTTTGACCAGGAAAAGGAGTCATTTCCACCTATGCCCTAGAAAGCTCTAGTCTCTGATATTGGATCCCGTGTTGCAGCTTGGATTACAGATGAAATGTGTCAAGGACTCTGTTAAATGTTGGCAGCCTGTCTCCAGCTTCAGGACACTTTTTTAAAAGAGTTTGGGCTGTCTACCCAGAAGCGGAGGTGCTGTTTAGGGGGTGGGGGGAGAAGGTGAGGCTGGACAGTTTTGAGCCATTCCTCTTCTTCTTCCCCAGCAACACTGGTGGGTGAGAGAAGCTACATCGTCCTCTTAGTGCCCATTTATAGATTATAGATATTGCACAGGAATTTCCCTAATCCTTTTTCAGGGGCCTGCTGGCACTGCCTGCCTTCTCATCCTCCCCTGGCAGCACATTCCAGAAGTTCACTGTGTACTGTAAGTGAATACCTTTTTGTCTGACTTAAGGTGATCTACGAGTTTCACTGAGTGCCCCTAGCTTTAGTATTGTGAGATTTATTGAACAGCAAGCCCACTTCCAAGTTATCCACCACCTTTATGATTTTGTAAACTTGACATATCATCCCTCAGCCTTCTCCTCTCTGCACCAAAGACTCCTAGTCCTTGTAGCCCCTCCTGCTAAGCCTGCTGCTCTGCCAATTTAAGCATTTTACTTTCCCTCCTCTGTGTGCTTTCCAACTACATTACACTCTTCTCAAGCTTCAGAGAGCAGCTCTGCACATAGCACTACCAGGTTTTATTAGGTGGCAAAACAATGTCCTCTGCCATGAGGTCCCTTCCTGTTGTTGCCTAACATCTTCTAGGCTTTTTTGGGCAGGTAGAAAGGTTTACTGAACTATAAAGTAGAGGAGAGAGCAAAGCTGTATCCAGACACTTCAGGGTTTCGGCTGCAGAGAACTGGTCAGCAGAGAGGGTGTTCACAGAGCTGCTGAAAGCCCTGGCTAGTGTGTCCAAGGGCATAAACAGTGGCTCATGTTAAGTGCTTGTGTAAGATGAGGTAACAACTTTCAGAGGGAGAAGACATTGGTACGAGCTTTCATTCTGCATCTTCGCAGCCCAAAAGTAAAGAAGTGCTTGTTTTGCTGTCTCTTCTGAAAATCAACAGTGGCCTGGAGAAAGGGTCATTACTCAGGATAAGCCACGTTTTCTGTGGATAGCATTGAGTTGTCAGTGCCTGGCAATGTCCTGATGGATGACCTACTAGTGGTCAGAGATGGGAGACTTAGTGTTCATGCTGTGGGATCGCTCACAACCAGAGGTCCCAGCCTCCTGTGCGGAGCTACAGTCACCACTTCTCTGGTGACTCCTAGTCAGTGAATTCTGAAAGCAGAGTATCAAAACCCCTCTGAACTCCCATTCAAACCACTGCAGTGCACTTTTTGTAAGAGCAGATTTTCATTAAAAGCCATATGTCCTATAGAACAGCAAACCACTTTTAGCAGAACTACCAAAATGCTGATTACGGTAAGTGTTTCTTTCAGGAATGTCCCTTTTACTTGAGTTTCTTCATAAGTCCCAAGAAATCAGCGGGCTTCACTTACAATTTGCTGTGGACCTAACAGTGTTTGTTAAATTTTGTGGTTATTTGAAGCACAACTCATATTCTAATTTATCATTCACATATTTTTTAAATCTATTTCCCATCAAAACCCCTCCATTACAGGTGCACCTCAGGAAAGAGAGCTAGTAATCCAACATGATTCATGTAGTGAGGACCCGACACCTCCAATCATTCTTTTCAAGCACTGTTGGCATTAGTTAATATTTTCCACCTTTACTTTAGGTAATTTCCTAGTTTTCTATAGACAAGAAAAACATTTCAATAATGACACCCACAGCTCCAAACCACTACTTAGCACATAATGAACTAATTTAAACCAAGTCAATTTGATTCCAATTTTCCACCATGTGAAACAGATGCTTTCGCCAAGGCAAAAGCTGGACATAAAGAACAGTAGCATGTGAGCACATTCCGAAGTCTAGGTGCAAATCATGCCTACATAGTACTATATTTCAAACAACATTAGGTATGAAGTAAGAAAATAAATGAACTTAGAGGCTTAACCACTCTGCATTTGTCATTTCATTCCAGGTCACTTCACAGTTCTAAAATTTTGGTTTTTGTAACGTTTTGTTTGCTTGTTTGTTTGTTTGTTAGTTTGTTTGCTTTGGTGATGAAAGGAAGGTGCAGTAGCTGTTTATTTTGTTTGTTGTGAAAGTGTGATTTTGTACTAAAATTTTGTAATACTTCGATGAAAATATTAATCTCCACAAGACTGAGCTGCCAAAATTTAACCTTTAAAATAAACAACTGAGTAAAAATGGTACCTTTTTTTTTCACCATAATGCATGCTACTCGTGCTGAAGCAATGATGACTGCTGTACATAAGACAACCTGTGTCTGTAAAAGACGAGAGTCCTTCAAGCAGTATACACATTGGTGTATTTGCATTTCAAGCTTTTGTATTGTTTTTATCACCACACATCATCAAAGGCAGGGTTTAGATTTAATAACAAAGCCAAAATACACGACAGTATCTCTCTAATACTGCCACGTGTGGCTAACAATAGGGCTGTAATAACAAGCTCTTTATTTAAAAATCAAGGCTCCATGTTTTTAAGTCATAGATTACACAGAGCACTTTCTAACACGACTGGCATGTCTTAACAAAAAGGAAATGCTAGCTTAGGAAAACATTTGATGCTTTCAAGTCATTGCTCGTGGAAAAGGATGCTCTCTTTGCTGTGCTTTTGGGAAGGGGATACATATTCAAACAGCTCCCTTCTGCTACTAGGGAAGGTAGGGCTGTATCCTAACAAAACGTTTGCTAAAAGAACAACATTTTGGTTCCCAGGAGGAAAAAGGAGCTAATCAGCTGCTGGGCACGTTTTGCCTAAGCAAACACAGCAGAAGTCTGTTGGCAGCCCTGGGATGTGTGGGAAGTAATTGCCTGAAGGAGACATGGTGAAATTTGCTATATAGTGTTTTCCTATTTCTTATCAATCAACAGCAGGTTCAAAATGTTTATCCTTGCTTTTATTGCCTGATTGCTAACTTTAAGCTGTTATTGAATGCAGTCTGTAAGTGAAATCACAGCCAAAAGAGCAAGTAAAGCCACATAGAGCAAAAGTCTGAGATGGTAGGAGCTGATCACACCTGGCACACCTCAAGGTCATTTCAACAGGGGAAACCATTTGAGAACCTTCCTTGAAAATCTATGGGGTGTTTAAATACAGTCACATCTAGTATGATCTGCAATCATCCTCTGTGGATACAATGTGAACTCTAACACTGTGATGGACAGAAGTGTGGAAAATCACACATTCTGCAGGTAACAATATAAAGTACCTAAATGCACCTCATGCTTATGTACCTAATGAGTGGATTAGAATATGCTATTGCTCTGTTCTGACCCAAATTTCAGCCACAATGCTTGCATCTGCTCTCACCTACCATGCATGGTATTGGATTAGCCAAGGGCAGGAGTGCCAGCAGCCTCTCACCACATTGCAACTACTCCGGTCCATTTTACTTCACATCCAGTATGTGTACCAGGTGGATGCAGCTCCATAGGTAAAAGCTAAGGCTGGAGTGATTCTGTTAATGCAGTTTCTGTATAATGTGTCAGCTAGTGTTGTTTGGGCAGATGCTAAAGGCCACTTTCATATAAACAACTGCTGGAGAACAATAGGAGCAGTACTGGAGAGCCAACAGTCACACCAGATGTGTTTCAGGAGTTTTATTTTGGACTAGCTCTGATCTGGTTCTGTGCTAACTGTCCAATAGCAGTGGAAATACAGTCAATGTGCTACTAGGGTGTGTCTTCTAGTTTAGTTTAACCATAAAGGAATGTAGTTTCTGTGCCCTGAGACCAGCCAGCAATCTGCTAAGCAGGAGTGATTGGGAGACTCCCTTGAAAGTGCTCCCTTATCTAAACCAAAACACTAATATTACCTAGTGGAACTAGAGCAGCAGCTCCTTCTGTAGGCCAGCGGTTCGTGTTGCTGCAGCTGTCCATGCTGCTGCAACTGAGAGCTCATAACGAGAGCTGAACAGTGCAGTTGCACATCTTTTCACAAGATGGATGATCTCCTCACTGTTCTGGTTCCATAATAGTGGAACTCTATTGACAGATAGTGACAAAAACGGAATCCTTCCTCAGCATATGCTTAGTATATAATGCATGTGTTAAATAAAAATAAATACTATATAACACAAATTTCAGGTAGTCTGATGTAAAATCTTCCTCAAAACAACTATATGCCTGTTTGGAAGTTCAGGTCAGATGGTATCAGATGATTCAAGGAGGTTCACCAGGCACACTTGTTATTTGTAGAGTAAATGTCAAGGGCAGTGCTACTCCCTGGGGCAGGGACTAACATGTGATTTCACCAGAGCAACCACCACCTATGCTAGACTTGAACCTCTTCCAAAGTCGGCAAACTGTTCTGTGTGTTATAACACCACAGGAAAGGGTGAGGTGGAGACACAGGCAGGATAAACGGTGTGGCCAGGTACCTATGGCTAGTCTGCATGCACCTGACCTGTGGGCTGCTGTTTCTGTGGAAGCTTCCTTTTCCTCCTCTGTGGCCGGCAGGTGACTCAGCTGTGGTTCAGGTGTAGTTCCAGCCAGGCTAGCTAGGTAGATAGGTATTGCACGTTCCCCAGCACACCCAGGGAGCTTGGCGAAAAATAGGCTGGTTTGGGTTTTTTTCAGCATTCCAAATGACACAATGAAGGTAATTATTTCTTTGATTTGGAAAATGATACTGAATTGGTCTCTAATTACAAGAGCTACCTGGAGGCTTTCCCATGTTTGTTTTTTTTTTTTTTTCTCCTTCCTTCAGGAAGGTGTCTCAGCACAGCACAGTTGTTACAATCCTCCTCTCCCCTGAGGGATCAGCCTTCCATTCCTTGCTCTGGTGAGGGTCCCACTGGCTCTAACAAGTGCTCACCTTGAGTCAGTGTTACTGACTGGGCCCTAAGTGCGTAATGTAATTGGGAAAGAGGGGTATACTGGATCTAATGGTCCTTTTGCTGAAAAAAAAAGAAGGTAGTTTCATGTTTAAAAAACTATATTTCAGCTGCATTAAATTCACCTGAAGAGAAAGATTGTTTGTGTGTCAAATATTTCACTTGATGTTCTTTAAATGACACAAATGATCCATATATGCTGTGCATGTTCCAAGGAGACACAACTTACTGCGCTGTGCTGGGCCCTGGTCAGCACCTGCCAAACACTGCTTGATGGTAGGCAGCGCTATATCGGGGGGAAGAGAGGAAAAACAGACCCACAGGTACTGCAGCTACTCCAACCCCAGTGACAGGCACTGTGGCTGCTCCAACCCTGATGACAGGCAGTGCAGCTGAACCAAAAAACCCCAACCCGTGCTGGTGTCAGTCACCCCTCTACAGAAGAAAAAATACACAAAGAAATCAGTTTGCTTAGTGAGGGATGGTGATGAACCAGGACCATAACAAGAACAGGAGGAAGAGGCTGAACCAGAGGTAATCACCCGATCCCTATCCTTGAGTGAGCTGTGAAATACACAGAAAGATTTCAGCCACCATCCAGGTGAACACATCATAACCTCGCTGCTCCAATGCTGGGATAACAGGGCGAGCAGCCTGAAATAGAGGGTAGGGAGGCCAAACAGCTGGGATCCCTGTCTAGGGAAGGGGGCATTGACAAGGTGATTGGACAAAAGACACAAGCCCTCAGCCTCTGGAGCTGACTTCTGTCAGGCAGGAGGGAAAGGTATCCCTTCAGGGAAGACAGCGTACGTCAGCCAGGCAAGTGGACCACCATGGAGCAAGGTATCCAGTACCTCGGGGAATTAGCAATGCGGGAAATGGTTTATTATGACCTGGACAACGCACAGTTACCCACAGATCCTGATGACGTACAATGCACATCACCCACGTGGCAGAAGTTTGTATAGAGCACATCATTGTTGTACTCCAACTCATTGGCAGTAATGGACTGAGAAGGCAAAGAGGCACCAACAGTGGATGAAGTGGTTGGCCAACTCCAGCAATACAAAGAAAATCTCTCTTCCTCCTTTGTCTCAGCTGTGAAGAAATTGTCCCGAGAGGTCCAAATCAGAGGATATGTCCTACTCCCCACCTCTACGGGCCAGTACCTCAGCTGTTAGGAGTAAGCGCTCCTCTGCTCAAGAGAGAGGATATAGAGGGTACACACCATGAGGCACCCTGTGGTTTTACCTGTGTGACCACAGAGAGGACATGAGGAAGTGGGATGGAAAACCAACCTCGATCCTAGAGGCATGAATACATGAGCTGCAAGGCAAAACAGTTACAAAAGGGGATTCTTTGAGGAAAAATGCTGCTCCAGTTTCCAGTGGGCAGTTCCCCAGACCAGGTGGAAGGCCTGATCGTACTTACAATCCTCTTAAAGTAACTTCTAAGTCATTTTTACAAGAAATGAGTAATGAATACAATGACCTGGATTAGAGGGGCCCCACTTCCAGCCAGGTGGAGGAAAGGGACAACCGGGTTCACTGGACTGTGTGGATCTGATGGCCTGGCATGTCAGGTTCACAGGCGTACAAGGCTGTAGTGGACACCAGTGCACAGTGTAACCTAATGCCATCGAGCCATGATGGGGTAGAACCCATCTGTATTTCTGGAGTGACAGGGGGATCCCAACAGTTAGCTGTAATGGAGTCTGAAGTCAGTCTAACTGGGAATGACTGGAAAAAGCACCCCATTGTGACTGGCCCAGAGGCTCCGTGCATCCGGGGCATAGACTGCCTCTGGAGAGGGTACTTCAAGGATGTAAAAGGTGTAACAATGGACTTTTGGACCTCGGAGATTGAGGAAATTAAACAGCTGTCTATTTTGCCCAGTCTCTCGGAGCACCCCTCTGTTGTGAGGTTGCTGACAGTCAAAGAACAAGTGCCAATCACTACCACAATGGTGCACCTGCAATACATTGATGACATCATCATATGGGGCAACACAGCAGAAAAAGTTTCTGAGAAAGGGAAGAAAATAGTTCAAATCCTTTGGAAGGCTAGTTTTGCCATAAACCGAAGTAAGGTCACAGGACCTGCACAGGCATTGTGGTTTAACCCAGCTGGCAGCTAAAACAACCATACAGCTGTTCACTCACTCCCTGCTCCCAGTGGGATGGAGGAGAAAATTGAAAATGGAAAAGGAAAAAAAACCTTGTGAGTTGAGATAAAGATAATTTAACAGGACAAAACAAACAAAAAAGGAAGATAATAATAATAATAATAATAATAATAATAATAATAATAATAATAATACAAAACAAGTGATGAACAGCACAGTTTGTCACCACCCAAAGTCCATGCTCCGCAAGACCTCAAGCTGACCCGTCTCCTGGCCCAACCCCAGTTATATATGGAACATGATGTCATGTGGTATGGAATATCCCTTTAGTCAGTTTGGGTCAGCTGTCCTGGCCCTCCCAGTTTCTTCTGCACCCCCTGCCTTCTCGTTGGCAGGGCAGATGAGAAACTGAAAAGTTCTTGACTGCTGAACCACAACTGAAAACATCAGTGTGTTATCAACATTGTTCTCATCCTAAATCCAAAACACAGCACTACACCAGCTGCTAGGAAGAAAATTTGTGCTGAAACCAGGACAACAGAAGATCCAGTTTTTAGGAATAAAATGGTAAGACGGCTGCCATCAGATCCCAATGGATGTGATCAACAAAATAGCACCTTTATCTCCACTGACTAGCAAAAAAGAGACACAAGCTTTCTTATTAGGTATTGAGGGTTTCTGGAGGATGCATATCCCAAATTGCAGTCTGATTGTAAGCCCTCTCTATCAGGTGACCTAGAAGAAGAACGATTTCAAACAGGGCCCTGAACAATGACAAGCCTTTGAACAAATTAAACAAGAAATAGTTCATAGACATGCCCTTGGACCATTCGGGGCAGGGCCAGATGTAAAGAATGTGCTCTACACCACAGCCAGGGAGAACGGCCCTACCTGGGGTCTCTGGCAGAAAACACCAGGGGAGACTCGAGGCCGACCCCTGGGGTTTGGGAGTCGGGGATACAGAGGATCCGAGGCCCGCTACACTCCAACGGAAAAAGAGACACTGGCAGCATATGAAGGGGTTCGAGCTGTTTCGGAGGTGGTTGGTATTGAAGCTCAGCTCCTCCTGGCACCCCGACTGGCAGTGCTGGGCTGGATGTTCAAAGGGAGAGTCCCCCCTACACACCATGCAACTGATGCTGCGTGGAGCAAGTGGGTCGGAATGATCACACAGCGGGCTTGAATAGGAAACCCCAGTCGCCCAGGAATTCTGGAAGTGATCATGGGCTGGCCGGAAGGCAAAGATATCAGAATGTCGCCAGAGGAGGAGGTGACACGTGCTGAAGAAGCCCCTCTGTATAATAAACTGCCAGAAAATGAGAAGCAATATGACCTGTTCACTGGTGGGTCCTGTCGCATTGTGGGAAAGCATCGGAGGTAGAAGGCTGATGTATGGAGTCCTACATGATGAGTCACAGACACTGCTCAGTGGGACTATGACACCTCAGGCCATCAAGGAAGAGATGCAACATATAGATGGGCTCATGACCAAGGGGTGGACTTGACTAGGTATGCTATAGCACAGGCAATCCATGACTGTGAAACATGCACTGTGATCAAACAAGCCAAGTGGTTAAAGCCTCTCTGGTACGGACTGAAGCCAAAGACTGAAATAAATATGGGGAGGCCTGACAGATTGATTACATCACACTCCCACAAACCTGCCAAGGCAAGTGGAAGCGACCATCAGATGGCTGGAAACATATCCCATGCCCCGTGCCACCACCTGGAACACTGTCCTGGGCCTTGAAAAGCAAATCTTGTGGTGACATGGCACCCCAAAAAGAATTGAGTCAGATGACGGGACTCATTTCTGAAACAACCTCACAGACACCTGGGCCAAAGAGCATGGCATGGAGTGGGTGTATCACATCCCCTGTCATGCACCAGCCTATGGGAAAATTGAACAATTCAATGGACTGCTAAAGACTACCCTGAGAGCAATGGGTGGTGGGACCCTCCAACATTGGGATACACATTTAGCAAAGGTCACCTGGTTAGTTAACACTAGAGGGTTTACCAACTGAGCTGGCGCTGCCCCATCAAAACTTCCATGCACTGTAGAAGGGGATAAAATCCCCATAGCACTTATGAAGAATATGTGGGGGATAGACAGTCTGGGTTAGCCCTGCTTCTGGCAAAGGTAAACCCATCCGTGGGATTGCTTCTGCTTGATAACCTGGGTGCACTTGGTGGGTGATGCAGAATGATGGGGAGGTCCGCTGTGTCTCTCAAGGGGATTTTATTTTGGGTGAGAAGAGCTAATGTATTAAATCGTATGATGTTATTTGCTAAATAACCCTGCCATCGTATGCCATCACTACTACAATTGCTATATGCCGTATCAATGGTATTACAGTGAGAATCACCCAAATTAATGAAGGATGAATTTTAGTGAAACGGAGCCAAGTGCAGTGATGATGGAACTAGAACTGGCTTCAGCAACTTCCTCGAAAGTGATATCTTCAACCCATAGACTGTGGGCATGGGCCGTGCCAAATATACCAGCCGTGAGCTCCGGATGTGACAATCCAACAGCACACACCATTGCCCTTGGCCTGAAAGACTGTTATGACAGATGGAGCCCAAAGCCATGGATTAAGTGAACTCAATGATGAGGGATGCCCCATAGTCTAAGGGAATTACATATATACATTTATATGTATACACCAAAGACATAACTGGACAGCATAGGATCGGGGCATGACATAGATGGCATAGAATAAGGGGTGGATACTGTGATGGTTTTCAGCTAGGATGCAGCTAATTTTCACAAGAAGCTGGGAGGGCACACAGCCAGGACAGCTGACCCAGACTAGCCAAAGGGGTGTTTGATACCATGACCTCATGCTCAGTATATAGCTGGGGAGAGCTGGCCAGGGAGGGAGAGTCACTGCTTGGGGACAGATTGGACATCAAGTTCTATGTGGTGAGAGAATTGCATTGTGTATCACCCGCTTTGTATGTTCTAAGTACTGTTGTTGTGATTTTCCTCTCCCTTTGCTGTCCCAGTAAACTGTCCTTACCCCAACTCACGAGTTTTACCTTTTTCTTCAAATTCTCCTCCCCATCCCACCAGGAGGGGAGGGTGAATGAGTGAGCAGCCATGTGGTGCTTAGCTGCTGGCTGGGGCTAAACCATGACAGTAATAAAACGTATAAGAAAATGTTTTGTTTAATTTCATTAAAAGAATTTCTATCAATCCCATTTTATTTCAGATTCTACTGAACTGATTTTTTGTTTTGCTTAGGTCAAGCAAAAATCTTTAAAAAAAGACTACCCTTCTCCCCTTTACATTTTGACTGATGAACATCAATGCAGTCTCTTTAGAAATCTGCAAGTGTGAATGACCACATTCTGAATCACACCTGTTTCCCAAATATCTCAGCTGATAGATCTGTCACCATCAGCAGGTGACAGGACACAAGAGTTTCACCAATGGTCCAATAAAGAAGTGCTGCATCAAAACAGATCTGGTGACTCTTCAGTTCTGCAAGTGATTTATCCACAGAAAATTAATTTTGGAAAGGCCATTGAAATAATCTGTTGTCAATGCCTAAGAATGTACAGCTCTGTCACACCGTTGAACAGGAAGACTCTTACAGACAAACAAGAGATATATTTAAGTGGTCCATCAGGAGAGGTGTCAGGAAAGAAGACTTTAACTACTGAATTACCCCCTGCTGTGGCTCCAGGCTCGCAGGGAACATTTGACCCAGGGCAGCCTCCTGAGTCTGACACAGACTGGTGGTCCCACCTTGTTGCCCTCTGGGAGGGATAGGTGCTGCTGTTCTCTCCTCATCAGTCCTCTTTTGCAGGCAACAGAAACCAAGAGTGCGTTGAAGTACTTGAGGATGATGCCAGGGCGATGGGCAGCATTGTCATCACCCTGGGGGTCCCCAGCCCACCCAGGAAGGGGGAATAGGAGAAGGGGATGGAAGAAGTATGCACTCATGTGTGAGGAGGGGAAACACAAAAGTACTAGCTTCAAAGCTGGAGAACCAGCAAAGGTGACTGCCTGTATGGGTATCCTCAGGAGTCGGAGCCTTGCTGGGGTGTCAGGAAGCAGCGATGCATCTGTCACCCAGCTCCTTCCACAGTGCTATGCTCTGTTGTTTAGGGCACTTTGAGGTCTTACAATGGGACATCCAGCATGCTCTGCTCTCTCTTTCTTTGCTCAAACCTAGCCATTTGGCTGGGAAAGTTTTGACACATCCTGAAGTTTTAAAGTCAGGATTTTTGTCCTACTGCATTCATAAATATCACCACAAAAATAGCATAGCCTTGCTTTCACTGGACCATGTGTTAAACCTTATTTTCTTTTTCAAGCAAACTCCTCAGCATGCACTAGGGCTTGAAACTTTTTCTCATCCTAGTTTGATATTTTGCTAGAGGACAAAAAAACCCTGATTCAATATTTTTTACCAGTGTTTTCATATAAAGGACAATACACACTCATTTTTCTTTCTGAAGTCCAGAGAGAAAGAACCAGAGAAGAAAAAATGTTGACTGACCATATGGGTTTAAATGTTCTCTTTCCAAGGGAATTAAACAGTCTTGAAGGTCTTTATTATAGATTATTAAGAGTCTGTAGCTGCACCAAAAAGCTGACAGAAACAGCAGACATGGAGGATAAGAAACTGGAGATATCAGAGGTCATGAACACAGGTAAATAAAATGCCAGCTAATCATGTTGGAAGGCCAACATAAAATTCCAACAATACAACTCTGACATTGAAGGAATTCGTACTTGAAAATAATGTGACAACTTTGCTTCTAACTACACGTAAATGCAGGAATGTAATCTATGAAAAAGTCACACGTCAGGGTTAGCATTACATAAATCACAACCATCTCACTTCAGTCAGTTTTAAAGCAGAAAAAAAGTATAAGCCCATTCTGAAATATAATACCTAGAACTGAGCCAAACCTCTTGCTAATGCATTTGTCAATAATTCTGGGCCACTGATTATTTGGCAACATTCGGGTCCTGAAGGTTCCAGCTGGGTTGCTTCATATTTTCTAGAAATATGTCAGATTGTACTGTCTGTGATTGGATGCAAACCTTTCACATGCATGTTTTCATTTGAACTCAGGTAAGGATCACCCTGTTACAAAAACAAAATGGACGTGATTAGTTACTATGTATTTCTAATGACTCACCTCTGCTTTGTATTCACTGTAAGCAACTGAAGTGTCGCATAGATTTTTGCAGCTGCCTTTGCAGATAATCAGTGTAACACTTTCAGGTGCACTTTTAAGTGTGCAGAAATAAAAAAAAAAAAAGAAAAGAAAACCAAAAAAACCCCAACAAACAATGCAACTGGCAGCACAACCTCAAAAAGGTTTTGTACTTTCCAAAAAGGAGGCATGGTTTAAATATGCCTATGATACTGAGGTCAGAAATACCTCTTCCCTTACAGTAAAGCTATACATATAAATGTTAACTACATGCTAATTCTCCTGTCAGGTGAGATCAGAGTGGCTCTCATCAGTACACTTTAGCCTGACAGCATTTGTCAGTTCGGTTTCCTAATGGACTGCTGTATCTAGGGTAGACGTGTGACACTTGCAGAGTGTAGCATGTTATTTTAGATTGCAGACAGACGTGCAAACAGCTTCCAAGAGGCCAGATCCTGCTTACTTCTCTCAGGGGAGGTTTGCCTTGTGGCTTTGGCTCCATGCTCCCAGCTTTATTTCTATGCTAAGAAACTGCTACGGTTCTCAGTAAACACCCTTTGCTGACCCTAGATTATTGGGGCTCAGTCTGTGACTCTGGATGCGTCAGGGAAGCAAGGTGATCCTGATTACATTCTTCATTGTTGTAGTTGGCAGAATAAGCAGAACCAAGAGAAAAATAGGGAAGATGGAAATCGAGGATCCTCTTTTTCCTTTATTTGCTTGGTGTGTTTCAGGGACAAAATCAGGACGGGAATAATGTACCCCACTGAGGGTACCCAAGCCCAAAGAGCTAAGCAGAAAGCCTGGCTCAGACGATCTTCTGGGGAGCGTGCAGCCATGCACTGCTGCGTTTGCAGTTATACTTGTTGCTCTGGCCTTCCAGCCCTAAAGGAGGAAACCACTTGTAAGCAGAACTGCACACGATGGTTTGATGGCTGTGCTCAGCCTCACGGCAGTGCTGCGATCCCTGGCTTTAGCACAGCTGAAGCATGTAGCTATCCGTGCACAGGGCTCTTCCTCATGAGCCTGGGGCAAGGAAACGTTGGAAAAGAAGTACTGTAAGTGCAGCTCGTTTGTAGGTTGGGTAGGGATGGCTGAGCTGCCTCTTGTCCATGGGAGGAAGAAATCACTGGCACTGTGTGTGCCAGTTAAGCTAGACCTGTGCTGAAGGCTTCTTCCCACATTTTGTAACCAACAATTTGTAGGTACCAGCACATATAAACTGCTGGGATGTACAATGTCAAAACACAAGCTTAAAACGCAACCTAATCCAGGGAAGAGCCTCCTGCGATGCTGTAGGATACACAGCTGTTCTTATGAGCTCTACCTTGCTTTAATGCCGCATAGCATTAAAACTTTCTTTTGTCTGCATTGAGCTTCTTTGCAGGTCCAGTCTTGAATCCAGTCCTAATTTTGTTTAGCAGTCAAAACTCTTACTTCTGTTGAGGGCTGTTCTGCTGCAGAGAGGACAATATGTTGGTCCTCATTGCTATTATTCCAGTCAAGCATTGCTAAAGTTACAGACGGTTCCCTCACATCTTTGCCCACACAAGTCATCTGACACGGGGAATTTTTACTTTTTAAACCTTTTGAAGAAACATTCAGTTAAATTTCTAGGCTCTGGTTCAGGAACGGACACTCCTGATGTTAAACATATGCTTTGGAAGTGTCATTTGAACCAAGGGATCTGAAATACATGTTTCCATTAAAGATTATAATTAAATGTTGTCCTGGATAGGATTGCATTCTGGATTTGGGCATTCATGAGGGTGTCCGGGGACAAACAATATCTGCTTTTTAGCTTTGCATTAGCTCTACATTACCTGCCGACAAAAGCAGTGCTTACACATGAAGGAAAGCAGTGTTGATTACAAAGTTGCCAAAGATATGGCTTAACCTTGCTGTTTTAGATTTAGGTCCTTAGTTGTTTGAGGTCTTTAGTGTTTGCTTGGAAGACCCAAGTCCTTGCCACACTCACTGCGTTCAAGGGCATTCAGTGCTTTGCAGCATTAAGTCCAGCTACACAATTTTGAAAAATCTTTGATGCTTGGTGGCTATATTTGAAGTTTGTAGCATCATTTTTTATTATTATTATTCATGTATGGAGCACAGCCACTTCAAGCACATTCATATGTCTAAAACTGAGATGAAAACAAATATTCTGGTGTTTAATAGAAGTTTCCAATTATTTCTTTTTCATATATGTGACTTTGAAGACAGAGCTTTAGAACACGTTTTTGGGCTGTGTCCACAAACACACGTGATGAGGGCTGTGTTTGCTGTGTACTACCTGTAGCAGTGAGTGCCTATGCTAGAGAGCTGGAGGGGTCGAGTCACCGTCTAGTATTGTCTTTGGCAAAGACAAGAGACGTTTCCCGAGTCCTTTGACGGCAGGCATTTGTCACACGATACCTCCAATGGTCTTCCAAGTGTCAGCTGTAACATAACACTTCTAAGCTAAGACAATAAATTGGTCTAAGTTTAGCAGGAAAAGGACACCTGGCTCTGTACCAGGCCTGATAAGCAAGAAAGGAAAGTTAACAGAAAAAAAAATGAAAAAAAAAAAAATCAACTGGATGTCAGGAAATCTTTTGCAGATTTTTTTTTTTTTCACTCTTTTGGACTTATTTTTTCCATTTTCTCATCAGGTGTGCTGATTGAAACTGATCGTAGGCCGCCCCGATAATTGCCCCGGATTCCTGAGCTATCTGTCCTTCAGCGGGACCAGTGACGGAGGGGAGAGAGGCTGGGATGTGCCTGGAATGCGGCCGGAGCTGAAAACTGACACCAGCTCGGTGGAAAAGGGCTTGCAAGCAAAGGCTGTCTCCAAGACAACAGAGTATTTTCCCTGTGATGCATTTACACAGTGGGGTTAAAGTTCTGTGAAAGCAACAGCTGTTGTAAAAACATTGTATTAAATATGCTTAGAACTGTAAAACGTGTGCTCCTCGTGTTGCGCTTTGCTCGAGAGAAATGTGGAAACCTGTGGTATGTCTGAGGGAGAGTTTCTGCTCTCTCAGAGGCTGTTTTATAAATGTCATGCTCCATTTTCAACTTTTTACTGCTGAGAGAGCTGCTTCTTCAGACCATTTTTCTCGAAAGTTGACTTTCAAGTTAAAAGTTAATGACTAAAGCATCGCTGAGTCTATGCCTTACTTTAACCCTTTTAAACTATGCTGTTTGCTGGAAAACCTGACTTCCACCCTATGCATGATCCTGTCTTTGGGCATAAGCAGCTACAAACGAAGCCTGCTTGCCCTGCTGCCACCCATACATGTGGCCCAGCTCTCATTTGCAGTTCAGACTCACCGACATTGACATTTTCCATCCCCAGAGAGCAAATCTCCTGCAACGCTCTCCTGTTACAGACTTTGCTAACCTCCGGGGAGAAACTTTCCATGTAGATAAAATATTACCACGTTTGAAAACTAGAGGCTGGCACAGGCCAAGGACTGCTTCAGAGCTGTTCTCTCAGTCTCCTTTTGCAACTTTTTAGTAGCTTTTAAAACCATTACTCAGTTTTCAAGTCAAGAAGCAAAGAGCTAGATGCTTCATCGCGTGTGACCTTCCCTGAGTGGGACCACAGGCACACAATGGCACAGCTACACAGGTCCCCAGTGAGCCTCTTCAGGTACTGGTATGACGGCTGTGTTTTCCGTCCTGTTCATGCACCTTTGTAAAAGCTGTAAAAGCCTACATCTCTTGTTTAAATTTTTGCCATCTCTTCTCTTCCTTGCTTTGAGTTTTGGTTTTCTTGGAGTGGGAATCCTTTTCCTACCGAAAATCTTTTTGTGCTGGAATGGATAACTTTATATATCTTTTTAACAGAGTTTGCTTTATTTAGTAAGAGGTGGACTGTAGGATGGCAATTCTTCTCTTTAAATCCCTACTGTATGTCCAGAAAGTTAGAGTTAGGAGACTGATATTCTATAGTCTGGGTTTATTTATGATTTTTTGTTTCTGTTTCACTGCATTGGGTCCTCCATCCTGGGATTCTGTCTTTTCACTGCAGATTTTGTCTTCTTTTTCTGACAACAATCTGCGGTTTCTTCCTCCCTTCCCAGAGATGCTCAAAATAAATAATATATGAACGCTTACTAAATTTTCAAGCCTACTGGGTCTGAGCCCATTTAGGCAATGTGAACCTGCCCAACTCTAGTAATAATACTAATAGGAAATTGCTCTTCCACCCAAATCAAGTTCCAACATCTGGAGATAGCTTGTCCTAATGGACTTGGCAATAGTGCCAAAAAAGCTTCTCCATCCTTCACCCAGCAGCTGCCATCATCACAACAGTCCAGCTCCCACTGGGATGGCTAAACATTTCTGCAAGGCTGTTTGAGTGTGTTTCAGGAATCCCAGGAAAGAGGGCTTGAGAGGGGGTGTTGTTTGCACATGTGAACTCACAAGTACGCCAAAGAGGGGAGCAGGAGAATATTGCAAACCTCATTCTTCCCCACCACTTAAAACATATTCAACCAATTAAAATAATCAGTGCAAAGATTAATTTTGACCATATGAATGTATGTGTGGGAAAAACTTGATGATTTAAAATATGTTGTGTTTTGGAAAAGAACACTCAAACACATGCCTGAACACATACATATGAGAGAGAGAAATCTCAATATCTGGGCTTGATTTACTTCCATGCCCTTGAAGGTACAAACTTCACATATATTCTACATCTGTTGGAACCTGGCAGAACAGGAGTTGCGGGCTTTTTATTGCTGCCAGAGTCCACGTGTATTGGATTATGCTGTTGTCTCGCTTTATGTTAGAGACTGGATATTCATTTGTAGGTGAATTTTTGTCTGAAAACACAAGACCCATTCATCTTCAGTGGGAAGACTATGCCTAAGCTACTTTGGCAGTTTTGAGAATCTCAGCCTAAATCATTTTAACACATCAGAAGTGAAAAGGTTGTCTTCACTTGAGACAGAGTCAAATCCGCTGATTTCAGTTGAAGCTGTGGATGTTCAGTACTCCTCAGGTGTGGCTTCTGTAGGGCGAAAAAAAACAGCCACTTGGGAGAATCCTCTCAATTTTAGCAACCAAACTTCCCCAAGAGGAAGGGAGGCTTTCAAATGCTCTTTCAAGAATTTGACTAAAGGAACAGGCTGGGCCAAATGTCTGTTCAATACCAGCTGGGGTCTGGAAGCATACTTTTTGAAGCAGCACAAACGACAGCACCTAGTCCACTTTGATTTGTGGCCATTTGAAATTTCAGAGACATTTTCCCATCCACCACTCCTCAGTTCCTCTGTCCCCACAAAATGCATGGCAATCAGAGAAACGTCTTCAAGTTCAATAACTAGAAGGCACTGCAGTGCCCTTGCTACCAGAGGGCTCTAACCAGTGAGGATCATTTTATGTAGTTGAAATTCTTCCAAACATCAGGTTTTTTCAACTTTGTTTTTTAATATTTTCTCACAACCCTAGAGGTTAAGGGCCAGATCTTCAAACAGAGCCTGTGGCTGGCAATATCTCAATTTGCAAGACGGAAGAGGAAGGGATTCTGTCTCCAGGGGGAGGCAAAGAACGGAAAGCCCTTAACATTAAGGGGCATTTTGAAATAACCCCTGTGCATCGTTCTCTCACTTATGGGCTGAGCTTCTAGTAATATCATCACAAAATTGTTCTTCAGATGAAGGGTGTGCTTTTCTTGGCTTCCACTGCACTCCCCACAGAAGTCACCGGAAGATTCACCACTGACCGACAACACACAGCAATAATTGTAGTTTAAAACTTTACATTATGTGAGTCTATGATTCAGGGGAGTAAAAGACATGGTTTTAAAAATATATATGTTTATAGCTGCAGAGACAATATATGAGTTCAATCAAAGAAAAGTTTTTAAACAAATGTATGTATAAAAATTAAGTAGCTGTTTCCCAACAAAGCCGAAGCCTTAATTCCATGATGAACCCATTATCCCACTCTCAACCAGTACACAATTCTTGGTTTTATATCAGAAAAAGGACATGGTACTTTTCTTAAGCCCCAACCTATACGAAATCCTATTGTTACGGCACTCACCACAACAATAGCCCTTTGGAGCGCTCAAAATGCCTGGCTGTCAATTAGGTTACTATAAGGAAGGAACAGGACATTGTTTACATCACAATGCAGCATCAATGAAGGTATATACATTAGCCAGATGAATGCATTCTGCTGTGTTTAGTAAGCCCAGTGCAATCGGTGCTGATACAATGAATATCAAGCAGATGTCTAGTAAAGGACTATGCAGGTATCAGCTGCACAACTGGGTGCTCAGTATAACTCAATACGTGATGTGCTCTGCAGATTGGCAATGTTTTGGACTGCTTTGCTTCAGGGGAAAGTTATAGATGGGAGGGGGGGTTCAAAGATACCTAACAGCCTGGCACTGACCCATTGAAAATAAGGAAGCAGTTTCATACAGCCTCACCATTTGCCTTTGTTATTAGGAAATAAATCAGCCTTTGTTTTTTCTGGACAAAGTGAAGGAATGTCATTATGACTTATAAATTGTGTGGTTACAAAACAATCAGGAAATCTTCCCATTTAAATCTGAATAACTTTAATTGTTTGGAATTTAAACTTTAGTCTATTGAGTGAAACAAATGCTTAAATAGAGCTCTTCATTGAAATTCTGAGTTTGAGCTAAAACCCGCATAAAAAAACCTGTGAGGCTGGTTAAAGACTGAGCAAATCTTACAGTTGCGTCATTTAATACCTTTTGACTGAAGATGAGACAAAACCCAGAGATGACAAAATGGCAAATTAGTGTGGTGGATAGTGCTTTATTTACGCTACTGCAAATGCATTCAGAGTGTTATCTCCATTTCATATCACAATACATTGCCCTCAACTCTGTCTGGAGTCTCAAGTCCTGAACACACTGGTGCATTAGCAGTTAGTACATTAAGTCAAACCCACTGAAGTCAAACATATGCAGAGTTCCTTGCTTGCTCAGGGAATAGCACCAAACATTTTTATACAGTGCTCACTCCCAAGTCATCAAGGATTATCCAGAGCAATTGTTATGCCATTGAGCTAAACCTCAGCAAGATGACAGCAAGATGAAGAAAAACTGAGAAGAAGGAATGGTACAGTTTTTGTGAAATGGATAGAAGTACTGTTATAACTTCGCATATAAGTAAAAGTAAACCCTCCACTTAAAAAACCTGTCTTTTTGTCACTAGGCAGATGAGCTGGCATCACTGCTCTGGCAGTTAGAGCTGCAGGCTTAGAAATGGTCTATGAATAACCTCAGTGCTCTGATAGCTATGATTTTATTGGTGCTTTCGTGGTGTAAGAGCCTTACCACTTCTAGGATTTCCTTTCTCCTGCCTTTATCTCCAGCTAAGCTCCACCCCTGGTAGATTTTCACACTGTCCCTTCTCAGAGATGACCTCTCTTCCACCTCTGACCTCTTTCAGAGTTTTCACCCTTGCTTTAACAATTGATTTATGATGTGCCCGTGAAAGGGTCAAGCCTACTTTTACGGTTTGCTTAAAATATTTCTTTTTTGGGTAGATACAGAAGTGGTGCTTAATAAGTGCTAAGTAAATAAACTAAGGATTGGAGACAGCTTCCCTTTTCTGCTAACTACTAGACGGCTCTAAAACTCTTTGTAACAAGTGTTTACCAAGTCTTCAAACAAATTAACTGATAACTATAATCATTTTGTGCCTAATGAAATGTGTCAAGGGTTTAGGATTTCCAAGAAAGAGTAATTTCAAATTAAGTTGTCTCACAGTTCAGTGAAAAGGCAACCGCTAAAGATAATTCAAGGACTTGTATATGTAATGGACAGGAAGTCTATTTTTCTTTTAGTTTGACAGATTGATCTTCCACAGAGAAGAAAAAAAAAAAAAAAAAAAAAAGGCTAGAAGGCTACTAGGCATAAACTTTCAGTGCCTCCAGCCTCCCTTAGCCAAAACTCCTTTTCACCTCTCTTCAGGTGAAGTCAGGACTGCAGGATCAATCAACTCAAAGGCAGATTTAATTCTGTTTCACTTGTGTATTATTCTTTACATACACCATAACTTATCATGCAAATTCAGCTGTGTTTTTTATGTGGTCTTCATCATGCACTGTATCTAAAAATCATAACTGCATATATTTAGATAAAAAAATCAATTGGATATTTGTGCTGGTATTTCTGAAGCTCTAATTCTGACTAGATGACAATGCTTATCTTTCTTGCCACAGATCACATTACACGTGAAACAATTTGGAAATATGAAGAGTGTGTTTTGAGGCTCTCTGTTTCAAGTTGAACTGCACACTAACATTTTTTCTATAAACTTTGTCACATGTGTCTCTCCACAAGTTAAATGGTACCAGATGATATTTTTACAGATGCCACAAGAGACATTCTGTTGGTTTCTTAAATGTACTGAATTTTTTTCCTAGCCATTAAAAACTTGATTTACTATCCTGACAATTTTAATAGGGAAAGAGACAGAGGTTTATTGCTAATTTTTTCTCATTTCCACTTTTCCTTGAAATGCTACCAAAGTGGAAAATCTGCCAAGGTAACACCTAGCACCAAATAGATAGCACCTATTTGGCTTGAAGTGAAAAGTTCAGAGAGGCCAAATTTTGATGATCTTTCTCTCTTTATCATTAAATATATATATATATAAAAAAATGTTATAGTGCTTGCATGGTTTCAAAGCATAGCCACACGCCAGGAGGTGGAATGGGGAGACACCAGGTGAACAGGAATGGTCACAAGGTCTCACTCAGCCTTGTTGGCAGCGCGCTCGCTGCTGACCACTGGTGCAGGACCAAAATGCCCATTTCAGTCTGTGTCAAGCCTGTCTCCTTGCTGGAGCCAGAAAGGAAGGGGATGCAGTTTTATCCCCATCCTCCCCATCCAGGAAAAGCGCAGAAGGACCAGACGGAGCAGAACAGAGGGTTCGAAAGGATCATCTCCCAAACACAAGGACTGCTGTTAGGACTGGACACTGTCTGCCTTGTCACCATCTACCTGTGTAATCGCCAGGCACAACGAAGTCTATTCATTAAATGGCCCCACTCCGGGCTCCTTTGGCATGCTTAACACTTCCGCTGACTACAAGGGCTTTCGGAGTGTTCAAAGGATAAAAGACTGAACACTATTTATAGTTTTGCTGCTGTTGGGAGGGTGGCTGAAATCCTAAATTCCTTTCTCAGCCCGTGCTTAGTCCTCAAGCTGAATGAATAGTAAAAATAAATAAATAATAACCATGACAAAGATGACCAAATGGAAGCACTGCCTTTGTTTCTGTCCTGTACGCGGAGTGGTGTCACTTGTTACATGCTGGTGTTTGGAAAGTGTCTTTTGATCTCAAAAGTCTTCTGCTTGTTTTAGTCCTTTTGCATTAATCCCCCCCTAAATTCATCTATAGGAAGCAAATTATCCTTTCTTCTCTTCCTCAGATCACTTAAGCCAGTATATCAGCGAGCTGATAGGGCAGCATGTAAAAGAGTTGGAAAAAAAGTTTAGCAAAAAAAAAAAAAAGAGGAGCCGAAAATACTTACAAATCTTGACTACACTTGACAAAAACCAGAAGTGGCCTGTGAACTATCCATTAGCTGAAAAGCTGGTATAGATCAGTGTCACTGCATTGAAGACAATGGTGGTTTGTCAGCTGAGAAGCTGGCCAAGTGGACAGAAAGAAAATGGTCTTTTCCTGGCAAAGAGTTTAACCAGCTCACTTACTCCTTTCTGAAAACTTCTTTCCACTGCCATCAGTGGAAAGCTTTGACTTTTGAATATTTGGAATGTTGGTGAACAAACACTATAAATACATTTCTGTATGTCAATAATGTATTCAAAGTATTCAAGGCTAACTGCACAGGTTTAATTTTGTCATTGCCCCTCTTTCTACACTATAGATTGTTTTCAACAGCACTTCTAAACAGAGAAATTAAAAATCCATTTTCTGAAACCCTGGGATATGGGCTTGTTGGAAGGTTTTCCCCTCCATGCCTAGCAGGAGCAGTGACTGAACCTTTGTCATCCTTCTGAACCAGGGTTTCAAACTTCCCTCCTTTGAACTCAACTAAAAAAGCTCTCCTTCACATTAATTGTGCAGGAGCAGGACCTTTTCTAGGTAAAACAGTCTGAATTTGGTGCCTAACATGAGGAGCAGTGTGGGTATGTATCTGGGACACCAACGGCAGCCGCCTAGCCTCTGCATCCCAGGAATTTATGCTTGTCTAAAAGCTGAGTTGATCAAATCTGTTAGGTATCCTGATCTGGAAAATTAGGAACAAATGAAAACAGAGGATTATAACAAAAACAAATTGGCAATCATAGATACTAATGTCGTCATATGTGTGTATTAATTGCACCAGTAATGACAGACATAGTAAGCTTCTGTTGTGCTCATTTGTAGCCTTCTGAAACATTCTTAATGGAGTTTGAAACTTTCCAAGTAGCAGTTCGTGCAACCTACAAACCCTATGGAGTTAGGGGAAGAACAAAAGCTTAGGACATGAGCAGACCTAGTCTTTCAGGTCCATTAGGGTTAGAGAAGTGCCCTATGAGCACCTCACCACCACCTATCAGGTGGTGCAGTACTGCAGGTGGCAGGGATCCCATGGCCACTTCCACACCTGCCTCGGGCAGTTGGCCAGATCAGCTCAAACCACTTCCACCAGCAGTTTAAGGTGACCTATCCGATTTTGCCTGAAGGAGAGGAGGGAATACTCACCTTTCACAGGCAGAGATGTTCTAGCAGTGCCCACTAGCCAAGACGTGTCATTCATTGTGAAGAGCACCCAAAATCTGCAAAGTCACGGCTTTGTGTCTTGAACAATGGAGGCACTCTACTGCACCTTGTCTACCTGAAGACAGAGTGGAGACACTGTTTAGCTTCTGCTCTTCCATCTCCCTTCAGAGGAGATGGTCCCCCGTCTTCCAGAAGCACCTGACCATACTGCCGAGAGAGGAGAGAGAGAAGCACCTGACCATACTGCTGAGAGAGGAGATATCTCACGTTTTACATAAACACTGGAGGAAACTGCAAAGGAGTTACAAAGAGCAGCAGGAACGTGAACTCAACTCTCCACCATTCCAGTCATCTCACCTATTGTCATGCCAGCAGAGCACAGGGCTTGCCTGACCCATTGCTGCAGAAGCAGCTGCCATCCCCATGGATCTTCTTTCCTCTTCGGACTTCATGAAGGTAGCCAGGGATTTGGCACAGCCACTAGGAACAGAGGTAGTATCAATGTCATGACAAGGGAGCAGTATCCTGAGGGAGCTCTGGGGAAGGCAAAGATGACGTGGACCTTCAGAGCAAGGTTCTACCATGCTGCTAGCAATGCTGTCCTGGATTCAATTTACTGTGGGAACACTATATTGGGTTCAAAATATATCTGCACAGAAATATCAAATTTCTTCAGAACTTTCAGTGGAAAAAAATACTTCCCCAATATTTTGGTCTTTCCCCATATAGAGTTTGGTTTCAGCTCAAACAAATAGTTTTGTTTTCTAACATGTTTTTTTCCAAAAGTGAAACCCAGAGAACTCCCAACTAGTCAACTAGTATCTTGAAGCAAGCTATGGACCTAGAGGCAGCACTGGAGGCTGGCAGCAGAGGACTGTAGTAGATTTTGGGAACAAAATTCCCCAGAATTTGGACTAATATAAATATAGGGAAAAGCTTTGTAAGTAAGGAAAAGTCTACAAATCCTTCTCCCCCTCTTCTGCCTGCTGTCGGTTTTCCCACAGGACAGGAGAAGACCCTGAGAGCAAAATTTGTCCCACTGCTAGGACTGAATGAAGACCACTGTTCTGGGCCCATAATCTTATTATTATAGGGCCAAATCCTGACAGCACTGACACTTAATGAATCCATGTTTATTTTAGTGGTGAGTATAAGTCAGGTCAGGAATTGACACATAATGTAAAGCTAAACAGTGATCTTGGCTCAAGTCCTAAATCTTCCTGCAATTTTGCATAGCTTTGCTATCATGATAAATGGCTGATCTTTGTGGAGGAAAGAATTCAGTTTCCAATAAGATGTTGAGAATGAATTATCAGTTCAGTTATCTCTTCAACCAGTTCCTACTTGAATACCATTTCAGTAAAACATAAGGATGTGTTGTGTCATGACTGTCCTGCTGGAATGAATTTTTAAAAGGGAAGAAAAAAAATTTTTTTAAGGTTGGGGGGGGGGATTAATGTGAATTTCCCCTTAAAACATTCCTATCATGCTGCTTCATATTCATTAATTAGTCTGAGGTTTCCCTCGTGTTTAGTTTACAAAGCCACTTAAACCCACGTACCCATTTAACATATTTATGACCCCAGTTTTCTTTCTTTTCTCTGAGACTGTACCGTAATTGTTCTCTGGACTCAGGGACTGCAGAGTGCCTTCACTGATGAAAAGAGACAACATAAAGAAGGAAATGAATGTGTGAAGGATGAATACCTTCCACAAAACAACTGGGTGCAATTTGGCCCATGGCCCCGGGGGTCACTTTAATAGAGTGGAGCCTCAGTCTCTATTGAGTGTATGGGAGACTATTAACTCTTAACAACTCAGTCTCAGGTTATTTATTTATTGCTTAAATGATTTGTTATTGCTACTTGAATTTAATATACCCTCTGGGAACTGAGATGGCAGCATCATGTTACAGAAAAACTACAAGTTATTTTAAAACTGTAATTGAGTTTTTATGAGCACCATAAAATCTTTCTGAACAAATAACTTACCATTAGTCAGAAACTTCAGCAGGAAATCTGTAAAATTAAGGATTTATTAGAACAGTACTGTATTTGTGTGTTTCTCAGGGAAAGAGAGGGTTAAATATTTGATGCTTCAAGTATTTATTTTATTATTTGAATTGAATAATACTTAAGTAGCACCTGAGGTTTTCAAAAGGCCATATAGATACAATATTAACAAAATAAATCATTCCTTTCAGCCTGGGAATACCTCATGTTCAGGGATCTAGACTGGTGCACACCTGTCCAGTATGAAGGTTTTTTCCAAACAACTGCAGAGTATCAGCAAGGAACAATGTCAAATCTCCACCTCAGTTCTGCTAAGTGCACTAGTGTTCTGGATGTGCTTGCACTGTTGCTGTTTTTCTCCATCCTTGCCTATGCACTGTTGTCCACTCTGAAAGGTTGTATTGGTACACTTCTTTAAATCAACCACTTTCCCTTTTGCTTTTGTAGTCCTTGAAGTCATTAGGACAACTTCCAAACCAAATAGTGCATTTTAGGGGGTGCAGGGGGCAAAGGAAGGGAAGGAGCATTGAAGGCATCATAAAAAGTGGAGGCAAAATGAAATGCTCAGAAAAGTAAGGGGAAAACGAAAGTGTTGCATAAAGAAGGTTAAAAATATAGGTTTAAAACCAGAAAGAATAGATGTAAGTTTTAGTATTGCTATAAGGCTGGTATCTGTTCCCAGTTGTTTCTAATAGTACACCCAAAGGTGTTTGTTGGAAACATTGAGAACTGCAGAACCAAAGACATCTCCTATTCTAACATCTTGTTGCTTGAAATCCTGTCATATCTTTACAGAAAGAACATGTTAGTTGTATATACATGATAGTTTTTAATATATGTTAGGTTTATATAAGTTAGCATCTATATATATTGGGTTTTCTCTTTTTGAAATTGAATGATCAAATCTGAATACAATACAGATGTTCAGATTATGCAATTGATGCACACAATCCTATAAAAATATTTATATCGTACCCTTTTCCATCCTTATTATAAACCACATAATCAGCATTTCTGATTGTTTTAACATATTGTTTAGATATCCGTTACCTGCAGAAAGTCTAACCAAATTCTATATACTAATTCTTTTGGGTTCTTTGGATTCCACAAGTTTAGAAAAGTATGATTTGCATTCATTCTGTGGTTTTCAACATGCTCAATTCTTCTTGATCTCAATGGACAAGTACAGAGTAGTACATGATTAGATACGAAAGACTTGCTTGCAGGATTGATGGCTATATCATCTTAAGTCTACTTTCTTACCTCCCCAGTGGCTAAAACATAGTGGTTAAAACTGCTTTGTACCCTGAATGAAGTTCAAACATTAATGGAGTTAGTTATCGTTCAAACTTCCTCCCGATATTCTGAATTATCAATATTCTAATTTTAGTCTTTGGGCACTGACAAATAAGAGCTAAAACATGGTGGTGTCCATTTATTTTCTGTTATTCTGAAACTGTTGGCCCAATCTGATCTTTCGGTGGTTCTAAATGTTCCTTACTTCTACTGACTCTCGCTGGCACTTTGACTGCTCCTCACTCCTGCCAGCACATCTCTTGGCATGAGATTCGTCTCACCCAATTTCACCTAGTCAATAGAGAAACTCTGACAATTCCTGAGGGCACTTTACATCACTTATCTTAGGTATGTTCCTGGCAGTGGAATAAGCCATCTTCCAGATATGGCTCTACCTTTCTATTGACTAGAGAGACTCCTGTATCACTTAGACTAAATGTCTCTGAGAGATTCATGTTTGATGAGATTAATTTCACCTCAGGTGTCTGAAGAGATGTACACAGAACACGAGAAACAGGCAGTTAATGACATCTGTCCTGTGGCCATCCGGCCTCACAGTCTAAGACGGCCAAAGATGGAGCAAGTTTCTCCTGCCTTCCCGTCAGCTGGCTTGTGGGCTGTTCTTCCTCCTCCCACAAGTCTCTTCTGACATTTCCCAGATTCTCGTGTGAATGCAGCAGCATCCTCTGCGTAACTGGCTTATTCCCTGCACACAACCCTATATAGCACATAGTCCTGTGCTCCGAAAAACATAAGCTTCATGTGAAACAATGGTCCGGGGTCATTTAACTGCTTTTTATCAGAAGGAAGGATGCTCGCTACAGGGCAGGGAACTGCAGTAAAACAAGGCAAACCAGGGAGAAAATGAAATTTCATACAAAGAAGGAAGTCTTTATTATAATGAATAGATATTTAACTGGCACACTAAACAACCTGAAGGCTTGGATCTAATGCAGTTTTGCTTCCAGTGTATGAGTATTTTTCTTTTTAGAGCTGTAATCTGTCTTCACTAACCCTCCACAGAAGTCTGGGCCCAGAAAATGAAAGGGTCCAATGGAGTACAATACTTCATAGGAAATTTAGTTTCCTCAGGCTTAACATACCAACTAGAACTTAGCGCAGATTTTCTATCAAGAAGTGAAAGGTGAAAGGTTTACAGACAGTAAAATCAACCTGTAATCACAAAAAACTGATTTTGCCTCTTTTGAGAGTCGTCTTAGACATGGGAGATTTCACTAAAATTGCAGCCTGACTGAAGAAACAGAATTCACCAGGCACCTTCTGGGTCCAAAAACACTGCCAAGGAGCCACTTCCGATTAGCACTCAAAGAACACCAAGGAGAAGGTTTCTTTGGATTGTCTGACCTGCAGAAGGGTGCTTAATCTCTTAAAAATCTCCCCTATACCTGCATTCTCCTCTTTCCTACCATCACAATCTCAGATCTTGCTCCAGCTCAATCAAGAAGCCTCTTAAAAGCCCATGTTCTCCTATGTGTCAGAAGCCTACTGGGAAGGATGGTGGTTTTTACCATTAAACACCAGGATAATTTTTCAGGCAGCATCCACAATTTCTTTCTGTAACCCTGGAGAATACCTAGACTGCTGCATCTGTTTTAAATATTGTTGCATGCTGTGTCTGACTGAAGCTTATTATTGCCCAACGTCTTGATGTTTTTTAACATTCAGCACGTTTATTTTCACACAGACTAGAGCATCTTTATTTAGTCTCTGTTTGTAGAAAATGTGCAAATAACAAACCTTGACTAGCTAATTATAATTTTTAAAATTATCTAGTATAATGCTTTAAATGTATATTGTGCCTTAAATGTAGAATATTTTCAGGTCAGTAGAATCACCACTTGACTATTCAAAAGTTGTAAGAGACTGTTCCCATTCCATTTTCAAATTATCTAGCAATACAATGCTTAAGTTATCACACCACACTCTAACTCAGATTCCCAAATACCCATACATCTGTGGCATAAATTGCTTTTTGTTCCATGGGATAAAAAAACATTTGACCATTATGATATACCAAATGGCTGCTCCATGATCAGAGCACTTCCTTGGCATGTGTATCTTTAATCCTTGCAAATTTTTCAAATATGACCTCTCTTTTGTAGCAGAATTTATTAGCTGTGATGGGAGTAATTTTGGAAATTTCTTAGAAGTTTAAAATTAGGGTTTTATTGGAACTCTTGCCTACATAAAAATTTCTAGACTGGGCCATTTCCTTCAAAGCCTATGCCCTGCGTTGACAGTGCCAGCAGTGTATGGCCTGTGATGATGACAACTAAAGTACCAGAATGGATTTCTGTACCCAGGCAATATTAACTCTGAGTATTTTACCTGTCTTTCCAGGATTTATACCAGTTTGCAATCCTGTAAAGAATCAGGCAGTCCACATGTATTCCTAATGTAATGGCTTTCATTTCCTGCATCTTCAGGGGAAAAAAGCTATCCCAAAATAAAAGAATCCAGCTGTTTTACCACAATTGTACTGAGGAAGAATTAATTTGTTAGGGCTTAATTTTATCTAGAGTCTTGCCCTACACATATTCTATTTTTAAAGCATTAAAATGGAAAAATAACTGCATATAACTTTCCTACAAACATGAAATGAAACAACTGTTCTGCTACTTCCCACTTTACTTAGGATGCAAGCTGATGGTACCTTCCACCCTCCTCTCTGTGCTGTGTTTGGTCACTTCTGTAGATGCCCAAAAAGTGGAATAACATTTTACCCAGACAAGCACATTGTATGACTTTGCCAGTTTGTAAAATGTGTCTTTCAACCTCTCACCTTGTTATTTCATGCCCTTTCCTCTGACACTGTATGTCACACGTGTTGCAGATGCTGCTTGAGAGACAACTGCAGAAATCTCATCAGATGTAGCATTGGGGCATTGTTTGCATAAAGATAAACTACTCTTTGCCAATTCACCAAGAGGTTCAAAGAACCAACGGTTTCATTTCCCAACTATGTTTATCATGCGTTACTGCACCTCATGAACTAGCTAAAGTCCTATCAGGCAAATGTACACTTACGACTTTGCTTTAAAAGAACAGTTTTTGTAGCTGTGTAGTCCTCCTGAAAAAAAAGGGTAATGCCACAAGGCAAAATGGTGAGGGCAGTGTCCTCCTGCACTCTGCAACAGGGCGCACCCTGGCTAACCCTGCCCCTTGAAGAGCCAGTGAAGTTGTCCCCTCACCATCTCAGTGCCTGGTCGCCAGCAGTGAAGCACCACTGCAAATTGACAGCTCAGGCTCAGGTGGATAAAAAAAAGGCAGGCATCAGAAGACACAGAGTAGACTTTGGTGCCATGCTCCCAAAATACAGCTGTAATTAACTGCACAAACTCATTCACTTTCCACCTAATAGAGTTTTGGTCTCCAAAATACTGAAAAACTCTGAAAACTTTTCACACAACTGATTAGGTATAAGTAGGTACCACACTGCCTGCAGACGTGCATGCTCTCCTAGCTTTGGTGGATAGGAAAACAGTAGGCCCCTAGTTGGATTTAATGGCTGTTAATGGCTGGTCATCTGCATTTATTGGCCAGATCTTCACTTTTGTTGCAGTGAATGGAAAGAGATGCCTCTCTGTATCTTGACAGAATACAGGGTCAAGTACAGTAACAGTCCAGAATTACATTATGTCTCTACTCAGATGCAAAGTATAATGTCACTGCTGGACTGACTGCAGGACTTGGTCTTGTTGAAGAGATTGACAAGGGATAGCCAGAGAGCATCTTCTCTCCTCCAGTTATCAGCATTTGGGAGGCCACTAATAAGTGCTGGTTTATTGAAATGCATCCCCATAGTAAGCCTGAAGTAGCCTGAGGTTTTTAAAAAAGCACAAATACCAACAACAGTGTAGGGATCAAAAAAATCCAATAATTCAATTCATTTTCTACAGACCTCAAATGAAGAATAATGTTGTGATGTTATTAAGCTCTGTGTGCATGAGAAATGCAGACCATGAAACATAAAGGTCTGGAGGGACATAACAAATTGAACATTCTGCAGAAAAGTAGGTACCTTTTTTCTGTTGATGGGAAAAATAGATTTTTCTCAGCACCGTTAGGATGACTTCCCTGAGACAGACTTACCAAAATGTTTAATAGTAAGTAAACCCAGATACCATTTTTTTCCTCAAATTGATTTATCTGCCATTATAATGTCTTACAGTGGGCTGCAGTCCAGCGAGTAAGAGTGTAAACTGCTTATAATGAAATATGTAAGTTTAAAAATGTGACTGTCAAGTGCCATTATTCTGAGTCTAACAACCTGACGGAAAATAGTTCCAAAATAATAGACCATCTACAAAAAGGAGATGTGGTGTCAGCTTCTACTCCTTATGTAGTACAGCTGACTCACAGAAACTGCACCAGCAGCAGCTGACATTTTGAAAACTTAAAAAAAAGAACACCTGAACTAGTAGAAATGCATATCAGAGTCACTGGGGAGCATGGCAATGTAGACATAAGGAGACAGAGAAGGCAAAAAACCCCAAACCTGCCTTATATAAACTAGAGTTCTGGAGGGTACCCTATCTCAGAAAAATATGGGCATGCACAACTGGGTATGTATAGGTGATATGTACACCCATGCAGAGTTCTTTAGAGCTGTGTCTAAAGAACAGCTGGATATGCAAAGGAGATTGCACACTCTACCTCTGGCTGATATAAACTCCAGAGAAACAGGCAAAACTTCTAAACTCTAAAAAGTATGGATAAAAGGAGCAATTTTTGCTTTGAGCAGTCACTTCTGGTATTTATCATAAGTAACAATTCAAAAGACTGTCAGAAGTCAGACTTCTAACAAAAGTAGAGTGAATGGCACTTAAGTGCATTAGGGGATTCATGGGTCCAGTCTTCTAAGGCAGGCGGTGGCCTAATTAATTCAGATGTTCAGGTTCCACATACAAGTTCACTCTGATCTCAGATCTTATTTCCATCTATTACTTTATTTCCATCACAGCCTGTGAGTTCATGAAGTTTTTGCTTTGGTTTAAGTTACTCCATAATTAGTTCACCAAAGGAACAAAAAGAGTGTTGCTGCTGCTAGATATGGAAAGTTTTAAGAATGTGAAAATCACTACTACATTGCTTTGAGTCCTCATATTGCTGGGTCACTTATTATCTTTGCATTAAAAACATGCCAATTAAGAAATGCTGCTGGCCAAGGAAAGCAAGTGCTTGAGAGAGGAGTCCAGACAAACAGCTGGAGTAAATCAGATATTATACTAATGTCAGACAATGGAAGGATGCTGATTTACATCCTCTGCAAATCCAAAACCCAGGCATTCTTCTTGTAAATCACACCAGTTTTCTCTGGGAACAGAGTAAGGAAGTGTTTTATCTACATTTTCTTGTAACACACAGGGCTTTTTTATGATTTCAAAATTGTTTAGGTTTTATTAGTACAAGTTTACAGCTCTTTGTTCCCTGGACCGTGTGAAGAATGGAAGCAGGGGGACTCGCTGCTATTTTACTTTTAGCTGGTGAATCATAGAGGATGTCTCACATTTCATTACTGTTTGAGTCCTTAACTCCTCATATTTCTCAGGTTCTTTTCCCCTTTGCACAATGTATGCGGGGACAAGAATGTGTAAGTAAGTGCCACAGCTACCCCATTCAGGCTTTCACTGAATCGGTGTAATTGGATTTTGCACCTCAATTTGCAAGATACAGTTCCTCTGAAAACCAACCTATTTTGGTGGGCATAAAAATAAAATGAAATAAAAATAATAATAAAGACAGGGCAGGCATTCATTAAGGTACCAGGTCTCCACAGTCTTCAGCTGAAAGTCCCCAGATTTCAATGTACCCTGAAAAGGGTGATTAATTTAAAGTGAGTGGAGTCTGTTTCTTTAAGACAAGCTCATAAATCGTGAAAGATCACCACTTCTTTTCAAAAGGCTCTCCACGGTCTGAGTTTCCCTTCTGGGTCAGTAAAGGCATTGAAGTTTTAATGGCATGCCATGGCAGATTACACGATACAGCTGTCCCGGCACCGTGAAAATTAAGTTATGCCCCGTGTCAGCAAGGTTTTTTTCCCTTTTCTTTCCCTACCCTCCCCCCTTCACTCTCCCTCTTTCTTTCTCTCTCCCCGTCCCCTTCTTCATTCTCCTTTCTGCTGGGAAGTGCGCATCCGAGGAGGAGGTGGGAGCCCTGCGGGAGCTGCTGCCACGGCTGCTGCTGAGGCCCAGCTATTGAGACTGAGTAAATGGAGCTGATGGGTGAAGAAGAGCCATCAAAATGGAGGCTTTTGTTCCTCCTCCTCTCCCCAAGGCCCGGTGGCAGAGGCAGCACTCCCTGCTCACTCACATGCAAGTACCTACTCTGCCTTCCCGGCAGCGCCGTACACCCGCCACGCTGCATCCCTCTCCTCCGCACCCCGGCGGGTCGGCGGTGCGCACCCCTCGCCTCCGCGGCTCATGCACCATCCAGCCCCCTTACGCCGCTAAATGCTGTCGCAGGACCTTTACGCTCTCCTTGCTGGAGGTGCCTTTTTTCCCACAGGTCAGGGCCTCATGCACTGGTGCACACGCGCGCGTGCAAGCACGCCCATGCACAAACGCAGCTTCTTGCATTAAAAGCAATAGCAGTACAAGCTGGCAACCTCCCACCCCACTGCCACTCTAGCTGCCTATCTTCACTCTGCAAAGGAGGAGAGAGCAAAGGAATTATTGCAGCACGAGAAATTAATCACGTTAGTATTTAGTCTGGCAGAGCAGGGATGTGTGGATGGACAAAAGAGATGAAGAAGCAGAATGGAAAGAATAATCTGCAAACCTATCTACAGGTCAATCTTTCCCAATCTGCTCTCCATTTTTATGACCTTAAAAACTTCAATCTCTGAATAGTAATTTAAACATATTGATCTGGGGCTTGATGGTCTGGTTTCTTTAAGGGACCTCCTGAGAGAGGCCCACAACCACAGACTGCAGAGGGCCATCAGTTGAAAATTATTGTCCTATATAATATTTTTAATACCTCAAGATACTGAGTTATGGCAGGAGATAACCCCTATGCCTCTTCAGTCAAGCCAGACTGTTTGGTAAATCTTTGTCTTGGAAAATTAGTAAGTTAATTAGACTTTGAGTAGAAATACTCATTCTGATATGAAGCCAATATGTTGGCTAGTTTATCTCTTCCAGCCTGAGCTTATCTTTAACAGATATATAGATATACTTTACATATAAACATTTTTTTCCACCAGAAGTGCTTGCATTATGCCATATGCAGTGACTTATCCAAAAGTTTCTGGCTTTAGAGTTGCGCACTTTGCAGTTAGCCTTCTATTCTAACCCAGGACAATGATTTCAATGGGATTATTTGTGCCAGGGCTCACTAATGCAGGGATACTTTGATCAAGCTCCTTATTTGTTCTGCTGTTTCTGTGGGTATTGATAATAGAGGATGAAGTCTGACTACCTGCATATTCAGCCACCTCTCATTTATGAATGACTGATTAGCTATTAAAGTATTCTACATTGGAATTAATTTGCTAATAGGACTTTGTAATTTTTCCTTGCCTTCCTCAGTTGCTCCTAAACACAGCCTGCTGTTCACAGCCAGCATATCACTCAATATGCTAAAAGCAAGATTTTTTAAATTATTGTAATAATAGTATAAACACGGCAGGATGAGGTCATCTGTATATTGCCTTGTATTCCCAAAACCATGGGCATGTAACTCAAGCACACAAAATGTTAAGGACATTTGCCAACACAGTATGAGCCAAACTTCACCAGTCCACCAGAAAGTGTCCAGATCTGGGACAAAATTAAATTTTTGCTATTATTCTTGAGTGGTTGCTTGCAATCCTTTTCACAGGTATGACATGAGTTCATGAAAAGAGGGTACTTTCAGCCAAAGGACTCTGGATCAGGAAACATTGACTGAGAAGTTGTAGCAGCCATGTGCCTCCTTATGTGCTTTCCATTTGTAGTCAGCACAAATGATTGGAGAATTGAATCTGTATGACACCATTAGATGGGGATGGGAGCAGAATAAGGGTTTTTCAATTTATCTCCCACATAGGTAATGAATGGGCATTAAATAAGAGCAACTTTCACAGCAAGACAATAATTGGGTAGTAGCAGAGACAATGACATTTGGGACCAACTCATCCCATAGCTTTATCATTGCACTTGTTGTCTTGCATGCCTCAGTTTCTTAATGCACATCAGTGTGGGGGAAGAGCTGGTTGCTATTCCTATTTGTGTTGTTGCTATTCACGACAAGTAAACCTTTCCCATGTTTTTTGTGATAGGTTCAGGCCTTTATTGAGTGAGGAGAGCTGTGAGCTGCCCAAGAACTGTTTTGTTGGCAGGGGGTTAAGGAGAATTGTCTGTCACATCAATTATCTGCCCTTGGGCTCTTAGAAAGAAGGTGCCTAGAGACTGGCCACTTCTCTTGCTTGTACGTCTACACACATGGACACCAAAACAGCTCACACTTTGATTGGAAGTTGCTCTCCCCCTCTCTCAGCAGTGCTGCAATCCATGTTAAATCAGCTCATTCCTCCTTCTCAGTAAAACTAGACAGGCCCCTGCTTTGAATACACCGGACCACACAAGGGCGAGGGGAGAAATATCTTTCCCTCAACCCTTTCTCTCCTTCGTCATTTGGAAGCCTGTGTTCTAATAACAAATGGTGATTTAAAAAAAAAAAAAAAAAAAAAAAAAAGAAAAGAAAGAAAAAAAAAAAAAGAAAAAGACAAGCCTTCCCTTCTTCCCTTTTTGGAGCGACAGCTCTGAGCCTTGGTCAGGGGAACCCATGAATTGGACTTGCAAAGGGCCCGGGAGGGGTCCCTATAAATCTTCCCCACACAGAAGAGGCTGTCTGTCTACTTCTGGGCTGTTGCTCATTGTGACGAAAGCTTAACTGCTTTACTTTCATTCAGAGGGAAAAAAAAAAAGTCACATAAACCTGAGGTTTATGGATATTGCTTTATTTCTTTGTCATTTTCAAAGGCATTTGTTTTCTTCATTATTATTCCCTTAGAAAAGTAACCGACACAATTTTTTCTGCTTTGTTATTACCTAATTTTCTTTATTCCTCTGTCCGTATGCTGCTGTTTATGAAATGGAAACTATATTAAGTCGCTCAACATTTGTGAGAATATAAGCAGCCACTTCCTCTGCCTGCTCATCCTAGAAAGACCAAGACAACTAATATCAAAATAATAATAATAAAAAATTTAAAAGTGATTATGTATAAATCCAGTGTGCCTGTGTGTATAAATACCTACATGCATACACACAGACACACACACACTTGATACCTTGGAGAAATACCAGCTGTAA
Organism: Balearica regulorum gibbericeps; assembly: GCF_011004875.1. Taxonomy (NCBI): domain Eukaryota; kingdom Metazoa; phylum Chordata; class Aves; order Gruiformes; family Gruidae; genus Balearica; species Balearica regulorum. The sequence continues at coordinate 41,859,511 of NC_046220.1, read as the reverse complement.
TTGCCACAAACTAAACATAGCTTTATGTTTTCTCACTGATGCTTTTACCCATCATATTCTGCCTTTCTGCTCATGACTAATTTCTTGATCCCATTTCATGGGTCACAGAGCAACATACCAGCCCATTTAGTAGCAGTACATACATACTTTTTGGATATAGTTTGAGTATGATGTCACCAAAATTATAAGAATACAGAGCATTACTAAACAGTACCAATGCATGTAAATTCTTATAATTGTAAGAAAGGATTATACATCTTTATTACTGTAAAATGTAATTTTTATTTCCACATATTACCCTACAATGTCATCTGAATCTGAGACCATAACAGACAATTGCTAATTCTGAAAATTATAAACAGGATAATGGAATTGTTAATTTCAGCTTTCTTGCATGGCAAATTATCCATGGTCCTTCAACATTTATCTTAAGGAGAAAGTTGTCTGAAGACTGACTCCAAGACTAAGCATTGTTTTATGAGCATGAAGCAAAGATATTTTGAAATAGAAAGCTCACTCCATCCATTTGCAAATAATGTTACAGGTAGAGAGCAATTTGCATCATTTACAGTTACTATGAATTTTGCCCAGTTCTCAAAATCATTTGACCGACTAAGAAAAATTAGACCTGCAAAATAAGGAGAGAGCTGACCGTGCTGGGGGTGTGGATGTTCCTTTATATCAGAAAGAGGAAGGGAGAAAGGCGTTTCCCAGTTCTTAGACACCGGTTTTTTTGGAGTACTGTTTGTGAGCAAAGCGTGTAAATTTGAACAGTTTGTTTGTGCCTGCATGTGTGTGCATGGGTGGGTGAGGGGAGTTTGAGAATTCCTAATCCTGCAGCTCTCAGGACCTGGAGAGTTGTACCCCATCTGGGGTAACTGGATTAAAAATCTTTTCTCATTTCAAAGGTTTGATCTCAACAAGGGTTTGATGTGATGAAATCAAAGTGGCAGCTTGGATTTGAAAACTATTTGGATTTGAACTTCCTGAAGTCTAGATCTGAGGGAATGGCTGGGGTGGGTATGAATGTGTGGTAACTGCACTAATGCCTGTATAAAGAAGAAAGTTATGCTTGAGGAAATATAAAAATATCCCATTTCTAAAATAATACTGATTACAGTAAGAATAACCTTATAGTAAAACAACTTTTGTCAACTAATGATAAGTGGCTCTTATGCTATCTGATTTTAACACAGACCCTCAGTGGCAATAATAGAAGACTTTGTCTTAACACAGGTGAAGCTAAAATAATAATAGCTACAAAAAAAATATGTATTGTATGGTAATTACTGTTATTTTGTTGTCCTTGTCACTACCAAGTGTTCAAGGACCCCAAAGACTTGAGAGCTGTTCAGTGACCTATCCCAGGGAAGGGGAGATCCTACGTGATTTTGAGCAAGTCACCTTCCCTCTTTCTCAGCCTCAGTTCCTAATCTGCAAACAGGCGATAATAATAGCATACCTATTTCACAAAGACTTTCTAAGGGAACTGTGCTGCAATGCTTTGAGGCATTCACAGTCTTTGCAATGAAGCCTTGCAACAAGTTAATGCATTTTTAAAATTAAACACAAATCAAGTTCTCCGTAAAAGCAAATAATAATCTATGATTCCAGGTGTAATTTCACATGCAATTAAAAACACAAGCTTAGAGGGAGGGCTAGTAAATTAAGTTATACATTTATAAGAAAGTATACACAAAGAAATTTTGTGTATAACCCCTTATAAGGTGTGTACTGAGAATGAAAACGTGCTATATGTACAAAGGGCCAAAATACTTCGACCTTGAAAGGTTACAGTAAAGGCAAACAAGACAATCAATGCTGCCTTTTTTGTAATCATCATATACTGTCTATGTGGGATATATCAGCCATGTGTCCTATTTCACACCTACTGAAAGTGACTACTGTTTTCAAATGATACAGGATCATAACTTTTATACAGAAGATTTTTATGCTCATTTTTTAGTACATGAGAAGGTGAAAAATCCTCAGATTTACACTTCCAGCGGATTTTTTTCTGTTTAACTTAGACAAAAACATGATATATTGCAAGATATCTCTTTGGCATGAAAGAAATTTTGTGTAGATTTATAATGAAAGACAGTAAAAATGTATCAAGAGTATCCCAAAAAGCTCACTACGTATGACAATGAAAAACATCATCAACAGCTCTTTACTGATGACACTTTGGGGTCATCTACTGAAAGACTGAAACTCAACTTCCCAAGCAACGCACCTTTCTCAAAGACCAGTGCCAGCCTGTAGAACCATCCACTGCACATATCAGACCATTAGGAACCCCAGCACTTTATATTCTAACTGCAGATTCACTTTGACCTTTTCTTGCTAAGATAAACACACAGCATGTAATACGTATGTGAGTGTCTGTACATGTATAAATATATACAAGTAGAGAATGAAAAAAAGGATGTCTTCTGCAAAAGTCTCTGTAAGATAAGTATGTAAAACAGCACATGAGGGATGTCACTCAGTCTGTATTCTTGGCAAAATCTTGGACAATTTAGGGATATTTCTTGAGGTGACTGACATCCAGACTTGTGTTTTAAGTGTACCAACTATTAAATTTTACTTTGAAAGAAAAAGGAACAACAGCATACAAAAACTAGTAGTGCGTTATGTACATCTGTAAACAGAATTCGGCATAACAAAACCTGTGCAAGGTAATATGCAAAAGGATGGAGAAATATGCTGTGGCATTAATAGACTATTTAAGTTTTACGGTTCTGTCTCTCAACTGTTTTTCCTTACATAAACACCTACTGTGGCCAAGTCTTGAGTTTTCCAGTGTCTCTGAATCATCTAGTCCCATCCTCTATGCCTAATTGTACTGGTTTTGGCTGTGATGGAGTTACTTTTCCTCATAACAGCTCGTATGGTGCTATGCTTTGTATTTGTGAACAAAACGATGTCGACAACACACTGGTTTGGCCATTGCTGAACAGTGCTTACAGTGTCAAGGCTTCATCTGTTTCTCACACTGTCACCCGGTGAAGTAGACTGGGAGTGGACAAGAGACTGGGACGTAGCTGGGACAGCTGACCCCAACTGACCAGGAGGATATCCCATGCCATATGACATCATGCTCAGCAACAAAAACTGAACTAAAGGGGATGACGATTGTGGTTATGGCATTTGTCTTCCCAAGTTTGCATGACGGAGCCCTGCTGTCCTGGAGATGGCTGAACACCTGCCTGCCCATGGGAAGTGGGGAATGAATTTCTTGTCTTGCTTTGCTTTACCTATTAAACTGTAAATTGTCCTTATCTCAAAACCATGAGTTTTCCCACTTTTGCCCTTCCGATTGTCTTCTTCATCCTCTGGTGGGGAGTGAGCACGGGGCTGTGTGGGGCTCAACGCCTACTGGGGTTAACTCACAGCTCTAGTCCAGATCAGCTACATTTTGCTAGACGTTCTTAAAAATTGTCAGTGAGAGAAAATCTAGGTCTGAGTAGATAGATATCCAACTCTAACCATAAGAAATAACATTCCCTTCTTCCTTGCAACAGCCTTTTATGTTGTTGAAAACTCTTATGACCTCTCCTCACTATTCTCCTTTCCTTTCCTTTCTTCTCCCCATTTTCATAAAAAATTTGTCTTGGTTTGGTTTCTAACATTTCATCTATTCTTTATGAATTCTTCGAAATAATGGCTAAAGGTACTGTCTGAAACTGCTTCATCCAACTTTAAAAGTACTATAGGATTATTCTTCTATAGATGGATAAATATCAAACTGATTTTACTATATCAAGCTGTATTTCCCTGTTCTTAGTTCTTGCTCTTTATTTACTGATACACTAAACTAACACTGTTGGTAAGTGACCTTTTTAAGGAACAATTTGTAGTTAAGGAAACTATAAACAGAATTAAGCATTCTGGCATTCTCACCATCACCTCTCAAAAGGTAAGCAGTGCATCAAGGACACTTTTTGTCTTCTTGGATCCCGTACGCACTTGGAGAATTATTCCTCTATGCCCTTTTTTATCGCTTAGCTTATACGTTAGACTTTCTGATTTTAGCCCTGCATTTTTGTGCTGCTGTTCTATGCTGTAATCACTTGAAATAATTTACTTTGGTGGGGTGTTTTTTGCCCTCCCACTTGTGTTAGACATCTTTGAGGATATAATGGTTTGATCATACTGCTTGTATTCCTCTTTCTATCACAGAGATAATTTCATAAGCAGACTCTTCAAACTGTCTTTAAACATGGCAGGACAAATTGAGGGTGTTCCCCAGGCTAATATTGCATTATACTCCTAAGGGGTCAAGAATCAAAACTTGTTTAAAACAACAAAAAAAGAGGATTTTCTCTTCATGTTTCTAGTGGCTCTGGGTGAAGGCAGGGCATGGTAGTGAAGGATCTTGGGTAAAATTATAATTCATAAGCCACCCTGGCTGAGTTTATAAAAGGCAACTGGTGTCAATAGAAACTGTGAATATATGACTTTTCAGGAGAATTAACCTCCAATTAATGTTTATCGTAGTATTGTTAAACACTATTGTTTGTGCTGACAGTGTTAACTGTGCTATCCCAGTCACCATTTTTAAAAACTTTTTTATAATAACCTGCAAAAACAAATGTTCTAATTTCATAAAGTTTTATCTCATCATACATATGTCATCAGTAGGATAGATCAGGTGTCCTAGACCTAAGGAATTTGGTCCAAAAGACATTTCTGGCATGTTAAGAAATGCCTTTTGAATACCTATCTCATTGAACAGGACTCATTAGCTATAAGGCACTACCTTAATAAGGCTAAAAATAATACTGAGTTCATGATGAGTGAATGAATGTGGGAATATCCTGCAATACACAGCACCGTTCTAAACTCTCCTTGTGGTGGGAAGTCACAAGGAAAAGAAGCAGAACACACTATGATCTTTTGGCTGAATACCAGGATGCTGTACCGCCCAGAGCAGAAAAGGCAAAATGCAAGTGTTTCTATTTAAGTAGGAAGATCATGACATTTTCTAAAAGGAAAGGGTAGCAAGCAGTGCTGGACATTCTATGGGTAAGTGCATGGTGAGAATCCTAATTATGAGAACAGCAAAAAAAAATATTTTAAAAAGGTAAGAGATTAAAGTGTCCTTAATAACTAGTAGTGCTCAGTGTTTCTTTTCTAATCTATTTATGCTCATTGAATGGACTACAGTAAGGCTACCAAGGCAGCAGAAGGCCTGGGCTACAATGGCAGAAAACAATGGATATATGTATAAACTGGGAAATGTGCAGTGCAATCCTTTCCCTGGTAAATCTTCCCAGTTATTGGGCACAAAAAGTGTGACAAGAATCAGTGAATTTAAGTTTCCATCTCTGAATAGGTCACAGCATGTTAGCCATCTTTTAAAGAAATCAAAGGGGAAAAAAGACTAAAGGGCTTGTCCTATCATGCAACAAACTTTGACAGAAATGAAAAATCTAAGCCTCTTGCATTCATTAAATTCCTGTCCTCAACTAGACTCATCCACTGCGAACTGAACTGAGACTCCCAAGTCATTCCATATAGGGCTCTAGTAGCCATTTTTGATCATTACTTTTCAGGTACCCCAAGCTAGAAATACTCTGTCATCATTAATTCTCTGAATCAACAGGTTCAAATCCATCCACATATTCTTGAACTTGGAAACCATCTAAAAGAAGGGGAGTGTCTTCCTATAGTTCACTTGCAGATCTGCTCCTCTTACCCCCAGCACATTATAATAAAACTAGAAGTAGTACAGAAAAGAGCAGGAAGAATGATCAGAAGGATGGCATGAGTCCATGGAAAAAGGAGGATTGGGAAGGGATGGAAAAAGCACTATAAAATCATGGTGGGGCAAGGGAGAGGTGTCAAGAAGCTTTTTTTTATTTTTTTTTTCCTTTCCCCACAAAAAAGTAGGGTTTCAGGTGGCAAAGTCCCACCAAAGAAAAGGAAAATCTTCTTTGGACTGCGTAGTTAAGCCGTGGAACTCCTTGGTGCAGGATGCCAAGGATGCAGAAGGTATAGGTACAACATGGCAAACTCAAGGCAGAAAAATCCTGCAGTACTTCCAGAAAAATAGAACCATTGGTACTCTTACACTGTTCCTTCATCTATCACATATGTGAAAAAAACCCTGTAAGCTACAAGTGATTATTATTCTGCTGAAATCTCAGAATAAATCTTGGTTACTGAGGACAAAACCAGATTGCTGTAAAAATACAGATATATGTGTGTCTGCAAAGTCCTCCTGTTCATGTTGAATGAAAGATGTGCCATAAAATTGTGACAGTGTGGATTCAAATCACACAGGCTAGTTTGGTTATATGAGTTTTCTTATCCTTGCCTAACTGGAAAGGCCTCCTGAAGTGCAAGTTCACTAAAGGATAACCTTGTGACACTAGCAGTTACTTTAGCATGGCAAACTGAAGCATCACATTAACATGCACCACTCCAGCCTCAGGAGCAGAGGCTGTCTACCCAAGTCAGCACTGGAGATGCTTAGCCTGGGGGCCTTTTTGGAGCAGTGGGATAGGGATGGGGAAAAAAAAAAATAAAAAAATTCCCCAGCAACCACATGCAAGGTACCATCTCCTTCTTCAGCATCTTCCCCAAAACCTGTCTCTGCACGGTGCCAGCCTCAGCAGCTTGCTCTCCTAACTCTCCATGATGCTCTTCCTGCCTTGGGAGTGGTGGTGTGAACTGAGGGAATGGCAGCAAATAAGTAGGTGGGTTTTTGAGCACTGGGTAGAAAAAAGACAAGACATTCCTGTAAGTTTTCAATACCACTTCAAAAGAGGGAAACAAAGACTGACCCAGATATTCAATCCTACAGTTTAAATGCAGCCTGTGTCTTTTGTGGGGCTTAGTATAAACACTTGATTATAATACAGGTTAATGAACATGAATACTAGTGTTTTGTAAAGAGCAACAATTTGCGTTTCTATATTCTAGCTATATCCTGATAGGAAAAATGTTTTTGCAGGGTGGTGGAGAGTAATGTCAAGATAGAATCAGAGTAGTTGGTAGTGTTAAGCATTCAACAGGGTTTAAAAATATACACTTCTTATATTCCACATATATGTTGATTTTATTTACATAGTGTATAGCCAAATACTTTAAGACAACCCATGTCTGGGCAAAGTGATATGCATTTTATTAAATCAATACACACATCAATTTAATATTTTACTACTAAATGTGTGGGTATATTTCATATTAAAACATCTGTGTCTGTATTTGAATGTGTAATTAGCCCCAAGCCTGTTTTAGTCTCCACATTTAGTTGTTCAAAAGTGCAGGTTTAATGGCAATACTTTCTTAAAAAGATGTGGGAAAACAGTTGTGGAGTCAGTTCCTATAGAGATTACAGAAAGTGGTTGTCTGAAGGATAAAATTTTGCTTGAAGTCTCTTCAGTTCTGCCTCTTATCTAGTAGTCACAGTTATGCCAAATGTCTTACTATTTTTTCATCAGGGAGCAGATAATAACTCAAAAGCCTCAGCCAAAACAAACTCTTTGAAAAGATCTTATGAAATCATTTTTTCTTGCAAATCCATAAAAATCGCCTCGGACTCCTTATCAATAGAAAGGCTTAAAGAGGGTGCAGAAGTCGTTGAATTATGATGTGCTTGTTTTAATGAAATTCCACTCCTGCTGGGATGTTCCCTGCAGATTTTCCATATTTCAGCATGGGAAAGGTTTGATGCTTTCCTGCCGGTGCCAAGAGTTAATTGAAAACATTTCAGGATAAATTCAGCTTGGGGGCCAACGCTCCCATTCCTTCATTATTCTTAACAATAATAGAGGAGTAATACAATTATTAATAGGCATGTTGTATCCTCTTAAAGTGGCAGTGTGTTTCTGAAACCGTGTCTTTCACATTCTTTTTCTTAAGCAAATCTGAAACAAATGGAAGAATAGAAATCTAAGGAGAAAAGCAAGGCTGGCTGGTATATTATACTGTTCATCACTTTTGTGCCACAGTGAGTATTTAGCTATTGTTAAATGCAGGTAGTTACTTAAATTTAAAATAAAATAAAATAAAATAAAATAAAATAAAATAAAATAAAATAAAATAAAATAAAGTAAAATAAAATAAAAATCAGTCATCTAGATCAGAATTTCTTGAAGGTTTTTATGTTTAAAGTCTCAGCCCTGGTGTGGCATTAAATTATTTTCTTTGAAGGTATGTATATCCTCAGAGTTCGTCAAGGAAATTCAGAAAAGTAAAATGCATTTTTTAATAAAACTGCCATTCTTTTAAAGATTAAATCAGTTTTTAAATCACATATCCCTCTTAGGATTCATGTTTTTAGTATAACAAATTTGATCCCCCCCCCCCCCCCCCCCCCGAATATATTAGATTGTCTTGCTGGCCCAGGGATACATATATGTTATCTCCCATGGTAAACAATTTATATTATAACCTTGCAGAAAATAATATTTTCATTTTCATTACTTTTCTTCTGACCTAGAGCCTTGACACATTCATTGCAATTTCATCAGTATTTACGCACTCCTGATAACTTAAATGTTGAAACTCATCAAAGTTATAAATAGTAAGGGAAAAATTTCCAAACAAATTTTATGTTTTCACTTAGCTTATTATCATTACTGAGAACCAAGGAATCAGGACAAAAGGTTTAACATTATTCTCAGCAAATTTTAAGCAATGTTCTGGATACATTTTTATCTCTTCTTCACACTACTCCTCCCAAAACAGACAACACAAAATACAAAGCAGCTCTAATTGTTTGCAGAACTATTTTGCCATAAAGCTTGCCCACTGAAGGATCACAAAAATAGTCCAAACAAAGGAAGTTAAAGGAAGTTAAAGGATTCCTATAGACTAGAATGAGTCAAGGCCATATTTGTACCATTTCAAATGATTGTATCTGACTTACTACAGTTATTCCCATTTTTTAAGAGAAGTCCTGCTAGTAAAAGTCTACGATGGGGTCCCTGCCCATTTTGGCAGCAGACATGGTATTTAGAACTGCCCCAGTGTAGAAGACTCTCCAGACAGAGCTGAGGTAGTTTAACCAGCTTTCTGCACCCTGTCTTAATCTCCTCACAGAAGGACAGCAGGGGTACAAGGGATTAAGGCTGGAACAGTTTTCCAAGTAGCAGTGCCCAGATGATGCAGCATCCCAGGAGACAACTGAAAGGCAGGTGTAGTTTAAAGCAGTGTTTGCACCCTGGTATGAGGGTAGGGCTTGGGTAGAATCAGGGCCAGGGTTAGGAACAATTTCTGCCTCAGCTATCGCTACTGCGAAACAGAAATATCTGATGAGTCGGAGCTACCAATGTGCAACCGTCTCCCTCGATTTGCACAGCAGCACTGAGACCACGCTGGGCTTCAAATCTGGGCTGAGAGAGCACCATCACACAACGCCTTCACTTGTTCACATAAATTTAGCAAATTTTCCCTACCAGACTGTTTGAGAAAATCAAATTTGCTCCCATGAATATCAAAAAGGTAGACTTCAGCTAGCTTGTATATACAGCTTACAGTTCACGATGCTTCTTAATACAGAAGAAGCACTTGGTTGCTGCAGCTCATTTCCTTGCTTACTGCACACAGATCTGGGCAAACCAGACAATATTCTGACCAAAGTGTTCCCAACGAGTTCTGAAAAGACTCAGAATTATTTTTTAATATAATGGAAGGGGTTATATGAAGACTCTACATGCAGTCAGTATGTTCTAAAATTTAGCCTAATTTTGCCAAAAATCAAACCACTCAAGATTTGTACAGCCCAAAATAGAAAAGGTTTCACAGTTTTTCAGATTTCCATATCTTTCTTATCTGCTTCTTTTCCAAACATGTCCTCTCCACTCTAGCAATAGCTTTTGCATAGTAACACATTCTTCAACACATCCAGGTACTCAGCTTTACCGACCTCAGTAGGTTTTTGGCCAACTCTCTAAACTACACCAGGCCAAACGCAAGTGTTAGTTGCCTGTTGATTCATATAACCTTGTGCTTTCTCAACCACCATTTATGTAACTGAGTAATCTTTCACTCTAAGCACAGACATAAAGCCATAAGCTAAATACTGACATCAGTTATACTGTTGCAAACTCAGACTACCTCTAACAGGAATCAATGATTTGGAACTATGCAAACAAGACTGTACATCATAAAAAGATGAGATGTTTTGGACAAGCTATCTGTCACAAATGCTCTCAGTCCTTTCTATATAATACACACTCCTATACTGCATTTGCTTTCATGCCTCAATTCCTAAGAAGCACAGACCAAGGCATATGTCTATACATGACTTCCCCATGTCCTTTAGACTAATTTGCAAACATATGGCATATGCCTTAATACACTAATATGAAAAAGAAAAGTAAGATAGCATAAGAGTTTCTGTGGACTGCTGCTTTACTTCCTACTATAATACACTTTTACATGACATCCAAACTGTTTTAATAAGTTTAGAATGGCACCGTAACTCCTGAAAAGAGGTAACATGGAGACCACCACTACTGAGTCATTATTCTGATGGCACTTTCTCTTCCACAGTCTAAAAGCCATTTTGTGATTTCACTTTTCTATGTCAGAATGCAATAGGATTTCAGAAGACAGGCAAGTATCCTGGTAGAGAAGTTGCCAGGTTTAGGTGTCATCATGCTAAAACTACAAAGATCATGCCTACAATAGCACTTCCTCAAATGCTACCACTGGTTGAATTAGAAGAAGGCTTAGCACCAGTGCCAGTGGATGACAGGAAACTGTAGTGCTTGTATTTGTTCTGTTTAAACAATTATCTAACCTCATATATTTTTTAAACAATGCAAACTAGCACAAGCCAAATATACACTCACACCATAAAGTAGTGGGTGATTGCATTATTTTAGCGTAAGACATTATAAACAGATGTGGCTTGATTTCTGTATTAAGAGAGGACATCTAGCAGGCTATGTTTATTTCCATGAGGAAGTGTGTTTTGGGACTACAAAGAGCACTGTAATCTCTCAGATAGTACTATATTAAAAACACAGGCTGCGTCTGCACTGTTTATATTTATATGTAGGCATACTTACAATGGAGAAGACTCAGTTGTCTTGTATTTCTATTGTTTTGAGGCAGCAAGATACTGGGGTGATGAGTGCCAAAGACATGTTTATAAACAAGTATTTCTCTCTTGGAAAGGAAAGGGAGGTCCCTTCTGCACTTTCAGTTTCCTCCAAATTCTCTTCCCAGTCCTGTCCTTCCCTTTTCCAATCAAACTGCCCATTTTCTAATTCACAAGTATTACCATCAGACTGACACTTTCCTTTTCCTCATTATATTCTCTTACATTTCAGTATTTCCCTTGTATTATACTTCCCCTCTCCTCCTTGTCTCCAGGTCTGGGACTAAATTATGTTTTGGTCTCCACTCTCCTCCTAAACTTCCACTGGTCCCTTCCCTACTGTTTTCCACCCTTGTGGGCATGTGTAACAGCTACCTCCTCCACAACCTCCGTGCACCACCATCTCCATATGTGTGTGCCATATGTTTTCCCGATCCTGATCTGACTCTAGACCTACCCAAAGAGCATTTTGGATTTTCCATTTCCCATTGTCATGTCAACATTTAAATCACAGAATTAGAGAAAGTTATTTAGATGGGACCACTGGAGATCATCTACTCCCACCTTCTGCTAGAAGTTGTATTCCAACAAACACAAAGATGAAGTCAGCTGTGGGTCTTGCTAGTTGTCTTGAAAACCTCTAAAGATGGAGGTGCCATAGTTTCTCGGGAAACCCGTCCCAGTGCTGCACTACCCCTCCTGGCAAAGTTCTTCCTAATGTTCGGTCTGAACTTCCCAGCCAGTTTGTGCCTGCTGCACCTTGTCATACCTCCTAACACTACCAAGAAGAACCTGGCCCTGTAGTCTTTACAAGTCCCCTTCCAGTGGCTGCAGGCTGCTATTAGATTACTGGTAGCCCCTTCTCAGCTGGACTGAAGTTCAGCTCCCTCATTGATCACAAACTCTAGCCATCCTGCCAGACTTCCGCTAGCCCTTCCAGTTTCCTTTGAATTTGACGAGGGGTTGTCTTAAAACTGGACACAGTGTTTGAGGTGCAGCGTCATGAACACCAAGAACATAGGGATGATAACTTCCTTCTCCAGCTTCTGGAAATGGGAAAAAATCCTCTCCAAAGCTGAATATGCATCTTAATTCCACATTACTGTTCCTTTTCTTTCCAACATTACTACAGACAGTTGCCTTTCTCCCCCCCTGCCCCCCATCATTTCCAATCTGTGTCTCAGCTACCCTCTTGATAATTTTTTTGTAGCTTCTTTCTCCTTATTAGCAAGTACACTATTTATTCATTCTCCAAACCTTCTCTACACAATGGTCATCTCCTTTCCTCACCCTTTCTTCCTCTCTCCCATCCAAAATACCACTTTTGAAAGTGAATCTCTCTTTAGACAGCCATATCTTTGCTCTGTAACACTTTATTAACATATTTCTGTGTTGCCTACACCTCACATTTCACCTTCTGACCCTACCAAACCTCAGTAGGTCTATTTCCTTACTCCAGGGTGTTCCTCCTTCCCCTCCCTGATGTATGTCCATAGTCCATGGTATTAGCACTATGTCACAGTGTGTTTACATAAATCTCTTAGTGCACATTCACCTTCTGCTATAATATCCACTTGGGTCATAATAAACTCATGAAAAGAACTTTAAAAAAAAAGGAGGGTTTTTGTCAATGACTATTTTGATGTTGGGCATCAAATGCTGATTGCTAGCAGTAGCTGCATAAATCATCCCTCTTTATTGTTTTATTTTTATGCCCTTCAGTTACATTCGCACTGCCTGAGTTTTGGAGGTAAATATCCAAAATATTAGCTGAAAGCTTCCTCAGAAAGCAAATCTTTCCCACATCCTTCCCTGCAGTTCCTCTTTAAGAGGTGTCAGCATGGCTGAGAGAATGAAGTGGCTCCACATTGTTTGCCTGAACTATTATGTGTTTAACATTTCCATAACAAAAGTGCCACTCGACTTCTCCCCGATTAATGCAGCTCGAGGGCTCTTGTCCTCCTTTAATAAAACATTGTTGAAATCATTTATTTAGAGCCCCTGGTTACTACTGGGAGAATGACCATCTTTGTGCCAAAATATAGTGTATACAGTCCACTATTTTGTAGTAGATCATTCTGTTATTTAAGAAATTGATTAAATGGATGTCTTAGAAAGTATTTATGCTAATAGCGCATTACTTATGTCATTCAGACAGTCAATGTGAGCCTTTTCAACTGTCTACCAGAGCCAATGCCTCAAGTAAAATACAGTAACTTTCGACTTTACTGCTTACAAATCTGTATCACAGACTTGATCTCACAGAGCAACACTGTTCTTCCCATTTGAAAATGTTTTCTGTTGCAAGACTACCTACTTTTGCTGAGGACTTGCAATGGGTATGTTATCACAGGCAGTGTGGCAGTGTGTGATGTTATTACCGGGGACAGGAATGAAATTGAAGGTCTGTATTTGTTTTAGTGACATTGAAGATGCAGTGTGATGGAGTCACTCAAGCAGTGTTTTCCATGACACAGCTGGTGATGATTTTGTGTCCCACTACTTTCTATACATTCGCCTCGGCTATTTTGGATTTCTTCTCACCCTCCTCCAGCGTACTCAAAAGAAAAAAGAAACCAAAAAGCAAGTACTGGTTTTGCATTGCATTGAGGTGGAATTTCTTGTTCTGCACCTGCAAAGTTGTCTGCAGCCACCTTTGATGCCCTACCATAGATACGTGCTACAGATGCATGCCTGCAGTGAGACATCTGGTACACTAACAGCTCTTAGGAGAAGGGAGAGGAGATTGTAACTAAAATCCATCATGCTTTCCAACGTGAAAGACTTGGCCAAACCGGAGCTTTACTTTCCCTCATTGTAAGGCTTCATTTCATAACAATTTTGAAAGTTATGTGTGCCTGCCTGTATACATTGGTGTATATTGTTAAAAATAAACAGAGACCTTATGTTATGCCCATTGTGACTGCATACAAAAGCTTTGCTGTGCGCTTGGGTGATCAGTGAAGCTTGAATCTCCCTCTATTTACTGTATGGTCACTGTCAGTTCAATGAACTGCCTCCTTGTTCTCCACCATTGTCCCACACTCCCTTAAACATTTGTCACTGAAGTGCCTCCAAAGACAAATAAACTGTCACCAAGAATTCAAACCTGGTAACTGGGAATAAAAAGGGAGCAGAACCTACTGGATTATTTTACATGAAATGGTGGAGAGTTCCTTCTCCCCGCCGGAAGAGATTGGCTGGACAGGACCTTGGCAAGGAGCACTTTCCAATATCCAGACAAATGAGAGAACTTCCTTTCCTGTGGAAAATCTCCCTCCATCACGGAACCTGAAGTCTTTTCCTCGCTTAAAGCTGTCCTTGCTACATCCCTTGACATTTCAAGAATTTCCATTTGTCTCAAAATCAAGCAAAAGAAATACAAATTTGACGGACATCAACATCTGCACAGGCTTTGTAGGCTCAGACACATACCAATACAGGAAGCCATTCCTCCTGGAAATTGTGCGTATTCCAACAACACGACAAAACCAGAGAGTTATCTCCTTTTGGGGAGGAGCTCACAGGACAGAATTAGTTCAGCTGTATTTGTTGTACAATTACTTAAATTAAAACAATCCATTTTCTATGATGGAGGAAGCACACAGATGAGTCCTCCCTGCCTACTGGTGCTCAGTATTGATTTATTCCAGGCAGATGCTTTTGACAGGAGCCTGTAAAATCAAGTCTTGAGTTTATTGTAGCAGTTATCGGTCCTTTTCTAGTGCTAATATCTTTACTCTTAACTGAAGAAAAATAAAGGCTTTTAGCTGGGATTTAATTTTCATCAACACCGAGTTAAATAGTCCTTGTGGGCGCTAACTGTTGACAAACTGAAAATATGTTACTGAGCATCTCCTGAAGAACTGGATGGAATATTTAAGATCATCCCTACGCAATTGTGAGCTCAGCACTGTGTAAAGAAAGCTGACTCTATTTACAAATCTCACACAACTAATCTGTCCTCTTCCTGAAGAAACAACGTTTCCAGCTTTGTTCTAACAATAAGCTTACTCAACCATTAGATGACTTTTAAGAACCAACTTCAGATCATAGCCACGCACCATACTTGTACACTTGCTTGGTATCACAACTATTTGGGGGTTGGTTTCTGCGTGTGCACGTGCATGCGCCTGTGTGCGTTTATCGCTGGGCAACCTAATCAAATTCACACCCTAAAGAAATAATAATCTGTTGTTGAAATAACTAATCCGGAAGCAGTGATTTCTAATTTTGTTGATTTATACTACAGATGTGGATTTGCCCTCTGTCGAGATCTGGTAAGATGAAAAAGACACTATCTTGCTAATCTGTTGCCCCCTCAGTTAAAGTTTATTTGTGGTAGCTTTTAAACTTCTGACTCGCCTTCCAATCATGGCATTTAAAACGAAAAGCTTTAAATAAACACCATGAATAGAAGATAAATAAACTCCACCCCCCCTTTTTTCCTTTTTTTTTTTTTTCTTCTGAGTGCCTAGCTTGACACAGTCCAAACTCAAATCCCCAGAGGACTGAGCTCTCTCTTTTGTGTTAATGTTTAAAAGATTTTCCAATGCTGGAGTTTATTCCTACTGCAAACATTTCTATTTACAAGGTCAAGTGTATCAGCACTCGACACAGCTTAAGAGTGTAATTATTTATCTAAGGGCGTTTGAGTGTAGATCAGTAGCTCTGGCAGCAAACCAGGCTTCACCACGATGCAAAGCAACTCCTAAGAACAGTATTACAAGATCTAGTAATTGCTGATCCCTCCAGCGTGTTTACTTCTGCATTCTTCGTTGTGGGAGAAGGCAGGCTGAATGGCAAACTTTCGTGCGTTTTGTTGCAGCCCCCTTGATGTGTGCGCCACTGCCTGTGCGAAGCCTTGTTCGGAACGCTTGCCACCTCTGTGTGATGTATTTCTCACCATTTACTTGTTTGCACGCCTAGGAGCAATTCTAAGAGCGTCAGTGCCTCCACTTCACGAAGAATGCGCGGCGCGCTAGTAATTCCACATACATACAGGAGCAGCGTCCTTGAATTGCTTTACTCTCTTCTGGCACTGGCAAGTTACCATGCCAACGCATTATAAAATCAACCACTCTTTTAAAGTAGTACTTTCAAAGCTGTATTTACTTCTTGCATGTAATTATTCATTAAAGTAAGAATAGCAGTAATTTACATCTATGTAAAGTATTACAGGCAGACAGAGATTTTTGTTTGTTGATTGTTTTTGGTTTGTTATTCTGTGGTTTGCTCCCTCCCCCCCACCTCGGGTGCTGAGAGTTCAAGTGTCCCTAGAAAACAATTTCACTACATCCATTATTTAAAGCTCTTTCTTTACTAATTTACACGTTTAGAAAATACAAAAAGCCGTACATATTTAAAACACAGGCCTTTTTTATGCCTCCTATAAAAAATACAAGGTTTAAGGCAGCTCAGAAATGTGTTTATACAAGTCTACAACATTCATAAAGTCTCTCCAAATAAGAAAGTTAACTTCCAATCTATAAAATACACTGTACATTTGATGTTCTAAAGAATACTTCACTGAATCACTGTTGCTGGTATCCCTTTAAACATAAAATGAAATCTGTACCTTTCCAGAAAAAAATAGCAAATGCAATTATCTGGCAAATAGGATGTAGATTTAAAACTTTTATTATTTTTTAAAAAATAAATTATCCCCAAAGCATACAATTTATAAAATTCTATATACAAAGAAGAGCGACTGGTAACAAATCCCAGTTTTAAATACATTTTTATATAAGATTTACCAGAGGTCAGCACCCTGATATGAGGAGAGGCAATATAACTTTTCAGGATATTTGTACATACATGTTCTCGAGTTTAAAAGTGTCTTTCAAAGATGGCAGTGCAGAGCTCTTTTAAAACAAAAGTTGCATTGTTCAGTATAGCCAACAACTCTGAAAAAAAAAATCTTTTTTTTTTTTTTTTATGTCGCTAGGTTAAAGAGGAAGAGATGGCTGCTGGCATGCCTGTGTTATAGGGAAGATGCGTGTGCAAGAGGGAGTGCTGTAAACCACAGAATTTATTCAGTCTATTTCCTTAAAACTAATTAGCGGCAGATGCGGTGTAACCCCCTTTCGGGCATCACTGCATCAGGAAGAGCGAGAGTTGGAGAACGATAAGTTGTTGACTAACCAGCACCGCAACAGCTTTGGCAGCAAGTTTGGCTAGCTCACCTCTTTCTAACCTTCATGTCAAAACGCTTGAAAAAAGCAACCACCACCATGCCCCTACTCCTGGTTTCTTCCGCGGGGGTGGGGGCCGGCCGGCGGCAGCGGGGAGCCCGCCGCTGCCTCGCTAGCAGTCTCTCCGCCAGCCCGTCCGCACGCTGCTAACACGAAGGCAGGCTGGCAGCAATTGCATAGTGCACACTCGAGACCGACACCAGAAAAAACAGCGGCCGCACCCCGCTCCGGTCCGGCCACCGCCCCGGCGGCCGGCTCGCAAGGCCGCGGCGGCCGGCTGGGCTGGGCCAGGCCAGGCCAGGCCCGGTGAAGGGTGCTGGAGGGGCGCTGCGGGAGCAGCGGCGGCAGAGGGGGGCCCGCCGCTTTCGGGGAGACGCGGGGGGGGGGGGGGGGGGGCGAGCGGTGAGGAGAGGGCGCCCCGAGTAACGGTCAGCTCGTTTAAAACCGCGCCCCGACGAGGGACCCCGCCGGCCGGGCCCGCAAGGAGGCCAGCGGCGGCCCGGCGACGAGGGCCCGGCCCGGAGGGAGGGAGGGAAGGAGGGAAGGAGGGAAAGACGCTAGAGCCGCAGCAGCAGCGGGAGCAAGATGGAGGGCAGCAGCGCCCAGGCCGCGGCGGCAGGCCGACCGGCGCTATCCGCCTGCACGGGGAAGCCGGGCTCGGAGCCCGCATTGTCCTCCGCGTCGTCCCTCCCCTTCTGGCTCGGCTCCTCCTCGTAGTCCTCGTCGTAGTACTCCTCCAGGCCGCCGTCCGAGCCGCCGCTGCTGCCGGCGCCGTTGCCGCCCATGTCCGCGCCGAAGCAGAGGCGGGCCATGTTCTCCTTGACCGACTCGCAGATGGGCCGCTCCAGCCCGTCGCAGACGCAGTCGTTGAGCAGCACGGCCTTGGGCACGGCCAGCATGTCCTCGATGACGGCGCGGCACTCCGGCGTGCAGCGCAGCCCGTTGAACAGCTTCCCGCAGTAGGTCATGTAGCGGTTAAGCGCCAGGCTGCAGCGGCTGTCCCAGTCGCAGCGCCGCCGCGCCTCCGTGCAGCCCATGACGCCGGGGCCGCCGCCGCCGGGACCGCCGCCGGGGCCGCCGCCCGCCGGGCTGCTGGTGCGGGGCAGGCAGGGCTCGATGGCGCGCTTGGTGGCGCGGCAGTTCTCGTCCTGCGCGCAGTCGCAGTCCTCCAGCGCCGGGCCGCGCCGGGTGTGGTTGAGCTGGATGAGGGCCGCGATGCAGTGGCTGGGGCACCGCCGCCTGGAGGAAGCGGCGGAGCCTGCAGCGGCCGCCGGCCCGTCCCCGCCGCCTCCCGCCGGCGGCTGCTGCAGGAGCACCGGGGCGCACGCCTCGGCGTACTGGTTGTAAGCGTAGCTGCACTCGGGCTCCCCCTGACACTGCAGCACCGCCTGCCAGCAGATCAGCCGCCGGCCCTGCACCAGCGAGCCCCGCGGCGGCCACACGGCGCCCAGCGCCGCCGCCAGCCACAGCCAGGCGGCCGGCCGCGGCCAGCGGCGCCCGCCGCCGCCTCCGTGCCGAGCGGGCGAGCGGGCCACCATCGCGGGCGGCGGCGGCGGCTGCTGCCGCAGGCGAGCGGGGGAGAGGCGCTGGTAGACGACGAGGATGAGGAGGAGAAGGAGCTGCCGCCCGTGGAAAAGTTTGCGAAACTCCCGCCGGCCGTGTGCATGAGGTCTCCTCGCATCAATCCATCCGCGCCGGCTCCGACGGCCTCCAGCCCCCGGGAGCTGAAACCGGCGGGGCCGCGGTTCGAAGCAGGCGCCCGGGGCCGTCCCGTGCCCCCCACCCGCTGCTCCCGGCTTGGCGAGGCGGCGGCGAAGGCGCCCGGAGAGGTGGGGGGAATCAGTGCAAACGGGGACTCGGAGGAGAGCGGCTTCGGAGTGCGCTCGGGGACTTGCAGGCTGCGCCGGGAGAGCTCATGATGCTGCCCTGCTCCTCATGCAGTTCCGTTTGTCTTTTTTTTTTTTTTCTTTTTTTTTTTTTGCACAAAATAAATGCCCAGCTGCCGCTGCTGCCTCCTCGGGAGCTTTTAACTCTCCGCTCGCAGCATCTCTGCACATGCCAGCCGCTCCGATCCCATTCACAGTCCCGGCTCCGCTCACTCCCTCTCGGTACGGGTTGCACTTTCGGGTGGCGGGGAGAAGAAATGTGTCTCCCCGCTAGCAAGAAGATAGCACCGGGAAGAAGAGGCAGCCTTCAGGGTCTCTTTCTCTCTGGGCGACTGATGCTGCTTCTGTTGTCAACAAGCCCTGCAAGCTGCTCTGCGGATCCGTCTGTGGATCTTTTTTTCTTTGCAAGGCTTTAAATACAAAAGTGCCCTCCGAGCAGCAGCAACGTGCTCTGATTAGGCCTCATTATGCATGCATGGAAAAGCAAACAAACAAAAAAAATTAGCAACGCTTCTTCTTTTACACATCCCCCCAGCCTGCGCTCTCTCGCTCTCTTTCTCCTTTTCTCCACTTTTTTCTCCCTTCGCTCGGCCCCCTTTGCCTGCTCCGCCACTTGCCATTGGTCCAGCCTGTTGTTGAAACTTTTTTTTTTTTCCCCTCCTCTCTTTACGAGCTGCTGGAGGGAGGGAAGGAGAGAGGGGGGCTGGAGGGCAGCTCACATTCAAAGCTTGAAAGGAAAGGCTTAAGGAGAGTGACAGCCCCCCGAGGAGCCCCTCCTCCCGTTAAGGCGGCTCGGCAGCCGGGCGAGAGGCGCGCAGCGGCGGCGCGGCTCGGCGCTCCGGGGCTGGCCGGGCGGCGGGGCTCCCCGGGAGCACCGTGCCGCTTCGCCGCGGAGGCAAAAGGGCAGGCGGCGTGGATCTGCGTGCTGCTTTTGCAGGGACGTTGCTCTTAACCTGGTCCTGCTCCTTACAGCAAGGGGGGGGGGGGGGGGGAACCAGATCTCCAGCCTGAGTGATGTGTGTGCCCAAACTTCCCACTGATTCCAGTGAGGGCAGAGCTGCTTCCCGAAAGGTAGGGAGGATCAGGCTCAAAACGGGACCGACTTTGTCTTTACTGAAACCTAAACAGAGCTCCGGGTTTCAGTATGTTAGCACAGTGAGGGTGAGCAAAGCTAACTCTTAGTGGTGTACTGCGACCATGTAAGTACTGCTTTGCTACGCCTTCAGTACTGTGACTTTCTTTCCACTTACCGCATGACCCACCGATTTTAAACTCATTGAGCTCAGCTTCTCGCCTGAGGTTTTTGTGCACGGTTTTAAGACGCCGACCTAGGAAGTTACCTGTTGACAGAAATACAGTAGATCTCAGTATAGTTCTTTGATACTTTATGAAGATCTGCCAAATAGTAAAAAGTTAAGATCTATTAGTTAAGAGGGTGAAATGTGTTTTCATTGAAAGCAAAATACCCTGCTGAACTCCTGCCTTCCAGTTACAGTCTCCATTCGCTTTGCTTTGCTTATAAGGAAGAAGACACAAAAATATAAATATTAAGGCACAACGAGAGGAGCACAACAAAATAAATTGTGATGTGTGTAACCACTGACTTTCGTTTTAGCGCTACCTTAATTCTGGAGCAACATCGTCTCCAACCACAAGGGGCACCGGTATCTGCTGCCTGTCAAAACTGGCGCTTTTTTCATCCTGAGACTATCAACTCCATCTGTCACAAAAATTAGGACTAAATCTATTTTCCAGAAACTCGGGGATCTTGGTATCCTATGCGGTGTGGACTGATGTCTGTCTGAAAGTGCATGAAAGGTGGAATCGTGGTGTGGTGTGGCTGGGAGTCAGTATGATTGATGTGTTGAGAAGAATTCGTAAGGATTTGCTCCATTGTCATCAGTTTTACATGCTGCTTGTGTTTCTCCTTCAGTCCACTTTTGCCTCTTCTGGTGCAAAAATTGTATTTGCTTGTGTTTTTAAGTCTGCAAAAACGGCATTCAGAAACCCTGCCTTCATCCACCTAGTTTAGAGGCATTTCTTTAAATCCTTGTTTAATAGTGTTATTAAAAATGCCAGATGCCATTCAGGCAGGCTGCAGTAAATACACATTTCTACCTACACGGGGGTCGTTCATGCATTACTTTGCAGCCCTAGTCACTGATGATAACGCTGTTATGGGTAGAAGCCAGCTAGTTTGGGGTGGGTAAGCTGGAGACAACATTGTAGGCGCTGTAAAAAGTGCTGCACGCCTGAGTGCTAGGGAAACAAGTCCATGTGTGTGCAGCTGGAGAGGAGGGGGCCTGGATGCCGGGATCTGCCAGGCACAGAGAATCTGAGAGAGAGGATTGCAGTGGGGCAGGATCGTGCCTTGGCATGGGACAAGGGCCTCCAGAGCTTCTCCAGCACAGGAGAGCAGGAATGGCTGGCTATCTGTTCCAGTGGGGCTGCCTTCTGTGGACAGCTGGGGGATGAGCTCTGTCCCACCCCAGCTCCTGCCTTCATCTGCAAAATCCATCCATCTCGGCTGTCCTTCATTTCTGCAGCTGAAAGCAGGCCATTTACTTTGTGAGGAATGCCAGCAGCTGAACTTCGGACCTCCCAGGAGGGGGAGTAGAGGAGCCTTCACTGCCGGCCTTGCATCCTTGCCTGGCTGGGAAGAGGCTGCTATGATGCTGCCTGAGCAGGAGGAGGATCAGTGCATGGTCCCACTGGAGCTGACAGTCTTCCCTGGCTGGGGACAGTGTTCATTTTGCCTGCTGGTGTGAAAGGCAGGGCATGGCATGAAGCATTGGATCATTCATAGGCAGAGATTTTCACATACACCTTTCAGTTAAAGAAATGCAAGTTTCATACAGTAATAATGGAAATGTTGGCTTTGAAGTTTGGAATTTGGTATTATCTTTGGTATCATACAACTGACAAAAATTGTAACAGAAAATAGCTGGGTTCTTCACTTTCTACACCTTTTAGCCATGTAGAATATGATGATATGCATCCATGATTATATATCCTTTGTCAATAAATTAACTTATTAAAATGGTTTAAAACATACTAGTTGGTCTTTATTTAATGAGCATTTGGATTCTGTCTGTATTTGTAACTGCCATTTTGGGTAAGGACTTTGGTGCTCTGTTGAAGGAAGAAAATCTTTTCTTGTGTGGAACTAAGCCTAGCATAATAACTCTCTGGACCCTCTGATGCACATTTTCTAGCAACAGAAATGGTATTGTCAAATTCAGCTTTTCAGTTTTCAGAGTTGCTCTAAAAGTAATGAGGATGGCAACTGTTGCTCTTTTTCAAAAGTGCCATATAGGAAAATATATCCCATGACTGGATAGTAAAATATGATTGCTTCCTGAATTGCCATATTTGCTACGTTTTCTGTTTGCCATCCCTTCCTGTCTTAGCAATTAATTTTGTTCTTTACACCAGCTCTCCAAATTATTATAGAGTCTTCCATCAATAGGTGTCATTTTGGCAGCCAGAAAAGCCAATATGTATCTGATCTGGATTTATTGGAAAGACTCCTGGGCACCTTGTTGTTTAATCCTGATGTCTTTTCCCCCTTTTTAATTTGTACCCTTTCCTAATGGATCTCCTTTCCAACTCATGCTTTCTTTAATTCTTTCTCTGACCTATTTTACATTGAGAGTGTTTAGAAAATAAGAAAATCAGATAGACACAGAAACCGTTGACCTTAAAATTTAGTGATTCACGTTCAGATGCAATTAAAAATACATGGCGTATATATATGTGGTTAATCCTCTCAAATTATTTCTAAGCACATTTCTTTTATTGGATTATATTGCTTTTTCTACATTTCAAGAGATTTACAACTGCTATTAAAAATGTCTGGCAGGAGTCCTGTGAATTAATTAGCTGATAAAATTTCAGTTTGTGCATCCAGTAATATCTTAGCATGTGGCTGATGGAGATACACAGTGAGAGAGCACTTTTCCTTCTTGGAGAAGGGATTGAATTCTCTACAAATAGAGGATTTCACCTGCCAGTGAAAGGTGGCTGCTTACCAAACTCTGTCAGTAGTTCTCAGAACCTTGGCATTACGGTGCATGGGGGTCATGGGAGGCAGTAAAAGTCCTGCTCATACACCAACATTCATCTCATAGAAATGACTCAGTAAGGTATCACTCACAGTAGTCTGTGCAGATGACTGAATGCGGACATGTGCATACTGCTGAGTTCTTGGATTTGATGTACCCTCAGAGACCCATAAATAATAACTTCTGCATTCTAAAGTTACAAAAGAAAAACCTTGTGACTTACCAGATTCCCAGCACAGACTGGCGTGTGTTTGTGTGTGAATATTGTGCTTTCCCAAGTGGTGTCTGTTTCAATGGAGAAGTAAGGGCAAGTGAAGGCATCTACATTAGGTTCTTGCTCCACGTCTGGAGTAATTTATCTTTTTATTGTCTGTGCAGGGCTGATTGGGAGATTGGTGTGCTAAGTTAGGCATCTAAACTAGGTGTGAATACTCCCCAAAATAGTAATTTATTCCATAGAATGAGCAGGGCTTTTCAGTATGAGCATCCCTCCTCTGTCTTGCTTTAGTCAGAAAAATAATGAACTGCTAGGATAGTAAGTAATAGTATTGATCAATGGTCACCCCCTTGAGTTGAAGCTCATAGCTGATGAGATTACTGCACTTCATACTGTAGGATCAGTTAGACATTGTTATGTTGGCTATACATTTTTAAGGTTATCTTTGCCTTTCAGTCCTGTGAACATTATTGAGGGCATTCAACACCTGGCCTTCAGGCTAATTATTTTTAATTGATTCACCTATATATAATCTAGGATTGATCCCTTCTGGAACAGGTTACACATGTCCGCTTGCATACCAATCAGCCTGGGGCTCT
Organism: Balearica regulorum gibbericeps; assembly: GCF_011004875.1. Classification (NCBI taxonomy): domain Eukaryota; kingdom Metazoa; phylum Chordata; class Aves; order Gruiformes; family Gruidae; genus Balearica; species Balearica regulorum. The sequence goes on along the minus strand of NC_046220.1, from coordinate 41,835,486 downwards.
GGTTGACACCCTATGATACTTTATAGCTTTTTTCTGCTCAATGCAAGCTGCAGACTGCTAGTGTGATTTGTTTATAGCATGGTTCTTGAGACTATGTGTTGCGTGCTATGGGACATGATTTGGGAATGTATGGGAGAGCAAAGCATGTTGATGTAGCTTTGGAGGACTGTGTGGGGACTGCATAGGATCAACTATGTTGACTCTGGAGTGTGCTACATGTGGAGGTGCTCCCTGGTTGCCTCCCAGAAGACAGCCTGGGAATGAACTAACACATATGCTGGATGGAACTGGAGTGACTCAATCCATAAGCCACTGACGATACTTCCCCTGAGGTGTTATGGGAGCAGAGAATAAAAAGAAGTGCAGATAGTTGTGTCTTATTACAGGAAGGGGACGCATGTGTAAAGAGAATGTGGAGCAGGCCTGTTTGAAAGAGTTGGAGGCAGGATATCATTAGCAATTTTTGAATATTAATGACTGGTGTCCTGCAAATACAGTGCTGTAACAGTTAACTGCATACACAGAATCATAAAATTATTTGGGTTGGAAGAGACCTTTAAAGACCATCTAGTCCAACCTCCTGCAATGAGCAGGGACATCTTCAGCTAGATCAGGTTGCTCAAAGCCCTGTCCAAACTGACCTTGAATGTTTCCAGGAATGGGGCATCTACCACCTCTCCGGGCAACCTGCTCCTGTGTTTCACCACCCTTATCATAAAAAATTTCTTCCTTATATCTAGTGTCTCCCTCTTTTAGTTTAAAACCATTACTCCTTGTCCTATCACTACAAACCCTACTAAAAAGTCTGTCCCCATCTTTCTTATAAGCCCACTTCAAGTATTGAAAGACTACAGTAAGGTCTCCCTGGAGCCTTCTCTTCTCCAGGCTGAACAACCCCAACTCTCTCAGCCTGTCTTCACAGGAGAGGTGCTCCAGCCCTTTGATCATTTTTGTGGCCCTCCTCTGGACCTGCTCCAACAGCTCTATGTCTCCTGTGCTGAGGACCCCAGAGCTGGATGCAGTACTTCAGGTGGAGTCTCACCAGAGAGGAGTAGAGGGGCAGAATCACCTCCTTCGATCTGCTGGCTTTTTATGCAGCCCACGATACAGTTGGCTTTCTGGGCTGTGAGCACACATTGCCAGTTTTTCATGCACCAGTACACCCAAGTCCTTCTCCGCAGGGCAGCTCTCAATCCCTTCATCCCCCAGCCCGTATTGATACCAGAGGTTGCCTCAACCCATGTGCAGAACTTTGCACTCAGCCTTGTTGAATCTCATGAGGTTCGCATGGGTCACTTCTTGAGCTTGCCTAGGTCCCTCTGAATAGCATCCTGTTCCTCAGGCATGTCAACCACACCACTCAGCTTGGTGTCATCTGCAAATTTTCTGAGAGTGCACTTGATCCCTTTGTCTGTATCATTGATGAAGGTATTAAATAATACTAATCCCAATATGGACCCCTGAGGGACACCAGTCATCACCAGTCTCCATCTGGACATTGACCACTACTCTCTGGATGCAACCATCCAACCAATTCCTTATCCACTGAATACTCCATCCATCAAATTTATATCTCTCCAATTTAGAGAGAAGGATATTGTGGGAGACTGTGCCAAAGGCCTTAAAGAAGTCCAGATATATGACATCTGTAGCTCTTCCCTTGTCCACTGATGTAGTCATTACATCATAGAAGGCTACTATGTTGGCCACGCAAGACTTGCCCTTGGTGAAGCCATGCTGGCTGTCTCAAATTACCTCCCTGTCCGCCCTGTGCCTTAGCATAGCTTCTAGGTGGATCTGTTCCATGATTTTCCCAGGCACAGAGGTGAGGCTGACAGTTCGGCAGTTCCCAGGGTCCTCTTTTCTACCCTTTTAAAAAATGGGTGCAAAGTTTCCCTTTTTCCAGTCACTGGGGACTTTACCAGACTGCCATGACTTTTCAAATATCATGTAAAGTGGCTTGGCAACTACATCAGCCAATTCCCTCAGCACTCTGGGATGCCTCTCATCAAGTCCTATAGACCTATGTATGTCCAAGTTCCTCAAGGTGGTCTTGAACCTGATCTTCTCTTACAGTGGGAGGGACTTTGCTCCCCCAGTCCCTGCCTTGAGGTCCATCCACTCAAGAGGGTACATGAACTTGCCTTAAATATATTTTTTAATTCAGTGTCTCCTCCCCGCCCCCCCCCCCCATTATGCCTTTTCCATTTATAATATTTACTTAAAAATGAGTAGCATCCTTGTAAAGTTGGAGATTGTTATTTATAATGAAATAGTAAGTATCATTGAGAGTATTTACCTAGTGCATCCAGTATAGTAAACATCGAAATATTGCACAATACTTTGCTAGACTTTTGCTTTTTTTGAACTCTGTTCCAATCTAAACTACAAACTAGACCACACATGCTGTTAAAACAAATCTAAGAGCAGAGTGGGACTCCAACCCTTTTTTGGTCCTAACAAAGGCAAAAGTAATTGTGAAGACACGCACATTTCTAGTCACCTGTTAAGCCAATTAGATAAAAGTTTTAAATAACCATGTTCTAGAAAGTTGAATGTAAATGGCACATGCTGTCACTATGTCAAACCAATTTCAAACATCACACTTCTTTATTGGGAGTTTTTTGTTGGACATGTCAACATACACACACACAAAAACAGTTAGATGTTTTTTATTTTGTTGTTGTTTTTTTTGTTTCTTGATTATTTTATTTTCAGATTTTTCAAATGTTTACAATCAGATATTCCCTGAAGCAGCTAATAGGCTTGTGTTTAATTTTCTGGATGTGCTTCTTTGAAATTTATATGATGGAAGTTTGCAAGAAATAGGAAATTCTGAGTTTTCCTGTATGAGAAGCATGAAGAAATGAATAGCATTGTGGATAACCAGAGTTCCACTATACATAGTTTGAAGGACAAAAATAAGAGCAGCAGTTTCATTTTTGTGATTTCAGATTACATCAACACAAACATAACATGTACTGTGGAAGAGTAATACCTGAGTTGGTCTCTTACTTCTTCTACCCCCAAATTCAATTTCTGTGTTAGAATTTGAAGATGGCTGCAGTGAAATGTGCCATTCAAAATATTATTCCCAATCTGTTCAATTTAGTAGATATCCTTGATGTATCCTGTGATGATATTTGCTTAAGGCCTTGTTTACACACAAAAATAGCTGTGGTTAAAATAAAACCATCTTTCAAACCAATTTGATTAAAGTAATGCAAATCTAATTCAACAGAAATTTGGAGTTAGCAAACTGATTTTGGGTGTATTTCAATAGGTCACTTCAAGCACAGCTGGCTTCATATCATTGAGCAATGGTGATGTCTTTATTGAGTTGACCTGCTATAAAAGAGTGTCAGACTTGTTTATTACACCTTCTTAAAAGAGTTTCATTCTTTCATTGTACTAAAACAAAATGTGTATAGACTAAATAATGCGATAAATGTGAAGTAGGCATGCAAATATTTCAGAGTCCTGACCCAGATTACCAAATTCAAATAGATAAGTGTTACTCAATAAATAAACTAATTTAAGTGAGCTCAGTTCTGATTTAGCTAGGTGTTTTAAAAGGCAGTTTTAGTTAATCAGTGCAACTTTTTATATGATCAGCAGCCTAAACTCCCTTTAGTTCATTTGTTCATTTGCTTGAAATACCAGAGGAGAAGAATGAATTCAGATGGATTTTTATATGGAGGGAGATAGCTTGGATAATTAGGATATTTTCTGACAAGAACAGCAGCTGCATTCAAGCAGGTACATGCATATTTCTTCTTATACTTCACCCAAAATTAAAAGATGTCAAAGCAGTTAGTAGAGTTCCGCTCCATTCCTTTACTACGCCCTTAGCTGTGGTATCTGAATGCCGGGATGAAAGAAAAATGTCTTTGTGTATTAAAAGTTTAATTTGCAAAAGTGATGAATGATTCAGTTACTTCCATATTAGGGGCACAGTCTGAGACATTTCCAGACAGCCTGATTTTCAGAATATGTCGAGCACCTAACCTTTGAAAATCAGATTTTCTAGCTTGACATTCAAAAAGGAATCATTCACAGTCACAGATAGCTTTGAAAATGTATCTCCTTTCTGCAGCTAACAAAAATTAAGGGCTTCAGAAATGATGGAGAAACACAGTCAGTCATAAACTTGTCACTGTGCCAATAATAAGCATTAAAATATTGAGCTGGGAGATCTCGGTAACAACACCGCATAATAACTGTGGTTTTCTTTTCAGGTGAAATATTATGTTGAGGGCTTTGATACATCAAAATACACTGAGCCACTAGCCGTTCTCAGATGTGTTGCAAATGAGTATTTTGTTCTTCCTAACAAACAGTAACCATTCCCCGGTGTGCATCATGGAGGTGAGCTATGCTGTCGTCTTTCTGCTTGCCTCAGGCGAATGCTCTTTTCAAAGTTCCCCAAAAGGGATGGATCAGATTAAGGACACTGCAAAGACGAGACTAAAGTTGGTACTTTTGGGAAAGTGGTTAGCAACAGCGGTGCTCTGGAGATTTCCCAAACTATGGGAACTGAGTTGTATGCTGGCATCATGCTGCTTTCTGGAGCCGGACCTAATATCTGTGGCTGGATAGCCAAAACATGTCCAGAGGCTTACAGATATTAGACGTTAGAGATGGAAAAGAGGTTTTGGAACATTCTCCAACCCTATTGCAAGATTATGCAGTAAGTGTGAGATTAGTCATTGTGTTAAATTTTCCAGTGGTTTATTTTGACATATTTTTAGATGTCCTAAGTGGTAAGTTAAGGGGTTTCTACCACTTTCTTTCAATAAATTTCTTTGTTTGAAAAGATGTCTTATAACTGATGCAAATTTTGCCACCTTTAAATACCATTGTGCATAGCTATATTTCATTTTCCCACCCAGGTCATTTTCTATCAACATTAATTCCTGCGGTATTCATAAGATTAATTATTAGAGTAATTATTGGATGATTAGTTATTCATGATACTCATGCCAATTCAGTTCATTATGCTGCAGGTGAAACTGCTGTTTGTGTAGCATTGTCTAGTCACTTTTATCTGATATGTTAGCATTCAGACCTTAATTAGAGCTAAAGCAGACTAGGGTTAGAATTTAGTACACCACCATTGCAAATATTCTTGTAAAATCCAGTCAATAGCACTTACACTTGCTTCATTCTGTTCTTCCATCGGCTTTATATATCCACCCCACAAATCTGTTTAGTACCTGTTCTTCCTTTTGTTCACAGTCTTTACCCTATTCTCGATACCTTGCTTGTGCCTATGGGCTACAAGCTGTAATACAAAGGATTAGAAATAGTGGAAAGGATATTCCCTAAATTAAGGTTCACATCTTAAGAGAAAAATAGCCTTACAAATTTATACCCTGTCCTTGCATTCCATGTTTCGCATTTGCTTCTTTAATTTAGCTGTAAAAGAAAGTTCCTGATTCTCTGCCTGCCTCTTTCTGAAGGTCCAAGTTGGATTTGTCTGAGTTAAGTTCGCAGAACGCTTGGTATATTTGTTTCATACTAGTGGGAAGATGCAATAGAGATGCTATAGAGATAAGGTTTTGCAATATACTCACAGTACATCTTTCAGGATTGCAAAGTTAGTCCTGCTTGAAAACTTTTTCTAATATCCTGTTTTCAAAGGACATGACTATTTCATAGTCATTTTTAATCTGAGTTATATAACTGCTCTAGACATTGTTTTCTGACAGAAAAGTGGGATCATTAACTGATTGCTTGCTTTGGGTTTGCTGGGCCTTATGATTTCCAACATTTTATTTCTCCTCAACTGCAGTGAATTCCCATACACTGAAAGGCTTAGCAGTGTGTTCTGATGTGGATAATCTGATGCTTATTGAAAGGTAGTGAGTTTCCTCATGGCGAGATCAAAGGATCATATATGTATGTGGGTAGTACCAGTGTCTTTTACATTTTTTTCACCATTCTTTATTTCACTGAGGAATCACAGAGTCACAGAATTACAGACTGGCAGGAGTTGGAAGGGACCTCTGGAGATCATCTAGTCCAACCCCCCTGCTAAAGCAGGATCACCTAGAGCAGGTTGCACAGAATTGCATCCAGGCAGGTTTTGAGTATCTCCAGAGAAGGAGACTCCACGGCCTCTCTGGGCAGCCTGTTCCAGTGCTCTGGCACCCTGGAAGTTTTTTCTCATGTTCAGATGGATCTTCCTGTGTTCCAGTTTGTGCCCGTTGTCCCTTGTCCTGTCGCTGGGCACCATTGAAAAGAGTCTGGCCCCATCCTCTTGACATCCACCCTTTAGGTATTTATAAGTGTTAACAAGATCCCCTCTCAGTCTTCTCCATGCTGAACAGACCCAGCTCTCTCAACCTTTCCTCCTACAAGAGATGCTCCAGTCCCCTAATCATATTGGCAGCCCTCCGCTGGACTCTCTCCAGTAGTTCCCCGTCTTTCTTGAACTGGGGAGCCCAGACCTGGATGCAGAACTCCAGATGTGGCCTCACCAGGGCAGAGTAGAGAGGGAGGAGAACCTCCCTCGACCTGCTGGCCATGCTCTTCTTAATGCACCCCAGGATACCATTGGCCTTCTTGGCCACGAGGGCACATTGGTGGCTCATGGAGAGCTTGTTGTCCAGCAGGACTCCCAGGTCCTTCTCTGCAGAGGTGCTTCCCAGCAGGTCAGCCCCCAACCTGTACTGGTGCTTGGGGTTATTCCTCTCTAGGTGCAGGACCCTGCACTTGCCCTTGTTGAACTTCATTAGGTTCCTCTCTGCCCACCTCTCCAGTCTGTCCAGGTCTTGCTGAATGGCAGCACAGCCTTCTGGTGTGTCAGTCACTCCCCTCAGTTTTGTATCGTCAGCAAACTTGTTGAGGGTACACTGTGTCTGCTTGTCTGGGTCATTGATGAGTATGTCGAACAAGACTGGACCCAGTACTGACCCCTGGCACCACTAGCTACAGGCCTCCAACTACACTCTGTGCTACTGATCAGAACCCTCTGAATGGTTGCCCCTTTGTGATAACATCTTTATACTTATTTTTCCTGTCTCCATTTTTTTCCTTTTTTTTTTTTTTTTCTCTCAGGCCCTTTCTTGATTGCACATTTGTTGTTTTGGGTTTTTTTTCAGTTCCTGCTGACATTTAGGCAAAAACAGCAGAGAAGAGGTCTTTCTTAACTTTCATAACTGAATTTCCCTCCACAAAAATAGTTTGTGATTTGGACAAACTCATACCTAAATGTATTTCTGTGAGAATGTACATCAGGATCATTTGAGAGATCATCTAGAAATCTTTCTGTCAATTTGGGAACCTTCCAGAACCAGGAGTTACCGCCAGGTGGAAGATTGCAGCCTGAATGGCACACTACAAATACTCAAGGCTTACAGCTCAACTCAGAGCAGATAGTTCAGAGCAAGCCATTATCTGAATGAGTTCACATAAAGTGTTTAATGAATTATTAAAGAATGTGACAAAATATAAGTTTGCTTGCACATCATTTGAGAAAAGAAAAAGGGGCAAAAACTGTCAAACAAGAAGCTTGTTGTGAATGGTTCAGGCAATATTAGTCTTCTTTTAGGTGGAATGTGACCCTGCTAACCCTGAAGTGTGAGTTAGACCTTTGATGTTCAAGGGGATTCAGAATTAGGCAGGCAGAGTTCATCCAGCCTGAGATGGTAGTGTGTAAGTGACTGATGCAAACTCTCCCTTCAGTCCAGCCTGGTTTGTAAACAACCTTGAAACTGAGGACTAGATCTAGTAGAATACTTTGAAGATCTGGGGAAAAGGTGGCAAGACATCTGTTCCTTAAAAAAATTTAAAAAAATTATTAAGATAGGAAGGAAAGAAAATGGAGGAGAAATGGTGGAGATAACAGGGAAGAGAAATTGCTTTTTTCTCCTGTCTTCTCCATTGTTTTTGAATAAGTAATTAACACATATTGAACTATCACTGTCATCATTATCAAGTTATCATTTACTGTGCTGGACCATTTAGCAAGGAATAAAATACCGTTGTATTTTACATGTTTTGATTTGACATCTCAGTGAAAGAGAAACAGGTGGTTTTTTTCAGGAAACATTAATGTTGTAGGGAAGATGTCCTTATCACAGGTGAAAAGCATCATAATTTTTCTCCCCTTTTGGCCTTTTAGATTCAGTATAATTCCAGTAATGTTCACATCTGCAGACTGTCCCTGGATGTGTGAGTTTCCATTGGATTGGTACAGTTACATAATAAATAAGTTTATGTGCAGACTGCACATGTGAAAAGGCACAGGAGGAATACAAGTTACATTTCTTTTGAAACAAGTAGGCATCTATGGTCATTGTGGACGAAAATCACCCCCGTACAAATAGCCAGCAAAAAGCCCTGTGTATCCTCTTCCTGAAACTCCAACTGAAGTGCTTAAAAATGGACAGATTTAAGGTTCAAGGGCAGTGTTGGTCTGTATGGTCCATCTATGTCAGGAAAGAGATTTAGGCAGGTAACAGGTCTTTGTCCCTAAGGAAATCTGATGGAAATGGGCTTTGTTCATGGAACATGCCCTGGAAACAGTGAGAAGGGGGAAACTCTTCTCTGCACTGTCAACATGGTGAAAACTCATTTGCAGCACAGTTGTGTTGTGGCTGTTAGAACCGTTGGTACCAGTTGCATCAGCAAGGATTGTCCTGCAATTTGGGTCAATACTTCCCCAGGAATGTAAAGCCATTTGTCATGTACCTGCAAGCTTTCTTGGTTGTTCTTCCTATATGTAGCACTGGATTATTTTTGTCTGCCATAAAATTTTTTATTGGAACACATTAAACAAAGCTTAATGCTGTAAATAAACATTATTAAAACTACTTTGTATTTAACAAAAATACAATTGTATCTTCCCCCCCCCCCCCCCCAAAAAAAGTCAAATTATTGAACTGTAGTGTTGTTTAGGAGAAACAGCTTCCTTCTTTATTCAGTTAAGAGGTAGCATACAAGGTAATTCATTTAGAAATAGGATAGTTTCCTGTACTCTACTAAATCTTGTCTTGTAAAGGTAGCAAAACAGAAATATCAAGAAGACTGGATCATAATGCATACTGTGTTTTCTGAACCTTGAAAAGAATAGTTCTTTCAATGCCCTCTCCTTGTTCTCAACCCTAGGTAATCTATTAGTCACTGCTACTCTTATCAGTTGGCTTCTCTGTGGAATGACCTAGTCCAGTTTCAGGGACAAATTCTTGTGCTGGTTAAGGTCAAGAGGAATAAGTTTCTGGTGACAAAATTTTAATCTTGCTTTGCTGTAAATCATGACAAAGTGCACTGATTTTATCAGTGAGAATCCTTAATTGGACCCCAGGTCTCCAATGATTGCTTTGTAATGCCACAAAATCTGTAATCCACTTTTGAGGTCATAGAGAAACCTCCCTATGTTTGGTTCTGTTCTGACATTGTTTTCTTCTAACTTTGTGCTTTATGTAATTATAACAGAATAACATGCTCAGGGCACCTTTCATTTTTTGCCCTATAAGAGGCTAATAAACCATTAGGGGTATTTTACAACATGGTGAGTGCTATTTTGCAATGTTTCATTAGCCACAAATCCACAAGTAACCTTCAGGAATTCCAGATGCCAGACTGAAGGTATTTTTGCAGCTGTTCTATGGGAGCTCATGAAAGTCTTGTTCCCTTTAAAGAAAAAAAAAAAAAAAAAAAGAAAAAGAAAGAAAGAAAGACCTTTTTATGTATCAGTCTTTTTGACAGTCCTCTGTAAAGCAAGAAGACTCATCTCTGTTACAGCTGAGGACTGTGCATTTTACCCATATGCCTGTGGATAGTTCAAATATCATCTCCCTTGTAAAATACTTCTGCTGTAGCATTAAAGGAAGTGAACGCCTTTGAATAGGATATAATATGCTCCAAAATGCTTTGAATGGCTGTTCACTTAATAAAATATCGCCTAAAGCGATGCTATCTTCTAACTATTATATGGTGTTTCATGAGTTGACTTTTAAATTGAATTCCCTGCCATCTTTATGTACCGGAGAACATCTTGAAAAAATCAAGCCACAAATAGTGACTGTTTTCTAAAGGTCAAAGAAATTGTAAGGGGGGAAAAAAAAGTCTTTTCTGAAAAGAAATATTCAGGAAGCCCTGAATATTTATATACTGATATCATCTTTAGACCTCCAGGGTGTTTCAGAGTACAGACAGCTACAGTTTTTAATAAAAATGTTTTCCAAACCAAATTTTATTTCTCATTTCAGATATATAAAAAAAGATTAGTTTCCTGACTCATACTCCTTTGTTTGAGTTTTAACAGTTAATGTTTGGTCCTTTTCCAAAACAATTTTCTGTCCTTTTTAAAAGTGCTAAGGCTTGGGATATAGAATTGCCAATGACTGTTTGGAAAAACATATGCTAAAGACTTGCCTACAAGGTAGTGGAAGGGGGTGGACGGTTCATTTGAAATTACCTGTTTACATGACAATATTTTAGCATGTATTAGCTGGTGAGATAATGCACATTCTATACTGCTATTTTAAAAGTGCAGTTGGTTTACTGAGTATTAAGTTAGTGTGCAGATGTCAGTGTTTGTCCGTCTGCTCTGAGTGCTCTTTTGGCAGTCCTCCATTTTTCATCCTGACCAGGATGCACCAGCATCTACTGTTCTTTTCATGGTGGTGAGGTATCATCTACCTGTTTAAGTGCCAGTCCTGCTCAGGATCAGTCCGTCTACATCTGTGCACTATATTGCTGTACCATGTTTTCTACACCTGCCCTGAGAGATGAAGAGGAACTGCCTCTGCTTGCCATATGGGGAGAACTGAAGGATCAGGAAATCCTTGAAATGAAATATTGCCATGAACTTAATTAATGGATTCTGACAGTCATCAAGCAGTCTGTAGAGTGCAATGGGAAAGGACATCTTTCTCTTTACAAAGAGTACACAGGCCAGGTAGAAAGTGAAGGAGCAAAGAATATGAAGTCTTTGAAGGATATCCAATGCACAGAGAAGCAGGTATAACCTGGTCTTGGCCATCAGCAACATTCCAAGTATTGGCAAGCCATGTGAGCTAGGGTGTGACACAAACCAGCAATGGAGTGGTAAGGAACACTTCACAGCAACAGCCTCACAGCCCATCTTCCCCCATCAGATTGATTCTTCTCTGACTGGCAGCGAGAGGTTGGATTTGCAAGTGGAAGCAGCCGTATGTTTCCGCATGGCCACAGGAGAGCTACCCCTGTGCTCACCTGGGTGGACTGTGAACGGTGGCTTGGTAGCTGGCACAGGAGCTGGCTTGCACAGCCAAAGGTGTATGGTAGCCACCACATAGGTGCAGTTGCTATTGTAATGGAATGAAGCGTTTTATCTGTGTTGGCTGGACACAATGGCATCCAAAAAGACATGGGTTGTAAGAGGTCATAAATTGTGGGGGATTTACGAGTTTGAACCCTGTCCCACACTATCAATTGTTGTCTGTCTTCTATAATAATCTTTCCATAATAACTGGCCAGGCAAGACCCCAGATAATGTGGGGACCTGTAGCAGGACATAGGGGTATCAAATACACAATCTGATTGCTGAGGGCTGAGTACAAGGGCAGAAGAAGAGATGGTTGCCTTGTGCCTGTGGTTACATAAATATCTTACCATATAGTATGGAGTAGTTAGGGTGACCAAGACAACTGCTAAATGTGACCTAGACAAGGTCCCCATGAACCACATGCACACACTGTGGCCCCATCAAAACAGAGACTGTGTAGCTTCATGAAGCAGCAATGTGGGTGTAAGGGAAGGGCGAGAACCTCATCTGCAAGCATTGGAAATGTGAGCTCCTCTTCAGGGGCACTGCAGTTTGTGCAGTCGTCAAGGAGCACAGGGTAGTGGAATTCTACTTCCAGGACTTTGTGCACACCTGTGCAGATGTACAGAAAGGCTAAGATATTTTGGGTAGCACCCAGAGGTGGAACCAGGAGCAGTAGGAAGAAATTAGGAAAGAAAAGACATTCTCACCTTTGAGAAAATCACTAAAGGGTGATGGAAGCTTTGTTATTTCTGTGCTTCAGTCCTAGACTAGGCAAAACCAGAGAATATGTGGCAGGAAGAAAGGCTCAGTTTCAAAAAGGTGGGCTCTGAGTTGGCCGTTTGCATTTTGGGCAAAAAGAATGGGACTGGAGCGGTTTTTTAGCCACCATGCCAGTTTTTGCTGGGCATTTATTGAACTTGGGTTTGAAAAGAAGCAGTCAAAAAGAACTATTTGATTTATCAAAGCAAGTCTATACAACAAATTAACCTTGAAGCAAGAAGTTTCTTTCTGCCTTGAAGCAGATGGGGTATGGAGGAATTTGCACAAAGGATTCCTTGGTGGGTTCTTCAGCCTGGCAGTGAGGAAACAAAGTGGTGAAGAAATGCCAAACCCTCCTGTCTGTCCTTCTGAACAAAGAAGTGATGTAAAAGGAGAGCTTGCACCAGCTGAAATACCTGGGTGCTGCTGACTTACATTCTCATAAAGTGGGGCTTGACTGTAGCATTCCAGATCCATGCACAGACTTGGCACATTAAAATCATAGCATAATTTGTGACTCCTGAAAACAAATTAATGAATACAGTAAAACTTTATGTTCTCTCTCTCTGAGATGAGATGAGAGGGAGGAGTGAAGGAGAGGGAGGAGCAGGGTTCGTTGCGGTGTTCTAGTTTGCTACCTGTACCCTGCCCGACTTGTCAGTCTTCACTTCCCTAGCCCCCCACTTCAGAGCTTCTCAGCCGCTTTCCTCTTCATTCCTCTTCAGTTGCTCCATGATCTACTGTGCCCTCCATACCCTCTTTCAACTCACACAACCTGTGCCACTCTTGCTTTCCCATTGTATTTCTTTGTGTACAACATGCTCATTAGAGAATAAATGCACCATACATGCCATGACAGTGCCTTCATTTGTAGCCCTTGCTCCTTTTCTTTAACAGTCCCTCTTTCCTCTTTTGTTATCATTTATAGAGATAAAAAAATTTCCTCAAGAAAATGTTCTGTTGTATTGTTTTCTCTCCACATGGTCTGTAGCAAAGTGTCAGTGCGGGATGTGAAAAGAATGCAGGAAAAGAATGATGGACCATAATAATAAGCTCTGATTAAATAGATACAGATCACACTCTGGGCAAAGCTGGAATCTGGTGTTCTCTTTAGCATCTATCTCCTGTTCCACATTTCATAGGCAGATGTGTTAACTACACCTACCGTTTCTGCATGTTTCCATTATAAGGCCCCTTCACACGGTTGCTGTTAAGTTTGCCAAATTGTTTTAACTGTGCAGGCTGAAAGTTTTCCATCCTGCCTATCTACTTCTGCTTGAATTTAGAGGGGCTTTAGAGGAAATAAACTATGCTATTCGTGTTTAAATTATTTATTTTCAGTTGACTCTCCTACAATTTGAAGTAAGCCTTTGAATTTCGTGGCAAAAAAAGAAGAGGGCATGTTGTCCTTATGCCAGAATGTGCCCTTTGCTTACTTGTGTTGAGTGGGGAAGATGCTCCTCACATATTTGGCCATGTTTTGTTTTGTTGTTAAATAATTTAGCAGAAATTTAAGAATTAGGCAGACACTTTTGCCACAGAGTCCTCCTTTGCTGAGCATGGTCCACAGTGGACCAGCAGGCACTGCGTATCATTTATTTTTTTCTCAATTTGCTCTTTTTGGTCTTTCTTTGGCTCCTTTGTGTAGGGAGTTGCAGTAAAAGAAGGGCTAATTTCCTGATTAAGGCAGATGAAGGCTTCTTCAGCTACCGTACTGTTTCTCTACATCTCCTGCCGGACCACCATTTGAGTCAGTCTCTTCTTGTACAGCCACCAGGTACATATTTTCCTGCCCATCCAGGGAACACATCTGCAGACAGGTTTGCAAAATGTCTGAGAGCTCACAGGAGCAACTGAGGCTGGTTGCAGATACCCCAGTATGCAGTCAGATTCTAGATATGCCAAAAAATCAAACACCAGCAACTTGTTTTTGACAAGTCTGGCATTTCTTTTTCAGTATTCACACTCGCATGCTGTAGGATTGGAATAGAGAGCACTGAACCTGCAAGTAGTCTAGCAAAGGCACGGTGAGAGCATCCCTGCAACAGCCAGGAGGGAGTGAACACTTGTGCATGCAGTGTAGAGCTTAAGTCCGTCGTGTCAAATAAATTGGAGGCCTGTATGAGAAATGGGAACACCAAAAAGAAATAAAGAATAGCCACCTGCTTACTGAATGAAGCACAGCTTGGATGGGTCAAGGGGAGGTTTGTGTGGCTGCGTGGTAACTTCTATATAATATACATTGGACAAATGGCATTAAGATTGGGAAATCTTGCAGCTTCTCATTCCTAATCCTTGAAAGTTTGACTTTCCATCCTGAACAATCTATTGACATAGGTGTTTAAGAATGTAGAAGGAGACATGTACAGACTGCGACAGCTCAGTTTCATTACCATAAGTTTGGGATTTGCTGTTCCTGCCATGTATGTTATATAAAAACTCTTCTAAAATACTTTGTAGCTTTGAAAAACATTTCTGGAAGACTATTCCTTGTGTCTCTTGGCCTGTTAAGCAAAGTCCCTTGACTGCTACAAGAAAGAGAAAAATTAAAACTAGTACTTTTAGAATGTATCTAAAATAACTTAAGATCACTTCCATGAATAAAAATTCGCTGTTTTAAAGCCCAACATCTCAGACTCCCTACATTCCAGTAAGCTGGTCTGCTGGGAAGCTGCTAAAGTTCTTCCTGTTTTATTGACTAGGAAAATACACATATACAGCTTTAAAACTAGGTCAATTTCTTAATTTTCAGAATCATTCTTGCCTGCCCTGGACCTCATGAAGGTATAATTTCTAAGGAAATTCCACTTCATTGGTGGGGGGAGGGAGGAAATACTTCCGTGGCAGGTTGGCTTTAAAATATAAATGGTGCTGTTTGAAGCTGCTTGAGAGCCAGGAATGCCAGACTGAATTGGGGAGACGGATTAATGGGCAGGTGACGCAATCATAGTTATGTGATAAATTGCTTGGTTATTTCTTTATCAAATGCCCTGCAGTACAAAATGTCACACAATTATCACACACGTACACATAGCCTACATACGCATAGGCAGATGTCTTGGGGCAGATCCTTGGCAAGCATAAATTGACTGAGCTCCTCTGAAGTCCCTTTAAGTCCTGGAGCTTTGCCATTTTGTACCAGTTAAGGATTTGGCCCCTTTGTCTCCATCTATGTTCACTAAGCTGCAGACCAAACTGATGATTATTCGTCTTAGTAAGTGTTGCAAGTTTCTGGCTCTTATTTGCTAATGAAAAAAAAATGTTCTAACATGAAACTGGGCTTAGATCCCAGTTTTCAGTCATACTCTCCATTAAAAGATGAAGGATGTGGCATACATCACCTGAGAAACATAAATCAAATAGTAATAGTGCTGTTGTTTTCCTGAAGAACTCGTGGAAGGACTTAATTGTGTTCACATCTCCTACTGCATCTAGCCTAGTGTCTTGAGTCAGTTGCGTTAAGATTGAGAAATCCTTACCAAGAATACAACGCACACAATGGTTACAGTCACTGATGTAATACTGGCGCCAGTAAGCTTTATTTTATTTAAAAAAATACTACTTTCCATGTACTTTAAAATAGTATAGACATAAAATATTTTTTAAAAAAACAGAAGCTCTGTCTGTGTAATTTGATGCTGAGCCTTAGCAAAACAGGCAAAGTTCCAAATATTTTTCCCTGCTCAAATGGTTTAAAATATGTTTCCAAGGGTGATTTGGCTGGAGAGGCGACCACTGGGGAATTACAAGCTGAAAAGTTTTATTTTTTTGTGAAGATCTGTATTTCTGTGAAGAAACCGCAACTGCTTTTAGGGCTGGCCAGGAGCCAGAAGTAAGGTATGCTCAAAAAACATTCGCTCAAGTGAAGACTCATTAATGAAGCTGAAAGAAAAAAACGTTTTTCTTAAAAGACACACACTGAGATAAGTCCATTGCAAACAGAATACCTCGACTAGTATGTAAGGCCCCTGTCCTGTGAAGACTTCTGCCCACATCTCCTCCACCTTGCTTCCTGCTCACACTGAATTTTTGCACCACTAAAATGAAATGAGTCATCCTTGCATAAGTGTTTGCCAGATTGGCGCCTCCCTTTGTGCTTAATTAGTGTTTGACATATCAGTAGGAAGTCAGATCAACTAGAGGCATAAGTAACGCATAATTTTGCATTGCCAGGGGAAGTTTAATTTACAAGCTTGTTACATTCATAGCCAAATGTTACTGTTGGCAAAAAGAATGTTTACGATGTTGTTGTTGGGACAAATTACAACTATTTTGTCTTCAGGGCCTGGTCCACGCACCCCTGGAAGGCAGAGAAGACTGCCACTGCTTTCCAGAGTGGGGGCCCTCGTTCTGCCTGTGTGTGGACATGTAACAACCATCTGACATTTTGGAGGACTTGGCTCACTTGCTGTGAGCAACCCATTTGGGATGCACCTGGCCTATCTTCTCTACATGCCAGGTTTCAGTGGCTGGGCTAAGACGTTGACATAACTTGGCACATGAGTCCCATCCACGTGCTAGGGCTCCTTCTCTGTGAGCGTCACCTACCTTCCTGTGCTGGACATGTTTTCATAATATACCTAAATCTACACTGCAGCGCATATCACCTTGCTCCCATTTACAAAAACATTGCAAACTAGAGCAGAACTTGCATCCCATATGTGCCAAGGGAGACCTCAGCTTGGAGCACATGGTAATCTCTGACAATCAGCTTCAGAGGAGAACATCTCTGGTCATTCTTGTTTAGAACTATTCCCATGGTTGCGGTCAGTCCTTTTTCACAATAGCCTGGTGGTTAAAGATTTTTCCCAGGAGCTGGGAGACAGGAGCCTGCACCTTCTTGTTGGCTGTTTCTCTGGCTTCATTCCTCTGGTATTCCTCTCTGCATGATGGTACAGCTTGACAGGTAAGATAGGAATGACTTCTCCAGAAACACCTGGTAGCAGATGTTTTCTTGGTAGGTCAGAACTGCAGGTTTTTCATCCAGTGTGGTTTTGGAGACCTGACAGCCCATCACCTCCCTTCTTGTCTGATTGTTCATGCCAATATGCCATCATACAATGAGGGAAAGCCACTAGAAATAGCCACGTTATTTTTGAAGTCCTCATCAGTTTATGCCTCAGCGTATGGACTCTGTGCTTTCAGACTGGGCGAATAATGTGCACATTGAAATGGGACATCTAAAAGGTGTGTGCATGTTTAAGCACCCATTTGTTATCAGCACTGCCCATGGAGTGATCTGCTGTCCACCTGCTCAGCCTCTGGGTCTCTTGAACCTCTCTGAAGACATCCACCTTTTTCTTTTGACCACAGCCAGAGTTTATATGCTGAATTCTGATTTATGCAGCACTCACCTGGGAGCATGCACCTAATTTTTAGAAGTAATTAATCCCTAAATTAGAAGCACTACATCCTTTCCCTGGATCTTTCTCCAAACAAGAGGTGCTTTCATTTTGCCACTTCTCCATTAACTTCTCCCTTAATCATATTTCAGGAAATAGCTACTTTGTGTGGTGTGCTCCCCTATGGTGAAGACCAAAGAGTGGATAAGAGGAAATCTAGTTAATCCTGATCAGCATAGCATTTAAGGTAATTTCATGACTGAGTTCAGGAGGACTCATGTCCAGCTCCCCTGGGGCCTCAAGAACAGCTGCGTCGTGGAAGCCAGCGGCAGGGAATTAGTCTTGCTGTCCATGTTGTGGAGGAGTCAGTACTCAGAGCAGATTCATACCTTCAACAGGCCAACATTAACTCTAGTCCAGAGTATTATCACTGCAGTTTTAGTGTTCAGTTAACAATGAGTTATTGCCTGGTAAAAATGGTAGGGATTATTATATAGACACTGGGCCTCAGGGAAATGGCATATGCAACTATTGCTGTACTTTGATCATAACGTCCTAAGGGTCTTGGTATGCACACCAACTTCTGATTATATTTTACAGCTTTCTCTGCTCTTTTCCTGTGTCTAATTCCTTCATGAAAGAAAGACCAGAAATATTTTTAGCAGGTCAGGGAATATCCATGGTGCCACAATGCAGATCACAGAATGTTTTGCAGAGGTGACCCATCCTTCAAACAGCCCACAGGGAAAATCTGAGATTTATAATCTGTTCAGACATTGAATAATTTTTCATATGAAATCCTTTTATTTTGATTATCCTGAACTAGCTTCTTGAACAGCTGCTTTATTTTTATATTTTTACTGCAGTGTAGTTTAGTGCTCTTTCATCCTCTATTCCTTCATTAACTTTTATGATTCTTCCCAAATAATATCTGAGAACTGCCTTACTGAGATTGTGTGAAAAAACCCGGAAAGAATTAGCAAAAACATTTTAAAATGCTGCGTATGCAAATATTGCCAGGGCTTTTAACTGTGATGGTGCTCTGAAGACTGACTACTGAATAGCTGTGCTCTTGGCAGTCTAACTTCTGTTAAAGCTTCTAGGATAAAGTAAGCAGTCTTTTTTCCAGACAGTTATTTAATGAGCTCCTCAGTTTTTATACAACTGCTACAATGAGTCCTTACTCCTCTTCCATACTGCCAGCCTCTCCAGCTCCACAGGCACAGCCTCTGACCTGAACACCAACATGTGCACAGGGAAGCACGAGTCAAACTTCTGCACTGGTGTTTCATAATCAAAGCTCAGTTGCTGGAAATCTTTCTACATTTGGACACTATCAGAAAGGGTTGCTCTAAATTGTATCAAGAGTCAAACAGTGGAATGAAAGATTCCTCCGCGCCACTGCTAAGTACAATTTAATAAATTGGAGTGAGCATGTCTCCAGGTTATATCTGTTTACCATAATCTCTTCAGGCTGAACCAAACTACCAGGTCTGGATTCAGCGAGCTCAGTGGCATCTATCACATTAGGTCTGTGGTAATATCTTCAGGGGTTGTTGAGTGATCCTTGCAGAGATCATAATACTAGGTATGAAAGGGTTTGTATTCTTCTGGGCTGTACCACATACTGTGGCAGAGGGCTCCATATCTTAGTCATGCACTGTGTAAAGAAGTGCACAAAGGTTTGGTTTATATTTGCTACCTACTACGTTCACAGGTCTAGTATTGTGGGACATGATGAATAGCCATTCTTGATTTATTTTTTCCACAACCCCTATGACTTCATCAATATCCCACCCATACATTTCTTTTGTTTTTTAGACTGAAGGTGCTAGTCTATCTAATCTCCACCAATTAATCTCTATTAATAATCTCCACCAATTAATCTCTACTAACAAAGTTACACAGATTAAATTACTTTTACCTTGTAATAATTGTCTTTCAGGAATATCTAATATTTTCTGCTTGTTATTTTGCTGTTTGGACATCTTGATAAGAAAAGAGAGGGAGGATAGAGCAGCAAAAGATGAATTAAAATTGTGTATAAATGAGGTAGAACCCCCCATCAGGCTGCTATTTTCTTACAGTGAATTCAGAAGGCCAGCTGCCCTTTTGAAGGTGTGGCTGGTATTACCCTTACATTGTAGTAGGAAGATAATTCATCTATGTATGGCTTGATGTTACCCCTGCTGAAATTAGCTGGTGTCTGAAAGTCATTGCTTGGAGCTGACTCAATAGACATGTAGCTCACAACCTTTCACTGAAGTTGGTATGGGCTTCATTATTAATAACGTCCCATGCATGCATTAAAGCTGGTTAGCAAATAACATATTTTTATGGAAGCCCTAGGTATCCCTCTATGGGGTGGTTTGAAATACTCCTTCAATTTCTGTACATCTATACCAATAGTACATAGATCAAGTTCTGTACACCCATACCAATAATACACAGGGGATTTTTACCTCTTGTTAGGGAGGTGATACTGGCCATTAGGAGTGGACCATATGCCTTCCATTACTCTAGCTAGTAACTACATTTAGGTTTGTAATTTAAAAAAATACACTGACTGCAAATCTAGGTTGGGCTTTTTTCCAGTTAATAGATGATCACATGCATAGCGAACCTTCAGGAAACAGTGGAGCTATTCTGTTTACATTGTCACACACGATGCTGAGGATAAAATATTTCAACAAATCAAGTGCAATCATCATCACAATTTGTTTTCCCTTTCAACATGGCAAGTACCTTAGCCCAAAGCCTGTTCTTTAGGGGGCAAACTTATTCCATGGTGTATTATGCTGGAATGTGCAATAAAAATAAATTATTTCATTTGCACAGTCTCTAAGAAAACTGCAGCTGCTCGGCTGCATCAGTAAGGAAAAAACACTTGAAAACTTCAAAGCGCTGTGGCAAGTTCCTTCTGCCTTTCTACCCATGAAACTTAACAACTGTATCTGCTTTACTCATTAAGAAACCATTGGTTGAGTAAGAAGCTAATCATACCATAGATGCTTCTAAGAAATGGGACATTAGGGAAACTCCATGTTAAATCTGTGTTGAAGTTGAGCAAACAGTATTAACAAATAATGAAATACTTAATCTTTTTACTAAATTATACTATGCACAAAATGGAATTCTAGAATAATAAAATAGTTTGGGTTGGAAGGGACCCTTAAAGACCACTTCCAGATCTGATGTGGTCCATTTAGGATCCTTAGCTTAGCTATGAAATAAGTGTGACTCAAGATTCAAAGAAACGTATTTTTAGAAGGTTAACACATTTGTGAAATTCTCCAAGTACCCTCTAGTGGAGGGTGTCCCTGCCCACAGCAGGGGGGTTGGAACTAGATGATCTTTAAGGTCCCTTCCAACCCAAACCGTTCTGTGATTCTATGATTCTGTGATGAAATTGAAATGTTATTGAAACCATGCACTTTTAATGAGTTGCAGTTTATCTATAGTTTCAAAGAGGACGTTAGAGTGCACATAACAAGAACTAAACCTTGACCACTGCAGAAGAATAACAATAATATTTTGTAGTTTTGCCTGGCAAGTATAGATTCTTGTTTTAGAAGAGCATGGTAGGTATGATTCTGAAAGCTGTCATTTCTTTTCTGAAACAATGCAGTGAACTCTCACTGTCTTCTGTTTTTGAGCACCCAGAGAGACATACCCTGAATTGTCCACATTCCTCTGAAATCCTATGGGCGATTTCCAGAGGTAACAAATAAGTAGTATCACTGTACTCTTTTTTTTACTTGCATTCACTAAAATAAAAATAGAATCTTTTCAATGGATAGCATGAAAACACAAAACATCCACAAAGAAACAGACTATCGTAAAGTATTGGCAATCAGAAACACCGTACACGTTTTTATTTTAACCGACTCTTGAGACCTACAGCTGAGCCAGGAGGCTTGGTGATGTTTTCTAAATACTCCCAGACTCTTCAATTTTGGTTTCCACTGGTTAACTTAGATTAAATGCCAGTTAAAATTCATTCCTTATTTTTGTAATTCAAAATGATTAAACAAAATATTAGGACTGGCAAGGCAGACACGCTCTGATAAATTACAGTGTACTTTTACTAGATTAACAATGTGTTAGCTTTGACATCAGCTGTAATATGATCCAGTATTGTGAGATGCAGTTTTGGATTCTGACATGTTTATTGTTAAGCCTGGGACTTTTTGCTGGATTTTTTAATTATTATTATTAAGAGCTGAATGCATGTAGGTTATGGGGCAGGATTTTTTTTATAAAGTGACAATATGCAAGCTCCTGCTTGAAACCGCTTTACATGCCAAATGAGGTTATGGAGAGTCTAGAAGTGAGAGCAAAAGTCAGTAGACAAAAGGGCTTGTGTATTAAGATGTTAGTCTGGAATTTACCTTTACATCAACCTCCTGGTCTACTCAGACAAAAATGTACTGAATGTCAGTCATGGATGGGCAAACTAAGGGTATTGCTGGTCTCTTGACACTGCACTATTTGGATATGATGGATGTGGAGAAATTTAATCCTTCCAGAGGGAATCAGGTGGCACTGTCAGGACAAAGAGTGCAAACAATTTTGTACTGGAAAAAACTTTCCATTTTTGTCTTTTTGTGCCAAAATGTTACAGTCTCCAGCTGTTCTGTGTTAAACACTAAATCTGCTAGAGAAAAGAATCTCAAAGAAAAGGTTAAACATTGAATAGCAGTTTCTATTGGTTGGATTATGTTTAGATCATATAAAACATGCTAAAAATCATTTCCCAGGCACTGTTAAAACATCTGCTTTCTGAATTAGAAAGCTAGACATTCAAATCCAAGTTGGGAAAAAAAGGATAGCCAAAAGCTGTTTTCTTTAAAGGCCCTTTGCTGCAAACAAGTGAATTGAGTGTTTGTGACATCTTCCTATTATCCCAGAAGTCAGTCTGAGCAGACACAGAAAGAAAGCAGATGTCCTACAGACTGAGACACTGTTATTTGAAGAACAATATAAGTAATCTTCCAAAAAACAATTATTTAATTTGGGCTTTCCCTTATGTCATCCCTGTGCTAAAACCAAGTGTTTTCCTTTGTCCTTTTAAATCCAGAAAGAAGAATGGAAGTGTCTGGTTCTTTGACATTTCCACTGAGTTTTTAGCACTGAGTATCAATTTTCCATCAATGCAGGGAATCCCAGCATTCATCCTGACAATCTTTTGTTTTCCTGTGTGGCTCACAGTTTCTTTACAGGTGATTTATTGATTTCCTTTCGCAATAACGCCTCGCTCTGGACCATGATTCTAAACTTCTTCAAATTATAAATGCCAGTCTCATGGCAGAAGCTGAGTACCATAGGTCAGCCGGGCAGAATTTGCTCTTGATAGTGCTATAAACTCTTGTGATTTTAGCATAAACCTTTTGATATCTATCATTCCTTAAAATCCCCAGATTTGTATATGTGTTCTTACAAGAATCTGACCTTATACTAAAAAAAAATATGTGTTTCTATTCTTGTGGTAGCCTAGGAAAAGTATCTATTGAACATATAAATTAAAGTTCCCCAAATCTATTTTTTGAAATCTTGTAATTTTAAGCCCATCTCATGATTTTGGGAATGACTCACAACTTTTTTATTTTAGAAGTTCAGAGTACTGTAATGGAATGCAGAAAGCTGGTTACAGAGTGTTGACTCTTTTTGTCTTCAGTGGCTGACTTGCCTAATTGAAGACAGATGAAAACATACTCTGGTCAACATTTTCAGAGCTATTTTGGGGTCAGACTTGTGAATAGAGATAGCTGAAAACATCTTGTAGTTACTTTTTTGGTAATTGGGTTTTAATTACTTGTTTGTAATAAGTATCCTGTTGTTTCACCAAAAATATCTTTCATCTGAATGCTGAAAACATGAACACTCAAAAGATTTTGGGGTTTAGGTTTTTGCCTAAGGGATATCTAAGCAAAAATTCTAAAAGTGAGGGGTTTTTAATGTGGACTATTCAGTGCTGGGTTTTCTGTAGCTGCTACAGAGGTGTTGTATATCATCAATAAGAGACCAAGTAATCATCTAAAAAAAAAAATCTTTTTATTCATGAAAACAGCAAATATTCCCTAAATTATCCCACATTTTTTCTTGAGTTTCTTGTATTCTGGAAACAGTGCTATTACCTGCAGATTACACTGGATCTGAAAATGTTTGCTGAATATTCTGGTAAAGAATTAGCTGCCCATGGATTAGTCATGCTGTAATGTCTGGCATTTTGTGTACCAACTTCAAAATGCTTAACCAAGGTTCACTACTACAGTGAAAACACAAAGTTGTAACAGATATGCATGCTAATGGCTGAGCATATGGAAACCCAAACTATACATTTGGTCAAATGACCTGGACAGGATGAATACTGGTGAATATGCAAACTCCAAGAGATTCGAGCAGGGAGGAATCAAGCCATCACAGAGACATTCATACATTTTTATCCAGTATTTGATCAGCTCTATAGTAAACTTGCTCATTACCAAATTTAGAGGTATCAGTCTGCTTCAGATGTTTCACTATATTGGTTTGTCCTTAGCACTCACTCAGAAACCACTTGGAATAGGCGGATTGCTTCCCCTTCAGTACACAAATCTACTGCATCAAGTAGCTATACCAAAAAGTGTATGGGAGGGACACACTGATGACTTGACTTTGCAAGGTCAAAGCCAGTATATTGATATAGACCTCTCAGCTGGAAGGTAGCTTTAGTATAGAAGACAAGGAAGGCTTAGAAGGTCACGGTTATGTTGCATGATCTATGGTGTACATTTGTTGGTAAGATATGTGCCTAGGGCTAATTTAATTTTAGATTTTGAATAACCCAGATAGACTAAGACAAGGAAACATCACATACACACAGGGCAAGTTAGGTGGATACAGAGACTTTCTACTGTGTAAGATTTTAGCAGTTATAATGAAATGAGACTGAAGTTGTGTGATAACTTAGCGCTCTTTCAGCTTTCAGCTTGCTTAAGCTGTAGTTCACTACTCTGGGAGTACAAATCAGACACAGCTTGCACAACAGTGCTTGGCCATGGTTGAGTAAAGCTTTCAGTGTTGCTAGACTCTGAACCAAGGCAAGGCAGCACTTCAGATTTGGGGATGTAACCCTCAAGAGATGTAGAGAGAAGAGTAATTCAATCACCTCACTACCTGGAGGACAAAGGACGCCATGCACCATCTCATGCAGCTTGTAGTATTTACATTATAATTGAAACCAGAGCAGCCAGAGGAGGTTATTTAGCATCTGCAAAGCATCTTAGTAGATGCTTAATGAATTAAGGTAGCTTATGATTTTCAGAAAGCTGAGTATTATCACTTTAGTTGACAGCCTATCCCAAGACAGATAATTATGTTACTGTTGACCTTCTTGTCCTTTTCTCTTCCCTTTATCCTGCTCACAGCCACTTCTTATTCCTTCCCTTTTTTACCTCTCCTTCTCTTTCCCTTGCTACCCTCAGGCAGGTAGAATGAGAATCCCCATGGAAATGAGTCGTCTGTTGCTTCCTGTGTTTCATCATTGCCTGGTCTGTCTTAGTGTCTTCATCCTTCTACTTGAATTCTGCTGGTTAAATCATCCTTTGTTGGATAAAGCCCCAATCTCCAGTAAAGCTTTGTTTGCTGAAAAGCCTCTCTGTGATGACCATTACTCTCCTAGTTCAGTTTCTTGTAAGCAAATGTTAAGACTCTTTAAAAATACTTTTTTTTTTTTTTTTACAAGAAGACATGCTTTTTAGAAATAAAGAAAATTACTCAAGTTGGTAAAAAACCTGGTGGACAGTAAAATCTGTTTCCAGACTTCAGTTCTATGTCATAACTAACATTTTTTTTCTCCATTTTTTTTTTTTTTCTGTAAAAACAGAAAGCTGATTTCACATTTATTTTCATGAAAAGATGTAGGCTACACAGGAAACATTAGCATCAAAACAATACTGATTTTTATTTTTTTTATTAATAACATCGGTGGCAAGACAGAAGAGGACATCTTGATGTCTTCTCTTGGAACATGCTTGTTATTCTCAGATATTACTGGAATAATTTAATTAATGAGTTGTCTTTCTACTAGGTGTTATTTAGCTATTCTGTCGCAGTATTCAGATTCTGTAGTGTAGAAGTGGAGTCTAGTCATATGATACTGGGTTTGATCTATTTTTTGACAATATAAACTTTTTAAACAGCAGAATATGAATTATTGGAATAATTATATCGTTCATGCTCAAATACTTTTTTTCAAACACAGTTTGTGTATAAAAGTAGTTCTGAAAGGAATGCAAAGCTTCATGCTTAAACAGAAGGGATTTTCAAGTCCCAACACTTTATAGTTAACTAATCTTTAGCAATTATTAAAGAAAAAATGTGTAAAGCAATAAAAAAAAATACAGTGATGGTTATGGCACCAGTATGCCCCTTGAAATTGTACATGTGCAGGTCCAGCACATTGTATTCTCAATCTTATCCAGTTGACCTGCTGATAAATACGCTGTTTCTCTTTTCCAGAGTTAACAAATATAGGCAAAAATACTCCAGTGAGATCCAGCTAACTGTAGATTTTAGTCATCTGGGAGTTAGGCAGCTTGACCAGTCAGCTCTTTTTTTGGCTCTTTGTAGCCTTCTCTTGTCTTTGGTATCTGAGGCAATGCAGAGCACATCAACATGAGTTGACAATTTTGATTATATTGGCCTAATCCTTTGATATCTGTGCAGATGTCTAGGACGTCCAAAATTGTCACATGCCAGCCCTAAGGAGCACTTCTTTTGTTGGATACACGAAGATCTTGGTCACACCAACAGCAAGGTAAAAAGGACAATGGTAATTGCATGATAAAAGCTATTAAGAAATTGCATCTGTCAGTGTGAAAGCTAGAACAGTGCCTAATAATGCTGTTTTCATTTTTCAGTTGTTGAAAGAGCTAGTCCATCTCCCAGTGGTAGAGCAGAAAAGATTCCCATGGACATAGTCAGGAATTGATCTGAGCCTGGTAGGAGACCCACCATGGCAGTGCAAAGGCAGTTGGAGATGGAATTAATAACAGCTCTGGATGGATATGCAGAACTAACTGAAAAGTGATAAAACAGTGATAAAAAAGAACTGCAGTTCTATCTCTGGATTACAATACAATTGGTGTATTGGGTAAATGTAATTTTTATTTACAGGAATAAGTTTCCTGTGTCAGTAATTAGAACAACCAGGCACTTATAAACCTGCATTTCTTTCTATGAGTTACTTTTCAAACTGGCAGATACTGTCTTTCTAAATAATTTCATTATTTAGATGAGAATGACTAGACGTGTTATTCTTTGTGTGAGGATGAGGGTCATCTCAGTGTCCTCTGTTTTACACCTCGTGCTTGTTTCCATCTTTCCCTTTCTGCAGGGAACTGTTTGTCCCCTCCACCCAGACCTGGCATTTGCTGCCCAACTCCTGTCCTTCCTTTCATCCTGGGAGGCAGACCCAGCTCTGAACTGGGATCAAGAGCCTTCTGAAGGGCTAAGAGCATCCCATGGTACCAGCATATCATCTCACATGACATGTTTATATATAGTTTGTTAATATTCTGATGTAGCTTGCATCATCATGCTGAATTGATGTGCAATACACCAAGTATACATAAAGTTGAAGTGCATGTTTTCTGGTAGTTAAAGGACATTTACCATGGCAGCAAGTACTGAAAGTCTGAAATGCTCATTGATGCAAAAGGCTACCACAGATACAGCTTTTCCCAAGATGGCTATAACAAAATGGTATTTTTCAGTTTTTAGACATGCTTTACCTTTTTAAAGAGTGAGGATAAGAACCAAATATTTAACCCAGTAGCTTTCTAGCAGACTGTCCTGATTTTGGCTGGGATAGAATTAATTTTCTTCCTACTAGCAGGTATAGCGCTGTGTTTGGGATTTAGGAGGAAAATGTTGATAACACACTGATATTTTGTTTGTTGCTAGGCAATGTTTACACCAAGTCAAGGCCTTTTCTGCTCCTCACACCACCCCACCAGCGAGAAGGCTGGAGGTGCACAAGAAGTTGGAGGGGACACAGCCAGGACAGCTGACCCCAGCTGACCGAAGAGATATTCCATACTATATGACGTCATGCTCAGCATATAAAGCTGGGGGAAGAAGAAGGAAGAGGGGGATGTTCAGAGTAACGGCGTTTGTCTTCCCAAGTCACTGTTATGTGTGACGGAGCCCTGCTGTCCTGGGGACGGCTGAACACCTGCCTGCCCATGGGAAGTGGGGAATGAATTCCTTGTCTTGCTTTGCTTGCGTGCACAGCTTTTGCTTTACCTATTAAACGGACTTTGCCTCAACCCACAAGTTTTCTCACTTTCACTCTTCTGATTCTCTTCCCCATCCCACGCGGGCCGGGGGGGGGGGGGGGGGCGGGCAGTGAGCAAGTGGCCGCGCGGGTCTCAGTTGCCAGCTGTGGTTAAACCACGACACAGACGTGAGTTGGAACCATTCCAGTCCACTTTAACCCCTGGACATAATGTTTACTCTCTAGACGGTCGAATGCCAGCTGTTATAACATGCATAGCTCTGCTCCAGCACACAGCACAAGTAGGTGTATTTATACAAGCTTGAGGGATTACTTACAGACAAATAATGTACATAAGATGATGCTAATAGACAGCTACACGATGGAAAGCAGAGCAAGGGAAAGGATCCACGTTCGAAAGAAATGTAGAGTTTGTAAAATAAAATCTGCAAGAGAATTTCTGGTCTACTGATGGAGAAAATCATCAGGAGTACAACACAGCAGAGCTTCTTTTCCAATGTGTAGCACTTCTGCACTGCAGTGCTGTTTGAGGTGGTCATAAGCCACACAAAGTGCAGAACCAAAATTTGTTTACTCTCGTTTTCCTTGGAGTCCTAAATTATATTTCTCCTTTTAACTCTGTATAGTTCCAAGTGCGAAAATAAAATATAACAACATTTTTTCCTGAATTTCTGTGCTTGGTTCCCTCTCAGACAGAGTCTGCCTTTGGTCCTTTTCTCATTTCTGTCTACCCATACCTGCACAGCCACCCATTTCTCATTCAGCTTGACCTCCTTGCTCACAGACTGTCTGCTGGGATGTCAGCCTCCTTTGCTGCTAACCCTAATCTCTGTCTCTTCCTTTCCAACATGATGTACCTGGTCATGTACTTGCCTAAAGCTACTCTGTAACCAGGCAGCTTTCCTGCTACTTGAGTGATGGTAGGCTCGTCATATTGCTCTGATTTATGGATGTGTGTAATTAATTTACATCAATAGGTTTTCCTA
Source organism: Balearica regulorum gibbericeps (assembly GCF_011004875.1). Taxonomy (NCBI): domain Eukaryota; kingdom Metazoa; phylum Chordata; class Aves; order Gruiformes; family Gruidae; genus Balearica; species Balearica regulorum. The sequence goes on along the minus strand of NC_046220.1, from coordinate 41,806,857 downwards.
AGGCTTTAAAGGAGCCACATTCATCAAGCCCTTCAAAAGTTTTGGCTCTCTGACTAATCTCAGAACTACGTATTCTTTATTCCTGTGCCTGATTTAGTTACTGAAATCCCAGTTTATGGTATTTTCCTATTAAATATGTAATTTCCCAAAGGCTAGTTGAAATAGCTAAGCACTCAAAATGAACGAAATGTCGAAGTCTTGGCAAACATTTAGTATCCACTTTACAGTGGTAGAAATTACTCTGGGTCATTATTGTTGTTGGAAGTAGTCTTTCCAGGCTGAAGAGAGACTTTTTACTAAAGGGATGTAATCAGGAAACTCCATTGTCTTCATTCGTACCATGACTTAATTTGCAAAAGGTTCCTGGTGACATTCACCACCCACAGGCCCATTTGGGGTGGTGGGAAGCATTGCCTTATACCCAGAAAATAGGATAAAGAGGTTTTAGAACACTCTTCTCATTGTCACGCTTATCACGACACCTTCTGTGAGCATTTCAGGCACATCATCTTTTCCTAGGTTCTTCTTTGATGAAATGAGGTCATGAATAGATGCCTTGTATTTCGCAATTGAGTTGAAAGGGTTTACATTTATAAAGTGTCTTGAACATTAAATGTACCAAGTAAGGAAAAATACAGCCAGTCCCACTATATTTGTTAAGTCCAAAAATGTGCTTTTCTGTGATTTCACACCTATGTTTATGGGTGAACTGTTGCATGGGGCAATAGTTAGTCCTACAAGCAAACAGCAATGTTTTCACTAATGGCAATGGGAAAACACGAGTATAAAAACCATTAAATGCCTGCAGGAAGAAAGTATTGAGCTAACATTGTCCACCTAGACAGAAAAGGTCAGATGCTGCCTTGCCATACAGTCCTGTCCTTTTTGCCTGGATGACGCAGAATAGAAATTTAGGTTGATTTTTGCCCTTTCTGATGTGATCCCAATAAACATTTTGACAATCAGCTCAGAAGCTGCAGGCTGCAGCTTCCCCCTCAGCTCCTAGGCAGTGAGGAGTGCCCATTGGAAGCACAGTCATGCTGGTAACATTTCCAAGGGAAACGGCATGGTGAAGGAGTTGTCCATGGGAAATCCTGCATGTTAATGGTGAAACTCGTGGTCCCTTGGTTTGGGACCCAGTGCCATGGAAAGACAGAAATGTGCGTTACCTGTAAAAAGGGAAGGCAATGCCATCTGACCCCAGCACCAGCAATTGGCTGCAGGCTTCTTTCAGATTTTTGCTGTGGCCAGCTTTGAATGTCCAGGCTTAGGTCAGAAGGAGGCTTAAGGCTTCCTGTGACTTCACCCTCTCCAGAGCCTTACTGAAATCTTTGCAGCTGAAGGTGGGGTAAGACAAGGAGTGGTTCCTGCTGGGGAAAGCTGGCAGGCAGATGTTAGCTCTATTTTCCTAGGGTCACGGGTACCAGGGTCCAGCTCAGCGTGGAGGAGTGGGAGGCAGCAGCAGGACTGGGGAGAGGGAGCAAGCCCTGCTTGTTCTAACTGAACTGGTTTGCCCCATCCTAGCACTGTAGAAATGCTCATATAGAAGCAAGGGTATGGACATATTCACGGGGGTAAGTTCCTTTTGCACTTAGAGCAAGGATTCAGTTTCTTTATTAGGCCACCAGATTTTCCATCTTCTTCAATATAGAATGGATTCTATTTGTGTAGAGGTTAGACCCAATTAATACCAAGTTCTTTAAAGAAGCATAGTATTGCTGTTTGCATATCATTCTACAGAGGTTTGCACTCCTCATGACATGGTGAGGTTAGGTTCTCTTTCAGTGTTCTGACTGTTTTTTCAAGGCCATGCTAAATTTGCAGGTCAAACAGTGCCTGTATTATTAATCCCAAAGCCTTGGTAAGTAATGTGCAATATTTAAAGGTGTTGACCAGTCACATAAGCAAGGGCAGGGGGCTTGAGGATGCTGCCTTGGAAGGGTCAGTAGGCAACGAGCAGCTGTGTGTGTGTCGGGGTCAAACAGATTTTCCCCCCATCTTCCTTTCCAGTAGCATTTGTTTATCTAAAAAGAATGAGTGAGAGAGTGGTGGAGACCAGCTGATTTCAGAAACTTTTGAATGAAATGGAGGCATTTCCCATGACCTAAGTTCTTCATTGACAGGATTCAAGCCCCTTTGTCAGATGGGATGAAGTCAACATCTTTGATCCCAAATGGAAGATTTCATGTTCATAACAGCATCTTCCTCAGAGATTCAGAATAAATCATTTGGCTTAGAGTTTAAAATTAGTTATAAAGTAGGTCCTTTGAGAAATTCAGCATTCAATATCACAAGGAAAGAGTTTTACAGGTTCTCCAAACTTGCCAGGGTGTTAATATTCATTGAAATCTTTCACACAAGCTGGTGTGACTTTGTAATCAAGATGGTTGAGCGCCTCATAGTTCTCCCACTGCACACTTAGCTTTTCAATACCCTAGTAAGAGAAAATGTCACTGTTGGTTTCTCTGGTCTTCAGGGTGGAAACTAAGTACTGCAGTAAGTCAGACACTGACATAGACTTTACTGAATATGTAATTTTAAAAAGTTATCTGCCACAGCTACATGTTGAAAAATGAGACATATTGAGGGACAAATAGGTAAACACTCAGTTTTGGGGATATTTTGTTGAACCTGTAGTAGCTTAACATGCAAGTCCAACTCTAAGAGTGTGGAAAAAAAAGTCTTTCTGCAGTACATAGGTAAACTAATCTGCTGCCCACATGCTCTGCTAATACTGGCGGCTGGCCAGGGAACAGATCTCAATTAAACAGATTAGGCCAAAGAAAGCATAAATGCAGAATTCAGGCAAATTACCAAAAATTGCCCTCATTCAAACATACTTCTCATTTGAAGTCTAGGTATAAGCTGCACTGAAATGTCAAAAGTACCTTTGAAAGACCTTGGCAAGCTTGCACAGGATTTGATACGTGTCAAGAGGCAGCACAATATGAAGCCACTTCACTTGAACACAGGCTGGATGTGTTTGAAATTCATCATATCAAAGCCAACACTTGCTTTGCAAGCCTTGTTAGAATAACGAAATGATACAATGGCTTCTTTCTAAACAAACAAGTGGGGCTCATAGGTTGCTAAGACTTGTTTTTCAAATACTTGGGCTCAGATCTGATCAGCTGCCTCTGAGTCCAGACAGACTGCCCTCTATGTTGGCTGGCAGGAAGGAGATTTTATCTCTTGTGTGCTTAGGCCCCCATAATTGCATCTCACTCCTGACTCCTTCAAAATAACGAGTGTATCCTCCCCACGGTTTGCAGAACACATGCAGAGGAAATAGCAGGGCTGCAAGCTAACTGGCACAAAAATTCTAACCAGATGATGGAAAAAATGTTTGTCAAACTGAGAGCACTTGAGAGATTTTCTTCTTCCAAGATGACTGTATATAATCCAGTAAATAGCCTCCCCTGGAATCGATCTTAAGATTGACCCTATCTTAAGAAAGCTGTTACTTGTTATCCCAGTACCATTTTGCCAAGCACTGTTTTAATGTACACAGGAAGATTCCAGGGTATAATATTCCCCCTTTATTGGCAGGCTTATAAAGTATGTTTGAGAAAAAGAAGGACAAAACACCCCAAAAGCAATAAATGACACTTTGGAGAGGGGGAAAAAGCTCGTAAACCAGCATTATTTTCCCAACTTTTTTAAATAAAAAAAGGTGACTAAAATACTTCCAGAAACCTAATGCTTGTTTTGCTGAGGTTTTCATTGAAACGATGATGATTTTTTTCCCCCACTTGTCCTTACAGCCCTGAAGCATTTACTTCAGCTCCTTCAGAAGTAGTGTGCATCAGTCAGTATTTGAACAAGTTATTTTCAGGCCAGATTTTCAGGTGAAGCATGATTAGGAATGAGGACCAGCTCCTGGTGTTAGTGTTTCCCCATCCTCAGAGGCTTTTCTGCCTCATTAATGCACTCACTTTCAAAAATAACAGTTATTTACCAACAGTAATTCACGAAATACCTCTGACAAGACCAAGTGAAATGATTTTCTCAGTTGCTGAGATAAAATTATGGACCCAAACCTGCAGACTGTATAAATAAATCCACCTCTTTTTAAGCCCAAGGACTAGCACTAACATTCACCAACTGAGAACTGGGCCCCCATCTAAAGTTCAAAGAAAATTTCCCTAGCAAAGATACATGTGAATGGAGTCTGCTGTGAAATAACACAGTTGGGATAAATCTCCACCGTGAAATCTGTACTCAGGCTGTTGCCACACGTACACGAGCTGCCTTGCCTGCAGTCAGTTGCCGTCTTTGTTCACCCCAATCTTTGGGGTTATTGCCACCTGCAATTTGTCCCGCCTGGTATCCTTGCTACAACAGTTTTTGAAAGGATATTTCATGGACAATTCTGCCCTTTCTACCTGGATTCACTTCAAGAGTAGAGAAGACTCCTGTGAAGCAGAGTAACTTCATTTAGAGAAAAGATCAAATAAGGTGGGGAAAAGATTGGTGCTCCTTTAAAAAAAAAAAAAAAAACAACAAAAAAAAACCAAAAAAACCACACCAAAAACAAATTAGGGAAGGGAAGGGATTTCTGTGAAGGGATCCTGAGTGGTCATCTAGTCTGTACCTTGCCTGAAGGCAGGGTCAGCAATGCTCCCCGTTACTGCAGCCAGATTTAGAAACCTGCAATAACAGTATTTCCACACCCCTTGATACACACTGTTGCAGTGCTTTATAGACTTACTAGTAGAAAGCATTTCCTCCAAACCACTTAATACACCCTTGGTGTAACTTAGGCCCAGTGGACATGGAGAAAAAAATGTATTCCCTTCCTGGTTATAGTTTCTTTTTACATATTTTAAGAATACATTAACTAGTGTAGCCACCTCTTCTTTAGAGTTAACTCTCCCACTTGCTTCAGTCTTCCTTTGCAGTTAGGATCTTCTAGACTTCTGATTGTTGTCCCTCAGACTACCTCTTAGTGATCTTCACCATGCCTGGACTGCAGAATCCTCTCTTCAGAGCTTCATGGCTGTGCTGACTCGCATTCACTATAACCCTCAGCTTCTTTTCTGCTCTACTGCTCTTTGGCTAGTCCTCTCCCATGCTGTCCTGAGCAAGCACAGCTGCTTCCTCATATCTCAGAAGATAATGGAGCTGAATTTACCCTTATTAAAATACGTCTTCATATTTCCTGATCTTCATTGCAGTGATCAAGCTTGCTGACCTGTGGACTGAGTGGATGCCGAAGAGCGTGGTGTGGGAGTTTCCCCTGCCCACCTTGCGGTGCCTTCAGACCTTGTGTTCCTCCTCCTTCATGTTCCTGCAACAAACACAGTCACCTTCTGTCAGCCTGAGTTGTTGGAAGGATAAGAAGTTCATGTCAGTCTCACACTACCTCTCTCCTGTGACATCTTCATTACAAAACTGGGGAATGATTCTGCACTAACATCAAGCAACCTCATCTTTTTTTTTGTCTGACTACAAAGTTTCCACTGATCAACAATCTTGCTCTTATTAAAAAATACTTCTTCTTCTTTTTTTTTTTTTTTTTTTAAATTAAAATGGTTCAGGTAACCCATTCTCAGAATGGACTACTAGTTCTCTTTTAATCTGGGAGGACACTTTCTTCTGAACTCCGAAGGTGTTTCAGCAGTCATAACCTATGGCGTATACGAAAAAGAAAGGATAAAACTGCCCTCAGATATGGTTGTACTCTGATTAAACCAGAATTTCCTTGGGGCATACAAGCACATGAACCAGTGCAGGTCAAAGACAGCGATATGAGAAAAGTGTTTGTTTCAATGTGTACATTTAGGTAGGTATCCTCAGTGCATGCATTTTTCAGAAATGGAAAACTGTAACTTTGAAACTGTTTGGACTACAAAATTCAAACAAGACGTGTAGAAGAATCAAGTGGTCTGTAGCTTAGCTAGTGGATCAATAGTGAAAATTTATGAACTCAGGTGCACTTCTACAGCCTATACTGAAGAAGAATTGGGGATATCTATGCAAGAAGATAATTCAATGTTATATGTTGCCATAGCATCTGACTTTTTAAACTTTTTTTACTGGAAAGCTTGTCTTACCAAGCTTGTTTTCCATTGAGTTTTGAGTATGAAAAGCTTTAGTTTTGATTCTCTCACCACTTCACTGACAAAAGGGGTTTTTCCTATTCTTTCTAGATTTTCCTAACATTTTTTCCATAGTGTTGCTTTGTACTTCATGCCTCTCTGTTAAAGCCTCATTTTTTTCCCCTCTTGAGTTAACAAGCCAACTGCTTCTAGGAAACAACGGATAATTGTTGTGAAAATCTGGGGACATTAGGCACGGTTTAACTTCCAGTGTACAGCCAAGTGGTTACTTGGCTTCTTGCCTTTGGATTGATTTTGTTTTAGTCTTCTGCCAACTTTCATTTTATATTTACCAGGCAGGAGGAGAGTCACTGGCCAATTTGAATAGGTGCAAAAGTTGGACCGAAGAACCTTCCATTACAAGTACCAGAATAGCTACAGTACACTCCTTGCCACCATAAATGCCTACACCTGAGAGGGAAGAAACCTTACCCATTTGTAGGTGAAGACCTGGAACCGCAGACAAACGAATAAAATCCCTGATATCATGCAGGGATTTACATAAGGAGTAAGACATAACCACCATGTCTGTGGTGGCAATGCAGCATAATTTGCATCGGAGGTGGGGCCTGTCTGAATCCTTTTATCTGCTTTCAGTATCTGAGCAAAATATGTCCAATAGTGCACTTTAGTTTTCCAACATACCCAGTAGCACGTATTAGAGCTACAATGAAATCTCCTGTTTCCTAGCCTGTCAGGGACTACAGTCTCTTGTCTGGAGAACCCAAAACTCCATCAGTGCTCCAAAGCCATTCCCAAGTTTGCTCAACAAACACCTTTCTCCCTGCTCATGGATTAATTTCATTGCTTAAAGAGAATCTTCCTGTTCTAGTATTTTTCCAGTGGCCTTGTTGTAAAAAAACTTTTTCTATCCCATTATTCAATCTTCCACAATATTTTTTCTGTTAGGCTTTGGATATTATTAGTATATTTTAGTACATTTTCAACAGATCATAGAATCATAGAATCATAGATTGGTTTAGATTGGAAAGGACTTTAAAGATTATCTAGTCCAACCTCCCCTGCAACAAGCAGGGACATCTTCAACTAGACCAGGTTGCTCAAAGCCCCATACCACCTGGCCTTGGACACTTCCAAGGATGGGGCATCCACCACTTCTCTGGGCAACCTGTTCCAGTTCCTCACCACCCTCACAGTGAAGAATTTCTTCTGAATATCTAATCTAAATCTACCCGCCTTCAGCTTAAACCCATTACCCCTTGTCCTGTCACTACACTGCCTCATAAACAGTCCCTCTCCATCTTTCCTGTAGGCCCCTTCAGGTACCGGAAGGCCGCAATTAGATCTCCCCGGAGCCGCCTTTTCTCCAGGCTGAACAACCCCAACTCTCTCAGCCTGTCCTCATAGAAGAGGTGCTCCAGCCCTCTGATCAGCTTCGTGGCCTCCTCTGGAGTCACTCCAACAGCTCCATGTCTCTCCTGTACTGGGGCCCCCAGAGCTGGACGCAGTACTCCAGGTGGGGTCTCACAAGAGCGGAGTAGAAGGGCAGGATCACCTCCCACGACCTGCTGGTCACACTTCTTTTGATGCAGACCAGGACACGGTTGGCTTTCTGGGCTGCAAGTGCATGTTGCCAGGTCCTGTTGAAGTTTTCATCAACCAAAATGCCTGGTAGTTTCCCTTCAAATTACCTGGCTGTCTCAAGTGCGTCTGCAGATTTTCAAATATTTTCCCCAAACATTTATGTTTTGTTTACATTCTTTTCTTCCTTCTTATTTTTTTCTATTAATATTGAGTTCAGATATCATTGAATGTCTTACCTATGGATTTGTGGTACAATAGAGTAAGCACTATATTTGAAAGAAAATATTTTCACTATAGCATATCTTTTATCATTGTATTGCAAATATTTCTTGTGCTTGTTTACAGTACTCTTTCGTTCCACTCTTTTATCATTTGAGTTTTTGAAAATCATGCTATAGAACACTAATCCTGAGTTATCCTTGTTTGAAGCTGAATTAATTCAGTTGGTACTCTCCTGTAATGCTGACTCAGCTTTGTGCTTGGGTGGGATGTCTTAAAGTAAAAGATAGGTGCATGTGTTCATATTTGGTCCAAAGCAGTAAGGAAAATGCTAAGAACTATTAGGAAAAGAATAGGCAATAAACCAGAAAATATCATTATGTCACTGAACATAGGTCTGGTACACCTCTTTCTTCAGAGATTCTGAAGTTTCAATTATCCCACTTTAAAAAAAATTGCACCATTTACAAAGGCAAAGAAAAGAGTAAAATTCTACTCCTTAACTCTCACTGTGAAAAAAACTAAATGAACTGAAGGAAGTCCTCTCTTGGACAACTCACATTTAAGCTGTTGAACTTATTGCACAAGGTGACATGGAAGCCAGAGGTTTTGGGTGTGCTCAGAGAGTGATCCGACACTTACATGGAGGTTGCTGTCAGGTGTACTGAAAACTAGTTTTGGGACTGTAGTATTCTTTCACTAATTTTTCTATCACAATTTTCTTGTTATCACTGGTGTGCAAACTTGTTTTAAGGGATTCAAGCCACTGTTTCCTTGACCACTTCCCAAGTGACATTATTCCACAGTATAAAACAAAACAACCCACTCAATATGGGTGAAAAAAATCCATTCTAGTATTGCTACCATATTTTTACTATTGTTTTCTTTCCTTTTAAAAAAGGGTTGTGAAACTCTTCTTCACTTACTGCAGTTATGTTTGTTTGGTTTCTAACTTTGAAGGTATATCATTACAAAGGCCAAATTTTCCTGTCAGTTCCACCAACAGAAATCCAGGCATGCCGCTGTTCCGTGTTACCCTGTACAGCTGATTCAGCTACAAATATGTGAAATTTCTAGATGTAGATCCTTGCTTAAGTAATGAAGGCTTAGAAAGAGGCTGGTGATTTTTCGGCAGCAGTAAAAAACCCATTGTTTTTCCAGTATTATAAACAAGTCCCCAGAAGAAAAATGAAAAATATTTTCCTATAGCTTGATTTAGTTTTGCAATTAGGTGGGAGAAAAATGTAGTAGAAAGTTAATATTTGCTTGGGGTTTGCTTTCTGTTTTGGCCAAAAGAACAAATTCCTTTAGCTATTTATGAGACTTTTGATCTGTTTTCACATGCTTCTCATTGAGGAAAGCAACCACAAAAGCTAATTGTTATTCATCATTTGTGCTATGGGGGTATCCAAAGTACAACTAAGACTAGGTACCTAACACAAGTACCATGTGTTAGGCACAGTACAAAAAGCAGCAAGAAGTGTTTCCTTGCCCAAAAGCACTGTAGAAACCCTGAGTGTTACATTTCATTCCACTGGCTTTTGGTCACATTTATAGCACCATTTATAACCCTTTCTGGCTTGGTCTGTATGACTTGATCCAAAGATATGTTAAGACAACCCTCACAATGTGTATGAATGCATAGGAATATGGCTTTGCAACTGAAGTAGCAAAGTGGGAAGCATTTTCTTTTTGTTTCTGTGTATTTAATGAGTGTGAGTATGAGAAGAAATATGACAACAGGATAATTTAGAAATAGTAAAGGAAACATTCACTATACTTTATCTTGATTGTATTACACTTGACATGCCCAGTGTTGCAGTGATGTCATTTTGTTTCCCAAGAAGTTATTATTTAGAAACAATGACCAACGTAGCGCAGAAACTGTGGTAAGGTTAGGAAGTACTCTTTTTAATTTTTCTCTTTTTCTCACTACAATACGAAGGCTCACTTGGTAATAAGTTCCACAGGTTTCTACTGCATTAACCACGTTCCTTGACATAGGGCAAGTCAATATGCCTCTTTCTGATGAAAAAGGTAATGTCTTCTTCCCTTACAGACTTAGAGATGGAGTTTTCTTTCTCAAACCCGGTTATATTATGTCACCATACCACCTTCAGGCACTCAGTAAGACTGATCCTATTTGGGAGTCTGGCAAGGGCTAGAGCATTCCTGGGGTACAGTGGCACCAGCATCACTGATGCTGTCCTGTCTTTGTCCTTTTCACTCAGGAAGTTGATAGCACAATAATCATGAGTTTTTTAAATGTTCAACAGCCTTTGATGTGATAATTTTTTTGAAGAGCACCACACATGAGGTACGTATTCAGCAGCGAAAACCTGCCCATGTCCTCCAGTGAGCTGCTCTAGTGTCATGTTTCCATAAAGGCTGCCAAGTATCTCCTGAAATTATACAAATTGTTAATGCTGATAACATTTGCCTTCTCGAGTTACCAGTTCTGCTCATAACGTCCCCACCATCTACCCCCAGCTTGCTGCAGCTCACCGCTGCTGTCTGTTTGCATGTCCATCGTTGCCTCATTCTCAGCCTCAGTATCGGCAGTTTTAGCAATTTTATTACAACAGCCATTACATTTGATACGCTTTTGCTAAAAACCTCAGCTGCCAGACTCTGGTGAGTCCACATAATCTCTGCTTTCACTTGTTAGGAAAAGAGAATTTGTATCCCTCATGGTTGCAGAGAAAACCATGGAAAAGCAAAGCAAATGAACCTGAAAAGCTCAGAAACCACAAGGCAACTAAAAATGACTTAATTAAGAAAAAAATATATGCAAAAAACAATGAAACAAACAACTTACTACTTTTAAGACAATATCATGGCAATTTTTTTTCCCAGCCCTCCCTCATGGTTTTGGTATGCAGTACACTTAGAGCTTTGAGCAGATGCTGAGTCCAACTCTATGTAATTATGCTAATAGAAAAAATCAGATCAGAATAAAATTGCCTCCCTCCCTTAGTGCACTGTACATTTTCTTCATCTGACGCAATCTGAGTGAGTGAGTAACAGTGCAGAAAATACTGGCTAACATAAACCATCCTGTTTCTAGCTGACCTTCCTTTCTAGAACAGTGGAAGAAAATGGCTGTATTACTTGCTGCTATTCACAAATTGCCGAATAGCCAGTCAAATTAAAAATAAGTTTTAAAGTGCCTGACAAAGATTTAAAAAGTGAGAAAGTACATGCCAAGGGCCACAAGGTCTGGCAACCCTTGCATCCAATATTAAAAAATTTTTTATTAATTTTTCATCTGTTACTTTCACTTGTTTAAATAGTAATGCTGCTGACATTAAAAGCCCTGACATAACAGCGTAATTTTTCAAGACAGGCTAACTTCAAAAGACTTGCTGGGAGATGATGAAAGGATGCAGCAAACTTACAAGGAGTTGGCCTCTGAATTCATCATTAAAATAAAATAATAATTGGCTCTGCAGATCTCTTTCAAGCATGAATCGCTGTGCCCAAGCGGTGCACATTTATCCCAGATAGAGAGGTAGTGCTGCATGGGGCCCCTTCATGGCTCTGCAGGTCTTGCATAAGGTAATGAAAGGGCTCCCAGCAGCATCTGGTATCAGTTTCTCCTTTGCCGTGGCAAACTGCTGGTGTTCTAATCAACTCTCCATGCCATTTGTTTTTTTCTTCCTTTGTAGTCCTTGTGAGAGGTTTCTCTCTCAGATTTTTGATTTACTGTTGGGTTATTTCTTTGTAGTTTTGTGGTAATTTCTGACAAATGGCCAAGCGCTTTGAAGTTCAATCTTCAGAAATGGTTTCTTGGGCTGGGAGAAACAGAGCGACCAAAGTTCTGTTGATTCTGGGTCAACCCAAAAGAAGAATGATATGGCATTACATACACGGGATGCAAAATTTCACTGGAACCTGAGGCCTTATGTATCTGCTGTCTGGTCTGTGAAGAAGGACACGATATCAATTCCAGGTATCACCATTTTGTGAGTCAGGTCGCAGGCTTTGGCTCCTGTTTTCTGGCTCCCTCAGGAAAATAAAGTGCATCAAGGTTTTGAAAGCTAACTTACAACAGCGCACCTTCTAGCTTTTTCAGAGGTCTCAGGATCTCACAGGTTCCCTTTACTTACGTATATTAACCTGTGAGTTCATCTGCAAATAAGGTCTGTGCCAATGTTTTGACAGAAGTTTCTCCTAGCTGGGCCGGACCCATGGTCAACACATGGCTCTGTCTTTCTTGGCTTCCTTTGTTTTGGTGTTTTAGAGCAAAGGTGCTGACAGACATCATCACAGTACAATGTTTGTACAAATGCTGCCAAAAATGTTTGTTCTCAGATCTGGAAGACCATGTGGGAATGGTGTACTGTGTTTATTACATTACCCTCCACTTGACCAGGAAAGGGCCATCTTGTACACCATCTCAGACAACATCAATAACAGCTTTAATGATATCTCAAGTCCTTTTACAGCAATCCTTGTTTAGAAGATGTAATTGCCCTCAAACAGAGACCTGAGAAGTTTGAAACATCCTATCTTCTGCTCAAGGAACTGCTACCAGACCCTATACCTTGTGCCTATCTTCCCTCTTCCTGCAATAAAGAAGCTGGGGGAAGGGGGAAGGAAATGCCTGTGGAGTCTTTTTCATAATAATATAACGAACTACTGAGCACCTAGAGGAATTGTCACACAGCAGGCTTCAATCAAATAAGAGGTTGTTTTTCAGACAACATGGACTCAACCAGCAGAGAGTTAAAATGATAGACACAGAGGACAGATGAATTCGTGGCCAAACAATCTCCAGTTCAGAAAGCTGCCCTCTCACTGCGTCTTGGAAGCCTGCAGGCTATGGCAGAGGAAGGATCACCTTGCTTCTATAAGTTTTGCTTTTTAGGAAACTGGGTGATAAGCTAGTGGGTCAGATGGAGCCTCCTTGTGACTCAATGTAACTGTTCTTCTGTTCTTTAATTCTTCTGCTTTTGCCAAGGCTGTAAAGCAAGACTAAATGTTTACATAGTGCTTTGCATTGTTTCTGCATGAAGCTCCTGCTTTCTGTACTTTCACACTCTGTCTTGGGTACAAATTTGGGTCATGATTTTTTTAAGTTGCCTGGGACATTTCAGAGGAAGAAATGCATTGAATCCCTTAGAGTGCTTTCAAAACCTCCATCTAAACATTTAGGAGCTAAAAACAGTTATAAATAACATCTTGCAATCTGAAGACTTGAATTGCTCAGCAAATGGCTCCAGAGTTTAGGTTCATGCATGTCTAGGCCTAGTATTCAGACACAGTCTCTAAAATAAAGTTTCCATCAACCATCATGTTAAACCATTCATGCTGCAGGGAGCCAAGGGTTGTTGCTTCTTCTTGACTGGACAGTTGCTCTGCCACCACCAAACTCTGAAGCAGCTGTTGTTAAAAACAGTCGAGCCCCCCTACTCCCAAACTACTTGGAGCACTCCTCAGAGACTGTCTGCCCCATGCGGAGTGCCAGCCTGCAAACAAGCGAGAAGCCGTTCACTTCCATTTCAGCTGCCGGAGTACAAGTTAAACGTTAGGTCCTTCCCCTGGGAAGGGAACTTGTCGTGCCAGACTGGGGAGTGTGCTTCTTGCTGTGGGGTGGGAATGCAATAGCAGGGGTACAGAAATCTCCTCCCTTTGGGAGCTGGTCCAAGACGAGTCCCTTCACATGATAGCTCATGGCAGGGATTAATACACTGAGAGGACTGCTATCTTTGCATGACTTCTCTTTAATGGAATAATTTAATTTCCAGTGTTCACAGCTGCCTGGAATGCAGTTATCCTTTGAGTTTGCCTGTAGGAACACTGAGGATTTATGTAGCGTACTCATCAATAAGAAGGGAATCGCTTCGCTTTGATCTTGTTCTTGGGGTTTTTTTATTTTACAGTAAGTGACAATATGCAAAACCGTGTAGCCCTCATTCAGAGAGGCAGTCACTTTCCTTGTGTTTATTTTCATGTTGTATCTTCTTCAGCTTCAGTAGGTGACCAAAATTGTGTTGTTTCCCTTTGTTATACGATCAATTGACCAATGTAAAATCATGAAATGCCTTTCAGAGAACAAAAAGTAGCCTGTTTCCCACTGATAAAATAGCTGTTTTAGCACCTGTAAATCTGTTTTGCATTTAGTGGAAAACTTTATTCCATGCTGATAACAGGATCAGAAAATGGTCTCTGACAGCATGTTGTGATTTTACAGTATCCAGGGGTAAAACTTGAGCTAATTATGAGCACATGGCTTTCAAGACTCATACTTTTATATTCAACTCCATAAATCTTGCTAAGTGAAATCCAAACCTTTGTCTACAGCATTTGCTAATCATTAGGTTATTAATTGTTTTTGCTTCTTTATTCATACAAGCTGGGAGTGTTTGGAGGTTTTTTTTAAAGTAATGGCTGCAAAAAAATAGGAAGTACTTTCTTTCCCCCCTGTAACTTCACAGGAGGTGTTTCTGCTGAACTGCTGAAGCTAAAAAACCTGTTGGCCTCCTAAACAAAGGCCTCTGTAGAAGAGTTTTTCAGCGCTGCAATTTAAATGGTGTCTAGTTTCAGCCCAGAATACCGAGGTCATAATTTTAGGCCATAGATGGCTCTCCCAGATGTCTTTGGTCAAGTTAATCACAGTTTGCCTGAAGGTTGCGCTTTCAGGTAATCCATCAAGGCATAATTGTAAATCAAAACCTTCTTCCAGCTCAATAAGTAGCATATTTTTAGTTTGTGTTAAGACTGACATTGGACAGGAACTTAAAACTGGTTTAGAATATTAAGCAATATTAGTGGTTACTCTCATCTGTCACAAATAGTTTTAGAAAAGTATGTTTTGATAATTGCTCTCAAAAAGTTCCTTCTGGATTTTTTTTTAATCCTATCTTAAACTCAGGTGGTAATTAATATATGATCTTTTTAAGCTTTCAGCTAGCATTAATACTCATTGTTTAAGCTACCCACTGCTTTACTCCACTCTAGACAGAGACATCGTATTGTGGCCTGATACTTCCATCAGAGTGGTCTTCAGACACACAGTGTTTTCATTAACTGAGTGTGCAAGATTTGTGGTTGTGTATAGGAGACCAAACCCTGAAGCAGAATGGAAATATGTCTCTGAATGGGATGAGGGAGTTGTCAGCATCCACAGACCAGCCACCCCCTGTGCTCATGTTCAAGGAGGGTTACAAGGCAAAGGGATGAGTGAGAAAAGCCGTGGACACATGGAAAAACATAGAAATCATGATATGCTGGAAGAGAAATCTCCCCTGAGCCTTTCCAGTGGATCGTCTTGTGAGAATACGCACTCTTGCCCTCAGTTGTTACTACTTTTGGAATCTGTTGTAACTTTGGTCTTCTGATGAGAGCAGACTTGCCTTTCGGCCTGAAAAGTAAAAATCACTTTGTCTGCACCTGAAGTTCGACAGCATGAAAATTAAAAGCACCAGACATTCAATACAGCAGAGCAATGGTCCCCCCATGCTTGAAGTCTAGACCAAGGAATACTTGTAGCTATTTGAAACTGGGGGTGGGGAGGGAGAGGGCACATTTTAAGTAGATAGATAACAATTGCATGAACTGGAATTTGATCAGGATGCTGAGACCAGCAGGCTCGTGACATGTGCCATGGATGCCTTAGTGCCCAGCTATGCTGTGACCTTGGTTTTATGCCTTGCTCCAAAAGGCAGCAGCAGTCTGTGGTGTGCTCCATTCTCACTTTCATTAGAATAAGTGAGTGTGTTTAATTGATTGTGTAACTCTACAGATACACACCTACGTACACTGAGCACCTTTAACAAATTAATATAACAAGCGTAGGGAGAGCTGCAGCTCCAAGACTTCAAATTCACTTTGAACTATATTCACAGTACGCACTGTCAACAGTTTCCCTGCCAAAGCCATAAACTATCTCAGCGGGATAGACTAAATACACCTCTTTACAGAGGACATGAATCTCCCCTTTGGATTTCTGAGCTATAATACGGAGGGACAGAGGCTTAGCTGGTGTAACTCAGCATAGCTCCAGGGCAGTCAGGGAAGCACCCGATTCCTATTAGCTGGCCCCCAGGAGAAAGACCAGAGCTGCGGGTAGAAGACAAAAGGTAAACCCTGTGCAAACATTTTCTGAAACCCTTGTGAATTAGATTTAGTAACACCATAGCATCCAAACTTCCATCGAATGCCAAAATCTTTCTGCTGGAGATTAAAGTGACAGTTATTAAAAAAACAGTGAGATACAGAAATGCAAACTTCGGATAAATGAAGTGATTTGGGTTTAGACTAATTAATGCCAATGTTTGTTTAATCTCCAAATTCCATCACGTGCCACAGAAAGGCTGAGCTTTTATAGATTGGGGCAGTGCAAAACACATTCTGTATCCAAGAAAATCTTGCCAAAATCCCTGGCAATGCATCTTTTCTTTTTCTCCCCCCCCCCCCCCAGTCCTTGTTTTGCTCTTGGTGTTCATGGTAACAGTAACAGCTGTCGAACCTAGCTTCAGGCTGTCTGACTCCCTTGGGAGAATTTATGTGTTTTTCTACTTCCTTTCCTTATTAGGAGGCAGGAATCTGCGACACCTATTAGAACAAGTATGCATAAAGGGTAATGACTGTGCAATTTATTAGTGGTCTGTTCTCCTTCAAGCAAGCCATCAACCATAAGCACACAGTGTGTGCCAGGGATCACGGCTAAGCACAATCTTGCCGTGCAGCAGGTGGGCAGCAGCAGAGCTCCTCTACAGGGAGGAGTGTGGCAGGGGAGGTCAAATGCTGGTCTACTTAAATAAACTTCTTAATTGAATATCAGTGAAGAGAAGACAGGAGGGTTGGTGAGTTTCCCTTGTTAAATGTTTAGCTTGAAGCCCCAGGTGAGGAAAGCAAATTTTAGAGAGCCAGATCCTGTAATTTTGTGCCAAAGTCATTAAATTACACCAACAGTCACAGTTCTATTGGTGCTGCAAAGCCGCATGAGCACTTCTCAGAAGGTGATGTGCTTGCAGAAGGCTGTCCAGTAAAACTAAGTGAAATAAGGAGATCTCATCATGTTCTGATATGCAGTATAGTCATCCCGAGGTATTTCAATCATATTCAATCTTGTTTAACAGAACTTTTCCAAAAATGAAAGGTAGGAGTTCTGGCCTAGAAACTAGTCACAGATGACAATGTCCAGCATTTTAAGAGTGGAAAAGTCAGCAGACTCCACCTCCATTTTTGAAAATGAGGAACCTTGATTTATATTCCTTATGCTGGAGGACTTGAATGCAAGGGGTTGGATCTGCCCAAGTTTGGGAGCATTCACGTCTGGCCTTTATCCTGGGCCCATCTCTGATCTTTCAAGCCACACCTGGCCATTGCTTAGAGGCACTGTTCTTCCCAGTCCTGTGGCACGTTAGGGTAGTTAAATCTGAAGAAGATGAGAATCCTGATCTTATTTAAACATGATGTGGCTTGGTGGTTTGGGTATTTGTAAGTATACTGCAGTGCCTTGCATGCAAGATGATTTTATTGGATAATGCTCTGGCTGCATCATCTAAGCAAAATGTGGAAGGAGGAGGAAATAAAAAGTAGAGATCCACATCCACGTCTCCAACAACCAGACCAATTGTCTGATAGCAATATTAGCAAAAGCAGTCAACTTCTGTAACAAGATTTAGTCTAACAGTCTCAATCTGTTATTCCAATAAATGTCACACCCATTTTACGTCACTGTAGAGCAGGAGGCAAAATAACTGCCCTGTACTGCTGATGTCTAAGCAAGTGCCTACTCAAACACATTGACTTTACCAGGTAACATCAGTAAGAACAGCAGGACACTGCTCATATTTTATCGGGTTAGAATATTCTACCAAAAAATCTGTACTAATTGATATAATAATATTTTAATATGCCTTGAGTGTTTAATTTTCTGTCTTGTTAGTAGGCAGCTGGAAGAACAGGCATGCAAGTGACAAAATCTCAAGCTAACCAGATCTTCTTGCTCATCATGACATCTAGCTAGTTTGCTGCTATGCAGTCCATGTACAGGTAAAATGAGAACAATGATGACAATACCACCTGAAAATTCAGATTCTTTCAATTTCTTTCTGTTTTTTAGTAGTAGCCCTTTGGAAAATGCAGTAATGAAAATGCATTCATGTGAACCAGAAAAATGCGATTAAAAAAACCTATTGAATTAAGACAAACACAATGATTGGGAAAGAAAGAGGGTCGTGGGAAAGCCAGTGTGGATAAAAACTGAGCACGTATAGCCCAGAATTTTGCCAGTTTTTGCAGATTGCTCATACTACTATAACACTCATCAGGAGCTACATGATAGCTCTTTGTTCAGGCATTCTCACTGATTAAATCTTGGTCTTTGAGCTAACAGCTAAACCTGCAGGCAGGCGGGATAATGTCATTGTTTGATCTATCTAATTAAGAGTTTGGATATCTCAACACAGGTAGAGCAGTCAGATGCCACAGAGATGAATAAAAATGCATGCAATGCAGTAACAAGAATAATAGGTCCTTCTGGTAACTGGATGGAAGGAAATTATGCAGTCTCACCATGGCTTCATCCATAGCATGGCTGTATTATTGGATTATCTTCAGAACACCCCAGCAAGGCACTGCTAACTCTGCATTTTTTGGAGCAGTAAGGCTTAGGGTGTGCTGACTCTGCATTACCTCTGCACCAGGCCTTGCATGTCTATGCCTGGTGTCACTTTTGGGCAGGCTGTGTACTGCGGGATGTGGTGGGTCCAGATACCACATCACTTACATAAGGGAAAACCTATGTGTGTCCTGTCCTTCTGTTCCGCCCCTTCTATGTGGGGTGCCTTGCCATAAGGCAAAACCTAGCACAGGCGATGTGTGGGTTGCTTGGTAGGTGCTGCCAGAATATCCCATTCTCTTACATACCACTTCAGAGATCACACTGTATGTGTTTTCTTTGCACTATGGCTATGACAGTTAAGTGTGATAATTATCAAAATTCCTCTGCATGCTTGAGGTGGTGAATGACAGAGGAAGGAAAAGAAGGGCAGTGAGTGATACTCAGTTTTCACCAGTGCAAATGAGGGCAAGGTGCCATTTCTCTTTGTTAGAAGGTATTTTCTTTCTCTGGGTGACTTTCCTGCATGGAGATGGGTATTGCCTCAGCCACTTAGGTGGATCCTGACAACACTGCTGACATCTACAATCTCTTTGCAAGTATCCTACACCAAGCCAGCAGCACTGTAAATCAAGTTTCTTGAGCAAGTACTTCTCACCCAATTAATCCAGGCACATCAGCAACAGCTCTGTCAGGTCCAAATATGGATAGCTGCTAATGAATGACAATAAAACTCTTCTATGTATCAAAAAATATCTTTTTGGTAGCCCAGGAATACATGTCCTTTCCCCTTTTTCAACCAAAAGTACAGAATCTAGATAGTGCCTGCCTTAATGATCATAGGAGGCATATATTTTTTCTTTTGCACTTACCTTAGTTTATAGGTTCCAACCCAGATGGAAGGAAGACAATCCTGAAGATCTTTCAGTCTTAAGGTTACTATATTGTTGCCTTTCATCTGTTTTGCCAAAGGATCCAAATGATGAGATCAGCTTAATCCAAAAAGGATAAGAGAAGAAGAATTTTGAGGATGATGCTGGTAGCCAAGATTTCATTTCAAGAATTAGATTAATTTAGTGCTCATAAAAGACACCGTAATGACAGCCCTCAAGACAAAGTCTCTGTCTATTCACAGAACAGTCTCAGGTCTTGTAATGTTTTGGCACTGCTACATGTTTTATTTGCTTATCGAGGTACCCCTTGTAGGTGGCAGCTATGCTTGAGGATGCTTTGTGTGAATCATAATCGTTTAGGTTGGAAAAGACCTTTAAGATTATCAAGTCCAACCGTTAACCTACCACTGCCAAGTCCACCACTAAACGATGTCCCTAAGCACCACATCTACACGTCTTTTAAATACCTCCAGGGATGGTGACTCGACCATGGGAAGCCTGTTCCGATGCTTGACAATCATTTCAGTGAAGAAATTCTTTCTAATAGCCAGTCTAAATCTCCTGTGGTACAACTTGAGGTCATTTCCTCTTGTTCTATCGCTTGTTACTTGGGAGAAGAGACTGACCCCCACCTGGCTATAACCTCCTTTCAGGTAGCTGTAGAGAGCGAGAAGGTCTCCCCTCAGCCTCCTTTTCTCCAGGCTAAACAACCCCAGTTCCCTCAGCTGCTCCTCATAAGACTTGCACTCTAGACCCCTCACCAGCTTCGTTGTCCTGCTTTGGACACGCTCCAGCACCTCAATGTCTTTCTTGTAGCGAGGGGCCCAAAACTGAACACAGGACTCGAGGTGTGGCCTCACCAGTGCTGAGTACAGGGAGACGATCACTTCCCTAGTGCTGCTGGCCACACTATTTCCCTCTTGTCACACTATAATTGCTCTTGTCAAGAGCCTGACTTTACCCCTATATGCACAGGATCTGAGAAGAGAGCTCATGCAGCTGGCACTGAGCTTTACCATTGGGACTGTAGCTTCTCCCTGGTCAGGTAGAGGAATTAAGCAAACTCCTCCAGGGAAGAAGCAGCTGGTGACTCTGTACCACTCAGGGACAATGGCACAGGAGTCCCGTAGGGGACAAACCCTGCCTTACCCGGTACAGCCAGCGGAAGCTAATTCTGGTTTTGTGCCTTTCTGTCTGCCGTGTGCCAGTGGGACTGAGCTCTGACGGACACACCAGTAGGGACCAAGACAAACAACCTGTAGCTTCTTGGCCACCAAACTGTCAGGACGGTGATAATTTTTCATTGCTTATGGTTTTGACTGGATGTGAAGTGGTGATATGGACGTGTAAAGGTTTGTATCTCATTACGAGATCCCTAAGCCATTCAGTGTCTCAAGTGAGCTCTCATCTTACCAAGTAAGATCATCTTTAAAAATGCATTTGGTATCTGTCTCCTAACAAATTCTGTATACACACAATATATACAACAGTAAAATATGTGTTTATATAAAATATTACATTTTGCATTGATATTTATATTCAAGCAAGCACAATTTTAAATATAAGGACTACACGTGCAATGTATGTGTATAGTACATTGACAAGATTTACGTAAACATTATACTACTAGGATAAATGTACAGATGTTCTCAGTGTACGTAAGACATTCTAAGATTAGCAGTTAACAGTATCATTGCTATTGGGCTTAGCTGGTAAAAGGTATGAGCATGTGAGTTAATAACCCTCCACTGTCCCAGTCTGTGGCAGTCAGAAATCAAAAAAGAAGGGAATAAGTCAACTTCTCTCTCTGCCTGTGAAAAATCCAAGCATTGATGCAGGACTATGACACATACTGACTTCAAATATCTTTATGATTCAGTTTTGCCCTCAGATGCACATGCATTTCTTGCACTTAACTCTTCTCTGGTAGTTCCACCTTTTCAAAGGACATCCAAAATAATCTGAGTTGCTCTCCCTGCTCGAAATCTTCTGCATGCACACATGAGCCAGGTGGTTATGAAGGATGTGAGCAGAAAATGTGGGGACCTGGCTGGTGAGCTGTCTGTGAGCCTAGAGTAAAATGCAGAAGATCAGAATCAATTGCCATTTTGGAAATTTTGTCTGCCAGTTTGGTAAGTACTAAAATCCCAACCAACCTCTTCAGCTAATTTTTCTCATTGGATTGTTCTCTAAATTTCAGCCCAGTTCCTGTCCAACTTTGTTCAAACAATCACTTCAATGGATTTTATGGAATTTATGTCAAAGCAAAACCTTCCTAGTTCATATACCCCCCACAGACTGCACAGTCCTAGCAGGCAGTGCAGGCCCTTCGTATCCCAGGCACCAGAGGACAGACCTCTGTGTCTCTAAATCCCCTCGCCTATTTGCAGTCTGCCTTCTGGAGCTCTGTGTGACAGGAGAGCTTGCTACGAGTCTTTTTCATTGCTTTTTTCAGTGCAGAAAGCTGCAGTTCCCTTGAAAAGCAGAGGAAGGAGAGACAGGAGGCCAGGATTTGTGTCTAAATGCAAATGTAGAAAGGTCCACCTTTCACTGGGCAAAGATGGCCCAAAACACAGAGAAGCTGTGACCCGCCAACGAACTGAAGACAAGCTGTGTGCTTCTGACAGGTGATCCCCGTCTTCCCCTTGTGACTAAATACAATTACAATGTTTACATCCTCTTACCTTTTGGGTTTTTTTGTTGTTGTTTTCTTTTTTTTTCCCCCAGAACAATTACTTCCTGTAATTAAGATCCCCATGGTCATTTGGCAAGTCTTACATTAGCCAGAGAGATGTTTAAGCACCGCCTCAAGTATTAACAAGACAGAGCTGCAAGCCAAAGCACACTATGATTTCAGAGGGTACCTAATTTTTGTGTTTGATGTTTCTTTTTACACACAGTGAAAATGCAGGCATTAGAAGGAGACTGATATCCTTGTTACTAACCTTTTGAACATCATACTTAATATTTACTTGGATAAAATTGACAGGTGATGATTAAGAAAGGTACACTGGGGTCCACCTTCTGCCTTTCAATGGCAGCATATGTGGGATGGAGAGAATCAAAAGTCAGAGAAAGCAACTGTATAAACAGTTCAGGTGGTAACTGGCTTCATTAGGCAGCAGAATATTTTAAGACTATTGATAATATTTAATCAAGCAGACTTGGCCTTATTTCATCAAGCAGACGTGACTAATACTAAAGTCTTTTTATAGCATACATTTAATTTAGACACCCTCCCCTGGTGATTGAAGTAATGTAGGGTCTGGTTCTCATTTATGCCTAGTCTCTATATGAATACTAACTTCCTAGCCATAAACAGCCAGTGGGCTTATTGCATGTATCAGAGGGCATGTGATCCTTTTGGAGGGATTTGTAATCTATAAATAAAACAACGTTAGAGAGTCTGTACGTCTACTCCGCAACAAAGGATAAGGAAACAGAAAAATGCTGGCTCTTTTTCTTTATTGCCTTTTAAGAAGTAACAGTAAAATGTGCAACCCAGTGCACCACACAAGACATCTCTAAAAAAACCACATTTGATATTCAGAGCTGAACGAATATTTTCTCCTCAAAGTGGCAATGACAGCTAAGCATTTCTTCAGAGCACTTCAGGCTGTTGTTTTAAAAATAAAAAGGGTGTTTCAGTTCTTCAAAACAAAATGTTTTGTCTTTTTTAACAAAAGTGTAAACTCCTCTCATTAAAATTTCTATTTAACATCATTTTCTGGCCAACAGACATTGCAGCTGATGCTGTTGCATTGTCCATTCCTATACTGAAAAGTTACAAATAACGTTTATCACACCAAAGTAATTTTCTGGAATTATATGTTTCAAAACAACCTTTTCTTTAAATACTAAAACTTCTTATATTATTAGCAATGCAATAACTTTTAGAAAATATTTGGCAGCTGCTCATGAAAAGTCACTTTTTCCAAAGTTTTTCTCCTAAATACTTCAATACACATAGGACACAGTCTAATTACTTTCAGCATTTACACATTAGAATGGAATGACTCTGAAGAAGCTGTCTATTGCCTTGGGTAAAGAATAGAATATTAAAACTCTTAAGGAGTTCCTACCACATTTAACCCTTTAATAAATTTCCTTAAATGCTATTTTTACAGTTTTAAATACTTGTGAAACAGGTCCTGAAGAAAACCAAAGCACTGACTGAAGTTAGAGCTGTGTGATTAGACAACTAGCAAACCTAATCTGGGCAAAGTAAGATCAGCTTCCAGTTCAGTCCATTTCAGTACTTTCCCACTCTGCACTGTAGGGCCCTGAACTGGTTTCATCTCCCCCTATTTTCCCTCTCTGCTGCCCGGCCCCTGCACTGGAACGTAGAAGAGGACCTGGGAAAAGCCAGGGGAAGGAGAACTGACAAGCACTCTAAGAAAAGCAAATTAGGACGCTTTTGGTGCTGTGCTGAAGAAAAGGGTCTGCAGTTAACCTTAAAAACATTAGCAAGCTTTTGCATCTGTTTTTGCTGAAGATTATCAGGAGGACATAAAGGCTGCATGGACTCTAGTGTGGGCTGATAAGCCTCGGAAATATCTTCCTGCTTTTTCTCCTAAAGGCTGAGGAGACATTTCTGCAGCATATTCCTGTGGAGCTGAGATAAGCTGGAATGCCAGAGCAAGTCTGGTGTATTTATCAGTCAGTGAAAACCTCAGCTCAAATGAAACACTGGTTCAGAAGCTCATCAATCACTTTTTTCAGTTTCCAAGAGATAAGCCAGGCAATGTTTATTAAGACCAGTTACTGCACCACTGAAATGTACTTAAAGAGACATACTGTTCATAATCACCCATTGTGTTATGTGTGGTCTTATGAATAGACTACTTTTATATAGATGTTCTGGGGTTGTGCTCTACCTATATATTGTTTCTGAAGCTGAAGACAGCTCTGAATTAAGGTAAAGGCTTGCATTTTTCACTGTTTATCGGCTTAATGATCAGCCACGTTAGTATCCTAAAGTGCTCATTGCATCAGTCTTGCAGGGGCCCTTATTCTCCCTTGCCTCCTCTATGTGTGGGAAGATACCATGGTTTGCACTCATCTGAGCATGGCTGGAGGATGAGATTCATGTCCTCAGAGGAGCCACTGCCTCCAGGGCTGGAGAGTCCTGAGGTACGCCAGAATTTCAGTCCAGCTCCATCAACCTGGCTCCAAAATGGTGCTGCGGGGGTGGTTAGCCTTTTTCTGATTTTTTAATTGTTTGATGAAATCCCTCAGTAGGGATTAAATACTCACTAAAATCATGCAAAATGGCCCAAGTGATCCAGCAGGAAAGTTTTCATTTCCTTTGACAATTGACAGATTCTCTCTGGTTTCGGGGGCTGCCTATAATGCAGTGCAGTAAGGTGTACCTTACTGTCACATTATGCTCTCCAGAAAGTTTATTCCTGGTAGAAAGAATCATCTCAAAGACACCCATATGGAAAACAGTACAATTTCTTTTGCTCTGTTTGCCTCTGTGTGTATCTTTTACCCATTGATCCATTAGCTCAGTTCTGTGTCTGAGTTATTTACTGACCCTTCAAGTACCAAAGTGTTCAGTGAAACAACAAATCCAGCTGCCCACAGGATTTCTTCCCAGCAGATTGCAAATATTTTTTCCAGTCTTACTTTCTCCGTCAGCTGACGGACAGGGCATAAGTTCCACACAGAGCATTTTTTCGTATATGAATATAAAATGCAATGAGGGGCTTGTGCAGCTCCGTGATCATCTTTTCAAGTAATAATAATTAAAAAAAAAAAAAAAAAAAAGAAGATAATGTCTCTCTTGTCTGTCTAAGGACTAAAGAGGCTTCCCTTCCCATAATAGCCAGGGGAGGAGAGAGCCCAGGGCTCCATTGATTGTGCACAATGGGACTCTTCTTGCAGCGCTTCTCAGGGCAGTTAAGAAAGTCAGCTATTACCCAGAGCGATGAAAGGACTAAAGATGGAAAACGGAGAACCTGAAGGGCCACGAATAAAACCCGTCCCTGTTAGGAAACCAGTCTCATCAGGCTCTAATCAGTGAGGAACCAGCTGTGGGCCTGAAACATTTAAATCCTGGTGATAGACAAGACGTAAGCTGTGAGTCTGTATTTCAGGCTGCTGTCAAGGAGAAGCTGTCCAGTTTTGTGAGAGGAATGAGCTGAGACAGGGGAAGAAGAGGGGAGGCAGCAATGCAGTTATTAATTATTGTACTTTGCACAACCTTCATCTCCTTTCTTAGAAAGATGTAATTTAGGCATGGGCAAGAGGGTCCTGCTGCCAGCACTGACCCAGCCATGCTCCTCAAAGACATCTGCCAGCCTTCACACTCCCTTGCAGCTCTGATGGGGAGGAAAATTCAACTCTGTGCCAAGCAAGGGGCCCCAGTATGATCACTCAAGCAAGGTCACTAAAAATATAAAGACAGGGTCAAATTCCAACATCACTTAGCTCTTGTTGAATACTTAAACCTAGATGTGCTCAGCTCTGCTCTCCAGTAGACACTGAAGCCACTCCGGCTGCTTTCCTTTCTCAGTCAGCCCCTGTCTCTCTACCCTTGCCTGCTTGGTGTTGTCTTCAGACCTCACCAAGAAGCATTGGTGCTGCTTTTTGTAAAACAGAGCTGTTTTAGCACAGGAGCACCAATCATCTGTGAGAGATAATGCATTGTCTTTCACTTAAAAGAAGAAAAACTGTGGAAAAGGTAGTTAAGGAAGCAGCCAAAAGCTGTCATTGTTTTACCCTGAGTGACAAGTAATTATTTCCAGCTTTTGCAATCTAAAATACCACTTCTGTGGGTCACAGAATCCAACAGAAATTAACCACTTCTATGCTCATTTTTTCAAAGTGGCAACTAAAACTGTACCTAGAGTTGTAGGTCAGACACCAATCTGAGTTGGTACAAACATTGGATAATTGTGCAAACAAGGCAAATCAGGGCATACTTCATGGCCTGCTAGGGAACATCTTTTAAAATCAGATCAGTATTTGCTTGTTTTTAGAGTGCAATTTAGATATGTCTGTATTGTTACCAACTTATGCTTTTGCACTGTGGTGATGATGATGATAATAATAATAATGATAATAATAATAATAATAATAATGATAATAATAAATTAACCACACAGTGCTGACAAGTAGATACAGGAGAAAAAAAAAATCTTAGTTTTGAGTTGTGCTGTATTTTGCAAAATCTATCCCTTTTCAGTTGCATTCCCAAAAGAAAGCAAATTATAGGCCAGAAACACATTTTTGACAATTGAAGAAAATATTTACTCTTGGTTAGAAGCAGGATGCTACCATCTCAAATGCAGCATGAAGTCTGAATGTGAACTCCTCTCTGTGGCTTTTGGGAAAGGAAAACCATACTTGAGCTACAAATTATTATTATGCTAGAGCATGCGCTGTGCTCCATGTCCAGGATTTCCAGATATTGAGCAGTCCACACTGAATTTCTTTGCAGCCATAAATCTAGCATGGCCTCAGAGGAAAACAAATTTACTGCATGCTTACAGCAGCCAGAGATCCTTAGGCCCATGGAAAACAGCATGTTCTTGTGCTAGACACCTTGCAAAGACAGAATAGGAGGAAGCATCTGCCTCTCGGAGATTAAAACCAAAATGAAAAAGGGTAATAAAGAGTGAAGGAAGAATATATGTGGAATAAACACTAAGGGAAGGACTGCAAGAGATTGCAGGAAATAGCCATGCTAAATGAGGAAGAAAACATTCCCCAAGGACACAAGTAATGATTGGTCCTGGAAAAACTTCTTGATGCAGTGGCTCTTGCCAGCTATTCCACACAGGTTTTCCCAAATACCAAGCAGCTACAGAGCTCAAGTGTCTTGGTGCAAGGTAATACCTCTTAAAGGTGAAGAATTCCTTGTGTTTCCTGGGACTGAATGAAGTTAGAGGGGGATGGAACAAGCTGGGTCCTAATTTCTTCTCTCTTGCCTAGATACTGTTGGGCAGGAGACAGAGCAAGATTGGCATATCCTTCTCATGCAGGCAAACTTTTTTTTGCAAGTGGAGAGGTGCACTTTTAAATTAGTGGACTTTTAAAGATGTCTGAAAATAATGGCTAGAATAGTATTTGCTTGTTTTTTTCCCCTAACATTTTGTCTCCTTTTCTAACTGTGTTATGAAGGGACTGTAGAAATTCAACACTTAAAATGCTCAATGACCAGCCACAGTGTGCTGCTTCTTTATATAATGGCTTCAGAGCAAAAGGAGCCTTGCCAGAGACATAGACTTCAGCTCCCATGTGTAGTAGCAGAGATACCACTTGTTCAGGTGGCTTAAAACCAAACACACAGTCTAGAGAGACCATTGGCACAATGGATTGTGTGGGTCCAGGTGCAACCAGGCAAGTGCTGAATGGCCACATGGTCCTTCTCTCATGCAAGAGCAACACTACGGCAAACCTCTGGCCTCTGGAAGAAAAAAAAGTGATGTGAAAAAGAAAGCACAGAAGTATCAGTGGGATGCTGGAGCTGGAGGGCAGGGGGCTGATAGCAACCAGAAGACAAAGCAGTTGTGCAGAGAGGCACCACATAGTGCAATTAATTGTATCACAAATAGTATGAAAATTAGCACTAAAGAACTGCTACCTAAGAATCAGTGTTCACAGCTTTCATATGGGTAGTTAAAATATATGCCTAATATACAGCTTCTTCTTTTGCATTTCAAGAGTTTCCTTGTTCTTCATATCTGAAGCAAGGAGCTGATTGTCTCCCGGTCTCATTGAACATATAGACAGTATTGGGCTGAAATAGTGACTGCTGGTCCCTTTCCAGAGTTTGTATCCTGGTGTTCACATTAACAGAAAGTTCTGGAGGGAAATAAGTTATATATTCAAATTATATCACCTAGTCTTTGACTGCAAATTCCTAATCAGCTGGGAATGAAATATGCCTTTTAACTAGATCTCTCATTTACCCAGGCCTTGAGCTCCTTCAGACTTTATCCATTGAGAAGAGGGTGTCCTGGTTTTTGGCTAGGATAGAGTTAATTGTCACAAGAAGCTGGGAGGGGACACAGCCATGACAGATGACCCAAACTAGCCAAAGTGGTATTCCATACAATATGACATCATGCTCTGTATATAAGGTGGGAGCTGGCCGGGGAAGAGGAGTTGCTGCTGGAGATAGGCTGGGCATCAGGCTCTGGAGGTGAGCAAACTGCATTGTGTATCACCCACTTTGTATATCCTTTTATTACTATTGCAGTTATTTTCCTACTCCTTAGCTGTCCTAGTAAACTGTCCTTATCCCAAGCCATGAGTTATACCTTTGTCTTCCAATTCTCCTCCTCATCCCACTGCGGGGGCGAGGGATGAGTGAGCGGCCGCATGGTGCTCAGCTGCTGGATGGAGCTGAAGCACAACAGAGAGCGAGACCAAACTTGAGAGAGGGGACAGCACAAGCTCAGCAGTTGTCCTTAGTCACCTGTGGCATGGCCTTTCTCGAGGAAATACCTGACTTGAAAGGTAGAAAGAAGAGGTGGCTGGAGACAAAACACATATTGTTGATGAGAGCAGCCTGCTGAGGTGTCGTCATGGAAAATGCTTATGATGCAGATATGGATCCATCTACATTGGGGAACTGGGCAAGTAGTCAGGGCCAACAGGGCCCAAGGCAAGATCTTCTGAGAAACAGAGGCCCCTGATATGTCAACGGTTGCAGGAAGCCCACATGTAAAGCTAATAACAGTGGCCACTGTGCAGAAAATCAAGCCCAAAATAGCCTCCACCTGTTTCTGTTCTGGGGGGAGCTGCATGTCACTAGGCACGTAATTAACATCAGGAGTGCCTCCCAAGTGTCTCCGCTCCTGATGAACTGGGCTAGTTCGGGAAACAACAGGATGCCTAGGTTTAACCAGCTTTCCAGGTGACGTATTTAGGTGTCACATTTAGGTGTCACATGAAATATACTTTGACCAGCGCGGCAAATATGTGAACTCAGGGTCCTTAGCAGGAGGTTTCTCTTACTGTGTCCTGAAAAGGCAACTCGAATTTGTGGATCAAGCAGAACTTAGGCTACTCACAAGAAGTAACAGGGACAACAGATCCTGTGCAACAGGGAGCTGCAAGTGTTCTGCACACTCCAGAGAGCAGTTGTTCCTTTTTTCCTATAAAGAACTGTCCCTGCAATTATTACTGCCACATGCAAGGTTCATTTCCTCAGGCAAAGCAGGACTGAATGTCATGCTTTTAAGTTTTAATCTGTTTATAAGTTTAAATAGATAAGCAAAAAGGATTATTCTCATAAGTAAATACTACAGGCATGATTTTCAAGGTTCCAACTCAGCAAGCCATCCTTCATGATAGCATATATTCAGTGCCGTGCACGTGCTAGATTGGAAAAACTGAAGAGTATGGTTTCAGGCTTCACTTAACTAGAGCCTGACTGAATGAGGACAGCAGAAAAACACCTCTTGCCTAGATAACGTCTCTATTTTATTTATAAAAATGCAATGACAGCAACTTTTTATTAAATTCATGTGTTAATACTCCCCAAGATCCCTCCATGAGATACAGATGGAGAAGGTCATTCTCTTCTGCCTTTCAGACAGCTTTAAAAATGAGCAGATGCTGCTCAGCTATGTGCTTGATAAATGCATTTCATTTTATTTCCTGCCGTGCATAAAACTCAGCTAAACTCTATCTGTTCATTGCATGTTGAGGCAGGGTATGCATATGTGTATCTACATATCTATTAATGTATAAATTTTATCAGCCTATTTTACATAAAAATAAGAATCGTGCTGTTTATCAGTTTATATTTCACCTCTGAAAACATGCATAATTTTCTTTTGTTTCCCCTTGTTTGTTTAACAGTCTCATTTATTTTTTTTCTTTCTTCATCCTCTCCTGACCCTCTCCATACATCTCTATTACTTCTGCTCTCTTCCTAAGTTTTTCCTTTTTTCCTTTTCCCATTCTTCATTGCTGCATTATACAAGAAGCATATATGTGTTTTTCTGTGCCTGCATAGTTTTGGGTTAGGAAACACATAAATATATGAAATCTTTTCCTTCTCATCCTGGCATAAACACCACATGCATCCTGCAAACACTTGGTCTGGTTTCTGCTGTTCAGCAGTGTGGGCCTCTCGTCTGCTGTGGCTGGTCACTGAGCTCAAATAAAGGTGTGGAAACCACGAGCAGCTGCAATACGCAATCACTGTTCGGATACTGGCCTAGACGGTTGTATCAGCCTAGTCTGCAGGAGCACAGCATCCCAGTCTTGGGGAAAGGGAAGGGAAGGGAAGGGAAGGGAAGGGAAGGGAAGGGAAGGGAAGGGAAGGGAAGGGAAGGGAAGGGAAGGGAAGGGAAGGGAAGGGAAGGGAAGGGAAGGGAAGGGAAGGGAAGGGAAGGGAAGGGAAGGGAAGGGAAGGGAAGGGAAGGGAAGGGAAGGGAAGGGAAGGGAAGGGAAGGGAAGGGAAGGGAAGGGAAGGGAAGGGAAGGGAAGGGAAGGGAAGGGAAGGAATTTAAGAGTCTCTTATGTTAGTGCAGCAACAACAGCTAAAGCAGTACACTTCAGGTGGCACACACTTATTAAACTTCTTATGAAAAATGTGGTTTCTTTCTACACATCTCCTCTCTCGGTTGACCTTGTGCTGTTGGTTCCCAATATTTGTTCAAGAGGAACCTTCAAGGAAATAAATATGCTGTAAATCCAGAGTTTGAACAATAAAGTCTCCATCTCTTGGAAATGTCCTTCCAACCTTCTCAAATAAGGAAAAGATTTATAATGGGGAATTTCTTGGGCTTGGCCAGGCATTGAGTGGAACATCTGGGTAAGTATTACGGAAAATATGTGCTCTGAATCTTGAGATGAGGAATTGGAGATTGAGAAAGATTCTTTCCTTAAACCTAACTGACATTTTTCTTCCACTCCCAGGTCAAAAGCCTCTCATATTAACAGGGTGTTACCCCAAATTTTGAATTTTGCCCTTTCATGAAAGCTACATCTGAGCTTATAATGTAATTTATTTCCAATTCTTTGAGGCTCAGATAATATTTATTGGGTATTTTTGTCAGCTTTGCCATCAGCTCAAAGTGAAGAGACATCCCAGTTCAAGAAGTCTTTCCTTCTGTCTTTAGAAAGGAGAGCACGCAAGTATATGTAATTGCACACGAATCTCCGTATATTCATGTTGATTTGGAAACCACTTCCCACTTCAATATTTTTAAGAAAGACTCCTCTCCTTTAGGATCTCTGTGTTTCACCATGCTCTTCTGAGTCCCTCTCACTCAGTTTTGCAATTGTCTCAGAAGAGATTTCCTACTAGAGTGCACCATTTATTTCTTTGGGAAAGAAAGCCTCTCCCAGTCTTTCAAGCATTGATAGGAAGCCTCTAGTACTCTGGCTCATGGGATATATGTCCAGGTATTATAACACTTCAGTCTATAACCTGGCAAAAGAAAAAACAAAAAGAAAACCTTTAAGGAAAGGACAACCACCATTTAAGATGTTTGCTTTAGAAATGTTTCCTTAGGTAGTATCTGCCACTGGAATGCGAGCACCAACTTTTAAACCAAATAATGTTACTTTTGTCCCTACCTTTCATTGGAGACTTAAGATCCATTTAGTCCACGCAACTGCTATTAAATGTTACTAAGACTCTTGTAGGAAAAAAATTGCAACTTTCACCACAAAATTGAACCCTCCAAGAATGCATTAGATTATAGAAAGCTAAACAACCTTCTGGCTGAGCCAAAAACTTTCTAGAGAGAGTGCAGAGATTTCAATTTTTAGCTGACAAGTATCAGAAGAGTTCATTTTTATCATTTTTCCAGTGAAGGATTAATGAAAATAAATAGTAAACCAGAAATGACTATGCTTTCACCTTACAAGAAAACAGCCAGCCTCATTTCTTTGATTTATGCTAAGGAAACACCCGGACAGTGGCCTGGGACTTTAACAAGAAACAAAATAGAGTTGACTTGAAACCCGAAGGCAGACCTTGCTAACAGACATCCCTGTTTCCTGCCTCCAGCAGCTCCTGAAAACAAAGCAGATATTCATCCCCGCCAGCGGCTGCCCCCCACATTTCCCATTGGCGCGTCCCCAGTCCCCAGCTGGCCAGCACTGCACCTGGGCCCCCACCTGCCCTGGCCAAGGCCCCACCATGCCTGGCAAGGGATGCACCAGCCCCCCGGGACCCCAGTGGAAACACCCTGACATCGTCTGAAATGGCACTGGTCCCTCAAGCCCCCCAGCGGGGTTAGTGGGGGCTTGCAGAGCAGGGCTGGGGCCAGTGGCTGTTTGGAAAGGGTCAGTGGTGGGGAGACACCCAAGCGTGGGTGGGGAGGAGGAACGAGCCAGGAATTGGTGGGGATGTGGAAGATTCATGGGAATCCTTACCAGGAATCAGCTTAATCGTCTGTTGAAAGGAAAAAACAAAAAAGAAGCGCTTGATGCTGAAGCTGATCAGCTTGGGAATGATGAGAAACAGTCAAAAATGAACACGCAGTAATGCTCAGCATGTTGTGCTGCAGCAGAGCAGACGTGGTGTCTCCAGGGAGCCCAGAGCTTCTCAGTTTCTGTCTTCTGAGCTAGCAAGCAATGCTCCCCTGTCCTTCTGTGGCTTTCATTTGAGGGTTTTGGCTATGCTGTACACGATGAATGTTGAGACCGTTAGGACAAATTCCTGCACTCTGCATCGCTTGAGCGAGGAGTACATTTTCCTCCCGAGGTG
The DNA here is from genome assembly GCF_011004875.1 of Balearica regulorum gibbericeps. Classification (NCBI taxonomy): domain Eukaryota; kingdom Metazoa; phylum Chordata; class Aves; order Gruiformes; family Gruidae; genus Balearica; species Balearica regulorum. Next base: position 41,773,839 of record NC_046220.1, on the reverse strand, counting down.
TTGTGTTGATGGATGTATCCATCACTAACAACACAGTATCATTCTGGATCTTTAAGCTTGAGCTCTAAAGATCTTTCACTTCCAATTTGAATAAACATTGCTGTTTATTTTTGTTCTCAGTAAAAACATTTTCCTGAGCTAACTCTACTCCATTTTGACTAAACAGACACCTGAAAGGCGCTGTTCTGATTTGGTTTTTTGGGAATGGTTTTGGCCAGGTTCATATCTGAGAACAAGTTGAGACTGAAGTTCAAGCTTCATGGAAGCAACTGCTGTCACAGGTTTAATCTCAGAGTAGTTACTGTCTCAAAACTCCAGCTGTATCCAAATCCCCTCTGGAGTATTAAGGATCTGACCAAGGGAGCAGGTGGGATTATTGCTTTGGATTTGGTCTAAAGGCATGATCTTGGAATTCCACATTGAACACCTTTAATATCAAATAGCCTCATTTTGACCTGATGATAAATCCCAGTTCCAGAGTGCAACAACAACTCAGTGAAATGTCTGGAGTAACTTTTTTTTTTTTTTTTTTAATGCGGGCAAGCAGCTGATTCTCCCTCTCTCTCCCGTCTCGCAATTTTATTCTCATAAATGTTTCCATTCTAGCAGAAATTTTTCCCAGAAAAATCAACCTCATAGCAGACACTCAACATTTCAGCTTGAATTGTTTGGCAAAGTGATAAGCAACTGAAAGCAGTACTTTTTAATGGGAAAAAGTGTTGCACAGCAGTCTCTGTACCACTCATTATTTTAATCTGTTTGTCTAGCTGTGGTATTGCCAAGGCATTTATTACTAGAATATTTAGGGCACTGGCTAAATGTCAATCACTTCTCCAGCCTTGTTGCAAAGATTTAGCAAAATAAAAAGGGAAGATTCCCTTCCCTCATGCTTAGTACATACAGGTTTGGCATCACAAGCAAAGCATCTTGTTAAAGCGGGGGTGAAGAAGACTTTTGGGGAACTCTATAACTCCCAAGAACCCCAAATGGTCAATCTGAAACACATTTTTTCTTCTAAATGTAGAGGTATTTTCAGTTTTCTTCAACTTTTACACTGACTTTTCAAAAGAGTTGGATGATACTGTGCTTAATGGTGTTATAGTTACGCATGCTAAGACTAGAATAATTGAGACTCCTCCTTGTGACTGTAATCTGGATTTCCTGGCTGTGTTCCTTCAGCTCATACACTCGTGATGGAATGCGTTACTCACAAACTAATTAGTGTATCTGAATTTATACATCGTTATTAATGTCTTTGTGTCATGCCAAAGTACATTTGGTGTTTTACAAAGTACGAAAGAGGGCAGTGCCTGGCCTAAGGACAGTTTGACATGCACAATAGATATCTTGGCTAGAACAAAGCTGCTTTAATGATCGATGGAAAATGTACTTGGAGGAGAAACAAAGCTTCATTGCCTGCCAGACACAATTAGATGAGAAACACAAGAAAGGCAATTGTGGGTCTAGATTTTCATGGGCTAGGACCACTCTGAGCTAGGTATCCAGTACAGCTGGCTACGCTTATGTCCACACCAGATCAAGAGAGGTGAATTCAGATGGGACCTGAGGCAGAGGAGAGCTAACAAAAGGACGGGGTGCTGGCGAAGTAGTCCCAAGTGAGAAAACAGGGACACTGTGGCCTCACAAAAGAAGTCTGAAGTGTGACAAGGCATAGGAAGGCTGAGTGGCAGCTGGGGCCATAAAAAAACACTGCAGAAGTGCTGCACATGGTGCTCAAAGAGTGGTTTAAGGTATAGAATAGTAGCAGGCACGGATATATTTAAGACAGAAGTTAGATAGAGGTTTCTCACCCTGGTGGCACAAGGCTCTGGGACAACCTTCCAATGGAAAGTGAGGGCAGATGGGCATAGCGTGGTGCGACAGAGTCTGGCCAGGTGTGAGGGAAGTGACAGTGTAGAGCCTAGGCAAAAGGAGCCAGCATTGCTGGAGTCCTTCCCAATACCATATTCCTTTGTGGCAACCTGTGGAAATTACTAAACTGTCAAACCGTATTCCCTCAAAGGACAGGGGATATTGTACACAAGATATGTAACTTCTATTTCACATATAATTTGTGCTTCAGGGGATACATTACACCCAAATTCCTCCTAAAGGCAGTGTTTCCAACCTGTGTGCCAAGGTTACAACTCAGTGGTTCACTGCCTAATCCCAGCAAGCTTCTAATCTTACTTTTTTCCCTCCACAATGCAGCATTTTTTATGAACTCTGATTGCCATCATCTCAATCTGCATGACCCAAAGGTCTGGTCCCAGTTTGCTGAACTTGAGGGATGTGGGCTGAGGCAATCTCTTGAAGAAGACCTTGGATGTCACAATCTCCTTCCATTAGCAGAGGGGAAAAAAATCTGTTTTCAGCTATTTGCCTTAATATTGCATTTGCTGTAATTAAACTTTTCTTTCAGTGTCCTTGGAAATCAAATAAATTAGATGCAGTTACAGCATATACTTTCTGCCTTGTTATTGGTAAAATGATACTCACCACATGAGCAGAACACACTGTGCTGGAAGCACTCCAGTCCCCTGACAAACCTTCTCACAGTTATCATAACATGCAGTCAGCACACACAAATAAAAAAATGAGGAAAGCTAAATCTAAAGCAACTCCAGTATTGTGGTTAGAGAATATATATAAAAATATCTCTTCTATCATATATTGCCCTTGCCTTTACAAAGACACTTATCCTTTAAAATCACTGGCCAAATAAAATGTCCAAAGTTGGGTTTGGTTTTTTTTATTACTGCTTTTGCCAGTGCAGCTGGATCTAGGTCTTGTTCTTAGTCACTGATTAAATGCTGAGAGATGAATCCCTCCGTTTTAGCCAGCGAAGGGTGCAGCAAGGCATCATTAGTAACTCTCTCACTGGCTTTCTCTCACACATAGTTTCTCTCTCCCCAGATATATACATATGTATATATGTATGTATATGTATACATACACACACATATGTATATGCACACGTGCATATTCTGTATGCATATGGCTGGTTTGTTTTCAAGTTTTTAAGTGACTTTTGAAGCTACACAGAAAACCACAGTCAAAAATTTTAAACAATTTATTGGAAAAGAATAAGTGATGTCAGGGCTTTTGAGTGACCTGTCCTAGCAAGATGACAGCCCAGGTGAATTAACATTGTCCCACTGAAGTGAAACCAGAGCAACAGCAGGATTTGTTCTTGTAGCTTTCTACTGCAAGACATTTTTTTAATTTAAGAAATGTTTGAGTTTAATGATTTCAGCTTAATTTGTAGGCATTGCTAATTTTCTCAGGTTCGTCGATGAAACGACGAATGGCATTGATTCAGCAAGTGGTGGAGATGAATGGAATAAACATCTTTTGCATCTGGATCTTGGAGTTCATAAAATCTGGCTGTTTGGCAATGTTGCTTTTAATGTGAAAAGGTCACAATATCACACTTAAAATAGGTACAATTGGAAAGCAATTCAAATAAATAAACAGTGGCTCCCACTGGGATAAACTGAGAGACTCTTTCCTTTGCCTTAAGAAGCAATAATCATCGCCTGTTCCCATAAAGCTTATCGTTGACACATGTCCACACATGTGTATGCTAATTCTCATTAGCACCTCCCTTTCTCCAATGCTAATAAATGCCCATGGAAAGGCCACTCCAGCATGCTGTGCTCCTGGGAACAAGAGGCAGGGTGGGAGAGGAGCCACTTGCTGAATGTGACCTTGGTCACAAGCCTGTGGAGCATCTCTCATCTGAATAATTTTTGCTCTTTAAAAGGCATTGGGCAATGCTTTGGGTCTCAATGACCTGCAGGGACACTGTTTGAACTGGTCTGCTTATGTGTAGGAGGGAGGAAGGAGCAAGTTTTACAAAAGACAAGTCCATTAAAAAAAAACCAACAAAGCAAAGCAAAACCAACAGCCTATCATCCTACTTCAAAATATGCCAGAGGATTTCAGAGCTTGGATTGCTGAAGGCCCTCAAATTCTGCTCCAGCCATAAGTATGTGAACAAGTTAAGCTCTTCGTGGTTTTGGCCAATCCTAGCCATGTTTAGTCCTAATCTATCTCAATCACTAGCTACCTTTTAAAAATAACATTTTGTGGTTCCAAAACTTCTTTAGTTAATCCTTGCTTAGTTTGGAAAGGAATTATATTTGGAAGGATGCACATGTCCATGTGGCTTTGATGGATACTCCCTTTACTGTTCTCATCCATCATAAATTTTCTTGAACTACAATATATAGTGCTCTAGCATCAGGCTACCAAGCACTGGATTCTAAACAATATGGGTTTTTTCAGGGGAACCTAGATCCTGTAGTAGACCAAAAATATTAAATTCTTGAAAATATGCCAAGTTGATACATGAATGTTCTTGGATCTTCTCCATAATGGAAGTCAGAGGCATCAGTGCTGCTTACCACACAAGAAGCTAAGGAAGAAGAAATAAAAATTTTATAATATTTCAAAGATCACGCCCACAAATGTCTCTGGAAAAGGCCTGACATTTCACATGGAGATGTAGCTCTCTCTGAAGAACAAAAACTTGGCTTTAATTACTGAATGTAAGGAAAACAGTTTCTGAGATTAGTTTCCAATCCACGGGTAATTGAAAGAAAGCCTTTTAAATAGTTCATTTCAGGACATCTTTTGCACTCTTTTCTCAAGTGAAATATTAATTTTCATTTCTCATTCCCGTCTCAAATTAGAGCAGTCTGAGAGACTGCAAGTCTTGAGAAATCTGGTCTCAAATTCTCTTTTTATACTTCTTAAGTAAACACTTCTTTCTTTCCACTTCACCTTTTAGATTCCCTGCTGAAATTTTTAACCAATCACGTTATTCCAGAACATTGCATTCGTAACCACAGTTATTATCATTTCCTAAAAGAGAACTTTACTCTTGTGCAGACAACATATACGTTAAGCCTCTTTCAAGATTGTAAAATAGACTTGCATGATGTGTAAGACTTTGGGTAGATGTTATAAGTAGAGAAAATACTTTAAGCTGAATGCAACAATGTCACCCTAATCTTCTGTAGATATCTTTCATTTATATTATAGCTAGTAACGTGCATGTCCCTCTCAAATAACTACCTCTTAGAAAGGGCATTGTTGTTGACAATAAGAGCTCTTGTCACTTTTACAATGATGGCATTTTGTGGGAAAGATATATATGATTTTTGCAACCAGATCTTTGATTTGTACCTTCAGATGGCATTTGTGCTGGAATCAAGGAGCTAAACAACAAACACATCTGCTTGATCATGTGAATATGTGCTAATGTAGCTAACATGCACATATCTGAGGCACTGGAGTGAATAAAAACTGTTTGCACATGAATTTGTGGACAAGCAAAATGGGGAGTGCAATTATAGAAGCCAGATCAAAACCATCTACAAAAAAAATTTGCAAAAATTTGGCTCTAAATATTGTGAGATTTTGTTTCCGTATTTTTTTTGAAGAGCAAATTACAGTGGCCTACAGATACAAACACGTAGGCATAATATGCAAAGAGCACAAAACCAAGTCTATGCTGTGCTGTCTGTGCAATTCAAAACAATTCAGTATTACATTCCAGAACACATGCAATTACACAAACATGAAAACCTCAGGCAAAAAAAAAAAAAAAAAAAAAAAGAAGAATTCTCAAATTAGTTCTGGTTTGTGAATCAATTTCCATTTCTCTTGTTTCCACTGAACAACTGGGACTGAAAAGCAATAAAACCCAGGAACTGCCATCATAAGGGATTTTAGAGTTTCTCCGCTAGCATATGTCAACTGTGGGGGAGAAAGGGAAGGATGATATCAGCAATTTCCAAAGTTATTTGCCATTTCTCGTATTATTCAAACCAAATTATTTGAATCATCCCTGAAATGACATTACATATGGTGCCTGGCAGTCACTTCAGGTCCGTTCTGCAGAGAAATGTGGTTTACACAGCCAGCCATCACATACGATGCCACAAGGTCTTGCTGCCTCTGCCCAAAGCACTCAGGGCAGCCAGGCAGCCACATGAACAGCACTGCAGCCAGCCACAGTGAGGGGCACAGGCCTGACAGCTAAGAGTAGCTAAAGGATGCTTCAGTAAAGAGCAAATCTATTGATTTCAAGAACTATCCATAAATATGCATATCTCAGTATAGAAGTAGATTTCTAATATTTTTTTTTTTAATTGCTTTTCTTTAATGAATTAAGATGAGCCACTGGGGCTTCCATGTGAGCAAGACTTTCAGCCAGATGCCAGTGCTGTTGTAATGCCCATGTGAAGTAAATGCTTCTTGAAACAACTCTGCAGTAGAAGTCCAAAATCAGGGGTATTGTCTGGTTTGGCACCTTTTTTATCCCAATGAGTAGGATTTCTCAGGTGTTAGGCTGCTATCTACATGTAGGAGGGGAGCTGAGTTTAGTCCAAAGTCAGCATATATATTTGGTATTTTCATTTTTATGGTGTACAGGAAGTTATTGTGCAGCCATTGGATAAATCAGATTTAGGAGAGGATTTTCATCCTCAAAACATGTACATTCCTAGGCTGTAAAGGACACTTCCACAATCAGTCAGAGGGATACAGAGCCCTTTTGTTTACCAAAGGCTGGCAAATCATTTCATCTCAACCAACAGCCTTCTTAGTGACAACATCCTGACTTCTAGCAACCAAATGATTTTTCACAGCAGGGCTCAGGCAGTAATTTTCTCTAAGGAACCTGCTAGTATTCTGTCTTGTTAGAGGTCAATTGTCTTTACATTTCAACTGCCACATACAGAAGGGGACATCAGAAAATATTTGCAACTGAAATGCAGCTGCAGTGAGATAAGATGTCTGCCTTTTGTAGCCATATTTTAAATAAATACAATTTAATCAGCTGATGAAATGCCAAGTGGAAGCACAAGGGTAGCATGAGTGGATGGCACCCAGGGAGAGCAGATGTTAGAAAAGAGCAAAGCCTGACACATCATGCCCTTAACATTACCCTCAAAACTCCCATTGTTGCTACTACTAACAATAAACCCTACTGAAACATGCCTCTGCACTATTGGGCCAGAAGGTTTGCATGTGGAGGAAGAGAGGACATTTATTTTGTTTACCTTCATGAAGAGGAGGAGAATGGTGGGCTGTGTGGAGCCAGGGCTCGGAGGTCAGTAAGTGCTGCCTGTCTCTATTTTACTTGTTGGTGGAAAATTTCCTGTCCCTGGTGCAAGCACCTGCCCTTAAATCTGGTTTTGTTAGGTTCCGTGGACTTTGCAGCTCAACAGACGCTGTGGCATATCTCCTGTAATGGAAAGAGTTCTTCAAGGGTGATGAATTCTGCTCCAAGGAAGGTGTGACACGAGCAGGGCTACCTGTCACCTTCCCAAAGATTGCTGCGCTTTGACCTCCATTTCAGATCACTCCCCTCCCTCTGATGTGCTGTTATATGTCAACCATCAGCGACTATCCAGATCTCAATGTTTGTTGTATTTGCATTGGAATAGTCCCAGAGGGAAGAAAAAAGGAGTGAGCTGAAAAAAACAAGCAGTAAAAATTAATAAAATTTTCACAGAAGTTTTGAAAAAATGTTGGCATCAAAGCACAAAAGCATGGAGCAGTGGAGGTTAAGTACGAGGCAGTGTTCCTTCAGATATGCAGGAAATTCTGTAGCTTGTGATTTTACTTTTCTGCCAACTAATTCAGAAATTTGGAAGTAGGCACCCAAGCCGAAATTTCCCAGAAACAAGGTGAACTGATAAGGTCATTGCATTACTCACCCCACCACTCTTTTCCCCAAACACCAAGAAACCAGAGCTGCTTAGGTGGCCACGTGGTCTTCCATAGGGCCACAGAAATTTATCAGCATTTATTGAATGGATGGTTGTCATGGTTCAGCCCCAGCTGGCAGCTGAGCACCACAAAGCCACTCGCTCACACACCCCTCCCCCAGTGGGATGGGGAGGAGAATGGGAAGAAAATGGTAAAACTCGTGAGTTGGGATAAGGACAGTTTACTGTGACAGCAAAGGGAGAGGAAAGTAACACCACCACCACTTATAAGAGAATACACAAAGCGAGTGATACACAATGCAGTTTGCTCACCTGACCAGAAATCTAGCCTGTCCCCAAGCTGCAGCCCCTCCTCCCCAGCCAGCCCCCTTTATGTGCTGAGATGGCACCATATGGTATGCAATACCCCTTTGGCTAGTTTGGGTCAACTGTCTTGGCTGTGTCCCTTCTCAGCTCCTTGTGATTAACTCTATCCCAGCTGAAAACCAGGACATTATCCACCCTTTATTGTATACCATCTTTGTCATGCCCAGATCCTACACTGTCCAGTTAATCACCACCACTTTTCCTTTCTTTAATATATATATATATGTATACACACACACATATATATACACACACACACAGAGAGATATCATTATATCATTCATTGGTTATTCCTCTAAAAAGTCCATTGAGTTCACTTAATCCATGGCTTTGGGCTCCATCTGTCATAACAGTCTCTCAGGGTAGAAGTGATGGTGTGTGCTGTTGGATTGTTGCACGCTGCATACGGAACTCATGGCTGGTGTGTCTGGTGTGGCCCATGCCCATAGTCTATGGGTTGAAGACGTCACTTTCGAGGAAGTTGCTGGGTGCCAGTTGCTGAAGCCAGTTCTAGTTCCATCATCACTGCACTTGGCTCCATTTCATCAAATTCATCCTTCGTTAATTTGCGTGATTCTCACTGAAATACCATTGATAACAGCAAATAGCAATTGTAGTAGTGTGACATACAATGGCAGGGTATTTAGCAATGAACATCATACGATTTAATTTATTGGCTCTTCTCACCCAAAATCAAATCCCCTTGAGAGACACAGCGGACCTCCCCGTCATTCTGCATCACCCACCAAGTGCACCCAGGTCCTTGAGCAAAAGCAATCCCACAGATGGGTTTGCCTTTGCCTGAAGCACAGCTAACCCAGACTGCCTATCCCCCACATATTCTTCATAAGTGCTATGGGGACTTTATCCCCTTCTACAGTGCGTGGAAGTTTTGATGGGGCAGGGCCAGCTCAGTTGGTAAACCCTCTAGTGTTAACTAACCAGGTGACCTTTGCTAAATGTGTATCCCAATGTTGGAGGGTCCCACCACCCATTGCTCTCAGGGTAGCTTTTAGTAGTCCATCATATCATTTGATTTTCCCACAGGCTAGTGCGTGACAGGGGATGTGATACACCCATGCCATGCTCTTTTGGTTGTTTCAGAAATGAGTCCCATTGTCTGACTCAATTCTTTCTGGGGTGCCATGTCACCACAAGATTTGCTTTTCAAGGCCCAGGACAGTGTTCTGGGTGGGGCATGGGGCACAGGATATGTTTCCAGCCATCTGGTGGTTGCTTCCACCATTGTAAGCACACAGCACTTGCCTTGGTGGGTTTGTGGGAGTGTGATGTAGTCAATCTGCCAGGCCTCCCCATAGTTATATTTCAGCCATCATCCTCCATACAAGAGCAGCTTTAACCACTTGGCTTGTTGGATCACAGTGCATGGATAACCTGTACAATAGTGTGCATCGTCAAGTCTACCCCTTGATCATGATCCCATGTATATGTTGCATCTCTTCCTTCATGACCTGAGGTGTCATGGGCCCAGCGAGCTATAAAGAATTCATCCTTATATTGCCAGTCCAGATCTACCTGAGCCACTTCGATCTTAGCAGCCTGATCCGCCTGCTGGTTGTTTTGGTGTTCCTCAGTGGCCTGACTCGGGTACGTGGGCATCTACTTGACTTACTTTAACAACCAGCTTCTCTAGCCGGGCAGCAATGTCTTGCCACAATGGGTCAGCCCAGATGGGTTTGCCTCTGCGCTGCCAGTTGCCCCGCTTCCACTGCTGTAACCACCCCCCACAGGGCATTGGCCACCATCCATGAGTCAGCATAGAGGTAGAACATCAGCCACTTATCTCTTTCAGCAATGTCTAAAGCCAGCTGCATGGTTTTCACCTCTGCAAACTGGCTCAATTCACCTTCTCCTTCAGTAGCTTCTGTAACTCGTTGTGTAGGGCTCCACACAGCAGCCTTCCACCTCCGATGCTTTCCCACAATGCGACAGGACCCACCAGTGAACATGGCAGTTTATTATACAGAGGGGCCTCTTCGGCACATGTCACCTCCTCTGCTGGCGACATTCCGAAATCTTTGCCTTCCGGCCAGCCCATGATCACTTCCAGAATTCCTGGGCGACTGGGGTTTCCTATTCAAGCCCGCTGTGTGATCATTCCGACCCACTTGCTCCGTGCATGGTGTGTAGGGGGGACTCTCACAGCCCAGCACTGGCAGTCGAGGTGCCAGGAGGAGCTGAGCTTCAGTACCAACCACCTCCGAAACAGCTCAAACCCCTTCGTATGCTGCCAGTGTCTCTTTTTCCGTTGGAGTGTAGCGGACCTCGGATCCTCTGTATCCCCGACTCCCAAACCCCAGGGGTCGGCCTCGAGTCTCCCCTGTGTTTTCTGCCAGAGACCCCAGGTAGGGCCATTCTCCCTGGCTGTGGTGTAGAGCACATTCTTTACATCTGGCCCTGCCCCGACTGGCCCAAGGGCATGTCTATGAACTATTTCTTGTTTAATTTGTTCAAAAGCTTGTCATTGTTCAGGGCCCCATTTGAAATCGTTCTTCTTCTAGGTCACCTGATAGAGAGGGCTTACAATCAGACTGCAATTTGGGATATGCATCCTCCAAAAACCCAAAATGCCTAAGAAAGCTTGTGTTTCTTTTTTGCTAGTCAGTGGAGATAAAGGTGCTATTTTGTTGATCACATCCATTGGGATCTGATGGCACCCATCTTGCCATGTTATTCCTAAAAACTGGATCTCCTGTGCAGGTCCCTTGACCTTACTTTGTTTCTTGGTGAAACCAGCTTTCAGAAGGTTTTGAACTATTTTCTTCCCTTTCTCAGAGACTTCTGAAGTTTCCTCATACAATGATGTTGTCTGAGGTACGGGTATGACAGCAATGCCACATACAAATGCCAGCTTAACCTCATGAGCAGTGATGTTATCATATCATATGTCAATATTACACAGTGCAGCAAAGTGAGAATCCTGATCCCTTTCCCAGAGGTGATAAAATGTTGTGGTGGGTTGACCCTGGTTGGAGGCCAGGTGCCCACCAGAGCCGCTCTATCACTCCCTCTCCTTAACTGAACAGGGGAGAAAAGGTATAATGTAACGCTTGTGGGTCGAGATAAGGACAGGGAGAGATCACTCACTAATTATCATCACGGGCAAACCAGACTGAACTTAGAGAGGAAATTCATCTAATTTATTACCAAGCAAAACAGAGTAGAGCAGTGAGAAATAAAATCAAATCTTAAAACACCTCCCCCCACCCCTCCCATCTTCCCGGGCTCAACTTCACTCCTGGCTTCAACCTCCGCCCCCCTCAGCGGCACAGGGGGACGAGGAATGGGGGTTGTGGTCAGTTCATCACACGTTGTCTCTGCTCCTCTCAGGGGGAGAACTTCTCTCATCGTTCCCCTGCTCCAGCATGGGGTCCCTCTCACGGGAGACAGTCCTTCACGAACTGCTCCAGCGTGGGTCTCTCCCACGGGGTGCAGACCTTCAGGAGCAAACTGCTCCAGCGTAGGGTCCCCCATGGGGTCACAAGTCCTGCCAGCAAACCTGCTCTGGCGTGGGCTCCTCTCTCCATGGGTCCACAGGTCCTGCCAGGAGCCCGCTCCAGCATGGGCTTCCCACGGGGCCACAGCCTCCTTCAGGTGCCTCCACCTGCTCCAGCGTGGGGTCCTCCACGGGCTACAGGGGCTACACCCCCTCATCCTTCCTCCATGGGCTGCAGGGGGACAGCCTGCTTCACCATGGTCTTCACCACGGGCTGCAGGGGGATCTCTGCTCCGGTGCCTGGAGCACCTCCTGCCCCTCCTTCTGCACTGACCTTGGTGTCTGCAGAGTTTCTTACATCTTCTCACTCCTCTCTCTGGCTGCAAAAGCTCCCTCTAACTTGTTTTTTCCCTTCTTAAATAAGTTGTCACAGAGGTGCTGATGGGCTCGGCCTTGGCCAGCGGCAGGTCCGTGTTGGAGCCGGCTGGCATTGGCTCTATCAGACACAGGGGAAGCTTCTAGCAGCTTCTCACAGAAGCCACCCCTGTAGCCCCCCTGCTACCAAAACCTTGCCATGCAAACCCAACACAACTGTGCTGCAGGAAATACACACAGCAAGGAAGGATTTACATAACACAACCATGTGAACAAACAATACCATTGTGACCAGCAATTGTTCACCTGATATAATAAATGTGTATAACAGCTTCGTTTTAACACATTCTGGTCAGATCTGTTGTTATCTCAATCCTTTGTGCTCCACGTTGGGCACTGAAAAGGACTGTCATGGTTCAGCCCCAGCTGGCAGCTGAGTACCATGCAGCCACTCGGTCATCCCAGTGGGATGGGGAGGAGAATGGGAAGAAAAAGGTAAAACTCATGGTTTGGGATAAGGACAGTTTACTGGGACAGCAAAGCAAGAGGGAAATAACAACAATACTCAGAATATACAACACGGGTGATACACAATGCAATTTGCTCACCAGACACCCAGCCTGTTCCCAAGTCGTGGCTCTTCCTCCCTGGCCAGCCCCTTTATATGCTGAGCATGACATCGTATGGTATGCAATACCCCTCTGGCTAGTTTGGGTCAGCTGTCTTGGCTGTGCCTGCTCCCAGCAGCTTGTGAAGATGAACTCTATCCCAGCCGAAGACCAGGACAATGGTGCCCAAAGCAGAGGTTTGTTCCACTTTCACTGAATGAGAGAGGTCATCATGGAGAGACTGTCTCATGCTGACATCTGAGCTCAAGCACTGGCAAGCTAGCACCAGCTATGCTCTCCAGCCACCCCAAAACCTCTGGGCATACCAGCAAGGGCCAACAGCATCCTTGAGCAGTGCTCATACAGTTGCAAAGAAAGAATCATCTGTGTTGAGGAACAGGTAGAAGCTGGAGGAGGCAGAGTAACCTCAAGAAGGTAACCAAGAATGAGGAAGTGCTAATATGACAGCAACAGGGTCAGCAGGGCATGGGGGAGAGGCAGGACCTGGGGCGCAGTAGGGACGCTGGAGTTGCTAGACTGTGAAGTGAGAGGAGCAGCTGGGCAACCTGTGTCCTGGTCTACTCACGTGTGGTTGTTCTTCAGCTGGGTGGCAGGTGGTTGCTGGTGACAACAGCATTGCAGGGGCATTCCTGTGACAGCAGTCCTGTGACAGAGTGGCAGCTGGTCTGGGTTAAAAAGAAAAGGCAGAAGTTTCTTGGTGTGACGTCGTTCTTCTCCACTCTTATTAACGGGATTATTATTCACGATCCTTATGTATCTTCAAACAGTGAAATGGGTTAATTCAGGGAGGAGGGTTTGCAGGTGATGTGCATTTGTGAGGACTGGTATGCAGCAGAGCTTAAAATGTTGCTAATTTATATAATATCAGGAATCAGAAGATAGACCTACACCCATCATAGGCATTCTTTGACTCCTACATGAACTTGGCTTGTTATTTGTAGGTTATTAAGATCAAACCAAGTCTCCAAATACCCATACATATCTGTGCTGGCCTATAGTCAGTCACTCACTGAGCACACTGAAGTACACAGATACTACACAAGCCATTGTGTGCATACTCACTATATAGTATGCTATGTACATGTACATGTATGAACTCATTACATAAACACATTTGTGCAGAGTGTACACAGTGTGTGTTGTAACTGAATACCAAACAGTACTGCTGAGTGCAGAGAGCCTTTGGGGATTACACCTGTTTGTACAGGGATATAAATGTTTCTTTCCCAACTTACAGTCTATCCACAGATTCCCATGGAGAATTTGTTCATGATTTTATACTCTGACCACAAAATTGTCGTTCTTTTAACATGCTCTTGGAAAGAAATCAAAATGATATTGTGGAAAAGAATCTAGACATGGAAAATAACTTAGACATCAAAACTGTTCCAACTCTCCCACTGAGCCACCTCTTTCCTACTTATTCATGTAACCTTTCTCCTACTTACAGCAGTTTTAAATGAAAATAAAAATGTTACATTAGAAAGTTATGTACCCGATAGTTGTGGATAAGAATTTCTTTTTTCTTTTGGATGTCTGGTCACAAAATAACTCCATTAAGAAAGGTGTCTGCTGAAGCAAATATCATAAAACATGCTCTACATTCTCAAAGTAGTATGTGTTAAGATTATTAGGTGATTATGACCATGGTGAGATGAGTTTTTAAGAGAAATATTTGAGGGCTGCCTCACAGAGGACCTATTATATCCCTGTGTTACCACACCAGCATTCCTGATCAGACCTTTTTAGAGCAACCCAGGACACCAGCCTTGGAGAGGAAGCAGTTGCTTTGTATCCATGGGTGCAATATCACATAGCTCTTATGTTATGCATCACAGCATAAGAAATATACTACTTTCTATTAAGATGTGAATTAGTTCAATGGGAATTTCATGTACCTAGCAATGACCGGTCCTGGGAAGCCAGTTTTTGCTAAATTTCTGTACCCTGAGATGAAATGATGAACAAGTCCTCATATAAAGCCTAGCTGTGCTCTCTATGTCTGTGTCCTTGCTCTGAATTTACACACTGGGCTGGAGGAATGGCAGCCCTGTGCTTGTGACGGTGGCCCAGACACAGGAGTGCTGGTGCCCAGTAGGACCTGATCCACTTCAAGACTTGTGCAACCCCCACAGTCCCACTGGCAGCAATAACAGATGAAGCCAGCAATGCATCCATCATATATAAAGCCCAGCCATTACAGGCTCCACTGCCAAATGTTAATTTCACCTGATTCTCAGTATTCTGGGACATGAAAGAGTGAAGATACAGATGGCAGAGCTAACTACAAGTGCTTTCCTCTTCCTAATGCCAGCCTCCTCGTCTTGTCCTTCTCCTCCCACTCTCCACCCAGCCTAGCCTAAATTCAAAATAGGTGTATGTAGACAGTTTATCTACTTGCCTGTGCAGATTCTAGCAAGCAATTTTTATCTAGTATTATCCATGCTATACTAGTAACCAGTAATGCCTTCTGTGTCCCTAAGGAAAATTTAGAAAGTAAAAAGATGTTGAGTGCACACGGTGCCTTCTGCCACCTTTCAGTATTCACAGAGGCTCTGCAGGGCTAAAACCACAAAAAGTTTTCAGCCTGGAGTTTAGTCTTTTGCATCTTTCCATTAAGACCTGTCAAAAGTCGAGAAAGAATTGCAAGTCTGAAGACAATATAATTAGGATCCTTTCAAAACCATCATATTTTCCCTAAATTATTTTTGTACTAGCCCATCCCAGGAACCCTGTGTACTTTCCATTGAGTGGTAATGGGCCTGTTTGCTTTCTCTGCAAAGATGCTGTGGTTTGATTTGTTTTTCTGCTTTCTGAGGCTGGTGTGATACAAGAAATTAAGTCCAGACGAGCTGCCACATTTGGGTTATAGCAAGCCCATAAGAATAGGGAAGCTTTTCCATATGTCTGGGTTCCTCTGGATGAGGACTCCAGTCATATACATAACCCCGATGAACGTTGTCAAAATGATAATCCTGTAATACCTACCAAACCCCTCACAAAGTGAAAACATCAGGCTTTGAGCTTGCTCAACATCTCTTGTAGCACGTTCTTGATCAGTACAGAAAGCAGCTGCATTTAAGGGAACCCAGTATCTTCCTGGGAACAGCACCTTGGTAATGTATAGGTCTGGATCCTGTGAAAGCTGGTGGGAAAGAAAGGAAAAGCCAAATGGCATAATGAATGAGAACTTTGAAACAAAATGAAATTAAGAGAAACGTGAAGACTAGCGATTTTGCTGACAGCTTTAATGCTGCAGGGAAGCTGTCCTCTTGTATTACAGCACAGAGTTATACATTACAAATACCAGAAAATACTACTTGGCAGAACACACAGTTCTGTTTATTCATGGATTTTTTTTTTTTT
Source organism: Balearica regulorum gibbericeps (assembly GCF_011004875.1). Classification (NCBI taxonomy): domain Eukaryota; kingdom Metazoa; phylum Chordata; class Aves; order Gruiformes; family Gruidae; genus Balearica; species Balearica regulorum. The sequence continues at coordinate 41,757,901 of NC_046220.1, read as the reverse complement.
TTTTTTTTTACACATTATCCGTGGTGATACTGTATCAAATTAAAAGGCTCAGGAATTGATCCTTTGCCTACTTATCCTAACTTTAGTATAAATCCTTTTTCTGAGGTATCTCAAATTTGCCATGGTGTATGGGAGATTAAATCAGGCCTTCTGTGTATGAAATGCAGGCTAGTTTGTGGTGTAAGTATTTGTTCTTTACCTAGAAATTCCTAACAGCATAGGCTTTCAAATTGCAGCCCAGTGGTCCTCTGGCAATTCCTATTGATATTCTGATGCATTTCCTTTCTTCTGTTGATGTCCATTCCTTTTTGTATTCAGTATCATAAAAGCGTTACTTTTCAAATTATATTTGTTGCTGCTGCATTTAGAGGACCTGGAGTCTACATGGATCAAAATTCCATTGTGTGAGGTGTTATACATAATAAGTTACAGTCCTGGTCCCAAGGGGTTTATAGTCTAAGTTGACAAGGCAAACAAAGCAGGGAGAGAGCCACTGGGCAGTGTTTTAAAGTGTCCGATGTTCACAATGACTTAGGAGACTAAAGCTCATTGAAAGGCAACAGACTTGGGGCTCTTTGTTACTTTTTGCACTTACAATTCATTGTATGTATGCTCTACCCGATTCACATCAAATGTCAGAGTATCAGCTGTCCCAGACCCAAGCCATAAAATCCATAAAACACTCTGAAGGATTTTAAAACTACTTAAATGTTACTGTAGTAGTCAGTGTACCTATTTAATTGCCACATTGTCACTTAAGTATTTTGTTAGTCCTCTGACATCTCATTTATAACAATCACTGTTCAAAATACTTGAGTCAGAAAACCATTTACTGTACTGTATTCTTTCCACTATAAATGCATTTCTTTGGGGCTGTTGCATTTTCCACTTTGTTCTACTTCAGCAACCAGTTTTATCAGTGTTTCAAGCCCCTTTAACACCATGTGTTATCAAGGATACATTTTAGCTTGCTTCTCTTTGAGGTTTTTGTGTACACATTTTAAAACGAGAGAGTAGCACCTTTATCTGAGGGAGTTTTGGCACAGATGGAAATGCACATTATTTCTGAGACATTTCATTTTGGGGGAAATATCTTTAACTGCAATTTCTTTAATTGAACTCATGGAGTGCAGATGCAGATTTGACTTTAAATAAGACTTTGACGCAAAATAGTTCTATGCTGCTCCTTCAGTTTACAAAAGATGATATTTGGCTGATTTATACTGAAAATAAGAAAAGTCAACTTGAAGATTGTGTGCCTGAGTCATAGGCACTTTTTAAAGTTGTCTTTCTTCAATGAAGTTCCCTCCAATCTTTCGTCCATTTTAAAGACATAACACGTGCTATTGCTTAGCTTTGCCTGCTGAACCATTGTACTTATCCCTGGATGCTTCTAATGTGAATGTCACTCTGACTGAACTGGAAGAATTAGCCTTCTGATTTAAAGTCTGCTTTAAAATGCCTTGTAGAAAACAAAGAAACTTTAACTATTTTTCAGTCATCTATAGCCGTATTTAAAGTAATCAGACATTTTGTTTTTCTTTAAGTCTCTCTATACTGTACACCAAACTATTTCATTGATGCCACAAATTCTAATTAGGCTTTTCCTGAGGAAACTACTCGTACAAGGAATTACCTTTGTCTCCTCCCTCTCTAGAACAAGCAAAGCTGGATGTTTTTGCATTTCTGTAATTTCAGAGAGTCACAGAAGGATTTTCTGTCGCATTCCCATGTTCTGGAAGGATCTGTCAGACAGCTGACCAATCAGAGGATAAATGTGTGCCAGCTCACCTCCTCAAGGGCTGGCCACTGACCAGGTTGTGGGCACACTTTGAGCAGTGACACTAAGTGAAGAATGTGGAGATGCTGGCAATGCACTATTCAAAATAAAACCTTTATTTCTTAGGCAGTTTTCTTAGTGGAATAGATACATTAGTACATCCTTCAGGTATGTCAGGAAGTCATAGAATCATAGAATCACAGAACGGTTTGGGTTGGAAGGGACCTTTGAAGATCATCTAGTTCCAACCCCCCTGCAATAAGCAGGGACATCTTCAACTAGATCAAGTTGCTCAGAGCCCCATCCAACTTGGCCTTGAATGTTTCCAGGAATGGAGCATTTGCCACCTCTCTAGGCAACCTGTTCCAGTGTTTCACCACCTTCATCATAAAAAATGTCTTCCTTATATCTAGTCTGAGTCTACCCTCTTTTAGTTTAAAACCACTACTCCTTGTCCTATTGCTACAGGACCTACTAAAAAGTCTGTCCCCATCTTTTTCGTAAGCCCCCTTTAAGTATTGAAAGGCTGCAATAAGGTCTCCCTGGAGCCTTCTCTTCTCCAGGCTGAACAACCCCAACTCTCTCAGTCTTTCCTCAGAGGAAAGTCAATAGTATGTATAATAAAAGTTGACTTCGCAGAAGTCAATGCTGCAAAACTTCACTTTGGAAACAGGCCTCCAACTGTAAGCAGCGATAAATCCATAAAATACAATCCCTGCTTGTACTTGCAGGGCTCACAATTATACTACATATACATTACATTGCCTTTAAATATAATAAAATGTAACTTTAAATTTATGAAAGCATATTAAATTTTTTTTCATACCTTTCGTACCTTTAAAAGTACATGCCATTAAATGTAAAGTAATATTAAACAAATAGGTAAGCAACATGTTTAGGCAGGCTTTTGAATGGCTTCCTGCCACTTCTTTGCCCCTCAGCTAGCAAGGCTGCTCACAAAAAGGCAGCACAAGCAACCCAGGGCCAGACCTACAGGCACGTATCTCATTTCTCATGCTGAAGATCCAGGAAAGTACACTGTGGTATCAGTACCGTGGAATTACTAATTTGTGATTTATCTTCTGTGAAATGACTGTACAAATAAAAAAAACATGTAAAAAGAGGCCAAGTGGCAGTAATGGGAGATTTTAACTACCAGCAATCAACTGGTACATTAGGAGGAGGAAATAAACTGGACGCTGGTGACGTCTGGTTTTTGACTTAATACAGAATATACATTAAGTGTAAAAGGCTGGAATAAAGCCTGGATTGCAGACAAGGGAGAATGAGGCTTAGGAATAGTCAGGTGGTTGGGAAGATGAGGAAGACATTTTTCTACGTCTAATTTCTTTGACTCTCTGCTGTACAAACACAAACGGACAGCACAGTTGCCTAATATAAAAAGAATTAAAAAAATACCCAAATGAAGGAATTTTACCCCATCCACAGCCAGAAAAGGGTCATCACTGCTGTTTGAAAAAAGAATAAACTCCTTCTGCCTTCCCAGTGAATGCAATGTGTCCATTAGATTGTCCTTTCAGACAATCAGTGTCTCTCTCACTTATGCAATTTTTGCTGATCCACTTTTCAACATTACGTGTTATGGAGCAAGAAGATACAGCATGGAAGTGCCCCACTGGATGATTTTCTACAGAAGTGCTGCATTATACAGCCATAATATAGAGAGGGAAATGGGATCAAAGTCAGGCATACATTAACTATAGCTTGCCTACTTAAATGAATAGAGTAAGTGTAGGGAGGGTTATCTAGCAGTTGGTGCTGGAAATTAATTCTTTAGGAATCCTGGACTGTATATATGATTTTGCCTCAGTCCAATTTAATGACTTTAAAATTATGTATTAACTCTATCCCCCTCTTTACTTTCTCAGAGTGACTGTAATTACTTTGTAAATTGTTTTACGTTATTCAAATAGTTTTACTACTAGTTGAGCAAATGCATAGAAATCTAATGCTTCATGAAAACTGGCTGTACAATAAATCACTGCCTCCGCACAGACATATACTACTTCCCACAAGAAAAATGACTGACATGGCACACACTTACATGCTCAAAACCCCAAGCAACACTAAAATTCAGAAGTCTCATGCAGGACTCAGTGAGCCAAGAATACTCTTTCAATCCTAATTTTTCTGTCCTATATTTCCTGTACTTTAAGTAATTGAAGGAACTGGTTTCCCTGGGAGTGCAGCTTACTATATAATGATGAGAATTTCAGCCCCAGTAATATTACCAGTAATAAACAACACAGAAACATAGAATCACAGAATGGTTTGGGAAAGGACCTTTGAAGATCAGCTAGTCCAACCACCCTGCCATGGGCAGGGACACCCTCCACTAGACCAGGTTGCCCAAAGCCCCATCCAACCTGGCCTTGAATAGTTCCAATGATGGGGCATTCACAACTTCTCTAGGCAACCTGTTCCAGTGTCTCACCAACCTCATCATAAAAAATTACTTCCTTATATCCATTCTAAACCTACCGTCTTTCAGTTTAAAAGGGCCTCCTGCCACTACAGGCCTTGGTAAAACGTCTTTCTCCGTCTTTCTCATAAGCCCCCTTTAGATATTGAAAGGCCACAATACGGAGCTTTCATATGGAGCCTTCTTTTCTCCAGGCTGAACAACCCTAACTCTCTCAGCCTTTCTTCAAAGGAGAGGTGCTCCAACTCTCTGACTATTTTTGTGGCCCTCCACTGAACTCCCTCTAACTGGGCACTCCAGAGCCGGACGCAGTACTCCAGACGAGGTCTCACAAGAGTGGAGTAGAAGGGAAGAACCACTTCCTTTGACCTGTTGGTCACGCTTCTTTTGATGCAGACCAGGATACAATTAGCTTTCTGGGCTGCAAGCACACATTGCCAGCTCATGTCCAGTTTTCATCCACCAGTATCCCCAAGTCCTTCTCTACAGTGCTGGTCCAAATCCACTCATTCTCCAGCCTGTATTTATACCAGAAATTGCCCTGACCCAGTAGAACATTGTATTTGACCTTGTTGAACTTCATGTGGTTCACATGGGCCCACTCCTCAAGTGTTCAAGGTCCCTCTGGGTGGCATCCCTCTCTATATTGAATCAAGTGTACCACTCAGCTTGGTATCATCCACAAACTTGTTGAGGGTGCATTCTATCCCACTGTTTATGTCATTGGTGAAGATATTAAATGGTATTTGTCTCTGTATGGACCCTTGAGGGACATCAATCATTACTGGTTTCAACTCGGATATTGAGCCATTGACTACAACTCTTTGGATGCAGTTATTCAGTCAGTTCCTTATCCATCTAACAGTCTATGTGCCAAACCTATATCTCTCCAATTTAGCAGCAAGAATGTTGTGGGGGACCATAGCAAAGGCCTTACAGAAATCTAGATAGATGCCATCTTTATCAAAAGACTGGGTATGAAGTGGATGGCACAGGGTTGACATATTCTTTCTCATTTATTCATTCTCATTTCTGGAGTAGGACAGAGCGAGATTCATTGATACAACCCACATCTCTTAAAACACAGATCTCCATACCTCGTTTTCTTGGTTGCTGCTATCAGAGAAAGTAGCAGCAATAGATGCTATGGGGTCCGTGCTGCATAGGTGCGTGTACAGGTTGAGGTATCTGTTTCCTTGGGCTATACATTTCTAAGCCCACCACCAGTAGCTGCAGGCACCAGTGCTGTGGATACAACGTCCAGATAATATTTCTTAAAATACATTGCAGTCTATGGAAAGGAAGAAGATCAGCTGGGTGATGTACAGAAGCTAGGAACATTGCTAGCTTGGAATAGTGCATGCGCAATAGTTAAGTAAAGACTTGTTCTCGGCAAGGCCATTAGCCAAACTTTTTTTTTTTCCTCAGGACTGATTTACTGAAAATAGGAGTAGTATCAGAAAACTCTCTTTTTCAAAAGCCAATGCTCCTAACTTAATAAAAAACTTCCATGTAGACTAGGTTTGTTCTTACAGAAAATGTGCATGGCCCTGAATCCAGAGCATGGTGTACAGTATTCAAAGCCCAGCTGAGAGCTAGACTCTGAAACTATTTTTCACATGCTAAAGATATTGGTAGTCTGTCCTGTATGCGAGTACTTCTTACTGTACTTACCTTTGCCACCCCCAAGACTATAAGGCACAGATAGTCTGTGATTTGGCTCAAGAGCTTCTTTGATGGTCCCAGCTGAGCAATTTATAGGCTGAAGATAAAGCAAATCACTGGGCCTATGCATCCATTCATTCACTCTTCTGGCTTTTGCAGTAGTGGTTGCATTTCCTACCTATGACCTGAATCAAAGCACCTTTGGCAGACTTTCTGAGTCCTGAAGTCCCACTGCTCTTTGAGCTTCACCTCTGTTACTCCTGTCTAACAAGGGTTTTCCACAGTGCTCTGTGTTGTTGGTGATTCTTTTTAATAAGTATTTTAAAAACACCCAAACCAGGGATTACTTGATTTTACTATTGGTAAATGATCTTGGATCTGGCTTCACACACATTACCCTTTTGGGCTGATTTCACTCACTGTTCATTTGTAACAAAGGAACTGAATGCATTTTCTTACACTGGTTGCATCTGCACTCACACTGTTAGCAGATATTAAACATCAATGTTAATCACTTAAAGTTTAATCCACAAACTCAGTGTGGCCCCTGTGGGTGACATCTTGTACAGGGATATATTTTATGGCTTCTCCCTGGAGATGTCTCAGGTTAGGCAAAAAAAATGCTGTTGCTTGATGTTTAATAGCTTGGACGTTATTGTGGAGCCTGTAAAACCTCACCCCTGCTGTTATGTGGGTTCTTCAGCAACTGTACAATCAGCACATTATAGCTGCAAAATGTTTTTCTCAGTCAAGGGAGTTGTAATCTAAAATAAATATTTAAAAGAAATATTATGAAGGACTTCTGTCTACAGATGTTCACTTGTGTCAGTGCAGCAATAAAATTGCTTTCATTGGAGTTTTTTTGGCTGGCTACCTATATTAATACAAATGACAAAGCAAAAATACTGATTTGATAGATGCAGCAAAGGAGAAGCATTTCAGTGTTAACTATGCCCCTTGTGATGCTTCTACTGTGGGTGGAGTCCTGCTGACCCATTTGCAATTAGTGGTTGGCATGACTTTGACCATAAGTCAACAAATTTAAAAGTAGATTACAAAGAACTAATTTTTGCCTCAGTTCATGCCTCTTTCTATCACAGGATTAAAGAATCATAGAATGGTTTGGGTTGGAAGGGACGTCAAATATCATCTAATTCCAATCCCCCTGCCATGAGCTGGGACACCCTCCACTAGACCACATTGCCCAAAGCCCCATCCAGCCTGGCCTTGAACGCTTCCAGGGAGGGGGCAGCCACAGCTTCTCTGGGCAACCTGTTCCAGTGCCTCACCACCCTCACAGTGAAGAATTTCTTCCTCACACTTAATCTAAATCTACCCGCCTTCAGCTTAAAGCCGTTATCCCTTGTCCTGTCACTCCATGCCCTAGTAAACAGTCCCTCTCCAGATTTCTTGTGGGCCCCTTTTGAGTACTGGAAGGCTGCAATTAGGTCTCCTCCGAGCCTTCTCTTCTCCAGGCTGAACAGCCCCAACTCTCTCAGCCTGTCCTCATAGGAGAGGTGCTCCAGCTTCATGGCCTCCTTTGGACTTGCTCCAACAGCTTCATGTCTTTCTTGTACTGGAAACCCCCAAGGTGGACACAGTACTCCAGATGGAGTCTCACAAGAGTGAAATAGAGGGGTAGAATCACCTCCCTCGACCTGCTGGTCACACCTCTTTTGATACAGCCCAGGACACAGTTGGCTTTCTGGGCTGCAAGCGCACACTGCCGGCTCATGTTGAGCTTCTCATCAATCAATACCCCCAAGTCCTTCTCCTCAGGGCTGCTTTCAATCCATTCCCCACCCAGCCTATAGTCATGCTTGGGATTGTGCCAATTCATGTGCAGGACCTTGCACTTGGCCTTGTTGAACTTCATGCAGTTCATACGGGCCCACCTCTCAAGCCCGTCAAGGTCCCTCTGGATGGCATCCCTTCCCTTCAGCGTGTCGACAACACCACAGAGATTGATATCATCAGCAAACTTGCTGAGGGTGCACTAAATCCCACTGTACATGTTCCCAACAAAGTTATTAAACAATGCTTGTCTCAATACTGACCTCTGAGGGACACCACTTGTTGCTGGTGTCCACTTGGACATCAAGCTGTTGACCACAACTCTTTGAGTGCGACCATCCAGCCAATTCCTTATCCACCAAGTGGTCCATACATCAAATCCATGTCTCTCCATTTTAGACACAAGGATGTCATGTGGGACAATGTCAAATGCTTTGCACAAGTCTAGGTAGACGAAGTCAGTTGCTCTTCCCTTATCCACCGATGCTATAACCCTGTTGTAGAAGGCCACCAAATTTGTCAGGCATGATTTGCCCTTAGTGAAGCCATGTTGGCTGTTGCCAATCATCTCCTTATCTTCCATGCACCTGAGCGTAGTTTCCAGGAAGATCTGCTCCATGACCTTGCTGGGCACAGAGGTGAGACTCTGATTCTACTCTGAATTGAAAACAGAACTACAGAAATGCACCATATTTTAGTCATGCTTTACATAGAGGACAACAGGCTTTGGACCGGCAAACTTCCCCTCTGGAGAAACAGAGATTATGTTTTTTCATCACAATTGCATGATTTACTTATTAATGCCAAATTTGTAAACCCTAGAAAACTCTCCTGGTTGCACTGATGCAATCTACCAACAGACTATGGAGACCTGTACTGAAGCAAAATCTAACTGACATTGTACCTGTCAACTTGTTGCAAAACCAACAATAAATCTATCTTACCCCCAACAAAATGTGATTGCCAAAGCAATAGAAAAAGTAGTTAAGATAAGGGACCATAAAAACCAAACCGCCAAACACTTTTATATAATATGTCCCTGTCTATGTAAGATTATGTGTGGATATACATGGACATATCCATGTGGATATACTTTTTGCACAGCACAATGTGGGGCAGGAAGAAAAGTCATGCATGAATACAAAACTTATATGCACAAACATATATACGTGTATACATGTGTGTATATATATATGTGCACATATATATATACACACATATATATGCTAAAATCCCTCAAATTGTCATGAGAATGCATAGTGCTGCAACATGGCCAGCAGAACACAAGAGAAGATAGGATAAGGGCTGCAGAAGAGTACTGCCTAGTGAATGCTAAGTACTGTTATGTGACTTATAGAACCAGACTCAGTCTCTGGTATGTCGTTGCAGGTGTGTTCATCCACACTCGGTGGCAAGTTCGTAATTGATGGCTGAAACTGCTTAAGTAAAACTAGCAAACTGAAAGAAACAGATGAAAGAAGAGATGTGTCTGAGCTCCTTGAAAGGTGCTGCAGAGCATGAGCTTTCTATGTTAGAAACTGCTAATCTGTGTGAATAAGCAGATATTTCTTCTAAATAGACTCAACATGGAAACCAATGCCTGGATGTCTGTTAAAGTCTCCAGAGAGACTGAAATCCTCAAAAACAGGTAAACTGCCTGATTCCCCACAAAGAACTTCTTCATCACTACCTTAAATGTTACAGCTATTCACTATGTCACTGTTGTGGAAGGCATGTAGAGAAAGAAGAGGGGAAAGCCAACACCACTCAACAACACAGCCCAAGGCTTGTTAGCCCATCTCAGGAAGACACAGGGTGTGAGGATTTCAGCTGCAATCAAAATCACTGGAAACAGCATGGAGCAGCTACCCAGCAGGACTGGGTTAGCAGAGCAAAAAATTCAGTGGCAATTTCTTCATGTTATTTTTTCTGACAGTTTCCATTGAAAAGACAAAAATATAATAATATCACCATATAAGTAGATCTACATGTGTCTTTCATCAGAGTATGGTACCACCATCACGTTTAATACAGAGAAAATGAAGCCTTAGAGTGAACTCTTGGCCCAAATAAAGTCAGTGTGAGCTTTGCCATGGCCTTTAGAGGATCAGCTTGTTACCATAGGTATTCAGCCTGGGTCAGTATAACCCATTCTTATTTATGGACTTCATTTGTGAACACATTTTTTTCTTTAGTGGTTAGAATGTGTTGAAAATACTGACCTTCTGAGGTAAAGAAAAGCGAAAGAAGGAAAAAAAAAAGAAGAAGTAAAGTGATTTGTGTTCATGATAAAAGTGTTTTTCTGCAATAACACAGCATGAGGTCAAGCATTACACAGGTTGCATTTGCCACTTTATATCTCCTGCCAGACGAATACAATCCGGGGCCTGTTACCCCCGCCTGCAGTACTGTTTCATAGTTATGAAGTCATGACAGCTGTGATTGCCGGTGTGGAGAATAAAGTCTGTGGAAAAAGTTTGGATAGCTTCCCACTGCATGCTGGCCAAAAATAAGTTAGCTGGAATTAGAAGAGGAGAAAGCTTGCAGGGGGAGAAGAGTGAGGGAACCTACCAACTCTTTAGATCAAGACACAGGCTGAGGCTGAGGCACAACAACTCCAGGACAGATCCTGGCTCCAATCCCATCTCTGTGGGATCCTGGAACTGATAAAAAGTTCAAGGTGTAACCAAGAACCCATTTTGGCCAAGTGCGCCCTACCTCATGGAAATTGGTACTTCCCATTTCCTACCTCCCTGGAGAGTCACAAGCCACTTGAATTAATTTCACTCCCAGCTTAACAATAACTGCGCAAACACACCACCTCAGTCCTTGCACCTGAGGAAACATTTTATATGATCTATAAACTCACAATGTCCCACTTGAACGTGGGGAGCAGGTGCTAATCAATAATGTGTTGCCAACATTTAAACAAGGGATCTCCACAGACATAGCCTCCCTTAGCTGTGACAAACTCCGCTGCTCCATCCCCCTGAGAGATCAGGGCTGTGTGCATTTGCAAAGCAGGATCCGATTTCCTCTTTCCTCATCTACCATCTGTGGAAAAATATTTTCTAATATCATCCAAAGCAACAATGGTTTGCAAATAATGTTAATAGGAAATGTTTCTGTTTCGTTTGTGAAAAATAACATGAGGGTATTCAGAACAGTATAACGTTCAGTACATATGGATTGATTCTGCATCTTGATGTGTAAGTACCACAGATAAGATTGTCAAGATTTTTCGTTTTGCATCTATTAACTGATACTTGCTACAATAAGAGATTTATCATGAGGGTGAGATGTGTGCTTTTCAGAATACCTTGAAGGAACCTCACAGCGCGGTCACTACTGCTAGAGATGACAATGAAATGTCTAGAGAGGGTAACGTATCGGATACGGAGTGATGGAAGCTGACTGCAGACTTCGCACAGGCCATGAAGAACCACTCTGACATATCCATATCACTGACTGATCCAGGTGGACATTATAATTTGAATTCAATCGGATTATGTTGAATACGTTTGCATTGAACAGGATCTTGCTACTAACCCTGAGAATCAGCAGATGCCGTGACACAAGATACATAGCAAAAGCTCCTGAAAAAAAAGATCAGACAAAAAAGGACAAAAGGAAGACTAAAAAAGAGACTAGCTGTTACATTTTCAGTTCAACCAAGATGCCCACGACTATATTCAAAGGGAGGGGTGTACTTCTGCCTGGCATGGGGAGAAGAGCTTTGATTCATTCTCACAATGACAATTCACAGGGACCTAACAATGTTATGCCAATGACCTAGTTTACTTGCATGTCTCATAAACTGTCCCTTGCCTCAAAACCCTGCTAGACGGTGATAAAATTCACTAGCACACCCAAGTGACAACAACAGCAATGATTCCTTTTTTTTTTTTGTTTCCCCAGCTCACGTGGGAAGAACTCATCTTTGCCTTATTTAGAAATAAACTTTTATATTATGAAACTATCCACTATGTTAACACAGAGACAGACTCAGACTGTTTGACTTTTCTAATCTTTATTTGTTTATGATTTTAAAATATTTAAAGCCAGAAAAAAAAAAAAAGAAAAAAAAAGAAAAAAAAAAGATTAGAAAATTAAACATGGTGAAAGCCATTTACAAGGGGAAGATTAGAGAATGAAACATTCCCCTTCTGTCCGTCCTCCCTCAGCAATTGCATCACCACCGTAGCTCCTCCTTCTCGCAATTGCATCAGCTCTTGGGAAACAGCTAGCCCACCAACAAAAGACCAGAAAATAAAGAGATCAATGGAAATTTTAAATACTTGTTAAAGGCTTCTTCTTCAATGCCACTTAACAGCCAGGGGCCGATGCAGGTCGAGAGGACAGGTAAGAAAAGGTGAACTGGTGTTTGCATTTTGAAACTGACTGTGGACAACAGGACAGGTAAGAGTCACTAACAAGGCTGGAAAAGTATCACCAAGTGCAAAGTTTGACCCACTCTGTAGCTGTAACTACAGTACAGCCATACCAGAGACAAAGCCAAACTGCCCTGTGTAAGAAGCTGACAGATACTCCTACCCCATACGCTCCATCTGAACAGTGCCTTAAATGCACATACCCGTACCCCTTCTTTCCCCTACTGCTTTCCTTTACCATTTTTCTCCTTTGCATTTGGTTTCTCCCTCTGTCTTAGCATGAGGTTTTGGAAGAGAAATGGAGTCCCTGAAGCTAAAACACTTTCTCATCTCAGCCAGAGGACAGAACCAAGGCTGCATTTGATCAGTGCATGACACCCAAGTCAGCAGTCTCAAAGCCAGAGTGAGATTATTTCAAGCTCTGGACAAAGCCCCCAACCACCAGAGGTGGTCACCATCCCCCAGCTAGCTCCTGCTATAAACGGTATAGCACAGGAGGACAACAAAAATGCAAACATGCAAATTGAAGCACCGGATTTTAAGACAACCAACGTATGCAGCTTTTTACAAAATGAGCACCAGCACACTTGGAAGCAATTGGATAGAGAAAGGATGGAAAGTAACATGTGAGGAGTATTCAGATGGCAGATGTAGAAGTGTGTTACCCTGCAGTTGCAGCTACAGGCTGAGATGTTTTATTTATTTCTAATTATGCTGATTCTCAGTCTGCTAGATCAGACTAAGAGAAAAACTGGAACATCACCTGCTCTGCAGCCTCTTCCTGTTAATCACAGAGATTTGTCCTTGGAGTACTTTTTCATTCAAAAAATTGTCAGTAGTCTGAATACCTTTGATTTATGTGAGACTACCGCTTCCCTGAGTCTTAGCATTACAGTAGAAGGAAGTTGGGTTGAAGAGACAAAGCTATTTTTCCTTGAGGCAGAGGAGAGGGGGTTGGGGTTGAATGAAGTCAGGGAAGGGTAGCCCTTGGTGCTCACCAAGGCCACAGGGCAGCACTTTGTTTTTTCCTGTCTTAAGGGTTTTGTTCTGTATCATGGCTGCTTCTGTGCTTCTGGGGCTGGCATGTTCAGAGGAAATTTCCGTACACGGACATGTACACGCACTCTAAATAGAGGTGGATGTGATCGCTTGCTGTATGTGACATGGTCCAGTTGTATTTGTTTAAATTAGAAATCATAGGCATGCTTCCTCTTCCTTCCTGTTTTCCCATTGATTTCACTTTTGTGCATTGTATTTGCTGTGCACTGCACAGCTGCCTGAGCTTGAGACTAGTATCAACCCTGCAGCTGATCAGTGTGTCCTTCCCACTGCTTGATCCTGGTTAGGATTTGGTTGAACTGGTTAATGCAGCTGAACTCAACAGATGGACCCAAAAAGTAATATAAACCTCATATCTTCTCCTTACATGCTATTTTCTCCCTATGCACAAAAGCATTAGATCTCCATGTCTGTGTCATGCATTATGTTCCACAGGACTAGAGTCTGCGGTAAATGTGAATGACTGCGCACAAAGGAATAACTCAAAGAAACATTGGGCAAGAGAGATGCTGGCCTCTTTTCATAAACACGAGTTCTCAAATTCTCATGTTTTCATTCTTCATGTAATCCATAATCCATTGAAATAATAATCCAGGAAAAGCCAATTAAATCAAAAGCAAAAATGCTGCAATTTTTTGTTTGGGGTTTTTTTCTGGGTGGAGGAAAAATGAAATTAACAAAACAATTTTTATTTTCCTTATCCATCAGAACGAACCCCCAAACCAAGTGGGTTTCTATTTTGAGCAAGAAATTCCCACACTTACTTATTAATTGTTTGCAATGTTTCTGGAAAGGGTGGGCAAATTCTTTCTGCTTTTATTGCCCAACCACATGAGGGATGAGAGAAGCACAGGAAAGGGCAGCAGTTGTTGTGATTGGCAATTTGTATGTCATTATACATGCAGAACCAAACAAAAGAAATGTAGAAGCATTGAAATGTGGTACAATTGGTACAAAATGTGGCAACAAACAGAGACAGACCGGTTTGCTCTGTTTCAGTACAGGCTGTAGGTTTTACCTATGTTTGCCCATGAGAGCAGAGTAGGTCAATGTACTGCCATTACCAGAACCATTCCCATGTGATCCTCATTTCAAGAGTCATGACATAAACCTCCTTTAAAGGTCACACTTTCCTTCTGTGCAAAACACTAGCGCACTGAAGGAAGACTGCAGTCTTTTCCTTTAAAACTGCTAGACAGCAGAGAAGAAAAAGATCCCCACAGTGTGCTGTGAGCTGTATACTATACTCATTAGTGACCTAGTCCTGTGAGCTGCCTTCTCTGGCCCGCATCCAGGAAAGCACAAAGTATACATTTAATTTTCAGCATGTGCATAGAGTCATTAACTGCAAGCACATGCTTACATGCTTTCCTCATTGCTGGTTTTGGTTCTGTTATTTAATATAAAAGGCAGCAGCGGCTTTCAGAGGTTGAGAATGTTTTGGAGGGCACCTAAACGAAAGTGCAGAAACCTTCCCACTGCATCTAAGAATAGCAAGACAGTAACATTCTTCTGATTGACGTGATATTCCTGCCTGAATACCGTACTTTGAATAAGCTTTGTCAGGCAAACCTCTATCTGTTTGCATGCGTGATGATTTGTGCTACTAAACTGGGTGGTATGGGGAGAAGGGAAAAACTGACTGGCTTATTTTCAGCAAATGATGTATACTGTTCTCACTTCAGCCAGACTATGTAGCTATCCTGCAGCTGTAAAGAACTTGCTTTTCCTTAAAGTTATAGCAGTGTTACAGTAATACAGCCTAGCGGAACTCTCACCCTGACATGCACATGGCTGCCTCCAGGCATGCATCTTCCTTGTCCCCATTTGGTATGGACCTGTCAGGAAGGAAAAGCCTTCCTGAGGCCAAATTGCTGATTTTGTGAGCTTCCTCTGCAACAGTCTCAGTGAGGAGCTCTGCAGATACTATTCCCCCCGTGTCTCTGCCTGCAAGTCACCCTATGGTAAGTCATGTGGGCAGACTCCTGGCTTCAGAGTGAACTCCTGGCTTCAGTCAAGCGGATAAACACAGGCGGAATTAGACTTTATCTTATTTTCATGTTTTCTTCAGTGTCACTGAGAAATGACAGGTTTCTTCTTTGTATGCCTCCTTCTCAAGCTGATATAAGTACATTATTATACCTACCTCATTTGTGAGAGAACCAACAGAGAGACAGTTTAGTACCATGGCCATACACCAATGCGTTGGCAGAGGCAAAATTTAACGTTAAGCACATGTGTGGAATGGTGGGCTTGTGCCCAAGCCATTACCATGAGACAGTGCTGTGTCTTACGGGATCTGATAGGCACTCATAAAGGCGAGTGACTAAAGCTGCACAGGCTCACCTCCATTTACAGGAGCTGCCTGTCCTTTCCGTCCCAAGCATTTGGTGGGCACTGCAGGTGGGTGCTGCCCGACCCCCAGCACCTTTCGTGCTTGGGAGCCCAGGGAGCTGCCACATAGTGGTGTTCATGCCCGCGGCTTCTGGGCATGGGAAAGGCTTCAGTGCCTGGGCAGGCACCCGGGCAGGAAAAGCTGCTCTGCACTATAGTACTCACCGTCAGTCCTGCCTGAGCATTGCAAAGCAAGGTAAGTGTAAATTAAATCATCCATTTCCTTTCCCCAAAAATAAATCTAGATTTGCCCTGAGGATTTAGAGAAAATTTCAATGTAGGCTGAATTTATCAAAATTAGGTTTATCCATTACAGAAACGTCCCGATATTGCACAAGAGATATGTGAGCATAAAGTTCAAGCTCAGAGGTTGAAGTTCTACAAGCAATTAAACTTTTTTTACCCAACATTATTTGTCTCATATATGGCATGCGTGCATTTCAAAGTAACCCCATGTGTA
Organism: Balearica regulorum gibbericeps; assembly: GCF_011004875.1. Taxonomy (NCBI): domain Eukaryota; kingdom Metazoa; phylum Chordata; class Aves; order Gruiformes; family Gruidae; genus Balearica; species Balearica regulorum. The sequence continues at coordinate 41,741,915 of NC_046220.1, read as the reverse complement.
GTGTTCTGTAATAAGAAACCATTGCACACTATTGGGGAAAAAAAATGGTGATACACTCTATGTGCCTGGAGAAAAAAATAGGCACAGGCACTGAGATTTATTAAAGTGCAGGTCCTTTTTAGAGAGGCCAACTTTACTAATGAGACAGCCTGAAAACCAGAGGCTGTGTATCATATGAAAGCCAGTAATTTTTGATTATCTCAGTATTCCCAGAAATGATATTAAGCTGAAACACAGCTCCAGTTAACATAAGCATCAAGTATATACTTTTAATGCTAGAACAATAAGCCAGCTTTATTACAGTGATTATTGATAATATGAGGGTTGTGCTGGTATTTAGTCATGACTACATAAAATTATTGTTTTTCTGCTGTAATCATTGGCTATGCAGTTACAAGGGACCAATAAGTTTGTAAGTAATTAGTGACAAAGATTTCTTTTGTGGTATATAAATGGAGTAAAAGCCTCAGGCTAATTTTACCAGCATGTTCATATGACATCACTTCCTGAAAATACATGAAAGTTTTAAAAAAAAGTATATACACAAAGCAGAGGCTGTCCAAGTCCCACAGGAAAAATGACCTCAAGAAATATGCTGGGTTTCTACCTCAGAAACCTGATTTAACATTGAGGTCATTGCAAAAATTCAAGCAAAAATGTTGTTTCTGTCTTGATGCAAGGCTAGAGAGCATTTCTTTTGCAATGAGTACCCTGCTTAGAGGAACATAATTCAATGGCAATATTTTCTGAGTCACTCCGTTGATTTGGCAAGACTTTGTTTTACCATTTTTCCACACTGTCACTTTACACAGATTGGAGCCAACTGTGCTTGACCTCTGCTCTAAATTACCAGTAGGCAAATCCAAATCAATTCAGCTGATTTTATAGGCTATTCTACTGAGTTTACAGGCTTCACTCTGAGTTTACCCCGGCACAGACAGATGCAGAATTTGGCCAGTTTTATGTTTGTAAGAAAATGTAATTAAGCATGACAGATGTGTTTATCCTAGAAAATATTACTGTACTGTAAGAAAGATAGCAAAGAGAGTTATACTGTGCCTTAAAATCCACAAAGCCTTTTCACCATGTCCTAAAATCTGTTCTGACTTTTTTTCTGGCTTGCCCAGATACACCACAAATTTTCTAAAGGATTTCTGAACTTCAGATGAGTTTAGTCTTGTGATTGAACTGAAAAGCTTTTTTATTATTACTTTTTTTCTGGCAGAAGCCTCTCATATCTCTAGTCTCTGGCCAACAAACTTGTACCCTCCTTAGATTCTGGATGGAAATGCCACTAAATTGCTCTTTGCATGGGAAACTGATTTTGTTCTTGCATCTTTGTGTGGAAATTTCCTGTTAGCCCTTGGTAGGAGTAAAAGTGAGCTATTCAGAAGAATGTAAAAACCAGCCCTGATCCAACCCCAAAAACAAAGCGATGCCATTGAAACTGGCTACAGTGAACTTCTTTCTTATTTCCATTTCTTCTGTACAATCTGGATTTGGCTAGCAACAGAGCTTTTGAAATGCTGTGAAGAAGGTTAAGAGGACCAACAAAATTCAGATGAGATTTCCTATCAATTCTTATATAAGCATATGATCTTTTCATGAATATTGCTGGCTAAAATAAATTAGAGCAAAGGTGTGAAAATTCCCAAATTTTAAGTGTGATTCATTATTAATTATGAGACACTATGTTTTCTTCACATAGGTCATAAAAATATGATTTTGAAATCTTTACCAGTAATACAAAATGCCTGAATTCTCGGTGTCGCATCACTAGGGGTGATAAGGTGAAATGTCATTGTGGCATTTTTGGGTCACTCAGCCATTCTTCTAAGTAGGGTTACCAACTGAAGCCATTTCAGCAACACTTCTGATAAAGAAGATCAAAATGATCCTAATGTTTACTTCAAGGAGGTCTGTCTACGTTAATCTTTATTTAACTTTGAATTGAAATACTACAAAGATAATGCCTCCAAGCACACACTACAGGTCTGTAGGCTACAAGGGGTCTATAGACTGGTATCAGGAAACTGTTGGTCCAGACATTCGACTTACCTGGGTAGCTTTCACTGGAATGCTTTTTGGCAATATACCATGCACATCTTCAGTTTCTTCTAGATCTGTTGATACAGAGCCAAGACATAATATAGTGAAGCCATGCTTCTCAATCTGGGTAGATTTTCACCCTCACTGTCAAAGCTATACTTCCTGTTTCTGGCCAGAAAAGAAAATACAGTATAATATCATACAATATAACAAGATAAATATAGATGACCTTATAGATAAGAATACCCCACTCTTATGTGTCACTCTGAGCACTCACTACTGTAACTGCACAGGTCTAAAGCAAATTCTGGAAGAAGCTTTATGGAAAATGGCATTAGGAATTCATTACCAGCATGGGCAGAAGTGTACTAAATCATGCCCAAAATAGAGACAATTACTATGCTTGTAAAGAAGTGGCAAAACCATGTTTTGAGTAAAGGAACAGTTCTGGCAGAAGCATCGACTTGCTGGCATAAGCACATTTACCCCCTAAGGGCTTTGACCAGCAAAGTGCTGCCAGTCAGAGCTTGCAGCCCACTATCACGCTTCCCTGTGCCCTGACACAGTTATTTTGGTACATGTCTGTGATGATGAGTATCACAGAAGGAAAATTCTCACACTCTTTTACAGACCCTGGTGATTGTTGAGTAGTGCAGAATTTGCAAATGTCGACAGATCACAAAAGCAATAGATGTACAACCATGTTCATAACTGTGTCTGTATTCATTATGTCTTTAAGCCCCTGTAGTTCTGGATTTTAAAATGGGGATAAATGAAATATTCATCAATTTAATCGCTGCTTTCCTGGATACATTGGAAGGTGTAAAAATGCTAAAATCAGGTCTCTGGTGGGCTCGCAAATAAATGATTACCCTTGCCATTAGGATTCCTGCATGCTGATAGCCAGAGCATGTAGCACATCCAGCCTCGCCAGTTTGATCTCTCTTGGGAAGGTGCTGCAGAAAGAAATGGTAAAGAATATTAGAAGCGAGATCTTATGCTAGATCTTGCAGATAAACACCAGTTTGAAAACTGCCGGTGACTTTAACTGAGCAGCAGTCCAAGTTTCTCAAGAGAAAAGCCTTTACTTCAGCTGCAGAACCCCCTGGAAAGCATTTGATGCGGCAGGGAGCACAGCCCCTGGCATATCTAACGAAGGGCCGGGAAGGGCAGGGTGCTGCAGCCAGCGCAGCTGCCAGGGCACGGGGCCCGAGTGCCTGCACCAGCCACGAGCTGCGTGCAAACGCTGTTTTTCATTACAGTTGCTGCAGCAATGCCGGGCTCTGGCATTCCAGCGGAGATTCGGGCCTATATTAAATTAAGCACACACACAAAAAGAAATTTAAATAGCTTTGAGGGTCAGAGCAAAACCAACACAAGGCAGCACGTGGGAGTCAGGGCTGGTACGGCCCATTCTCCACTTGCGCTGCTGGGGAAGAAGCGGTGTTAGCATCAACAGCAGAGAGCTGGGTTAGTGGTGCGGTGCCCGGCCGGCTCGGGGGTCCCGGGGGATCCTGCTTCTCCAGCTCCCTCGGCCCGCTGGAGGCTTCTCAGGCTGCCTGTCTGATTTCTCAGAGAGAAACAAGAGCTAAATATTATGAACTATATTTTAGGAGCTTTCACAAATAAATAGAAAGAGTATTAATTAGGAAGGTTATTTGTACTGTATCAAATAACACAGTGGCTCCTTCTAATTTTTCAACCCTACTAGTAGAATATCTTACTGGAGAAACAGGAGTTGGGGCATGTTTAGGGTATGCCACCAGCTGCTGTTCTATTGAGTTTCTATTCTAAACTTGCTTTGGCTTCCAACTTTCTAAAGTGTATTAAAAAAACCCAAAAAACCAAGGCATCTGAGTGGGAGAATTTACAATCAAGGCAGCTATTTTTCTATCAGTTTTGAAAGGCTTTAGAGAAGAGATTTCTGGAGTATGATTTTAATTCTTGAAAAAATTTAAATGTTTTTTTTCAGTATGGAGAAAAAAGAGAAAGAAAATTAAAGTTAATGGACCGCTCTGGCTGAAATATAGTAGTGAATGCCATTGTTCACTTAACTAATTGTAAATAACAAACATTATTAATGTTCTATTGTTTTATTTAAGTATATGAAAGAGCATAAGGCTAGAGAGCTTTGTACCCATGATGAGTAATAATACCAGAGCTGTAGGTTTTTCTCTAGAAAAAAACCCTTCAACTCTTTTTCATGCAAAGATAAAACACAAGATATAAAAAAATAGCTAGAAAGATGTTATTATGGAAGAAAGACTGGCGAAAACTGTGCCAGATCTTGCTGTCTGCCCAGCTGAATTGAGTTTACAAGTCACTTGGTGGGAGCATATGATCAGAGCAACAGCAGGTGGTAACTATAAAACACAGCCAGAGCCCTCTCCTTGGGAGGTGGTTTATAGGTGGATTCCAGGTGTTGGGGTGGATTTTGTGCTCATCAGAGTTACTTCCTCACAGGGACTTTGTGGAGGGCAGAAGACAGTGAGAGGGGCTGATCTGTGATAGCTAAACCTTATAGGGTGCTTCCAGAGTCAGGGTTGTGGGCTACCTGGAGGATGCAGGTGGGAGGCTGCTGCCTGGATCTTGTTTCTCCTCCTCTGGCTTTCTTGCCACTTTGCATCTTGAAGTTTCTTTCTTTCCTCTCTGTGTGAAGTAATGGTGTGAGCAGGCTCCATCCTTCCTTCTGCTACGTCGCTCTAAAGTCAGATTTCTTGTGTGCTCTCACACGCCTCCCGAGGAGCCTCGTGGCCTGCCCTGGCTCAGCTTCCTGCTGACTGATGGGGGTTTGAGACAAAACCTGAGTAACAAGAGACATTTGTCTCCCCATGCAGGATGGGGAGTGAAACGTCTCCTTTGAGAGTTTTTGACCGAGGCAAGCCACCAGGCCGCAGCTCTGAGTCTCCTCAAAAAGATGGCTCTTTGAGAAGGATGTTTTTTCCTTCAATCATCTAGAAGTCATCTAATGACTTCTCAGGAAGGCAATAGATAATGCAGGTGTGAAAAATGATGTTCTTGCTAGCAAGTAGGGAGTATGAAAGTATATTTGCATTGTGAAAACCATAAAAAGAAATAAAAAATGGAGTAACAGCGCTGAGGACATGCAGAGTGCTCACCCTCGCTTCCAGCTTCAGAAGATGTTGACTTCATGTACGAAAGCGAAGCTTGAAAATTTCATCTCATCTGTCCCATCCTTATGCCTGTGGCTTGTGGAAAGACAATTTCCACTGCAAGCCTATAGGAACTGACTATATTGATTATATCATCCTTCCCTATCTAGCCCCTGAGTAAGCTAAGTGAAGGAAAAGAATGCCTTCTAAGGGGAGAAAAGGGTAAAAATCCTTCTTTGGATGAGCTGCTATCACCAATGTTGCTAAATGGAATGTGTATTTACCTCTTTGGTGTAGCAAAATGCACCTTTGATCTTACCTCAATAGTACCTAGTGTTAGTGAATCAGCCAATTGAAATTATGATGAAAAAACTCAAAACTTATGCAGGAAAAATGGTCTAATTGGAAATGAGAGAAAATAGTTAAGAGATTGTATTCCAGTATGCATTCAAAATTCTTTTGAGCTGCTGATGGCATTAAAGGACCTATTTATTGCGGTCACAAGTGAATGCCACAGATTCCTAAGGAGAAACGTGGAAATCTTATCAGCTCTTCTCTCTTTAAATTACATTGTGGGGAGTGGGGGAGCAGGAATCATCAAGGGAGCAATGTGAAAGAATAGACCCTGAGCCAGTGTGATATTTTCACCCTTTCATGGAACATCTGGGCTCCAGATATCCATTGTACATGTGAGTCACTGCAGATGCAATTGCAGAACATAGCAAGCATGCATTGCTTGATCTGGGGAATTTTGGCAAGGGGATCTAGCAGAGTCCAAAGCTGTCATGATTTACTGAAAATTCATTTTCAGTCACAACTAGTTTCATTTGAAATCAGTAGGATTTTTCTTTAAAGGTTATTGGGTTTAGCCATTGATCCAGAGAAATTTACGTTTCTGCAGGTATTTGTGCACTCAGCTTAAATCAATATTTCTTCCTTCCTGTGAGAAAATGTGGTCCATGTGTGTCATTCTAGAAATAGCAAAAAGAGGAATCAATTTGTCCCTAAATGAATGTGTTCTCACTGATACCCTTATCTTCCTGTCATGGTTGACCAGAATGAGACCGAACAATTGGTAGTAGGAACTAAGGTATTTAAGGAAAAATCTTTTTTTTTTTTTTTTTGTCATATGAGAGGAAAAAAATTCATTAAGAGATAAAGGAGTGAATAAATGTCAGCAACGGAAGATACTTTGCTGGATAATTTTAAGCTAGCTCCCTCTTGTCTAAGTCAGTAAAAAGTTAAAATCATTTTTTAAAAACTTTTAATTCCTTTAAAAACAGACACAAGTGAATACCTGAGAAATAAAGTTGCCATAGGAGAGTAGATCTTTAGTTCAGTAAGATTTTTCACTTCTCTCCATTCTCTTTATGGCATCTGTCTTAACATGTGGCGATGTACATACCTATGTGTGCTCCCTGAGCCCGGGCTTGGTACCTAGAAGTCTTATATTAAGGACCTGAATGTGTTTCATCGAGATTGTCTATGTTAAATGGTTTCCATTTGTGGTGTGATTTGCTCAAGCAACAGAGAAGATCCCATACTGCTCACTTAAAATGTCAGTCTGACATTATGTTTCACTGTACCAAGCATCTCCCTGAGCATCTGGAGAAAGGGAATGCTCATTGTTCATAGGACCATGTGTTTCTTCACCCGCTTATTCCAACTCATGTCAGCCTGCTGCCATCTGGCCTGCAGCGTATAACAGGAACTAACACGATAAAGCAAAACCAACTGCAGATATGACACTAGCAAGCACAGCTCCTCGCGTTCCATGAAGGCTTGAAACTTCCAGTGGATTTTTCCCAGATTAGTATCCATCATCTGAGGTAAAGTTACAAAACATATTTTGAAACATGCTGATTTACTGCTACCATTAATGCATACAGTCACTGAAGTAAATGAAGTGTTGTCTGCTCATGCATTAAGTACAGTGTTTTAATGCGCTGTTTTAATATCTAATAGGTTACTAATGACAATTAATACATCATGTGGACAGCTGGTCCACACTGCGCTGTGACATTTATTTTACAGTAGTTTTAGGTATAACCAAGAGCCACGGACCTGTTGCAGCATCCCTAGCAATTCTGAAGCAAAGGAGCTACTTAGGAGACCACTGCCCCGCATGGCAGTCTTAGATACTTCCTGCTATGTTTACAGGCTTGTAAATGAACTGGAAAGCTTGGGAATGTCCTGAATAATTTTAGGAAAACCAGCATTTTTGAACTGTGGTCACAGGACTTTCTAGTTCATTTGTCCAGGTTACATTTTTATGAAGTCTAAATGAAAAAAAAAAAAAAAAAATCCATTGTAGCTCTAAGCTCGAATGCAGCCACTTGGAAACATATCCATTCCCATTCCATACTGCTACCATTAATTTTTACATTAAATCCCCTCAATTACCAGGTACGCATAAACCACAGTACGGCTGCTGGCAGAAGTACAGGACTTGCTGCAGCTATAAAAGCAGCCTAGACACATTCAGGTAGAAAATTACAGTGCCTAACCTTTCAAAATTTGAGTGCAATCCACCCCATACAGGGAACTATGCAAACAATTCCAGCACTACAGCCACATGAGGCCCAGGGCCAAGAGAGGCTCCATCTGCTTAGGGCCAAGACAGACCTTCTGCATTTGCAGGTTGAAAAAATGGGGTCACCTGAGCATTTCAAATGTATCAACCAATTTTGTATTTCATCTGCCTTTGGTATCTAATGAGTAGTTTGGACCTGCTGCTTGCAATGTATTCTGCAAGGCACTATGGTTTTTGACCTGCAGATGAATATTGCATGCACTGGAGAAAGGCCATCTTGGTTATCTCATGTGCTGACTGAAGAAATTACATCCTAGAAGCCTTATAAATGTTGCAATCTTGTCCTTCCTTTCAGTGAGGGAGGTTAAATGTGTGCTCAAAGAGCGAACCGATGCAAAGGGAGGATTGGACTATTTGCCAGGGATAGCAGAAGATGCATATTTCTCATATCACCTCTTTGACTGATCATCTGGAACCAGATCTCCCTGTAACAGCTGGGTAGATCTTGGCAGACAAGTAGCTCTGAAACCCCCTTTGCCTGCAGCATGAAAAAGGGATGTGTCTTATCAGCTGGAGGGGTCTTTGTAGAAAGTGGTGGAGAGAAATGCAAACAGCATGCCTTCCCACAGCCTCTCAGTCAGCTTCCACAGCTTCCCTCCTCTCATCACTCTTTCAAGTCTCTTGGGCCACTGTCCAGTGCATATCTGTCTGCTGCTTAACAAACTCAAGCTGTGGTTTTCAGGCTGATAAATAATTATGCTAATTAACAGGTTGGAGGAAAATGTGATGTTGTTTCTGTGGAATGTTCTGAGAGGCTGGAAACACTTAACTGCAAAAACGACATGTGGTGAAATAACCAATAATTTGCTTAAGAAACCCACATCTGGTATGCCTGCTAGAAACAGGGGTTAATAGTCTGTCAGGGGCAGGCAGTGGCAGTGAGTAGCCCTAGGATAAACAAAAAAGCCTTAACGGCAGGAAATGGGCTTGTTCTCCTAGCATAAGCATTTACATTGGCTGCTAACCAGCAAGAGATGTAAAAGGAGTTGTTTAGTTTACACTTGGAAAAAAAATAAAGAGATGGAAGCAAACAGTCTTTTGCATTTTGTGTATCTGTGAAAAGGAATAAAAGCTGCCGAGTGTAGCTAAACATGGTAGTAATATCTATGCTCCACTCTCCTGGAACGAGCCATAGACTCAGCACAAAGTTCCAGTCATAAAAAGGGAGAAGGATTACTTAATTTATTTTCATATTATTGAAATGACTGTCAGATAATTACATGCGTGACTTTAAGTGACTGCTCATGCAGAAAAGGGGGAGGGGGGCAGAAGATGATAAGACAAATGGAGAAACTTGGTTAATTGATTCAGGTTGACATACTGACTTTTTATAAAAAGGTTAACCCTGATTTTTGTTTTGAGGATGGCAAGTCCAAATGCCACTTGTGTTAACACGGAAGGCATTCCCGTTTGACACCACGGTAGTCAGGAACGGATCTGGACCACAATGCTAGGAACCCACCCTTGCGTTGGTGTGGCATTGCTGCAGCACTTACGAGCGCAAAGAAGAAACCCACATTTTAAGATGGGATGAAATGTAAATAATGTACCCATTTGGCGAGATTCAGATGAAGTGCTCTGTGTGTGGCAAGCTGAATCTGTATTTATAGCAGTTAAAGAAACACACAAGATGCTCTGGATACACTAAAGACCATGAATAGTACATTGTTGGTTCCTAATTTTGTTTTAAATATACAGACTATGTTCTACCTTAGGTGGTGTTTTTCCACTGGAGTGGTGCAACCCTTGCAAAGATTGCTGCTACATCTGAGTTGTATTTTTCACACAAGAAAACATGACACCTCGGCAGATGTTGGCAGCTTTCTATTGCATGCTGGACTACTTGACATCTCAAGCTAAATTTTTCTTTTATAGTTACTCTCAAAGATGCGTATTATCCCTTGTCAAAATAAAGAGTTGTGGTCTCTTTTCAGCCCAGAGAAATACGGTAAGCGCACATTATCACCATAACATCTAAGTTGCTCTCTCTTTCACTACATTAGCGCATATTACAGCCTTGCAAATGACAGGCTTTCACAGCCTCATATTTTAGTCATGTCTTGTTTTATAATGACATCATGTTTTCTCTAGTGATCCTAGCATACAGCACCAACGTGACCCTGCAGCTTTGCAACTTTTCTCAGAGCAGCGAGATCTCCAGGCCACATGTTGATACCTGAGGTGGGAAGCAACAGCAATAAAATGACTCAAAAGCCTTGCAAAAAAAAAAAAAAGCAGCAAAAAGCACTACGACTAGCAGTGCTCAGCTGGTGTGGATGCAGGCGGCACGACCCATCCTCCACCATGTGATGTGTTCTGGTCTGTGCCCTTCCGCATGAAAGTTGAATCAATTCTGGTGCTTTTTGATGCTTTCTGTGAGCATCCAGGGCACTCTGCTGCAGGAAGGGTCTGTCCTCTAGCACTGCTTCCCTATGAAATAGCAGATCAGAGGAGGTTGCCTCTCGAAAAGAAGAAATGTCAGGCAGAGGCCATCTCAGACAGTGGTGCTTCCACTTTTTCCACATGCTGGCCTTACAATAGGCTGCGACCACACACCCCCTCAGCATGCAATTCTTACCCATGGGTTCACATATACTTGGGTTGTGTTTTAGATCGTCACCTGAAGAGCATGAGGCTAGAATAACTGCAACCTTCCAGCAACAGAACCAGAGATGGAAACCATAGAATCTATGCTCGATTCTTTGTTCCTGTGTGTTCTAGTTCATCCATGCAGATAGAAGTGAGACAGTCCTATTTTAAATTAAGACTAGGGCTCATTTGTGAATATATAAATGTAAGAATTCCAATAAAGATTGAGCTGCTAACACTGGGAATTTCTGTTCACCAGAGACTGACCTCCTGGATCTATAATGGCTAGCAGCAACAAGAAAGAGCAGGAAACCAAATTAAAATAAGTTTTAGGAATGGTGGTTAGATCTTAACTGAATTTTTGGAACTTCAGTAAGCTTTTTCTTATTTAGAATTCCGCTTGAGTTGTGGATACCTTTTTGCATATTCCCAGTCCAAGCACATCCATCATCCTTTTGCTTGTAAGAAAAATTCAATGTGATGAAGAGGGCAGGAAAAATATGTAAAATAAACATTAGTATGGCAGCAGAGATCAATCATTCAAAATTGTAAATCTAGTTGCCTATTTTTCACTGAAGGCATTACTCAAAGAATACAGCTATCCACCACAGAAAAAAATCATTCACCAAACAGCTGTACCTGTCTTTGTTTTTCATAGTACTTCCATCAACATGGCAAAATGGTGTTCTAGTGCAATTTCTGAGAGATTTGCATCATTTCATATGGCTTATGCATAACTTGAATGAATTTTGAGTGAACTGATCTGCAAAACTGTTGAGAATCTTCCACAAATAGCCCTGATGCTCACAAATGGGAAGCAAGAACAGTCCTCACACTCCACTAAAGTCCTTTGAGCTTTTCCCTTTGGGTAGAAGGGACAGTCCCGCTGAGGCAAGGGGAGCCTCTCTTTTCTCCTGTGAATCACGCATGGGGATGTTTTATTTAGGTTGGTATGCAGTGAAGGCAGAGAGCGGCAAGTGAGGAGTCACCACCAGACCTCAGCATCACCAAAGCTTGCCAAGTGTCTAACCAGGCCCCCAACACCTGACTGCTCTCACCACTTGTTTCTTCCCACCAGCCCCAGAGGAAAGCTAAGTTTAGATATATGATCAGGTATCTAGGTTTGGGATCTAAACTGAAGTGTTGTGAATGTTTTCCCCTCCCTCCCAAAACTACCTGGGCTGCAACTAGTATTCGGATCTAGCTCTAAAGACAAGGTGTTGGTATCTATTCCAGTTTATCCCAAACTGCAGATTTAAAAAAATATTCCCAACAAGAACCAACCAACCACACAAACAAACCTTTTTGCTCAGCTCTGAACATTTACTTTCCTAACTGATTTAAGTAGGTTTTGCATAAATAGAAGCTTGGTAAGCTTCCAATGCGTTACTGAAACAAACTTGTACTTCACAATGCACTGTGGTAGAGCATTTGATGAAACTGATAACAATACCCTTTATTGCTTCTCTTTGGAAGGTCTTTCCTTCAGGAACAGAATTTCTGTGTTTGAAAGAAAAGCAGCAGGAAAAGTGACATTGCAGGGGCAGTCAAGGGAAGCCGTTTGAAGGACAACAAACATGTTTTCCTAGCAGACGATGTGGAAAGCCATCAAACACAGTTGGCTTCAGACTGCATCTCCTTGACACAGGCCCCACCTTCTGCTCTTACAAAAGAGATTGTTTTAAACTGTGTAACGTGAGGTCAAACAGTCTTCCAATATTTTGACAATAACCAACTATGACCATTTAGGGTATTTTTTATCTGCATTAATATCCAGTCTTGTTAAAAGATCTTGACATGCTTTTGGCCTTAAGAACTTCCTGTGATAATCAGCACCAGAACTGAATTATGCATTGCTGTCAAAAGATATTTCTTTAACTAATAGAATTTTGCCAGTTTGTTTTAAGATCATTAAATGCTCTTTTATTCCTAATTTCCCTGAAATTTATTTACAACTATGAGGGTCTTGTAATTATGAAAGTATAAATGAAAGTGCATTTGTGAAAGGATGAAGACTGAGTCATGGTTTACATAAAAACCTAATCACAGAAGTAATTGCTCAGTCTGGGACAAAATGCCTGTGGGTATCTAAGTACATGTAGATATGCACAAAAATATTTGCATGGGCATATCACTGTGCAGCTTCTTGACCACACTTTTTTAGTATCTATATGGATGTGAAGTAGGCAATTGTTTGACATGCATAACTTTAAGCACTACTTTAATCAGAAAGTTTATTGTTAAAAGGAGTACAGCATCTTGCACCTATAACTTTACACAGTAAGCACTCCCAGTTGTAATCAGAATAAGTGATGTTGTGTTTCTGAATAACCCATGTGTGTAGACAAATGTTCCCACTGATCATTTAAATAATAGCATTTAACTAATTTAACAAATGGCATGATGATTTAATGCTTGCAATACATCAGGTTTGTAAGTTCCAGTGAGATCTAGAGCCTGAATGAGCTACAACTTTACCTAGAAGCTGTAAGGCTGACATGCTGGGTGCTCCGTTATACTAAGCACTGGGCCTTCTCAGTACTACTGTGAGAAAGCAATTTGAGCTGCTTCCTTTCTTTTTGCTCATTTTGAAGCTTAAAATTAAAAGACATACTCCTCACACACAATTACTGTTAACATTAATGTGAATGACACATGCACCTAACGAGTGAAACTAGACACCATTCCTTGCATTTGCAGTTCAGGTGTTGTGCAAATTGTGTCTCCTTATTAAGCTGGATTTTTACATGCCTAATACCTTCAATAACCTGTTTTCAAAAAGGTTATTTCCATTAATATTGGGTCATGTCATACAACACCTTCTAATCTGGTCATTTGAAATTAATGTCTTCACATCTGTGCAAAGTGTAGAGGCAGTTGATAGAATACTCTACCTCTTTCTCCTCCAGAAGATTGGTTTTAAATTTTAATTACTTTTAAATGATAGCATTCAGTTATGTTTAATGCATATTGATGAATACTGGTGAAATAGGACCAAAAGAAGTAACTCTTTAATTTACGTTTTAATTAAAATACTGATAGCAGCATCAAACATACTCTGGTGAAGTTTATACACCAATTTTTCTTTTATATTTCGATATTTGTCAGGCACATTCTGAAATGGACGTGCTTGGGAGAATTATCAGGAACATGAAGAAGCTCTCCTTGCAATCAGAAATTATTCCCTAACATGTTTAGAGTGGAAAGTGAGTCCCTACACTTACCACATCCTGAAAATCCCACCTGAGTTTTGACACATCTGGGCAGATCAGAGCACTCTGACATCGCGGTGGATGTGACCCTGTTCAGAAAAAGCCTCCTCTATGGGCTGCGGGGGAGTTCAGTCCATTAACCATCCCACCTTGCCCCATGCACTGTGACCACTAAAAGCTTTGCCAGGTGTTGGCAATGACAATGCTATGGTCAGTTGTGTCCCTGAAAATGGGCTGAAACTCTTTGAAACAGAATAAAAAAACCACGCTGCTATTCCGAGTCTAACCCGGGAAGTCAGCAAGACCTTTGCGGCTGGGTGAAGATGAGCCCCACCGATGGGGGATCCCAAAGCCCGTGGGGTACGCTCTCACACCTGCAGGGCCTGCTTTCTTTCTCGGCCATCTGCTTCCACCTATACTGCCATGACATTATTGAAACAGCAGTAAAGTTTTGAATGCAGAAAAGAATGTGTTTTGTTTTGTTTTCCCCCTGGAACTCCAAAAGTTATGAAAAATGCAGGTTTTGTGGCGGAGGGGAGGGGAGAGAGGGAATAAATCCCTGCCCAGACCTAATCTTTTCGTTAGCCCCTTGAAACTCAGAGTAAGAGCAGCTGTTGAAAAGTGCAACTGTCTTTTCCGTACATGATTAAATATAGTCAAATATCAAGTCCTATCATCAAGGGGTCAGTTAAATGTAATTTCTTTCCGCTCTGCATATATGCACAGAGGGAGCTTAAGTCCTCTCTCATCTGGTTTCTTCGTCCTTAAAAGAAACAAAAGCACACTGTACAGTATTTTCTAATTCGATAGTATCTTTATGGGATTTTAATATCCTCCTCCTTGCCAGCTACAAGCCAGACTAGCAACAACTGCAGCTACAGTTATGAGCTGCAGCTGTTTGGGGCCTGTGAAGGTCTATCTACAGCCTGGAAATTTCCAGTCAGTGCAAGCACAGGGCAGGCTCCAGCACTGTTAGCAAAAGTTCTCACTTCCGCAGGCAAACCATCAGCTGCCACCAGCAAAGTGCTGGCAAAATTGAACCAGCTTACGCAAGCAGGCTAGCATTGAAAGGGGTAGGGACAGCCAGCTGCCAGGGTAGAGCAGGGCATCATCATCATCATCATCATCATCTAGTAATCACAGAAACTGTGTTGTCAGCCAGGGAAAATCCCATCTGCAAAACCTGCTCTGAATGGCAATCATGATGGTTGGCGAGGGGCAGGATGCACATGACAAGCACGGAGGATTTGGGTAGCTCCTCTGCTGAGCAGAGCTATTTCCACCTTCTCATCTTCATGAGGTAGGGATGGGTTTGTAACTAATATCAAAGGCAACAGACTTGGGAGAGTCAGAGTAGGTCTTGAAAGATTCAGCAATTATATTTTTTGTATAGCTTATAATATACATAATATTTGCATAGAACTGGCATTACCATAGATATACATTTCCCTCTGAGAAGTTTCAGTTGCTTTAAAAAATGACCCAGATAACAACCCAATTTAACAAAACTGTGTGTTGTAACACAGCCTTGTTTTGTGATCCTTCTTCTACAGCTCAGATACTTACGATCCTTGATGTGACAACTATAACATCTTCACGTATTCCCGAACCTGCACAGAGAGAAAAGCAACCTTCTTCCTGACTTCCTGAATCTTAAAAAAAAAACCAACAGAAAAACAAACAAACAAACAAAGGACATACATACTTTAAAACATCTAATCATCTCCAAGCTCACTTCTATCCTGAGGGTGGTTTTTTTTTCCTCTTGACTGGGCTGTTCACTTGATGGACCTTTATCACCCTATACAGACCATGCTCAACTTATCCAGCATGCTGGAAATGCTGGCAAGGGATTAGCTGCTGAGGCTGGCACATTAAAACTTAGGGAAATACAGAAGGTTTAGCCACCTGCTCAGATGGCTAAAATGTTTGCTCATCCTTGGCACTTGGCTTAGCCTACAACAGCTACCTCAATGTATTATTGAGAGTGCAGTGCAGTGCAGTATCACTGGTTGTGTCATCGTATAAATAGATCCATCCTCCCTCACCTTGATTGGTAATATCTGTACATGCACTGTTTCTCTAAAGAATTTGAATTCCTGTCTTCTCAGGATGGCTTTCACTTCACAGTGGAATCAGTTGAAAAACGATTCAGGTAACTCAAGATACAAAGACAAATTTTCAGCATGAGGATGAAGGAGTATCAGAATTTACAACACTTCCTTAAGCTTGATGCACTTTCTATAGAATATAATCTGCAGTAACTCAAAGGGACAGCAAAGAAATTTGTTGGCTTTATACTAGATCTGAAAAATACAAATTAATTTTAATTCCATAATACCATCCTGTGGTTGCTGTTAAACTTGAAGGAAGGATTATGGGAGCGAAAATATGTCCTTCTGTAAACCAAAGACCTCAGTCAATAGAATTTAACATTAAATCTCTGCTTATTCAATGTATTAGAGGTAATATCTTTGTCAAACAAGCTCTTTTTGCCTGAAGGTTCAGCATTAACACTCCCTTAAGTCTCTTTTAAACACAGGTAGCTTGGCACCCTCATCCACAATAGTTTTAATAATTGCTTGGCTTCACGCAACAAACTATGCCTTTGTTTCTGCCCTTAATCGTTCTTTCATCAGCTGCTGCTGTGCACATTAGACGGAACATGTGAGGACAGACAAACAGACTGGAAAAGTGGTTTGTGAAAATATGTTGAGACAGCTGCTGGATTTTAAGGGCTTGTCTGTACCAGGCAAAAAGGTGCAGCAGAGAACCAGATGGTTTCGAACATGATGCAATCCTTGCAGAGCTTGTATGGTACTCAAGCAAGCCTCAAAGCTGTTTGCAGAGATCGGCTGTACCAAAACGCTGTGAGGGTACAGCTGCTCTTGCTCGTCCCTCCACGTCCTTGTCCTTGCTTGGGCGCATTGGCTGAACTGGGACTGCAGCCTGAGCTAAGCAGACCTCTCTCTTATTTCTTTACTCATGATCATATCCTACACTGTTTAACAGGCTCTTGATATCTCTCCCTCCACAAGTCCCTTTTTGCCTGTTTGTGTGCAGTGGTTTCATGTAATGAATCCAGCTGTCCCAGGCATTCAGCATCCTTTCCTCACCTTCCAAATTCTCCCTCGGTGGGTAGTAGAGACGCTTTATGGCCTGGAATTGAAAGGAAATAATGAACACTTATGAATGTTTTCCAATGGGAACTCTCTCTGACCCTTCAGTTGGTGACACCCAACAAGACATGACTGCAGAAGCCACCACTCACTCAGAGCACACCAGGTGAATGAGATCTTACAATGTCCACCTGAAAAGTAAGAAAGGACTTGACATAGAGCCTGTTCCCTGAGCAACAGGGTCATTAGCTTGCAGCTCTGAGTGAGGCATTGCTTCATTCTTTATGCCCCGTCACATTGTGGTAAACTCTTCAGTTATACTATATTCACATGCTGTTTTTCAGGAGGATCCTTCACTGCACAGGTCAAATGAGCACAAGTAATGCTCTTCCAACCTTAGTTCAAATACTCTGCTGGCTTGCAAAACACTAAGAACTTAGATTCTTAGTGAAGAACATCCATGGAAAAAACACCACATATATTCACATCGCCATGATGCAAACAAACAAACTCTTCATTGGACTTTCTGATGTCACTTTCTCGCTGTCTCATCTTTTTTGATGCTGATTTTCTAGCAAATTCCAAATCCTGTGAATACAGAATCATAGAACCATAGAATCATCAAGGTTGGAAAAGTCTTTTAAGATCGAGTCCAACTGCAAACCTAGCACTGCCAAACCCACCACTAAACCATGTACCTAAGCACCACATCTACATGTCCTTTAAAAACCTCTGGGGATGGTGACTCAACCACTTCCCTGCACAGCCTGTTCCAATGCCTGAAATTAATTTTCTTTCTCACTTACTCTTCCATAATCATCCTTTTCTTCTCAATAGTCTGAATGTTAGAAGATCTCTTTTTAAAAAAGTAGGAATGTTATAGGAGTAGCCTCAAAGTACCAAGCCACAATTTCTGTGCTGGATCCAGGATGAAGCCATTGAATTCAGTGTATTATACTAGCACATTTTTACTGACTTTATTTCCAATGGGGTCTAAATAGACATGCTTCAGGCTAAAAATATATTCCGATCTTCCAAAATCTTGAAATGCTGAAATTAAACTTCTTACCTACTGGCTATCTTAAACAAAATCTTAGAGAACCACTTCAACAACCAATTCAACAACTTACACCTAAGAATCGTATAACTGGTCAACAACACTAAATTATATGTTATAAAATCCTTTTATGAATTAGTAATTTAAATAAAGCAAGTTTAGCATAAGGTTTTAGACATAAATATTTATGACCCGATACTTTTTGTTGATCAGTGTCTAAAACCAGGAGTACAAGCACATCCATAGATAAGACATGTAGGGCTTGTATCAATCTGACATTCTTCTGAGGAAGCATCAAAAGTGAGTAACATATACAAATGTTTACTTTGGCAGAAAAGAAGAAAAATCTCCTTTAAACCATAACTTGGCAGGTTTATCTAAGCTCTTAACACTAGTAAACTAAGGATTGTGGGAATTTAGTTCAAAAACTGTCGTAAAAGATTTATCCCAGTAAGCAAAGTGGCTAAGTAGATATCTAAAATAACAGCATATGTCAACACACCATAGTGAGATATATTATTTTGATTTATACCTTTAATTTCTGCATTACTAGATAAAGTAGGACATTAAAAAGCATTTTCCCATTTCTATTGCCAATGAAATTGCTTAACAGAATTTATAAAATGTTTAAAATATTTCTTTTAGTAACTGTTATCTGTTATTGCTCATGCACACTTTAGGAAGTTTATGAGAGTTTCATGCCTGAGTGTTTTTTGGAGGGAGAAAGTTATTTTTCTATTATTTATGTATAATGTAAGTTCAGAAGGAATTGAAAATAATGAATCTGGAATAATGACCTGTTTAATGGCTGACAAAACAGATTCTGGAGCACTTTCAGTCGAAGATTACCTTTCCATTTTTTCTCTGAGTAGAAAAGAAAAATGCTGTAAGCTAATGCTGAAAGGTAGATATTTAGATCAGAAACATAAGGTATTTTAATTTATTCTTAAATGATTGCTAGCAGGTATACCTATGTACATTTCAACTTCTGTATTTCAAACAGAAACACAGTCTCATTCAACCTATTATAACCCAGCCAAATGTCTTGGAAATATCAACTAGTTAACCAAAAGAAATCAGCAGGTTATTGGGTGTAAAAAAACCCTGTAATGTCATTTAAAAAGCTAACAGGATATGCACACATTCATTTTCAGAGAAATTAGATATAGGTTGTTTTAATAACTGAACATTTAAAAGTTGTATGAAAATAAGGCAGGCCAATTTCTGAGGTCCTTGCAATAATTCCAGCTAGTCCCTCTCACTCCATTCTCCAGCGCTCTGCCTTTGGGGCTGCATTTCTCTGGCGCTCTACATTGCGGCTGGGTTGCATGGTCTTGCAGTGCACTGACGTCCCCAGTGGGGAGCTGGGGGCTCCTGCCTCCACGTATGCTCTGGGTACCTGGTACAAGGCATCTAATCTGTCTGTGCAAAGCATCCAGATTACGATAGCAGGAGGTACCTGGTTTCCTTTCCCATTGCTCCTCCTGGGGTATGCTGGGAAGATCCCAGAGATATCCCCAAAGCTGCTGCAATGGGCCAGTGAAGTGATGAACCCTGACTCTGGCTCCAGGGCTGTGCTTACACACCATCATAGGTACAACTGTGGGGTCATTGCATGGGACAGAAGTGGTGGCAGGGGTTCCTGCAGGGTATTTGAGGGGACAAGGATGTTGAAGTCAGTGATCTGTTCAGTGGTTGTGGTCACAAGGGCCATGAATGTACCAAAGATATGATGATTTCTTGGCACGCCACAAAATTGCAGCCTTCAAAACCTGCCAGGTAGTATTTTTTTTCACTGCTGCTCTCAAGACTCTCACTGTTCAGTGATGACATCCAGAAGGCATATCCCAAGCCCTCTCTCTCCTGCAGGAACTGCAAGAGAAATACTTCACTGTTTTTGTTTTTGAGGACTATCGTTGGCTCATCAGGCAGCTCCACCACATATGCAGTGGGACTCCAGCTGCTGAGGTGAATGTACTTCCTGTGTTCACTGCTTTGGTCCAGGGGGACAGCACAGACAGGGAAACACACATATTTGTATGAACCTTGGCAAGGGTTTCTAACAATTGTTGTAATTGGTGTAATGACTACACACTGTTTGGTGAGTTAACTCAAGAGATACTGCTCTTATTCAAAAAGTAATTGAAAAATAAAAACATTTAGAGAATAACTCCACTTGGCTAGACGGTGGTAGCTATGTTTCTCGTCTTGTAAACATGCTCTAGGTCAAAGTTTTTTCCCAAGCAGAAAGCCCTAATGAAAACAGGCAACATGTTGCTGCAACAGACAGGAGAAAAGGAAATCATAACAGTCCTGGAGCTGGCAGTTATCACACCGCCCCAGCACGCTGCTCCATCTCTGCCCTGTCCCCGCGATGTCCCTGCTCACTGACTGCAGAGCATGCAAGAAATCAGTGGCAAAAAAGTACATACCTGTGGTCACATAAACACATAAACACTTTCACTCACAGTAGTGCTCTCATTATCTGGCCATCGGAGGCAGCTAAGGCTGAGACAGGAGAGACGTTATAGGATCCTGTCTGCCTAGTGCGTTCACGGTCCACTCTGGCCGGGAATGACTTCCAGATGTTGGTACACTGCGAACACGCCTCCAACCCACAGCCAGACCCCTTATCGATCATGCTGGACAATACTGGCACCGAGCGGGGGGGAAGAGGTGGCTCATTCAGCCCAGAGGGTGTTGGTAGACTTCATCAGGGCAAGGATAAACTCTCCAGGGAATCTGGTGGTGGAAAAACTCTATTGCTGGTGCAGGAGAAAGACTTCTTATAATGAAAAAAATAACAAAACCAAACCAAAACAAAAAAAACCCAAAACCACCGAACAAACCAAAAAAACAAACCAAATCAAACAAAAAAAACCCCACCCCCAAAAACCCAGGAGGCTAGAAAAGTGTATGTGATCTACCTTGAAGCCCTTATATGACATCTGTCTTACACAAGCACCTTTCTGAAAGAAACTGCTCTTAAAAGGTTAACTGTTAAAGAAAGCAAATATTTGGATCTTTTTGTGTTGGCTTGCTTCTTCATGATGGTCCATTTGGCAGAGATATAAAAGTCTACACAGACATTTTGATTTTAAGTGGCATGGTTCAGGTTACCTTAACAGCATGTAGCTGAAGCAATGCTGAAATAATCAAGACTCGGGCTACCAAACAACCGTTTCTGTGCGCAGACAACTCTGGTTAAGAATTATATAGGATTTTTTGTAGAAAATATGTTCTTGAGGTCTTCTTTCTTTTTGTGAACAACTTTTTAACACTAACACCTAGAATAAAGACCGGAATGAATTTTCCATAAGAAAGACTGCTTTATTTCAACTGCATGTTCAGGCTCCACCTACAGAAGGAAATAATTTATACTTCCAATGACAATCTCTTTGCACCTCTTCAGCTTTAGAGCACATCTATACGTCTGAATCTATTTATCTCCTAATTTTTCTCCTGCAAATCCAGAAATTTTTCCCTTCTTTTTTCTTTTATATAAATTGTATACAAAACCTTTTCCTTCCCCCCACCCGCCCCGCTAATGTACAGCCCTGCCATAATTTCAAGGCTTTTCTGTGCAATGCTACAAGGTATAAAGGGATACAGATTCCCACTTGAATTCATATCCCCAGTGCTGTTTTGGATGGATTGATATATTTTTTTCTGGCAAGCCATTTTTAATCATTTACTGTGGTGTTTCTATACTTGTAGGGATATGAACCTATCTGCTGCAGAATATGTGTCACATTGCAGCCCCTACCTGTATGGACTGGCAAGAAGTATGCAGCTATACACTCACCCAGGTCAAGTTCTTTATGGCAAATGTATACTTATTTTGAAACTAAGACCAAAGCTTAAAGGTATTTAGCAACTTAAAGTTGTAAATTGGAGATCCTTTTGGATTTTTCAAAAGCACACAGGCATAAATCTCCCACTAGATGCTTATCTTCATCATTAAGCTCCTAAATTACATTATAAACTTGTTTCTTAGCCTTTTTTTTTCCTTAGCAAATTACTTAAAAACCAGTCCTGCCTTTCCCTGAATGTATTACCTGCAAGCATGCTCCAAATGCTTTGGCAAAATTATGTTCATGCTTCAAGGTATTTGGAAAATGTTAATTTAATGGGCTCCCTTTTTCTTATTCATATGGGCAGCCAGTCACCTAAATCACATGTTATCGTTTCTGCTTTTGCACTGGCTGCCTAAATATTTTTACCAGGAGAATGATGAGCATCAAAGGCAATAAGGTGATTTACTGCTGACACGAATTTGAGGATAATAGTTAGTCCTGTTAAAATTCACTAAACCTGTAGTTGATCTCACTATATTTGTGGCTTCCATGTCTTGGCATCAAATATACCCCCTGTCACCACAAATCACAGCTACTGCATGCTTATCCACCAGAGTGTTTGCCAGACGCTTTTCTTTTACTGTTGGTTACTTCACCTGACTGATGGTCCAATAAAGTCTGCATTGATGAATCTGGACACCTAAAATTAGTACCTTATCCTGTGCTTTGGAATTGGAAGAAATATTTAGATGCCTGTATATACACTTATAGGGGCTTAATGACAGACTTATGAGCCTACTCGTAATTCAGTGTTGAAGACTTAGTTCTCTCTGTGTACCGTGTGGACATATATGTCAATTAATTTGTTTTTATTACCAGCTTTAATTTTAAGTTGTGGTCTTTTCTTACTTTTTAAAATTGACCAAGATAATAAAAATGAACTAACACCCAGGTAACAGTTAGGCCCAAAGCAGTGTTGACACTTTGTGGTAAGAAAGGTAAATATTTATTTCATGAAAGACCTGTCAAGGTCACAATTTCTGTGAAAATATGAGATTTTAGTGGAGTAAGCAACAGGCTTTCTTTCACAAAAATAGCATTCTGGTAACACTTGGCTTTCATGGGTGCTTTTCACCAGAATTGCAGCATTCTATCTTACAGAGAAAAAGAGTACTTTTGAAGAAGTGCTTGGAATTACTTGTCTCTTTTGACCAAGTTTGAAGATGAGCACATATATTTTTGTTGGTTCTGTGGTTTTTCCAAAAACTACATCTACTTTTCAAATGTTCCAGGCTTGGTGCATCATTAAGATAACGAGTGCCCCAGCTTCCCCAGCATCTCTCCCTGACTCCTCCTCTGGCACAATATCTCCCTGCAAAAGCATCTGAAGCCTTGTTCCTCTGGATAAAGGAGGCTAGGCCAAGAAGAGAGGTGCTGCTCTTTTTTCTCTTTTCTGCTGTAAACACACACAGGATTTTGCATCCTTCTGCTTTGTTTACTCTTTACAGACATTTTGTGGGGGAGGGGAGAGACGTGATTTAGTTTGGGTCTTCTTATGTTTTATGACTTTTACCTGCCAGCCACAGAATGACTGAGCTCCTTTACACCAGGGGATATGTTTGAGTGGATAGGCTTAATGAAATGAAGAAAATATGGATTTCTGTCTTCTTACCCGTTTGTGACTGTCTGGGTGAACACATCATCTTCTTTCTGACAGAATAACATCAGTTACAGAGAAAGTCAAGGGCAGCGTACAGAGGTAAAACAGAGCCATTAAGGCAAGCCAGGGGACCAGAGGGGAACTTCACTTGTGCATACTCCTAATTTCCTTTTCCAAATGTTTTTTTTAGCCCTTTAAAATTACGAGGCAGACCAGCTCTGCAGATCGGTCAGTTCAGAGCCTCTCTGTAAATCAGGTCCTTCGTGACCGCAGCGCAGAAACCTCACTTCAGCCTAATTCAACAGTAGAAAGTTTGGCAAGTGCAGATGCAGCCCGATTGCCAAGGGTCTGTGGTCCTCATCAAGTCAATCACCAACACTGCTGGCAACATGAAGATACCTGCTTAAAACAGGGCTGTGTTTGAGGATCCCAGGGTCTGGGTTGTATTTTTAACCCAGCCAAGACTGGTCAAGCTGGAAGTGGAGAAGTGGAGCAGCGTGGCTCTCCACTGGTACAGTGACTTCTGCTGTGGTTTGGGGATTTACAGCAGGCTTCCATCTCTCTCACACACACCCCACCCCACCCCACATCACAGATTTTAACATTACCACTAGGTAAAGATAGGAAACATTTTGATGATGATGCAATGCATCTGTGGAGAGAGCAGAAAGGGAAAAAGAAACTCTGCAGTTCTAAGTCTCTGCAAAATACAGTGTCTTCCAGTACCAGTGCAGACCTTGGCTATCTTTGCTATTCCTCCATAGCTCTGAGGAAGGAGACCTTTCTGTCCCTGTAAAGTGATGCTCTTGCCAGAAAGGCCAGGCACATGAACAAGCTACACTTGGGCCAGCAGAAGTGCAAATTCATGCTGCACCAGCTGCTTCAAGGTACCTTAGTAAAGGCTTACGAGCTTGCCAGCCTCATGGTAAATGTGAGGTACATTTTGCCTTTTTGCCTGAGGAATAAAACACCCCAAACCACAGAGGGGTAAAACAGGCAGCAGGTAGCAGGGCACACAGTGGGCAGCTGTGTTCGTGAGCCTGCAGGCTGAGTGCAGAGTACCCTAAAAACTTGGCTATATTTATCTGCTAACATTAGGTCCCTTTGATGTGGCTGCGCACTGCATTGTAAAGCACAACACAGCAGAAAACCAGGCCACTGGCACTGCATATAGAAAAGGTTTCATTTGGTTTTCCTGGCTTTTCTTTACCTGCCTTGGTTCAAATTAGATGATCTCTACAGCTATTGGCTTCATTCCACACCATACTACTGAGCTGCTCTCTAGAGATATTTGTTTCCAAACCTCAAGTTATTTCCTTTAAATTTAACCCAAATTAAGGAGGCAGAAGAGGGAAAAGTGAGTGGTGGTCTCTTAGCAAAAAAGCTGTCCATGTTCCAAATTTCCCAAGAGGTCATTTTTTAATTAAAAGACAGCAGTTCTGGGGAGAATAGCAGAGGTGCATAATGAAAGCCCTTCCCCAAGTCAGTACCTCATTTCTTTTGCCTCTTTATGCCTCTGCAATTCTAGAAAAGCCTCTGTTGCATGCTAACTGTCCTGGCTGTAACATCTGCACAGTGGGTTTGGTTCTCTTCCTCTGAAGCCTGGGTTTTGGAGAGTGACCAGGCCAGCTAAAAAGGACAAAACAACTCAGGAATACGATTTCACAGAAATCTTGGCGGAAGGTGAGCATGGTCCTGCCAGGTTCCTTGCAGGCTGGACGCCTGCAGCAGATGCAGGGAGAGCCTGGAAAGACAGCCAGCTCCCTCCTTTCAGCCCCACACAAAGGCACCCCTGGTCTCCTACCCAGCTTTCCACCCACAGACTTAACCCCACGCAGCGTCTTGAGAGCAGTCAGAGAAAGCTGCCCACCTTCCCCACCAAAGCACCGAGCAGCGTGAATGAGGAGGCAGGTGGAGGTGGACATCTCCTGCCTGCCGTCGCCACATCAGGTGGGTCTCTGACATCCCCTCTGGGAGAGGAGGATGGAAGGAAGAGCCTTGCCCCCTGTGCTGTTAATGTGCTGCTAAGAAGCCAACTTGAACGCCCTTACTCAGTTGCCTGCTGAAGGCCTTCCCTCCTGCTCCTCACCAGCTTGTTTTACCATCTGTGTAATAAACACAAGCCTCAGGAGAAGGACAACTTTTCAATGTACATCTACTTAAACTGCTGCTGTCATCTACAGAGCTTCTTCTCTTTTTTCATACATACATATATATCTCTGTATTTTGGCTATGTAGTGACTACACCCTTTAATTTAACCCCGCTTTAATTCCACCCCATAATACAAACATTTACCATGTAAATGTATTCAAACCACAATTTCCACTGCCCAATGCACACTGTGAAAATTTCCCCCTCCCTAGCATGTTTTAAGGTCACTTCCATCAGTTCAAACACTGATTATTCATTATATCAAGTATCCAGGCAGCTAGCTGATGACAGCCAGGAAACCATAAGCTGCCTTGAGGCTTGTCTTCCTATCAGCTCCTGCAGCTGGGCGATGTGGGATTTTTTTTCTGCCGTTGAAACTATTAGGTTGCTGCAGTTTGTTTGGTTTCAGCTTACCATAATTGCTGCCATTTCCACGGCTGATTTGGTCTATGTTTGAAGTTGACGTACAATACAAAGTGTGCTGCATGTGTAGCTGCTCTCCATGTGTCAAGAAATTAGAGAGGGAGAGTGTGTGTATATGTGCGTGTGTGCATATATATAAACATCTGCCATGTAGCTGTCTTCTACTTACTCATGTCTCTGAGGGGTTTACTCTACCAAAGGCAACTGAGTGTCTTAACTGCTCTCGCGGTGATAATCATTCAGGTTCCTGCTACTGGGGAGATTAATTTTGGTTGGGTGGGAGCAGACACCGCAGGCAGGGGAGAAGTGGGATGACTAGCAGAGGGTATTTAATGTATATACAGTTATAGGCCACAAGACTCAAAGACGTTGAACGTGAAGGTGTATGTGGATGTGAAGCCATCAGGGCAACATTTGTTCATGGTCCTTCCTTGAGGCACTGTAATTCAGTGCAGTCCCAGAGCTGCTCTCATCACAGGCACCAAGGCCACCATTTATTTATGGCCTGGGGACGTGGGGGGAACCCTGGCCCAGGGAAGGAAAGGCAATGGCTGGCATGGGAGACAGGGTGGTCCTTCATTGGAACTGCCTGGAACCTCAGGACAATGGGATAAAAGACCTTTCTTGGGTGAATCTCACTATGTCTACATCCCCATTTGTAACTGAAGGATACCAAAGCTGCTGCCCACCACCTTCTGCCGCATTTGTGGTGCAAGCTCCTTTGGGGGAGGAACCCTTTCTAGTGTATGTTGATGCATTACCCAGTGTGATGGTAAAAAGGCACTGACTGACACTGTTACACAGGCACCAGAAGAATGTCTGACAAAAAGGAGAATAGTGAAATATACTGCAGTAAGTTTTCATTAACAGAAATGAGACAAATAAATATAAGGTGGATTAGGTTTCTTATTTTTCATTAATAAAAATATTTACAGTCTTTTTGTGAGTCTTACCCTCCCTATGCTCACCAACGCTGACAATCATCGGTTTGTCCCTTTGCATCTCCAGGAGGTACTCATATGAGAGGCAAAGAGGATGGAGGAAGCCAGGGGCTTTTTTGAAACCATATGAGGACCAGAGGAGAAGGAAAGTGCTCATGGGTGACAGGACATCTCTTTTCCCTGAATCTTATTCTTTTTTTCAGCTTGCAGCACACCTGGGAGGCACATTAGCATATCATCCAGCAAAAATAAATACAACTAGATAGGAGATAGGAGAGAGAAGTGTAGAAACGTGATATGCTGGAGTGGGTGGAGTGGAGGTGGTTTCCCATGTGTGTCTGAAAGCCCTGACCTGACAGTAATGCCATGCAGGCAGCCATTTTTGCTTCACACCCTGGTTTTCCTTGACAGGAAAAAACAGTTACTTCGTGGCAAGTAACTTAGCCAGAGATGGATACTGCACTGAAAACAGAGGTCTCGCTGTCCCAGTGTCACTGGTGGATGTGCTGAGTGTGAATCCTTGTGCCTGGCACCCCCCAGCCTCACGGGGTGCACCACGGTAGGACTTCTGGAGGTGAACACAGCAAGCAGAAGACCTGCTTAAGCTGACAGCAGCTGTACTTCAGTCTTCTCTGTGAGTGTGAAATCACTCAGACTCGTAGTACAAGGACCCAAGGACACATCTCCTGGGTGTGTGCTGACCTAGCCCAACACCCGGCCTCCAGCCCTGGCCAGGAGCAGGTGCCAGCAGAGGAGTGGAGGAACAGGACATGAGTACAAGAAACCAACGGTTACGCCTTTGAGGACTGGTCCTGGGCGCTTGAGCAACCGTGGCCACAGAGCTGTGCCTTGCTGTGGCTCAGGTAGCAGGAGGCTGGAGGCTGAAACCCAGCCCTGACCCTGAGGTGAGCTGTTTTGCCTTCCTTCATCCTTTTTTTGATAATTGGGATGATTGGGATGATTGGTCCTTGGTCAAGTGTGGGCTTTGACATCCATAGGTTAAATCCATGTAGGGGCTGAACATTAGTGTATATCATGGTGTACCGTAGTACAAGGATGCAAAAACTCAGGGCCTGGCTTCAGACCAGCTCAGGTCTCCCAGGTGAACGTGTGCGCTGCGTCACCTACCATCACGTGCTCGCAAGCCTGTGCCTCTGCTCCAACAGAGGCTGACTGACGCCTCCCAGTCCCTTCCTCGCCATCACACCCCTGGCTCGGTGTCCACTCCCCATCCCCTCCCTTCTTGCTGATGCCTGCTCCTCCCTGGCCTCCTTGCCTCCCTCCTACCTCAGCCATCCCTATCCTGGCAGTATTAGACTGAGACACCGACGTGCGCTGATTACAGCCTGCTTTTTTTTGCGTGAAACCTGACCAATGGCTAAGCAGAAGCTAACGGAACCACATGAGTTTATTTTTGTTCCCACCTGTCCTCTTACTGTTTGTCATGATTTACTAGTTGGTCAAGCTCTGCTGATGGAGAGATGTCTTTGGTGGAGCAAGGACTTGAGGCCAAACGCCCGGGATGGGGATGGGACCCGTGCTCCCCTGCCCGTCTTCCCCCCTCCCCGGTCTCTGCTGACACAGCAGGGACAGGCACCACCTGCCTGTTCAAAAAACACCATGGGAGCCAAATGCAGGTGACAGCTACAGCTCTGCAAAAAAAGTGGTGGCTGGCTAACACGAACTTTCCTGGTCAGCATCACCTTTACCGGACTGTCCTTTTCCCCCACTCAGCGAATGGTTCATTTCAGCACCTCGTGATACACCACCTGAATCCCTCCCTATCACCACAACTGCAGGAGCCAGGCAGGAGTGTGATCCATTGCTAAGGATATATTTTTGAAGCTAAGTAATAACACACCCTACATAGAGAAAGGATTCAGTCCCTTACTGTGAGCAGCTTTTGCTGACCTAAATGAAATAGCAGGTTGCAAAGCCTTTTGTTTTTCAGACTGACATTCAGACCATTTTTGCATTTTTCATCCATTAGTCCTCTGTCCAGGCTAACACATTTTTGGAAACACTACAGAGGGGCTGTAGACACTGTATTTGCTGACGCTGACCATAATCAGAAGCATTTCACAGGAGCGACTGCTGGCAGCCACAGTGCTGACTGAGGAAAAGTGCAGTGAATGAAAAGGAGTTGCAGTAACAAAAGCCAAATTAAAACAACGATGAACACCCACACATTTGCAATCATTGTGCCATTCAGACAAGGCTCTGTTTTGTGCAGCCCTCCTTCCCCACCAAGTCCTTGCAGAGGTCCCTCCTAGCCCCCATGCTGAGGGCTAAAACCTCAGCTGGGCACAGGGTGCACCAGCCAGACCCAAACTCATATTAAAGAGGGAGGGAGGCATCCACCAGGCTACGGCGCAGATGTCCTGTGACAAGCCGGGTAACATTCCCTCACATCACAGAGAAATGGAGATCTCCAGAAGCCTGTCATCTGAGGTTTCTCTGATTTTTTGCTGTTGCTGTTGTTGTTGGCCGTATGCTCATCCCTGCCCTGGAGCGGATTGCGTGGGTCTCACTCCACCAGCAGCACAGCAGATGGTTCATGGTAGACACGGCCAGACCAAGCTAAGCACAGCAGTTAGGTCTACAAGAGCACAGTTATTCTGATTTTCTGTTAAAAAAAAAAAATAATTAAAAAAAATAATTTAAAGGTTTTCTTTGCTGGAGAGGGAAGAGATCTTTTCTTTGCCTTAGCGGGAAGTGGTTGTAAAAGTAAATAAAGATTAAGGACATTAAACTGAAGGAGACTTTTTCAAGTCATGAAAAGGTGAAATACTTAAGAATGACCCTGCAACATTTTGTTCCAGAGACAGCAGAGGATAAGGAAGTCAGTTCCTCAGATAAATTTATTTCACCGTTTGTGACTCTAAAGTTCAGGGGACAAAAAGAAGAAATAAAGAAATCTGGGTAATGGAGGGAAACAGACTTCATAAAGTCCTACATCTGAAGAAGCCAAAAACCACATGTTGAATGGTCTTAGGGCATAAATCTTCTTTGCATTGATATAGCTGTTTGAGGGAAATCCTATACCTCTTCCTACATATGCCCATACATTCACAAGGTTTTCTTCAAGCAGCAGAACTGAGGTAAAATCCACCCAAGCATTAGGATTTTACAGCAAAAGGGCTGTTCCAAATAACAATCCCAATGAACCATCTCAGAGGAACCTACACATTTTCTGTTGATCAAGTAATGGGTTTTTTATGAACATAATAGTTTTTTACATCCACCTTTGTTACGAAATGAGCATAATAGGCCCAAAGGAGTGTAAATAAATATAAAGCAGTCTGGAGTTTCATGTTAGGAGCTAAAAAAAAATCTAGGGCTTTCCTCAACCTGATAACACATGTTAAAACTACAATTGCAACATGAAAATGCGATTTTGTGTTACCTACAAGTTACATAATATAGGCAGACCAACCTGGAGCAGAGAGCTTTAAATGGGGAACAAGAGAGGAGAGAGGTGATGACACACCATTACCAGCAGAGAGTTCATAAATGAGGATTAGAATCATAGAATCACAGAATCATAGAATCTTTAAGGTTGGAAAAGACTTCTAGGATCATCAAGTCCAATCGTCAACCCAACACCACCATGTCTACTAAACCATGTCCCGAAGTGCCACATCTATCAGAGAGTAAACCAATGGGAGAAACATTGTGGTGGATGTCTACTTCAGACCACCTGGTCATGAAGAGGCAAATGAGACCTCCTTTGGTCAACTGGAAGAAGCCTCTTGTCTGTAGGCCATTGTCTTCATGTGGAACGTCAACCACCCCAGTAATATTCAAAAGAGTAATGCAGTGGGGCACAAGCAGTCCAGGAGGTTTCTGGAGTGTGTTGATGTCAGCTCCCTGGCACAAGTGATCGAGGTGGCAATAGAGGGAGATGCTCTGCTGAACCTCATACTTACAAGAAGGAAGAGCTGGTTGGGAATGTGAAGGTCAGCAGCAGCCTTGGCAGCAATGACCATAAGATGGTGAAGTGCAGGACCTTGAGAGGAGGGAGCTTCACAAAAAGCCTGGATAAGTGACGGGTCAGCAGGGGTTAGCAACATATATAAACACCTGAGGTGAGGAATTAAAGGACATGGAGCTCAGTGGTGGCCAGTGACAGAACAAGAGGCAATGGATGCAACCCAAAAATGCAGGAATGCAGGAGATTCCACTTAAAATGAAAAAAACCCCAACAAACCAACCCCCCAAAAAACCCCAAAACACAAAGCTTCTTTACCATGAGGGTGATCAAACACTGGCACAGTTTTCCGAGAGAGGCTGAGACACCTCATTCTTGGAAATATTAAAATTCATCTGGAGGAGGCCCTGAGCAGCTTGCTCTGGCTGACCCTGCACGAACAGAGTGGGTTGGACAAGACAACCTCCAGAAGTGCCTGCCAGCCTGAGCTGCTCTGTGACTCTGTAATATATCTAAGAAACCTTTTCCATAGTAAGATAAGATCTGACTTCCTGGAAATCAAAAATTACCTTAAACGGATCTGATGTAAATCACTTTAAATGTCATTTGTTAAAAGAGCACAGTTGTGTAGTTTTGCAGGATAGCAGGAATGCAATCTTTACTCACTAATAACTTCTAATGAATTCCTATAAACTAGCACGGAAAATTGCTTCTTAACAATGTCAGAACTGTAAATATCTGAAACAATAAGGTTATAATCATGGCAGAATGGTTAGTAATTACTGATGGAGGGATCCCCTAATGGCTCCTCTCCCAGCCTCTCCCATTTGTATCAGATTGCACATTCTCCCTTGAGTAAAGTCTACTGGCATAGACTAGGCTGTGGAAAAAAATATATTTTTAGTATGAACGACTCAACATTAATAGAGTTAAGAGTTTCTGAATTCACCATGAAAACACATTAGATCAGGAACTGGTGACAAATCCTACTTCTCCAATGTCAGGTGGATTGAGTAATGTCTGGAAAGACTATGATTCTAAAACGAGCGTCTGGACATGTCAAAACAGTTTAAATATCCTTTCCAGAGTGTGCAAAAATGAAGTTAACTATTCACTTCATTTAAAATATTCTTCATATTCTAGTGAAGCTATTACTTACTGTATTGTAAACCTTTCCATCTTTTAATATGAATGCTCCCAGCAGCCAAAGCTTGTTTAATATAACAATAACTTGAGGGAAGAGATATGAAGTAAACACTTTTTTTACCTGCTTTCTTAGTGGGACAGAGATGGTTTTTAAACACTGAAGTCAGGACACTTTCTTTCTTGATCAGCATTTGTTATATGCTTACAAGGACATTACTGAATATTGCATGGGTCAGTAGAGTCTGGACAACAAATATGGTTTTATTCCCTGAAAGTACCCATACATGGATGAAAGCTAAGCTGCCTTTGATCAAGTACAGCCTAAGCTGGAATACAGGCGATAAAAATGTGTTGAATTTTAGTTCACACCAGTACAAATGACATGGAGAAAACCAATTACAGGCTTCTAGGAGTGCAATTAATTTCCCAGATTTCAAATGTCCTTGTTTGGATATATCAGACAGTCAGCACCTTCAGAGATGTAACTCTTCTCTTTCCAGAAGCAGTGTTGGCATCTGCCTGGATGGCTCCACTGTGACTCCAGGAGACCCCGGTGCAGCCAGTGCCATTGGAGTATATGTCTTTCAAATGAACTTTAATATTCACAAGAGTGTTAACAACAAAATTTTGAGAGTTTCACTTCCAGAACATCTGCAGATCCAGTCTAAACGGCTTGAGTTTTACTGAGCTGTTTGCATAACTAGTAAAAAAGCAGTTTACAATAGTTCATATGATTTCAAGAAACATGACAGCTAAAAAAATAGAGGCATCTAAGTTTTTAGTTATCCAGTTCTGTCTTGTTGACTGCTTTTGTTTTGTTACTTTTCCTAATTTCTTTGCTCTTCTACTCAGTGCAAAGGCATCCTGCCAAAAATAAAAATCCTTAACCTCACTCCCTCCCCACAAACAACAACAAAAGAATTTCAAGCCACAGGAGTAGTCAGCTTTATAATTAAACTGTATGTGGCAGTCGCAACTCCTCAAACAGCTGTGTTTTAAATATCTCAATGCTCTTTTAAATATCTCAATGCTCTTGAAATAATCTGCAAGTATATCAAGAACACTTCTGCTACATGAAATCTTTCACACACATCTCATTCTCTGTTCCCTCTCCCCCATTCTTCTCATGTGTATATTTGTAAAGCAGGCTAAGCAACCTCCAAGCGTATTAAAAAAATCTATCCACTGATTTGGCTCCCCCACCTAGACTTCTTTTTCATTCTGAAAAAATGTGAAGGACCCAATTCTAACATTCATTTTAATGAAACATCAAACATTCTGGTCTGCATTAACTCTTCTCTCCTCCAAAATCAATTTCTTTTGCATTTTTGACATATGAAGCAAAGTCGAAACAAAACGTTGTTGTTGCTATCATGTTTCAATCAACAAGAAGTTTACCATATTGTCAGTTTCTCAAATGGAAAAAAAAATTCCAAGCCAAATTCACGTAATTTTAAGACTGCTACCAAGCCAAGACTCACTTTTTGGTAATTTGCCTTTACTGATTTAAGCTCTATTCCAGAAGAATACTTAAATATTTGTCTGTGTGCTTTGAATAGTTCAACCCAATAAAAATATGAGCAATTTTCCCCTCTTGAATATTTTTTTTTCTCTTGTAGTTTTAAGGTTCAGAGTTTTTGTCTCATAGAGATGACAAAAAGCAGGGCATTATAAAACATACACGGAACAATGGCTTATAGGAAGAAATTATGTAAAGAGCTTCTGTTCTTTATCTTCCCTCACAAGAAGGTTTATATGAAATTGAATGATCAGAACAGTACTGAAAAAAAATGTTCACCAAGACAGGATTAAACCATGGGATCTGTTCCCATAGACAGACCCTAAAATACAAAATGTAACAACTTTCAAAAAGGGCTAGATGCTTATATAAACTTTGAAAACATCAAGGACAAGCATTTTGGAAGAGGTATTAAAACATACTCTCCAAGGCTTAAGCAAAACTATAACTATCAGTAATCAAGACTATCTCTTGTCTGCAAGTTCCTTACACTTTCATCTGAAGCATCTGGCACTGACAGCTCTCAGATGTGGGATGCTAGGCTAGATGGATGATGGACATAATCCAGCGTAACAGTCTCCACATTCCAATTTCACTGTATAGAGGTTACTAGGGCTTTTTCTCCTCCACGTAGAACCTAAGATTTTCCCTGACAACCATCTTCATCTCCCTGTCTCACCACGGATACAACACAGAGCAGATTTTTACAGGCATAATCTTATAAAGCACAAAGGTGCAATACTATCAGTTAAGTCAATTACTATACCCTTTATACCCTTTTCTTCTTTAAAAGGGATTCTCACTATGAAGAGCAGTTGTGAAAAGCAAGGGTTAATTAATCAAGTTTTATTCACCAGTACTATGTTAAAAAAGAATAGAAAAATGAAATTACTTTCTAGAGATCTTACTCCAGGCATCTCTGCTTGCAGCAAAAGTTCTTTCACAAACAATCTTTTTTCTTTTTTTTCTTCTTTTTTGTCTTTTTTTCCTTTTTTCTTTTTTCTTTTTCTTTTTCTTTTTTCCTTTTAATACCAAATATTTTAGAATCAGCATTGTAACCCAATATCAATTTTTAAATTTTAGGCTCCAATTTTCAGCTGATGTGACTCAACACGTCCGTGTTTACTTCTGTAGAGCCATTACAAACCCACGGGATCAGCAGGAAACTGCAGAGGGGCCTGGTCCCTGTCCCACCCGAATGGTAAGAATGACTGAAGGACATCATTCCCAACATGTGCTCGACTAAGCTCTTTTTGAAGGTGAAATGCCAGCCCATGATTTCACCTTCACACACCAGCTGTCTCAGTGACTCTTCCATTGCTTCATGGTCCTTGACATCCTCCTGCATTACAGGAAAGCAGTATCTGGGGGAGGGCTACAGTGGATTTATCTGAGGCTGCAATGCTTTTTGACAGCCTAATAAACGTTTCCTTGCCTGTTTTAATGATGCCAATATTTCCTAATCCCTTAATAGAACTGTGTAAAAAACACCTTAAATATTCAATTTTCTGAAGCACATCTGGTATGATCCTAAAATTTAAATATACGCTTGGCGAACTTAATTGAAACCCTTGCCTTCTCCAGTGACACGCACTTTCTGTCTGCCGCAAAAGAAAAGGTGGAAGTCTTTCACAATACAGTATTATTCACAGATCTCCAGATCTGGCTTATCCTGTCCTCAGTAATATTACACACATCAGGACGCAGATCAACTATAAAGCATTCCTTAGGACAATTGCTGCGACCAGCAGCTGCTTTTTAAACAGAAAATTAAGGTTATTCCAGACTTTCCCTCAGACATACAGTAACGAGTTGCTTAGCACTGCGTGGCAGGGAGGCACGCGGTTATGTGAGATGCCTGGGAGAGCAAGAGAGTATGATTCAATGCTGGGAATTTTAAAAATGCCTCAGAGATAAGATGGAGGCTGCACACATATAGAAGCTGGCAGTTCTGGAGAAAATGTCGCTATTTTCTACGGGAGCGAGTGCACTCTCTGCAGTGCTGTGGGGATGGGCTCCACAACACGTGAGTGGTAGGGGCTGATGGGGGACAGGGTGGCACGGGGATCACTGCAGTGCAGGGACCCCTATGCCCTCGGGACTGTTTGCTCAGCTCCTGTTAAGGTGAACATTTTGGTGTCTTTTACATTAGTACTTTAAGTAGGGCCAAGAGAGCACCACCACTTCCCACCCCTCTATTCACCATGGTAAGAGCAGTCCCAGAGGGCACCAACTGGTTTCTTTTGGGGTAAAACTGGTCTAGCAGATACGTCCCAGGAGGTCACCTAACACACTCCAGCCACTCCTCTACACCTTGTCCACTCCTCTACACCTTGTCCAAAGCAAAATTCCCCAAGCACAAAGTCAGTGGGCCTCTGCACCACCACTTTCACGCTGATGGTCTGCTCCTCCCATGTTGCACTACTCACAGCTGCTGGAGGCTTGTCACCTTGCAACAGTCCAGGCAGGTAATGTGAATTCACAGAAGACCTCAGGGGACGAAAGTCTAGTTCTTATTCACCATTATCAGCACTGATTGCTACAACTTCAGTAGGATCAGCAACCAAGACACAAGAAAGATGAGCAATGACGTATTTTTGCTACTTACGAGTGGTCCATACCCGCCCACTGATTGATCTCCAAGGGAGGCCTGTGCTGCTTCACAGCCTGCAGTGTGGTGCAGTATAAAAGTACATTTTAGCCATCATCTGAAAAAAGTACCCTTTGGCTGTTTCAGATAGACAGTGTGATTGAACAAGATGAATGTGGTGGAGCCTGCTTTGAGCAGAGGCTGCACTGTGTGACAACTTGTGATCATCTTCCCCCTTCTGCAGAACAATGCAAAGAATAAGTTTTACTACTGTTTCTCCCTGGCATCATTTTAGTAGGTCTTGTGCAACAGTACAATGTTGTTGCTACAGTTTTCCAACATTGCAGGGAGATGTTTAAATTTTAAAACCATGTGGTCATTTACGAAAACAACAGTTCCTTTTATATGTTGCCATAATATCTTTCACATTTTCTTTTACACATATGTCCCTTCAAAAACAACTCACTACCAAGCATAAATCAGCTGTCAGTATCC
Organism: Balearica regulorum gibbericeps; assembly: GCF_011004875.1. Classification (NCBI taxonomy): domain Eukaryota; kingdom Metazoa; phylum Chordata; class Aves; order Gruiformes; family Gruidae; genus Balearica; species Balearica regulorum. The sequence goes on along the minus strand of NC_046220.1, from coordinate 41,705,529 downwards.
ATTTAAAGATATCCTGCTTGAGAATATCAGGATGTGCATGCTGCAGTATATTTAGACAAAAAACATCCATATCCTTTACACAAGAATAATTTTTAGCCTCACTTTTTTCTCCCCTTTTCCTCTTCCCTCCCAAAACATGGACTATAGGGTGCATATCTTGTTACTTAGTGCTACACAAAGGTAAACTCTGCGTTTCCTCTCCAAGCACCTGGAAGCTGGCCAGCCCAACTGGGACTTCAGCTGAAACCAACTGGGGAAAAGCTGAATGAACCAATTATGACAGGAAATAATAGAGAGGAAGCCCGCATCTATCAGTATTAATTGTAAGAGGGCTGTTTTTAGGAGAGGAAACTGATGAGCTGGACAAAGAGCAGCACAGCGGCGCAGGCGGCTGCCAAGGCTCTGGCCAGCCATCGGCAAAGCCCTACAATGGGAAAGCAGAGCATGGGGAAGGACAGACTCTGCCTTCAGGTAAGCACAGCACAGTCACCGATGATAGCATTTCTATTCATTCCTAACTGTAGCCCATGACCGTCACTATAACCCAATGGCTGGCATGTAGACCCCTGGCTTTTGTCAGTAAGGTGCTAACTCACACCCTCCCTTCCAAGGTCTTCCCACTGAAGCAGGGCAATAACCAGAAATACCTCTACTGCACATGGATTGCTTCATATCTATCCTTTTCAAACTTGCAGTGAGTCACAGACATAGAGAGAAGCTCTCGTACTTTTTCTTTACTCTGCATCCTCCAGGAAAAGAGTTCCAGCAGAGCCTCCACCAGAATCCATCTTTCTGCAAATGGTCACCCAGCTTGCACAGGGCTTCTGCTTGGCATTGGATGAGGGTGGCAGCAGGTGCATGGGACGCCAAGGAAGTGGGCAGGGAGAGGCTATCCCAATTCCAGCTGACCCAAGGCACAGGGGACAATAATGAAAACCGGGTAAAGACCTGGCTCAAATCACTGTCGGGGACAAATGCAGACCAGAAGGCACATCTTGCTGGGGCAGGATGAGGATGCTGTGCCCTTTCCTCAGCATCTGTGAAACTGTTCAGCCCAAAACGAGAAGAGTTGTTACTCTACTTTAATATATCTGTGTTTCCATGGTTGCATCTTTTTAACTATAAACATTTCATGCTTTAAAGATTTAAGGAATGATCGTGTTACACTGGCAGCCTTCCTTTAAGGAAACCCCATAAAATACCAATATGTTTAGTTCTGCCTAGCTGTCCTGTTGCTACTTTGAAATAGCCAGTAATCTCTACTGAACAGTCGTTGTCTCCTCTCCTACAGGGCCTGACATAAAAATGGACTCAACACAAAAATAAATTACAGATTATTTTTGCAGAAAAAATGCTAGTTATGTACCCTTGCAATCAGCTCCATTAGGTTTTCATACTCCCTCTACCCCTTGCCTTCTCCCTGCCTCCCTCCCTTTTTACAAGAGAAATTTTTAAAGCAGTAAATGGCAGGATTCCAGGGGTTATGTTACTGCCAAAAATTAATTTAAAAAACAAAAGAGAGAGGCTGCAAGCTGAAAAAAAAGGAGGAGTGGGAAATGCATTTCCTCTGCATCTGGGACCTTAGATCTTGGCAGTATAATTGATGGCATTTTACCTTGAAAAAGGCTCTGCCTCCCCTGTCTCTCCTGTCCACCAGATATGGCTGATTGCACTGAGACGCATTCTACTACAAGAAGAGACATAAAACTTCAGTTCTGCAACTGCAGCTTGCTGGTTTGTAAGGAAGAGGTGCAGTCTAGTGTACAATCTGGTTCACACACTCTTCCTAGGTTTTACATGCTATTCGTTTATGGTAGTGAGATTATGGCTGAGAAGTGACATGGAAAACTAGCTTTTAAGAAGAAGATTTTGAAAAAAAGAAACCGGATCTGTTTACAGGAGGGTTCATTCTGCCACTACGTAGTGGAGTGGATACTTTCAACAAAATTACTTCTGTTTATTTTTACAGCCTTGTCCTCACATCCAGTAAAAAACAGTGCCTTTCACAAGCAGTGCTCTGGGACAAGTCTAAAACAAATAGGCAGGAGCTAGCCCCAGTCGTAGCCTCAGCTGAGCCTGGGAAAAGCCCGGCACACCAGGGCAGGCCCACTCCACTGACCTCATGGGGTTTCTCTAACATCATTAGCAGCAACTCATAAGAAAGATGCTCTGTACCCTTCCTGACCTTCTCTGGCTTTTTTCCAATTCTGCTGCACCCTTCACAATATAAAAGAACTAAAACAATTGACAGACTTACAGATTTAAGTGAATGGCAAAATGATGCTCTCTGTTTTGTTTTTCCTCCTAATAACTGCTACTATTTTACATGCTTCCTTGACCTCTGTTGAGCATTGAGCTGATGTTTTCATGCATCTGTTGTGTACCCACGATCTCAATCCTGAGTTGTAATGGTCAGCTCAGAAATCACCATTTAACAGGTTAATTTCATTCCCCCCCCCCGATTTGTACCTTTTTATTTTTATCTACCTTGAATGCCATCCAGCAGATTCTTCTACAACTCTTCACAGATGTCCTTCATCTTTCCTGGTTTGAGTAATTCAGTTTCATCAGCAAATTTTCTTTACATCGCCACTCACTGAACATAAAAGGTCCCACCACATCTTGCCATTTAATCCCCCTGCTGAACTCACTATGTTCCAATATTGGTGATTTATTCATATATTACATTTCTTACCCTTTATCAAGTATATCCATGTAAAGATCTTCTGTCTTGTGTTAGGTTCCTTAAAAGTTTTTGGCAAAAAAGTCTGTCAAAAGCCTCTGGAAAGCTAACAATAATCAGTCAATGGGGTGACTCTTATCCACGTGCCTCTAAGCTTCTTTTGAGAATGCTATCAGGTTTGTACAGCCAAGCTTCCTTTCACAAAGGCCATGTTGACCAAAATGGGAATTACTCAAGCATCCACCAGTTTTATTGAGTGTGCCCCATTGGCAAATCTTTCTATGCTCTCAAAAGACTAAGAAATCAACTGGCCTTTGAACACGTTTATGTTCAATAAATTAGAGTTTTCCAAATCCAGAGCTGAGATTGAAGGCCAAGGCTGGTGTCCTCATTGGAAAGTCCTCTCGGTTTAACCTCTTCTACACTTTGAGACGAGCCTTTAAATCCTTCCTATCTCTGCCATAGCACTCTAGCACAGAAAAGAGAGGTGGCTGGCCAAGAGATAGGTCCCAGACTGTTTAAAGGACAAACTCTACTCAGCAACTTGCAGAATGAACAGCAAAGCAGTGACATCATGAGCTCCTTGAGAAATGCATCCTGGAAGCAAAACCAAAACTAAGCTGCCAAATTCTGCATTGATAGTTTCCAGATAAATCTAAGGTGTAGGCTTATATTGAATTATTGAAATAGTATTGCAATAGTCTAATCACCAATGAAACTTGCAAAGGTTGCATCAAAATGCACTTGTTATAACTTTTTAACAGTAACTAAATGCAAAACAGGGGACCTGGCTTTCTACTTGATTTTCTTAGAGCACAACCAGATGTCTAGATTGTCCACAGATGGCCAGCAAACCTTCTCAGATGTCAGCTATGCTTCTCCTATGATCAAGGGCTGCAGACCCACATTCAAAAGTTATTAATATCACTCATTACTTACATTATGGCTGTCTTTAAGACCCCACCTGGAAATCAGAAATCAGGTCCCCATCTTTTTCGCTTCTGGTCAAAAACAAAGCAAGAGACAGTCCTTGCCTTGAATACCTCACATACCCACTTACCATGGAGACACATTTACTTCTGTCTCTGAGAGATATTTTATGTACTGTGTTTTCATATTTGTTCCTGACTTGCCACAAGTGTCTCTCCCCATGATGGTATCTCACGTCTCTCTTTTCCCTCAGGATCTCAATGATGTAAAACTTTTTAGGTGTGTTTGGTTTTTATCCAACATTTTTTCCTTTATTACTTTTTTCAATTCTGATATCCATAATTAAATCCATATTATTAATAAAAGCCATTCAGTCCTTTTTTTCAGCTGAAGCACAGAAAACAAGGGTTTAACTCTTCAGTAGTACACTTGGCTTCTTGATACAGTATCTGCAATGCATTAGCTTTCCAATTCTAATAGGACAAAGCTCAATTTTTTGTGTAATAGGTCTTCACATAGCAATAAGCAAATATTTTCTGTCAGTGGAAGAACAGTGGATACAAGGAAAAAGAATGAAAGCTGAACCTTGAGTCCACCAGCTTGAGGATTTCTTCCCTAAATCTACTTACTAATAAAAAAGAACCAGAGTAGCTGAATGGCTCCAAAGAGACAAACTCCTCCAAAAAGCATTTTCTGTCACTGACTGAGCTGTAGAGTTAGAGTAAGATTGCGCTTTTCCAAAGGGTTTGCCTGATGTTAAACTTTGAATGTTTGAGGTCACCTTATCAATTATGAGCTTTTAGCACTTCTGAAAAAAGAATGCTTTTGTAAATACCGAAATACAGAGAAGTAATATAAAATTTAGATACTCATCTTCCAAACAGGCTACATGAGATACCCATCTTTCACAAATATTTAAATTCCCTTGCTTTTTCTTGAATTCTCTGCACTACTCTTCCTTTCACCTCTGTCTGTCAGGCCCCTTCCCCTTCCCATGGTGAGCTGTGTTGGTGAGCCAGGGGGTCCGTGCTGCACCGCGCATCATGTGGTCCCAGCCTTTCTAACGTTCCCACCTGGAAGCCAGGACATCTTGATAGCCACAAAGGCCCCCTCTCCCCCTCACTTCCACCATCAGCTTCAAAAGTGATGTCTTCATATTTCCTGGGGAAAGCAGCTGTTCTGGGACATCACTCCCATGAGGGAGGCACAGCCTTGCTGGCTCTGCCAAGTTCTTTGAGGATCCTGGAGATTGACACTGAGACATTGAATACGACTCATATTTCACGGGGAGCCAACGTAATGAGTAACAAACCACGATAACACTTACTTGGCAACTGTTGTCTCCCAAATGGAGGGCTGCTCCACATGAAAGCTTTCTCCCATGCAGCAATGCTTATTTCTAGGTGTAATTCATACTGCTTCCTGGGGGCACAGACCTGGGGCACAGCACCGATTTCTGGGTATGAGGAGGCACCAGCAATCACAGCCAGAGGAAAGCCTGGAGGAATTTCCTGCTGTTGCTGTCCTGAGTCCCTTAGCAGCAGATTGCAGGAGATGGCTGCGGCCCAAAGAAAGAAATTGGGGAAAAAAGTAAATAAGGTAATCATATCTGGCTTGGCTTCACAGTGTTCTCCTTTTTCCATCTGTGTTACCTGCCTTTCTCCACTGTTACCCACAGCCAGGTGTTGGTCCCAGCTGTGTGAGAGAAAATGGTAGGAAGTTGTGTGTCCTATATTTTAAGAACATGGTCGGCCAGACATGGCAAAGCACTTTCCTAAGTGTAATTGTAATGGAAGACACTGGTTTTTAGCTATTCCTCCACTTGGATTTGAAGAGCATTTGGGCTACTTTCTCTGTCCACCTACTGATTACTGAGTATTTTAAGATATAGTGATTACATTACACAGCATTTTCTGTACACATGCCCAGGCTTACAGTGAAAAGATCCTTGAAAATTAGCAGCATTTTTCTTTAAAACATATCCATGGTCACACTGATATGGTGGAGAGGAAAATTAGCCACAGCATAGCTGGTTTTCTTTGACATTTATTTCAGTGGTGTTCGCACTACCTGTACATAAAAAAGAAAGATGTAAAATAGGGCACTCACAGGATCCCTAACAAAACCTTTCTAGTATACATCAAACTGGAATTGTAGAACTCTTACACCATTTTTCTTTTATACTATAAACCACAAAACCGAGTTTTTCCCTGTAAATTCACAAAGGGAGGATGGATAATTAAGTATACAAAAAAGTGACAAAGAACATGTGCAAATAGTGATGCCACCCACATCCACAATGTAGAAAACGATGTCTGTAACCCTGAAGAACAAATACCACACACTTTTGTTTTCAGAGCAGTCCTGTTCCTCTATAGGACTGCACAGAGTTCTCAGAAATAAGTTTAAAAAAAGGGAACCACAGTGGGCATCAGCACCTAGAAGAAAAAGAGAGAGCAAACAGACTGACACTCCAAAAAGCCACAGCAGGACTGGCCGGCTGTCCTGAGCACAATACGTCTGAAAGGGAGAAGCAGTCCTAAAGAGAAGATGACCTGGGATGACATGTTTCATTTTACATGCCTAATTCCCCAAGCATTTCAAAACAACTCAGATGCTGCTACCAGCAGGTCTTTAATCCTGTCAGCAATGGTTTTGCCTGCTTACCATTTGCTTTCATAGAAAATGAAGCGTGTTACAAATGCTCCCCTCCACATTTGCTCCTGTGCGTTTTCTTTTTAATGCTCTAAGTGCCTCCTGCAGATCTGTAGCACAAGCAGACAGAAGTAGCATTAAGGTGTGGTATAACCACCTTAAAAGTGCTTTCTGTTTATACAGCTTTTTATTTTCCTGTGGTATTGCCAACCAAGCATCAAAGAGATAAAAACCTCTTCTCCTTGAATTCCCAGCATGTTCCTCCCTGCCTCATTACAGATATCGTTGAAGGACATGATAAAGCTGAACTGACCTGCTTCAATCTCATCCATCAGCACAGGCACAACTGGAAACAAGCCCTCCCGGAGTAATGTCAGCACTTTCATTGACAGCAAGTGTAAACTAAACAAGGGCAGAAGGCAAAACACCAGAAAGTCCTACTTGGTGTCTGAGAAACCTCTTTGCCTCTCTCTTTCGGCCCCGTTTTCCACATGTGATGCAGTTGCCAGCAATGTGCATTCATGCACACTGAAAACCAGACTGCTCGTACACCCACTACACCATGTGCCTGTGTCAAGTTTACAGAAAAGTTATTTTGTGCACTGGTGGAAGGAATGTGCAAAAGGTTTGAGAGGCTGGGCTAGATCCTCAGCTGGCATTAGTGCTTGAGTCAATGGGAAGGCACTGCTGAGCATCAGCTGAACCCAGGGCACAGCAATACTTCAAATGAGGGATGCCAACACCGATGCTTTCTCTCTTTCCTACACACATGCAAATATACACAAGCATTCATGCCTTTACTTTGCACTTGTTTAATACTCTTTCATAAAAACCACAGCATCCATCCTACACAGACCTTCACAGTAAGCCAAATCCACAGGGAAGATTTTTAGCGGAGGCTTTGGCTCCTTGCACAGCCTTTTCCGAGGCACAGGAATCCATGCAGAGGCCCAGAAGTTGGGACCCCGGAGGCACTTGTATGCAGCCAAGCAGTGAGGAATCAGGCAGATTGCCCAGCTGAGTTTGTGAGGGGGCCAGGGTGTGAGGGGTAGATAGGGTCTTTTCTCCTACGCAGCCTTACTCCCCAGGTTATCTGGGAACCCCACAGCGACGAAAGCCAGCCCTCTACCAGAAGTTGGAAGGGAACACCATCACTCCATCACATCCTCCCACAGAATGAGGCAGAAACCTGCCTACTGTGAGGTAGATTTCCTTTGGTGTAAAAACTTCACTTTGCTAGGCATAACAGACACCATTTCGTTCCAGATGAGATTTCCCCCTTCATGCTCAATTGACATGATACTGGTATGATCAACACAAAGTAGGTCCGCGTATCTTCTTAAATCTCATAAACAGCACACATAACAAGTAATTAGGGCAAAGCTGGGTTGTTTTCATCTGATAAGAACTGATAACTCAGGAAGTTTTCAGTGTCAGCTTCAAGTTTTGCCTGGCCCTGTAGAGAGCCCTGGCCAGATTTTCAAACACCATCATTTGGAGGCACAGAGTGCATTTTTCCACTGGGTGAGGGTGAGGCAAATGCAAATGTAAGCAGAAATAATGAAGATGTCCAGTGGTAACTGTGGCTGTGCTGCTGAATGGTATCTATACTGTACAACCAGGAAAATACATATAAAACCAGCATGCAAACACATAGAAACCAAACGAAAATGTCAAGGGGTACATTTCAAAGGCTGTCTGCTCTGGGTAGGCAACCAGTGTAACCAAAAACTGACTACTGTATTTGTTAAACAAAATGAACCACAAGTGATAAATGGGGAGAAATCCATAATTTTATTGAATCACACTCAACAGTACTTAGGAGTATGTTACCGTAACTCTATCCCTTTTAATTCTGACAGACATGTTTTATTCATTATAGGCACAGCCTGCAGATTCGAATGGAGGACTCTGTTGTGACAAATTATTTCTAACTTTGGGAGTTATAATAAGCTGCAACTGTTGCACTAAAATCACAGCCACTTCGCATGGCAATTCTGCTACTTCATCTTCTAATTCCAGGGAGAGAGGAGTACTTAAACCAGTGCGTGCATTCTTGTAAACTGCAAAGCCAGTGCAAATTACACAGTGAACTTTGCAAAGGGGCATAATTTGTTTTACAAATAAATAAACAAACAACATTTGGTTCTCTCTGTGGCTACTAGAGTTATTACGAAAGTCCAAAAACAACAGTAATGCTTTTTACCATAAAATTATAAGGCAAGAAAAAAGATTTAGATAACAGTAAGGGTCTTAATTGCATGTTTGTAAACTTACAGGCAAGTTTTTATTCAGCTACAGCTTTAGTTCAAATACCATAGCTCATACAAAGCCCACATTCTCTTTTCCCTTGTCTCCTTCCATTCCTCTCCAAGCAACATACCATCAGATAATGCTGTGCTTGCCAGGAGGGCTGAAACACATGGCAAAGTTTTGCAAAAGCCATCACTCCACACTGAATTTCAACACTTGTATCATTTACTAGGATGATAATGTGTCAAAGTACCATGGGAATACTCCAGCTCTGTCCTCATACAGTCACAAGATTTCCAGTAACGGAGCTTCTGCAAACTTCTAAGAAGGAGCTGTATTAAAGTGCTAATTAAAGAGGTAATTTGGGTCAACAAAAATAATGTATTGTACTTTCCACCTCATGTCCTGAGGGAATTTCTTTCTTTTAAAAATGTTTCTGCAATTGGTTATCTATGGGAAAACTAACAGATCTTCTTCACCTTCTCCAGGCCACTCTATCAGTTCAAAGGAAGACAAGAATTGCCTGGCTCATTTTAAAATAAAAATAAAAAATAAATCAAAAATACCTTCACCTTGACAACTTGTATAAATATTATCAGTCCCAGTTCTCTGTTACCTGCATTTCAGCTTCAGAGAACTTTCAAGTCCTTTGAAAACTGAAAAAGTTTATTTGTGTCAAACGGCAATTTTAGTGAATGTAGTGGATGGTAAACCTGAGTTCTTACTGAAGACTTGGGAGAGTACACAGAAGTCCCTTCAAGAAGGCTCGTGTGTACATTTTCAAATAATATAGGATAGTCACCAAGGTCATCACTGGCAAGTCGAAATGCAGTGACCATTCATCACTTTAGGAGCAATGGCTACTCAGGCAAAGGTTGCTGGCTGGTATTCAGAATAATCTGGTGTTTTGCATGAAAGCAAAATGCTCTTTCTGAGCTCCATCCCCTAGAAAGACTGGGAGCTTTTCCTGAAGGTAAATTTCTTGAAACATAGGGCTGGTGGGCTCAAAAGTAAGCTTCAGCCGCAAATTTCATAGTCAAATGAGTATGGTACTTTGAGTTTGCAATTCAGTAAAGCATTTTGAAATTTTATATTATTTATGATTGAAAAGTAATTCAGAGAATTTCCTCTTCCTGATAAAGGATCTGGGGAAAATTTGAGAACATGGCCTATATCCATACTATACTTATCCATCAGCACGGATGACAGCATTTTCTGGGAATGACTGATAAATGAAACAGCTAAATATTATGTATGCTCATGGTATTTTACACTTCCTGAAGCCCAGAAGTTAGGAAGGGCAGCTAGCCTCGTCAAACCAGCAAAATAGGTCAGCTGTAGTCAAAAGTAATTGAAATGCTTTGCTCCACAACACTGACATGCATATGTCACAAGTCTGAGTTTTTTCATGGCATCCTAGATGTTGCCTATTGTCATTTCTAACAATGTGTGAATCTCCAAAACAGCCTGAGCCTGCTTCAATTTAAGGGAAAAGTCCGTTTCATCCATCTGTAACTCTGAAACCTACCTTTGGCTCACTACCGCTCCCAACTACTCCCCCGTCTTTGTTGGGGGAAGAACTGACTCCTCTCCTGTTCCTCCTGGTCTTGGATCCAGGCTCTGGGTGCAGCTTTAGAGGGACAAAGCCATGCAGCTGTGAGGGACAGATCTGGATCCATGTTTTTCCTCTCCCTTTCACAGACATTTGTAACTATACACACACAGAGATACACACACACATCCCCAAAGACACAAGGATAAATGCAATGGCACAACTGCACAGAGTATTTCCTAATTATTGTTAGTCAGTATGGTGGCATGTGCTTTTGGTATCAGTATGCCCAAAGCTATGACCTCACCACTGGGAAATTTTCAGTCTGTTCCTACAGGAGAGAAGATTGCTTGAGCCATGGAGGCCTGAATAGCCAACCTCAGGACAAAGTTTTTAAGCAAAACAATTCGATTCCTCAAAAGCATGATTTTTTCCTCCACTTCATGGCAACCTCTGACCTCATGTCTGGGGGTGATGGATGAGGTGAGACAGAGCCATGGGAGAAGACCTGAGGATAGTTGCTGGCATGTTACAGCTAGCAGTCATTAACAGGCAAGGTTTTCTCAGAGGGAAATAAGAATTATTTCAAATCAAGAAAAATAAACACCAGAAGAATCAGCTGCACAGAGTGGCTCATGTAAAATATGAATGTGGCCAAGGTTTGCAAGTCCGAGGGGAATCCAACTTTGTGAGCTTACCACAGAAAAATGCAGGCCTCAGCCCTGAGCTCTTATAAAAGTGCTGAAACAAAAGAGTAAAGCCCTTCCCGAACGTACAAAGAAAACTGCATAAATGATTGCAGCCCACAGCTTGTCAGGCAGTACTCCAGTACCAAGATGCTGACTGACAGTTACCTATCTGCAGTGCCTTCTTTATTTGTCCGGCACACGCAGAAGAGAAGACGGAAAAAGTGAAACGTGTTCTCTGGCAAATACTAAAGTGAGACTTCGGTACATGGAAAAGAAATCTCTCCTGGCGTTTGTTTTGGCAGGAATAGTTTCAGCAGACACTATTACAATCCCGTATGCTTGCAAAGCAAAGCTGTAGCTCCACATATTATTAAAACTCCAGGGCTGATCACTTTCCATACAGCAGTGTTACTAGAGGTAGCAGAACACAGGCAAACCTGTTTGGTCAGCAAAGATTTTTTTTTCATTAAAAAACACAATGACATTTTCTTTGAATAAAGCAAGCGTGTTGGTTTCAAGCAAGGGGGAGAACAGGATCCTTCTGAACAACAGTGCTGGGCATTCAAAGTTGAAGCTCCAAATCTTTCCTCCTCAAGCACTGGAGCTGCCAGCAGCCACACTGCCTCATTGCCAGACCTTGCAGAAGTGAACAGGGAGCCTGTGAGAGGCAGACAACCCTGGCCCAGCACCAGAGCTGTACTTCATGATAAGGCTGCTTGAAAATTCTGAACCATGGGCAGTTAATTCTCTGAACATCAAAGGAAGCTATAGGGGTGAGACCAGCTTGTCTAGATACTCCAACCCAGTTTTGTGCCTATTAGAGTGATGTGGCAACACAGGCACGTGTTTCTGCAGCTTCCTGGTGGCTGGGACCTCTGGTTACCCATCCTACTTCCAATCCCCAAGTATCAGTTCATGGATGCTAATGTAGGCTATCAATGCATCCCAGCCACAGGCCTGCCTAGCTCTTGGCAAATCCCTCTGGGATCTCACCCTGGACCTCCAAGTTTCCCCTCCCTCAGATGGAGGTGGGGCCCAGATGGAGATGGAAGCTTCCAGGAATGGAAGAAAGTCTCCTTTCAGTCTTTCTGCTTTCTACAATCCACCTGCCCCAACCCTCCTATCAGACACAGGTAGCAATCCTAGGAGACAGCAGCTTTGCCTGCAAGTCCTCGAGCATGGAGTCTTCTGCTCACAGTGAGAGCTGCTGACTTTGGACCTCGGAAATAGCCACTGCACGTGAAGCACACAACTCATTTACAAGCTCAGGTATTTATACTGTCATGCTGCCTTTCTTTCATCTCACTTAAAATAGGCCTCATTGGCTGATTATCCTGGAGTATCACACGTGGTGAAGTGTTAGTCAAACAGTGGCATAAAAGAATAATATTCATCACGTGTGAATCGAAAAATCATAGTCTTTCTTGGTCAAAGTTACCCCAATGTTTATTTACCAACGTCAAATACTAAAGTGCTGCCTTTCTCCTGGTATCTTTTCTTCACTCTGTGTATACAGTACTGGGCACATGTTTTATTTTAAATGCCTTGAAGCCAGAGCGTGTTATTTATTTTTTGATAGCCCGTAGAGCTAAAATGAGAGCAAATAATTGGTCTCCATGTGTTAGTATATCCTCAGAGAGCTCAGTCTTTCTCTTATGAATGGAAAGGACAAAATCAGAATTGGTGACCCAGAGTATTTTACACTTTAGGCCTATAATTCGTAAGAACTCAAAACACCCATCTCTCACTTGTGCAAATAAAAGCTGCTTTTGGAAAATGTATTTATGCATATCTGTTTCAAACAGTGATGGCTTGAACTATCTCCTCAGCGGTGTTCAACTTGACATCATGAGTTGGTGAAATCTGTGATCCTTCTATGGATCACAGTGGAATACTTTTGATCTCCACTAGCTGCGGAGCTGCCTTATAAACCAAAATGAAATGCAAAATCCCAGGTATGATATTTCTGTAAAACTGAAGCCATCCCCAAGACCATTTATACCTGATTTAAATAATTACATTTTCTATTTCCTATACAGAATGTGCATGATAATTCTCCCTCCCAAGTGCTATCTAGAATATTGGGAGACCACTGAGTATTGACTAATATTTAAAACATGAAGCCTTCAGGATGACTTAGGGCAAATGACTAACAAATTCTCAAAATGAATGGACTTCCCCAATGAAATTCTCCAAGTCTGTCTTCTCCCCTGGTCTGACTGTACACTGTCTCTTCTATCAATGTCAAATAAGCACAAATGTAGCCATCGAGACTTGGGAACACTTACATTGGTCTTGATATTTGTATATCTTATGTATTACTTGCTTTACCATTGACATCTTGTTTGCCTCAGAGCCCTTTGTGATTTGCACTTGAAACAAACCATGCAACCAATCCTGTAGGCACAATTGTGTTCCTTGTGTGCACACCTTTAGCTGACATGAACAGCCACTGAAAACCAGATCCAAGCTCTGCTGGACCCAACAGTACAGACGTCTCCATTGGTTTTGCAGACATAGTTTCATGCTTATAGCCGCACACATGCATTGGACCTCTCTCACACCAAAAAAAAAAAAAAAAAAAGTGGGGTTTTTTTTCAGCAGTACTACATGGTCAGTGGAGACTGCACTGAGTAATGTGCTATGGAAGAAGCAGATTCAGCAGTTTTTCAGTCTGTATTGCTGGAACATTACCTGCTACCAAATGAGATTTCTCACTTTCTAGTGTACTGATAGCTGCTTCATTTTAGGACATCTTTTGCAGCTATCACTAAGAGACAAGATCCTCTTCGCACAGGAAGTCTGGGAGCAGATGTATAAATCTGACACAGAACTTCTCTTTGCACTCAGTGGCTGCTGTGATTTACTGTCACTTTCTCACCTATGAAAATTTTAAAAGACAAAGGTAAGAAAGGATCAACTTAATTAATGTTCCACATTAATCACTAAACAGAACTAAATCTTTTGAAAATCATACCACTACAAAACCATGAACTCTTTTTGTCAAACTTACAGAAAAGTTTGCTGAAAAGCTATTTGCATTAATGGGTTATACCCAATACATCTCCCAGTCCCCTATTAATAAACAAACAAAACCCCAAGAAAACCAAACAGAACCCAGCAAGCCCAGTGATCTCTTTAAGAATAAGGATCCAAAATGGTTTAGGCATGTTAGAAATAATCACATGAGTGCTACCTCAGCCTGCCCAATATTTCTTTTTTTTTTTCCCAGCACAATTACAGAGTTTCCAAATGAATACAGCAATGAACATTTTTCCATGTATTAGGATTCACATAAGTAGCAAAAATTTCCTGTACTACCTACCCATAGGTATTAAAAATAAAACCAGACAATTTCTTTGCAGGTGGCAAAGGAACTGGTTTATATTTGTACAGTCCTTCTAAAATACAAGTTGTAAATATTTATGAAAAACTATCAATAATTTGTATTTTCCACATTGGCCCCTTCTACTCCTGTCAGTGTATATGTAAAGGCATTTCCTCTCAAAACAGATAATTTTTTCTTTCCCATCAGTGTTCTTTCTACAATATTTTATAATAAAAGACATGGTACCCACATGACCTCATTTCAAGCTATCTCTAAGCATTTGGAAAAGTTTATGTCTTTAACTGTGCCGAGGTGCCTGGTTTGGCAGAGAGGGTCCCACGTGACAGAAAGAATTCTTTTTACAAATTTAAAATAAAAATGGTTTTGTACTTTAGAGAGCTAAAGAAAGCAGAGCTGTTCATTTCCATATTTCTTGCTTTAAAAAAAACCCCTTAAATGGATGCAATATTTTACAGTGAAGTTGGTCTGGTCATAACGTGGCCAAACCTGCAGGGATATTTTCATAATACAATTAAAATAGCCAGGTTGGAAGAATATAGAGCTTTCCTTGACCTAAAATTAAACTGGCCCACATCCAAGAATTTTTATTCTTTACTTCTGCATATGCCAAAACAAATAACGATAGGACACTAATAATCCTTCTTGTTGAGCTGGTCCTGACTCTTGGAAGTGCCCCTATTCCAGTTCTTCAAATGAAGCAATTAACTTGTGTTTAATAACAAACCTTTCTGGTGGACGGCTCCCAGGATAGCCTACTCTGCTGTTCAGTGGCACTGGGAATGAAAGCACCAGGGGCACTTCCCAGGTAAATCACAGAGTATCCTGACCCCAGCATGGGCTCTTCTTACATAGGGACGCCTCCAAGCTCAGCAAACCAGAAAGACGACCAGGGCCAGGCATGTTGGCCATCTCCCACAGGGCCTCTTGAGGCCGTACTTCCCGACAGGGCTTTCCAATGTTTTGATTTCTCCTTGTAATTACTTCCGCCCTGCAAAGTGCCACTAGACAATATTGCCTAACTATATGAAGATCCTCTAAATGAAATCCTAATCCACAGTGGCAGGGGGCACTGCTGCCACGGTGGGGGTTTTGTGGGCTTCATGCCATGACAGCGCCACAGTTTGGGCTTTTTCATTCTCTTCATCTCTGAAAAAACAACCAACCTAAACCCTATGCTGGGGCCTTCACATGTGGAGGACCACCGATGTACTTCTCCTTCTGTAGGCCCTGGCCATGGCTCCCCATAGCCACATTGTCCCAGCAGGTTTCTGGGTATGGCAGGGCTTGGGGGCGATGCCACTGCCCTCCAAAAGCCAAGTCCTCCAACCGCAGAGCTCTGCCCAGGGCCATTCGCAGACTCCATTTGCCTTTGGCCACAAGACCCCTGCTGCATTCCACCCACAGATCTGCGGCATACAAATCAAAGCCTGACTGCTGAGCCTGCCTACCTTTCCCACTTTCACGTCTTAGTATTACTTAGACATATTTCCCCCTTGTCCTTTAATTGTTGAAATCTCTGCCTGCGGGGAAGGGCAAAATCCTCACCTTACTAACTCAGTCTTAACCAAACAGACTCCCTTTCAAAATGGATTTCTTCAGACTACAAAGCTCTGTGCATTTCACCTGATTAATCATATCAGAAAACAGCATGCAGCGTCCCCTGGAGCATAATCCCTATGGCACAACTCCTGCTTCCTGCTGCGCCTGTCTCCTGACTGACGCTCATGCTGAAAACAAGTTAGGAAAAATAATGAACCTCAAACAAGGGGGAAAAAACAGAAAGAAAAAAAAGAAAAAAAACCTCACGAAACCAGGAGTAATTTCACTTAGTGGTCTGTGTTCAAGTGTACCAGGAATAGCAAGGGAAAAAAAATATTACATGGTGCCACAGACTTATAAGCTCACTCCTCCCAAATACATCTTGTCAGAATTGTTCCTCATGGGCAGAGGAAGCTGGCAGAGAAGGAAACCTTGAATTAAAAGTTTAAGAAAAACAGCATTAAAGAATTTTTACCTAAAAAAAATTATTCCTTCTTAATGTTCACAATAAAGTACACAATTTCTACTGTAAATAAGAAGGAAGTTGATAGGTAGGAAACTAAATTACAAGCCAGACTTATAAAAATTTCCTAGCATGATAAAAGGACATAAAATAAATCAGTGGTATGGAGAGCTCAAGACAGTAAGGAGATTTCTAAGAGTGCTAAGTGTGAAAGGAATCCCAGTAAGAGGCATTCCAGACTCAAACAAAAGTTCAGTTATTGTTAGTAACATACGAAACCCAGAAATATGCAGTATAACTTCATCTTATAACTGAGAAAAAGCCAGAGACAAATATCTCTCCTGTCAGAAGGAAATAGTTTTCATTTCACTGAAAAAAACCTATATCCAGGGGAGGTTAAACAGCTATTAAAACAAGTCATTTTTGAAAAACAAAACCCACAGCAGATATGGAAAACTTGCATCCAAAAACTGTACAAAGTTTCCAAAACTGTTTGGATGAAGTGTTCATGCTCATATATTGAGATGTTTTAGAATATGATGGAAATTCTGGAGGACTGGATGCAACCAAAATGCTGTGAGAGAGCTGACAAACAGGTGTCCTGGGTAGACAGAGAAATGTCATTAGATGCTGGGTTGGGAGACAGTAGGGTGGTTCAGTGGTGGGAGGCAGCACCTACATTGCACGGGGCTGGCGATTCCTGATATCTGATGACACAGAAAAGGGAGGCACTGGTGCCTGCCAACCTCCGGGGACGTACTACATTGCTGGCAGCAAAGGTGATGCCAAATTTTTACACTTATCAAGGAACAGCTGAACTAGGAAGCGTGTAATAAAGTATCAGTGTAATTGGAAGTGAGGTTTTGCAATAGGTTTTTGCACAAACTATTAATGTTATTGGGGAAAAAAATATAAAGAAGCGTAGCAGTAAAATATGGTACTGAAATTAAATTTGGGCTAACATAGAACAACAAGATCAGGTTGCCACTGAATTTGGATCACTTAGGAAGGAACACAGAAAAGACAATATTTAATTCAAGATAGCCAGCTGTAGGCACATCCATCTAGGAATAAAATAAGGCAGAGGACATACTGAGAGGAGGGCAAGTCTACTCTGGAAGCAGCAGCTGAAAAAGATTTGAGCTCCTGATGGCTAATCAAGTGTGTGTGGCTTTCCAATTCAGCACTGTGGTCAACAAGTGTGATCCTTGGATATAATAAATGAGGAGATTTTGAGAAGGATCAGAGCAGTCTCTTCTGATCCTGTAACACATATAACATCCAACACTAAAAACAAATTGAGCCTTCTTTATAGACATAACAATCCAAATGAAATCAGGGAAATTTTGACATAAAATGAATATAGGCTGAGGCCCTTAATTTTCAGATACTGAAAACATATGGCCCTATCTGCATAGCTTTTAAATTGACACTGGTCTTTCAGCCTAATGATACTATCTACAGAAGTTGACGGGCTCGTTCATATCTCCAGTGCAGTAGTCTGTCCACACACCAGAAATAATTTACTAGTTACAGGGACATCATAAAAGACTACAGCAAGGATCTGGGATGAAAGGACTGACATATAAGGAAGCAGTAAGAGAATTAATATCTTGGCTAAGAGATGACAAGGACAGCAGGACATAAAGCCACCTACAAAAACGCTGGAAGAGTTTACGGGCAATAGTAGAAACATCATTTTGGAGAATGCAAAAATAGGTAAAGAGAAGAAGTGAGAAAACTCAAGCTTCTTACCAGGAAAAACCCCAAACCTTTCCCAACAGTGAAAGTCATTAAATTGGGTTATATAGTGACCATGTGAGAGAGACATTTAAAACTAGACAAGTAAGAATGCATGGCAACAAACAGAAGTTACTGGAAAAAGAGACAGGGGATTATGACCTTCCCTCCCCCCCCAATTTCTCTACGATATGATTCTATGAATAGTCAGATGTACATGTAAGTTATGTATACATTGGGGATGGATATATAGTCCAAGACCCGCACTACCTGTAGGGACAACTGAGATTTTAGGAACAACTTTCCAGGCAAGAAGAAACCTGTACAAACTACAACTGGATTGAAAAAGAAGAAATTAAATGAGAAGAGTTTCTTACAGAAAGAAAATGTAGAAATTATAGCTGCTGCTACCAACAAAGGAAGGCAGGAGGAGGGAAGCAGAAGGGAGATGAGATACCTTCATGTACCTAGCACATCCAAGATAAGGAAGTGAAGTAATACCCAAGGTGATAACAAGAGTATGTAAACATCACATGAAAATTAAGTGTGCTGACTCTAGCCTACAGTAACAGTGTAACCTGTAAATAAGGTATGAGAGACGTAAGTGTCAGGCATGATACCTCAGGGAACAGAGAGAGCCAAGCAGATGGAACATTCCATCTTCTGGGGCAGAGCCTTCTGTCCTCCCTGATGCAGCAGGAGCTGCCTGTGTGCTGAGCAAAGCTCCCCTCTCCAGAGCCCTCCAGTGGCTTTGCTGGACAAACACGAGGCTGCTGAGCCTCTGCACACATGGAGTTGCTGTGTCAAGAGCAGAGTCCCTCGCCGACACCAAGTCACACCAATGATGTACTGAGCAGCCTGCAGCAAAGTTAGTGCTAATCCCCATTTTGGAGCATGGCCTCAGTGCTAGGTGCTTTTCAGGCCTCATGTGCAGGAAGAGGAAGATTTTTCTACTTATCTGGAGTTTTCCTTGTGCTCCAGAAGGCAGTATTTCACTGTTACGTGGACAGTTTCTGTGGGACAAAGATAACAGGGAAAAGCAATAATGATGTACCACCTGTACTGGGTAAAAAGAGCCAGAGCAGGAGGAAGAACTTTCACTACCCAAGCCCTGGCCTCAGAGAGATCACAGAGCAGACACTAACACTTACAGCACAATGACAGTCACCTTGGGTGCTGTTGGTATTGAGTCCACATCAAGACGTTGCCCTGCAGTATAGGAGTTGACTCACCTGCATGGCCATGGCCCCTTTAAAGTCCCTGGGAGCTTTGCTGTGAGGGTCAAAAAACTTACTGTGTCACTTCCAAATGTCCAGATTGCCTTTTTGCTGTCAGGGAATGATTAATGCAGAATAATCATTCCCTTTGCCCGTGCTGTGCAGAGGTTAAAGATGAAGTAAAACACAAGCCAAGCAGAGTCATCAGCCACTAAACAGTACAAATGTTTGCATAAAACCTACTCACTGGAGCTGTGGGTCTCAAATAGTTTTGGGTTAAGCCACAACAAATAGACATGTCTGAATCATCATTTTTCTTAATAGTTTAGAATGGTTTCCCATGTAGCTTTCTAAAACATCTTCTGGAAAATTACATACATTTCCAAGATTTTCCAAGTCTTGATACCCTTAGTTCAGAGAACAGAACCTAGCCTGTCTGCTGATAAAGCAAATTGAAAGCTGTGAACCTCCCCTCATAAACGCAGAGAATATGGGTCAATCTCTGCTGTCAGATTTGTAGCATATTGACCATTGTCCAACTATGCAAACATTCGCAAAAATAACGTCAAAACCAAGACATTCAAAAGCACTTAGTTCTCTTTGAAGTCAATAGCCAATCTTCTTCTAATCCTACAGATCTCAAAGATTCATTTCCCTGTACTTTATTTAATCTTCTTATTTATAGATGAGCAGGTCATGTGGAAAAGACTTTTCATAGAACACACTGTATGTATTTTTGCAATTAATACACCCCCATCACCATTAAACACTCCAAATAGGTCAAATTGGGTCCAAAATCACTTTCATCAGAAACACAATACTCCCAAGTCTGCATTTCAGACAGCGGAGCCACTTATATCTTTGCAGAGAAATAACTAAATATTACCCATGATGGATTATCAGTTCAGAAGGAACACAAAAGATTACTTTGTCCTAGGAACTGTGTGTCATTTGTGTATCATTTAGCTTACTCCCTATTGCAACACACAAAAAAGTAAACACTTATATTTTCAATAAAAAATACAAACTAGTTTCAAATAGCTCTTATGATAAGAGATTAAATGCATTTGGTATGTCTTGCAGGATGAACAACTGAACTTTAAACAAAAATTGTGAGTTTATGAATACAAATATAAAATAAACTGAAGAATACAAATAGCCAGTGAAAGATTCTCCATCTAAAGTGAAATGAACATGCTTAAAATGGCTGGTTTTGCAGGGCATGTATTAACTTAAAAATAACTTTTAGAGTCACTACAGACTATCTGCAAAATGGACAAAAAACAGCTAAGAGGTTAAACATTTTCTAAAGTTTTCGCAACTAAGTAAAACCAACAAAAAAACCACAGAACAGCACACAGAGGGAATGAAACAGAGAAATATTAAAGCATACTAAATGTGAAGCTGGAATTTTGAGGAAAGACAGAAAAACCCTAAAAAGAGAGAGAGAAAAAAATTGTCCCAATGCTATTGGACCCAAAACATCCGTGAAAGAGGAAATCAGAATACTGAGGTGGAATAAGAAATTTCAGTCAAGACAAAACATCCAAAGCACTGTATGAAGAAATGCCTCAAAAAAGCACCAGCTCCACCATAAAAAATTAATGACCACAGAATGCTGAATAACCCAAAAACAAGCCATGGGACCAGACATCATAATAAAAAAACCCTCCCCACTATAGCAAATCCACAACTTGTATAAATTGTCTGACGTCAAAAAATGGTACAGGTCTGCTCCTACAGATTTCATGAAAGAATGCCTTCCTTCCTTCCCTAGGTATAACTAAACACAGGTTAAGTGTCTTGAAGTAAAGTAGAAGCACCACTCATGCAAGTCAAACAGCTGTTTAATACTGAGTTTTAATAGAAAAGAAAGCAGAACAAAGACCAAAACCATAGTAAAAATTATTCAGTTCCGTTGTGTGAAACTGAAGAATAATTCACAGCACGGTTTCCATATCTCTTATTTTCAAGGGAAGAAGAAAAAAACCAACATGCCAGCTGAAAAACTTTACTTACAGAATAACAGAAAAAAATACCCATAGGGACAGGTAAGGGCACATCAGTTATATGCCACCAACATTCCTGCAAAGCAAATTAGACTTTACTACCTTGATTTCTAGACAAAGACACCCCCCCCCCCAAAAAAAAAAAAAAAATCCTTTAGCTGATTGGTCTTTCTCCCTGGGAAAAAAATTATTTCAAATAATACCAATTCATTTTTAAAAGTCTCATTGTTTAACTTTTCAATCACAGAAGATGTCTCTGTGAAAAGTTCTGTTTCTCTTTTATTTGAAATCTTCATGGTGTTTTGGCACTGAAGCTGTAATTGGTACTAGTACCACGACAGGAGGTACTAGTTCTCCTGGAGTTAAGGTGATGATTTCCAAGGCTTTATTGAGGAATGTTTTTTCCCAGTCTTAGTCATCTATGAAATATCTGAAATTCACCCGTGGAGAATCTTATGTAGGTGAGAAGGTTTTGGAGAGAAAACATGTGATGGGGACACTGGTTAACGCCATGCACCGAGACTCTACAGAGTGAGGTAAAATGGAGATGCAGGCAACATGTCAGTGCCCATCTCCTTGTCCACCCCAATAACCAGTTCAATAATGCCTGGGAAGTTTTCACCAACAAGGGCGGGAAGAACTTGAAAGTTATCACTCTCACTAACAATAGGTAGAGTATAGCAGTATGAAGTCTTGAAGATTTCAGGGAAGAAAAGAAGAGATAAAGGCAGTTGTCTCTACTGTAAAGACTCTCAGTATACCGTCATGCCTTCATAGACTAAAGGGAACAAGTCTTTGTAAGGAATCTATCAGCCTTTTATTAATCAGCTCATTGGCATGAGCAGCCCTATTACAGACCTTCTCTAGTCTGTAATCCCAGATAAATTCCAGGGAGAGAGCAGAAAAAGAATGAAGGTTACCCCAGGGCTCTAGGAAGCATCTTAGGGAAGAAAAGGGCTTTATTTTAAACACAACACACCTAGTAAAGCCAAGATTTTCAAAAACAGATGCATAAAGACCATGTCTGAGGACCCAAGTATATAGCCTGATCTTTAAAAGGCCTGAGAGTCCACTGGCAGGCATCTACATAAAAGAGGACATGCTGGGTGTTCAGCCGTTCAGAAATTTGATCAATGTTGGATATTCAGCTGACCCTACAGCCTGGCAATAGTTGATATTTTGTGTAATGATACTGTTTGTCCTTCCTTGCTTCTGTATCACAATGCCAGAATAGGCAGGTCGGGTTCTTCAAATGCACAAGTAGAGTGTGGAGCCTGCACCTGAATGTGCTGCTGTTATGCTTGGAAATTATCTGTGAACAGCCAAGCAACAGGACAATGCTGACAGCTTAGGCAAAATCAACTCATCTTCCTTGGGAGTCTTCTCCTGGTTTGTGCATTTGAATAAAGGAAAAAGGAGTATCAGGGACCTATCATAGCGGATAAAGTTAAGACTGCAAAAAACAGCACTCATGAGTCTGTTACCTCTTCACATACAGGTGGGAGATGAAGCGGAAAAAGGTCAACTTTCAGATCCCACAGCCAGCACTGCTTGTCAAGTACACTGTGACAGTTAGTTGCATTGAGCCTGACTGTGGATGTATTGCTCTTGGCTAAATTATACATGCCCAGTGGCATTTCCAGGCAGTGAATGGTAGTGGAACAGCCCGCTTCTGTGACAGTCAAGCGCCTATGAACACTCTGTTGGAAATGGTCCCTGGGGCCTCTTGAGCTGCCAAGCTGTGTCCAGGAACAGCTTGCGGAGAACACTAGTTGGAGTGGGCCAAATCTATGGCAAGGAAGGCTAGAACGCTCTGACCACAAGCAACACCTCAGTAGCTGGGAATGTTCCACATTAATTTCATAGCACAGACACAGCTATAGAGTCTGTCTGGGCTGCTCTTGGGGCAGTCCAATTTGATAACAGAAGGTGTGCATGAACACAAAAGTGCATATAGGCTACAGACAGCCTGTGGCTCAGGAACAGTAATGTGAGTCCTTTTGGAGCCAGACAGAATGGCAATTCTTGTCCACTTTCATCAGTAAATAAGAGAAATCTGCTCCAGACACTTTAGTGGACTCCCTGCACTGAAAATTCGGGAACTCTTCTCTCCCTTCTAGCCCTGTCTTTAATGAATCTTCTTAATACTTTAAAGAAAAAAATGTCTGGTGTTATAGCCAAGCCAAAGACTCTCCAGAGAGAAATCTGGATGATAATCTGTGGCACAGGATCATGCTGAACATATTATCTACATCAATCAAAGTACAAAGACATCATTAAAACTAGAAATAACAGCATATTCAAAGTGATCCCATTTGCTGCTGATGAAAATTGTGTTATATGGAGCGAGAAAGCAGAGAGTAGCAGTGATTAAAAAGGATCCTAACTTGTGCAAATGGGCTTTCACATCTGGAAAATCCTAGTTCCATACTGAAGAAATATCCCTGCACTGAGGTCACAAATAAATGTCCAGGCTGAATAGTGCCTGGACTGAAGTAAAGCATCTTTTAGGATGCTCCATCTGCCCAAGACTACTGACAGTGCTCTCAGCTCTGTTCCTAATACTAACAACTATCACGCAGACTGCCCTGAGCAGCCATTGGCAATGGCATGCCTGAGAGACACAGAGAGAGCTCTCCACTAATGGCATGAGGATGTCTCATTTATTATTTGTTAGTCAACTTGCAGTGAAAGATTTGGAATCCTATACAGTCTCCATAGCTCCCTACAGATACTCCTCAAGAGAATGAATAGCAAGCATGGTCCCATCTTTTCCTGCTCAGGCTCTGTGCCTCTGTGAGATATGGGTTACTGTGAAAAAAAATCAGGTAAGAGATTTGTTGGAGATAGAGAACAGATGGATCAAGAAGACCTATAAAGGTGATTTGTGCGAGCACTTCTAAATGCTAATCCAAGTTGAAAAGAAAGAAATTACTCTCATAAATGCATTTACTTCTGCCTGAACTTTTTAAGTAGCATCTTAGCCCTGGTGTTCTGTGAATACACATACACACACGCTTAATCCTGTCATCACAGGCGTCACGTCACAGTTGTGAGGAACCACATAGATTCCATTCTTCCTCAACATTTATCAGCACTGAAATTGTCATCTAATTCCCAATTGCTTAGTTCTTGTGACTGATAGTGATAAAGGAGGCAGAAAGAACACAACAGGCTCTCCAGCACTCTGCTCAAGTTTACAGGGCTGCCAGTACAAGAGAAACTATTCTTGAACCCTTGAAAAAATCTGTGGCCCAGCCATTGCTGGAGGATTCCAGTTTTTAAGTCCCATGCTGAACAAGGTTTTCAGAGCTTTAAATATATTCTAATAGTTGTTGTCAAACATTTCTGCTGAAGGAGGCTTGCTCTGGACTATATGGCCTCCTCCAGCAATGTCAGAAACCTTATCTTCCTCATACAGAGGGAGCCACTCTGACCCCTTTGAATCTGAGCCTGGGCCTCAAAACCCACAGTCTCGCTCTTTTCCGTACAACCAGAAATACAAACCTCCTCTGATATCAGAAATTAAACCTCAGTAACAATTAGGGAGTTAGAGTGAAGCAGGAGACCACTTCCAAAATAAGCCAATCTTTACTGGCTGTCTAGATTTAAAAAAGTCAATTTTTGAGTCAGCTGCCTGGCATTTCCAAAATCCAAAGCATGTCCTATGTATGTTTCTATCACCTCGCTGTCCTTTGCTGCCCATTCAGTTGGGCAATGGTATCAGTAGTGAGTGTAGAAGTACACTGTAAAACAGAATGCAAAAATTATCTGAATTTAGAGATAATCTCTTTTATCATACCAGCCTCAATGAATGGGCATCAAACTGCAGGGAACAAAAGAAGCTTCAGATCATAATCATTACCATTGAAGCCAGACACTGAGTCTTTCTGTCTGTCTTTCCAACTCCTTTCATCTTCTTAAGCAGTTCTTTAATAGCCTGGTTTGTTCTATGACCCACTACTGCAGCCACATCCCACATCCACAAAAGCCTAAAGATTGCTTCAAAGAGATGAGATTCCAAAATGATAAGAACAAAGGCAATGGTTGCTCAGTTGTGCCCCCTTACCTATAAGCTACCCTGCCCTGCATGTTGGGGATGATGTTGGTGCAGCACTGCAATGTAAAATGGACCTATAACCTATTCGTGAGAGGGATTCCCTCTATTAAAAACCTCTGCTCTGATAGCCTGGGGGAAGATGACCTCTCATTGATCCTCCAGTTGCCCACTATTCAGTGGCTTTTCTCCAGCTGCAGCTTTTGCCTTGCTCTTTATGTCCTCTCTCAGAACCTTTTTACTTACACAAACCTAGTGTCCAGGTTCGATGTAATTACTGACAAACTATCCATCGCCCTGGGAGGAGCTGATGAGTGAATAAGATCATATACAGATGTACAAGATCTTATGAGTGAAGAAACAGTACTCAAAATCTCTATCTTAAATAATCCTAATTACTTAGCTAAAAACTGGTTTGCATTCTTAATTGACTTTAACATTTACACACGTGCGACAGACAAACATGGACCATGTTAAGGACCTCAACAATAACTGGCTGCATTCACAACTCCATGATGTCTTTGCTTTGCTTGGTCTAGTAAAATAATCAGCTTTGGATATTTGCCTGTGTGGCATCAAGAGATAATTGCTTTACCATCATCTCTGTCATCAAGGCACAGCTGTCAGAGATTCAGCGTGACCTGGAAGAATGCATTTATAGGCCCACTGTTGGCATGAACACCCCATTTGACCTTTCCTGTGAAGAATGTAGCAATTTATATAGTAATGATTTTAGTGAACAACTGGTCTATGGGTTAACAGAAGTATTCACTTACTCATCTTTCAGACTTTTGCCTGTTGGGCTAGAAATTCCCAAATGTGTATGTCAATAACTTTTTTCTCTCGACAAAGCCAAGATAGTTGGCATTAATATGGTGTTTTTCTATTACTATCAAAATAAAACATTTCCCTAGAACTAGAAATGGACACGGTACATTACAGTCCTAGAAGAAAACACATTCCCTGCTCTGGGAGAGCTGGAAATCAAGTCCTGCACAGCACACACACAAAACATTTCAGCCAGTATTGGATGGCTTCTCAGAGCACTCCAGAAACACTGTTTAACAGCCTTCTGGTTACTTCTTTAAATATCTTCCCAAGGCAACAGCAAGAGTTAATTCAAGACCTGGAGACCACATTCTTCTCTGCAGCAAAGTCTTCCAATATCTGTAGCTTTCAGTCATCAGAACAAAGTCACACATCTTCTTCTGGTCATGAAATAATGAGGTTCACATGAGCATACCCTATCCAACAGCACTGGAGCCACCTGTCTCAGTCTTAGGCACTCATTGAAAGTTGCTGCTGCTTCTCAGTTCTACCTTTTTAGTACAAGAAAATAAACTATAAGATGAAAGACAAACAACTGGGCTATTTCTTTCCTATTTATTTTCAGAATCTAAGATTTGTCTGCAGTTTCTGCTTTTGACTTAGAGGACAGATTCTTCAGGCTGTGAAATCACTGCCAAATTTAACATGAATGGCATTTAGCTGGCAAAGAGTGTATTACTGACAAATGCCTAACACACTGGGCATATTGTATTTGTACCATCTGGGAGAGTAAACAGTGACAGGAAATAACCACAAGCAGGTGTTAATGTTAGCCCCTTAAGGGTCATTAATGAAGTATGGCAACTGACAGCATTGAAAGAGCCCACACACAAGTTCTGGCAAATGGAAAGGAGATGGTGGGATTCCAGTGAGTATAAGAGCGTATTAATTTGTCACACAGAAAAAAAAAATCTGTTCTTCATTGCATCTCCTCTACATGACCTCCTTTATCCTCTTGCCATACCACATCCTTCAGCTGAGCTCCTGTTGAATACTCCTTCCTTTTCCCCTTTTAGGCATCAAGCTCCTTCCTTACCCCAACCAGCCAAGACAAACACAAACCTGAAATATTGCTCTTTCTCAGAAAGCCTATCACCCTCTGAAGACAACTGCATGCCTTCATGCATTCTTCAGAAAAGAAATCCTGTCTCTATTCCCCTTTAGATATTTTCAGAGCCATTTCTATGTTCCTAAAATAAAAGGCCTCTGGCTTCAAGAAATTGTGAT
Source organism: Balearica regulorum gibbericeps (assembly GCF_011004875.1). Classification (NCBI taxonomy): domain Eukaryota; kingdom Metazoa; phylum Chordata; class Aves; order Gruiformes; family Gruidae; genus Balearica; species Balearica regulorum. The sequence goes on along the minus strand of NC_046220.1, from coordinate 41,678,338 downwards.
CCAAATTGCACTACATCAGTGTCTCCACAGTGCACCTCCAAGGTTACTTCCCCTGTCCCAGAAAAGGGTGTGTGACAGTGACACCACCTGCCTTTACAATAGTATGACACAAATCCAGAGTAGAGGTCCAGACTACCACAGGGAAATGCAACAGGTACCCTGAGACAGTCTCATAAGTGAGTCTAACCTGATATATAACTAGTTACATTCTCTTGAAGACACCAAAACAGAACATATGGAGTATTGCCCTTTATCCTCACAGAAGCTCACTAAATTTTCAAAGCAAACATTAATATTTAGGCAAGGTCATCAAAAAAGAATTAACAGTTTGTGATAAACAACGAAGCAAAACAGACTAATCTCCAGCCACTTCCGTACTCTCTGTACATCCTATGCAAAAAGGGGAATTTTCCCAAAAGGACTCTGTTTTCAAACAAATGTCACCTGCCTAACATGCAGCGTTAATTCTGCCTCAGAGGAACCTAAGAGAGACAGAAAAGCACACAACGAAGAAGAGGCCATGGGGCCCTTTTCTTTAGAAGGGGGACACTAAACCATGAGTTTCACATTGCAGAACTTCAGAGTCTCTCTAATTCAGGCTATTAGCGTTAAAAAGAATACTGGTGGGCATGTAAATTTAGCCATTCACTAATAACAAAGCCTAATTGCTGAATAGATTAAATGTTTCCAAAGATACTCTCATTGAGTCTGGGTAGTGTTTAGGAATGGGAAAGACAGAATGTTTTAAAGGCCAGAAAATAGTTCCCTTTGTTAAAAGGCTACATAGAACACAGTCATAGATATATTTACCCAATTCAAGAGATGACCATAAAATTAAGAAATGTAACTGCTGCTTACAGAGAATTGCTGTCAGTGTTTAACCCTGCACAGTTAAGTACAACACTCTACACCTGCAATTCTTGGTTTTTGCACCAGTATGTGTTAGAGCCTCACAGGACCAGAGACAGAGCCATGGCAAATTCCATTTTGAAAGGAAACAAAGTAGAAAGAGTTGGGAGTGTTTGGCTTATTCAGGGGCATCAATGGAGTTGTGTCTACAAAGACTGTAGCCCTAGTCCTCCAGGAACTGACCAGTGCCAAATGCCTTGTTGTCACTTGAAACAGATGCACACTTATTTGCACTGGCCATTTTCCAAACTTAAGTACTTACAAACAATTAGGTTCTTACCCTTCTGTAAAATTGCAGCTCACCTTTCAGTTCTTCATGAATTATAACCAGGGGAAAAAGGAAACAAAACAGAATTTACAGGAAACTGAATGAACATTCAAAGGCAGAAATCTGTTAAATCTCACCATTCCCCCAGCTAAGAAAGCTCTGATACCTGGTTTATTTCCTCTTCAAAGAGGGTAAGATTTATCCTGTATCACTGTTTTTGTTTTCTTCAGTTAATCTTACAATCTCTTCTTCCTCTCTGAATCTATATTAAACTATGCAAAATCAAACACTCTGCAGTCTAAAAACTTCAGTTAGGAGCTAAGATACCAAGGTTGTTGAAACTTGGCCCCTTTATGCATATGCTATCCTGCTGGTTTTAAGTACGTGAGTACATCCTACTTTTCCAAACAGCCTCTGCAAAATTCTGGGTGGAGGACAGACAGTCTGGGAGACTAGGAAAGCTATGCAGTAAATAAGGCTGCTGTCTCCAGAATCCCTGAATTATTTGTTGTAGAATCTGGAGGACTCATAGGAAATAAGGCAAGGGGAGGAATGACTGCATGTCACAAATCTGGAGTGCTTAACTTCAGAGTGTTAAGTTTCTTTTAATGTTATTAACTTTGCTCTTTTACTGCAAAAAATAGAAAATCCAGACCATACGGATTCTCAGTTTGGGCTAAAAGAGCACTTGCTTATGCACGTGAATTGCTAACCTTAAACTGGATAAGCCAGTGAAGGAAAATATGAAACATATTTTGCCAGCAGATTTCAAAGCTGTTTTCTGGCTGTGGAGGAAGATACTGATTGGAATTCCACATTCAACTCCAAGTTCTGGCAGGAAGTGTTTTCTACCTGGGGGAATAGTCCTTTAACAAACTCTTTATGCTACTTTGCTCTGAAGCTCTCCCCTTCTCCAATAGTGCTGAAGAGCGCTCTCCCTGCACCAGCCCACCACCTCTTCTAGTATCTAATCTGGAAGAGGCCCTCCATATACACAGTGAGAATAACTACAGAAAAATGCTCATCCTGGAAGTATGCTCTGCCATTCTGCAGGCTAGGTACTGGTGCATAGGGCAGCTAGAGAGGAGTGAGAGAAGATGCAGCACCCTCACTGCAAGTGAGATCTCTAGGATAAATTTAGCTCTGTGCTCTGAGAAAAAAACCTTTTCCTGAGCATGTACAAATCAAGCTTTTCCAAAAGTTCCAACCTGGGCCAGACAGAGGTACATCTGTGTAGGCTAGAGAAAGTACCAGCTAAAAAAAGAGCAATCTCCCTGCCACATCAAAAACTTTTCTACAAAGCATGCAGGTTGTCTCAAAAACAACAAAGAATTTTTTTATCCTACTGTAAATATTTCCAGAAATGTCAGAACTATTTCAGCTTAAAATTTACAGGATCGTAGAATGGTTTGGGTTGGAAGGGACCTCAAAGATCATCTAGTTCCAATCCCCCTGCCATGGGCAGGGACACCCTCCACTAGACAAGGTTGCCCGAAGCCCATCCAGCCTGGTCTTAAACACTTCCAGGGAGGGGGCATCCACAGCTTCTCTGGGCAACCTGTTCCAATGCTTCACCACTCCAACAGAAATTAGAATTTCTTTCTAACATCTAACCTAAATCGACCCTCCTTCAGCTTAAACCTATTACCCCTTGTCCTGTCACTACACTCCCTGATAAACAGTCCCTCACCATCTTTCCTGTAGGCCCCTTCAGGTACTGGAAGGCCGCAATCAGATCTCCCCGGAGCCTTCTCTTCTCCAGGCTGAACAACCCCAACTCTCTCAGCCTGTCCTCACAGGAGAGGTGCTCCAGCCCTCTGATCAGCTTCGTGGCCTCCTCTGGACTTACTCCAACAGCTTCATGTCTCTCTTGTACTGGGGCCCCCAGAGCTGGACACAGTACTCCAGGTGGGGTCTCACAAGAGCAGAGTAGAGGGGCAGGATCACCTCACTCGACCTGCTGGTCACACTTCTTTTGATGCAGCCCAGGACACGGTTGGCTTTCTGGGCTGCAAGCGCACACTGCCGGCTCATGTTGAGCTTCTCGTCAATCAATACCCCCAAGTCCTTCTCCTCAGGACTGCTCCCAATCCATTCCTTGCCCAGCCTATGGTTGTGCTTGGGATTGCCCCGACCCATGTGCAGAACCTTGCACTTGGCCTTGCTGAACTTCATGCGGTTCACACGGGCCCACCTCTCAAGCCTGTCAAGGTCCCTCTGGATGTCATCCCTTCCCTCCAGCATGTCGACCACACCACACAGCTTGGTGTCGTCAGCAAACTTGCTGAGGGTGCACTCGATCCCACTGTCCATGTCACTGACAAAGATGTTGAACAGTGCCAGTCCCAGTACCAACCCTTGAGGGACACCACTCGTCACTGTTCTCCACTTGGACATTGAGCTGTTGACCACAACTCTTTGAGTGCGACCATCCAGCCAATTCCTTATCCACCGAGTGGTCCATCCATCAAATCCATGTCTCTCCAATTTAGAGACAAGGATGTCGTGCAGGACAGTGTCAAAAGCTTTGCAGAAGCCCAGGTAGGTGACGTCTGTCACTTTTCCCTTGTCCACCAACACTGTAACCCCACTGCAGAAGGCCACCAAATTTGTCAGGCACGATTTACCCTTAGTGAAGCCATGTTGGCTGTCACCAGTCACCTCCTTTTTTTCCCCCATGTGCCTGAGCATTGTTGCCAGGAGAATCTGCTCCATGATCTTGCCGGGCACAGAGGTGAGACTGACCGGCTTGTAGTTCCCTGGGTCTTCCTTTTTTCCCTTTTTAAAAATGGGGGTTATGTTTCCCCTTTTCCAGTTGGTGGGAACTTCACCGGACTGCCATGACTTCTCAAATGTGATGGCAAGTGGCCTGGCCACTTCATCCACCAGTTCCCTCAGGACCCACAGATGCATCTCATCAGGTCCCATGGACTTGTCCACCTTCAGGTTCCTTAGATGGTCTTGAACCAGATCTTCTCCTACAGTGGGCGGTTCTTCATTCTCCTGGTCCCTGCCTTTGCTTTCTGTGACCTGGGCAGTGTGGCTCAAGCACTTGCCAGTGGAGACTGAGGCAAAGAAGTCATTGAATACCTCAGCCTTCTCCACATCCCGGGTAATCAGGTTGCCTGTTTCATTCTGGAGGGGATCCACATTTACATACATATCAGCCCAAAGCAGATACGTAACACAGAAAATTTCTCCTCTGTAAGCTGTGAACTTTTTGGCAACTGAAAACAGTGTCTCACAGAACACCTGCAGGCATTTTGGAAGGATGATGTATCTGAAGAAACTACTATTCAAAATAAAGCTTTGTTACAACTTGCCACTGACAGTTTGTGTAATGTGTATTTTAAGGAAATTTGTGACACACACTTTAAAATATATAGATGACACAGTCAAGAATTGGATACTGGACTATATATTAAAATAAGTTTAAGCAGAGAAAGAATGACAGTCAGCCTTTACAAAATTAAACCTTGTATACGCTGAATGTAGAGGTAAGACATCACTAGGCTCGTTGTGGCAAGTTTTCCACTGGCAATGATGTGTTCTATTTTCATCAACATTTTGCAATATACTCTGTGCAACTTTAATACATAATAGTCTTACACACAGATACAAAACAAGACATTTCTTCTGTAAAGGAACATAGATTCTCTGGGCAGAATTTGCTCTTGATTTCTCAATCAAGGATTAACTATCTCTGTTCTCAGATCAGTCTTGTTTCACCTTGTATTAATTTTAAGGCCATTACAAATCTTTTATCCATCAGAGAATTGCAATTAATTTTCCTGATAAAATATATCATGCATCCCTCAGAGTATATTTACACAAATATCTAGTAATTATTTTAAACTAGCCATGTGAGCACTGGTTAGAAACCAAGTAAGAGTGATTCCCATAGGAATGGCTCATCAATTGAAATCTCAAACCCGAACTGTCTGAAATCCTGCATTATAGCTAAAACAAAAAAAGACTGGACTTCCTCTGTTATTTTGTAATTAAAGGAGATTCAAGCTACATTCACCAGTGAGGCTCATGAAAAGTCAAGAGACCTATCATTTTGTGAAGCAGCAGTTACTTCCTTCCTTTTGGCATAACAGTCAAGGAGTCAAAGTAGACAGAGAATTCAGGAAAGGGCAGAAAGGCCTGAAAGGGCTGATTTATCTGAGAAGTTAAAAAGAACTTGACTCTTGTGACCTGTAGCTGGTGAACCAATGATTCAGATAAAGGTAGCCTAATTCTCCACAATAACTAAGACAGTATTAAATTCTAAAGGAATAAGAGTAACTCATTTAGGGTGGTACAGAATGGTATAGACAGGAGTCACTGGCAATTGCCTCAGAAAGGCCAGGAGTTTATGAGCATGGGAACTGAAATACTCTCTTCTTCTCAGAGAGTTAAACTGTCATGGCATAATATAGACAAAAGCATGTAGTGGCAGAATGTAGAGAAGTTGGACCCAGTATCGACACAGTCATGAAGTAGGGGACACTGGTGACTATTCCACAGCACTTGGTTTGCAAGAGGTGTTACCTCGGCTGCTGCACTAGGCTCCCCTGTACGCAGAGCCTCACAATGAAGGAGGCTCTTCTAGATGGCATAGTCCACAGCTGTCATCTAAAACCCTGAGGTCACACTACCTCATATGCTGAGAGACAAAAGACCTGAGAAGGACAGACAGCCCTCTCCAGTCCCACACCAGGTCAAAGAACACTAATATTGACTTATAAACAACAATAACCTGACATGGGCACAGTTGAAAAATGTGAAAAGTAATCCAGATACATGAAAATGCAATTAGAACAGAAACCTTATTGTTCAGAGAGGCTGAGTGCCTGTAAAAGAAATGTAAATTATTTTGTTTAAATTCTGTCCTTAGTTACAATGCCACCTGGGCAAAAGTTTAGCTAAATTAAACAAGACTAAAGAAACATCTGTAGTCTGCTGCAGTACATCCAAAATACACCAACAGCACCACTCTGTGGATTAATAGTGATTGCTCCATAAAACTCACAAGGTGGCTTCCCAACCCTCAGATCAACCATGACAGACAGAAATGCAAATACATTTTTATATATATATTATTAAATTAGACTTAATGAGTATATCAGTGATATAAACCTAGCACCACTGTAAGTTAATGAACTACCTTACCTTTACAGTAGTGCAACTGAGACTATAAATTGGCTTGCTCAGTTCATGTATGTGCCATGCCCTCTATTAATTTCACATACATAATTTCCTTTAGCATCAGTGAGAGAGGTTACACGCACTGAATTGGGAACAGATGCTTTACATTGCACCAAAATGGGAACTTGACTCTTGGAATCACATCTTACATTTACACCTGTAGCTTTCATTAGTGGTAGCTGAACTGCCTCTTGTGGATTCTGCTGCAAAGTTCTGGCGGAAAACAGAAAATTTAAATACTTGAGCCAATCTTCCTTGGGTCTGCAAAACTGGGCTAGAAGGAGCTCTGCTTCCTGCTCTGGTGAGAAATCAGGGATGAGGCCTGGAGACGAAACTGCAACATGAACAACTACAAAATCCTTCGTGCAGACTGGCAGTCCCCTGTGTTGGACACCTCAGCCAGCTGGCTGGACTCAAAATTGAGTTGGGCTGCAGGCGTCAGCCAGTAATCCCACCTAATGGGGCTCAGTGGGATATAAGAAATATTTCCTACTTCCCCATCTCTTGCTACAGCAGCTTCAAGTGCTGAGTCCATCAGAAATGAGTGCAGGGCTGTGTGCTAGTATGCTGCAGTCTCTGTGAATCCCATGAGCCTTTCATCTGAAGAAAAGGGGGTGGCTGTGCTTTTGCAGATAAATCTTACCACTTGTGCCATGCACAACTCAGGTTCATAAGGTTCAATTACCTTGATAATCCAGGTCCAAAATAAGGGTTCTTCTATGCATCAAGATTCTGGCTGTCTATCATGTGCAGCATACAGTCATATACCATTTGAGGTGTGCTGTTACCTTCTGAGGTCCCAAGATCACAGGCAAAAATGACAGCAAAGGAAAGCCATTGTAACACTAAATGATATATGGAGTATTAGTTTCTGCCCATAAGTCAGAAGGAAATAGGCAAAAAACAAAACAAAAACTCCTAAACCATGTTTGATTCTGGTTTCAGTTTGGAGGAAAGCGGCCACCTCTTCCATTTCAGCTTGTATCTACTTGTCTGATACAAAAATAAAGTGATACTAGCTCTCACACCCCATAAATCTCTCTCCTGATGAGGCATTCTAATGCTTTGGCATTATATCAGAGACAAAATGCCTTGTTTTGGCTGAGGGTATGTACGGAATATGGACAGCTCTCATGAAGGTTAGCATTTGATCCAATTTTTGTCCAATTGTAACAAATATGACCATTTGGTTTTTACTCTTTTTGAGGTAAAAGTTGCTAAGAATTTTTCCAGTACAGAACAATTAGGACTAATGAAGGGCTGTGGGGATAAATATCTACAGGGGGAACACAACACAGAGAAATTTTTTTGCCATCTTTATCAGCCAAGCAGATTATTCTGCTCCCTGGCCTATTTACTCTTTTCCCAAGTGCAAATACAAAGCTCACCTGTATCTCTCAGAGAAACGTGAAGGCAGCATCTTTTACATCAGAACAGAGCAGACTTCTCTTAGCTCTGAGATGCACTACTGTGCAAAGGCAGTGCACACCTTTGCCTGTGATGCACTGTTACCAGCTGCTCTACCTTATGACAAGATTCACATTCAAGCACAAAAAAGCAAAACCAGTCATGACACCATCTGTAAAAAAAGATGAGGACCGTTACCAAACTACCCACTCCCTTTAGTCATCCTAACATGACTTTCATCTCATTCTTCCCATCTCCTTCACCAGCAACACCCCTGTACTGCTTTACCGGGGTTCCCAAAGCCCTCCTGAAGCCAGGCCAAACCCCTCAGTGCCGCCAAGGGGGCGGTTTGAGAGAAAAAAAATTTTTTTTTTTTTTTTTGCAGCCAGGCCAAACTCAGTCAACGATTCTTAACCAGTACTTCGTTTAAATTCTAAATTATTGCTGCCTCGACTAGGCCTTTCGCCGGCCGACACACAGAGATTTTCCCGGCTGCGTTTGCGGGGACGGACCCGCCGCTCGGGGCGGGGGGCGGCGGGGGACGCTGCAACACACCACCACCCACCACTTCCCCCCCCCCCCCCCCCCCGCCGCCCCCGCTACCGCCGTCCGGAGCGCCTTTCGCGTAGGGACAGGTACAGGCAGCTACACAACCTTTCCTCAGCTCCCCTCTTCGTGTTAGCGCAGACTACAGCCCTGTCAGAAGAGGATGTGGGCGCCCATGTAAGAACAACCTCCTTCTAGCGGCTCGCCCGCCGCCATTTTGAGGCCCCCGAGGTGAGCGGCAGAGGTCGCCGCCCTGTGGCAGAAGTGTCCTCACAGGAGAGGGACCGTTACCGGCTTGGTGGCTGTGACGGCCGGGGTTGGTTTTTTTATGGTGAAGTTTTTTGTTTGTTTAATTGGTTGGGTTTTTTTGTCCTGAATCGTGTCTTGTTAGTTACGGTAAAAGAAAAGAATGCTGTTTCTCGGAGTGGCGCGTCTCCTGCTTTGGTCTGAAAGTAGCAGTGAGCTTTTCAAGGCAGGTTGCCTGAGGAGGGCAGCACAGGTGCTGCTGTCATCTTTGGCATTCCCTCCAGTTTTCTTAGTTTCTTAATAAAATGGGCGATAAGGGGAAGAGCACAAGGAGGTACCAGCTTTGTGAACTTGTCCATGTCAATCACCCTTCTGGTTATTGTATAGATCTCCTTTGAACTCGCTCCTGTTCTAAGGATCAAGACAAGAAAATTCTACAAATGTAGTTAGAGTCTATTTTCCTCCTCCTTCTGTGAAATACACAGCTCAAAATTGATCAGTTTATGTTTCTGCAGGTTTGTTGTGTTACAGTGATGTGTTGAGTTAGATTTGGGGAGATCTGTGAAGCACAATGAGGGAGGAGACCCCTCCTGCACTCCTGAGATAAATGGATTTTTTAACAGGGCTTCCTCATGTAGAAAAGCAATTGTTCATTAACCTGGCCAGCTATAATTACTGTAGTTGTTCTTAGGTATATAAGGAAGGAAGGCTAATAAGTCAGTGAAACCCTTCTTCTCTTCATGTAAGATTCCTTTTTCCAGGGAATTTTAGACTCCTCGATAGGCTGTATGATATATATGTATGCAGAAGCCACGTGGCCAAGCAAACATCAGCCCAGTGAAAATTCACACTAAGGTCTTAGATGTCATCTGAGTTACAAACTTAACAAATTATGAGTTCTGAACTTAACATTGCTATTAAAGTCTAGTAATTCTTAGCCATTAGCAAAGCACCTGTTGTGCTACTTAATACCTGCAAATGCAAGGCAGAACAGAAAACAATTTCCTCTTACTGTATAACTTACAATGCCTGGGCTAGAAAGCTTAAGCATGCTGTACAAAGATCAGTTTCAGTGAATGGCTCAACCAAGTCATCTTGAAAAATTATGTGTAATTTCCTACTCATATCCCTCTTCCTTTATCTTGCCCTACTGTGTTAAGTTCCTGCCTTGCTTTCAGTATCATAACCCCAAGTGTATTTTATGCAAGTTTCCACACCACCATCTCTTTACAGCAGCTAATTAAAGATCCTTCTGAATAAAGCCTTCTGCTTGAACAGTTAAGAGTGCTCCTCTGAAAGGCCACTTTTATGGGTGACTATCTTCTTGTGGACCACAATAAAGACAAGGCACTGCAGAAAACCCAACCAGTTTTACTTTGTAGTCACTTCACCTGTCTCTGTCTCAAATTAAGGGAATGGATTATATTAGCACTCCTCCATTTTTAAGAGTAACCCTCTGGTGAGGTGAATAGAGCTGTCGGGGAGTAAAACTACAGCACACCCTCACACCAGCCTTTAGCAATGAAGCAGGCTATGTATAGAGTCATCCTAAGAGGTGTTACCTGATTAGGAGTGAGGTGGAACTGAGGTGACTGGGACTATAATTACCGCCCCACCACCATCACAACTTCCTGAAGTATTAGCATTTCTCTTACACATTATTAAGAAACAGGCCCAAACTGATCTTCATATTGGTAAATTGTAAATCAAATACCATTAAGATTATTATACCTGAAAAAAACCCATATTCTAATGGATGTGTTTTGTTGACTTGATAATCATTTCCTGATGACTGTTATTGTCCTGCCTATGCTTAAACTTTCCCCTGTGTGCCTGGACACCTTAGCATGCAAACATCTGCATCAGTAGCTGAGAGACCACATCTGTCTGAGTGCATGTGCTGCTGTCCAGATTAGAGCTGCTGAATTTTCTCCATGAACTAACTACTCTTGAAAACAGTGCAACATCAGGGTGCAGTCTGAGACTATGCTGAAAGACTACTGAAGTCCAAGGCCTACATCTGTAGGGTTGTATGGATCAATATTTTACGCTTGCGGCAGGAGCATCATAGAAACAAGTTGCCCTGGAGATACCCCAGCTTCTCTGATGAGCATTCACCCTGGAGTAGCTCTTTCGGAACCCTCCTGAGAACAATTCTCTGCTTTCTGTTGCCATCTTTTTCATGTCTTGCTCACAGAAGCACATGTGGGTATAGCACAATGAGTACTGCAGCCTTCATTCATCCCAAAGGCAATCATCTCTGTATTCTCTTTGAGTAAATCTCCAGGGATGCATAAGTTCATCATAATTTACATTTGCTCTTGAACAGCATCCCTGTAGGGTTATTGTAATTGCATGTTATATTATTTGAGTCATCTTAGCTCTAGCTGAAGGCCACAAAACTCAAAAGGTTGCTTGATATCAGCTCTTGGCCTTCCTGCCTTGTGTCAAATTTTGTTGTTAAATGTATCAATGTAAAATGACTTTTGGCTACAAGTGAATTATACTTCTCTTACACAGATCTAACAAAGAACAGGATTAACCTACACATTTTATTGTCGTGTGCTCTATGCATAAGTAACCTTTTGGACAGGAAAATTCATGCATGTGGAGTCTAAACTCCTCTGGGGCTTTGTTTTTATTTTCAGTGTGAGTACACATGCTGCACTGATTTGACTTGAGCATATGAGTTCAGGATATTGTTTCATTCATTCAAGTCAACAGGGATCCTGGAATAAATTCAGTTGTAGCAGGACCAGGCTTTGAAGAATGTCACTCTCCAGGTAAGGTGACAGAAAAAAGGCATGTTTATACAGCCAAAAGCAACCAGTGTAATCAGTCTGCTCACTGAATCCTCGCTCTGTCCTCACTGATAACAAACAATATCACTGGCAGAAATCAGCCTGGATTTTTTTTTCCCACAGAAAATTAATGGGAAAATCATAAGCCTCCTGACAGACAATCTGTGAAGAATGAGAATAGTGGAGCGCATCATATTAATTATTCAATATAAACTGTTCACCCTGCTCATCCGGCAGGCACTGTCTTCTCCTACTCTTTTTTGCTCTGCCTGCATCTGCCTCGAGTCCTGACTGCACAATGGTGCAACTGGCTCCGTTGAAACCTTTTCCAGCCACCTCTGCTTATTGCATTCACGGCTTAATATTCAGCATACTCATAGTTCAGCAATTTTTATGCTTATCTGGTGCCTACAAAGAGAGTATGCTGGGAAATGTGGAAAATAGAAGAGCACAACTGCAGGGGGTTGGGAGGCACACACAAGGAACAGGGTCACCTGTAGGTCTGCAAAACCTGTAGCAAAATGCAACTGGCAAAGAATCATGGAGCCTGATCAAGCAGTCCATTTAGACCCATAGGTGTGTCCCAAGAGCTTCAGGGAAATAACCTGTGTGATGATGTTTTTTCACACAATTAAGGGTTCTTAAACCTCTGTATAATCCAATAAAGAAAAAAAAAAAAAAAGCTTTGATAAATCCCCTGCATTAGAAGAAATCCTGCAGCCTAGCTGTTTGGCTCAAAAAGCTCTTTGCAGTGACTGATGCTCATGTTTTGTAAGTGTTCCCTAAAGGCCATTATTCATCAGCAGAGAGTTCAGCACAGGCAGATGAGAGACTCACAGCATGGAGCTGTATTTCTGAAAAATCTTGCATGATCATTTCTCCCCTTAACCAGTTAATATAGCTGACCCCGTCATCTCTCTGTTGCTGTCTGTCCTTGCCTCCTTGCCCTTCTCAGCCACGCACAACGTGAAATGGTATATGAGCTGACAGCAAACCTAGATGGATGTCTCTTCCGTAGCATCATTTGAATGAGCTACTCTGGCCATGAGACTTCTGCTTGTCTACTGGGGACAAACACTGTAATTATAGATACTTCCATGCTCTTACTGCACTTCGTGCTGCAATTTCATGGCCTGTGGTTAAAAATAATTTGCTTTCCTGTCTCTTCATGAAGCCAGTCAGCCCTCAGTCCTAAGTCTGCAGATTGCAAGTGAAACTCTGCCTTCAATGTGATTGTTACTTGCACCAGGAGAGATACCGGTGTACGCTATCATTGTGAAAGTGGCAGATTGCTATGTGCCTAATAAAGTACTGCCTCCAAGTTGCTATTTGTATCAGGTGTATTTAAAATTACTACAAGTTGTTTGGGTGTTTGTTGTTGGTTTCGTTGGTTTTTTTTCATCTCAGAGGTTCTAAATCTTTGAATAAAAATAGTAGTCATAAAGTGGCTGTATTGATTTCTCAAGTGATACCACACTTTCACAAAAGGATTTCTGAGACTATTTCCCTGTTTCCAGGCAACCTTGCTGAGGAGAAAGATAAATTAAACATTGTGCTAACAGATTGACATATAACTTTGACAGCTATTTTTAACAAATGTAAATCTAAATTACTGTGCCCAATAGCTTCATTCAAAATCCATGTCTCGGCTACTATAATACCTCTAATTTATTTCTTTTCACTTTTGCCTGAGACATACAATCCACAGAAAGCAATCCAGAACTATAATTATTGGCATGATGATATGGGCAGGCATGGTGCTTGTTAAAAAAATACCTCTGACAGCTCCTTCCCCAAGATGCTGATAACCCAAACTATAAAGACAAATTCATTGTGCAAGTATAGACTAGTGAAGGCATGAGTGGATTCAATCTAGAGAGCACAGAAATGCTGAAATTTAGTTCCTTTCCTCTTCTACAGATACTTTGGAGCTCAACATCTATACAAGTGTGATCAGTCATAGGTGAAGACAGGGGAACAGCTATAAATCCACTGTCTAGATCAAACAGAAGTCCCGATTCCCTCCAACACAAGAGAAACAAACATCAGTAGGTGGTTCACTACACTGACATGATTTCGTTCCCTGGAGAGCACACTTTTTCTTTCCCTCTTCTTGGCCCAAACTCTTTCCTTCTGCCTGTTGGCTTCTTCCCCTCAAGTTTTTGCTGCACATAGACAGCTTGCCAAAGAATCCTGTAATGCCTGTTTGCAACAAGAAAGCCCTTCTGCCTGTTGCCTCAGATGGTGGTCCTATTGTTTCAGCTCTGGCCCTTGTCACTGTGTAAAGTCCCGTAATTGTTCTTTGTGCTGAAATGGAAATATGAATGCCTAACATATGTTGTAACCACATCTGTGATTATGAGTTGACATAGGTTGTTGTTAACACTGTCCAGAAGGATGCTTTTACTTCAGACCTGAAGAGCAAATGTTTGTGGGTAACTGAGTGTGAGCCCAGTCAGCCAGCACCAGTTCCTGTCTGAGGGGCCAGGCAGGGCGAAGCTGAGGTAGGCTTCTCCCAGTGTTGATACAGCTTGAACATTGTCTCAAATGGAAGTCTTAGCTAGTATAGTATACTATCCTATATTAAAAATATAATAATGAAACATAAAAAAATATTTTATTCTGATGAACACTTGATCCATCATCTAGATGTGGTACTCATCTAGAGTACTATGTATTGTACCTGAGTGCGGGTCTTCAGTGCAAGCAGTTTAGCACAGGTGTTCAGCACCAAAACCAGTGAGTCTGATTCCGTTCTGTCTGCACTGATGGCACATTCCCATGAAGTAAACCCAAGGTGACTTAATTAGCACCTGATGAAATTTCATATCTTCTCTACCGTGATTTGCATAACTTCTAAGTCTAGCTAAGGAACAGAAAGATAATTACTGAATGCAAATGAGCTAATAAGGGTGCTGCTTGGGAGCAGATGTCAATGAAGATAAACGACAAATCTCTGCTGACTTGTTTCTGGTAATGTCATGATGCGATATTTTCTTCTGGGTTTTGGTTTGGTAAAATCCCTGGGCTTTTCCGTATTTCAGCATCTTACCTTTACCTCAGATCTGTCAGCGGAAATCTGCCTTTGGTATACCATTTGTGCCCTGTTATGTGGATCATGCTTTGGTAGACGTTAGCTGCAAGACCTCCGTACTGAATAATGCTTAAAAGACTAAGATAATGTCATTTCAGAATCGTTGTCTGCTCTAATCAATGACACTGGATGACAAGAGGGTGTACAGGTCTCCTCTTCCCTCTCTTATGATGCAACAGTTTACAGCTGCAGGTACTGACACTCAGGTGGGTGCCTCAGTTGCTAATGTGCAAGGATACTGCATTCACAAAGGTCCCTCAGCTGGTGGTAGTTGAATCTACTCCTGGGATACCATCACTTCTAATACGTTGTAGCTAAGGATCTGACTTACATTTTTTTATTTCACCTTCTTCTTCCATGTTCTTAGTATCAGAGTGTGGCAACATCTTGATCTTTTTCTTCTCTTTCCCTCTATCTCATGGAAACTGATTCAATGTAATTACTTCCAAGTAACACAATAAATAAGAGAATGTCTAATATGACCATCATTGAAAGAACATGCTCCTCATTATTCCAAGAGGGAAACACAGAGCTGTCTGTTAGCCCTGGAGAATTTAAACCACTTAAAATAAGGGTCAATTTGGTGGCTATGGAAACTGTGATTATTCTACCCTCTAATAAAAGGGATATATCAGGCTGTTGAGTTGGCTGGATAACTGCATGCTAAGACTTACCATACTTCATTAATAAAAGCAGAACAGAAGCGTAAGCCATATGTGGGAGGATGAAGTTTGGAAGAGTCTCTTCAAAGGACAGGTTATCTAATAAGACAAGAGCAGCAATACTTTTGGTGCTATTTAATAGTACTGGTCATATAATGATCAGAGTATGAATTCAGGAATGAGCACTCTTGCTTAAGTGGTAAAGGAGGATGAGCCTTGAGTCCATCTGGATGTGTGGCACAGAAAGAGCTCTCATTAATCATAGCAGAATATTGGATGCCCTTCATAAAAAAACTATGCTTTCATGTGAGCATGGAAATATGAGGTAACATATATATGCCTGATATTAAATTGAAATCATTGATGATCGTGTTCTTTCCCAGGTTAAAATAGAAAATGTGAATCTGTTAATTGCTTTTAATACTGGGTAAAAGCTTTTACATTTTTATGTAAAACTATAGAAGCTTTCCAAAACATTTTAAGTACATAACAGTTCTGTTTCAGTAGTATCATTTTAATTTTCAAAACAAAAATAACTTGTGAAGAGTTGGAAGTGCAAAAATGGGCTTTGCTACTTAATGCTACTGCTCCCGTTGACAAGAAAACATGGTCCGCAACATGCAAAACACAGCCATGAGACATTAACACAGAGATTGCAAAGACAAGAGAGACCTTTCCAGTCTGTGAAAAATTGCTTTTCACACATTTGGTATTAAGTCATACAGGCAGATAAGTAGAACCCAAGGCATCCCTCACCTCTAAGTTTTGATTTTAGCATCTGCAGCCTCACTTTAAATATGTATAAGGTCACTCCACAATTAAATACCTAAACAATGGTCTTAACTTTCTGAGGCACAGGTCATTCATAGCTCCCTTTAAATGCCAGTGGAAGATAGTCATCTCTCTTAAATATGAGTCCAAATGTGTGGGAAGTTCAGCAGCTCTGTGGTACCCAGGAGATATGTGAACCAGGCAGGCTGAGTGCTGGATGGCCTGGGTCCACTCCTTGAGCAACACTTTGTTTAGACATGCTTCTTCGTTTTGGAAAAGTACAGATACCATACTGAAATTATGCTTCATTTACTGTAAAGGTACTTCAGGTGGGCCTGTTTCAAATAACCATCTTGATGTATTTAGGAAAATCATTTTGTTTTTCCACTACACTGTCTCTATCAGGAATAAAGAGGCCGGTGGGTGGCAGAGCAGCACATTGCAGGACAGGAATCAAGCAGCACAGATGAATGGGCAAGCTCAGGCTGAGGCAGAAAGTCTCACGTGAAACATGATTCTTAAATGCATCTGTATATTTGGGATTTAGAGAAAATAGTACTTTGCACTGAGCATCCAGTTTGTTTTGTCATTATTCTGAAATGGCTGCCTTATTTTTAAGTAAATTCAATTTTTTTAAATGTAACTCATGATTTTAAAAGAATTTCTTCCTTCCACGTCTTACCTGCATAATGAGACAAAAAGATAGACATAATAGTAGGTTTCCTGAGAATCTAAGGCAGAAAAACACTATAAGATACTGGTTAGGCTATATCTTCTGAGGAGTTGTTGTATATGGCATACCATGAAGCCTTTTCACTGGGAGATTCTGTAACCAGTCTTGGTTTTTTGTGCTGAGCAGAGTGCATTGAAGGTTTTCACAGACGTTTTCTGTCACTGGAGCAATAGATATTAAATTAAGCACTGATTTCCCTAAAATAAACTCAATTTTTGTGTTAAACACTGAAAATACTAGCTTTTAGACACTCTCCTCTATGTACCTGCAGGAGGAATATTTTCAGTGGAAATCTGCATTTTTCATTGGTACAAAAAACCCCTGCTCTAGCTTCCAACCTTAAAATGTAAGAGGTTCTTTCATATCTTTACCACAGGCAGCTGAGTTTCTGCACCTCCCAATTTATATGGAAAAAATTAGCTTGAGTCATAGTGTCTGTCTTTTTCTTTCTTTCTCTTGCTTAAAGACTTTTTAGTTGTTCTTTCTACTCTTCTTTATCCTGAAATATGGGGTAACTGTCAGGATGCTTTAGTAGCAGAGAGTAAGAAGTTCAGTAGAAAGACTGAACTGGATGCATGTAGCAGCCTAAAATGCTTTTTATTTTCACAAATTAAAAAAAAAAAATCATTTAACTGAGATGTCTATTCTGTTTTGAAGGGAAATCAGTGTCTAAGGAAGGAACAGAGCTACATTTCTGCGGGGTAGAACTTCACATTGTCCTGTACTCTTCAACAGTGCCTTCACAAGATGTTTTAGTGTAAAAACGCCCATGAAGAACAGTATCTTTCCCTTACACCAGCCCTGTAAACACTTGCAGTACACAGACTGCAGCCCTCAAAGCAGGACTGCCCAGGTGCAGGTGGAAAATGCCACAGAAATTCCATTTGTCAACATAAATCATCAGCAAAAACATGTCTTAGTAAAAATTTCAGTAGTGCTAAATGACTTTTACCCAAGGTTCGTTTCTCAAGGTTGTTTCAGAAGGCATTAAACAAGGATACTGGGGTTTTTTTTCCCCTCCAGTGCTGGAATGTGTAAATTTCCAGTAATCCATACATTGAGAAATCCATGTACAGAGATCATTAGGAGCAAAATACATAAGTGTTCTTGGAAAGCAGCTGTGCCATGCAAATATCTGTGCTATATATTTAGGCAAATTGTAAAAGGAATTTCTAGTTTCACAGAAGTTCTTCTAAAAATCATCGTGAAATTTGGAAACAGATTTTCCTGGTTTGATATAAACAAAAATTATATCTCAGAAAGTAATCAGCAAAATACTAAGAAAAAATGTAAAACCCCTAAAGATAATAAGAAAAAAATTATATATATCACAGCACACCACATATTATATTATATTATATTATATTATATTATATTATATTATATTATATTATATTAATTATCTGAAAGCAGACTCTGGACCATATGACCTTGTGAGCTGCCTACAGTTAGAGATACAATGACTCAACTCTGAGATCACTCTGAGAGCAGAATCGCTATGGGAGATCCTGCACAGAGTAATACATATTAATGACCAAAAAGGGGGCAGTTTAGAAGGCATGCTTTGATGTTCTTGCCTGGGTAGAAGTCTCATTGTCACTCTGACTAACAAATCAAATGCACTAAGGCATGGCTGACTCATTTCCAGGGGAAGGATGCAGTCTTAGAGATCTGCAGCAAAGTTTGTATTTTGAAACCAAGAATTCCCTAGTTTGTGTAGCTGCAGCTGAAGACAGCTAACTAATCCAGTAACCTGGATCTTACTTGCCAGAATTGCCATGCTTTTCCCTTTAAAGAAGTTACAGTTAAGGAAGCAAGACTTGACCTTTGATGTTCCACTTACATTAAAGACTCCTCAAAGTCCTATAAGGATGGAGGCTCAATTTATTGGTTAAAAACCTACATGGTCTGATTTGCAGTTCAGCTAAAGAATTTTATGCCACCCACTTTCACACTGTAACAGCACAATTAGCATACCATACAATGAAGCACATAAAGAATGACTATAACATGAAGCCAGAGAAAACAACAATGCTATCTAAAAATATGCATTTCTTGAGGAGTGCAATAGACTCACTTGAAAAGACTGATATAATAGAAACATGCCTCGCCAGTAACCTTGTGGCTTAAAAATTATTTGCATATCATCAGGCAATAGCAATAGCCAATAGCAAAGATATGTTGCCATGACATTTCAGTTGTCCTTTTTTGTTCTCTTATTGCCTTTTGGCCATTTAAGGAGCCTTCAATATAAAATTAAACAAAACTAAGCATGGGCCCATATAATAGCACACTGCACTTTGTAAATGTTGCACAAATATTCTTTGATTAACACATAGAGCAGATTTCAGAGGCAAGTAATTACTTGTATCATTTGCTAATCGAGAACGTGTAGAATCTGAGCAGGACATTTTAATTCCTAGCTGAGGTCTTTGGTCTCCAGTTTGCAGATTCACAGTTGTACATCCAATTTGTAAAGGCTACAGATGCTCATACAAGAATTCTACACATTAAATATCAGAAACTTAAGAAACTTTCCATGTAAAGCACCAAATGAGTGTTCAAGGCTGCCTATGACTTCCTTTAAGTCTAGATTAGGAAAGCCAAGATATGAACCCCAGCATTCCTATAGCATTCTTGTGTGTATTCTAACCTGTATTTTGCAAACTGAAAAAGAAAAAAAAAAAAAAGAGCTCTCTCTCCAATAAATGGCAATTTTTAGCGATGTTTCTAAAAGGGGAAAAATATCAGCTATAAATATTCTAAAAAGCTCTTCACCTTCAATTGTAACCCTTATCATCAGCACATACAGCTCTTCTTTTAACCTTCCCTGTGCTCTGTGATGTGAAGTGGATAGGATAAACAAAAGTGCCTTTATATTATGTTTCAGGAAATTTGCAGTAAGATTCCCCAAGGCTATTGGCTAGCCAGTCTGTAATATTAAAAACAAACCACCGAGTGACACACAGAACAGATTCAATAGCTTTTGTCAGTTGTGGAACAAGCTCTGACTAAAGTCTACTGCAGATATCATGTTGAAGGACTGGCAGAATGTTTTTCCTTGGAGCTGGGCAGCAGGACTAAAAGAGGGACAACCCTGGGAGAGCAGTTTATCATTTTGGTGGCTGTTTCAAACCTGAATTGGGTTTTACTTTGTCAAACCAAGCTTTTTTTACATCTATAGTAGTACATAAAGTTGGCCAGGGACCATATTCTGGCCTCGAGGACAACAGGCATCACTTGGCTTAAATCCTTACAGTTAAGCCCTCTTATCCTCTGGAGTAGTTTATCTTCATCTGTACAGCCCCTTGAGAACAGTTAATGTCCTATGGTTATTCCAAAGCATGCCAAGATGCTGCTTTGGAGAGGGCTAGCTGGTGGCAGCCAAAACCATGCTCTGGGTCTCATGCTAATGTCCAGACACGCATGCCCCAGCCTTGTTCTGTGTACTATTTGAGGTAACCTTTTTGACCATATCCCGCTCTATAAATGAATATAGTATATAGTGGATAATTTTCCCTGTTAAAAAACATCACTGCAATCTTGCACAATTTTTGATGTATTAAACAGAATCTTGTGGACATGTACAAGATTTTAGATGGGGGGGTATGGGTTCCTGCATAATAAATTCCAGCCCTCTGACAATGGGCATGTTTCCCTCACCTTCTGCAGATCCTTAGAAATAGTCCCTACATATTCAAGGTTAAAATAGTATTAATAGAATAGAATAGAATAGAATAGAATAGAATAGAATAGAATAGAATAGAATAGAATAGAATAGAATAGAATATTTCAGTTGGAAGAGACCTACAATGATCATCCAGTCCAACTGCCTGACAAATTCAGGGCTGACCAAAAGATAAAGCAAATTATTAAGGGCGTTGTCCAAATGCCTCTTGACACTGACAGGCTCGGGGCATCGACCACCTCTCTAGGAAGCCCGTTCCAGAGTTTGACCACCCTCTCAGTAAAGAAATGCTTCCTGATGTCTGGTCTAAACCTCCCCTGATGCAGCTTTGAACCATTCCCATGCATCCTGTCTCTGGATCCCAGGGAGAAGAGCTCAGCACCTCCCTCCCCACTTCCCCTCCTCAGGAAGCTGCAGAGAGCCATGAGGTCGCCCCTCAGCCTCCTTCTCTCCAAACTAGACAAACCCAGAGACCTCAGCCGCTCCTCACAGGACATGTCTTCCAGCCCTTCCACCAGCTGTGTTGCCATCCTCTAGGCACATTCAAGGACCTTCACATCCTTCTTAAGTGGTGAGGCCCAGAACTGCACACAGTACTCGAGGTGAGGCTGCACCAACATTAAATACAGGGAGATAGTCCCCTCTTTTGACTGGCTGGTCATGCTTTTGCACTGGTTTTGGCTGGGATAGATTTAATTTTCTTCATAGCAGCAAGTATGAGGCTAAGTTTTGGATTTGTGCTGAAATCAGAGTTGATAATATAGAGATGTTTTTGTTATTGTTGAGCAGAGCTTACACAGAGCCAAGGTCTTTTCAGCTTCTCACACCACCCCACCAACGAGTAGACTAGGGGTGCACAAGAAGTTAGGAGGGGACATAGCCGGGACAGCTGACCGCAACTGCCCAAAGGGATATCCCATACCATATCATGTCATGCTCAGCATACAAAGCTGGGGGAAGAAGAAGGAAGGGGGGGACATTTGGAGTGATGGTGTTTGTGTTCCCAAGTAACAGTTATGTGAGATGGAGCCCTGCTGCCCTGGAGATGGCTGAACACCTGCCTGCCCATGGGAAGTGGGGAATGAATTCCTTGTCTTGCTTTGCTTGTGTACGCGGCTTTTGCTTCACCTATTAAACTGTCTTTATCTCAATCCATGAGTTTTCTCACTTTTCTCACTGACAATAGAAAACTGGTAGGAGTGGCCGACACACCAGAAGGCTGTGCTGCCATTCAGCAAGACCTGGACAGGCTGAAGAGTTGAGCAGAGATGAATCAAATTAAGTTCTGCAAGGGCAAGTGTAGGGTCCTGCACCTCGGGAGGAATAACCCCAAGCACCAGTACAGGTTGGGGGTTGGCCTGCTGGGAAGCACCTCTGCAGAGAAGGACCTGGGAGTCCTGCTGGACAACAAGCTCTCCATGAGCCAGCAGTGTGCCCTCGTGGCCAAGAAGGCCAATGGCATCCTGGGGTGCATTAGGAAGTGTGGCCAGCAGGTCGAGGGAGGTTCTCCTCCCCCTCTACTCTGCCCTGGTGAGGCCACATCTGGAGTTCTGCGTCCAGGTCTGGGCTCCCCAGTTCAAGAAAGATGGGGAACTACTGGAGAGAGTCCAGCGGAGGGCTGCCAATATGATTAGGGGACTGGAGCATCTCTCGTAGGAGGAAAGGCTGAGAGAGCTGGGTCTGTTTAGTCTGGAGAAGAGAAGACTGAGAGGGCATCTCATCAATACTTATAGATATCTAAAGGATGGATGCCAAGAGGATGGGGCCAGACTCTTTTCAGTGGTGCCCAGTGACAGGACAAGGGACAATGGGCACAAACTGGAACACAGAAAGTTCCATCTGAGTATGAGGAAAAACTTCTCTACTCAGGGTGCCAGAGCACTGGAACAGGCTGTCCAGAGAGGTTGCGGAGTCTCCTTCTCTGGAGGTATTCAAAACCTACCTGGACACAATCCTGTGCAACCTGCTCTAGCAGGGGGTTGGACTAGATGATCTCCAGAGGTCCCTTCCAAACCCTACCAGCCTGTGATTCTGTGATTCTGTGATTTACCCTTCTGATTCTCTTCTCCATCCTGCCAGGGCAGGGGAGTGAGCAAGTGGCTGTGTGGGGCATAGTTGCTGGCTGGGGTTAAACCACGACGCTGTGTTTGATGCACCTCAGGATGCGGATTGCTCTCTTGGCTGCCAGGGCACACTGCTGACTCACACTGAGGCTGCTGCCACCAGCACCCCCAGATCCCTTTCTGCCACTCCTCTCCCAGTTTGTACATATGTCCAGTGTTACTCCATCCCAGGTGCAGAATCCACCATTTGGACATGTTAAATTTCGTGCCGCTAATGACTGTCCGATGCTTCGATCTGTCTAGATGCCTTTGCAAGGCCTCCTGTCCCTCAAGAGAGTCAACAGCACTTCCCAGTTTGGTGTCATCAGCAAACTTGCTAATGATGCATTCAACTCCTGCATCCAGATTGTTGATAAATATATTGAACAGAACTGTCTTGAGAACTGAGCCCTGAGGAACACTGCTGGTGACTGATCACCAACCAGATGAAGCTCCATTCACTACAACCCTTTGAGCTCTGCCCTTCAGCCAGTTCTTCACCCAGAGCACCGTATACTTGCTCATTTCACTGCTGGACAGCTTGGCAGGAAGATGCTGTGAGGGACAGTATCAAAAGCCTTACTTAAATCCAGAAAAACTACACCCATCAATTATGATGAAACACTTATAATCAAACTATCTAAAGGTTAGGAATATGTAACTACACTGGACTGCTTTTCAAGCATATTTTTCTGAATTAGCAAAACAAAGAAACCCTCATTAATTTATCACCCATCATGTTTTTCTCCTAATGTTGATCTGGGAGGAGGATTTGGCAGTTTTTTTCCCAAGGTGCTTAGCTTTGATGTGTTTTTTTCTCAAGGAGATATTTAATATCTGGCTGTACTTTCTTGTTTTTCATCTATATTACTGACCAGATGCTCTCACCCAATCTAAACATTCATAGAAAGGTTTTTTGTTGGTCTTGATGCTGAGAGGGGAGATGGTGTATATCTGTATGATTCATGAGCAGAAAGGAGTTGATTTGATCTCAGGCATTAACTAAGACACTGCCAGAACTGCTGAAACACAGGACTCCAGAACACATCTCTGTAGGAAATAAAAAAATTCTTCACCCATGACATAATAGCAATGCTTTTTCAGCATTAGCAGTGGACTTCCTTCATCAGCACTGTTTTCCATGCTTCTTTTGCACTTCTGATTAAGCTGTCAGAAACCAGCAGGTTTCTTTCATATTTTCCCTTCAGAATAAGATTCCTGTTCTCCTACATACTCCTCATCCGCAAAACAAATTCCCTGATTGAGGGTAGGAGATGATTAAGCTACTGATGAAAGAAGGGCTTAAAAGCATAAATAGCAGCTTTTGTTACATCACTCTGACCAACATACTGGAAGCTTCTGGCAATATAAATCTCAGTAACATACCATAGCACCTGGTATATTCCATTATATTTAAAAGAGTCATCATTCTCTACAGTGAAGCAGGAAGATGAAAATTTCTTTCAGAAAAGAAGTTCAAGGCATTTTTCAGTGCCTTTGGGATCTGGTCTAGAGTCCCATTGCAAAGATAATGCTAAAAGGGCCCAAGAGAAAGAGAACCCAAGATCAGGCTTAGTGTTGATAACCCTATGTCAGTGGTCATAACATAATGACAACCCTATGTCAGTGGTCCAGGAAACTATGTATGCAGTTGAAACAAGGCATTCCCTGATTTTGGTCTCTTGCTGATCTGTTTTCCCTCTTTGGTCTAACAGAAGCTCATGAATTTTTGAAGTATTGATCTTTTACTAGTTTCTCCCCAGCTTTCTTTTTTTAACCTAAATTATTCTGATATTTGGGTCCTCTGTCATGAGATATGCCACATGCCTGGAGAGGAAGAGCTACATAGCAGCCCCGGCCTGGCACTTTTTAGTGGGGTCCATGTTAGCATAGCTCCTGGTAGGCTTTGCATGGGTGCAAGGCAGGGCATATCGTGGTCCTTTGCTGCCCTGGGTAGCCAGGCTGCCTTGTTGACGGTCTCTGCATTTGGCAGCATCCACAGAACAGGAAAGAGGATGTGACCCTGCAAGTACCAGGATGACTCTGGGCAAGGCAGCAAATATTTCCATCTATCTGCAGCTTTCAAGAAATTAGCTGGTATTAGTGTGGGGTACAGGGAACCTTGTAAATAGAAATTAAAAAATTAAAAAAAAAAAAAAGGCAAGGTCCTGGAAAGGGAGACAGCATGTATGGTGGGTCCAGCTTCAGAAGTACCAAACTGGAACAGGAAATACAGGAAATGTGGAAAGAGGAACATGCATGGTATCGGAGTCATGGTTTAGAACAAGGCAGGAGAGAGTGGGTAAGGGTATGAGGTCTGGGACCAAAGCCTTAGTTTGGGAAGATGCAACATATGTAGCTAGGGCTGATGGATGGTGTCTGTTTTTTTCCACAAATATCTGTGAAAGTTACATGGCTTAGCAGCAAGGCTTGCTTGTCAGCAGGGATGTAGCCCTTGAAAGGATTTTGTTCCCATGAGGTTTTGTCTAACCTTTCTCCCATTGTTGTGGCCAATGACCCAAATCAGGAGGAGAGATTATGAGCACTGCAGCATGAAGCCCTGTAAAATCACAGCTATTTTATGAGAAAGTAGTCTACAAAATGCAAAAATAGAACAGTGACAGTACAAGTAGAAAGTAAAGCCTTGTCCTTTAATCTGTCTGAATACGACTTCATGCTCAAGCTACACCTTCTGCAGAAAAAGCAATTTGTACCACGTAAAGCAGAAGCACTTGTGATGAAAGCAAATTATTTGTATAGCTTTCATCTCCCTGCAACATCAGGCCTTTCTTGCACTTATATCATCTTACTCTTCTGAATTACTTTCTGTCCAGCAGGATTTTTCCAGAGCAGATCTGCCATGATAACATTTTGTATTGACGTGTACAAAGAATTTAGGTTTTGTGATAAAATCTCTTGAAGGCAAAGCACACACAATGCTGGGGTTTTTCCATTTGCCTGTATTTTTTAGCAATGATTAAAATGCTGGGGGGGAGTATGAGATTGTAGGTCTTTAAGGGAGAAATCCCTAACCCAGTGAACATCTGAGTCCTTGCATCTATCAAACAATGAATTACAACATGAGTGTTAGCTTGTGGTTGCAGCTATGTGTAGAAGAAAACCTCTTGTAGAATATTATGCAGAAACATTCAGGTAAAATATACAGGAGCCTGTAACTCCATAAATATTTTTTTTAAGCAATCATGCCAAAATACCTAGCCAGGAGATAGGCAAATGTGTGTCTGAACCAAGTGGTCAAACTTAAAACCTGAGCCAAGTGGTCAAAGTTAAAAAGTGGAAAAGTTAAAACCGGGCCAGAATTTGAAGTTAAATGGTGATAAGGCACAGCTGTAGTTCCTGTTGCCATGGTTTCTGCTCAATTTCACAGCAGGTGTTCATAAGGGTTTTCACACCTCCAGGCATGCTGCGTCAGGACGGTCAGGGAACTGCTACAACTCTTGGGATGCTGCCAGCCAGAAGCCTCTGCCACCTTGGTTTCTGCTTTGTCTCTCATCTTGTGAAATGACACATTTCCATAAGGCCTGCTGCTGGTGTTGATATCATTAGGGAAGAAGAACCACCATCCTTAGCAGTGCCACGTGATGGTTGACAATGATGTGGTTCGCCTTCTGTCATTGTTTTGTGCGCATCTTCCGTGCTTTACAAAGTAGAGCTAAATGGTTCCTACAGCAGTTTGCAGTAACCCATGCCAGCATACAACAACCTCGAAAGGAAGGACAGGGTTAAAAAACAAGAGCAGACCTCAGCTAGTCTGCCAGGATAAAAAGACACAGAACAGGGTTTAATTACTTATATAAAGCTTAACCTCTGCTTTGTGAGCTGGGTGAGTGGGGACAGAGCCCAGTGAGGGTTTCCTGTGCTAGCAAGACCCACACAGAGACATCCACGCAGCCAAGCACTTTTAACAGGCTTGAGAAGCACGTTGCCAAAGCTGGCTTGTGTGCCAGTGTTTCCAGCATGGGAAGCTGGGCGTCCAGCTCAGGCAGCCTGCTCAGGTCTCTCTGCACTGCCCTTCCTGTGGCTCAGGGAGGTGGGAGCAGGCTGTGGCTCCTCTGTGGTGCTGCCCTCCTCTCTGATACTTGCACAGACTTTTTTGCTGGGCTGAGTTCTGGTTTTGTCTATTTGTAATTTTGGCTTTCTGGCCTTCCAAAGAAAAGGCTGGAAGGTCTGAAGTCTTGCAAAGTTATTCAGTCCCATTGAGTTTTTATGAGAAGATTATCCTTACCTGCTGTTGTTTTCTTCTGGAGTCAGCAGTCTCTGGCAATATTAGTAAAGTGAATATACTTCTCTTCCCACATCTTACCAAGGTCTGACTTCAAAATACAATTTTGCTACAGGCAGATGCCTTCCAGAATGCAAGCTGCTAGAAAACACAAGTTACAGCAAAGGGGATCAGACCAGTTTTTAGAGCCAGGGTTCCCAAACTTCGATTCATGTGGGACTGCTTTCTGGATACTATGCTGAGTGGGCACCACACACCAGAATTAATTTGTAGCACAGCACCTTTTATTTAATGGTATACTTCAATGAAAATGTTCATTAGCAAGCCACAAGTAAATGCTGCTTCGGATGCAAGCAGGAGACTGAGTTTATGAGGAGAATGCAGGAGGGTAAGAAAATGGAGTTTACCCAGTCAGATCCCTAATGTTGTTGCATCTAGAAATAGATTGGAGGGAAGTGTAGGGTCTCTTTCATGGGTATTTCTAAAGCATGGCAGGAAACAGGGGATCCTCTTCTCCTGTGGTATTAGCATGTAAGGTTGAGTAGGTTCATTGCAAGGCAACTGTTTTTTTCTTTTTTTTTCTCAAATCACAACATGCTCACTTACAATTTTCCACTATTTTTTTTTTTTTGATCAGTGTAAGCAAACAGTATGCTGGAGGCAAAATAAATTTCTCCAGCATCTTGGGTGACAAAACAAATAATCCATTATCAAATGAGATCTGGAAAGGAAGTCTTTCTCTACATTTTTATTGCCACAAATACTGTTCTCAATGCAGTGATTACAACAGTCACCCATCTCCTCTCTTTAAAGACAAGGACAATGAGTAAAAGAATACATTAGTCAGTATCCTCTGATAACTGCAAACTGCAGGATGATGGCTGAGGAAGCAGGACATCGGACAGTGACAAATACAGCAAGAATTCTTGGAAGAGAAGGATGGCAATGGCAGGAGCACTGGTCCTGTCCTATGCAACAACACGCTATGTTTGTCAGCATACATTGCTGGACTGGTGGTGTCTGCACAGCCGCTGACATACTTCTCTTCTTGAGGTTGCACAGAGAACAAACTTGGCTCTTCAACTTCTGTGAGAGTAAGAAAAATGTCTCTATCTGCATTAACTGTGTATCTTAAAATAAGCTGATCAGTTTGATTATGTTACAGGATATTGCTTCCAGGAGAAAGAAAATAAAATGTCTTGCCTATTTCAAAAATGAAGATCTGTGATAATAAGGAAATGCGAACGGCTCTAGGTGAGCCCTAACGCACTGTTACATTTTCTAAAAACCACCTATGTAGGAAATTCACTATCATTTTAATTGAGGGAGGCTATTTTTCCTGACAACAGCTGCACTACATGTACTTACAGATCGAAAAATACCCATGTTTTAGTGTTGAAAGATTTTACCAGCTTCCCTTTTCATGCAAAGTTATCTTACCTCAAAAGAAAGAAAAAAAAATCTTTCAAATATTTAAATTTTTGCTATCAAACTGAAAAGTATCAGTAGTCAATATTTCAACCAATGTAAAATGCCCCAATGACATTTTTTTAAAAAAACTGTAACATGTGCTTCCCTGTAGAGATTTACGTGCCACTAATCTTCTCAAAAAACAGAAATAAATAAGTACGTCTAAATAGTAGCTCAGGTACAGTACTGTTCTGTTTCCAGTGTGGCAATTAGAATGCTAGAATTAAAGCATTTCCTTAATTTGATAGGAGCATTGACTATCAATGTAGAGTGCACAACATAGGAAAGAGGAGCAGCATTTGTCTGTGTAACTCATTCTTACTCAAATATCTTTCTGACAAAAAGGATTAATCAATAACTCATAAGAGAATATCAATTGTTTAAATCTAAATTAATTCAGCCTTAGTCTCTTTTAGTTTTAGAAGCAAGTTTGACACAATTAATTAAATATTCACACTCTAAAACAAGGACTTGTGAAGAGAGTTGAAAGAATGCATGTCAATGAACACTAATGGAATTCAAAGCATTTTCTCTGATAGAAACTGATAATCCTACCATCTTTAATGGCAGGATTATATAGAGAAACAGAATTTCACAGCTGGTACCTTATAATAACAGCCAAAGTGAATGGCAGGGTATCAGATAACCTCCATCTGCAGGGGAGAGGTCCAAAAGTGAAGAAAAGTAAAAAGCTACCATTTCTAGTAACCATGCTTTCAAAGAGAAGCCATAAGGCTCATGATTGCACAGACTCTTTGGACCCCAAAAGAGAACATGCAGAGGGTTGATGCTCCACATTATTTTCTTCCCTCTAACAACAGTGTCCGCGAGACAGGCAGGGACCAAAGGACCAAAGGGCTCATTCTGTCCATTCATCACACTGGAAGGAGGCAGCAAGAACTGCTTATTGGGAGCAGACAGAAGGAGGCAGAGTGAGTAGAAAATACAGTAGGTCTAGATAGAGATAGCTCTTCCTTGGTTGAAGGAGTACTTTAAAGCATGGTGTGTTGGGTTTGCGTGGCAAGGTTTTGGTAGTGGGGGGGCTACAGGGGTGGCTCCTGTGAGAAGCTGCTAGAAGCTTCCCCTGTGTCTGACAGAGCCAATGCCAGCCGGCTCCAAGACAGACCCGCCGCTGGCCAAGGCCGAGCCCATCAGCACCTCTGTGACAACTTATTTAAGAAAGAGAAAAACAGTTAGAGAGCACTTTTGCAGCCAGAGAGAGGAGTGAGAAGATGTAAGAACATCTGCAGACACCAAGGTCAGTGCAGAAGGAGGGGCAGGAGGTGCTCCAGGCGCCGGAGCAGAGATCCCCCTGCAGCCCGTGGAGAAGACCATGGTGAAGCAGGCTGTCCCCCTGCAGCCCATGGAGGGAGGATGAGGGGGTGTAGAGATTCCACCTGCAGCCTGTGGAGGACCCCACGCTGGAGCAGGTGGAGGCACCCGAAGGAGGCTGTGACCCCGTGGGAAGCCCGCGCTGGAGCAATCTCCTGGCAGGACCTGTGGACCCATGGAGAGAGGAGCCCACGCTGGAGCAGGTTTGCTGACAGGACTTGTGACCCCGTGGGGGACCCACGCTGGAGCAGTTCGTGAAGGACTGTCTCCCGTGAGAGGGACCCCACGCTGGAGCATGGGAATGATGAGAGGAGTCCTCCCCCTGAGGTGAAAGGAGCGGCAGGGACAACGTGTGATGAACTGACCGTAACCCCCATTCCCCGTCCCCCTGTGCCGCTGAGGGGGGCGGAGGTTGAAGCCGGGAGTGAAGTTGAGCCTGGGAAGATGGGAGGGGTGGAGGGAGGTGTTTTAAGATTTGATTTTATTTCTTATTCCTCTACTCTGTTTTGCTTAGTAATAAATGAGATGAATTCCCTCTCTAAGTTCAGTCTGTTTTGCCCGTGACGATAATTAGTGAGTGATCTCTCCCTGTCCTTATCTCGACCCACAAGCTTTTCGTTATACCTTTTCTCCCCTGTCTAGTTAAGGAGAAGGAGTGATAGAGCGGCTCTGGTGGGCACCTGGCCCCCAGCCAGGGTCAACCCACCACAGTCTTTTTTGGCGCCCAACATGGGGCACGAGAAAATCGAGATAAGGATAGTAATTGGCAGAGGTAACAGGCAAAACATTGACTGAACATAGCTTGAGAGTGAAATTGTGGTGAAGGGACTAGAGGTAGATTTTGTGTGTAGATTGTCCACTCTTGTTTTGGTGTTGTGATAGTGTTGTTTTGATTTTGGTGTGGGGAACTCTCTTTTCTTTTTCTTTGTCGATGTGATTAGTGTTTGTGAAGTTTTTGTGTTGAATGTATATTTTAATGATAATTCTTAAATATGTGATTCACAGAGGTGAGGGGTGGAATCTGTTGGGTTTGCGTGGCAAGGTTTTGGTAGTGGGGGGGCTACAGGAGTGGCTTCTGTGAAGAGTATTGCAGACCCCAAGTCTTTTGCATCCTTCTCACTTTTCAATGCATGGAGGTCAGAGCACCATTTTTATAAAAGCAATCCTCCATCTCCAGTGTGCTCTGATTCAGGCAAAATCTCAGAATCTTACTACTAAAAGGATTTTCTGCATTCAAACAGTGTAAAATAAATCTCTACTTATGTAAGATTTTTCCAGTTTTACATTAGGCTTATTCATTAATTGCTCTATTTACCAAATGTATCAATTATAGGGCAATAATCCACCACTTAGTAGAGATCAACCTGCCTTTATCCTTACATTTCCTTTCCATTCATTTGCTCTGACTTCCACTCAGGAAAAAGTGTAAAAACTTTCTTATTTCAGCTAGTCATTTTCTTCGAATTAAGTATTTATGTAATGAAATGCATAGACATACAGTATTTGAAAACTTGGTTACTTGTAAATAACACTCTGTATCTTTAGGAAGATCCCAGGTAAGCACATAATAACTGTCATGATTATTACATTAATCTACTAAATAGTCATTCTATCCTGACAGTAGGCAGACTATTGTATCCATTTATTTTCGATATCTAAGAGTATGGCTGAAACCACACCTGAATTGAATCCTGTTTCATTGTGAACTATTTCTGCCATATTCGCCAACCTTTGCTTTGGATTTTGGAAATAAATATTTAGCATGAAATTATAGCATGGATTAATCACACAAAAGTTACCACTTTATAATAGTCTGTCCTGGTTTCATCTGGGATAAAGTTACTTTTCTCTCTGGTAGCTGGTGTAGTGCTGTGGTTTGGATTTAGGATGAGAATAATGTTGATGACACACTGATGTTTTTAGTTATTGCCAGGTAGTTGTAGTGTCTACACTAAGTCAAGGACTTTCCAGCTTCCCACGCCCTCCCAGGTGCACAAGAAGCAGGGACAGTACAGCCAGGACAGCTGACCCAGACTGGCCAAAGGGATGTTCCCTACCATAGAACATCACGCTACGGATATAACTGGGGAAGCAAGCTGGTAGGTGGGATCAGTGCTCGGAAACAGACTGGGCAATGGGTTGGTTTTGCAGGTGGTGAGGAATTGTATTTGTACATCACTTGATTTATAGATTTTATTAATGTTGTTATTGTTGTTGTTATTCTCTTCCTTTGTTATCCTATTAAACTGTCTTTATCTCAATCCACGAGGTTTTTTTCCGTTCTCCTCCTCAGCCCACAAGGTTTTTTTCCGTTCTCCTCTCCATCCAGCCAGGGGGGGAGTGGTGAGCGAGTGGCTGCATGGTGCTCAGTTCATGACATAGTCCAACCACTGTTTTCTAACCTTAGCATCAATGGTACTGTAGGCAATGTTTTGGACTTACATTTATTTTTGGTGTATTTCTTGTACTTTGAGAACAGCCAAACACAATTAACGTGTACTCTTTCATAATCCTGTATAGCATGCCAGAGAAGAAAGTAACAGCTCTGAATCTCCGAGATAAATCCTCACTCAAGAACATCTGGTACTTGTTCTGGACAGTTTGTCCACATACTTTGCTATCCAGCTATCCTTCTTCTGCCTGCTAAATCTACAGTGACATCCATAGGCACTTTGCACTGCAGAAACCATTTGCTAAAAAAGCCAGCTCTTTCTGAGACCTGCTCAGATAGCCAGCCTTAAACCAATTGTCAGATTTGGATTCGTGAAAGAAGTTTTTCTCTCTTGTTGTTGCAGAACCTTTGAGGAAGCAGAGCATTAGTTACGCTGCTGTGCTTTGCTTCCTGGGTACTTTTAGGGTAACAAACGCCTCCTGCTATGCAACCAACTGGATGTGCATGGCAGTGGACTTGCTGTTTGAGTCCGTCACTCCCATCCTTTCCCCCCAGGGAGGTTCAGGAGTGCCTGTATGCAAGCGTCAAGGAAACACTTTTCACAGGAGGCCTCACCAACCTAGCAGTGCAGGTCTGCTGGTCAAGGTTGACCCTAGATGCTCTAATGTATAATAATTTGCAAAGAGCAAGTCTTGTTCCACCTTCATGTGCACCCTGAGCTACCAAACAAGAGCTCATGCAGAGTTGTTTTAGAAACAGGGAAGTTTTTCATAAAAGGCGTGCCTCAATATGTCAGAAGATCTTAGCAAACAGTAGGTGAGCAGTTTATTTCTGCCTCCCTACATAAAAGACCTGCACTCAGTGCTATGCTTTACATTCTTTCAGACCTGTACAAGCACAGTGGGTTGGTTTTTTTTCTTATCAAAGGAAGCACAAATTCGACAGCAGATTTTAAGCTGTGGGCTTTAGGCCGTGACAATTTTTGAAACATACTGTGAATTGTAACAACAAAAAAGATGGTGCTTTTTCCTCCTGCAAACCTGAGTTCAAATCTTTCCCTAGGCTACAAGCAAACATGAACATGGGCCTCTCATCCTGTTTTTCTTCTTTTGCGTATATCACAGAGCTGTTGCAAACCAGCATGACTTGCAAATTCTATTAAAGGGGCAAAATGCCAGAAAAGAAGGGCAGTTTGTAAAGGCCAGGATGCAGCTGTAGTGGGAAGGGAAAGTAAGTGGGCAAGGAGGGTGGAGGTACAGTAGGAGAGGTGTAGAATGCAATCACTTGTTCTGTGCCTTCCATAGTAAATGTTTAGTCCTTTTTACCAGTGAATAACCGATTTCACATAAGTTGTATTTTTTAGTCCTTCAGTCAACATCCAAACCTGAACAATCTGCGCTGGCAGCAAATACTGCAAACTGTTTTGGATTACAGAAATTATAGAGAATTTCCTTTCAAATTCTGCCTGGTAGCATTTAACTACTGCAAACATGAAGTCATTTGACCTTTCTGCATCTGGACACTGAAATAAATTTGTTAGCAATTTGCCTGAGAGCATCAGTGTTTTGCCTTGATTTCTTATGTCCTGGGCAAACTATAGGATTAGGATTCATGTCTGGCCATGTCCTGCATCAAACTGGATGTGCGCTGCTTCATAAGTGCCTGTAGCATTTTTAAAAGATAAGAGAAAAAAGCTGCTAGATTATGCATTCTACAATTTATTTGGCTCTTGGTTTCGATTTCTGGAAAGATCTAGACTTGAGAATATACACGTAACTATTAGGCCTAATACTGAAACCTTTTCAGGTTCCCATCTCCCAGCTGATTTCAGTTATGGACCTGAAATATGTTGGAATGGGAATCTGGAACCCACAAGAGCAGAATAGTTCTGATGAGGAGTAAATAGTATTTGGTAAGGAGTAAATGGGATTTGATGGGAAGTTTAGAGGGAAGAAAAAATGCCACAATGAGCAACTTTTAGCAATCTACCCACCACCAAAACTTTCCCTCTCAGAATCTTACACTTGTCACTGGAGAACAGGCTGAGCTCATGGGAATGGCTCTTCTCTTTCTTACTCACCAAGGTGGATTAAAGGCTGCTAGAAATATGTTTCACTCTTTTGTAACATTACGTTTCCCTGTAAGCAATCGCTGATGTTGCCACAAGGATGGTATACAAAGGTGAATGAGAGTAAAAGAGATCCTTAGGTTCAGAAATAAAAATCTCTTAGTAACATAGCACAAACAAGTTTGAAAACCATGATGTGCCTTTCCCCATAGCTATCACTTGTCTCTTTTTTCTATAAAAATGCTAAGCAATTGCAGGATTGTTCTCGCGTCATTAACTAATGGTGAAGACAGGATATGCTAAATATTTTCTTTGGAAGGCTGTTATCCTGAACCAAGTAAAAGAATCTGATGGTGTAACACTAGGATTGACCTAGAAGCAACAGACAGAAGCAGGATAACCCAGTTTCTGGAGAAACAACCACCCTCTTCATATTGCACAATATCATCTGGGGTATAGTTTCTTGGAAGTCAAACCAACTACTGCTCATGGTAGTCCCATGGGCAGGATGGGAGTCATGTGCCCCAAACCAACAAACCTTTGTTAGCCAGGAGGCTGACGCCATACACAAACACTTTCACTGAGGGTCTCTCCTTCTCCTGCTATTAGGTCTTCAGACTGTATTGCCGCCTTGCTGCATTTAACCTGGAAAAATATACAGCTGGCTCAGACATAAAACAAAGTATCATCTAGCAATACTCAGACATACGCAGGTGCTTGAACAAACCTCTAAATTAAGTTGATAGATCCCACTGTCACTACAGCCTGGGCAGCCAGTTGTGTTCTGCTTCCCTGTCTTATTTTCCATTGCACACATTTAAATAGGTCTGACGCTTCCCCGTAGCAGAGGTGTAGGCACTCCTCGGTCACCGATAATTTCCCCAGCAGGAAGCAAAACCTTTGTGGCAAGCAGACTTATCTGTGTTTACACAGTCACACAACTTAATAATTGACCACGACATCATTTCTTTCAAGTGATTACTTTTCTTACATGAATTCCTCTTCTTCAGCAGGATGGCGTTATGCTGTGTATAAAGAGGTGTTCTGCCAAAGTGGGACATAGGACTTCTGGAGCTTGGATAGTGAGAGGCTAATGAATGGCGCACAGTTTCTCAGGGCTTCAGCTTCCCTTCCACCTCCTCAGAAGCAAATACCTATGTCTCAAAGCATCTCTATGGAAGACTCTTCAGCTGTCCTTTTCTACTTCTCTGCTTCTTGTATCACATAGTTTTCTTCTCAAGCTCTTTTCAGCACAGAAGGGTACAGTGCCATCCCCTGTGATTCTGTGAAGTTCAGATCTATCACAAGACAACAGAGTGTGGGAAGTTTGCCATAAATAGAAAGGCACTGAGTTCACTGCTAGTGAATAACTCTGCAGTTGTAAAGTATTTGTCCCAAAACAACAACTAAGATTAGCTTTCACAGGAGGAAAGAACAGGGTGACTCACCGTTGAAATGCAAAGGTACTAATCAAAGGCAACTTTAGCAGCCCTGAAATGCAGCTTCCTCAGCGAGCAATGTTCTCTCCTGTTGGGAGAGAAGAAGTACAGAGCCTATAATGTAATCTACCTCATTTGGAAGTGAACTGTATCTCCTAGTTTGAACTGTACAGAAAGTAGAAGAAAATACAATGTAAGAAGTGTAGTCTAGCTGAAGGGAGAAGGAAGCTGGAGTTGTGTGTTGGACTAAAGTATCTGTATAACTGAGCTACCTGTCGTGGTGGTTCCCCCTGACTTCTAAGCACCCTGCATCAATGGATGAAAAGAATTTACTTACTGAGCCTAACTACAAGGAGAAGTCCTCTCTTCCAGCAGTCCTGTGAACAGGCATCAGGGGTCTGTTGCCAGCAAACCTTCTCCTACAGGCTAAAAGGCTCTCATGGACTTCCAGGTCTTGAAACACACAACAACCAGAGTCTCATCCTGGAAAACAAAGACCTTTCCAGCTCCCTCCTTTCCTCTCTTTCATTCTAATGAATGAAAGCAGATACCTGTTTTGGTGAAGCAAGGCTTGTCAGCTCTTTTCATAAGTGTTGAAACAAGATTAATTATTTCTGTTACTACAGTCATTAGCTACACTCTCCACAACAAACAAGAAGGGCAAATGTCTGGAGATGGACATTACTGTGCTCTTTTCCTTACAGAAGTTCCACTGGGGCACTTTAAGATCTATGTAGGAGGCTCTGCTGAAGAGCATGATGTCTAATGGACCCCAGAGCTGAACACTGGCAACCATAGGTACTGCTTCTGTTATCATGTTCTTTTATCCAGAATTTATATGAGAAGGTGCTGTCTCTTTTACAGTCTTCAAAATGGGACCATGTTGTGGAAACACCAGACATAATCTCTTCTGTCGAGAACATTGTGTTTGCCACTAATCTTTTCGCTTCTATGTTGGAGGCGCCCACTTCATTCTTGCGTGAATGGTCACATCAAAACATGAGGCTCCATGTTCTGATTAATCTGTGAATGCTGAGCTGAGATTGCTCTTTGTGTCCTTTACAACTACCTCTGAGGCAAGAGATCCCCAAAAAACTCTTTTGCTGTCAAAACATACATAAGCACTATAGAAATCTGCCTTACTTGATGGTTTTGGTTTTGTTACCAGCTTCCTGGATATCATATACTTTGTTCAGGACACAACATTTTTTTCCAATCTCCCAGCTTGTTGAACATCACCATTATAAGCACCTGTTTGTCTGATTTCCATTTATCTGTAAGTGGTGTTGCTCCTGTGCTTCCCGTTAGATTCATAAAGAGCCAGCTGCTACAGTGTGCCCTCAATTTGTGGTCAAGGACACCAGCTTCATATGAGAGAAATAGGTTTTCAAGAGCTGTAAACAGATTATGCCTTCAGAGCGACTGTTAAATGTCAGGAAAAAAAAAGGTCAGGTATCTGGTACTGCCAAGCACTGCAAGGTCACTCTAATGGGCCCTGTTAAGAGAGGAAATCAGAGATCAGGAATTCGTCATTGTCTTCTGGAAATCACTGGAACAGCAGAATTAAAAAAGGAAAGAGCACAACATGCTTTGTATTAGGATTTTCACAGAAAATCTGGACAAAATCGGTGTTCTTTCTAATGTCTGCGATCACCAAAAACAGGAAGAGGCTTGCAGGCCAAGGCTCTGAGTTCCTTGATCCCAGATTTGATAGACGGAGGGCAGTTCCTAACTGATGGTCTGCGACTGAAGGAAGGAAGCACAGGGCTGTACTGGGCTGCAGCTCTGCCCCTGCTCGGTGGGATCAGGCAGCTCACTGAGCCTCAGCTGCCTGGACAGAGACCAGGTGCCGGGAAGTGGCTGAGGCAGAAAAAGACTCCAGCAACTAAAAATAGGAGGGCATGGGAAACTGAGCAAGATGAAGAGATATGAGGGGGATCAGCCAAATGAGGTGAAAGGGAGATAAGAACAAATATACTACAGAAATAAAGGACAACGTTTAAAATGGAGAGTTACACAGCATTAAGCTCCTCTAGATAGTGCACCTGTAATTCCAAAGTGAAGAAATCCCAGTGGAGTCAGGAAGAGCACATGTTCCTCCCTTGAAGACTTCTGCCACCTCCACCAGTCCCTCAGGATGGTCCTACCTTGTTGAGAAACAAGAAAGGTAGTTCAGACTGTAAGTAACTGCAGGTTACCTGCCACAGCTGTCTATAATAAATTTATACAGCATATATAACAAACACCCCCATGCAGGTAAAATTGTGTGAGCAAAATGTTTCTTTTATCAGTTTCACATTGGGGTGAGGGTGAAAGAACTGCGGAAAAAGCAGAGCTGTGACCACACCAGAGTGCTCAGCAGTGAAGTGTGTTAGTATTTCCCTGGAAGCAAAGCACTCGATTCAGGACAATCACTAAATTCCTCACATCTTTGACCTCTCTGTTAACACCACGAATGAAAGTGTGAAGTGTGGAGGTGGCTTGCATGCTGTATAATGTCAGGATGAATGTTCAACTTCCCATAGGCCAACTGGCCTGAAATCCTGGAACTGAGGTTAATGCATGCATACATGGAGCCACCACATATCTCTGCACAAGAATGCATAGGGGAATCTTTCTTGTAACACTGGCAAGAACATTTACGTTTCTTTTCAGATTCTGTAGTTGTAATCCGCATTTTTTTTTTCCACTTAGAATGATATTTTATGTCTGATCTTCATCTTTACAGTTCATTTCTGAACTCAGGTGATTTAGCTCCACTGTCTGCAGTATAAAATTTAGGTTATTATCAAAAGGCTGCATTTTGAATCAAGATTACAAATGTTCGAGTTCCCAGCAACCCAGCAACCTTTTCATCCAGAGAAGGATGTGCAAGTATCTCGGAGGCTTTTTGATATCTGCAGCGCTTTTTGCCTGGTAAGGTTATGAGCTTTTAAGTTAGCACTAGTTTTATCTTTGCAGTAGTATCTATGTTGTCATATATCAGAATTAGTAACTTAAGTTTAAAAAGGCTCTACTGGCTTATGAAATTTTATAAGATATTTAAAGTAATACTCAAGATACTCATTCAACCCCTCTGTTTCATTTTACAAAAGTCAGTATGTTTTTATTGCTTTGTACGGAAAGAGTTTAATGGATGTTCTTCCTTTTCAGGCCAATACTATCTAACTGCAATGGCTTTAAGAACTGGTTATTTTCCATTTTGAACAAATGCATGAACTAATATCAATGACAGCAGAGAAAATGAAATAAGTAAAAATTTATGGCTAGCCAATCTTGTTCTGCTTGGTCGTAG
Source organism: Balearica regulorum gibbericeps (assembly GCF_011004875.1). Classification (NCBI taxonomy): domain Eukaryota; kingdom Metazoa; phylum Chordata; class Aves; order Gruiformes; family Gruidae; genus Balearica; species Balearica regulorum. The sequence continues at coordinate 41,639,679 of NC_046220.1, read as the reverse complement.
TGATGATTCACCGTTTCTCTCCTTGTTGTCCTCTCCGTGCAATACTTGACACTGTGGTAGATTATTTTTTCATAGGAAAACAGTTAATGAAAGCATTTTCTCTTACACAGAAGTTTCAGGGCCACAAGGAAACAATAACTTGACCAAAAGTTATAAGCCCAAGGACTTGCCCTGCAGTTATTCTTCTACACAGCATCATCTTTCTATCTTCCTACATAAGAACAAATTCCAGCACCATCTTCTTTGTGTTTACCTGCCAAAGCAGAGGGTGAAAAAGCCCCACTACATCGACCTCACCCCTTTCTTGCTTGGTGGGCCTGGTTTGGAGCCAAGTCTCTGTTCCCTAATCCTACTGCAAATAGTAGGGAAGGAGGAAGTGGAGCCTGGTGAAGAGAAGTGTGTAGACCTGAGGTTCCCTTCTCCAACCCGAGAAGACAGCAGTGAGCGTAAGCAAAGCAAATCGCTTACTGTCAGGCACTGAAGGAATTTGCTTTCTCCTGAGCCACCTCCTGCTCAGCAGTGCAGCGTGACCTGGTGAGCACAAAGAGGAAGGCCAGCCACACAGCATTACTCTGTGCAAGCACGACTCCTTAAATTCTTTCTTTTTCTTAGAAAAGCACATTTGGGAAGGACTATTTTAAGCAATGTTTCCTTATTTTCTGTGCTACTGCAAAACTAAGCCTTTTCATTACTAAAACTGTGTAATTGTCAGAAAACTCAGAGGGTGCTAATGCCTGTACAGGCACCTAGCACAAAGCAGTTCCCACCACGGAGAACTTGATACAAAAACCCCTTGACTCACGCTGGAGCTGGTGGGACCACTTCTGCAGTCCTAATCTTCACTGCGATGAAGAGCGGAAGAGCAGGCCCCACGTTAGCAGTGTTTTTTATATAAACAAATCACAGAAACAAAGATCGCGATTCATGAAGGTTGCTATGATACCTGAGTCACGTAGACTCAGAGTCATTCACAGGAGTGCAATCCCTGAAAGTATAGTAGGATTTCCTTTTGCAGCCCGCAGGTAGACACAATTACAGGACTTACACTGCAGCATGTATTAAAACCTGCCAATCTAATAATATATTCATTTGCTGACCCCTAAAGAGTACCCAACGTTGCAGTAGTGTAGCTACACTACATAGTGTGGATTATATTGCTGATTTGGAGTTAAAAATAAAAAGGAGGATCCCATTTCTCTTCTCCTTTCTACTAGGGTTAAGCTGCAGCGAATCCCCCCCGCATTACAGTGGCGGTGCTGGGTAAGTGCACCACCATAATGGAATTCAGGTTTTGGATCACCTTGAGGTCCCAGAGGAATGACAGCTGTGTGAGGCAGACTAAATGATAACTTTTAGTAGCCCAAGAAATGGATGGTGCTTCCTAACCCTTAAGGTCCACTTCTAGTCCCAGCAGCTCAAAAAAGAGCATTTATGGGAAATTCTATGGAGTTTAAAATTAAAAAAAAAAAAAAGTCTAAACATTCTACAGAATGCTTAGAACAACCCAGAGAGCACTGCAATGGGGATGTAATTCTCCATTTAAACCTATTGGGTGCTAAATTTCTATGGAATCTGGCTGATTTCTTCCCTGATCAATTCAACAAGGCTTTTCTGTAGACAAAAACCTGCACCTTCACTGCAGTCTACACAGACACAAGGCAGAGGAAATCCGTGTTGTTTAACAGGAGGTAAAATCGCTACTTTTCTGTTGTGTACAAGGTGGGAAGTCTCCACTGCATAAATTCCAGGCATTTGATACACAGCAAAAATCAGTTCATACTAAACACAGGTTGTTTCAAAAAAGTACCATTGTAAGTTAGGCTTAACTAACAGCAAATTAAAAGTACTCCACAGTACTCACAGAAGTCTCTCCAATAACTATCAGCCTTAGAAGACCACAGAGGTTGGATTTATGCCTGCCATAAAATTATTGCTTAGGGTGGAGTAATAGCACAGGTGAATTTAGCTTCTGGTGTGTTAAAAAAAACAACCAAACAAACAAAACAAAACTCTGAAAAAAACAACGTGAAGTTACTGTCCAAACACATAGAAAAGCCGTGTTCATTTTAAGGTCCATTAGCAACACGAAGGGATAGAAGAAGCTGACACCCCACTGCCACTGGCGGCAGTGCCAAGGCTCCAGCTCAATTCAGAGGGGCTGGGGCTCCTGCCAGAGGGCCTGCCAGCAGGAAAACTGGTAGTGGTATTGTGAGAACAAGAAGAGCAAATAAATATTAAAAGCAGATGCCAGGCCAAAAAGGCACATGAGATTGCCCCTGTTCTTTATGCAGCAAGAGCTCTCAGACCAATTTTCACTTCTTCAGCATCATGAAAATATAATTCAGATCCATCCAGATACAAATGTTGCAGTCTCTGTGAGCAGTAATTATGTGGTGGAAGCTTTGTCTGCTGAACAGAGTCCTTTGATTGCAAATCCATAATTTATAGGCAAGACAGTTGAGGAGAGAAGCAAAAATTGGTCTCTCAAAATTTCTCAGCACCACTGCTCCTTGCAGACAATTTTGCCAGCCAAAGACTGCCACATCTCAATATGACCTAAGACTTCCCTCTTTCCTCTATCTTCTCATCTCAGGACACCCAACACGTGCTAAGATTTGTTTGCAGCCTTGTTTGACAGTAAAGATGAGGAAGTCGGTGCTGCAAAGCTGTCGGAGTAAGGTCAATGCCAACCGCAGATTCCCATACGCAACAGAGGTCCCCAACCAGCTTCCCAAAATGGTCTGAAGGCGAGCAATGCTTGTCAATCTAATATCCTATACATGTATGCTAAACACCATGAAAGTGTGGGACATCAGTATTTCAGCACTTACCAACCTGGTAGGTGCTTCTAAACTGACTTTTAAACAGAACGGCATCCTCGTCTCATCCTATCTGCATGTCGGAGGGAAAAGTCCTTAGGATCCCATCTCTGCGCTTACTCTTGTCTTCTGTCAAAACGAGTTCCTAGGTCTCTCTCGTTTCTTCTCTGTTTCTTGTTTTGATTTTGAGGTTAGTTTGTTTGTGTTTTGTGCAAACTAGTCACACACAGAGAAATTGCTTTGTTTGATTCAATGCCTCTTGCTGTAGGCATGCTGCCCTTCTTCACTAAATTTGTAATTTGACCATTGATGTTATTGATGTTCCCAGAGTTTTTTGTGCAGGGACCTCAGGATATCTCACAGCAGCAGAGATCTCTTTGGCAAGTTCTACGTCAGGAACAAGGTGTGAACAAAATCATTTTAATATCATATGAAACGCCTGCAGATACTGTAAAATACATGATCGATATAATGAACAAATGTAATTATGCCTGCTGTAGAGCTAAAATAGTGTAAACATGGGTGTGTAATTGAAATGAACATCATGTCTGAGCAGAGAAACAGCAAATGTGATTACCATAATGCAAGCATTAGGAAAACAGGGTGGGATGGAGCCTAAAAGAACTAAATGAAGATGTCTCGAGGGGAAACAGAGAAGCAGATCTTGGGTACGGGCTAATCCTTGGCTCATCTAGCTAGTAACTCATAATTCTCATTTAAACTCTGAAGAGGGAAGGAAACTCAGAACTGGTCACTATTCCTTGTACCAGCAGCTTGTCTTTGGCAGACTTAAACTGGCGATCCCAGGGGTTTGGCAGGCGATGCTGGCAGGGAGCCACGCAGTATTCATCTGGCTCCTGGATTTCTTTTTTTGGCCTTCTGACAAAAGGCCTTATTTCTTCCTATAGAGGGGTGATTAGCACAGCTCCTTCATTTAATGTTACTGGAGAGCTTAAACCTTTGTCACGCAGAAAATGTAGAAGAATGCCTCCCCCGGCACCTATTCACCACCCCAATCCAAGGCAGTTCCTGAAGTGAAATGCTGCTGGCAGAGTGTCTTGTAATGGCCATCAAAACCTGCTTCGGTGGCTTTAAGTGAAAGTAATCATTTCCATAAATTCTTTATCTACATGGAATAGAAAATAGTGCGGGCCAAATCCTGACCTCAGTTACATCTTGTTAAATCTGGAGGAACCGTTTAATAGATGTAAATGGAATGTAAACTATAAGTGGTCTGTAGACTGAACATCAAGAACACCACACCAAGTCAATAAAGCTAACACTACAATACTTTATTTCATTTGAAGGAAATGTCTGTGGGCCACAAACCTGTATTTTTCATTATTATAAACATTTCAGTAATAATACAAATTAATAAAATACAAGCAAAGAGGAGAATGGTTTGTTAAAAATCTTATTTCTGCTTTTGCAATACTTTTGTATTGAATCCTATTTAAAAAAAAAAAAAAATCTGTTCTTTGTTGCCATAGCAATAGATTCCCAGGGTGAAATTATATCATACTGCCTTTCTTCTAGGTTTCTGCAATGTGCAATCACCACCCACTCTCCTTCATTACCGTCAATAATCAGCAAACCTCCCCGCCCCCAGCCTCTATTCATCTGCATGTTTTTGGGGTGGAGGATGTAATAGTTATTGTTTTGACAGGTGTAGAGAAGCCAAGTGAATTCTCAGCATGCTAAGGAAGCAGGAGGCGTGCTGTCTGAAATGTCTCAAGTCTGGTCCCCTCTGACGGCGCCCATGAGCGCCCATCCATCCATCCGCGGTCCCATACCTCTTTCTACACATGCGCTAAGTGCTGGTGTCAGCTTTACAAATACTGCACTGTGATCTGCTGGAAGGGGTGGGAACAAGTACCTACGCTAGCCTGGCATTGCCAAAGCAATGTCAAGTTTGAAGTAGAACTGTGATATCCTGAGGTAAAATACTATTGCATTAACTCAGTGTGCCACTTCACCCTTGCACCACAACAATTTCAAAAATGAACACCTCCATAGCAGATTGACAGGCTGAGCGGAGCTTGCAGAACGCACACTACGGTCTGAAGATTAGAACACAATGTAATGTAATTGAACAGGATTGTACCAGGAAAAAAAAAAAAATCTCGGCCTCCACATAATTATTCTGAAACAATGTACAGTTATCATTCTCTTGCCGAGTATCTAGCCCTGCGTTTAGCTGTATGGAATTTCTCCAAGGTTGGATTCACACATGCTTTTTTAGCACTAAATCCCCCCAAATCAAAGCAAGTGGTTAAGTTAAACAGTTAATTCATGTTAAACACTGACCTTGCTTAAGTTATCCTGGTCCCATGGCTTTAGAGGACTGAGCCAATTTATTATATTGATTTACACTAGCTGAAGAACTAGCCCTGGATAACTTTCTGACATTTAATATTGCTGAAGATTTTTCACTTTAATTGATATAGAGGCTAGTGTTCTCTAGTGTTTCTTCATGTTCTCACTACTTAGGAAAAGCAATGCAACTGCAGATTTACCAAGAGCATTGAAGCGACATGAGCTTCCTCCTTCCTCCTCCTCCAGCCCCAGTACTTTTCCATTAGCACTGCTTTCACTCCAGAGTCAGAGGTCCTGGTCATATGGCTAAGCCACCAACCCACCCATCTCCCTCGCTCAGATTCAGAGCTGCCTCTTCCCTTGAACAACATTCACCAGGTTGTCAATAGTAATTTCTAGTTTTTAATCTGAATTTCTTGGTATGTCTTTGTTAGTCTTTCACACATCCTGACTAGATTTTTCTCTCATTGGCCAGCTTGTAAAATATTTTTGTTTTCTAAATATGGGTATTTATTTGCAGAATAAAAATTGTTTTTTTAATAAAAATAGATTTTCTACTTGGCTAAATAGAATGTACTGTAAAAAACCCAAAAAAACCCAACAAAAGACCAAAAAAACCCCAAACAAAACCCACAAAACCCCACCTGCTTTGCACAGTATTATGCATTAGGTCTTTGCAACAGCGTGATAGTTGAAAGTCAAAAGAAAAAAAGAGCTGCATGACAGAACTCTTTTCTTGCCTGTCATTTAAATTAGCTACTAAATATGGTTTCAGGTACAAGACACGTCATTGTTAATGCATGCCTTTGTTAATTCAGGAACAAGATGTTTTGAATGCTTACTGCCCATTTAGTATTCTTTATGGATACAATAGTATCTATTTAAGCACTATGCATGTAAATAATGTATCTTTTTTGTAATGTGATAATGAATGAATCATGATGCTACTTCTATGCTGAGAATACTAAAATAACATTCTGTATTTTAACGGTGGACAAACCCATGCTACTCCCTATGTCTTGAAGTCAGGACAAGACTCTGGATTTGAATAGCAGTCCCTTTATTTAAGCACATAAGTAAGAATTTCACCCTTTGCTCTGCAGGGTGCTGCATGCTCGGACGCTCACCCAGCAGAGTGATTACAAACTCTCTAGGCTGTGACTATGTCAGCAGTGGTTTACTCCACCAGATTCAGAGTTCACAATGCTAAGTCTAGCATCTAGACCCCAGATCCACTTTGCTGAATCTTGGGTACATATTCCTGCAAGAATTTTCCATCCTAACTAGCAACTGTAGCAATGATTATGAAAAAAAAATATTGGTTTTGGCAATGACAGCAGTAACACCACTTGTCACACCTATTGTACCTGTGGTTGACAAGGCTCTCGGGTATTTGGAGAAGGAAGGTCCTTGACTCAGGATGTAAAATCCTACTGGGACAGTTGAGTATGTAGGTATACGCTTTTACTTTGAAAATTGCACAGAAAGAAAATAATCACAAAAACGTAGAACAAATAATCTACCCATCCTAGTAGCTGAACTCATTAAGTAACTTGTTCAGCTTTATCTGTGACACAATAATAAATCAATTAAAGGAATTCAATACTAAATGAATTAAAAGCATGCTGGGAGGGATTAATTCAGCTGGGGAAAATGGATTCTATCCCCCTTTTAACACAGTATGCATCATATACGACATGGGACGTGCTTGCTGCTTACCCTGCTCTCCACAGTTGCATCCTGCCTTGCTTTGGAAATTATTAATCTGGCTCAGAGCCCTTCCTCCACCATGTTTACTCCCAGCTTACTCATAGCAAAGACGTGCTATCAGAGAAACTGTCATGACTCCCTGATCCTCAACAGGCTATCGTGGCCAGCCATAGCAAGGTGGAACATATTTAGGTTGTGTTACCTTGAGCTGACAATGCAACTAGGGGAAATAAAGGGGATGGGAAGAAAACCAAAATTCAGCAGACAATGGTTGTACATCACAACCATTACTCTTTACACCAAGTGAAGTTACCGAGAGCCTATGGGTCAGGATTAAAGGGAGGGCTGGGGCAGGGGACATCATAGCAGGGGACTGCTACAGGCCACCTGACCAGGGGGACCGAGCAGATGAAGCCCTCTATAGGCAGATAGGAGCAGCCTCACACTCACAAGCCCTGGTCCTTATGGGGGACTTCAACCACCCCGACATCTGCTGGAGGGACAATGCAGCTGAGCGCGAGAATCCAGGAAGTTCCTGGAATGTGTGGATGACAACTTTCTCCTCCAAGTGGTAGAGCAGCCCACGAGGAGACGTGCCATGCTGGACCTTATTCTCACCAATAACGAGGGCCTGGTAGATGATGTCAAGCTCAAGGGCAACCTTGGCTGCAGTGACCATGAAATGGTGGAATTCAGGATCCTCAGGGCAGCAAGGAGGGCGCGCAGCAAGCTCACTACCCTGGACTTCAGGAGAGCAGACTTTGGCCTCTTCAGGGATCTGCTTGGTAGAATACCATGGGACAAAGCCCTGGAAGGATGAGGGACCCAAGACAGCTGGCTAATATTCAAGGGTCACCTCCTCCAAGCTCAGGAGCGATGCATCCCAACAAAGAGGAAGTCAAGCAAAACCACCAAGAGGCCCCTGTGGATGAACAAGGAGCTCCTGGGCAAAGTCAAACACAAAAAGGAAGCCTACAGAGGGTGGAAGCAAGGGCAGGTAGCCTGGGAAGAATACAGAGAAGCTGTCCGAGCAGCCAGGGAGCAGGTTAGGAAAGCCAAAGCCCTGATAGAAATTAGTCTGTCCGGAGATGTCAAGAACAAGAAGAAAAGCTTCTATAGGTATGTGAGTGATAAGAGGAGGATGAGGGAAAATGTGGGTCCCCTTCAGAATGAAACATGTGACGTGGTTACCCAGGATATGGACAAAGCTGAGGTACTCAATGACTTCTTTGCCTCAGTCTTCACTGGCAAATGCTTGAGCCACACTGCCCAGGTCACAGAAGGCAGGGACTGGGAGAATGCAGAACCGCCCACTGTAGGAGAAGATCAGGTTTGAGAATATCTAAGGAACCTGAAGCTGCACAAGTCCATGGGACCTGATGAGATGCATCTGCGGGTTCTGAGGGAACTGGTGGATGAAGTGGCCAGGCCACTTGCCATCATATTTGAGAAGTCCTGGCAGTCTGGCAAATTTCCCACCAACTGGAAAAGGGGAAACATAACCCCCATTTTTAAGAAGGGGAAAAAAGGAAGACCCAGGGAACTACAGGCCAGTCAGTCTCACCTCTGTGCCTGGCAAGATCATGGAGCAGACCCTTCTGGAGACTATGCTCAGGCACATGGAAAATAAGGAGGTGATTGGTGACAGCCAACATGGCTTCACTAAGGGCAAATCGTGCCTGACAAACTCAGTGGCCTTCTATGATGGAGTTACAGCATTGGTGGATAAGGGAAGGGCAACTGATGTCATCCACCTGGACTTGTGCAAGGCTTTTGACACTGTCCCACATGACATCCTTGTCTCTAAATTGGAGAGACATGGATTTGATGGATGGACCACTCGGTGGATAAGGAATTGGCTGGATGGTCGCACTCAAAGAGTTGTGGTCAACGGCTCAATGTGCAAGTGGAGAACAGTGACAAGTGGTGTTCCTCAGGGGTCGGTACTGGGACTGGCACTGTTCAACATCTTTGTCAGCAACATGGACAGTAGGATCGAGTGCACCCTCAGCAAGTTTGCCGACGACACCAAGCTGTGTGGTGTGGTCGACACGCTGGAGGGAAGGGATGCCATCCAGAGGGACCTTGACAGGCTGGAGAAGTGGGCCCGTGCGATCCGCATGAAATTCAACAAGGCCAAGTGTAAGGTCCTGCACGTGGGTCGGGGCAATCCCAAGCACAACCATAGGCTGGGCAAGGAATGGATTGGGAGCAGTCCTGAGGAGAAGGACTTGGGGGTATTGATTGATGAAAAGCTCAACATGAGCCGGCAGTGTGCGCTTGCAGCCCAGAAAGCCAACCGTGTCCTGGGCTGCATCAAAAGAGGCGTGACCAGCAGGTCGAGTGAGGTGATTCTGCCCCTCTACTCCGCTCTTGTGAGACCCCACCTGGAGTACTGCATCCAGCTCTGGGGGCCCCAGTACAGGAGAGACATGGAGCTGTTGGAGAGAGTCCAGAGGAGGGCCACAAAGCTGATCAGAGGGCTGGAGCACCTCTGCTATGAGGACAGGCTGAGAGAGTTGGGGTTGTTCAACCTGGAGAAGAGAAGGCTCCAGGGAGATCTAATTGCGGCCTTCCAGTACCTGAAGGGGCCTACAGGAAAGATGGTGAGGGACTGTTTATCAGGGAGTGTAGTGACAGGACAAGGGGTAATGGGTTTAAGCTGAAGGAGGGTCGATTTAGATTAGATGTTAGAAAGAAATTCGTTACTGTGAGGGTGGTGAGGCACTGGAACAGGTTGCCCAGAGAAGCTGTGGATTCTCCCTCCCTGGAAGTGTTCAAGGCCAGGTTGGATGGGGCTTTGGGAACCGTGGTCTAGTGGAGGGTGTCCCTGCCCATGGCAGGGGGATTGGAACTAGATGATCTTTAAGGTCCCTTCCAACCCAAACCATTCTGTGATTCTATGATTCTAAGTTGGAGATCAATTTCAGAAATGGGCATTTCATCAGGACAAATTTTTTCTGTACCACAGGGAACTTCAGCTGACCAGATTACAGTACTTGAACAATATAGAGTATCTCTTAATCAGCCAGCCAAGAAACACAACAGAAACCTCTTGTACTTTTTTTTCCTTGGTGAATCCACCACTTTGCAAAAGCTTAGTTATGTTCCTACCTATCTGTCTGCATGGCACGCACACAAAAGCACTCTGCAGGATCAGAGCGTGCCATGGGCAGTACCTCGGCAAAGGAATCACATGCAAAGGAAACTGAGCGCAAACGTCAAATTTCTTGCCGCAGAAATTACAGCACAAATGTTTCATTGCCTGCTGTATGTGTAGGCAAGATGGGCAGAGGGAATGTATGGGCATGAAACACACCAAACATGATTACTCTATCTCCCAAACACCTAGATGACAACTCCATGCAGACATATTTGTTGTAGATTCATGCTTAGGGATGTTTTGCTTTCAGAAATGCCCAAATACACTGAGCAAATGCTGCAAAACAGCCAAACAGACATTGTTTTATATGCTAATGATTTCACACATAGGCATTTCACCAACAGCTGGAGAGTACTACTCTCTTAACACTCCTCCTGTAGCTCGTCAGGGTGCCAGGCAGCTGATAACTTCATCACATCCTGTGATTTTCAAACTGCTGCCCTTGGTTTCACAGTATTTTGAGGAACCTGTATCATGTACTAAGCCTACAAAAGAAATCTCCCACACTTTTACCTTCAGATATCACCTGTTGTATCTGTTCTGGTTTAGCACTAGTCAAGTCTTGTGTTACGTGCCATTCTCCTACAAAAATTGTGATAGGCATATGCAAGCATCAGCATGAAGATAAGAGTTTTGGATCAGCACAGTGTACAGATTTTGAGATTCCCTTGGTAAATGTTCTGTCAGAACAGAGGACGCAATAATGCTAGCTGTAGTAATGAGGTATTTAATGTGGATGCCAGAGCAGTGTATCTGTCATGCCAGACCTACTGAGACAGGAAAAATCGGGGGCAGCAGTTAGAAGCATTAATGACTTTACAGCCAGATTTTCACAGTGCATCCTCAAAAGGAGCACCATTACACAGGTGCCTTGGCTCATGGGAGCTGACAGAGGCAGTCTTAGGGACTAACTGGAATGAGTTAAGCATTAGGGTAGCATCTTTTTTCAGTCATCATCACTCACTTCGAGTGTGATGTTGTGCAAGTCAGACTGATCCTACATACATTCAGTTCAGTCACATGTAACTAAAACGAAAAATTACTTCCAGCAATTAAATACACATCTATGGTTTTGGGGTTAAACCCTGTATCCAGCCTGCACTTCCAATGCCTGTAAAATGACTACATGAAATACTGCTCAGCATTTATTTCTAAGGATAAGGCCGTGACCACCGTATTACCGTACTATGCCAAAGGAATTTGAACCCACAAGTGGCTTTGCCAGACAGTGAGCCGAGGCCAAGTGTCAGCAGGCACGTTTCCCTTCTAACAGCTGACATTAGCAGGAACGTGGTTGTGAGAGGTTTGGCTGACTACAGCACCAAAAGATACCGCCACGGGCACTATCCCACTGACCTCCTCTGCCTTCTGCATGGCTTTCTGTAAAGCTGGTTCTCATTCCTGGCAAGTGCAGTGAGTGCCTGTTCAGCATCTACAAGCATAATTACTTAACAACCCTCACTGCTACAGAGGTGTAGCAAAGGATAATCAAAGCAACCTATGTTTGCAAAGCATTTGGGGAGCATTGAATGCAAGTCATTATATAACTTTAATTACCCTTATCAACTGTTTTTTCCTTTTATATATACACTCCGATTTTTTTGTTTGTCTCATGACTCAGATTGTAGAGTGTCCCTTAGAAGAAGAAAAAAAGAAGAAATAGACATAAAGACAAGACAGCAAGTGCTACCTCATCCTGTCACCCATTATCTCTGGAAGCTTACTGATCCAAGGAAATAAATTTTCATGGTATCATATATTACTGGTAGTTCTGCTGAACTTTTACATTCCAAAGCTGAGTGGCAGGAATTCTAGTGCATATTGTGCAAGAAGTTGATGCAAAGCCCATTGTTTTATGATAGTAAATATTATTATTATTATTATACATGCATATCACAATACTGAGATGTCAGTCAAGTTCAAGGTTTATAGCGCAATATACTGTACAAATAAGGCCTTCGATTTCCCTGTAAAATTCTTGAAGTAGTTTGAGAATTACCACAGACTTCCAGCAAGTGGAAGTTCCTTTCTTGATTTCCTCTTTCAAATGTAGGTTTGGAGGATTCTTTGGTCTGACTCAAGAAAATTTACCAAACATGCTGTTACATACTTGATTGATTTTGTTTTTGTAGGAAATTAAACTCTTTCAGCCCACAATTAAAAAGCCAAAAATCCAAAGGACTTTCTCATGCTGCTGTAGAATATGTTTTGTCTCACAGAATATGTAATCCTATATGCGACATAAAGATATATTATACTATTAAATGTAATATTTTAACTAAATGTAGCAAATTACACATTTACCTTACGGAAATTACATGTTAAAAAAATCTTTGTCAAAATGTTTTGACTTAGTGTAAACCTTCTTTTCAGAAAGAAACAGTTCTGCCAAAAATTTAATCATTTGCAGTTTGTTTTCTATTAAATAAATACACAATAACACAATGACTAAATCTACATGGGAGAATAGTTATAGGATACCAAAGTCAAAGAGATGTATTTGCTAGTTAGTTCTGATTGTGGTTAGTGGTTATTCTTAGGTCATTTGTCAGAGGCTTTCATCATCTTGATTCAGCTTCAGGGCAAGACCCATCCACTGGAGATGTGCGTCTTTTTCCATTGACAGCTTGACTTTTCCAGTGGAGAAGAGCTGCCCTGCAAGGGCATCGTCACAGAAGGAATGGTGTACGGCTTTTTGGCCCAAACTCCAGAAGCGCTTTGCCCATGACTCTGGGTTTGGGCTTTGATTCAGGGAGATGCTGAAACATATGCATTTAAGCCCTCAAGTAGTTCAGACAATCTGTTATTCGCTGGTTCAAGTCAGGCATTCAATTAATTGCCTTGCCAAATAGAGGCTTTGTTGGGGGATGTACGTGATATGGGCCCCTGATGAATAAACACATGAATTAGCAGATCATAGATTAGCTGTAACTCTCTTGGGAGATGAAATACATTTTTTTTTTATTACATAAATACCTAGAGAGTATAAGAGGCACTAATCTTTCTGCAGTGCTTTCAGAAGAGCAATGCTGATAATTTTCTATGAACTTGACTTCTGTCTGGCTTCCAAAGTACAGCAATTACATGAATTATAACAATTTTTAACAAAATAGTGGCTTATTTTTTGACTGAAATGCTACGGAATTATTTTTCCATCCTGCAAAATTTACTCACCACTTACTTGAGTCTACTTACAGTGCTAAAATTATTGCCTTGTGAAGCGATAGATTCTGCCGTCTTTGTCAGCAGCTTCAGGCCTTTGTGGAAGGAATCTATGGATTCAGTCTACTTTCTGAGGGACCTGAGCCCTAATCACAAAAGTCATTGGCACATCTGGAGCTCCTTTTGTAGGAAAAATGCTTGCAGTTTAACAAAATTGAGTGGCTCTGCGAGACTAATGGTCACCTTCCCATTCTGTTGTCATCCCTGGTGTCTGATGGATACAGAAGAGTGACTTTCACAGGCAGTAACTACTTTGCCTTGTAAGAAATTAAAGTAGGTGTGAAAAACCTACGAAAAATCAGCACAGAGAACACCACACACAACCCAGGAAATTGCTTTTATAGTAAATGTCAAAAATAAATGCTCATCCTTTACGAAGAAAACTATACTCAGAAAAAATAATAGCCAGCCTAAGTAATTTATGTTCTTTGCCATAATTAGTATCTTACATTATTAAGAGACACGTCTTACCTGAATGACAGAAACAAAGCAGACAGTGATCTTGAAAAGATTTATTGTGGAACAATACACTCAATATGCCTTCTTGTCTGTTAACTTTATGTAGAAATGGCTGTGTAGATTCAGTAGGAAAGTGGCTGAAGAGTGCTATAAATCACTTGACTTGCAGAAATAATGTAGCTTTCCTTTTACTTAACACTGTTCAGGGATACAGATGCTTTCTGCAAATTTGAATTCTTTGTTTTTCTACAAACGCTTGTTTCTCTACATAACAAAATATACATGCACCACTTGACGAGGCAAGCTGGCAGGCACAAATGACTCCTTTGAAAACACATTTGTTGTTATTAATCTTGCTCCTGATCCTCTTTCACACTGAAATAATCTTACTGACATCAGTATCACTCCTGATTTACACAGTATAAGTAAGGGGTTAATCTCCCTTTATTTTCTGTTATGTTACAATAAAAAAAAAAAAAACACCACATTGGCTTGAAATCACGGAACCATGAAATCATGAAGATTTTGTTACGGAGTTTATTAGGGTTGGATTTCATCCAATGTGCTATTAAACCTGTAAATGTAAACCACAGTCACAATTGCTGAATTACGTTTGTCAGTAATTTAAAATTATTTTTCCCATTTACTATGTGTGCAATCCAATACCATTCTCATGGAAGTAGATGAGCATTTTGAAAGCATAGCAATGGGGCTGGCTTTTCACCTAGATTAAGCATTCCCAGACTGCAAGACGCGTGCCACCAGGAATAGGCAAGCCCTTTCAAAGTGGACTGCATTAAACATAGCCTGTTGCATATTTCTCTGAAGAGGAACGCTGCTTCAGCTGGCAAGGGTCTGCTTTTGTACCTGTGTATACCACGGCACGGACGTGCTGCCGTGGCTCTCTTCACTTGAGTGGAGCATGACTCCTCCTCATGCACACCGACACAGTGATGTGCTGCTGCTGCTGACACAAGAGCACTCAAACACAACTCTGGGGTCCACTGAGGGGCCTGAACAACAAAATTCAGGCATCCTAGACCTAGGTGGACAGGCAACAGGAGCAAGATTTTCCCCTTTCAGATATGGTTATTAAATGAAAGGGAAAAGAGAAACATTTTAAGTAATTCATTTTTCTGTTGACCCAATGCATCTCGGTAATTACCTCAGTTACGGTGTATTGATTCCAGTGTGCACCTGCTCTTACTTGAATCAATAGTGAAATTTCAATTGCTTCAATTGTAGTAGGGCTGGGTTATAAGGACTAACACTGAATTGCGTGTTTGAGTAGCACTTGCAACGCAAAATACGTACAAGCTACAATGAATGTTGCTCTTGTATGAGCTCAGGACTATCAGAAAAAAATCCTGAAACAAAGAAGTGGAAACATCTGAAGATCAAGGAAGGTTAGAGCACTTCAAATTTCACGGGCTGGCTCCGATGAGCGTCCTCTTTCCAGCAAAGGAAGACTCTCTAAAATCAAAATTAAGTTTTGCATCTCTATTCAGTGTTTCTTAAAAACAGTGAGCTGTGTTGAAAAGTCAACAACCTAAAGGGCGTGAGTCATGACTTTGAAAACCTGTTAGAGATAAATAGGTAGATGGGTTGAAGACAAGGCACAGCATCATTCTCCTGCGTGTCTGGCTATAAATCAAATAGTGAGGGGTGCATAGTTCTGAGTATAACTCAGCCTGAGGAGATGCTGCCACACTGCCCTCTTTAAAGATGGCTTCGCGTAACTTCACATCCAGCAATCCATTCAAATGCTCTCCCTTCATCGTACAGAAGAGGCACAAAAATTTTTGATGCTTGCCCAAGCACACACCACGACACTCAGAAAATTTCAGAGCTTCTCTACTTATTTGCTTGTACCTGAAAGCCAGGATCTCTCAAGTGCTAAATCAAGTATGCACAAAATCATATGACCGCATTTCTTTTTTTTTTTTTTTTTTTTTTTGTCTTTGATGAGCAATTCTGAGAGATGTCAAGAGTTCAGATGGAAGTTAGAAGCTGTTCGGTTACCTGACATCATAGAGTCAGTCGAAGCTGAACACCACGGATGGGAGGAAAATTGAGCAATTAGCAAAAAAACTCACTTCCAAAATATAAACAGTAGCTGAAGTTCCAACTTGGACGGGGACCAATAAACCACAGAAAACATCATGTGCTGGGAAAGCTGAACCTGAGCAGCAGCACCACTTGCGAAGATAGGAAACGTTAGCAAATGCCAAATATAAGGTGCAACACTCTGCAGAAACAATTTAATATATTTTGTGCTTAAAAAAAAAAAAAGCTCATTATTGTTGCCCGGTGATAAAGGATTACCTGCAAACTCTACTTAATCGCTTGCTTTGTAAAGCGGCTGAGCCCACCGATGGTGCTGGGGGCTCCCCGCCGGGCACGCTGACTGCGGGGCCCGGGCCATCCGGTGTGAGCACGAGTGCCAGGCTGCAGCAGGCCTCCCGCCCTCGCAGCTGCTGGCGGGGGCCCCGGGCAGCTCCTGCCGCAGAGGGCCTGGGGCGGCTGCCCCTGCGGGGCGGCGGCCGCGACACACGGTGCTCCCGCAGGCGGGACGCTGCCCTCCGCCGCCCCGCCCCGCTGTCCTTGCGGAGACCGCGTTTTTCACAAAGCAGGGTGCCACCGGCGGGTGGGAGGAGGGCGGAGGCCGCCAGCCCGCCCAGCTGCCCCCAGCCCCGCTTCACCCTGCCCAGGGCGGGGGCGCGGCCGCCGAGCGGGGCGGGCGGGGGAGGTGCGGGCTGCGGGCGGGCGCGGCCGGCGGGAGCGCACACAATGGACGCGCCGGGAACCGCCCGCAGGTCGGCGGGGGGGTGGGCAGGGGGGCACGCCGCCGCGGGCTCCCCCCGCCGCCGGGGCGGGGCGCACCTGGCCGTGGCGCCCGGCGGCGGCGGGGCAGAGGCGGGCAGGCCGCGGCGAGCGGCGGGGGGGGGCGGCGGGTGGCTTCCCATTGGCCGGGCGGCGGAGCCCCGCGCGGCGGCGTCGTGCGGTGCCTGCGAGCCGGCCGGGAGCGGCCGCGGCGCTGTCGCCGCCTCACAGGTCGCGGAGCGGCCGGGGCGCCGCGGCGGCAGCGGCGGCGGCGGCGGGTGAGAGGCGAGCGGGCCAGCGAGGGAGCGGGCGGCACCGCGGGCGGGGGGAGCGGCCCCGCGCGCCCCTGCCCGGCGGTGAGGAGGGGATTCCCTGCCTCGCATTCCCGCCCTCGCCCGGGGTCAGGTGCGGGGATGCCCCGGGGCTCCCGCCGCAGCCCCAGCGGCACGTCCCAGTGACCGGGCAACGGAGCCACGGAGGAATGCGACGGGCGAGCGGGAGGGCGCCGGCGGCCGCCACGGCGGCTGGGCGGCGGTGGCGATGCCGGGGAAGGGGCGGGGGGCGCCGCCGCTTTCTTCTCCCGCTGCCCGGGTGGGGGCAGGGGAGGCGCCCTCCGGCCCGCGGGTGCCGCTTCCTTCGGGGGCGGGGAGGGCGGGGGGCGGCCCCGGCGCTGGGAGGACGCCGCCCGGTCGCGGCGGCTGGTGTTCACCTCCGCGCTCCTCCGCAGGGCGCGCAGCCGAGCGCGGAGCGGCCCCGGCGAGCTGGTGATGAAGGCGCCGAGCAGGGGCTGAAGCCGGCGGCGGCGAGGCGGCGACCATGACGGTGTTCAGGCAGGAGAACCTGGAGGAGCACTACGAGACGGGCGAGGACCTGGGCAGGTGGGTGCGGGCCGGCGGGGGGGGAGCGGTTACCGCGGAGCGCGGCGGGGCGAGGGCCGGCGCAGCTCCTGCCGCCTGAGGTGTCCCCGCGTTGCCTTGCCACCCCCTCCGAAGTGCCCGCAGACAGGGAGCGGAGTTGGGTTTTAAGCTACAGCGCGTTTTCTTTTTTGGGTGCCGGTCCGATGGGATTTTGGACTTGGGCGGTTCCTAATTGTTACCCCCTCAGCCTGGCGCCCGCCTGGGTGTCGTGCGGGGCCGTACCTGCCGTCTCCGGGCCGGGGGAGCAGCTGTAACGCTGTAACGCTTGCTGCTCTTAGCCGGGCGGCTAACTGGGGACGCGGTGGGTTTGTAAAACGAAAGTTTGCATTGTGGAGGGTAGTGAAGGACTCCGTGTGCGTTGCACGTCTGTTTTGCTTTAATAACACGATTAAAGAAGTGAGAGAAACTCTGTGTTTGATCACTAGTGCTGCGGTGAGGATCGCTTTCGCGGCATCCCTGTTGGAGCTGTAGTTAGATCGGGGATGTGTTGCAGAGCGCTGCCGCTGCCTGCTTGAACCTTGGTTGTTGAATGCTGTGCAGTGATCTCCTACTGCCACGCTCTTTGTGTAAAGAGCTCAAGCGATAAGTGTCGCCTTGTTTTTTCAGTGCTTTCCGCGTTTTAAGAATTAGTTTAACACTGAAATGTGTGCGTCCTTTCATCTTCCTTCCGCCTTCTTTAAGGGGGAATTCGATGGCATTTTAGCACACCAGTATGGCAGAATCTTTTTCCAGCGTTCATCTCGGTCATTTCAGAGCTTAGGATCAGTGTTTAATCACCACAGAGCAGTGTATGTGGGGCAGATGATCTTACTTGGGCTTACATTTCCAGTGAAGGGTCCAGTGATAGCAAATGTTGCAAACAAGGTACTGCTGGTGGTATAGGCAGGAACTTAGAAATACAACACTGTTTCTTAAAAAAACCAACCCAAAAGCCCCCACATTATCAGAAAGTTCATTGGACTATATCTAAAATAAACTGCACCCCACTTACATACAAGCTTGTTGCTGAGACGTGTGTAGGTACAGGATGGATGTGTACTTTTATTTACACGTAGTGTTTTGGGTTGGATTTTTCATACTTTGAGAATGACAGGCTGTGTTGAACAGCGAAGTCATATTAACTTATTGGATATCTTGTTCGAAAGACACATTATTGTGCTAGACCATAAGTTTAGGTTGTGTGGTCTAAATATTTTATTTGGACACCTAAAACTTTTATTTGATTTCCATTCCTTTTGGCAAGAACACATAAAGTGTTCTGAAATCCAGGTTTAGATTTCTGGGCTTTTAAAACTATGCTTGTGCTTACAGATGCTGATACGTAATTAACTTTATAGAAGAAAATAAAGACACAGATCTTGAAATTATGTATCATATTTTCTTAATGTTCTTCAGGAGAAAGATGATGTCAGTGTGCTAGTTTATGGTTTATGTAATTTCTCTTGTAATTTTTTTAAAGAGAGTGTCAATGCGATGTTTGGTCCCCAATATATATTATGAAAGAGAACAATTGGCCTTAAGCTAATTACATAAGAAATGCTTAAATGTATGCAGATTTTTCCAAACAAACATGCTCCAAACATGCTCCATGCTACCATGTTCTGGTAGCTCCAGAACATAGCAGTGAAGACCAAGCGTTTAATTTTTACAGTATGAGGAAGTGCAAACACTGAATGTTATATAGGTTTGCTTTTTTTAAAAAAAAAAAAAAATCCCTATCTTTCAAATTGGCAGAATATTGGGTAATGGAGTTCAGTAAAAAATTGATATATTAATGTGGTCCGTTACAAAGTATTACAGTACTGAGGTTCTTATTGATCTTAATGCTATATAAGCTTGGCATGCAGTCTAAAACTGTAATATTTCAAGCATTTAAAAGAATGTTAAACTCTGCTCTTTATTTTTTCCCTCAAAAAAAAGTAAAACTAAGAATCTCATCAGTTTTATCTACTTCTGTGAGAAAATACAAGTGGACGATAAAACACTGTAAAATGTTTGACAGGGCATTTGCTTTAAAAATGGAATGCAGTTACTTAAAAGGACCAAAACTTTCACTTCAGCATCACTTTGAGAAACGGGTTATTCCAGTGCAAAGTGTTGCCATAAAACCATAAGAGTAAGCAAATCTCAGGATAGTTGTATGGTTTAATTCGGTGGTGTGTTTAACTTCTTTTTAAACTTAAATTTCTACGGTTACTTGAAATAGTCTCTCGTGAATGCCATGGATTTCCATTCCTCCTTTACCCCTTAGGTAGGTTTCTCACCATTACGTTTGCATACAAATGTAGTTGCAAATTTCAACCCTCAGGCAGAAAACTCAGAAAGTAGTGAATATTAAAAACACCTTTGACTTTAAAATTTCTTATGTTCGTTTGGGAACCCGAATTGTGATTTAATACTTGAGCAAAGCAATATTGAACAGTTCCATTTTGCAAAATCAATCTATTTTCCCCCTTCTTAGGAAAGAATTATTTTATTTCCTCTTACTTAGCTGCAGTCATGCAGCAAACAAGGTGAATAAATGAACAAATGAGTTTTTATAGACAGATGTGTGTTTGAATGAACGGTTCCTGCAGTTCCTCGGCCAACCTGCCTTTTAAGAAGCTAGGTGAAGATGCAAATACTCAGAAATTTTAATGGTCTTCACTATTTTCCCTTGTAAATTATTTAGTGTCTTTATTACCTTATAATATTTCTGACAGTAACTAAAATAAAAATCATTTGAATAATCAAGTGATCTAAAAGGTGTCTTCAAGCGCGTAAATGGGTTGTGTAAATGAAATTTTTGATTGAGACTGATAAAGGAGGTTTAAATATTGCTTAACATAAAACGTAGAGTTATGGGAAACAAGGAGGAAAGGATAATGGTGTGCCTAGGCTGGGAAAAAAATGCACTTTCTAGTTTTCTGGTATTTCACAGTGCCTTTGCAGAAAACATAATAAATAGTCCTCCCTCTTTTACCAAAATGTTTTCACTTTTATTCCCTTCTTGGGTTTGTTTTGATTTATACCTGGGGAGAATAAGAAAAAAAGGAACTTGGGATTGTGAATACTGACAGGATCACCCTTCTTTGTCTTTCCTGTACATGATTTCTTCCAACACATTCAGGGCAGTTTAAGTTGGTTTATCTTAAGCTTTTGTACCAAAACATTACTATGAGACTTGTGAATCAAATGTTGTCATTAGCACAGAACACATAGGAAGATTGTACGCTTGATCATTGTGTACATTGCATTGCGTACACTTTTTTTTCATCTTACTAATTTGAAGTGATACATATTACTTGCATTGTTCAGATTCAGGCTATCTACAGATGTGTTAAGTAACCATCTAGCAATGAAATTTCAAGGGGTAGTAGAGATTATCATGAAAGAGAACAAATTTACTAAAGCTATTTTCTTTATTTTAAATCTGCCTGCAGTTGCAGGTGATGTGACTGTGCATTTCAAATACCTTGCTGCAGTGCTTTTACTTCAGTCCGCCCAAAAGACAGGAATTCAAGTTCATCAGTATTAAAAACCTCACCACAGTGAGCATGCAAGTAAAGCCCAGATCAAGCTAATAATTTTTTTTTTTTACCCTCCTGTATTTGGCCTTACTTGGGAGTTGCTACAGCACTGTGAGAAATGTGGCATTGCTTAAATAATTATAGGTAGAGGTACCCAAACAAAGCTATGGTATAGTTATATACTGTGTTTATTTATGTGAATTGAAGTGATTTAGTTCCTGGTCTTACAAACACCACCTTCCTCCTTCACCCCCTAACCCCCATTTTGTGGGTCTTTTTTCTTCTTTAAATCTTCATGTGCTTCCTAAAAGAGATGAAGATTGTTGAGGTAAAGTTGTGGAATTGAAGAATGGTATTTGCATTGCACTGTGGTTTGCA
Source organism: Balearica regulorum gibbericeps (assembly GCF_011004875.1). Taxonomy (NCBI): domain Eukaryota; kingdom Metazoa; phylum Chordata; class Aves; order Gruiformes; family Gruidae; genus Balearica; species Balearica regulorum. The sequence continues at coordinate 41,618,363 of NC_046220.1, read as the reverse complement.
GTTTTCAGGTTCTTATTGATCCAAGAAGTAGGAAAAGGTATCAATTTTAAACTTCAAGCTTGTTTGGACCTGTTGGACTCACTAGAGGAACAGTTGCGACTTGTTGAATAAAAGCTATGATGAATCTCTGCAGTTTTGGAAACCAATCTGTTTCTGCTTGGTAGCTCACTAAGCAGAGACACTAACAGTAAAAAGCAGTAAGCTAACCCTGCTATCTAAGGTATCTAATTGCCTTATCAGTTGTGAGAGAAAAATGCATAGGATAACATGCTGAAGATGCCGATAAGAGAGAACAGGGAATTGTGAAAATGTGTATTTACCATCTGAAAAATGTTCTTTTACCTTTGAGTGTTGAGTGAAAAGAGGTTGGGTTTGCGTTTTTTTTCCCTGTATGCTGGAAACTGATTTCTGTAGTAAGCAGGGGTATGCACGCAGAACATACATACATATATATATAAGCATGCATGTATGTATTTTTGGTTATTCGCATATTAGTTTTCAGAAATGCTGCTTTTTAGAGCTGTGAAGGCTGTCTGTCATCTATCCACCCACCATAACTATAACTACATTGCGCTCCTGTGTTGGGAGCAAAGCAAAAACACCGAAAAAAATACTTGGATGGCAACTAGAATTTGATCTTCGTGGCTCTTTTCAGGCTTGACAACCTAAACTAATCTTGCTGACTAGCCGATGTACTAAAATTGTGTGAGTATTGTCAAGCCCTGTTGTGAAATGTATAGGATGTGAAATTCCTTTGAGGTGATGCTTCCTTTCTAAATGGTCACATTTAAAATCCATGCCAGCTGTCTTTAAAAATGTTATAGTGTAACATTTTTTCCTATTAATTATGAGATTAGAAAGTCATGGGGGGAAGGAGCAATGCGAAAGATGGTCTGGTAAGGCTAAAAGTATTGCATGTAAGGTATAAAATTTTTAATTGTGACACATTGAAGTTACCAGGTTTTGTTTTCATGGATTTTCTTGCTGTAACCTCCTCTCCGTTGCGCCATTAAAAGGCGTGTGTTAACCTTCCTTTTGACACAGAGGTAAAATGGTTAAGTACTGAAGATGCAGAAGGCACAAACTTCTGCAGTACCATTTTCTGTTACTCATACAGGCACAACAATAAGCAGTGCAAGTCTGGTATTCACTGCTTCTATAACTACATGTATGCAAATTTCAATGGTAATTAATTACAGTAAATTGAGTGGACTGTATGAGTTTTTCAGGGACAAAAACCTGGGAAGAAACCCTGAAAATGCTGGCCACAAAGATACTGTTTGAGCAGGAAGCCTGGTTGGTTGGTTGGTGTCTTTGTGTGGCTTTTTTTTTTTTTTTTTTTTAAGATTTGAAAATTGTGAAATTCAGATTACAACAAAGAACCTCTTCTGTGCTGTTTGTGAACCACATAAATGTTGTATCCGTCTTGTCATCTCTAAGAGAAGTTGGTTATTCCATGCTTGTCTGCAAATCCTGGCCCTGATGGTTGCATGGGTGCTGAAAAAGGTTTCTTAACTGGAAAGTGTGGTGGGAGGAATTATTTTTCTGCGTCTCAAGTCACTTTACCTCCCAGCTATGCCTCAAAATGCCTCCTTTTCATAAACGCCTAATAACCTGTGAGCTGCTGATTGCGCAGGCTGTATTAGGCTGTCACTGTACGGTGCTAACTGGTGACAATTACTGCTTTATAAAAAATGTGTTGAGAAGTTTGCTGCATGAAAAGCACAAGAGGTGCAGATGCTTTTTTGCGTATAACTGCTTGGTCCTGCTTAGTTTATTTCTCACTTAGGGGGAGAATAATGCCTGCTTTGTAGGTCTTTGAAAATGAAGTGTAATTAAAACTAGAGCTTGCTTACTATGCTGTGCCTTCAGATTAAATGCACAAATCTTTGTAAATCTAAACTCATCAGGAAGCAGATAAAAATGCTTGTCTTTGATTTCTCTTCTAGCCAGGCTGAGACACAATCAGTACCAGAGCTGGTATGTTAGGGGTGTGCTGAAACTTTCATTCTGACTTTCTGGGCTTTGCATTTTTGTCCTTCTGTGTTTGTGAGGGTTTTTTGGTGTTTCTTGTTTTTTTTCCTCCCCGTTATCTCCCTTTACAGATGTTTGAGTATGTCATTTCCTCTGCTGGAGCTGTGCATATTGAACAAAGATTGGGCCCCTTTGGCATAGGAAAAGGGAGGCCGAGGCCGTGTTTTCATGAGAGCTGTGTGCCAAGCTCAGTCCACACTGTCAGTGACTGAAAGGAACAGTATCACTTTCCTCTGCTGTGTGTTTCTGTGGGGATTTTTTTTTGTTTTCTTTTTTTTTTTTTGACACAGCAGTGCTGTCAAAGGGAAAGAAAAAACACCTTATATCTAATTTATGGCAGCAATGCACACTCAGGTCTGCTGAAAGCACTGTGAAATCTCAGCCTGCATGAGTTGTGATTGCCTCCATAAATCTACCTCAAGTTAAATATGTAGCACGAACAGAGAGATAAAGAGTCATGTTACTACAAAGGCAGAAGAACATAAACGGAAAACAAGGAAGTTAAGGTGGAAATTAGGAGAACAACGGACGGTGCGGTGGTTCTGGAGTAACCTTGACGAGCAGTGGTTGCAGTTCGTCACAAGTGTTCAAAGGTGTATCAGTTTTTGGAGGAAATTGCATATTTCCTGTGAGATGTGGGCTTAATGACCAGGTGTCCTGTTTATAACTGACTTGGTTGGTGAACCTGTGCGACTTGTTGGTACGATTTTTCATTCCAAAGAAAATGTGCCAGTTAGAAACTGCTGAGCCACTGCTTTGTTTCCTGGATGGTAGTGCCTTGCATAAGAGCTCTGTCTCAAATAAAAATGTTGTTTCTCAAACTGTATTTTGACCCCATTGCAGGAAGACAGGTGTCACAAAGGAGGATTACCCAGCAAACTCGAGGTTCATCTACTTACCGTGCAGTATAGTAGATCCTACTTAACCATCACTAGTTCATGGCTAAGCTAGGCAGAAGCTGAGAGAAGTGTGGACAAAGCCTAAAGATCTTCACACCTAAACTATTTTGTTGCATGTCTTTGTTTTGCAGTGAATTCTGGAGTAACATAAATGGTGTGAAATTTAGTAGAACCAGGTACAAGGGCCTGTGCCAAGGAGTCTAATACAGGTAATGCTGTTAAACTCTGAGATCTCGTCACTTAAGGGATGACACAGCAAGAGGTTAACCTGCATGTTTTGGGCGGTTGTTGGGTGACATTCCTGTTGGTTTTGGTGCAGTTATGGAACAGACTAATACCAGAGAGGAATTATAGGGGCGGGTATCTCCCCGTATCCTTGTGCAATACATTGCTACGTCTTCCTTTACATTGTATTCACAGCTCTTGTCCCTCCATTTCAAAGAGATTGCTGCTGTTCTGTTGTACAGTGAAGAAGAAACACTTAGGTGGTGAAGCTGTGGGAAGAAGCTTTTTGCAACAGGAGACTTAAGAGTTTGGTATGTTTAGCCTTGCACCACAAAGCTTGGAGTCACATGAATTTCAGATGCACTGGGAGAACGAAAAAGCTTGGGGAAACAAACTTTTGAAACTAGATTTACATTTACAGTATTCACAGATGACTCTGCAGGCTGGAAATTAAATGGCTGCTTGACTCCAGGAGAGCAAACTTTGGGGCTTGTCTTTGGAATGAAGCCAGTGGGAACAAGGAACCTAAATTGTATTGAGACTGAGCTTGTAAAATTAAAGGAAAGGATTGCATCATACTGTCCTGGGGAAGAAGGAAGCTGGTAAGGATACAGTCATAGTAGTTATCTTAGTTCAGTTTTAACTCTCTCTTTCAAAGTTTCTGGCCATATTGTAGTCCTTGAGGATGTTGTCCTTTTGTACTAAAGATATAATATTTTTAGTGTGTTGAAGTTTGGTGGGTTTTTTGGTTGTGGCACACATTGATGTTGAGGAGAATGTCTTGTAATAGGTGCTTTTCACTCAAATTGAGAGTAGTTCACGTGGTTTAGGATTGCTGTAAAACACCACACTGAGTAATCCACTTGATGGTCAGCAACCTTATACTCTTGGTTTTGATGTTTTATTTCCTTCCCATTATAGCCTCCTGATTACGCAAGCAAATGTGACAGAGAATTTCTGCTTCAAGAGGCAGTACTGTTGAGGAGGAAGCATCATTGCATGGCTGCCCAGACCACGTGCATGCATTGACCACCAGCAGCAGGGACCTTGCAGTGCAGTGGTGTACCACACTTTACTAGAGCAAATCTTCCCCAGTATGGTCTGCCTGCAGGTGCAAGTCTGTTGGGAAGCTTAGATGGTCTTGCCTGTACAGTAAGATAAAGAAAGAGATAAAGATATCTCTTACTGGGTGATCACAAACATAAGGGACATATCCAAAGCTTGGAAGAGTTCACGATCAGTGTAAATTATAACTGTGTATACAACCTGACTGAAAGGTATAGTTTAATTGAATTTTCTACTGAACTACGTGGAGGAGTGAGCCTTTGGAAGGGAAAAAATGGCTTTGAGCAGTAATGTTCTGTCTGTGCACTTCTTGCTTAACCAGGATGCTAAGTTAGCCTGTAACTGAGCTGGTGTACTGGAAATACTTGATAGCCACTGTATCTTTTTTTGTGAGCAATTCATACTATGTTTCTAAGTTTTCACAAGTTGCTTGAGGAGCCCTACTTCTTGTCTGGTATGTAAATTGGTTTCTGAACTCTTGTGCCTTTCCTCAGTTTTCTGTCAAGAACCCATAAGTGGTCGTTGTAAGACTTGAGGTAAGGTGTGGGTGTGCCTGTAGAAGTGTTCACTTAGAGTACCTGCTCTTGTGCCATGGGAACTGATAGCGGAGGAACGTTTTTTCCACGTCATACAGTTTGTTGAAGCTGTGGTGTTTTAAGTTGTTACTCTTACAGCACAGAGGGCGTTCATTTTCTGGAGTCTTTGGTGACTTTTAACTCTCTTGTAATTATAGAGAAGTGGTCCCTCATCTATTCTTTCTCTGTCTTCTGAAATTTTTAGTCTTGTTGACTATTGCAGGGTTGTTTGCAGCTTAAGAGGATTGGACTTCATTGCTGAGATGGTCCTTGGTAATCCTGTATTTCTAAGTGAGACTAAGAAAGCCAATCCTTAAAATTTACAGTCATGTACTCTGTGTGGTGTGTGTTATTTGGTACTGCGCTTACTTTGCTTAGTTAAGTAGGTATAACTAGGTAGAGCTAACTTTTAATTGATAATACTGTATTCTGTTCTGGCATGGTTTACAGCTAAATTACTCTGCCAAGTTTAACAGAGATCGAGGTGTGCGGTTTTTCCGCTTTATCCACAGAGGAAAATATTAATGGGTGTTTTGCTTAGGTCTAACAATTTTGTGGCCCAGAATTCAGCACTTGCAATAGCTTTATCAACAAAAACAGTACATGGGAGTCTTAGATGCTAATAAATTTTAGCTTTTTTTTGATACCTTTCTTCTTCCTGAGTCTGATTCTGTTATTGGGAAACTTGGCTCCTGTTACCTTTAATGAAGATGATGCAGATGTAATCCCAGAGATGGATCTTTCACCTTGTCTCCTTCTGCTTTCTTTTATCTTTTGAGGTCTTGGGGTTTTTGTGGCATTCTTTGGTTTGTTTTTGGTTTTTTTTCTGCAAGCATAAACTTCAAACATTTTGCTATGGGAGTTGGGACTTTTTTTGTATATTATCTGGCAGTATTTTCTTATCTCCATGAGCAGAGCCATCTGTGCAGGAAAGCACATCAGGGAACGGCTTAGTTCCTTATGTCTCATCTTTTCTCATTCCTTTTTATTTGAAGGAACCTTCTGATACTATTTACTTCACATTCCTGGCTAAAAGAAGGATCACTTTTCCTGCTTTTGTTGCCAGTTATAGTATTAACTGGAGAACAAACCATTCCAGATTATATTTTATAAAGCCAGTCCACTTCTGCTGCCCTTTTTGTTCCTTTAAAAAGAAACCTTTACATTACTGTCCCTCCTAAGGGTGTATGAGTTCCTGGTCAGCGCTGCCTTACTTGCCTGGGTGTTTTTACAGGGTGGCTAAACCAGCCTAATGAGAGGGCCAGTGAATGGGACGATCCCGTTCCTCGCCCACTGAGCTGCATTCTCCTGCTGCTTCTCCCATGCTGGCACTGGCACCATCCCGAGCGCAGCCTGGAGGGGATTACAGATTGAGCTCCCTGAAGTGGGTCACCGTGGGCACGTCGGGCAAGTATCAGTGCCAGTCGCCAGCACAGCGTAGGAATGCACAGCCAGAGGGATGGGGAAGCCTCCGGTTGTGAACGGATGCTGGCTCAATCTACTAACCCACGCTATAAAGCCCATGCCCTGTGCGCTCTGCGTCACTGCCGTGCAGGGGTGGCCGGCTAAGACCACATGGAAGAGCTGCTCTGAACTGGGAAGCAAAACCCGGCTGTCAATTAACCCTGGACCATGAGATTGGTGACTGCACAGTCTGAGTATGTTTTCCCGCAGCAGCAGCCGTAGGGTAGCCAGACAAGCTCTCCATTTGCATGGAGGTCAGAGAGGGCAACTTGGAATATTTTTTTTTTTAAAATGTTCTAAATTCATAAGTGCCCAAGCTCGTCTGTGAGCGTGAGTTGTAGTGACTAAAGGCTGAAAAGCTGGGCAAGTGGACAATTATTTGGCTTTAAATAGCAGCCCATAAAACCATAATATATATGAAAAATTACTAGGGGACTTGGTATGAGATTTGTGTATGTGACACAAACTGTGCTTTGTTTGTAGTGCCATGTTGTCTTAAAAAGCTGCCTTCGCTCAAGGAAAGCAGTGTTTTCATCACTGGCTTACATTTTTTGGCTTAAATGATGTGTTTATAGATTGTATTGCTTGATGAGTTTCTTATGTATTTAGCTAACATCAAGTTAATAATTGGAGGAGAAAAAACAGAAATTTTCCTGTGTGAAAAATGACTCTGCCATCTTCTGTGGAGTGTAAGCTTGAGGTTGTATGTTTCTCCTTGTGCTCTGGTACTGAAAGGTTAGTAAGATACCTGTGGATTTTACAGTGATTCTTCGTACCTGATGGGAAGTAATAAAAAGTGGTGAAATCCATTTCTCACCTTTAATTCTATCATTTCTTGGGAAAGCTGAGTCATAACCTGTTTGGGGCTTTGCAGTCCATCCTCACTTCTGCTTTCAGTGATTAGATTTTTCCCTTTTTGTAGCAAGTGTTTGATGAATGATCCCTACCCTACCACTGTATTAAATGATTTTTTCAAATATACTGAAAAAGCAACATTTTCTTACATTAGCATTATTTAATGTATCTAACAAGTGCAGCTGTGCTGCGAATGTCATGCATTTGTGTGTTTTTATTTGTGGCCATACAACGTAGGTATCTTCCAGAGTCAAAATCTGCATAGAAATGCTGCCTAGAGACGTGCTGCTATTGCTTGTTAAGATCACAGGTCATATGCTATGAAACAGGGAAGTTCTAAAAAGGTGAAATAAAGGGAAGCTGCTCATTGTGGGATAGGACAAGGGGTAATGGTTTTAAACTGAAAGAGGGTAGATTTAGATTAGATGTTAGGAAGACATTCTTGACTGTGAGGGTGGTGAGGCCCTGGAACAGATTGCCCAGAGAAGCTGTGGGTGCCCCCTCCCTGGAAGTGTTCAAGGCCAGGTTGGATGGGGCTTTGGGCAACGTGGTCTAGTGGAGGGTGTCCCTGCCCGCAGCAGGGGGCTTGGAGCTAGGTGATCTTTGAGGTCCCTTCCAACACAAACCGTTCTGTGATTCTATCATTGTGATGAAAGAGTGGATGGCATAACTGAGATCTGATAAGCATTATCACTAGACTTTTCCTCCCCAAGCTGAAGGACAAATACGCACTTCAGGCGTGGTTCAGAACCCCTGGCTACAGAAGAGAAGCAGGAAACTTAAAACGTTTTATGAAATGGCAGCAACAACAGTCTTTAGCATCACCAAAATCAGATGTTTGTTCTGCTCATATATTTCAATAGTCAGCCCAGGCTCCTGGTTTAAGAATTTCTGAGTAAGTGATGACTGAGCTTTTATGTTCAGTTCCGAGTCAAATGTACGTCACATACATCTTTCAACATTTAGCAAGACTAACTTATGATTTAATGTTAATTGCTGAACTGGCTTACAAATTTCATGAAAAGCCCAAATGAAGGGGAAAATGAAGTACTAAAAAGCAATGGAAGCATTACGACTCAAACTCTTGACATGAAATATTGGCATGGTATATTAAGTTCTTTATTTATATGGGTATGTACTTAGGCATTGATCCTTTATGTGCATGCTCCTTCTTAATACTGTAAATGGCTGTAAGGGTAGCACTTTCCTTGAAAATCTGTGTATTTCTGCATTATCCCACCTTCTTTCTGGCTTTTTGTTTTCCATCATAGATCTAGTTATTACCTGCACTGTTTACAAGCATTAAGTACTCTGCTTTTCATACTGTAAGATGATGTCTGAAAAGGCTTTAGCAGATGTATTCAGACCAAATGGGTTTCAGCAAGCTGCAGCCCAAGTATCATTAATAGGAAATGGCTGACATCCAGCTGCCTTGGAAGTTTTACAGCCATATATATTTCCCCATCTTATACATTAAATACCACTCCATCTCAACATGGATTTCACATTGGTATTTTAAATCACCGCATCTATGAGTATGCTTCTGTCTAAAGCATTTTCTTCAGCCCTTGCTTGGGCAAATAAGAAGTTTTTTGCTTTCTGTAGTTTGATAATCACTTAAGTGTAAGTGCTTGTGTTAAGGGACTTGAGTCATGGGACTTTCTCACATTTTCACTTTTTTGTTTTTACCGTCTCCAAGTTTTACAAGAATCATACGTGTGTGTTTAAACTGAGTTCACTTTCATACTGGTTGTGTATATCTTCTTTTATTTGTCATGTGAGATAACTGACACCACATTTTTTTCCTGTTGTATATTGGCAAAGGACCAGCTTCAAAGTCCTGTAGAACAGGCCGGTACTTTTTCCATTTTGTTACAGTATTATCAATGCATATGTCAGAGATCAGTGACTTGGAAGTGTTCGTTGAGAGAGGACCACAGAATACCAAGATTCGGTCAATCTGACACTATGCTTGTGTTTGCGAACTGTAGAGTCCAAATGAGAGAAACAGTGAGAATGTGGTTTAGCACTGCTGTCGTCTGTATACGACAGACGACAAAGCTCTTGAGCTTTGTGCTATGGCTTAGTCTCATATTAAAAATTAAAATTACAATAAAAGGGGGATTGAACAGACCATGGAGAAGAATGTTTAAAACCCAGCTCTTACGTTTTCAAACTGTATAATACCTGTGCACTTAGGCCATCTCACATTGAACTATGTTGGATGAAATTTGAAAGAGAAAAGTAATTGTGTGGTAAAAAGAGTTCTCAACAAGGAACCATGAAAAATTGTTTCTTTCTTGAACAGTGAGAAGTTTTACAGCTCCTAAAGAGAGCAAGTCACAGCGTTTAGATACTCTGCTTTTGCTTACAAAGGAATAGCCAACAACTTGATTGCTATTCCTGCGTAGGCAATAATTGGATCAGAGGGCAGAAAAAAAATAGTGTCTGGCCAGTGCTCAGCCTCTTGCATAAAGTTTCAGTGATGTTGCATTTCTTGGCTCGCCTACTGGCACAGTGACAAGCATGCATGTCTGGTGTTACCCGTACTGTGCAAGTGAATGTTGGATAGACAGTATGAAGCTGAAGACAGAGCTGAATTGTTTATATGCATACAGGAAGCAGGGAAGGTTTTGTCTGTGCCTGTCTGGTGTTTGCCTCTCACCCACCTATTCTAACTGTTCAAACCATTATAAAAAGCAGGAGAGAGAATTTGGTCTTTGGCTACTTTTGGACTTAAATAATTCAGTGAACTTCTTATATCAATCTGTAAAGTTGTTAGTATGTCTTTGTTTTGTATCTGCAGTAATTTATGGGTTTCTAGGAGGACAGAATCATCAAACCTTCTGTAATGCTTCCAGCTTTTTCAGTGTGCCTTCTCTTCTGAACATCTGCTGCCAGTGTAGACCCTGAGTACTTTATTCATTCAAATTTGCATTCCAAAACCCAAATGTGAATAGAAGAAAAAAAAAATCTGACATCAGAATTCCTGCTCATGCAAGAGAATCTGTTTTAAAAAAACAGAATTACAGAACTCCATAAAAGCATGTAGTATTTCTTTGTTCTGGTTAACAGCATCAAAAATCTGCTTATTTACCTGACTATTAAGCCACATAAATCCATTGACAAAAAGTGTGGTTTAGAATGAACCAGACAGCACTGGTGAGCGCATTGATGTAAAGGAGTTCCTTTTTGTTTCTGTGTACAACTTGTAACTTGGAACAACACTTTTTCTATTTGTACACGATTGCCAGTTTTTCAGTGCCAAGAATGTTCCTTTCATACACTATAAAATTCTAGCAACAGTGCAACTCCTGTTCCTGGCAAGAGCTTTGTACGTGTTTGACAGTTAAAATAAATCTTTCTACTCTTTTTCTGCCTCATCTCCTCCCCCACACGCTTTCATTCCTTGACCTTCAGCTGTGCTAAACTAATTTTCAGGAGCACAGTTTGACCTAATTGCTTAGCAGAGTATGATCATGGAGAAATCCCATATATTGTCTGCTAACCCTGTGGTCATAACTTCTTTAAAGTCATGTGCTCCTTTGAAAGGAGACGACCACATTGATGGGAGGGAGGGCTGTGTGCTGGCACTGACTGTGGAGGATTTAGCAGCTGCGAGATCTCTCCCTTTTCTTTCATTGTCTGAAATACCATTGTCAGTGCCACCTTTTCTTTGTGAAAACTCTTATCCTTCAGGCTGCATGGCACTTAAGAAAGAGACAGAAACACTTGAATCTGTGCCTGATTGAATTATGAATCTGTACTTTCTTTTTCCATCCAAATGGAAAATACCTGGGCATGTGTTCCTGTGTGTTGTTCCTTAGAAGGCTTACGTGCAGGCATCGGGTTAAGTTTGAAATGCTCTGATGATTTGGAAACAGATAAATGATAAGAGACCGGAAGACAAAGTAAACTAGGAGAGGCAATGGTAGTTATTAGCCCCCTTGTTCTGAAAACCTTTGAAGCGCAGCAGCAAGCAAACGTGGTGGGAGGAGAGAGAGTGTGACTGGTTCTTGTCTGTGTACGTACTTACCTGCACCACAAACCTCACCTTACTTTGCCTCATCTCAAACCTTCAGCCTTCTTTTCAGCACTGGAGGTACTTTTCTATCTAGCCCATCAGGGCCACCTCTCAAAAACCTGAAGCTGCATGCTGCCGCAGAGCAAATCCTCCATCTGTTGTACCCTGCATTTCCTGGTGCCGCTCGTTACAGTGATGAATGTGGGGCTGCACTGTGGAAACTCTTAAACACACTTCTGGTTTAAGCTGTGCGTAATGGTAACGTAAGAGAGAGTCGAGTGAAGAAGTGTTTTCTCTGGCTTCTTTGTGAGGCAGATGGAAATTATTTCTGAGTTCCATTTGTATGTCTATCTGTTCTAAAACAAGTCCCAAATTAAGTGCAGGTGCAGGAGGTTTTTTAGCTTATGGAGTAGCCTGGTGACAGGAAAATCCACTTGCTAATAAGAAAGATCTCCAGTGTCAAGCGTGAACTTTTCAAGTATTATTGAAGTTAATGGTCTGCAAAGTGTGGTGCAAGGAAAACCATCAGTGTTTCCTAGCTGCTATTGGATTCATTACCTAACTAAATTAATTTTGAGCTATTAATTTTTATCTTTCCCTGGAGGACTGATTGTGCCTCTGTAGGAGACTTCTCTATCATTGCACAACTCCTGCTGAATTGAAAGCTCATCTGTTGCAGCACTTAGTAGTATCCTTCATGCCGTTGTCACGCCTCTGTGTTTTGAGGGGAGAAAGCAAGCTGAGGTGGGAGAGCTCTTCTAACTGTCACTTTCAGTTGAAAGATTGAATGCAAACTGCATTGATTTTTCTGGTTTGTGTGTTCCAGTATTAGTTATGCCATTTCTCTCTTTTTCGTAACTTCTTTTAAAAAAAAGTTAGGAAAAGAAGGTGACTCCTTTCAAATGTCACATATGTACTTATGCTATGTGTTGTCAATTGTGTCTTTTCAAATTAATGTCACTCTTTTTATGCAATTCTATTGGTCTGTAATTTATACTGTAAAGTTTTATGGTCCTTAAGCATACAACCGTAAGTCCGACTGTAGTGAGTCTTTTGGAGGAAATGAGAGGTAAAGGCAAATGAAAATATATTGTGAGGGAGTTTACTTGCTCTTTTCTTAAAAACAAGGGTGGAGGCGAAGACGAAAAAGACTTTGTGTGCTGGTGTGTGGGGAGATACAGGATGTATGGTATTTGGTTTTCTGTGCTTGTTTTTTCTTCCATTTTTACCCCACACATTAGATTGTATTGTAATTGGCATGTTTTGAGAGGTTCTGTGTTTAGTCAGCTGCATAAAATGGCTTAATAATAAAGTTCTGTTCCCTCACCCAATTTTCTTGCTCATTTTGGGCAATTATGAATTTTTAAAATCCTTTTAAGCTGTCTCATTTGAATGCAGCTTTCTTATATCTACTAAGTAATGTTATCTTTACTAGTGTTTATGTGCTGGTGGTTTTTCATACATTCTGAGTTTGTCATAGAGAAGAGGAGGTATCTTACAGGAACAGTTTCTCAGTTACAGTTAGAGCTGAAAAACTAGAAAAAGCAAGATAATGTGATGTGATGCTTTTTGAACTGAGAATTTAATCCAACCTGTAGGGAAAGAGGTGAGCTTTATGGATATGGTTGATATCACCCTGTTGGTGGCTATAAAAGGTGCAATGTGTGTGTTTGGGTGGCAGGTACCTGCATGGCGGTAGTAGATAATGCACATTTATCAGGTGCAGCCTTATGCTGGGGTGAGAGCGGGTTTACTCTGGTTTTACAGTAGTAGGTATACGTAACGGCTGTGTCCTTCCTTGTGCAATGTGGAACAGGGTGCTTACTCCTAACAAAAGTGAAGCAGATCTGCCAGTGTCAGGTGCTGCCTGCAGTGCTGCTGCTCACCTTTTCAGTAGCTGCCCCATGTTTCAAGGTTGCACAGGGAGGGACTGGTTAATCTTTGTAAAGCTCAGACCAGGTTGTTAAGTACATTTGACAGCTTGTTTACATGTATTCTGCTCCCTCCTCTTTCTTCCTCGTTATGTCAAGGTTCGGTTGTTTCTATATGCTATCAGAAACAACACATAAGTGCATTCTGGTCTATGCCTTGGGTGTTATCTTTGTTTACATTTGCTTTCTGTTCTTTGCACTTTGCCAGCTTTTCAGTCTTAACATGGTACTCTCTTCCAGCTGCCTGATGGATTTTTTTCCCTTGACTTTATCTCTGAGTGTCAAAATGTACCATGCTGTCCTTAATCACTTGATAAACACCCAGAAGTTGGGATTTTTCAGGTTGTTCATAGTCATGAAATGATAGCAACATCTTCAGGTTTAGTTTGAAAGCATCTCCTTTGTTTGTGATGTGCCCTTAGCCTATCTGTCCAGTATACTGACCGTATTATCTACCTCAGAAAGTTGTCTTGTGTGGTAACAAGCTTACCTTGATACATGGTGAATTCTCATCGGCTGATTTTTGTGGGATTTTTGTTTGTTTGTGTGGGGTTGTTGTTGGGTTTTTTGTTTTGTTGGGGTTTTTTTAATGCAGTTGGCTGCATTAAAAGTTACTGGAATACTGTTAGTTCAGCTTAAAGCAGTCATAAAACAACAGCGAAGCTGGGATCATGAGTACCAGAAGACATCTTACAGTGAATTCTTGCATCCATCTTAATTAACATTGTGAATTATTAATATTTATCTTGCTTATGCATATGTAACTGATGGAAAGTTTCATTTCTCTGTAGCCATTTAGAACTTTTATTTTGAAAATTGTACAGTAACTGTGTTTTTTACATAGGGAAGGAAGATGTAGAGAAAAGAATTAGTGTAAATGTCTTAACATTTTTCCCCTTTCAAGTGCTTTTGAGAGTCCTATGAAGGTCAATTTACTTCCCTTCCTTGCCATTTGCAGTAGCTGCATTGCTTTTAAGCTCTTTTTTAAGTGTTTAGGATGAGCAGTCTTTTACATTTTGGGTTAGAGGAGGTTACTCTGAACCTGAATGAAGAACTATTTCAGAGGTGGGACTGTAATGTGGCCTTTTTATCTGTTCACAATGAAGCAACAATTGAATTAATCAGGTTTTTCTTTGGAGACATCAAAGTTGGTCCTGCATACAACCTCACAGTTGTCCGTACAAACCTTCCTGCTGAAATCCCCGTGTCCAAACTGGACTACTTTTCTGGGATGAGAAGGTTACATGATAAATGAGTGTATTATGCATTTCTACTGGATGTTAAGTTATGGGGACAACTGTGGGTTTTGACCATTTTGCTCACTTGAAGTGGACTCTACAACCATTGCAATGTGACCCTTTTGTTTGTTTTCTGTGGAATTTGGGTGTAGTTTGCCAGCAGTGAAAGTTGCTGAAAGTGTTTGGTGTTAATGTTGCACTGTTTAAGTAGGTGGTTTAGTGCTACTGCTGGAAAGTTAGTGTAACAAAGTGTAATCTTTTCAATTCTGTCCTCTCAGCTTCATAATTCAGGGAGGAAGTCATCTACAGGGAACATTTTCTGACCTGTTTTGCTTTTTTTGTCTGCATTAATTCAAAACGGTGAGCTTATATTTCATTTTAGGTAATCCATCTCTGTAACTGCCCTATATAAAAATCAAATTTGATGTTTCCAGAATAGTATCTTAAATGTAGTGAACCAGCTATAACTTATTTCAGTTTTGTTTCTTAACCTGACAGTAATTAATTTTCTGTCGTAGGAAGAAACTGAGCACTGTGGAAAAGTACCGGAGTTTTTGACTGAACCCCGTGTAACTCCTAGTAAATATCTCCTTAGTCACATCATATCACATGACGAATAACCTCATCTTTAACTTTGGTGAAGCATCTTAAAGGAATTGAAATTTCAGAACGTTATGCTGAGTAACAACTAGTTGCTGAGAAGAAGGGGAAAAAAAAAAAAGGGCCCACAATATTTCCTCTGACTTCCCTGCCTAACGTTAATGATTGGGATATGGCTGGCCAAGCAGAAGGCTTGTGTGAGAGGTTTTGCTATCATGAATGAAAACTGAGGGAGTGGAAAAGGAGAACTCCATAAGTATTTGTAAACAGCATTTTCTTCTTTAAAAATAAAGTCGCATGAAAGAAGTTGAAAACAATCTCTGATATATATTCATGTTCTAGTCGGCCTGGTTTTCTCCTGTCTCTTTTAGAGTACTGTCTTTCCAAGTCTAGTTGCAAGATACATGGCAACGTTGGCTTTAAGAATTTCAGCTCATTGCCATTTCATCCTAGGACATGCATTAGCACCTTCCTCCATGACTTGTGCGAACACTTTTTTGTAAAAATTGCCATTTAAACCGGATCATTGAGCATTAATGGTTAGAAGTAAACTTTGATTTTTGTGAGATCAGTTGAAGAGGCATGACAACAGGAACACGTAGCTGGGCGTGCAGGAGGGTAGGTGAGGTGTACACAGACATTTTTGGTCCAGCTTCACTTTGAGACAGAGGAGGAACGTGTTGGAGACCCATTCTGCCATGCCGTATGCTGTGGAATTGCCACCATGCTAGCAACCCAGCCCAACAAACATATGCGAAGTACCTGATGTTAATGTGAAAATTAGTTAAACTGAATTATGGAAGAATACTGTTTTGGGAAGACTATGAGTGGAGAAAATTATAAATTGATAATAAATTGCACGGACAAGTGTCCTGTTGTTCTTCATAGTACTGCTTTTTAAACTAGTTTTATGTGCTGTCCTGATTTACATAAGGTGTTTGTTTAATGTGTGGTCCACATAGGCCCTAACTTTGGAGCAGGGCTTTAGAATTCAAAAAAGCTACTACCTTCCCTGCTTTCACTTTCAGAGCTCCAGCCTTGGCCTTTTTTGTGATACCCTGGTGGTGTTGACTGAAGGTTATTTCTTCTGGTAGTCACATGGCAGGTGAGGAAAAGAGTTTGAGCATTATAGCATGAAAAATCACGTGAGGTTGAAAAAACTTGGTGGCGGCCTGGTTTCCACACGGTTGTGGGTTTTCTGTAACGTCTTTGGAAGAGGGCAGCGTCCCTTGTGCTCACTGTAACTCTGGTACCCCCAGTGCTTGCGGTCGTCAGAAAGCTGTGTTTGTGCTTAGGTAGCACTAGCGGTAGCGCCTACAGCCCGCTCAGCAGAGATCACGTTTTCTTTCATGTGGGTGCGACTTCAAGCCGTTCAGCCATCTAGTTTCATCTTATCACATTCCCATCTCTGATTAAACCGTCGCCTTTCAGCACCGTGGTGAAATGATTGCGTGCAGGGTTGTTTACAGCTGCACGGTAACTTTTCTTTTTCCTGTGCAACCACTACTGCGTTATGTCTTCCAAAAGGGCGTGGATTTTCGAGGAACCTTTGTTGTTGTCTGTGAAGACAGTGTATATCTGCATCCCTGATAGAGGTTGTGTCTGGCTGCTTGCAGCAATGCCTGTACTTAAGCTGTTCGCTACCTACCAGATGCCTGAACCAAGACACCTGTCAGGATTTCAGCTTGTTTACTCAAATGTTCTTTGAGACAAAGCTTGAGATAAAAAAAAAAAAAACAAACCTTCAGCATCAGAGAAAGTTTATTTCCATGCTTTGAGAAAGCTTTCAAAAAGAGCAGTGAATATCTTAAGTTGTAGCTAGTGAGTGCATTGAGAATGACAGTGAATTTAAGCCTGAGAGGTGTTACAAAAGGGCCAAGGCTCACTGGTGTGTCTGTTGTTGCCAAGATAATGAAAAGTAATTAAGACGCTTTTCTGACTCTTTGAGTGTGACTGTACAGATTCAGATGGGAAGGTGTTTGGGGATTCCCTATTCTATTTGACAGATTTCCATGTCAAGTCTACAAGTTGATTTTTACTGCCAACCCCGCAGTAGTTACTGTGTGTAGTGGCAGCTGAGCTCTGCTCTCTTTCTCTGTCGCCACCAACACACTATCACTTCAGCGATGTTTCTGCCAGCTAGACAGTCTTACGGTTACGCTTGGAGTAGCACCTGTGCGAACTCATTAATTGCTAGAGAAATTTCAGTGGTGTCACTCTAGGAAATAGGAAGGGAGCTGTCTTTATTTGGTGACCTAGCACTTTCCCACTTCTGTCAGGTTGGATGGGGCTTTGGGCAACGTGGTCTAGTGGAGGGTGTCCCTGCCCATGGCAGGGGGGTTGGAACTAGATGATCCTTGGGGTGTCTTGCAACGCAAACCATTCTGTGATTCTATGACAATCCTTTTTTGGTGGTGGTGTTTTTCTTTTCTAAAACTCATTTTCCTTCTGGCACATTGTCAGCATTCAGCCGTGACGAAGCTGTGAAGCCAAAGTGGCTCTCACTGTGAATGAGAGAAACACCTGACCTGTGAGGAAAGGGGGACTTTGACACACGACTGTTGCTTTGCAGATGCAAACTTGGGTGCCACCACATTTTCTGGACAGGCTACCAAGACTGAAAGTGGCTTTTGTTAATTTTTTTTTTTGTGACTGCTGAGGAGTGTGCCACATATGGTTGCTCACAGCTGGTCACAGTGGATGTATCCCACAGGCTGCCATAACAAAGCAGTCTTTACTGGAGGGACAGTCAGTCTGTCCAGAATGCTGTTCGCACACCAGCTCGCTTGCCTTCTGACATGTTGTGAGGGCAGTGGAAGAAACCAAGGCGTTTTGGGGACCCAGGCTTGCTCTCTTTGGGCAAATGGGGTTTTGGTTTTGGCCCCGTACACTCGAACTACATCATGATAGAGATGCTCCTCCTGCTGAGGGAGGTGTGTGCTGCCCTGGTGCCAAGGGCCGTGGTCTTACCGGGGTGGCAGTGCCTGCAGATGGATGTCTGCTGGACGCTTGCCTCTTGCCGGCCAAACGCTTGGTCATTCTTCCTCTGTGCACGCTGGGCTGTCTGTGGTTGCCCCAGCAGGAGGGATTGAATCAGAGGTGGTACCGACCCCATCTGCACGTGGATCGCCCCCTTCACCAGGGGTGATGCTGGCCCACCAGCTCCTGATCAGCACTGAAAAAGGGCAACGTTTTCTGGCACCCAGCCTTTTGGTACTTGGTGAAATTAACAGAGCAACTAAAATAGATTGAGAAACACTGTGGGGTAGAGGAACAGCAGGACTCTGCTTTGAAAGGGAGAGTTTTGCACACTGAGCAACTGAGAAGCAGAAACATGGACTTGAGGCAGGTTACTGAGATGCCATGAATAGGGAGGGAGCCATTCTACAAAATGCTGGGCTGTCCCCTGGTTTCACAGAGCTGTGTTCAATTGCTGACCTCCTAAGGAGCAGCCACTGCTGCTTTCTCTGGCTGGGTGTGAGACCCTTACGGGAGGTGAAACAAGAAAATGGTGCTTGCCAGACACTGCTTCTGGCAGCACAGGTTTCCTTACGAAGTAAAACAAGTCCTTCTTATAACACCTCTTTCCCCAGATTGAAAAAGGACAATTAAAATTTGTTGTTCTCCATCAAGCTATTCTGCAAGGTCAGTTGTGGCAAATGCACTGCCATGCTGATCTTTTGCTCTCATGTAGTTCCTCACTGACATGTTTTTCTCTGTGTAAAGAGCCGCGAGAAACCCCCCGTCAGAGCGATTTTTCTTTGTCTGACACTTTAACATGAAAAAGAGGAAAATGAAGCATGACACTAGGGGAGAGCACATTGTGCTGGCCTCCCTGAGACAATTTGTATTCAGCTGAAAAGCTGGTGGCCGGCAGTAGGAAAAGAAGGCTGCTTCCCATTTCATTGGCACAGGGAGTGCGTGCAGAAAGCTGTAGAGAGGCACATGGTCATCCGACATAATGGTGATTCGTGCTTCTGTGAAAGAAACAATAGCAGCCCCTGCTAAGAGAAACCTTGCTCCAGGTAATGTTTCAAGTCGATGCAACTCATGCAGATGAATGCTTCTTTATGACAGAAAAAGGAAGGAAGTGCATAAATGGAACTGGTGTTCTTGAGGCCAAGATAAAATGCCTCTGTGAACTGGATTTGTAACAAAAAATGCAGCAGAAATCAGTTACAGCTTTGCTTGCACTACTGGAGCTCAAGTAATTTCTGTCTGTTTCCTCGGGGAATAGACCTTTGTCAAGAAGGCAATAGAAACAAGAAAATTTCAGGAATTAGTGCTGTTAAATATTAGAAGTCTTTACTTGAAAAGTCTGTATCTAGAAAATCAAAGATCAAAGTAGGCTGTGGCTTATGAAGTGAAATACTTCAGGATCGTCTGTCATTTATTTCCATGTGCAAAAATACGTACTAACTAGAACAAATATATTTTCCATTTGGCAGGCTGTCACTTGTGGGCAACTTTTTCTTCATTAGAATACAATGTAATACAGAAAGATCTGACCAAAACTTTTCAAAGAGAATATCGATGCAGAGTTAAAATCAACTGAAAGCCCCTTGTACCCTTCCACTGTGTCAAGAGTACTCCTCCCTAAGCCTCTAATATCTATTACATAAAGAGTTAATGCTTTTAGGAAGTGAATTTCTTACATTATTTTTGAGGAAGTCATGCCAGCAAAGGGGGTGCAGTAAAATACCTCTTGGAGGGTGGAGGGGGAAGCGATGTACAGAGAAAGTTTATTGGAAATACTGAAATGCAGCTGGGCAACTGGTTCTGCTTTTTTCCAGGGCCCTGCCCATCTTCAGCTAGGATACAGGGAGGTCCCAAGTAGAGGGAAGATGAGGAACTAACTTCTAGGGAGTGAACTGCTGGTGGTAGCAATGGGGAATAATCACACATCCCCTACTTCCTCATTCATAACTCTGTGGAGCAGAGCATGGCTGAGGGATGGACTCGGATGCTGCTCTCTGTGGGGGTACTACCCTCTCATTTGCCAGCTCTAACCGGAGAATACCAGCTTTATTGACAAATATTTTTGTTAAAGGTCCATTTACAAATTCATATGTGAATTCAAAAATCATTGCTTTATTTTGGACCTGTGTTGAAACACACTTCATCCCTTAACTCTAAGTTGTCCCACTTGTTTTATCTCTGGTGTAGTATTGCCACCTCCCTGGAAGTGTTCAAGGCCAGGCTGGATGGGGCTTTGGGCAACCTGGTCTAGTGGAGGGTGTCCCTGCTCATGGCAGGGGGGTTGGAACTAGATGGTCTTTGAGGTCCCTTCCAACACAAACTGTTCTGTGATTCTATGATTGCATATCCATAACATATAAAGCAAGAGGGTTGAGGGAGGCAAGGCCAGGTTATGTATGACAGTTTCCGATTCTGCAGTGCACTTCTACAGAAGTGCCTCTTGATTAAGACCATAATTTCTAAAATGCTTCCTGTAGTTTGTGCACTCCTTTGCTCTCAGGCCTTGTAACAGGGGAAGAGAGAATTTCAATTGCAGTTTGCAGTGACTGTTATGCTGATGTCCATGTGACTGCATTTTTATTCTGATGCCTAACTCTCAATCTGAGTAGAAAGAGCTGCAGTGCTGAAAGCTGAAATTGATGCATGTGAGTCTTTTGTAGACTGGCTGAATTACTGTAGAAAGTGAAACTTTTCAAATGCAATGCTAGCGATTATAAATACACAGCTGTTTTGAATGACAAATCTCCTGGCATCCTGTTAGTCAAAACCTTACTTAGAAAAAGGCTTTCTGTTTAGGCACAGAAGCTGAATTTTAGGAAACAATTCTTTTTAGTAGTGCTGATATGGACTTGCAACTCCTTTTTTTTTTTTTTCTTTCCCTTTTTTAGTGTATTTATTCTCACTGTTGATATTCATTGACCATATTGCTTGTATTAATGAAAGTATATACATGGCTTACAATAGTCCCCGACCTTGCGTTCAATGTAGTAGTTTTCATAGCTTCCATAAACATCATTGAAATACACATGTGGATTTTGGACTGCTTCAGACACTAACTGTTCAAGCAAGAAATCAAGGTGGCGGTAGGTCAAAGCTTACAGGAGAGCATTTCTGTGCACAACATCCACTTGCAGAAGTGCAGCTGGAGTGGAGGAGGCATTCTGTGCTCCCAGGAGATCACCGAGAGACAGCTGCTGCTTCGGTTGGATGGACGGCTGCCTGCACACGTGCTGCCTCGCAGTGTAGCCCCCATCCTGCTGTGCAGAAACAAGTTGCTTTCTCTAGCAAGTTTAAACTTAGGAGCTATGCAATAGATTAATCTTTCATCCCAAGTACAACTTAGAGTGAAGATAAGGCACTGCTTGCCACTCAAGGAACTTAGCCCTTAAGTAGGTTGTATTAATATTGGAAGTATAGAAGTCTGAATCCCAAATCATAGGATTCAGGTAAGGTCTGGATGTTGCAGAGTGCTGCTCTCTCCAGAGATCCTTTTGCTCAAATGACCTTAAGTCTGGATCCCTGCATGTTCCCTAATCTTTCTTAAGGCACAGTAATTTTTCTATCTACATTGTGTAAAATACAGATTTAGAGCCTTTGGAAAAACATGCATTGTTAACAATGAGCTGTTTTATAGTATAAAGGATAAAGCTAGAACATGACGATATCTTTAGAAATTGCTTAATCCATTTCTCTCCTTCAAAAGATCAACTCAACTGCCTATAAATATAGAAAAAATGTTTATGGTATTCTCTGCACAGCAGCACTAACACTGAAAAATGAAGCTTTTAATGCTCTTAACTAAATGCATATTACTTCCTTTTCCATGTTGGGTCAAAATAAGTGCTTACAGGCAGAAAGCATGTTAAAAAGTGTGCAAGGAAAATTGTATGATTTTTGAGAGGAAAAAGAATTCCATTAAGAATCTGGAACACAAATGGATGGAATACCAAAGGATAGTGATGGTGTTATTTCAGATAATTACAGAGAGACAATGGATGAATAAAATGATGGTGCGGCTATTATTAATTTGATGCAAGCTTTTTAATTTTCCGTGATCTGCTGTTATTTCCCATTTTTAGGTTCTGAGGCAATCATCCCTCCAAAGACTCAATGGTTTTTTCCTCTTCTCAAATTCCAGCTGGAAGTCTAACTGGAAGCCTCATTCTTGTTCCACAAGGAGCACTCATGTGAATAAAATGCAGGCTTAACCTGAGTCCATGTAATTATTCAGCGGTCGTGCTCCAAATTTGCTGTCTCTCTAGTGCTGCACAAGAGCACTTTCAAATCCTACCAAAGGAAGAGAACACTGTGTTTTTAATGAAAGGAGCAAAGTGCCTGGTTTTGGCACCAGTGGTTTTTCATCCATTACTTTCACAAGTACATTGTGATTGTTGTTGTAGCAGAGAGTCCTAAAATGAAGTATTTTCCATGCTAAAAAAAACCAATGGAAAAGTAACAAAGAGCAACGATCTTCAGCACATTTCAACACATTCATCTTTCAACATAAAAATGCATAGATTGAGGTGCTAGGTCACAGGCTCTGTTTCCCCTGGAAGGAAGAGGTTTGGAGAGTTATGTGTTATGTTAGAGTTAAGGGCAGCTTGTCACTGCCTTCCCTTTCCCCTCCCCCGAGCTGTTGAATCTGTACTATGCACTCAGATTGGAGAGCATATAAATGCCCCAGCCCTTTCTGTCTTTGGAGTAACTTTTAAAAAATTATTTAGATGCTGTAAGTTAGAGCTTATATGCAGTAAGCCAAAGAAAAAATAATTTGCTGTATTATCGGATAATTGTTCCATTTAGTTCAGTTATGGTGAGACTGTTGATACAAATACATAGAATAATTTGGAGTGGGAGAGAAAGGAATTAAAAATCCTAAAACAAACCCGTAGAAACAATGTTTACATCTTTGGAAGAATAGTGGATTGGAATTAGAAAAGAGATGTGAAACTTCATACATAACAGAAATCCTGGAAGGGAAAGATCTTGGCAAATATAGGAACTTCAGATGGTTTGTGCTTAAAATGCGGGAGCACTTAAAAATGGACTGGCCTGGGCCCAAAAGCAAACTGATAAATGTCCAAGAATTTCCTACTGGAATACCATTGCCTAAGGAACAGAATTTATTTTTTTTTTGTGTATGTGAGATGGGGAGGAGGGAAGAATACGGGGGAGCAGGGAAGGCAGGCGGATACTTTCTTATATCAATGCTGGTTATGCAGCAGGATTTTTAGATTAATCCTTTTGCCAATGCTGTGGATTGATAGCTAGCCACATGATGTGCCATCTGCCACTTAGCTGGTAAGTTAAATTTAGGTTTTCTGCATACGTGTTTTTATTTTTATTTATTCCTTAAAACACTTATTACAAGTGTTATCCAGCTATCTAGATAAAAAAAAAAGAAATAACTTTGAAAGCAGTAGATTTGTATTTTTTTAATGAGGTATGTAGAAGCTTTAAATTATTAACTTACAGTTTACTATTTATTTTGTTATTTAGGTTATAGTAAAGGATTTGTGTAAAACTGTGGGGTTTAGTTTGAATTTGCTATGAGTCCACCTATTTCATACATACATAGTTGAGAACTTAATAGGTTCTTACTAATTGTTTCTCTCTAAGTAATAAATAAGCTCTACTGAGTGTTAAAGGTGCTGGGAAAGTGTAAATGCCATGTTTGGGGTGCAGCACTGTTTAATCCAGAAAGGAAGCATAATTATTAGAATTTTGTTTGTTGGGGTTTTCCCTAGTATGTTTCTTTGATGTGCTTTGCCATTTTACTGTGAAGGTAAGCTAGGCAGGTTGGAAGGAAACAAAGTGTTGTGCTTAGGGCATTGTATATGCCGTAAGACGGTGATTTGGAGAAGGGTGTCTCTCCTAGGAGAGACTTTGTGGGAGTGCTGATTCATTTCTTTAATTGTGCCTCAGAAAGAGACCTGACATCCCACTGGAGTTGAGTGAATGTGTAAGCGCAGGGAAAAGCAATAAAGAGGAGAGCAGAGTTGGAAGGAGTGAGGAGGAATTTGTAATTTTTTCAAGGTTTGGACACCATGGCTTAATGCCTAGATCCAGCGAGGTACAAGAGAGGCGGACTTGAGAGTGCTGAAGTTGGAGGCGAAGGTGGAGATAATCTGGAATTCAGAAGGCTTAGCAAGGAAAATAAATACAGTGGTCTGACAGTTGTGAAAATAATGAGAAGGAAACCTTTCAATTATACTAAAAGAGTGCAGTGAATGGGACAAAGAGGGCTGAAGGTGGTGAACACCAGAGATAAACAGCCTATGAAACCATGCAGCTTATTCCAAAATTAATGTTTCAAAAAAGGCAAAAGGCAAACAAGTGGTGTTTCATTTGTATTGCAAATCTTTGACCAAGAAAGACTACTAGCAATACAGCAAAGTGAGCGGTGCACATTGCACGGTGTCTCATCACGTCGCCACAGTGGGCCACCTGGTGACAGCAAGCCTCGTTTATGATGTATTGTAACCAGGAGGTCAATTGATGACTGGGGTGGAAGAAAGGAAAGGAGGGTGAGTTAGTAGGAGGTGCCATGCTCCAAACTCTTTTAAGTCTTGGACATGTCAGTTTTGTGGCCCCTGCCATTGTTTCCAGTCAGGACGTGGAGTAAGCTCATGAGACAGTTGCAGCTGTATGTTTAAAGCAATAAAACATTTTATTCAAAGGTCTTTGCTGGAAAGCAGAGTGTAAATAGCAGTATTACTTTTTAACAGATGGGAGCTATTTCCAGGAATCTTCCAAGTGCTTCCCAAAATGATTCTGTCGTATCAGTGCTGAAAAGAGAAATACTACCCAGATAAGTATTTTGAAAACTTCTGTGTGAATGCTTAAATCTTCTGAAGTATTCATCAGTGTTAAGTCTTGCACATTGTGTAACGTTTTGTATGAGGTTGGTTTGTATCATGTCTTGATCATAAAGTAATAATTTCATGTGTGTGTGTGTGTTCATTTATTTTCCATCTGAATTGTACAAATACTCTTATTGGCTATGAAAAAGAAAATTATAGGGGTTATCGTTGATGCTGTAAGGAATGGGAAGACTATTTGGGAAATAGAACTTAAAT
Organism: Balearica regulorum gibbericeps; assembly: GCF_011004875.1. NCBI lineage: Eukaryota > Metazoa > Chordata > Aves > Gruiformes > Gruidae > Balearica > Balearica regulorum. The sequence goes on along the minus strand of NC_046220.1, from coordinate 41,593,395 downwards.
TCATTTTATGGTTGTCTAAATTGAGGGAAATTGAGTCATGGGAAATTTTTATTTCCCTTAAAAAAGGTGAAAAATCAATAAAAATATTAAGCTGAACTTAAGACTAAATAATGTGGTATATAGAAACAAAGGACTTAGCTTCAGAGGTTAAGGAATGTTCAGAAGCTTTAAGATGCATCTTTCTGGCAAAGTATTTTCTTCTGAACAGGCAGCTTTTGAAGGACTTGCTGAAATCTGTCTTATAGTATTGAGTTGTCATCTGCCAATTTGAGTTTACGGATGTTAACTCTTATATAAAGTCCTAGGTAAACTTTGTTATTTAATATTTTTAAACAATGATGAAATGCCTTGGTAAGCCTTGACCGTGTCTCACAATGACATGCTTTGCGTGGCAGTTCAGTTTAGATAATAAATGTTAGTTGAAGTATTATATATCAAATGGACTCATATTTGGTTTGTACAGAGCTTTCCATTCTTCAGTATAACTCTGGTCTTCTTCTTCCTCATTATTTTGAACAAAGACCAATGGTATCTTTAAATAGAGACAAATTCGTGTTCCATGCAGATTAAGTCGTCAGAGGTGATGTTCTTCATGTGATTTTTTTATATTAAATTATAACCAAGCATTAAAACAGAAACATGTATAGCAAATTTAATAACTCTCCCTTTATTTTGGGTAATTAAAAGATTCTGGAACAACATTTACATTTTTCTATAATTTAATGTATGATACATCGTGACTTGAGTATCTAAACATCCCTTTAAAGTGGTGAAGTAAACCACAGTTCAGTCACATCTAATTACATATCAAGGAGGTGGACTGCATAAGAAAAATACAAATGGCCTGTTTCAAACAGAACCTACGCTGCTATTTTTTCAAGTGTTTTCATAACAGTTTTCACACCAAATCACATAATAAAGCATCTCTAACTTTGCTTTTTGTAATTCCTTCCACTCTTCTCCCCACTCCGAGGTCATATGCCAACACTCGGGATCGTGCAGAGCAAACATATTTGCAACTTCATGGGGAGATCTGGTGTTACCCAGTCAGAACACGTTTTGCATGCTGAAATCCTGTTCGGTTTACAGCCCTGACTTGAAACAAAACCTCCCTTAAAGGGAAAAAATGTGAAGGCGCTCTCCTCGGATAAAAGAGAGGACTAAACTCTCATTTGGTTACATAGCAGCCGTACTTGGCAAGGGCTATGCGTTAGCCTTCAGGCAAGTACAGCAGCAGGATGCAAATATTGCAGGCTTTTTGACTCTCTGAAATTTCTTTTTCAAGGTGCTATGTTTCTAATTAAGACTCTTTTCAAGGACAGTAATTCAGTTACTGCTTACAAAGATAGAATATGCAAAGTATCTATTCACTCTGCAGTGTTGTGTGTATAAAATAAACTATAAACAAAATATGCAGTCATTTTTGGTTTTGGATCCTGTTTGTACAATGGTCTTGTCATAATGTATAGAGAGATACTGACATATGTACACAGAGACTGAGTGAAAGCATTTGCATGAATTGCATATAAACAGGAAGGAAAGAGCTGGATTTTTTTTTTAACTTGTCCTTTGTTCCACTTCACAAAATTAAGCCTAATCATCATGAGATTACTTTTTTTTTAAACTTCTTGTTTCTAAATGTGACCAATTCTTTAGTCATCTGCAGTTGAAGTTTACTGTCAAATTGCTGATACTTAGGATATGCTTTCCTTCATCATCTCTGCATGATGTACTGTACTAGTCAATAAGTGCTTTTCAACTCAGCAAATGTATGTGCAGGTGTGTGCATGCATGCATGCTCCAGCAGTTTAACTTGTTTCACATTAACTATGTTGGAAACACTTTGTCATAGCTGTCCTAGTAGAATGGGAAAATCCTAAGCAGATCAGTTCCTTTCCTTTAGGTGAAGGTGTTCTTGGGCTTACTTCCAACACATGGTTACAATGCACTAAAAATATTACAAATTTAGTTCGCTCTCTTTATCCTTGTTTCTCTGAGCCAGCCAGAGCCATCTCATTAATCTGCTTGTGCTTCACAGTAATTACTATTCTGGGGAGCTGTGTTCAGTGAGATGTAATCTTGACTGAATCTGTACATGGATAACGGTCTGCATAGTGAGCCTTGGCAATGCCAGTCACACACTTGATCACTTGTCTTTTTAAATGCGTGGCCCAGAAAGCAATGTAAACGTAATACTATGATAAACTGGTGTCGTGAAGATACATAGTAGAAGAGTTGTCCATTCAGTTCTGGATACACATGTATGCATGTACACTTATAAAGAAGTAGTTTTCTGTATTTCCAGATTTCATTCTCTCTCTCTCTCTTTTAGTTCATCATCCCATGTAATAATTCCTCTAAAATTTTTCATACACGACTTGGAGCACTATAAAGCACATAAGAACTAATAATGAACAGTAACAAGTAGTGACAGTGTGCTGTGTCATAGGTGACGTTATTTATCATGCTGTTATGTGCTCCCTTAGGACTAGTGGCTCCTGCAAGTTTCTAAGAAACCAGTGAAGAAACTGAAAAATCACTTGTCTGTAATCTTAGTAAACATCTAGAGAAGGCTGTTAGCAGACTAATGAAATTGCAGAAAGCAACAGAGCAGCAGAGATGTCCAGTTTTATCAGTGTGATGTGCTGAGGCTGACAGTACAAGAGGATTTCTACAGGATATAAATAAGCTGAAATGCATGATGAGTTGTTTTTAAAATAACCAAACCACAAAAATATGAGGAATGAGCTTATAGGATGTTGGAGAAAAGAACAGATTGAACAAATTCCCTGCTCCTGTGATTCTTCATGTTCTGATGCATCCTGCAACCTGACTTCAGTTATACAAAGTTATGGTAGATAGTTTAGTCTATGGTTATGCTTAAAAGGTTAACTTAGCCTGCCTGCTGCTTCCATTGTTTGAAACCTCAAATTCTGACTGTTTCATCTTGTGATAGTATCTGTAACAGATGGTATCAGTGTGTTTCTCTTTCTATTAATTTCATTAGTAAGTACACAGTTGCACTGTTTGAACTGTATTTGAATAGGTAGTACAGCAGAGGTTTCAGTTGATTTTATACAGACAAAAAATGGTATCAGATAATGCTATGTTTTTTCTAACTGGAAGTATTTCATAGAGTAATAATACAGATTCTTTTGAAAGTTGTGTGTTTGATTTTTATTTTTTTTCTCAAAATGTTACATAAGGAAAGAAGTCTGGATGTTTTGGTAAAATAACTTCAAATGAAATAGTTGATGTATTTATACTGAAGGATAATCAACCTATTTTGAGGCCTAATGCTGGTAGCTAGCATGACAGCTGCTATTCCATGAAACAGATTGTCTTTTGAGCGTGGTACACATGAAGCACTACCACTTCCCAGTCACATCTGCTTGGAGTGCTCTATTAACCATCACTTACCCCGTCCTGCTAACATCGACAATCGCTTATCCCCTCACTGGGTAAGTGTAACGCTTTGTGCTAGTGCCTCTCAGCTGCGGTACTGTAAGCTTTATAGGTGCAAGAGAGGCTCTCAAGTGCCTCAGAGTTTACCGTCTTTTGGAAGACCATAAAGAGCAAGAGAGGAAGGAGGGGAAGAGGTTGCCTCCAGTTTGGCATTGCAGCTGAACTGAAAAATGTTGTTTTGCTTGATTTAGAAGGTGGAGAGGGACTTAGTGTAGCTATAGCCCTTCACAGTCTGTGGAGAAGTCTTCCTTTCCTTTGGAAAGGACTCAAGTTAGGTACTGTTGCCTCACTGGAGAGTTTTGTGACAGCCTGTGGTGGGTTGACCCTGGCTGGAGGCCAGGTGCCCCCCAAAGCCGCTCTATCACTGCCCTCCTCAGCTGGACAGGGGAGAGAGAATACAACAAAAGGCTCGTGGGTTGAGATAAGGGCAGGCAGAGATCATTCATCAATTACCATCATGGACAAAACAGACTCAGCTTGGGAAAATTGTTTTATTATGAATCAAATCAGATTAGGGTAATGAGAAATAAAACCCACATCTTAAAAAACACCTCTCCTACCCCCTTCCTTCTTCCTGGGCTCAACTTCACTCCTGATTTCTCTCCTTCCTCCCCACAGCAGCACAGGGGGATGGGGAAGGGGGGTTGTGGTGAGTTCATCACACGTTGTCTCTGCTGCTCCTTCCTCCTTAGGGGGAGGAATCCTCACACACTGCCCCTGCTCCAGCCTGGGGTCCCTCCCATGGGGTCACAAGTCCTGCCAGCAGACCTGCTCCAGCGTGGGCTCCTCTCTCCACGAGCTCCCAGGTTTTACCAGGAGCCTGCTCCAGCGCAGGCTCTTGGGTGCATCCACCTGCTCTGGCATGGGGTCCTCCACGGGCTGCAGGTGGAATCTTTGCTCCCCCATGGACCTCCATGGGCTGCAGGGGGACAGCCTGCCTCACCATGGTCTCCATGGGCTGCAGGGGAATCTCTGCTCCAGCACCTGGAGCACCTCCTGCCCCTCCTTCTTCACTGGTCTTGGTGTCTGCAAAGTTGTTCCTCTCACATATTCTCACTCTTCTCTCTGGCTACAATTGCATCTGGTTAAATATGTTATCCCAGAGGCACTACCACCGTTGCTGATGGGCTCAGCCTTGGCCAGCGGCGGGTCTGTCTTGGAGCCGGCTGGCATTGGCTCTGTTGAACGCAGGGGAAGCTTCTGGCATCTTCTCACAAAAGCCACCCCTGTGGCCTCCCTGGTACTGAAACCTTGCCATGCAAACCCAATACATAACCTTATCAGCAGAGGCAGCTCAGATGCCCTTGATGACAGGCAGCAGTATGTGGGTGGCGGTGGTGACTGATGGAGCTGGCTGAGGATGAGATGCTGCTGGGGAAGGAAATCACCTTCTTGAGTGGCCTTCCCTGCTGCAGATCTTTAAGGACAGACAGAGATGTCTGCAGTCTGCTAGTAACTGTTTTACTGGGGAAAACAACTGGCTGTATGGTTGAGTTGCAGTTTATCTCACGGGCTAATCTAATAGTGTTATGTAAGTCTCTTGCTGCTGGATTAGTATAATTTTAAAAAGGAAGGCAGTCGAACAAATAGTAAAAGCAGTTGGATCTTAATATATCACATATGCAGAGTTGAGTAGTGAAAAACAAATTTTTAAAACAGAGAAAAAAAAGTACCAAAGTGTCAGAAACATACCAAGACATCTTATTACTCCGTTGTCAACATAACAATGTAAGAACATAAGCTTTTTCCTTATTCCTGTGCCCTGCTCCCATTAAACTTTGTCTTTTGAATGCAGTCCTCAGGGGGTTGCATGGAGAATTCACCCATGCTTGCCCTGTTGTGGCAATAAATAACAGAAAATTTGTCCCTGGGGCTACTTGAGCATCTCTGTGTCCAGATTGGACCTCTTTTGGAGGGTTCTTGGGGTGAGAGTTTTACTCCTTGTAGAAGGATTTAGCAAGGAAGAACTGGTGCAGAAGGCTGGGAGTGAGGAGGAATACAGGGTGTCTGCCACCCCTAATCACAGTGATCATCCTTCTGGAAAAAATGGAAGGACTTTTTTGTTTTTTCCCTTTGATTCTAAAATGTCTGTATCTGTAGTTGAAACTGTCCATAATTCATGTTAATGAGTAGTTGTTTTGTGATCCTGCTAAGCCAGGACCAATAAAGGGTGGAGTATAGGCACTTTATTGGTGATTCCATCACCTCTCTGCATAACTTTTGCATATATATATGTATTTATTGCAAAGGGCAAAGTGTGTCATCTTATAAGGTAAAAAAGATGGAGAAATGTAATGATCGGGTAATGGGACAAGTACTCGTTCTGAAGTGAGTCTGAAAAATCACTGGATGTGGAGATACCATGCCAAGTGTCCTGAAAAGAGTGGATTTAGGATAGTAATTAACTGCTGGTTGAGTAAGAATTACAAGATCTCAAAACAAATTACTGTTATTAGCAGAAGTATTTGTTCTCATGTCAAGCTGTCATCCTGCTTCAGTGTTTAGCCTGATTCTGCCACGTGGAAAAAAAATTATGTCAGATACTGTGAGTTTGTGATTTACTTTTAGGGTTTTTTTCAGTGTAATTGTCTCCTAAAATGGCAATCATTTTTTGACCCTACCCACTTTAAACCAAACCTGCAAAAGCAAGGGGACTTAAAAAAGCTAATGGGCTTTTTGGGCTTTGAAGACACTGTATGAATGAACACTGGATCTGAAACTGCAGGATCTGTGGAAGAATATTACTGGATATAAATGTGTTAGCCTATACAGAGCCGACTTAAACCAGCTTGTCACTGCAGTTCTACGGGTTAAAGCCCAGTAAATACCCTTTGATTTACACCTCTACTCTGCTTTTAAAACAGAAGTTTTAAAAGGACTTGTAAAATAGTGTGGCTTAGGGATCCCAGGCATGAAATAGCCCTTTTGATTGCAGCTTAAGTGTGATCTGTATGTACAGCATTTAACCCCACAATTAGCTGTTTGTTATTATGTGCTGAATACCACAACAGCAACAATAAGAATGTATTTGGTGTGTAACTGGCACTTATTCTAGGTACCTGTTAGTTGATAACTTTCTTGCAGTCTTGAGTAATGCCAAAGATTCCTGGAGCCTGACATCCTCATAAACTGTGGACGGGACCAATCTATAAAGTCATGTGGTTTTAAACAATGTATTGGTCTTCTGATAACAGTTTTATATTGAATTGTGATAGCTCAGGATATCCTTCAAGCAGGTGGCTGTAGTTGGAGAAAAAAAAGTAGAAGATTGAAAAAATAAAGCCACGTAGCTCAGGAGGAAAGAGGAGACCAACTTGTCTCACCTGGTCCCCTTGGTTTCAGTAGGTCAGTATCATGCTGTAACATCATAGTGTTGGCCCATTGCTGAAATAAGACTAAACAGCCTTAGCCTTAAAGGCATGGGAAGCATGGTGTAATTCAAATATGAGTCATACTGTGGAAGAATCATCTTTATTTAGCTTACAGCTCCACAGTCAGTACATGTTTTAAAACACTTGCAGAATTTTTTTGTTTATTTAGAAAGAAGCCCAAAATGTATTACTCTTCAATGAAGAGGCGTTAAAGGAAAAATTCTATCATGGACTAAAGATCAGAAATTCAAATACCAGAATTTTCCAAAAGTCAATGATACATGCTTTGTCAGTGAAACATAGATAACTCTTAATCCCAGGTAACTTCTATAATTAAATCTTCTTGGATATCAATAAGTATTAAATGCCCATGTACTTCAGGCTTACTTTTCAGTCCCATCCTCTCCAGAGCTCATGTTAGCAGTAATCTTGGTTTTTAGTCTTTTGGGGTTTTTTTGTTGTTGAGTTTGTTTGGTTTGCATTGTGGGGTGGTTTTGTTGTTTGTTTTGTTTTGTTTTTTTAAATGAAGAAGTAACTGTTGCCAGACTTACAAGATAAGCATCAATAAGAAAGTAGTTAGCCACAGAGCATTCAAGCCTATGGATGAATGAATCATAAACAGAAATATTTTTCTTCCTCTATCAGGCAGTTTAGGCTTCTAACCTTAAGGCCAGCCAGGTGGCCAAAAAGCGAGCAATGGCTTTTTACTTTCTTCTGGTCCATGAGCTTGAGTAGCTCTTCAGACTTATAATGATGTCTACTGTCCGACTTCGCAGTTTCTCTGGAACTGTGAGCTTTGTGAAAAGCTGACTGCTTTTCAAATAAAGCTGAATATCTTTTTTGACACGTGCATGTTGTGGGGAAGAGAGTGAGGGAATCCTTGCTTTTCCTCCCTGTAAGCAAGGGCCAGAGGACTGTGTTTGCACTTGTCTGCAGCAGTGCAAACACCTAAGTCCATGCTCCACTCTGGCTGGCTGCCCACAGTGCAAAATTCCTCGGACCTCAGAGATCAAACCCAGAGCCACTGTCACTGGAAGAGCTGTCATGGAGTTGAACTGAACCAAGCAGAGGGTTGATGTACGTTATGGTATGCTGTCTAGCCCTTTGCTGCCACATTGGGATGACACAGATCTCCCAGAGGTCCTGTGCCTTGTCTGCCAGTCCCACATGAATGTCTTAGGTGTCCAAAAGAATCTCAGATAGCACTAGCTGACCAAGTTTAGGCAGTGAAGCAGGCCTTCCAGCCTGTGTGTAATGGGGAAGAGGATATGGTGCCGTCCAAAGTACTGCTCTCTCTGCTGCGGTTTGTAATAATAATGTGTTGGGCCCTGTCTGGTGAGCCTGGCCCTTAACAACTTGGTGCAGAATTGGGGACGAAGGGGGATGGAATTTAAGGCAAGGGGTTTTTTTCATGCAACATAAAGTCATCTCACAAGTTCATAAACTGATTGCATAAAATAATGAACTGTGAAACTTGAATAGTCATTGTATTGTAACATTGAAATAAACAAAACCTCAAAACTTAAAAGACTGTTGATTGTGTCTCTCAGTGTTTACTTCTCTCACTGCCCATGGCTGTGTTCACAGGCATTCCAGCTAGTGATGCCTACTCTAGAGTTCCTTTCTCAGAGTTCATAGGAGAGGATTAATCTCTGCCCTGCCTTCTGCAGGTGACATTTAGCCTTGACCAATTGTGTGTCCCAGTTCCAGACAGTTTGTCACTCGGGATTCTGTATAGGGTCAGCATACTAATGGTGGCAGTGGTGACCCAGCAACATAAAGTATTCTCAGCTGATCAGCCCTCTAAATTGAAAAATCATGAGTGTGATTTTTCCCTTACAACATTTTATTATCTTCATTTATTGCATAAAACTGTTGCAGATCGGTTATCATCTTCTATTTTCTGTCTGTCATGCATTCCTTAATTGCTTAATTACTTTGTCGAGCTATTTGGCACATGCTCGTTCTCCAATAATAAAGTATGGTGCATTGAGTTCATGCACGAGATGTACAACTTTGAGTGATTCCCACTTGGCACTTTGTTATTACATGATATCCTTTTTGTGGGTGATGCATCTTCCTAGAGATCTGTCAGTTGTAATTAATTAACGAGTAATACAGGTTAGCTCCTCTTCTGGGTACTGGGTGGAATTATACTTGCCTACATGTTACATCACTGTGTAGATAGTCAAGCCTGCTAGGCTTAGCTTTGATTTAACTGCTGTTCTAAGTCTACTTTAGAGGACTCCACTTCTTCAGTTAACAGAATAGGCTAACTTCAGAAAATTTTTTCATTGGTATCATTCTGTGAATTCTTCATACAGTGAAATACACCAAGAACAGAATTGCTAGGGAATCCTCAGCAAAAGATTAAGGAAGCTTAAAAGAAAAACTCAGCAGTATTAGAAATCCTGTTCTTGCTTTAACTCAACACTAGACTCCTGGAGATTTCTGTTCTGAATCAGTGTGTAAATCTAGCAGCAACAGGCTTATGCACCAATGATAATGTTTCAAAGTCAGCAGTTTCGTGGAGTTTCTTCTAGTTTGTTACACAATCATAGGTTTTTGTTCCTCAGTACTTTCTCACCTTCAAACTTTTCCTACTTAACAAGATGATACAATAACTGCACTTCTTGATATTACTGTATTTAATCAGTGCTTTTAATACTAAAAACCAAAGCAGTGTCCTCAAAACCAGTAGTGTTTTAAAAGCTTTAAAAAAACAAATTTGAGGATGGAACAAAATGAATATTGATAGATCATATAGACTGGAAGAAACTAAGGACTGTCATGTTGCAGAACAAAAAGTAATTGTCCTCAACATGCATGTGGAAGGAGAAATCTAGAAACTATTCCTTTTCCCCAGTGATCACTGATGCACATATTTGTCAAAAATCGAATGGTCTACACAGGTGTTATCTTTTACTTAGAAATATGCTGAAATGTGTGAGTATATGTGTATGTAAGTATGATCACTATGTAAGTATGTACTTACTTATGAAAGTATATACTTTCATAAGTATGTATGTACTTTTGTGTGATGTAAAGCGGTATCTTAACCTGCCTTCAGGTATTATTCTAGATTGCATAAAGAGCTGTAATGTCCTTTAGTGAAGTTAGTAATTTGGAGGTACAGCTGTTCTTCCACATACTAGTAAATAGAGACTACTCAGCTCTAAACTTCCTTGAACCAAACACTCATCTTCATTCTTTGCCTCTTTTTTCTTTTTTTTTTTAATTTTTTTTTTTCCCAGTGGGCAGTTCGCTGTAGTGAAAAAATGCCGTGAGAAAAGCACTGGTCAGCAGTTTGCAGCAAAGTTCATCAAGAAACGGAGAACGAAATCCAGCCGGCGTGGAGTGAGCCGGGAAGATATTGAGCGAGAAGTCAGCATACTAAAAGAGATTCGACATCCTAATGTGATCACGCTGCATGATGTTTATGAGAACAAAACTGATGTCATTCTTATTCTGGAACTGTAAGTATCTCTAGAGACCTGGGGAGGAGTAACAGAATATTTGTTTTAAAAAGAAATTAGATACTTTCTCTGAGAATCACAGTGATTTGATGGATGTTCCTTTCATACCCCAAAAGAAGATTGATAATAGTCTGAGAATTATTTATTTTTAAGTCAAAGGTTGTAGCTTCTTTACTTCTAGACATATTTTTCACTGTAAATGCACTACAAGGGTAAAAAAAATGCACTACAAGGGTAAAAAAAAATCCAGCATATTTAGGAATTTTTTCTGCTTGTTACTTTAATCATTGTTGATGTTACGGATCCAGAATAATAGCCTGGAGCTAAATAAACTGATGTGAAGATAAAAGCAGAGGGAAATAGAGATTCTAAGTGGAGGTTAGTTTAGCAAATTTTACTGTGTTTTATGTTGGTGTAAAGTAGAATCACTGAATGCTTTTTCTCTTTTTTTATTTTAACCCACGTAACAGAGAACAGGATTTTCCCTGTTCTGTCCTGTTGAAATGTAAACTGAACTTTCATATCCTTGTTTTAGTTCCCATTTTTCATCCAAGATTGTTGCTAATGGATTGGGGTAAATATGTTGGCAGAGAACACTTCTGCATTGTTTCAAGTGCATTGTTTCACTTGACTTCAAGTTCCTCAAAGATTGCAAGTTTAGGAGTCAAGCATTACTCACCCATTACAGTTTGGCAGTATCTGCTGGTGGGATATGCATGTCTTGACATTATTTGCATGCCTGACACTGTATTATTGCCATACTGCTCTGTATCAGTTAAATGTGTTTTAGGATAAGTATTTTGTGCAAGTAAATGATTTGGTACCGGAATCTTGGGCAGCACTTGTGTCTTTTCCATGTCAGTTCATGTAATTTTTCTTATGTAGGTTATGTCTTCCTGTTTATTAACTTTGGTAAATGATATTTCCACTTACCTTACGAGGATGCTTTTTTGTTGCGTGCCTCCAGTAACATATTTGTAGATTTACAGTATAGATTTAAAAAGAAAACTGGGAAGTAGCTTTTGGAGTTTCATCTTTTCTATGGTATATACATGGATGATACTGCTTTGTTATATTAGAAATACTTTTACACTTCTAGTCCAGCATGTGACTGTTTACTGTAATACTTGTAATCTTGGTTGATTTTTTTCAGTATACACTTGCATTAGTTTGTCACCTTTGGATAATTTAAGCAAGTAATTTTTTAAAAAAGCTAAATGATCATCCTGCATGAAGTAAAACTTCCTTATATTCCTGTCAGAATATCTGCTACTCCTGAGTTTTGTTCAGAACTCTTTAAACATGTCGTGAATATACAGCAAAATTAGTGGGATATGTCTTCCTCTCCCCACTTGATATTATCTCTCACATTCTTCCTGTCTATAACCTTTCTGTCAGTGTATCGCTGCTTCTGCAGTGCTTGCTTTCTACTCTGTAATCTGTCCAGGTGAAATTAGGCCAGTGTCTGGACTTGAAAGCTCTGAGGAAGGCTCAATAATCATGGACAGCGGTAGGAGGAGTAGGGCTATTCCACCACACACACTTGCCCATGAGATAGGAGCTCTTTTAGCAGCAAGGTTCCTCTGTGTGTTTATGCGTACCCACTAACAGTCATTAAATGGAAACAGAGATTGCTTCTGACAACATGTGTTAATATTTTGTTAGCTTGATAGTGTGAAGCTCAGCAAACTATTTGCATTGCAATGTAGCTAATCATTTTGTGTAGTTAAGAATCCCCATGTTGTTTCAGTTGGAGACCTTTTTTCCCCCCCCCCCCACTTTTCCAAGCTGCTGTGTGAGTCTTTCAAGTTGAAGTATCACAAAGGTAACGCATTTATTTAGTTAGAAGGTCAAAGAGGAAAACATGACACATTAGCAGTCCCTTTGTAAACTGAATATAGTAATTGCTGTAAAGTTGTGTAATTCTCAAAATCACTATGATATTATGTAATGTGACTGAAAAGGCAGAAGATACTCTATTTAATCATATGCTTAGACACTTAAATGTGTGATCCCTTTCTTTTAAGCTTTTAATATTCACATTTTGCCTAGGCACCCGCTGAAAGCTCACCAAATAACCTGTTTTGCTGTTCTCAGAATCCATCCTAAGTGATGATTTTCCCTTCTAATTAGAATGTAGTATGCAAGCGTATTAATACGAGCAGTGATGAGGAAAAGTATCTCTGGTTTCTGTTCTTGGTAGAAGCTGCAGCTCACAGGCATCAAGCCACTGCAGCTGCCCCTTTGGTGGCTGCTAGTAGATGTTAACATGCACAGTCTTGGGGCAACAGCGTCTGTTGCCTTTTTGCTGTTGATTTTTATTTCTTGGTTCACCAAGAGGTTTGCAGTACTGTGTGCAGCCTCCTAAACATTTTTCTGCTTTATCAGTCAGCTGTTTCTCAGAAGTGAGCGACTGGCTGTAGAAGTTTCCCTTCATTCCCTTGCAGCAAATATTATGTCAGCCAGCAAGGTATTCAAGGTGATTTGTATGCAGTTCATTAATTATTGCAGTGGCAATGTCCTCACAACATGGAATGCAAAACAGAGCTGCATATCAAAAACTTTATCCAGATAGGTGTTTGGAGGTTTTCCTCTCAACTACCTTATGTCAGGAAACTGACCTATCAAAATTTAAAAATCATTTAATTTCTGAAACATTTAAAATCAAAGGCTTTCTTAAAAGATTCGCAGTTGCACACAAGCATGAGATATTCTTGAAGACCCTTACTTTATTACAGTCTTTTGGTATATTTAATCAGGCATATTGTCATATTTCTATGTCTGTCTTAGTGGGAAGTGTCTCAATTTGGAAATAACCTTTGAAATTCCTACTCTGTGGACTTTTTCATCATCTTGCAAGGAATATTGTGCATATTACATATGAATTGGAAGACACTATGTCTTCCTCATCTAAATTAAAACAGTAATACTTTGTTCTCCCATCACACAAATAATTGAATTAGTCAGAATTTTATAGTACTTTTTTTCTATCCAGCTGCAGCAACTAATCTCTGTTATATGCTGGTAATGCTAAGCTATTTCCAGAGAGCGCCGCTGAAGCCATCAGTTTATTAGACATCACAGTGATGCCTCTGTTGCATAGTGATCATTATTTTATTTCCTCAAGCACATTTTGCACCTACTTGGTTCCCTTTTCACTGGCCTGCTGGTAACCTTGGATGCGTAATCTCTGTCTCTTCTATTTTTTTCTTTCCACTTTATTAAATTATATCTTCATTTGGACTGCAGACTTACAGAATGTACTCACTGTGTTATGCTTGGTTGTAGCTTCTGGGTGCACCTGCAAAGAATAAATACCCTTATCCTAAATTATATAGTAATTCCTTAGAATCCTCAAAAGTAATGCAAATGGTATCACCTTTTAAAATAGCTTGATAGCAATAGCTGACTCTTTTCACTGGAAAGCTATGGATGGAGTTAAGTATTCATACTTTTCTCTGCAAAACAAATACCTTCATTTCTGAATTAGAAATCTTAATTTAAGACTGTTAGCTCTCATAGCATAGTTCTGAGTCATGAATATGTGCTTTTAGAATTCAAAAAAGGAGAAGAAAGCTTTGAAAGTCTTAGCTCAGAAAAAGAGGAATAATATTAACTTACAAGTGATTGTGCATTAAATACTAGGGTTTATGATTTTTTAAAATGTTAGTTCCTGTATACTTTTTTTTTTTTAAATTTAGGCTGTACATCCCGGTGTCTCAGAAAGAGTTGCCACCTTATTGGTACCTTCATAATATTGATCAAACAGAATAGAGCAAGGAAAGGATGGTAGATCCATGTATAAAAATTCTGATAATGTTGTGACTTGCTCATTGTAGAGTAAATTACAGAATTGTAGAGTAGTACTCTACAGAATTGTAGAGTAAAAAACCAGAATGGTAGGGGTTAGAAGGGGCCTCTGGAGATCATCTAGTCCAACCCCCCTGCTGAAGGAGGATCACCCAGAGCAGGTTGCACAGGATTGTGTCCAGGCAGGTTCTGAGTATCTCCAGAGAAGGAGACTCTACAACTTCTCTGGGCAGCCTCTTCCAGTGCTCTGGCACCCTCAGAGTGAAGAATTTTTCCCTCATGTTCAGATGGAACTTCCTGTGTTCCAGTTTGTGCCCATTGTCCCTTGTCCTGTCACTGGGCACCACTGAAAAGAGTCTGGCCCCATCCTCTTGACATCCACCCTTTAGATATTTATAAGTATTGATGAGATGCCCTCTCAGTCTTCTCTTCTCCAGACTAAACAGACCCAGCTCTCTCAGCCTTTCCTCCTACGAGAGATGCTCCAGTCCCTTAATCATCCTCGTAGCCCTCCCCTGGACTCTCTCCAGTAGTTCCCTGTCTTTCTTGAACTGGGGAGCCCAGACCTGGACGCAGAACTCCAGATGTGGCCTCACCAGGGCAGAGTAGAGGGGGAGGAGAACCTCCCTCGACCTGCTGGCCACACTCTTCCTAATGTGCCCCAGGATGCCATTGGCCTTCTTGGCCACAAGGGCACACTGCTGGCTCATGGAGAGCTTGTTGTCCACCAGGACTCCGAGGCCCTTCTCCACAGTGCTGCTTTCCAAGTAACAGCAAATAAGGATGAACTCTTTAAATTCCTCTTCTATCTTATTGGGGAGTTAATGTAACTTGTTACATTTCTAATAGCTTGACTTCCAGAGAAGCTTGAAATCTGCACAGAGTTTCTTTACTTTTTAGTTGTCTTTTTGATAGAAGTAGCTCAGAGGTTTTTATTAATTTTACTTATAAGAAAGTTGTTCTAAAGTGGCCTTGTACTGACTATTGAGAGGAGGATTGAATCTTCGGTGTTTACTTGGATGTAGCAGCAGGTAAGCAAGCTCTGCACCGCTAATTTGTACATGCTGTGCCACCTTTTCACTTCAGAATCCTCAATAGTAGGCCCACAGGTAGATGGACAGAGGACACATAAACAGGTAAGAATGAAGGCTTGACAGGGCTGAAAAGAAAGGAGCTAGAGCCAGTGTGACTCTGCAACAAACTGAGCCCACCTCGGAGGGAAAATCTTAGTCCCAGTTTTGGTGCCTGTGTTCTTCTGGCTGGCCATTCTGAGGCCAATGCTTCTTGTTCAATGTAACTGAAGAGTTTAGACATGCCAAAGAGAGGATTTCACGACAGTTGGTGTCTCTGAAAGAAGCTGGACAAATGAAAATGACAAAGCATAGTGATGCGGTGGCATACCTTGTTTTTTCTGGTAGAAAAAGATAAGAACAATGTTGTTCAGCAGGTGGGTAATGTAATGAACTAGTAGCCCTGTTCTGCTCTCTTAAAATATTTGGTACCTTTTGTACTTCTGAGGAGTGGGTTGGTAATTATACAATTCATAAATTCGAAATAATGCAAGGACTCATACAAGAGACATTTGACCACAGAATCCTTAGGGAGAACATTTGTTTTGCAAGTTGATAGAAGAAATTTTTGGATTAGGGAAGAATTCAGTAATTTATCAAATTGAATCTGCTTTAAAAAATGGAATAAATTGGTTCTGGAATTCTTCTTTAACTTTAGTAGTTTATGTTGGTTTGAAATCTAAGCAAGATAAATTAAACCTTATGAGCTTCACCTTACTAGGTTAAGTTTCTTCAAACAAGGGATTTGGGCATAGGTTTTGAGGTTTGTGGGTTTTTTTAACTTCATCAGAAATCCTTAGGTAATCATTAATTACCATTTAGGTGCTAGTACAATATGAGCAGTGTGATCAACATGGCATGTGACTGAGTCGTTACGAGGTGACCACGCTGACTTTGAAGGTTAATTGGTTCTAAGTTCCATATATAAGTTCCCGTAATGACTTCCTCTGAGATCAGTTCCGTTTCATGATTAAGAAAGCTTGGCAACCTGCAAAAGCACTATCAAGAAATCCTTTTTCTGCAGGTGTAATGTGTTTTTTTTCCCCGAGGGAATATGTGGGTTGCAAACACATCTGTCAGCCTTCCTTTGGGAAGGCTGGAAAATGATTTTACCACTATTGCATTTTGTAAGAAAGAATGCAGTTGACTCAAAGTTTTGTTTTACTTGTATCAGTTTGGGAAAGCTAGCACCTCTACCTAGAAATATCAGGGAAGCAGCACATACCAGCTTTGCTCTTACTGAAAATGTTTTTAGGAGTCTTTCTACTCAAAGACAATATAACATGTCAAAATAAGAGTGAAAATAGATTTACTCAGCCCTTATGGCTTTCTGTGTTATAACATGGTCAATAATTCCACATGTCCTTTAGGATTAAGATGTGACCTCCATCAATCACAGATTCTCATTATATCAAATGTTTGAACCTATTATGACTGCAAAATTGTGACTTAGTTTAAAGGTAAACAGAAGGCTTTTATACAAGAGCATTAAAGAGTTAATGTTTTCAAGGAAAACAGTATGTGAAAGTGAACATATAGGCTTTGCAGCTGTAGAGGAATTTAGCTGTGACTTGATCACAGTCAAGTTCCTGTGTTAATCTGAAGAGGTGTAAGTTGTTGCCCATCAGTTACTTGCAAGCACTTTGGAGATCAGCGTTGCATTAGGGCACAGATGAACTGCTAAGAAAGCTGTCTGGCAGTTCCTACCAGCAGACAGAGAAATTGAACAGAGAAGCTCTACGCTTCCAGAGGATACTAGGAACAGATACTCCAAAGTGCTCTACAGGGAGAAACACTAGTGCTCAGTGAACCTCTTGCCTCTACTTCCTTCAGGAAGCAACCTTTATCCAGGCGGTTGTTGCCAGCAGTCTATCAGACGCTGGCTGCGCAGGCCCCTCTGCAGAGCCCCAAAGGCAGGCTGGGAGGGAGTTTGCGTGGCTCTGGAAACCCGGGCAATGATCTGGTTTGAGCCACATTTCAACAGGTTCATGCACCAGCAGCCCCAAAGCTAACTTAGAAACAAGGCTGGGGCATTGTAGTGGAAGTGGAACCAGTGTACTTCTTGGGAGAACCTGACATTCACAAAGGTCAGTCATAAGGGTGGATGAATGGAGTTGTCTGCCTCTTCTCCTTCAGATTGAGACTGCCTCTGTACGTGAGATGGGGCATGCACAGGAACATTGCTGGAGTGGGGCTTTCTGCTTGGCTTCTGGCTCTACCTCAGAAGGTGACCAGGGGATAGTAAAATGTGTGGTGTTTATTTACCGTGGAACCATGTTTTGCTGGCTGAGGCACAGGGCTAGACTTGAAAACCCAGCAGCATTTTAGGAGGTTTGTGAAGGCTGCAATGGCCTACGTAGCTGGTGTCTTTCCTGGCTTGTTCTAGCCCACTTCTTGATCTGGAAGTCCAGTCAAGATCACCTAGCTACTCTTGGTGTACAATCTGGTTATGAAATCTGTGAAAGCAGACTCTGCTGATAGACCTGGGGGCACTGTAATCCAGTGAATTAATTGTGGAAGTGAGACTCGTAAAGGATGTTGAATGTGGACCTGTATTAACCATCTATGACTTGTTTGGAATAATTGCCCTGCAGTGATACTGTGGTTTTCTGTATACCTGTGGTGCTACAGCTTAATATCAGACCTACCAGAGTGAGCAGGAAGGTAGAGAATAAGCAGTCTTCTGATGAGCGTGAAGAGGAAGCGATACTGAGCTCCCGTGGGGACGTGGGTCTCAGCCCTTCACATATGGGAAGGGCCCCAGGAGGACACCTGAAACGGAGCTTTCCGGGAAGCCTAGCTTTTCTGAGCTTCCAGGTCATCTCCTCTGTGCTAGCTTAACATTTTACTCATCATTGCTATAAAACCCCATTTCTCTCACACCTTACGTCACTGCTGGTAAAAGTGAGCAGCAGGAGAAGCTGGCTGGGCACGGTGCTTGCCAGCAATGGCAGTGCCCAAAGGGAGAACCTGGGGTACTGAGCTTGCCCCCCGCAGCTGAGGAGTTACCAACAGGAGAAGTCACCATGACCCACCCTCTGAGGTGATCCCGCATGGGATCTCACCCTAGGCATTAAGGGTGAGGTGCGTAATGTGAAGGGGCGCGCTAAAATCCCATAGACTAGAGGTACAGCTACTTCTGGAAGAAAGCTTTGAGTGTGTTACATCCAGTCCCTCCTCACTCACCTACTCCTTAATCAAGGGCTGCCGAGTCATTTAGGGTAACAGTTCTTAAGCGTCTAAAGAGGCACACAACATGTTGGAAAAAATCTACCACTTTTGCTAATTAACTTCCAATTCGAAGACAAAAAAAACCCCCTTTTTTTTTAACCTGTTAGCTTCTCTGGACCTCAGTTTCAAGATCTGCAAGCACTAGGTATATTACTTGTAAAATACAGGTATCATTTTATTTCATGCTATTATAAGGCCTATGATATAATCATAAAAGAAATGTCACTACAACTAACCTATGGCAAAGACAAGAGAATAGTACTCATCAGTGCTAGAGAAGAGCTATATGCAATCTCATGTAATTAACTATTCAGAAATGTGACATCTCTGAGACACATGAAAACACATGTACATCAAACTCGTGATTTCATGCAGTCTAAACTTTCAGGATATGAAATTGCACAAAACGGAATGATTGCAGATAAGAAGAAGCTGAAGCTGAAGAGTCTCTTTCCATTTTACACAAATATGGTTAATGTTTTGTTGTTAGATATCTCAAAAATAAGTAAACCTTGGAAATTTTTTCTTTTGGTTCTAAAAGGAAGGTGTATAATCCATGCTACTGTTCATAGATGACTAGCAAGTTTCACAGAGACTACGTATCTTTAAAATGCCAACAGGAATAAGAGCAAGCTGTAACAGCCATAAAACATATCCATACCTGTGTGACACTGTCACAGCCTGGTTTAGACTGCAGAGTGGGCAGCACAGTGTTGCAAGTTGGCGTTGCCAAAAGTGCATGCTCCAAGTACTTCTGTTGCATTTGTGATGGCTCATGAATGCTTTAAGTGTCAGCAGGAGCTTTCCCTGTTTCACAGGGTGGGTGATCTACATGAAAAGCAAACCAGATAACAATGTTTGGTGCAGTCTTTCAGCCAAGTGTCCAGCTCTGCCGGTTCACCAAACTGATAGTTAGCCTGGTGCCAAATGGTGCTGAGCGCGTAAAGGTGCTGGGTTTTGCTGTGACTGCTCCCACGGCTGGGGAAGGAGCCACCGTGACTCTGCCTGTGGCATGGCAGTGCTCCGATTAACAGCCTCCTGGCAACTGCAGCAAACACCCACTTTGAAACATGTGGAAAGAAGTTCCATGTGATGTCTAAGTGCCTTAGCCCAGTGATTGGAAATGAAGGGAAATGCCAGCACTGTGCCACCCTCCAGCCTCTGTAAAATAATGAACTGTATTTAATCTTTAGGAATTACATTTTAATGTCTCTACAGAAAAAGAAAAAAAAATAAAATTACCTCTCTTCTGTCCAGTCTATAATTCTTGTATTTAATGGCACTTTGTTTCAATAATTGCTTTCATGCAGAAAATATTACAACATAAATAATACCCAAAACAATACACTCATTATTGTCTAGGCAGCTCAGTGAAAGCTCCAAGAACTCATTAAAATACAGTTTTCATGCAATTTGCATTACAATAATGCAGATTAGGTCTCTTGAAAAGTAGACATGATAAAGAAGTCAAAGGTATTTCCAGAAATTTGCACAGACTGTTTAGCTATTGTTATATGTTAATCCCACTATTTTTCATAATCGGAACTTTAAATCATAAACAGATTATGTTTTTCCCAATGGAAAGGCAACATAAATTAGGGTGTACTTTCTGAATTTTTTTTAATATCGATATAATGCAAAATATAGGGGATAATATGACTATCTTTGTGGTCTCCAAGACATTTATAGGTAATAATGCTGCTTTTATAAACAAGAAAAAACAGTTTGCCAGAGTGGACGGTCATCTCAGTATATGTCCTTAAACAGAGAGGAGATTGGTTTGGGTTTTAAGTGTAGCTGTAGTTCATATTTCCTATTCTCTTCACTTTAGTATCTCTTTCTCTGTTGACAATTACCATCACTCCTGCAGACTGCTGACTGAGCTGAGAAAAGGGTCATCTTCAGTTTATTCCTCTCCCTCAAATGCAAAAATCTAGATGTGCTTATGTACCCTCCTCACTTCTTACCTCTCTTCTTTCTGCCTGTGCAGCTAAAACACTTGCTGGAAGTAATCTTAAGATGCAGGATCGGTGTGGTAGTGTTAGGGTATGAATACAACAGACATGCTGAATGTAATACACTGTTTCAAAGAACAGAATATATTTTCAAAGAGTTGAATGCTTTGAGGAGTTTAGAAGCTGAATATCAGGACAGCTACCAGTAACTATTTCAAAATGTGCTTTAGATTTTGTATTTTTCAATCGAGGGTGAAAATCTGATATTTTACTAATAGTACAAGTGAATTCATATTTTATTTTCTAGATGTCCTGTTACATTAGTATGTTTTGAGTATACTTACTTCACATTTAATTTTATTCTTTTAAAAGTCCATATAGAGAGTAGGTGGGTTTTACTTAATTTAAATATAGACACAGCCAACCATGTTTGTTTGGTTATTTTAAACCTTTTTTTGTTTGAAAATAAGACTCTTTCTATTGTGTTCTTTTCAGACGGAGGAGGGGTAGTTACTAACTATTTGGGGTATTGAATTAAGTAATTTGCATCTTCTTTTTTGATACTGACAACATTTAAAGCATCTGAATCCTTTTCAAGGCTGCTCTGAGAATAGCTGCACTCAAAGGAACCCGTTGGTTGAAACAAGCTCGTCAATAACTTTGCTTCTGCTCTCCAAGTGTTGCAGGTGGAGAGCTCTTCGACTTCTTAGCTGAGAAAGAATCTCTCACGGAGGAGGAAGCCACAGAATTTCTCAAACAGATACTTAATGGTGTTCAGTATCTCCACTCACTGCAAATTGCCCACTTTGATCTTAAGGTGTGTTGAGCAGATAAAAACTTCAGCAACTGTAAGCAACATCTGTTAAAGTCCTTTGTAACATCAGCCACAAATCTGCCATCGTGCAGATCTTGGACGTAGCTTTGTTTTTCTAGCTTATGTAGACAGGGGAAAGAAATTGAAAGAAATTACTGAACTGTAAGTAGTTCCCATCTGTTTCTAATGTAAGATTCTTCATGGGAAATGGCAAATTCTGATGAAATTAAACCATTCTGAGGAAGCAATCTTGAAATAAAAATGATGATTATATGGAATGTGAATGTTATCTGGATGAAACATTCTGAACAGGATGCCTTTTTTCCAACTTTTTTTTTTGCTGTTGTATACATTTATGTTCACATGAATGTTATTTATAGGTACTAAATTGAAACAGTACAGAGTTAAGTACAAAGATTATTGTGGAGCAGACAGAACAGATAATTTCCTCCTCTTTTTTTGTTTTTGCGGCTTTTTTGTTTTTAGAAAAACTGTTAATTGCATATCTAAACTCCAGTTATTGCTTTTTTTAATATTTTGATTTCAGAATGTTTTCCTCTGTAAGTTTTTTTTTTTTCAGAGGTAGGCAGCTGAACATTCCCTGAAGTCTGCTGAAGTCAGCAGCTATGTCTATAGTAGGAAAAGGAGGCATAATTATTATATTTCAGTGCAGTTCTGAAAGGGGTGCCGTGTTCTGGGGATGAGGTAGGGAAAGGAATGGTTTTCAGGGTAAGCATATCTTTTCCAGTCTCATTCTGATTACCTACAGTAATAAGTTTGGTCTTTGTAGAGACAGTCAGCAAGATAAAAGAGTTGTGAATCTAGTAAGAAATACTTTTCTTACAGTATGAAATACAAAGTTTTGCTAATGTGCTTGTAATAAAACAAAGCATCCTTACACCAGATACCATGTATGCAGCAAGAATTAAAGTATGCAGAACAATGAAAGTATGCAATAGAAATGTAGGGAGGTAAGGAAGAAAATTATATTTGCACTTATCTGCCCCCCCATAATTGGGAAAGAGAAGTAAAAGAAGGGTGATGATGAAGAGCTGTCCTTAATGACTCCAGAATTCCTTAACAATGTGAGCAGGATGGATGTAGCTCCAGGAACTGCCAGCTTATGGACATGACAGGATATGGAAACTAAGTAGCTGGTTCTGTATGCTAGTTGAAAGTGATGGAGTGCAGAAGCAAGCTCCTTTGATGATAGTCTTGATGTTTTATCTTCTTTGTTCTAGTTTTGCAAATCTGTGTTGAAAATGATCCAAAGGCCATATTTTAAAATATAGCTAGAAGAGACATGAGAACCTGCTCTTAATGCTTTTTTTTTTTTAAGTATGTTGAGCCTTAAAATCTGGGAGCTGGACCACTCCTAAAGTTTCTCTTGGCAATCCAAAGGCAACAAGATGCACCTCCATGATTGCTTGCACAGTGTGAAAGAAACCTCTTTCAGGGAGTGACCAAGCCCAAATACTAGTTTATAGGACTTTGTTTCTCACAAGCTCCCAGTGCTGCTCACATGGCCGTAGTGCAGGGGCTGTGGTCTTTACTGAAGACAGCGTGTTTCGCTTAGGGTCTGTCCACATGAAAACTGCAACTGTTGTATCTACAAGACATAAAATCTTGGCCCTGTGGAAATCACAGCACTCTGTCAACAACATGAGAACCTAATTTACTGTAGTTAATTTTTAGTATATGTTAGATCATAATAGGAAAATAGAGGAATTTTCTGCTGAAGACACAGTTCAAGAGGCTGAAGGAGGTAAAGAGAAGTATTCAGTGCTGAAGAATGCTGGTATGTGTCAGACTTTTTATACCTATGTATAATCTCTCTTTCTCTCCCCCTTCTTCCTTATCAAAGCCTGAAAACATAATGTTGTTGGACAGGAATGTACCAAAGCCTCGAATCAAGATTATTGACTTTGGTTTAGCACACAAAATTGACTTTGGAAATGAATTCAAAAATATCTTCGGAACGCCAGAGTTTGTTGGTGAGAAAACTGTTGTTTCTTCAAACTATTCTTGTTTGGTCTATGAAACAGTATATGTGGCTTAGCTTGGTTTGGCTGAGTTACAGATTATGTAATTTGTAATTCATGACATTTTGAAATTTAAATAAGCAATTTGTAGCATTCGGTTCCAACTTAGACTCGCATTAAGGTGTTTTTATCTATCAGCACCTTAGCTTATTGTCTGTGACATATATAGGCTCAGAGTGACATAGCTCTGTTCTCTGACTAGGTACTGATCTTCCTGCTTTCTCCTTTAGCTCCTGAAATAGTAAATTATGAGCCTCTTGGTCTTGAAGCAGATATGTGGTAAGTTATTGGATCTTACTTGAAAGAAATCTCTCATGATTATTCTTATGTTCTAACCTTTTTTTTTCTCCTCTCTCTCCCTCCATCTGTTTCTCTCCCCTCTCCCTCATCCGTTTTTTTTTTTTTTTCTTTCCCTTAACTCCAGGAGCATTGGTGTAATAACTTATATTCTGTAAGTACCAAAATCTATGTGTGTTTCTTGCAAATGCTGGTTAATTCTGATTCTATCCTCTGGGGTTTTGGTGGTTTCTATAAAAGTCAAACCGTTTTGATTGCACATCATGATTCAAGTTGAATCTTCATAAAAGCAATAGTATAATTATTGAAAGAGTGGCCATTAATCAGCATTGGGATAGCATGGGAAGCTGTCTTTAAATCTGTAGCTGATTTTCCACAGTGGCTTTATCTTAATCAATATTCTCTGAAGTTACAGCAAAGCTTTTTTGCCCTGTTAGATCACATCTTCCTCAAAGTATGTTTGCAGTCTTAAAGCAGAAAATAAAAATGTTCACTTTCTGCTGTTACTCAATCTCAGAGGGTTGAAACAGCAATGTTACAACATATAACGAGAGGAGTGTTTTGTGTTTCTTGCAGTCTAAGTGGTGCATCACCATTTCTTGGGGAAACCAAACAGGAAACATTAGCAAATGTGTCTGCTGTGAATTATGAGTTTGAAGAAGAGTTCTTCAGTAATACCAGTGCCCTAGCTAAAGATTTTATACAAAGACTTCTAGTCAAAGATCCAAAGTGAGTTGTTTCTCTTGTGTATGTACTGTTGAAGCCTATGTCTCTAGTATTTCAAATGACATCACATTTTGAGGTGTTAGTTTACTAAACATAGCAGTATGTATTTTTTACTATCTAAAACAGTTCTATCTTTTATTCTATTAAAGGAAGAGAATGACTATTCAAGATAGTTTGCTGCATCCTTGGATCAAGGTTAGCATGTAATTCATTCTCTGTTGTCCTGTTTTTAATCATTCTTTGTTTCATACTTAGCTTTCACTTTTCAAGTTCCTTAACAAGGAAAATTGGCATAATTTTTTTATATAACTTACTGTTTTGGAAAGCCATCTGCATGAAAGCTAATACACACAGAATGCGGACTTCATTATCATATCATCTATGTAAGTTAGCAATAGAGAAGTAGCCTACTATTGAGATTTAAATTGTGCTCATGCAGAGAAGCTAATTTTTAGGGAGCATTGCATTGACAAAAATACATTCTCTGAATCCAGTCAAATTTCCTTTCACATTTTTCATCTTCTAGTCTCCTTATTTAGATTGGGCAGAAGAGGGTCATCTCTCTTCTGTCCTTCCTCTTCAGACTGAAGGAGGCAATTGATGTGGGGCAGCAGTCTGCTGCATCTTTCACTGTTCCACAGTGTTTGGTTTTGATCAAGCTGTTGTGGTGCCCCTAGGTTGAGAGGGAGAAAATTGGACCTATCATTCTTCTTACTTAATGTGTATAGTAATACCTGCCACTTTTTTAAATTCCATATTACGTTCTGATGGTGAGTAGTAAAACTCTTCAGTGCCATTGATTTCCCAGGTCTTGGGGATGCACAGTGGGTATTTGACCCCATTTCCACTTCCCACAGAACCAGTTAGCAGAATATTTATCCGTGCCACAACTGCTCTTGTTCATCAGTTCAGAATCCTAGGGCAGATGTTTCTACACCAATAAGCCAAACTACAGATTTCACTGTGCTTTGCTGACTTCTTGCTGTGGTAGTCTTAAACAGTTGAAACATGTTGAACATGTTGAAATGATCTTTTAAACCACTGAAGCAAGCATTGTCCAAGTTTGTGTCTCTGGGACCAAGATCTCCAGTCCTGCAGCAAAACATGTTTTGTACCCTGTTATGTTCCTTTAACTTTCCGGGCATTCTCCCCCACCCCGCTGGTCATATCCCTTTTTCCCCCCCTTCCCATCACTACCTTTACCTGCATTTCTCTATAAAAACGACTTCAAGTATGGGATCATATAATGCAAAATTTGGTCTACTCCATTGGTAACTGGTGCTTAGTATTAGCCCATGAGAAAGTTCAAAGGGTGCAGGCTTAAAGCTTGCCGCACAGGTAGGTGGGATGTTATTTTTTTGGGTCCCAGCAGCATCCAGCTGATTACACTGAGACTGGAACAAAGTTTGACTGCATTTAAAATCAGCCAGGAAATCTTCCCAAAAGACAAGATTTATCTAGGAGATGGTATCTGATACCTCCATCAGAGGGAGGTGAAAGATAAAGCTGAATGTTGGCTTTTTTTGTTTAGAATGAAAAAAACAAATTTTAGTATTGCATGAAATATTCTTAGTTTTGAATTTCCTTTAGGGCATTTTCTCAAGAAATTCCATCTGCATGCTGTGGATGTTAAAATGATGTGCTTACAATTACTTTATTATTACAGTATGATTACAGTATTATTATAATGTAAGTGCAAGTCATCACTGAAGGACAGAGTCTTACATGCAGGAAGGTGCTTTATGGAAGTTCTGGTTGTAATTGTGGGTATTTTACAATAGCTTTATTTTCCTTTTGTGCATAGCCTAAAGACACCCAGCAAGCGCTTAGTAGAAAGGCGTCTGCAGTGAATATGGAGAAATTCAAAAAGTTCGCAGCACGACGAAAATGGAAAGTAAGTAGTTCAATAAATCTTCAAATTGTTGGTGACATACAAATGCAGTAGCGTCACCTGCTACAGGGAAACATCAGTACATTTGAGAGTGGAGAAGAAGGAAGAAGAAACCCATTCCTCTGCCATGTGGAATAAATTAGGTACTTGAGTATGGTGGTATGGGAGAAGCCTTCTTTGTTAATGATCTGCATATAAATACTTGCGTGTGGCTTGTTTATTTTATACATCTAGCTGTATGCTGTCGTCATCTGTCCTGGTAATGTTTTCTGAGAAAAGGCACTTCTAAGTGCCTAAGGTATGTGTTTTTGTGACAGTAATCCCAGTAAATCAAACATCCCTTGATGAGGAGAGATGAAACATGAGACAACACAGGTTGCTATTATTAGTAAAGGAGTTCTGTTCATTGTCACAGAGGCCAAGAAATAGGATGATTTTGCTAAGCTGTGGACCAAAGGCACAAAACAGCCAGCTAGGCAGTACAATTTTTTTGCCATAGGTTGGTGTCTGTGTGAGGTGAACATCTATGGTATCTATAAAATTTAAGTACTAGTTTGCTACCCTAGAATGAAATGGTGAGTCTAAGAATATCTTAAACTGTTTTGTAATATGGTGTTTAAAGGAATGCTATCAGCTAATTTAGGTTTTCTGTGTGTACATACTTTAAAATATGTACATTTAAATGTTTTCAGTGTAAACGAGAGGATGTAATATGAATCTGTTTTGCTTTGTATTTGAACAGCTTGGTGAAGTAGTAGCAATCCAAAAATAATATGTAGCTTTGCTTAGGGCATATGAATGTCCTATTTGGATTATAAATGTCAAAAGGAATTTAAAGTTCAAATGCAATATAAAAAGAAGATGGGGGATGCTGAGGTCAAACTCCAGTTTGCTTGGCTAACACGATAGTATTCCTTTAAAATCTCTGCAATAGCATCTTATCATAAGTCTTCTATTTTGATTTTTTTTTTACATATAGCTTTTTTCTTCTTATTTTTAAAAAGCAATCAGTGCGTTTAATATCCTTGTGCCAAAGATTATCAAGATCTTTCTTGTCCAGAAGTAACATGAGTGTTGCTAGGAGTGATGATACTCTGGTAAGTGTGTACTTACATTCTTTTAATGCTTTACTGCATCTGAAACTTAACATTTTCTGAAATTATTCTAACAGAAATACTGGGCTATTGAAAATGTGCAAAATTAATTAATCTCGTATGTAGAAAAAAAAATGTATTTTAAGGCTACAGAGGTCTGTTATCCATAGTCTGATCTTCTGCATGACACAAACTTTGAAATTTGATTTATTAATTACCATGGTGATGCTGATAGCTAGTGCCAGAAATTCATCTATCTTGGTTTTAACATTTGATTAAGGAGGATTTTTTGTACTGTAGCAATTACAATGTGAAAAAGTTGCATCTGTATTTTTCATGGCACTGTGTAGAGTAAAATAATACTGCATTTTTAACTAAATATTCAAAATCATTGAGACTCTCTTAGATCGAATGAATGCTAGACAGCAGTATCATAACAAGTTGTTATTTAAGGTTGGCCAGTGTTCAGTTTGTGGTAGTATATACGTCTACTAGATTTAAGTAGTCAGGAGGAATTGCTGTATGCTTTTCAATTACAAATGCTTGTAAATCCAAAAGCATTCTTATTCAGCTTCCTCTGCAGGTTTTAATACATGCTTCACAAATATCCTGTGATCAGCAAAGTACATATGTTAATATGTTTAGAGCTGAGTAACCGTCTTTTCTGTGCATTAATAGGACCAAACTTCAAAAATTCTGCAAAGCCTTTTTTATCCATATTATTTTCCCTGTGTCCCTCCTGTGCAACTCTGCGCTCTTTTTTCCATTTTTCCTCCTCTTTAGCTTTCTACTTCCATGCTCTTTATTGTCTTGGTCTTGCCCTCCTTTCCCTGCCTCCCCCACCTCAGCTATCAGTGCGCCTTTTAACACTGGATCAAGCATTTCACACCTCTGTTGCAGCAGAAAGGATTGTAGCCTGATGTTAGTGTTGTAAAAAATCTGAAAGCTCAGGAGAGAGGAGTTAACAGTGATCCAAATATTGGGCTCAGTGAATTTCATTCAGTTCTTTGACTTTTTAGTGCATGGGAGAAAACCAAAGTTACACCTGCAGAGGTATCTGGGCTCATCACTTATGTTCTAGACTTTTAACTGGTCCATTTGAATAGATGAAAGCTTGGTCCAAACTCCTGTGTCATGTTCCTGGATGGCGCAAAACTTGATACTCCAGTTTGTATTTGTGTACCTCTTTTTTAATGTTCACATTTATGTATGGAATTAGTTTCATTTCATGAAAGTATTGCATCTATTGAAATACCTAGGAGGAAAAAGAAAATACACCTAATAAAAGAAATCTGTTTAGAATCTCAGTGAATAACAGGTTCATGTGTGAAGAAGAGGGAAGTATATTGTACTAGAAAAAGGTGGGGGGGGTTGGTGTTGGTTTTCAAATAACATGCGTACGTGTTACCCATATGCTTCACAAAGGTTTATAACTTGCAGCTGAAGAAAGGACTTTAAAAGACTTTGAAAATTTTACTTTTTAATTTTTTTAGATATCTTGGCAGCTGTTGAGATAGGGATTTTTTCCTTGAAGCTAACAACTTCTTTCTCATTCAATTGCAAGGATGAGGAAGATTCTTTTGTGATGAAAGCTATTATTCATGCCATCAATGATGACAATGTTCCTGGATTACAGCACCTTCTGGGATCTCTGACAAATTACGATGTCAATCAACCCAACAAGGTAGTGTGGGTCTGTGTTGAGGTGCGTGGGGGACTAGCTATCACCCTGTTGAATAGAGCTACATGGTTGTAAAATAGAAATGTAACACCTGAAGTGAAAAGGTAAAGACAAGTGGATGGGAAATAACTCTGCCTTTCTTTAGGAGAAATTTTAATGTGTTCTGTGTTCAGTCTTCTCAAACTACCTGAAAATGGAACCCAAAATGTTGTGGGATTTTTGCCTAGGCCTTTGAAAAAGTATTAATTGAATCTATTGTCAAGAGCTGTGGTATATCAGATAACAACCTTTGCTTTTCTTTGCAGTTGTTTCTTGTGGCAGATTAAGATGGCACAATATGTAGGATTAACCAGATTGCCAAAACTGACTTCGCAAAGCACTGTAAGAAACAGAAGTCCCATAGTGCAGAAACTGATTATGTGAACGTAATGTTAGATTGTGTCGTTCATTTTCAGAAACAAAATGACTTGCCAGCTACAGTATTTCAGTGTACTGCTGCTGTCCTAACAGGAGTTTTGGAACTGAGACCAAGAGACCAAAGTTCTGTTGCTGGCTCTGCTGTTTAACCTTGATAAATCATCTCAGCTCTAATTTTCACTTTTTTGAATGGTTATACTGACCTTCATTTTAAAGTACTTTGACAAATATTCATGAGGAGCACTATGTAAAGTCTCTGTTATTTTACTGTGAGGGGGTCTTGAACCTTTCAAGAAATCACTGTATTTTTTTCTTAATGGTGCAGTCCCATTTAACTTTCCCATATGTTGCTGGTGGTTTGTGCCTTTGAGGTGGTGTGACAAACACCTTAGGTAATCTGACTTAAAATGTAGATATAGAGAAATAGCAAAGGGGACCATCCTTGCCAAATTGGGCTAATAAGAGGTTAACATTAATATTCCTAATTTGAAAAGCATGCCTTTAATGCATTGTGTTTCATTTAGTAAATGTGAATTCATCGCAAAACCATGGAAAATTGCTGTGCAATAAATTTCTTTGGACAAAGGGACAAATTATTTTCTATACAGTATTCCATGAAGACTTAATTTGGAACTGGAAATCCAGAGTTGCCATTCAATGCCTCCCTTCTATTCCACTCTCTTTTCTTCATCCTTCAAAAATTAAATACATTGTTCTTGCTTATATTTCATTGTTAGCATGGAACACCTCCACTACTGATTGCTGCTGGCTGTGGAAACATTCAGATGCTTCAGTTACTTTTAAAGCGTGGATCCCGTATTGATGTTCAAGATAAGGTCAGGGTTCTGCTTTGTCACCATTCAGCATAAGTTTTTCAGTACAGTTAACAGCGGTTCAGACCAAGTTGTATCGGAAATGAAAAAATCTGGGCTGTAAAGCCTGTTTTCTGTCTTCCATAGCACAAAAGATTAAAACAGATCTTTAATAATTTCATTTATTACTAGCATATATCCTCTGATTTTGATCACTTTATTAGCTGAAGTAATTTGAATGATACTAATCTTAAAATGTAGCTCGTGCTTACAAAATTACCTCAATTAGTTCAAACTAATTAGTGATTGCCCTAAAACACAATGGTGAACTTTATTTAATATGGAATGATAAATGCACATTTTAGCAGTGGGAAATATTGCAACTAAAACTTTTATGTCCTGGAGGGAATGCTTTGCAACAAGCTTTTCTCAAAATGTATTGTAACAATCTGGGGGTCATTTAAAGCAAACTTGAAGCACTGTCTCTTTTCTATCTAATAGATGGTAAAGTAAGCAGCAGAAAGGTTTTTATCCCATGACTGCTGTTTCCAAAAAACTCCCTTACGAGGAGGAAGACGGTTATCCTTGCAAACAGTTAGTGATCCTGTTAATCATCCTTGCGTACAGGGCTTTTTGTTGTCATTCATAGAATCACAGAATGGTTTGGGTTTGAAGGCACCTCAAAGCTCATCTAGTTCCAACCCCCCTGCCATGGGCAGGGACACCCTCCACTAGACCAGGTTGCCCAAAGCCCCATCCAACCTGGCCTTGAACACTTCCAGGGAAGGGGCCGCCACAGCTTCTCTGGGCAACCTGTTCCAATGCCTCAGCATCCTCATTTTGTTGGTATGTGGGGTTGTTGAACCAATTTGAGGCGGTTGTTTTCTTTTTTTTTAAGAAAGTAAATGTGTTCATATAAGCTTGAATGGTCATTCAGTATATCTGTGTACATCTAAGTGCATGTGTACCTTAGTTGAAAATCTAGAATTAGGATTCTAAATTGATCACTAACATCTGTAATAAAATATTTTTGACAGGCTGGATCTAATGCAATCTATTGGGCTTCTCGACATGGTCATGTAGAAACGCTGAAATTTCTCAATGATAATAAATGTCCTTTGGATGTTAAGGATAAGGTAAGAAAAAAATTCTTTTTATTTTTCATGCAGAGAGCCTTTTTTTTTTTTAACAACTTTATCTTAGCAAAGAGATGGGTCTTTCAATTGGAATGATTTTCAGCTGTGCCATAATTCCAAGAACGCGAATGGCTTTTTAAATGTGGTTTTCTAAGCTTGACATATAGGCAGTGATAACACAGCTTTAAAGTAGCTGAATGTACTGATTATTTTCCTGACAAATGTTAACCAAGCATGCATATTAAATGTGGTGAGTACATGGTGGGTAGGTGGGGGAAGTACAAACCTAAATTAATTTTTTGCTTGAAGACTGGATTTCTCATTGGAACTCAGGATAAAATCGTGATTCTGTTTTTCATTCCTCTTGATTGAAAATCACTTTTGTCTGACAAGTAAATTTGACTGTTATGAGGTTGAATATAATGAAGCTTAACAATTTATAACTGATGAGCACTTACCTTGTCTCCAGCAGTGTTACTTGAGCAACATTTGTCCTAGAAATTAGTTGCTGTTAAATCTTATACTATAGTGATGTTTTTATACTAGCTGAAGCTCCAATACAGAGGCAATTGTACTTGTGAAACACAGTTTGCTTTGTTGAGGAAACTACTGCAAGGCAAGGCACATTAGCAAAATTATTATTCAACTCCTGATAGGCCTACTAGGAAGGAGGTTTCTCTTTTAATAAAAATACCATTTCTTTTTTATGTAGTTTCAACAAAAGGTTGTAAATAATTACATGTCATGACCAAAATACGTCAGGATGTACCAAAGTGTTAGGCCAACCTCTTACATTTATATTTACAGGGCAGAGGCAGCGGCGCATGGAAATAGTATGAATAGACATAGGACGTCTGTTTCACTCCCAATTGCACACGCAGCTGCCTCCTCATATTGCTCAGAAATCATGTTGTGGCTGTGACCTTGAACAAATTAAGTAGGAAAAATTAGTTCTGAAAAGGGAAGGCCTTTGAAGAAATAATCCGTCAGGTGGTGATTTATCTGTCACGTACAACTACAGTTTGTAAGCTGGAGACCTCTGCTGACTGCCGATGTGCCACTGGGTTACAGGAACGGAGGAGTACGCCATGCAGCATACAGGCATTCAGGCTGTACATGGCGGTGTATATCTAGGGGTGACATATGAAATTACATTGACATGTTCTTCTGTAATTGCAGTCTGGGGAAACAGCTCTTCATGTTGCAGCTCGGTACGGGCATGTGGATGTGGTTCAGTTTCTTTGTAGTATTGGATCCAATCCAAACTTTCAAGACAAGGTAAGTCATGCACACTTGTCTGTTTTTCTTCAGCAAATACGGCTTTAGTATAAGTGATCAAAACTCTTAGTCTTGCCTCACAGCCTCTGGCCTGTTTGCATTTGAAAAAAATAACAGAATTATGGAGGTTGCAATGCCTCTTAATAGATGAAGACTATTCAAAAACAGTGTGCATGAACCAACTACTGTTATAAAACGCAGATTCCCTCAGAAATGAAAGCTTAAAGATGGAGAAAGTCAACATCACGATGGTATGGGTGGTGATGTGTGCTCTGTGAGTTCAGCTAAAGCTTTTTATTAGTTTTTTGTATTGATTTCAGCTTTTTAGCTATCATGGGACTTTTCTGAAGTGTCAAGCACTCATTTTTGAAAATGAGACAAGTGCTCAGGAGAGCTTCTTTAGAGCTCTGAATTCTTGTGAGAAAACAGGAAAGAAAAGGCTTAATGGGAAAAAATCCATTTGACCCAAATTTAAGTGTGTGTGGGATTTCCACGAGCCTCCCCAAGTGCTGCATCCCCTAGGACTACCTTTATATTGTTTAAGCAGCGGCAGGCCAAGGGACCACAGGACGTGCTGTTCAACTGTTTCTTTTTCCTCAGAATTTTACAGAAACCTCAAATACAGTCTACGTCCTCTAATATTATCAGCCTCTGTTGTCTCCTCATTAGTATTTGCCAGGTACAGAAAGGATATCCCATTTCTTAAAATTTTATAGAATGACTTTTTTGGTGGGTTTTAATCTTTGTTGCTTTTTAGTGGAGTGCTTCCAATAGCATATTTCTGTAAAACATTTGAGTTTCTTAATGATGTTCCACATGTGTTAGGAAGTATAAGGAGATTGAAGGTGAGTATTTTGAAGCTTCCTGGGTTCAAGCAAAAGGCAAATCAGAACTTGAGTCACAACTGAACTCAAAATGCCTGCAGTTTCAAAGGCTTGTTGTGATGCACATTTAAAGGACTCACCTTTCTACGTACCCAAGCCACTGCCTACACTCCTAAATTATTAGGATGTGCTCTTTGAACACACTAAGCAGAGTGATCTGCTTCAAACTGCAAGTCTAGTGGGATTGGCATCTCCTTGGTGAGCAGTCTGTTTTAAGCAGTGGATTAGTCCCTCAGCACACAGGATGGTGAAGTTGCTTATGAATGAGGATCAGTTTTCAAGTGAGAGAACCGAGATAGTTAGCTTCAGGAGCATGGAAACATCTAAACTAAGATTGCTGACGTGCAAGGTGTTGTCAGTAGATTGTTTTATGGTGAGAAATACAGACTCTTAAAATCCAAGTAATGATGAAAATCTAGTGCATTACCTGTAATCACTTAGTATGTCAGCAGGAGTTATTCTTGCTTTGAGAATGTCGGCATTAGAGATTACAACATCTTTTTATAAAGCTTACTTAGTTGACTGTCTTTTTTTCTTTTGTGTCATCTTCCTGACTTTCTGAGTTAAGCTGGGGAATTTTTCCTCCTTGTGTTTGGTTCAGCCATGTTGGTTTTGGTTGGTTTTTTCCCATGTTGATAGGAAGAAGAAACCCCACTGCACTGTGCTGCTTGGCACGGCTACTACTCTGTTGCCAAAGCGCTCTGCGAAGCAGGTTGTAACGTGAACATTAAAAACAAAGAAGGGGAGACTCCGCTCCTGACAGCATCTGCTCGGGGTTACCATGATATCGTGGAATGCTTGACAGAACATGGGGCTGATCTTGATGCAACAGACAAGGTTAGTTTGAGATGCTTTTGGTTCAGAGATCACAGGTGTCACAGAGCCATAGTTCTGAATTGCTTCATTTGAATGCTGCAAGCCAGTGTGGTTTCCATGACATGGGTTTTCTGAGCAGTTCACATGGAGACTGTTGATGACTGCAGTAGTCTTTTAAAGTTGCCCACTAATTGTTTTTTACATGATTGCGTTTTTGCTGATTCATTATCACCTTATCAATTATCACTTTATGAGTAACACTCTGTGAAAAATGGCAGGAACATTGGGTTCTGTAATTGGCAACTAACTATTAACTTAGTAAGAGAAAAAAGATGGCTTTACTATTTGCCTTTGATTCTTATGGGTTGGATAAATCACACCTATTTCCAATAAGCTGAATTCCATCTATTTAAAAATATAACTCTATTTGATTCAGAATCATTTTTTGTCTTCTGTGGTATAATCCCAACAAATAAATTTTGCATTTCATTGCTGATACTTTTGGTATCCTTGTCCTTTTAGCTACATTTATTACTGATAGTTATTAAACAGTTATTAAAGCAACTTCAGAAAAATGCTTTTGCTTCTGAAATAATTTGTTTCTTTCAATCTCATTGTCTCTTTAAGTTGTCCCACGGAGAGAGAAAGCTCTGTCTCTGAAGTTACTGATTACTAAGCAGATTGCATGACTTTTGCATCACTAACTTCTGTCAGTAAACACTAGAGTGGTTTACAATATTCAGCTGGTTATTACAGTTGGTCACTATCCCACCTCCTACGGAAGTCGTCAGTAGAGAATGTGTATTTGCATTTCATCCATTCCACTGCAAAGCCCAGTGGCTTAACAGACATTTGCTTTCATCCCATAGCTGATTTGTGCTGACAGATGCTCTGCATCTCCCTGCTTCTGCCTTCAAAATAAAAATAAAAAGCATTGCGATTCTTGAGGCAAGAAGATGCACCCAGTTACATGAAATGATCATGACTCTGCAAAATGCTTTGATTTTTAGCATTATTAAATCTCACTTACAAGCTGTCTTGTGATTTCAGGATGGTCATATAGCCCTACACCTTGCTGTGAGAAGATGTCAAATAGAAGTAGTTAAAACTCTCATCAGTCAAGGTTGCTTTGTAGATTTCCAAGACAGACATGGCAACACTCCTTTGCATGTGGCCTGCAAAGATGGGAATGTGCCTATTGTGATGGCGCTCTGTGAAGCAAGTTGTAATCTGGATGTCAACAATAAGGTAAATGGAATACAGGTCCTGAATTACTTAGTTTAATAGCTCACATATTGTGTTAGATTACCTTTTCCAGTTCTCTGATATGAAAAATGTTTTTCCTTTAATTTTTTTATATCTTGAAGTGGTCAAGTGCAAAGCACTAAATGACTCATCTTGCAAATGTACCTGTTTGTTTTGGTGAATAGATAATTAAAGATCCATGAAGAAAGAGCCCAAGTGAATTATCACATGTATTTTGCCACTCAACTGTAATGCTGAATGTATATGCCAGCCTTCTTCCCTTGCTGTATAGCTTTACTTTGTGCAGATTACATCTAGGCGGTGAAGAACAGATGAAGTGCATTGCTGCTGGTCTAAGCTGGTGTTGATTTGCTGTGATTTAGTAACAGTAATTTATACACAGAATTGAAGAGTGGTACATTTTTATGAAAAATCGGCTTTGAATTCTTCCAGATTACATTAAGAGATCTGCACTGTCATCTATTAAGGAATTTAAATCAACTGCAGGTTCTATTCCTTGTTATAAAAATGTTATATTGGCTAGTTTATGTTTTTCTGCATCAAGTTGATTTATTAAAATAAATCCTAATCAAACATTTATCTTAGAATAGAGTAGCTTTAATTTATCTTACCTATTAAACAAATTGTCACTGGCAGGGTACAGGAAATTGCAGAATTAAAAGGCAGTTCAGAATTAAAAAGCATTTTCTAAAGAGAACATCTAATAGCCTGTCCCTAAACTTCGAGGTACTAGTGCCTTCCTTGCTTCTTCTGTTGTGCTACTGCTGCAGTGTATGGGATAACTGAATGTGATGCTTTACAGGTTTAGCATTCTGGCTTTCCTTGTAGAGATATTTCAGAGAAAAGCAAGCTGTTTCAGGAAACTGGTTATTTTGAATAGGTGAGGGTCAGCCCTTGGACTCTGCTGACAGGCTATGGGGCTTAGGGCTTGATATTTAGCTCTGAATGTCTTTCTCTGCCCTATTTATTCATAGGAGTCTTTATGGTGCTATCTGTAATTTGTTTGATTTGAGTGTTGTAGCTTACTTGTTTTTCTGGAAAAGTACTTATTCTGGCAATAACATTTTGCTAGTTAACACTTCCATTTATTACCAGAGTGCTGACTTTCTCTGTATTAGCCAGCTAAATAAAGTTTTGGGGCTTTTGGCTTGAGGGTTGTCCAGTGCAATCACTTTTGCTTTTAATAATGAAAATCATCTGCTGCCAAGTGAAAAAAGCTTACAATAATGAGCTCTCCAGTCCTGCCTCTGTGCTTAAACCTGATTGACTAGGCAATTAAATCCAGATCCACAGCTAAGAACACATTTTGGGGAAGGTCAGTCAATGCAGCACAAGGCTGGATTAGCACCTCTTTTCATAATGGAGAATGCTGACCTAGGTTCGGTGGCCTGGCCACAAGCATGCCATGGAAGAAACAATCTTCAAGTGTTCAGTGGGGGAGGGATCATGGCTACAGGAGCTGTGGTTAAAGTTTGTGTCCTGTTATTCTTTTAGGAGTCATGTATACTAGAGTGGTTGTTAAGAGTGCTTTTTATTTGAAAGGGTGAGTTTGGGTCTTACCAAATAGAGAATCTTTACTTCTACTGGTCCTCTCCAGCAGCAAGCCCTGTGTAGTGGGAGTACATTAACATAACAACTGTCTATCCTTGGTCCTCACATCTGGCATTGTCCCACATGTACATAATACCGTTTGTTTCTTGTACAGTCTGCATGCAGTAGAACATCATATGCATTTATTTGAATTGAGGTGTAGGGTTTCGAGAAGCCAGACATCTTTTCAGTTTCCAGTTGTCAGAAAGTTAGCTTTGCTTTCAAATACTCTTTCATGAAGTAAGTCTGTAAGTTTGGGTCTGACTGTAGGGTTGAAACGGGGAGAACAGTATTGAAAGCATGAAAATGTGTAAGAGGAGTTACAAGCAGAGAATATATGGTAGTGATATTTTTAACAGTGGCTCTAAACATGAAAGACCAGAAGTGAATGTCACGAGAACCTGTCGTCAGTGAAGTGATTCAGGGGGAAAAGCAAAAATTGGTGAAGGAATACTTACAGCGTTTTCCCTCTGTCACTGAAAGCACAGATTCCTTCAGGCTGACTTCCTGCATTCATCCCTTTTATTGCTTTTTGTGGAAGGGGGGAGACTGCAGATGAGTAATCTTCAGTAATATTTGGATTGAAACAGAATCCAGAGGACTTAGTGTTGCTTAACTGGTTCATATTTAATTAAGCAAAATGCAGTTAAATTTACTGGGAATTAGAAAGACATTCTCAAATACAGCCAAAAAACTTTAAAGGATTCCTCCACAGTTGTGAGGGATTTAGCTATAAAATTGTTTCCCATTTTCCAAGTAGTTTTTAATTAAGCTTTAAGCAGGTGTGCTTAAGCTTTTTTCTTACTGTTTTTGCTTTGTACTTTTTGTTACAGTTTTTGCAAGACCTTTGCTGTGTATCAGTATGTATGTTTATTTTTATCAGTATGTACATATTTATTATATGTACAGTATGTTTGTTTATTAGTTATAAAAGTTGGAGTTAAGTTCTTTGACTAATGTAATAACATCTTTTTTTCCCCATGTTAGTATGGAAGAACACCTTTACATCTGGCAGCAAACAATGGCATTCTTGATGTTGTCCGATTCTTGTGTCTTACTGGTGCCAACGTAGAAGCTTTAACATCTGTAAGTATTGGGGGGGTACTGTTATGCTTCTTGCTTCTTTTATCTGTGATAGTAGGAAACCAATTAATCTCTTGCAGTGGGGAAGAGAGGCACACAATGGTCTAATATAATTACATATTTAAATCTAAAAAAAAAAATAGGCTGTTGAATGTCCACAGCTTGAAAAGCATTCTCTGTTGTCCGCCTGTTCCCTTCTTACAACTACATTTGAAACTGATTAAGGTATGGTGCAGCTACCACTTGATCTACACCAAAGAATTTCTTCATCTTTGAATTACTTGTAGCACTGTGTTTTCTCTAAGCACAGTGGGCCACTGTCAGTAAGAGGTATGTCATTTCACATCAGGTACAGTTACTGCACAAATGTATATATCTTAAATATTTTTCTTGCTTTCAGGGGATTAAAAAGTTTTATTTTCATAGTGGAGATGTGTGGGTGCATGGATGAGTGAACTAGCACGCAAGTATCCTTGTAAAGCAAATCATTTATGTCAGATCAGTCAGCACCGCTGCTCCCAATTAACACCACTGAAGGTATTTTTTATTCTCACTGAAGTGAGAAACATCCTTTTGGCTGACACATCCACAGCAGGAATGAAGTGTTCTTCATCATGCACACATCATATATATACATGATATGTTATAGGCATCATACATCCATTACCTGTGTTTTGAACAAACTAACCATGTTTTATTTTCAGATGTGTTGTATCAGTTTACATTGCTACTTATCCTAACCAATGCATTCTGCTCAGAAATAACTATTGCTCTGTATATTGAAATCATGTTGTGATTAGGTTTTAGTTGAGTCCATGTTTTCAAAGTTCTTCTTACAAAGTATCCCTGAGACAGCTGAAATGGAGGGAAAGAGGAGAAAACTTCTGTTTCATTTGTTTTACCCATCTGGTAGAAAATACTTATGTTTTTGTTGTTTCCCTGTACATTTAGTACTGTGGTTTTTTTCCTTTAAGCATGTATGTGATGTAGCAGGAGGAAGCCTTTCAAAAGCAGTCATTAAAACCAATGAACTTGGAATTGTGGCTTAAACAAGCTTGGCATCTAAAAATGACTTTTTGGTATCTACGAGATTGTAGATTGCCATGTCCCTTTTTAATCAATAATAATGAAATGTGCATGCAATGGACTTTGTGGGGTGCTTTACAGATTTTCTTTTGTCACCTGTTTTTGTCCCTTTCCTTTTTTCTTTTCTCACCCCTTTCCCCCTCCCAACTTCTTTTCTCTCCATGCCTTTTTCCCCTTCCCAATGGCTGTGTTGATATAATTGCCTATGTGGACCCTGTCCTTCCAAGATAAAAGTACTTTTTATCTCTTTAGTTCAGAGCAGTTTTAAGGAGCTAACAGAGTAAATAGTGCTGATAGTAAATCTGGCAGGAGAAACAGACTAAATATATGTAACTCTCCATTATTCCAGCAGAGAGAAGGGAAAAGGAGGAGAGGAAGTGCATGTGGTGATTTTAATAGCATTTCAGTTTTGCATTCATTTGCTAGGTGGATGTTAAACTGTTGTGAAAAATCTTATTAACAGCTCTTTCCGAGCCAGTGCAGTAGAATTAATTACGTTTTTTCTTCTCTCAGAATGCCGTTTCTGAGGAATTAACTTTTTCAGCACTGTTAAGTAACTGGACTGCGGTATGATTTCCCTGCTTCCTCTGCAGGCTAAAGCCCATTTTAAGACTAGTTTGATTTTGTATTTGATTGCATTTGATTGTTTTTTAAGTAACCAAGCCCTTTTCAGATGCCAGCTTTGCTTATGCGTTGCTATTCTAGTGTATAGATACCCTGTACTGTTAAAGAAAGATTGAAAACCTGTTTGTTGTTTTGCTTATATGTGTATTTTCTAACTCTTGTGCTCTGCAGTTCATCCCACAGTGGACATCCAGAGAATTAAACAGCCTCACCTTGTTCACAGTTTTGGACCAAAAAAAAAAAAAGGAACTTTGCTCCCTTAATTTCTTTTTCATGGAAGCAAATGCTTTTTTACACCTGTTACCTCAATCAGTAAATTGAGCTTCCAGATCTGAGTCTAAATTTTTGACAGACATGTGAACTGAACTGATAGCATCTGTCAATGTAAACATCTCAAAACGCTTTTTTGCGGGTAAATTTGACCTAGAGTTCTTTCTGCTGTACTTGGTGCTTGTTGCCAATGCTCTGAGGTATCCTTCACCTACTCCACAGGCCTTTCTGCCTGTCTTGTTTACTGTGTGGTCTGATGACCATGGACTTCAAAAATGATGCTTGTCAGGCATTGCTCCATAAGGGAAGGTGAGCTAGGAACTTGTGAACAAGAAGGCAAGCAGGGACAGGGATGGCATCACCAACAAGGGCCCAGTCCCACAGTCCCAAGCAAGGCAAGCGGAGCAGGTCCAGTGATGGCAACCAGCTTCAGCCAGGAGCCCGGGTCGCCAGAAGAATCTGTAACAGTGAGACAGGTCTGAGGTTAAGTCAAGGTCAGGAATTGGTGTTGGTAACCACGGTCAGCCAAGGGTCTAGTGATCACCTGGCAAGTCCATAGTGAAAGAGGCAGGTTCGAGGTCAAACCTGAAAGTCAGGGACTGGGTCAGTGGGATACGTGGCCATATGCAGCTGTAGTGTAGCTCAGGTGAGGACCAAGGGGCAAAAGCCTCAGCCTAAGAGCAACACCTGAGGAAAAGGTAGTGTGAAAGCCCCTGGTGGAGTTTCTTTTCAGGTCATCTTCCTTCTCTGCAGTCTGAACAAAGATTGGACAGCTGTATCAGACAGCTGGTCTTGAGCTCAGGAACCTGTTAGGAAGTGAGGAAGGAGGTCTGGGCCATGACAGTGCCATTCCACTGTTACCAGTAGGCTTGCTCTGTGCACACATTCGCTTAGACTTCTAGCAATTTGAACCATTCCTGTTGCCATTTTTCTAATTTTGGGAGCTGTCACATCCATCCCATTATAACCATGCTCACTGACCAGGGTCTGGCTGAGCTGCTGCCATCCACGCTCCTTGCCAGATGCTTATCAGATGGTTATTTCCTTTGTGTTTGTGCCCCAGTAGCTGTGAGTGAGCTAAAAAACCCAATATATCGCAGTACAGCTGTTTAGCCAAAGCCAGGCTCGAAGCCAGAACAAACAAACCCTCATGGAGCAATGAGACACAGCAAGCAAGGGGAGCCATGCCGATGCCACAGCAGTTGTGGCATACTCATCCAGAGCTGTGGGACCTGCTCTCATTCAAAGGGACAGTGCTTGTGCAGGGATCTGTCGCTGCACACATGCTTGGTACTGGCATTTGCCAGGCTGTCTCCAACCTTACGTTGCAACAGGAACGTACTGTGCTGTGGAAGATTGCAGGGCCAGTTTGTAGCGGTCCTGCTTTTGGACTTAAGAAGAGGCAAAAGATTTGGGGATCCAGATAAAATTCACACTGTAGGTTGGTGAAGGCAACATCCTGTTACCACAGGAATTCTCAGGCAAGGGATGAAGGTTTTCCCTTTACTTGAAGGTTTTGGATTCCCCTGGATGTGCCCAAGACTGGAAACTCGGGAAGCACTACAAGTGTTGAAGCAGTTTTCCCATTGGCAGGCTAGCTGCCCAGTCACCAGACCACTCTTCCTCTTGCACAGCAGGCACTCGGGATTAACTGGGATTTGGAGTGTAGGGTCAGCACAGAGTCTTCCCCTTTGATACATTGTGTCTATCGAATATTAATTTTAAAAGTACATTCAGGTGTTTCTTTACTAAAGTTGCAATTACATGTCAACTATGGAAGGAATTTAAGGGTATGGTATTGGTTCAAATCTCGTCAGTTCATGCCATCAACTACAACTTTGTCTGTTGCTAATATTCTG
Source organism: Balearica regulorum gibbericeps (assembly GCF_011004875.1). NCBI lineage: Eukaryota > Metazoa > Chordata > Aves > Gruiformes > Gruidae > Balearica > Balearica regulorum. The sequence goes on along the minus strand of NC_046220.1, from coordinate 41,551,351 downwards.
TTCTGTCTGAATTATGTGAAGTTCTGGAGTACCTAGTAACTTCTGTGGAAACCTTCTGTAGGTGGACACTCAGTGTCAAAGATACTTGTTTCATATGTAGGGATAATACTTACAGTAACACCAGGAACTACTTAAGACAATGCAGGTTTCACATGGAAAAACTAGTAAAATCAAAGATAGAAACCCAAGAAAGAGATCTTAGTTTTCCAGTGCTATTTCTTAATAATCTAAAGCTCTTCTCTGAGAGAGTGAAAGAAGCAAAGTGCTCATAAATTAGTTACCTGTTACCAAAATTTAAAACAACACAATAGCATTAATGTAGTTGTAAGACTTGAAAGTAGGATTTTTCTTTCAGCCTATTTAATATTAAATAGGCTGATCCGTGAAACATGGGTAGTTAAATGGCAAGACCAGAATGCTGAAGGTAGCTTTGCTTTTCCTTTTAAATTTGCTGATGCAATTTAAACCACATGCCTTACAATGTCTTTGCTTTCTGGAAACCTCCAGTGACTGATATGTCACTGTCATTTTTCATCCATTAGTAAACAAAATTTACCTGCTATTCATGTGAATGAATATGCTAGTGTGTCCTCACTTTGTGAACTGTTTAAACTTTTAGATATGTTCAATACGTAATATCTAGAAATCAGTATCATCCTCTAATTGGTGAGAAGAGCAATTCAGATGGGGAGTACTGGCATCACGCTCAGGCTCTGAATTCAAAATACCACATTACAGATGCAAATTTATAAAAGAAATGCCATTGTTCTGCATTCTACAGTATTATTTTTTTGACAATTTAAAAAAACAGAGATTCTGGTGGGGATAGTTATTACCAGTTGTTGGTTTGGGTTTTTTTTTCCTCTTCCCCCTATTACATTTTCATCTGACAGCAATTCTGTTACTGCCTTGAGCAGCTGCACTATGTTGCACGTTGGGTTTTTTATTGTGGGTAAAAGGAAGGAACTGCTGCTAATAATTTGTGTTTTAACAGGATGGGAAAACAGCAGAAGATCTCGCCAGAGCCGAGCAGCATGAACATGTAGCTAGTCTGCTTGCAAGACTTAAAAAGGTTGGGAATGCATGAATTTTAACTGACATTTTCATGTTTTTAGAGATACCAAGGAAAGTTTGACCATGGGAAACCATACGATAAGATATTCATCAAAGCCATTCTAAAAAGCTGTTGGAAAATTCCCTACTGTAATGGTGTCTCTTTGGTTGTGTTTGTGGGGGTTTTTTTCCTGTTCATTTTTAATTCCAAATGATACTCTCAGTTAAACCTAGTATGCATACATCAACAAAAATGGCTAAGCTGGTCTACACCACTGATCTATTTTATACTGTTTGTTACAATGCCTAGCAAAGTAGCTAAGGTGTTTAGGAGAAACTGGAAAATAAACTATTAAAAATTAGCACAGCTCACAAGAGGACTTATTTCCCCACCGTCACCATTTTAGTTAGATTACTATTATTAAGTATGAGGGGTTTGTGCCCGTTCCGGAAATTCTAATACCATGTGGAATATTGCATAAGTTCTCAATGTCTTCTTTTAATTCTGCAATTTCAGTATCTCCAAATCCCCTGACAACTAGAACGCAAAGCTGATCTGGTCTTGTAAGGCAGTAAGTCTGACACACGTTATTACAGATAGGCAGCATCACTCATGCTGTGAGGACTCAGGGACCACTTGCCTGGAGATGCCAGGCAACAGCCAGACCAATTAAAACAGTCGGGTTTTAATTATGCTAATGGGGCAGTGGAAAACTGAAATAAATGACTGTTTCAGAGTAGCGATAGAATATGATACATACCAGGCATTGCCAAGGTGGAAGTAGAATCATGTTCTTTAGTCTTGCCAGTAAATCTATACTTGCTAGGATTGTAAAACATATCCGTGAAGATGTCAGAAAGTGCCAGAGTTCAGACGTCTGTTGTGGTGATAGTGTTTGTAAACGTTTGTCACAACAGGATCAGTTTTGCATACTTGTATCCCTGCACTGAACCCTTGCCTGATTCTGCATGCAGGTGCATAAATATGTGTGTTAGTCATCATGTAAATGTGGAACCAATATGAATTGACCTAGAACAAAAGGGAGATGATCAGATAAATCTCTTCTGAAAGAGGTGTTAGTAGCTATAACTATCTTCCTGATAGGAGAGTATACTTAATTATTGAAGGCCTGCCTATATATATAGGGAAAATGTATGAAAATTATATGCTTCATCAGAGTATACTTTGCAACAGATAATCTGATCAATTGAAATTAATAAACTACATCAAACCACTGAAAATAGAATCATAGAATCTTTAAGGTTGGAAAAGACCTCTAAGATCATTAAGTCCAACCGTCAAATATTCTAGTACTATTCAAAATGGTCAACATCATGTAGTAGAGAACGTACCTGATGCTTACTTTCAGTGCCTTTGGAGGGTTTTGTGCCTTATAGCACACACATGAAGAACCTACTGTCCTAGTGGCTCTTGCAGAGGATTCAGTATTAGCCATGAGGGGGTGTAGTATTTGCATTGTGACTTTATTTAATAAATGCTTGTTAGCGAGGAAGGAACTAAATTATATGCACTACTATTTCTGTCAAATTCCTTAGCTTAATTGCTGCATGCTTATAATTTTGGGCTGCTGTAGGTGCTCACTTTATGACTCATTCTAGATGTTAAACTCAGTACAAATGCAGAACAACAGAGCCTCTCTCTCAGCTCCGAATGGGGGAATGAAGGAAGGGAGGATGAAGCTAGTTCTTTTGCCCTTCCACCTTTCTGCTATCTCTGTTTCCTTAAAACAGGTCTTCCTGTGGCCAGAAACAATGGGTGGTTTGCTCTCCTGCACTGCATCACCTTGTTGATTTTTCAGGCTCAGCTTGTGTGGGAAGTGGAGCATCCGTGTCTGATTGCCTCTTGCTGGGCAAAGAGAAAAGACAGATTTGATTTGTTCATTGCCAGCTCTGTCTGGCAGGAACAGAAGGAGTATCCTCCAGATACTACAAGACAAGATACAGCGGGGTATCATGGGGGAGCTCAAAGTGGAAAACTCTTCTACAGGACATGTGATTGGGTTTGAGGAAGGCCTGTGCAGAAGGATGAGATTGCAGCTGTGGAAGAGACTGCGAATGCACACAGAGGACAATCTGTGAGAGGAGAATTAAATAGGGAGGCAGATCTATTGAGGTCTGGGAGTAAAGAGGGAGACCAGTCTGGAGGATGTACACTTGCAGTAGAGGGGTAGAAAAATGGAAGGTGAATAGTATGCAAGAGCTCTTTTAAGGTAAAGGAAAATAAGTGTATGGGGAAAGGAGAGATAAGAGTGGTTTGGGAAAAGCAGTGTTTACCTTGCAAGGAACTGAAATGGGAGTAAACAGCTGGGCGGGGGGAGAGGGAAGAGGAGAATTCTCCCAAATATGAGAAGTACACAAAACATTGGTGTAAAGAAGAGGGGAAACGCACATCAAGTTGTCATATTGCTTGGGTGGTAGCTGTCACTACAAAATTCTTCAATGCTACACATATAGGATAATGTATATTGGTTAGGCTACTGAGACTCATAGGTAAGGAGAATGGGTACTGAAAGAAGCTAGTTTTTCCTTCTTTGCCCTCTCCATCAGAGATCAAAATGATCCCATTCACTCATGTTGAGCCCGAAGTCGTGTGATTTTCATCAAGACTCAAGCTGGCTCTTGAGAGGAAGCACTCGGCTGTGCCTTGTCTACCTGTCCCTGCCCTTCTGCCAGAAAGTGATCACTGGCATGATGAAGCAGATGGAGGAACTGGTCCATATGAACTGTCAAAAAAGCATTATGTAAACCCTGTGTTTTGAGTTTGTTGGGAGGCAGAAGTTCCCTGCCACATATTCTGATTTCTTCTTTATGTTAAATTTTAGGATACGCACCGGGGGCTTTTTATCCAGCAGCTGCGGCACACACAGAATCCGCAGCCCCGGATCAAACTGAAGCTGTTTGGACACTCTGGTGCTGGGAAAACAACCCTTGTGGAGTCCCTTAAGTGTGGCCTGTTACGAAGCTTTTTTCGAAGACGTAGGCCTAGGCTCTCCTCCACAAACTCAACCAGATTCCCCCCATCTCCTTTGTCTTCCAAACCTTCAGGTATGGCTTCGAAGCTGTAATGTTTGAACGAGAAAACATTTTCCTCTTAGTCTGTGTAGCTCCTCCTAGGAGGAGCTGTTGGCTGCACTGCAAAGTACAGGGCAAGCTAAGCATGTAAGAAAGCAAAACAAAGCAGAGAGGGTATTGACTTCTTTGTGTACAGGCTTGTACCCAAAGTAAGAGTGAAGAGGAGCAGTGGGTGTGGAGGGTGTAGGGTTAGTTAAGGTTTTGTTTTACTCACATGCTGCATAAGTGAACTGGGAGAGTGGAGGACAGGACTTGTGAATACTGGCGTTTATTTTTCACAAAGAGTTCTAGGCTATGAACACCAGTGTTGTGACCACATGCCACTATTGTGGGTTTTGGGATTATATTTTGTCAGCCACCTTCTTTGAGCAGCTTCAATAAACTCTGTCCAAAATTGAAACAGTTGCTGCATTTTTCTGTGATCTTCAAGTAATAACAGAGGATTGAGAACTGCTACTGATGCCTTGGAGTGCTTTTCCATAAGGTACAGGATTGGATTAGCCCAGTTAGAGGTGCCTAATATTGTCTCCAAACAAGATGAAAATTGAGGTGTTCTAAACTGAAGTAAATGTGAGCAACTAATAGTTAAACTTTGCTCATGTAGCACCAGTTGGCCTGTGTGAAGTGAGAGGAGTTGCAGAATCTGGAGGAACTACCTAGGTTTACACTTCAACATATGCCTGGCTTTAGAAGAACTCACAGATGAGGGGGTAGTAGTCTTACTACCTAAGTTTTAGATGGGGCCAGGGTTGCCTTTTTCTTTAAAAAACTTTGGATAATACTTGCAGGTGTAGGTTTCATTCATCATTTTTAAGAAATGTTAGAACAGTGCCAGTCATAGACCTCATCTCTACTTTCTCTCTAGTCACCTGAGGAAGCTATAAGGTACTCAGAGAGTGGCCTAACAAGACAAGATATGTGGCACAGAGGTGGTTATTGCATTTACTGTTCACTTAACACAAGGGGCTCACATATGTGACAACAGAGCAAAGGAATTGATTAAATTAATCAATCAGAAGTTCCTGTTTATTTATCTTAATTTACTGTGTCATACAAGGGGAGATAATTCACTCCAGGAGTATCAGTTCCTGGAGGCAGTGCAGGAAGGTTTTGACTGAAGATGGGTTTTTTTAATTATTTTTTTTTAATGTTGATACTAGAACCAGAAGATAGGTGTTATGTGCTCACACCATCATAAAATCAGACAAGACTGCCAGTCATATTGGCAAATCATTATAGAAATTATGGCAAATCTGAAGCATGCACTTATGAATACTTTACCTAGACATAAAGCCAGAAAGTTGTGCAGTGCTATGCACACTTGAAAGTTGTGCAGTTCTCTGCAAACAAAGCTACTATGGCATTGGTTTAGTGTTTGGATTTTTGGTTTTTGCATGTTCCACTATCTTCTTTTTGGATTAAAATCATTATGTAACATTTAAATAATGTTATGGGTTGAGTGGCATAATCAGATAAAACATTTAAACCATACACCAAAATTACACAATTTGGTGTATACTTGATCATGTGCTTAGGTTTGTTTAAATTCTGTAAAAATAAGTGTGTGAATTCATCATGTATTTATTTACAAGACCCTAAAGTTTAGATACTACACTAGAAGATCAAACATGAAAGTATACTTTTACAGCTGGCAGTTTCTGTGTATATTAAAAGCCAGATGCTAGAATTCAGCATCCAGTGGAGGAAGGAAATGTTTGCTTTCTCCACTAGATGGTGCAAGTCAATTAAAAAGCCCTTTCATTTCTCTTTTAGGGCATCTGAAGCATGAACTCAACAAATTGCTTGTTAGTAAAATAATTTTGGTTAAGGGCCTGCTTTTCTCCCCCCACCTCCTGAGAAACAGTTGCTACACAATGATAATTTTATCCTAACTTGCAGGAAAAAAACTATTTGAATACACATCATTTCCATGCCAATAAAAACAGCCCACACTATGAAGTTGCAACCCTTAGTTAAAAAAGCAGTGTGTCTTTGCAACATAGAAGAACTTTAACCATTGAAACCTTTAATTCCCAAATCACTGAGGTTTTTTCTATGCTTCCCAGTAGTATATCTGCTAAAGGGCAATAAGTGTTATATGGGATCATTTTAAGATTTTCCTTTTCATCATTCAGATTAAGAACGTGGTTTTCTATGCTCACAGCTTGGTAGTCATCTTCTTTCTTTGAAGAGCAGTTTGGGATTTTTTTTTTAATCAGCTTTTATGCCTTGCATACTTATTTTGAAGTGGTCTGGTTGTGATTTTCACATGGTTTGTAATCTCATTTTCCTTTCCCTGACCCAGTTTCAGTAAGCATTACGAATCTTTATCCTGGATGTGAGAATGTCAGCGTGAGAAGCCGTAGTATGATGTTTGAGCCCGGCCTGACCAAAGGAGTATTAGAAGCTTTCGTTTCCCCTGCTCATCACTCTCACTTCTCTGCTGATGACCAGTCGACCAAGGCCATTGACATTCAAAATGCTTGCTTGCATGGTAAGCAGAGCCCTGGGCTGGCGTGCCTTAATGCTGTGGGACTTGTTTTTAAAGTCTTCAAAGTTTTAATGCCATGTTACTTGTTTTTGAAAATAAAAATTAAAAAAAAAATCTGATTTAGTAGGGTAGTGACTGTGGTTGAGCATCCAACATTTTGGGGGTTTGGTTTGTTTAAGCAGAAAGTAAATGTGCATGAAGTTCTGTACCTGTAATACACACAGTAATCATTGTCAGATCCTTATGCATAGAACTGTTGTTGAGATGAGTAAGTGGGGCAGGAGGAGGGAGGGATTTGGTATAATAGGAGTGGGTTGGCAGACTGGCTATGGGTGTGAAGGCTCCTTCACCTGCACTGTGTGTCATTTGAGGATTTTATCAGATTTAATCTGGTCCCACAGACCCAAGTGTCCTCACCATGTAAGTGGTTCCCAGCTGTATGAAGGATCTATTATTCTTGCCCCCATGACAGAGCTGGAGCATGTTTCGTGAGCCCTGGAGCTGAGTAGAGCTTCTGACTTCATTTTTTTTGAAAGGAAGGTAACTTCTCTGCAATTTAAACCAGTTAGCAGTAAGAAGGGTCAGTTGGAGTTGTTGTTGTAAGTACATATATGGCTTTTGGCAAATAGCGTATATAGACCACCAGCCATACTAATCATATAGGTAGTAAGATCTCTCCCAGTAGGATCTCTTCTTAATAATGAAAATGTTTTGCGTGCATTAACAGCTGCAATTTTGAGGCTGAGTTAGGATTAGTCAAGATTTTATTTTGGAGAGAGAAACCTATTTATGAATGCAGTTATACGCACACTGACACATGCAGTGACAATATGTTTGTCCTAGATGCTGAAGATTTTGGCATGTAGCTAAAGCTTATTTTTTGTACAGGCTAATTTCCTCTTTCAGTGTAATTTGAAACCAAGTCAAATTCTGCAGTGAAAAAGTTGTGCAACGACTGTCAGAAGGGGTTTCTTTTCTTTGTGCCGTCGATATATAGAAGGAAGGTGTGCACATGGGTGAGCTCTGAATAGCTGTACTCATAACAGCACGTTTGAGGTTTCTGGTTTCTTGTAGAAGTTTGAGCTGCATCTTAGTCGGCATTTGTTTAAATAGAGGTAGTACAGGCCCATCGGACTTCACCCTAATCAGATGGTGAGTCTGGGAAGTGCCATACAGTGCAACACGGTAATACTTTTTTCACCTGAAGCTAAAGGAGATGGCAAAAAGAAGCACGGTGCTGTTGGGATCGCTAACATGGTGATTCTTCAATCCTGACTTAACATGATGTGAATAGTACAACTCTGTAAAGTAAAGTGGTTTCTTTGAGTGTCCTTCAGCTGTTTTTAATACCAATGGTGACATGTTAAGAAGAAAAAAATTAATAAAAATGTTGAGCTACTTGGGGTGAGCAGGAAAAAAATGGGAGATACTATTCTTGTTTTTCAAGGGAATTAAAAGATCCGTTGCTGTTGTGCAAGGCAACGGCCAATTTAATGTATAAGTCTGCATGCGTTTAACAAACAGGTGCTTCCATGTGGCATCCAGCTGAATGAATGTGCTAGAGAAGTGAATGTGAGAGAGGAACAGATTGTGAGGACCCAACTTGTCAGCCTCTGAGACTGAGTGAAACCCGTTCCCTTTGTTCATGATTGCGTTTTTAGTCTGGCTTTCTCACATGCATGCGGTTTATCTTTGTGAAAGTTTAAATCAGATTAACTCTTTTGTTTGTCTTTCCAGGGCAGCAAGATGCTTCATGCTTACTGACAAAGTGTGATCTCTTCATCTCTTTGTTTTTCAGGAGTTGGTGATTTCAGCGTCTGGGAGTTCTCTGGGAATCCTGTGTATTTCTGCTGTTACGATTATTTTGCTGCAAATGATCCCACTGCAATTCACATAGTGCTTTTTAGTCTCGAGGAGCCTTATGAAATCCAGTTAAACCAAGTGACCTTTTGGCTCAGTTTCCTGAAATCGTTAGTCCCAGTTGAGGAGCCAATAGGTATGCTCTTCTGCCTATTAATTAAATGTTAGGGGACTAAAAGATTCTTGTCTTTCTCTGCAACTTTGTACATCCTCCATGTTGAGTGCTGTTATATGTCTTCATCCCTACGTATTCAAACAAACTTTACACAAAGTTTGTTAGAGAAAGGAAATTTCTTCTATGGAAGAAGCCTGAAGAGTTGTACATACCACTTAGTCCAACTAAAAAGGGTCATGAGATACAATGCAGCCTTCTGTGGGACTTGAATTTACAGCTGTAAATGGCAGATAGGGTTTAATGTCAGATGAGCTGTGTGGAAAAGTTTCAGAGGGTTGGATGCATTTAAAACCAGTTTCAGATGCATTGCTTAAATTCCACTTATATCTAACCCCAGTTAACAGTGTTTCCAGCATAAATCAGTCTTGTCAGTGAGAACAGGACAGAACAATATTGTGGAATGGCGTTACCTCTCAGTATGTGCCACTTTAACAATTTTAACCAGAGCTGTATTTGGGCTTCAAATACATTAACCTTTGGTGCATCAGGATGTACAGAAACCAGTCTTCCTAGTAAATTTCACTTCACATATTCTTAAGCTTTGCATAGGTTTTAAGTGATTTTACTTGTTTTATATTCAGGCTTTCTAACAAACTGAAAGTTATTTGACAGGCAAACAACTTTTTTTTTTTTTCTTGAAAGGTCTGTAGGTATAGCTACATATACCATATACCTTGTTAGTGTTTGTAGCTGAGCATTGGTCTGCAGACTGACAGTTTGACAGACGAACGAAGCTCTGACATGTGTCTTGGTTCTATGAACCAAAATGTTATTCCAGCCAGTGGATCTAGCTCAATGCTCATGGACATCTACAACACTGCTAGGGACTCGCGAGATGAGCATATCAAATACTTACATAGTGCAAAGAGTATTGCCCCTCTCATTTTGTTTTCTCCTCAATCCTGTATGCATTATCTCAGCCAGATAATGGTAATGATGAACAAAGGCAGACCTTCAGTTTTCAGTTCAGGCATCTGCATGTCTTTCATTTTCCCTTGTAGGTCAAATCACAAGGTTAACAATATGACCATTTGGATCTAACCGACATGAAATTACTTCTGGAAGTAAAAGCTCAGAAATTTGCAGAAAAGTATCAAAGCTGAAAATACAGTTAATTTGGAATTGCTGAAAGCTTTTCACAGCTCCTCGGTCTAGCAAGGAAACTTACTTCTTGGTTTGCCTAAGTTAGAATTTAAGTTAATCCTTTTTTCTTGCTGATCTAATTATCAGCAGTATTTAGGTACTTTGCTTAAATCAGTGTTTATACTGGTCAGCTCAGTTTGGGTACCCATGCCTGTCTAAGTCCTTCAGCTGCCACGAAAAAACAATTTACAATTACAAAATACTTACTTTGAAGTGCTATGCAGAGATTTGAGAAAATGTGACTTTTTATGAATGAATCAAGATTCTGTAGCTCTTAGTTGATGAAAACTGAGCAGTGATGTAAGCATATTTCTCCCATGTGAAGTTTTGTCAGACTAAAACAGCAGGATTGGATGTACTGTCTTTTTTTTTAAATAACCTAATGATGTCTCCTCTTTTCTGAAAGATCAGTTTGAGAAACAATTGAAAACTGTGTGTTCCATACTGTCACCTCATTCATGCCATTTGTATCTTTCTTTCTCATTCTTTTTCATGGTTTCTGCCAGGCTTTCCTACTTAACTCTCACCTAAGTGAGAGGTCGTTGTTTGTGTAAGTACTGCAAAATAGCATTCATACCAATGTATGAATCTTGTAGACATTTTCTGTTCTACTTACAATCCTCTATTCTGCACCTATAGTATTAAGGACCATCCAAAGATTATGAGAAACCCTTTCAAGAAGCTGTTATTTTAAATTATTTTTCCTCACACTATTATAGTTTGTAGTTAATAGATGTATCATTAGTGTTATTGATTAATATTTTTGTTAAAACAATACAGTCATGTAACATCAATGTAGCTGGTGTTATTCAAAGAGTCTAGCTATTTAAATCGGACTTTATATAGATAATCCTATAGGCAGATAACAGCCAAAGCACCAGTGGTGTAAGCACAGTATGGCTATGTTTAGAGTTGGTAAATCCGCTGCAAAAGTGATTGGTATGAAGAATGTAAAATGTATGGCTACTTTCCCATCTCAGTAAGACAGCCATCTCCATAGGCATGTCTCATAGTGAGGGAGTGCTCTTGTTTCTCTTCTAGCATTTGGTGGAAAGCTGAAAAGTCCCCTGCGTGTTGTTTTGGTCGCCACACATGCTGACATAGTGAATCTTCCTCGGCCCGTTGGGGGAGAGTTTTGGTATGACAAAGACATGTCGTTGTTGAAAGAGATCAGGAACAGGTAAGTGGGGAGTGTATTTATATGTCAACTGGAAAGAAAAAATACTAAAATGCATAGGAATATGTAAAAGATTTTTATATGGCTTATACTTTATGATTCTGTGATATTTTGAGTATGTTCAGGAAGCTCATATTGTGCAAAAATTGAAACATTTACCAATATTACAGTGAGCAAGCTGCCTTAAGTGAGCTTAAATGAGCCAAGTGGTGCACAAATGAGTGGAGGCTCAGGAGGTCTTACCCCGTAAATGCTGGGATACATCCAAAAGCCTGTATCAGCCATCTGTCTAACATCTTGGTGCTCAGGTTTTGCACCAGTTTCAGAAAAATGAGCAGTTCTCAGCTACAACCTTTGGGTGCAAAAGAGAAAGCAGGAGAGCGACCCTTTGCTCTGAATTGATTTAGGATGGGTAGGAAAAAACCTAAACCAGGCCTGGAGATACTCCATACGCAGTTTGTGAAGAGCTGGGCATTGTGGAGTCACACGCCTGACAAGGTTGGCCAAGAGGTACCTAGAAGTTAGGGAAACTTCTGGCCTTCTTCAGCAAATGTTTGGAGAGCACGCTAATTGTAGATCAAAATAGGAATTTTTTCATGAACATACTATTGTATGTATAAAGTAACCACAATTTATATTCTCAGTGAGCATGTAAGTGGATAACGTGGTACAAGGAACTATCTGTACCTATGAACATAAACAGTTGTCTGGAACATACAAGAAACTAATGTAGGAATTCCAGCACAATAGTGACAGGGCAGTATCTTAATCAATTGAAATAAACCAACAGTTTGATGTTGGAATCCTTTTAAATGCAAATCAGTCCAGAGCTAGGAAAACAAGTATGTGTGGTTGAAAAGTAAAAAGGAAGTGAGAAAGAGAGCTGGTGTTTATAGCAATGAAAACTAAACTATTTAAAGTGAGAAGAAAGAAAACAACACATATGAAGACCTAAAAAAGAATTACTAGTGAAAGGAACAGCTGGAATTAAAATGTTTGGTTTTGTAATTTCAAGTCCTGTGATACAGTTGTAATTTTCTTATGCATCTTCAGCCAGCTGGATTAAGAAATAAAACTGGATTTGGGACAAAGTAAATAATTGCTCACTAGCCTTTTCTTTTTTAGATTTGGTAATGACCTGCAACTTTCAGACAAGTTATTTGTCTTGGATGCTGGAGCATCTGGGTCTAAAGATATGAAGCTTCTCCGAAATCACTTGCAAGAAATAAGAAACCAGATAATTTCTGTAAGTAATGTCTAACAGTCTGTGTTGGGCCAGCCAAAATGTGAAAATCTTGTAATGATTACTGTAAATTTAGTACTTACATTATGAAACTTAAAAAAAACAAGTGCTGTTTCAATTCTTTGGCAGCATGCATGGCAGGCCTGGTGATAAACAAGCTTCTGACATCAAAGATTCAGTCAACATTTTCAAAATTGTAGGTGCTTTGTACAGGTCACCAAAATGATCCCTTTTGAAAGGAAATGATTGGAGAATTTCAGTTCAAAGTTATAGTTTTTTGTCTTGAATTGACAGTGATTCCAATGTTGACCCTTTTTGTTTGATTGGTTTTAATCTTTTTTAATCAGTGTAGTACTACAGAGAAACAGAATATATTTCAGGCAAATAAGTTTTTCATAAAAATCAACCAACCAACCAACCAACCAAAAACCACTACAGCAGAACACGTTCCTTAACTCTCAGAAAGATAATTCCTAATACAGATGTGTGAACTGAATATGCGTTAACTTTTTACTGTACTTTTTTACTGAAAAATACATGCTTGGAGTTGTGTATATATGATTAGGTATATGTACATGAGACTAAAGGTAAAATAGCCATGGTTTGATGTCATCACCGTGAATCCACAGAGACTTCCATACCGAGGGTGACCAAGTCAAATTGTTATATAGCCTGTGCTAAATGGATTTAAATTTCTTCATAGCAAAGGCTCTCTTACTTGTGTGAGAAACCAACAAGACTTTCTGCAGCTACTTCTGATAAGTATTTTCCTAAAAATGAATTAAAAGTGAATGTGTTATTGAGTTCATTCTGTAGGTCAAGGAAAATGTTTGGTTTAATGCAAAATTTAGCCTATTTTACATTCCCAATGGTCTCTTGATTTAATAAGCTTTTCTTCTCTGACAAAACATTATCAGCTTTGTGGTCACTAGCTTGAAATCTGGAGAGCTTTGCTGCATAAAAAGTGCATGCTGCGGCTTGAGAGTGTAGGATGAAAGCATCAGTGATGTGCAAGATGATCCATAGATAAAAGTACCATTATTTCTTACCTGGTTCTCTGCTGTCTCACCTGTTGAAGTAAATTGGTCCTGTACAGATAATGATCAGTACAGATTTTAATTAAATGTTGACAGTTTCTGAAATAAAAATTAACTTCTAGACACATGAAGGTAATTGGTACATCTTGAAGTCACCGTTTCAGATGGTCGGCACATTTGACAAGGCAGAGCTATAAAAACCAAACTTTGTTCCACATGTCAGGATTCCCTTTGTAATCATGGTGATGTTTGGAAAGTTTCCTTATTTTGATGAAAAAGTTGCTTCTGGAGTTCACTTTATTAAGAAAATTAGATCCTATGGCAAGTAAATGCCAGATGGAAGAGTAAGAGTCCATCGCAAGGGGAACTCTTTAGTCATGAATATACATCATGAATGTATTAGACCTTGTAACCTTTAAAAACCCCAATAATAGTACTGTTATTCTCAGCAGAGTAGAATTACAAATGGATGTTTTCTGTGCTTTTGTAAGACTTGCCCGCCTATGACTCATCTGTGTGAAAAAATAATCTCCACACTGCCTTCATGGAGAAAAATGAATGGACCCAACCAGCTGATGTCCTTGCAGCAGTTTGTATACGATGTACAGGAACAGCTTAATCCCCTAGCAAGTGAAGATGACCTACGGCATATTGCACAGCAGTTGCATAGCATAGGAGAAGTAAGTGTTTTTATCTAAATTGCATATCTTTATTAGCCAGGTACTGCTCTGGTAGGATATTGCTTAATGGGATTTAAGCAAATGTCTATAGTTTGCAGGGAGCGGGAGGGGGGGCTGTCCCTCCTTTTTAAGACATCATAAGAAGAAGAGACTGGTTAATAATACTTTTTGTTATCTTTATTAACTTGTGGCTCCTATTTCATTCAAAATTATTTCTTTGAGACAGGAAGAATTGCAGTTTATTGCTATAGTTGTAAGGATAAAAAATACCCAGAAAGGATAAGCTATCATCTTAAATTAGTGCCTAATGTGTTCACTGCATATGAGAAATGTATGTGTGTCCATTAGAAATTGAATTGTAGGATAACACCTTTGCATAAATAGCTTGCAGGGCATGGCTAGGCTTTACAGCTGTTGGGCACTAATGGCTTTGTTACTAGTGGAAATCAAGATCTGCTCTTTGTTCAGAATACTTGCAAGAAATTAAAATGCACTGTTTGTTTTCCTCCTGTCAGCAGTGTTAATTAAATTATTTCGTCAGTAAGTTAGGAAGGAGAGAATGTTGGGGTATCGTCTTGTAATTCACAAGATGTAAATAGTAACTTTAATATTTATAAACAGATTAACATTATGCAGAGTGAAACTGTCCAAGATGTTGTGCTTCTGGATCCTCGCTGGCTCTGTTCAAATGTCCTTGGAAAAATCCTGTCAGTGGAGAACCCAAAAGCCCTCCATCACTATAGAGGTCGGTACACTATAGAGGACATCCAGCGGCTGGTGACAGACAGTGATGTGGAAGAACTGATACAGATTTTGGATGCCATGGATATTTGTGCAAGGGACCTTAGCAGTGGAGCAATGGTGGATATTCCTGCTCTCATAAAGACTGACAATCTCCACAGGTCTTGGACAGATGAGGAGGATGAGGTGCTTATTTATGGTGGTGTTAGAATCGTTCCTGTGGAACATCTTACCCCATTTCCTTGTGGAATTTTTCATAAAGTTCAGGTGAATCTCTGCAGGTGGGTTCATCAGCAAAGCACAGAGGGAGATGCTGATATACGTCTGTGGGTAAACGGATCAAAGATTATGAATCGTGGAGCTGAGCTATTAGTGCTGCTGGTCAACCATGGTCAGGGTATAGAGGTTCAAGTTAGAGGACTGGAAACAGAGAAGATCAAGTGCTGTTTACTTCTGGATTCTGTATGCAGCACCATTGATAACTTAATGGCCACAACCTTACCAGGCCTTCTGACCGGGAAATACTATCTTAGCCCTCAGCAGCTGAGGGAACATCATGAACCAGTAATGGTCTACCAGCCTAGAGACTTTTTCCGTGCACAGAGTCAAAAGGAGACATCACTAGCTAACACTATGGGGGGATATAAAGAGAGCTTTAGCAGTATACTGTGTTTTGGGTGTCTTGATGTCTATTCCCAGGGAAGCCTAGGAATGGATATTCATGTTTCTGATCTGAATCTACTTACCAGGAGAAAACTAAGTAGACTTTTGGATCCACCTGATCCTATGGGCAAAGATTGGTGCCTTCTGGCCATGAACCTGGGCCTCCCTGATCTTGTTGCAAAGTACAATAATGGAACACAAAATGACCTTCTCTCAAGCCCAGTCCATGCCCTTCTGCAGGAGTGGAGTAACGCTCCTGAGAGCACTGTAGGTATCCTAATGTCTAAGCTGAGGGAATTAGGTCGCAGAGATGCAGCAGACTTTTTACTGAAGGCATCTTCAGTATTTAAAATAAATTTAGATGCTAATGGTCAAGAGGCTTATGCTTCCAGTTGCAACAGTGGCACATCTTATAACTCGATTAGCTCTGTAGTGTCACGGTAAGAGCAGGTGTTTTGCATGGACACCTTTTCAAACTGAAGAAGGGATAAATAATTCAGTACAAGAGTTGCTGTGCATTTCCATTTATGAGGTTTTACATCAAAGGATCTTTATCCTTCTCCAGCACCACCTTTTTGTGCATAAACTTTCTACTTCTAACTGTGAATTGTTGCTCTTTATCTATTAAAAAGGCTGGTGTACTTCTGGTGTTTTAAAATTATTCTGATACATAATGTGCTGCTTAATACTGCCATTTTAACTGGAAAGTCTTAACTTTTGGATTATGTATTGCAACTGTTTTATAAAGTATTTTGATTCTCCACACAAAAGGTAGGGGGAGAGGAATAGCACATATTATCTGAAATGTGTAATTCTTACACCCATTTTTTTCTTTTCATCGTGTCCTCTGCTTAACATTTTTTTATATTTGTAGGGAGAGAAATACACCATTTGTGGTCAATCTGACTGAATTTCAAACCACATTGTTTATAGCTGAAAAAGCGAGTGCCTTTTGCAGAAGGGAGGGTGCAGTTGATTTGAATGACCCTGCTGGAGTTACAAGAACATGCTACCTCTGTTTCACTTAAATTGTCTGCATGCTTATCATTGCAAGTGGTGCTTGCCTTTTAATTTTTCCTGCACTTCTAAGACATTGGTGATGACTCACGCAGAGCATTCTTGTGCCAGTACTATGGGTATAGATGTGTGATACCTAATCCACTTCAATTACAGTCAAATCATAATGTGAAAATCTCTTAAACTTGCCAATTATCATGCTTCATTATTTCCATACACCTCAGGTAAAAGTTCGTATCATTATAGAGTTCAAAAAACAGAAGTGTTGGATACTGCAGAATAATATTGTATAGCTGTTAGTTGTAATTTGTGTATAACAAAGGTTTTCTACTATTAGATCCTGCATTACTTACTTCCTGTACTTGAAAACTTTGATGGGGATAAAAACAAAAAAGGAAGCAAGGTTTCTTGCAGTGATAACTTTAAAATTGATATGAGGGAATAGGACCCATTCTCTGTTCTAAAAAGCATGTAATTTTAATGGTGCGATGTGTGTTTGTTTATATATATTGTATGTATATATATTAATACTATTTTTTCCTTAATCTTACAATGTAGTAAAATTTTAAAGGATTTTTCTACAAATAAACTGTTGCTTGTTGCATCCTTGTCGTTCATATTCTGTAGCTGAAAGGAAACAAAGCTTCTCTTTTCCTTACACTTGCAATCCTGGAGAGGCAATGCCTGGCTTCTGAAGTTCTGAGAACCTCCCATTTCACTTCAGGGAGATGTCTCAGTACGCTGAAGGAATATTTATGAATTTGTTTACTGCAGAGGTGGTCCCTCTGCAGCAGAGGGATTTGCATTCATTTTGACAAATGGCAAACCAAGGCCGTTTGCTACATAGCTTTTCCTTTGTGTTTTTTTACAATGAAAAACAGAACAGCAGATGCAAGTCTGTCATCAGGAATCCTCCAGATTGTGCTATGTTGCAAAGGGGGAGAATGCTGCATTACAGCCTGTGCCGTGGTAACACTCCTTTATATTAAGGATCCCTCATCACACAAGGGACTGTGCTGCTGCTTATTTAAACTCTCCGCATCACTCACCAATAGCTGCACAGTCTCTGTACGGCACTGTATGCAGGCAGCTCTGCACAATACCTCTTCTCTGTATGCCGCAAAGGAATTAAATAGACTTTTCTTAAAAAAGGTAATTGCCATTTCCCATTGCCTTTCTTTGCATATTTTGCCCTTGTATTATCATGCATGGTATGTGGAGGGGGCTTTCTCATCTCATGCAAGAAAACTGGTTTCCTAGCTGGTTTCTTTAACCTAGTTCTGCAAGTATCAAACTTGGAGTTACCTTCATTGAGTCTGTGTGCCTGCAGGGGAGTGGGACTTGATATCACAAGTCCTGTGAGAGCAGAAACTGCTGTGAGATACTTTTGCCATGCAGGGCTGTTAGTGGTGTTTGTTAGTTTGGGATTGAATTCACCACTGTGCAGCTTGTGGTGGAGTGGCAGGATTTTGAGATACCAGGTAGCTCCTCCCCACCTGCCACCCCAGATGCTTTGTGCTCAGGGTGCTTGGTTGACTTAAAAACGTTGTTGCAGTGGTCTTTTTTTAATTATTTTTCTCCTAACAGCACATTCCTGACAAATCTCTGCTGCCATTTACTTTAAAATGTAGCCCTGGGAGTATAAGTTACTTAGCGGATGCTATGATGGATATTTGAATGGCAGTAACAGCCTATTGCATCATTTACAGTTTTCATGGTAATAGGTTCAGGAAAGTGAATCACAGTCATAGGATAGCTTTGGATTGCTTTCTTATAAATCATGTGCCACTGACATTAAAAAAAAAAAAAAAATCCTTGTTGTTCTAAATGACAATTTTGACCAAAAAAATGGTTAGCAAAGCAATACAAGTGGGTATCCTTTCAGTTGCTTCATTTTAACTGATTTCCTGTTTTGTTTTTTGAATATAACTAGGAGCAGAGCTTCATTCCACAATTTTTAGAACTGTGGTTAAAATGCACTGATCCTGCCTGATTCACTCCAGAAATGGAGGAAATGCAAGTCTTTGCAAGATCAAAAAAGTTTAGTCACAAATGTAACTTATGTATAGTTTGTGCAAAGAACATGCTCAGCTCAGCTCCTGACAGAGAGATAAGTGAAGCTGGATACTAACCATTAGGAGGCTCTCTTCCTTGCACTTGCTTGTAGCTTTGGAGCTTCTGAAACACAATTTTGAGAGTAAAGCAGATTAGCCCCAAAGTTCATTTATATAGACAAACTCTCAAGCTTGCAACACAGTTGCTCAAGGCCGAGATGCATTACAGATGATCTTGCAGTTTAGGAATGTATGTTACTGACATCTGGACTCAAAATTCTGAAGAATTTTTCTGGGAAGAAGATAGGAAGCGAACATTTTAGTGCAAACCATTTTTCCCACTAGACTCTTCTCGCTGGCATGCAGCAGCACACATAGGACAGGAAAGTGCTTCATACTGCTGTTTGTATCAGGGACTGGTTGGTCTCCCTGTGGGAGTTTTGCTGCTGACCTGACTAGTGAGTTTGGAAAGCCACAGGAGAACAGTGGCTACATGTAAATGATTTTGAGGATGGGACGAGAAGTGCATCCAGAGGTGACCTTGGGTGGAAGTGGATATATATGATTCTTCTTGCCTTAAGAGGATGTAAACTGCAGACAGCCGCAGGTTTTAGGATCCTTGTGATTCAAATGATTGAGAAAGAGTTATGAAACTACAGGGGTTTAGCAAGTCCGAAGTGTCAAGAGACTGACAGAGCCAGGAGGCTCAGAAAGGAGCCAGAACAGTTTCCTAAGTTGCCAGGCCTCGAGAGAGAGCAGCAGTGAAGCTGTTACAGCTGGAGCCAGTTCCAGGTCCTTAAACCTGTGCTGGCTGCATTGCCCTCTCCAAGAAGTTACCTGTTAGCTCATTGCAGCCTTTGCATTCCAAAGATGCTGTGTCGCAGCATCGTTTTTTAAAACAAGTGCCTTGATTTGAATCACTTCACCATTTCAGCTTTGCTGATGAAATGGCGGAGTAATACTCCAAATAAAGCTTGGAAGTGTGCTGTTGGCTGAAGCCTGTCTTTAGGTCGCAGGAGATAGAGCAGTGCAATATCTTCTTTGAAGGTGGCCTGAAAGCACTATGTACAGTATTAAAATTTATTTCTATTTGACTTTTTGTTCGTTGAACTCAGTTCAGCAGGTCACAAAAAGCATTAATCAGGGCCATGGTTTCACTCCTGTATCTTTTCAGTCTTTTTCTGACTTGGAAGGAAAGGTAGCGGATAGAAAGAAGAAAATTGGTTTTTAACAATGCCTGAGGTACTTGGTTTCCAAAAGGGTTACAGCCAAGCCACTCAGACTTTGCAGGTGGAAGTGTTTGGGTCTCCAAAAGTCCGATAAGGTGTAGGCAGAAGAGGAGTGATGGTATTCCTCTGTGTGGCTACACAGTTTATCATAACAAGCTTTACAGGAACAGCAGGGCCAGCAGCTAATGCTGCCTCAAAGCCAGATGAGGGTCTCAGTGGACCTGGTTCAGGTTTGCATTAACCAAATTGACATAGCATTTCTGCACCAGCCAGACTACCCTGGGTGAGGTCCAAATCCAAACCATGCATATTTAAAGATCAGTCTCCAGAATGCAACCACGTTGCTGAGTCAGTTTGATGTACCTTAAAAATCACAGCTCTGCCCTGAGATGGGGCAAACCTGGACCGTCTTGCCCAAACTCTGGGTCCTGCTGTCACTAAGCCTGGGGCACCTGCACAGCTCATACTCACCTTTCCTAGGTGGAGAGGAAGACTAGGAAGAATCCTGTGCAGGATGATAAGGGGTACTGAAGGAGTAAATGCCAACGCACGCTGCGTCTTACTCCCTTGAGTTTGCTGGCAGAAATGTTGATAGCCTGGGCCCACGCTTCCACCTTCTGCTGAGACATCGTAGCAACTGCTGCAATAGTTTGGGCATTTCTAGTGGCTCTGTGTCCAGGTTTGGGAATACGCACTCTCTCACATCTGCCCAGGATCCAAAGAGTGCAGAAGCAAAAGGCAGCTTCCCCGTGGACTCAGGCACTGTCACAGCTGAGTGTAACTGACCTCGAGAAGTTTGGGGCCATACGCGTTGGAAGTATAGCCAAGAAGATTCTGCTACATCTCAGCAGTTGAGACTGGGGTAGAGGGGTTGCCTGGCAAAGGAGGTGGAATTTGCATGCGTGAGTAAGGGCCGGGTGAGACACCAGCATGTGGTGCACAGGGAAGGGGAGAATGAAGTTGTGCTTCTCAAAACTACTCTCAGAGAAACGTGGGAGAGAGGGGAGGACACTTGCGTTACGGCGGTTAGACTGCTGATGCTGTTAAACGATTGCATGTGTATGACTCTTTGAGTCACTGTCCTTCACTTTTTGAGCCACTCATTGTATTGCAAAATCTGCTATTTTAGCCTGACCACAAAGAAGTATACTTTGATCATTTTAGTCTGTTTCCCCCTAGAGATGAATCAGTCTTACTTGCACACCCCCTACACATGACTGCTTACAAGCCAAAAAACATGGTCATCTGCTGGGAAGGTTGGGATAACATCAGCAAATCCTGCTATCACTGAATTTACCTACAAAGCACTACAACTTTGTAGCACTGGCATATTTTTTTAGTTCTTTCTATTGGTTGCAACTGTAAAAAAAAATATTCTGCAGACTGCTGAGTGCAATCAAGCACTTCTAAGCCAAAGCTTTATTACTGTGGAAAGCAGAGGGTACAGGTCTTGAATTCTGTCCTGAAGACAATGTCAGTGCACGTGAAAGCCAGTGCCAAACCCAGGTGAGTTGCAAGACAGAACCAGGCCCATAGCGTGGATGATTTCATCATTCCTAAGGTACATATTGGCAGAAGAAGCAGGAAAGAGATTATTTTGGACGTAATTCCACCCATTAAAGGCTTTGATAGCTAGGATTAGATTCTTTGATTTGGTTGTACATAGGAGTTAAACCACCATCCTCATCCTCTAGAATACTTTGAATCAAAATTTTCTGCAGACCCCTGGGGATTGTGTTGACAGCTGGAGAATGTTTTAGCAATTAGCCTGGAAATCGTGGAAGGGGGTGAGTCACTGTAACCAAATTAGCATCAGATAGGACAGGCTAAATTTCCTGGGTTGCCAACAGTCAGAAGGAAATACTGCTTGCAGCTGTTAGACCTGGCAGTCAAGTGCCAGTGAAGACTTCGGAGGAAGCCTGAGGCCTGCAGTACACCTGCAGTATCAGTCTGATTACAGAGGTTCAGAAAGGAGCTGCATGAGTGTTTGAACTGAGGGATTAACACAGTTTCCATGTATGCTTCAGGAACTGAATCGAGGCTCAGAGCTTGGAAGTGCTACCAGGGGAAGCAGTCCTTTTTATCCCAGGTAATACTACCTGGCTGAGAAATGCTTTGCAAAGCGGTTGTTGCTGCCTTCTGAGGAAAACACTGGAAGGAACCTAATCTACTGGTTTCAGTTTGGGTGTAACAGGATGGGTGTAAAGAATGAACACAAAGCCACCAAGTGACCTCTCCATTTGCCATTCATTCTCCAAGGACCAGTGTTCATTTGTACTTAATGGCAGAGAGACAGAATCTTTCTAAGAGTGGCAGAAGGTCAAGGAGTGTTACAGGAACAACCACATCCCCAGCTATGACTTAGCGCTATGCAGTTATCCTATTTCTTACTATCATGGCTAGGAAAGTTCTGTAGGAGCTCCCATAGCCCCAAAAGAAAGGTGTGACAGGGAGAAATTCTGGCTTGCTTTATGTATTCTACTTCATTAAGGATAGTCAGTTATTTAAATAATCCAGTCTTCCATGCTAGTGCAGTAGTTTCACAATATCCCTACTGGACCTGCCTTTCTGCTTTAAATTACTCACCGCAGGAAAGAGTCCTACGTCACTCATGCAAAATGCTATCTGCAGCACCAGGTGAGTCAGGTGTTGCACAGAGGAAGGGCACAGGTCAAAGCAAATGGACATGGTGGCTGCTGTCACGGGGCAAATCATAGAACACCAGGTTGGAAGGGACCTCAAGGATCATTTTGTCCAACCTTTCTTGGCAAAAGCTCTCTCTAGACAAAAGCACACTCTAGACAAGATGGCCCAGCACCCTGTCCAGCTGAATCTTAAAAGTGTCCAATGTTGGGGAATCTACCACTTCCCTGGGGAGATTATTCCAATGCTGATTGTTCTCATTGTGAAAAACTTTCCTCTTGTGTCGAATAGGAAATCTCCCCAGGAGTAACTTGCACCCATTACCCCTCATCTTTTCCACGTCCTTTTACAGGGAGTCTTCCATCTTCTTTGTAGCCACCTTTTAAATACTGGAACCTGATGATAAGGTCTCCCCTAAGCCTTCTTTTCTCAGGGCTGAACAAACCCAGTTCTCTCAGTGTTTCCTACTATGGCAGGCTTCCCAGTCCTTTGATCATCCTGGTGGCCCTCCTCTGGACCCTCTCCAGCCTGTCCACAGCCTGTCCTGTATAGTGGGGACCAAAACTAAACACAGTATGCCAGGTGTGGCCTGGCAAGCGCTGAGTAGAATGGGATAACGACTTCTTTATCTCTGTTGGTGATGCCCTTGTTGATCCAACCCAGCATCCTGTTGGATAAATGCATATTTTTTGTCATGGTTTCAGGCTCAGGGCCTTTCTCTACTGTCAGTCAAACCATGCTCCTGACTCCAACACAATTCAGCCGTGCAGTGTGAATGTGTGCTCTCTGGATTTCTCGTAGCATTAGCAGCAAACACAAAGTATCACATGTCTTAAAGAGAATAGAGGCGAGACTGTCTTATGCTTTTCTTTATGGTATGAATGACTTTAAGCACCTTTCACATTCCACCAGAGAGCTCAGGAACAGGCATTGTAGGCACAAGGGGATCTCTCTGAAACTTGGGTTTGACATTCATGTGTGTTTGTATAAAGCCCAGCACCACTGTGTTAAACAGTAAAAGGGGGACATTCCTGTCTCTCTCAGTGTTCATTGGGCTCCACTTTTTCTCTTTTATTCCCAGAAGTGAAGATGGTGTCTATACAAGTGCTGGAAACCACTTGTTTTCAGCAGATGTTTATCATCTCCATCTCTGGTCCACATTGTTTCTGGGATGTGGTGTCAATGAGAATTCTAAAAGTTTTCCCCAACAGAGAAACAAACCCTTTGGCAGCAATTTTCTACTCATAGAAGCTACTTATAGAGACTGATGCTGGCTGTTACTTTGACTGGTAAGTGAAGTAATAGACAAATTGTTTCTGTCATTAGGAGAATTAGTTTCAATACCTGATAGAGGAACGCCCTTTAATCCACTCTCAATCTGGAGCCACAACTCCTTGTTATGCAGCTACATAGTACCTACCACAGCAGAGTCATGACTTCTGTATGCCTCTGCGTAATAGATAGAAATGAGTGACGACTACCCTCCCTAACAGGTATGTAAAGACTTGTAGATCCATGCATAGTCAGTAGGCATGAAGCTGGTGGTTCCTTCTACAGGTGGTCAGACCTACAAGGACCGCTTATGCCACTGCTAACTTATTTTTAATAGCCACTGGGCCCGGAGTCACATCTTGCGTAAGTTGAAGCCAAGATTTCCATTTGTAGCTTGGAGGAACTGACCCACAGACCTGGTCTCAGTCTTACTCAAGGGCTTGTGTTTCTCTGCCTATCCTTTTACTCTTGTTATCTGCTTACAACTCCACATGTTTATCCAGCTGAGGTGACCCTCAAAAAGTAAAGTGTGCAAACAGCATTAATGATGATTTTGAGAAGCTGTAAGATCAGCTGTAAGATCAGCAGGGTCATTTCAGTTGCAACAAGCTGGTTTTATTCTCTTTCTGCAACTTCCATTTAAAAGAAAAAAACAAGGAAAAAAAAGAAAAAAAAAAAAAAAACCACAAAAACAAAACCCAAACTGCCGATTAAAGTCATTTGCCTTTTTTGAATCTAGGAAATGTAACAGAGTGTAGAAAGCTTGTAGTGTAAATGATTGGGGCTATATCCTGAAATATAACTATTAAGAAATTGGTCTGGAATTGCTCACTGGAAACATTATCCAAGAGGACTGTCTCTCTCCTCTGCTTCATAGAAATATTTCCTGTCTTTGCCCAGCAGTAGAGTCTCTATATCGGAACACTGATGGCCAAAAGAATAACCATCAGATCTCCTCACAAATACAATTATCACATGTGGCTTTGGGTCACTATCAGTGCTTGAGGGTTCTTCCCAACACTTAGAAATCCCAGCTGGGGACATACTGTGTAGGTGCACATTTCTCTAATTTGGACAAGGCCTCCATTAGCAATGCCAACAACAGCGACTTCCTGATGTGCTGTGTTGCCACCAGGCAGGGTGTGGTGGTAGGTTATTAAACTGCCTCTGCCATTTAGTTTTCATCTGACACATGCTTAATTGTGAGGATGTCCTTCCTCTTGTTGGCGTTCAAATCAGTCCAACTGTTGATGAGGGATGTTGTCCAAATCATGTTACAGTAAAAATTATTTACAGCCAGAGCCGTAGTGTTATGACAGAGCCAAGTTCAGACTCTTGACATGTTGTCCCCTCACATTTCCCAGCATTAGCCAGTGGTGGCACTGTCTTATTACTGATGGGCAGAGACAAAGTAGTTGGTGTGGTCAAGGGACTGTCCTGGACTCCCCTGTAAAGAGATGAGGACTGCAGTGTAAGCCATAAATGAGAGAGACTTTGTTCAGTGTTCTCTGTCACCTCAGGCTATTTCTATTAATTATATGAAAGGGGCCTGGTGATGGGAGTAGAACAGGAATGTGAAAAATAAGGAAATCTGTGAAATCAGTGGGTTCTTCACCTTGCCGTATGGTTGGAGATGTTAAGTACAGCTGTTGATCAAAGAGGTAGTGCTCAGATGACAAGGATTTATATTAGTCTAGGGTAAAAAAAAAAGCTGGTGTTCTTGCACAAGGAACAAATTTCACAAGCTCTCTGGCTTTGCTGTATCACAAATAGCTATAGTCCTTTCTTCTGACTTTTAGTCCATTGAGGCAAAAAACTTCAGGGACAATTTCAAATCTGGGAAGCCAGATGTGTTCCTCCTAACCTCTGCTACCTGAAGGCTATCTGTGATTGCCAGCTCTGAGAGGCCAAGTAAACAAAACATTTGGGGAAGTGGGAATGTAATAATTAAGTGATGAAATAGCCAGATGAGAAAGCACATTGATAGTGTTCACCCTTGCAAAACATCTACGCTGCTTTCTGAACGGAGGAGAAACAGTTTTAAATGGCAGAAGGAGGCACTGACAAAAGTCTCTGCATTCCTCCCCATGACACAGAGAGGGAGGAGACCCTGGTTCATCCATAGTCGTAGTAAACAAGAGTTGAGTGCACCTGAAAAATAAGATTAAACACTTTCTAAAGCCAGTCCATGTTCTGGTACAGGTTCCTGGAGAGCCCCGTACGTCCAGTTCTGGCAGAGCCCCTTGGCGTCGATTGCAAGAGGAAGTCCAAATCTGCCACCGTGTTCAGCTCTACCTAAGCTGTCTTGGAAAAAAAGCACAGTAGGGGTTGGTGGGAAACAGTAAACAAGACAAAGTATGCAGCAGCGAATGCAACTACGTGTTTGGGGCAGAGAGAGAGGAGCAGGTGCTCTGCTGGCTGATAGCCACGGGTCAAAGCCTTAGTCTGTTTATTTTGGTCAGGAGACTGCTGGCAACCGATCAGCAAACCCATTCAAGGCTGACGTCTCTTATTTGCAGGGTAGTTGGTGTTTGCAGGTGGTGAGTGTGTGTTTGTAACTACACTCAGGACAGCTGATGGGGGCTGGATTCCCTGTTGCAGCAGCTTCTATGTTTCTGACATTTTGCTTTTTCTCCATTTTATCCTTAATCCAGAATATTTTTGCAACAATGGAGAGAGATAAACAGAGAATTTGTGTATGTAAGGCTAGGTGAATTTGATGCTGGCTGGTCTGAAGCCCTGCTCAGCTAGACACAGAAGAGACTTTAACCGAGTTCTGCCATATCTCAGGTGAGCATTCTAGTAGGATTTGATGGACCATTTTCCCAAGTATCTTAAGCTAATCTAATGCTGTGTTCTGCTGAAAGGGGAATTCCTGTCCTCTCCACCCTTGCACTGCAGCCTTTTGGGCTTGCACTGGTACCTGTGTGGGTGCATGCTCAGCCAGTTCAGCTCACCAATCCAGCAGGAAGCTGTCACTTTGTTTTGTAGGCTTTGTCTGCAGCCTGATGAGCTTGGTGTTACGGCTTAGAGCAGGAATGAGAAGTCACAGGTGAGGGGAAGGGCCAGACTGCCTTTTTTCAGCGCTAATATTCAAATTGGCCTAAGCTGCTTGGGGAACCACACCCATAAATAGTTTCAAACCCTGTAAAGGTTTGACTTCAGTATTTGTTTTAGTTAAAAGCATTTCCACAAGCTCTGATAAAACTCTGGGCAGATGTCAGTGGCCCTTGGCAGAAAAGAGACCTTAAAAAGATTGCAGTAAGCTAAAACAGCCATCTACTCCTTTCTAGGGAACCGGCAACTATCCCAATGCCAGAAACACCAGCAAATGTGAGATGGTAGAGCCTGTACTCTGTGGGGTGTTTAACCAGCAAAGCCAGCCCCAAGGAACAATTACAGCTGCTCTGCTGTGGAGGCGAGGGCAGTACAGCAAACGCACTGCTGTGGGACTGGGCGCTCCTGACTCATGGCCATCCCTGAAGTTCTAGGAATTGCAATTTGTTTTACTCCTGTTAGCGAATGGCATGTTATCCACAGCCCTTTCCTCCTCTCCTCAGTCTCTCTTTGGATACAGCTAACTCTGGCCCATCTGGTCATGAAGGCAAGGTTAGTACCGAAGCACAGAAAAGGGAGTTTTTTGTGCTCCTCCCTGCGCCACAGGATTCCTGTGGCATTGCTGAAGTCGCAGAGTCCATCCCTGACTCAGCCCTCTGCGGCACGCAAGCAGATAATAGTACTGCCTTGCCCGCGAGGGCCGGGCTGAGTCTCAGCACAGGGCATGTTTCTGAAAGGGCTGAAGCCTCAGTGCTGCAGGAGCTGTACGCCTTCAGGTGGCCATTGCTTTTGCAAATCTCCTTAGGGCTGTACAGGACACGCTGTGGTCCCACAGCACCATCACCGAGATGTAGAGGTGGGCCGTACCACCTTGGGTCAGTGGGACCCGGGCTTCACATGCTGTAACAAAAAAACCCCACTAGGAGGAGAGAGGCCAGCTGGAGATGTGGATGGAAAGATGCAGAACACAAAGAAGAAATACGGTACTACTTGTCATTAAACTTTTCTGAGTAAAACTCATCTGTGTGTAATCTGACCCCTTTCATCTCTTTCATTACACCCAGCAGATTTTTTTAGTCTGTTGGCATTTGGATTTGTTGTTTGCCTTTCAGTCAGAAAAGAAGGGGAAAAAACCCCCCTGATTTTACAGAGATGTAGCAGCTGCTGTAAATGCTGCTTCTTAAACCAACATAATGAGCAAATTAAACTGAATTAAACTGAATTAAAAATAATTAAAAAATTAATCAGTTTAATTAAAAATAATTAAACTGAATTAAAAATAAAGTACAAAGCAAGACTCAACCTTCCATTTCTTGCACACTAAGTATTACTGTTGCATTCAGGACCTGAGTCTAGGTCACTTTGCCTGGGAAAACATTAAAAAAACAAACCAACATACCATGCTGATTCTGTAAGTGAATTGTAAAGCACTTTGCCTAGTATTTTAACAAACCCCCGATTAATTTAAAGGATGCTTGGTGATCCTGCTTCTGAAGAACGGTGTTCAGTTGGTCTGTTCATTCTTTCCCCTCAAAGCAGCAGGGATTGCCGTGCCGTGGCTGACGCTCAGCACGGGTTGTCCACAGGGGCCGTGCTCCGGGACCGGCCTTCCCGGGAGGGCACCAGCCTGAGAGCTAGAGCAGAGGACAACTTGGACCCCGACACCAGGTCATGTGTGACCAAGGATCAGGGTATTGCTTTTGAACGGTGTGTTCCCCAGGTATTGCAGATGGATACCAGAGCCTGGACAGTATCACAGCTAAAATGTAACCATAGATTAGGGTGGTTCACATTTCCCCACGAAAGAAGTTACAGCACCTCTCCTCTCACCCCCCCAACCCTGCTTGCAGGGAAGAGGGTTTTTCTTCTGCGACAGCATCAGCTGCAGACATATCAATGGTGCAGCCTCCTGCTGACTGTCCCTGCCCGGAGATGCTTTCTGCATTGACTCTAGCTGATTTGCAGACTGGGAAGATCATACTGCGTATTAATGGGAGACGATATCCCTTTCTACAACTTCCAGAGTCTACGGGTCTCCAAGTAGTCTGTAGATGTAATAAAAAGGAGTAGAGAGAGGTATTTGTAGTTCTTTTTACCTGCAGGTTTTGTCTTTTATTTACTATGTATAGAAAACCCCATTAATTTAGCAGGGCTTTGGGAATCTGTATTTGTGAATTATTTTCCTCTTCACTTACAAAGCAAATGTAAGGACCCATTAAAATAAATAAATAGGAAGGACTGGGCTGTGCTGTGGGGAAAAGCTGTTAGGTTTAGGACAGGCAAGGGATCTGTCATTGCTTCAGGTGTGGATAACAATGGCTTTCACACACCTGCTTCCAAAGTGCAGAGGTATAAACTTTACCTTTCCAGCAGTAAAAAAAAAAAAAGAAAAGAAAAGAAAAAAGCACTGGCTAGGATCTGAGACACATTTGCATTAACTTAGGAGACAGAAAGTCATCTTCCTTGTCTGAAATGGAAATGAAAAGAACCAATAATTCCTTCAAGTGAAAAATTAAAGTCTTGCGAGAAGCGCAAAATGTCAGCAAGGTGGTTTCCCACAGAAAGCAGTTCTTCCAGGCTTTTGGATAGGCATTTGTGTATTTGAATAAACTGCTTTTTTTTCTTTTTTTTTTTTTTCCCCTAAGTGTTTAAGGATGTTTTGTTTAAACTGTTGAAGACTAGCTCCAGTGGTTGAGTATAGGGAAAAACCAACAAAAGAACATGTGTAGTGCTAAGCAGAGGAGTCATCTAACCAGCCTGTGTAAACATTTTTCTCTGTACTTTCAAATATTTTAAGCACTTGTAGGAAAAAAAACCTGAATACCCTTGAGGACTGAACTGAGAGGTCTGTGCATTGAGGATTCTGTTGGAAGCTGTCCTGGTTTCAGCTGAGAGGGTTCATTTTCTTCATAGTAGCTAGTGTGGGGATATGTTTTGGATTTGTGCTGGAGACAGTGTGGATAATACAGAGATGGTTTTGTTCTATGGACCTATTGTTGAGCAGTGTTTATGTGGGGCCAAGGCCTTTTCTGCTTCTCACACTGCCCCGTCAGCGGGATGGCTGGGGGTGCACATGGAGTTGGGAGGAGACACAGACAGGACAGGTGACCCAAACTGACCAAAGGGATATTCCATACCATATGACATCATGCTCAGTTTATAAGGAGCTTGGGGGAAGAGGGAGGGGGGGCGGCAGCATTCGGAGCTATGGCGTTTGTCTTCCCAAGTCACCGTTAGGCGTGATGGAGCCCTGCTGTCCTGGAGACAGCTGAACACCTGCCTGCCCATGGGCAGTGGGGAATGAATTCCTTGTCTTGCTTTGCTCGTGCGTGCGGCTTTTGCTTTACCTATTAAACTGTCTTTATCTCAACCCACGAGTTTTCTCACTGTAACTTTTCCAATTCTCTCCCCCATCCCAATGGGGGGGAGTGAGCAAGCGGCTGCGTGGTGCTCAGCCGCTGGCTGGGGTAAAACCACGACAGAAACAAAGATCTTCTTGCAGGAAAAAATCTTTGGATACTTCCTTTCCTGCTCTCATTTTCCCCTGTAAGATAGGCAGTAAGCCAGGCATTTTCACTAACATGATATTTAGCAATTGTCTTAAGACAGGAGTGGGAGTAGAGGCCCATATTCTGAAGCCTCTACGCTGTGTTTCCATGAAGAACAGGAGCCTGACTTTTTGATTCCGCCAGAAGAGCTGTTTTTTCCAGTGTTATCACATGCAGCTCCCACAGGTGCCCATTGGAATATGATGAGTTTCTAAAAGCAGATACCTAAGCTGCCTTCTGACAGCATCAACAACCAGGCATACAAAGCAGTGACCATCTCTGACCTCTTCCTGGCTGTAAGAGTCTGCTTATCAGTAGCGCTGAAAGAATAACATGCATGTCTCTCAGCAAGGCTGTCAGGAGGCAGCCAGGAGGTGCCCGGAGCCTACAGACACAGAGGCAGACGCCGTCGCTGGCTATCTAGCACAGACACAGATAAGAAAGCTCAGACTTCTCATCAAGGAGGAGTGGCAGCTGGTGTAAGGGACTTTCTGAGGGCATCCTTGAAGAGCTGTAATGTCGTATGATACAGGCCAGTGTAATTGCAATTACCACATAAAAGAGAAGAGAGACTGCAAGTGAATACGGAGAGATATGCAACTGTGCAAACCCCTGCTTGTCCTGAGCCAGTTAAAAGCAAGCTGCACCTTGCAGTGGAAAGATGGTCCAGACAGGTCTTACACAAACCCTACTATAAGTTCATGTAGCCCCAGAGCCAAGAGCATCTCTGATGCTTCTTTGCTTGTTCTCAAGCATTAGAACAGTATTTGCTGCTGCTTTTATCCTAAAAGTCATCCAGGTGCTGCACTTCAGTATGAATCATAGCATAAATATCACCACAGTCACTGCTTGACACAAACAGGTTCATTTCAAAATGACCATTGCAACATTCCTCCTTTGTTTGGCTGTTTTACAGTCCTTCCTCAACTCTTGCCAGCACACTTGCCTCTGGGAGGTGAGAGAGAGGGTCTCATTTCGCCCCCTTGGAGGCACAGTCTGTTCAATTCACCTGTGAAAGGAGGTGAGGGGTCTTTCATCTGACCATTCTGTAACGTAAACAAACGTGATTTCACAGTCAGGTTTTTTCGCAACGTAACCGCATATCTATTACAGCCAATTTCCTGCACAGCCTGTATGCGTTGTATTCTGGTACAATAAGGGCAGGTGTCTGGCGCAGGGAGACACTCAAAGGCACTGCTGCACTGGCTTCAGTCTCTGCCCAGGGACACCGCATTGCATTGCACACTCACCAAACTGCAGAGCACAACGTGCCCTGACCCCCATCTCCTCCCCTCACTCACCTCCCGTCCGTCTGCGCAGGGACTCCCGTAGAAGTACGGAGGGCACTGCAGCTGTACCTCTATGCCTGGATGTATCTCTCCCCAGAGAAGCTACAGCCATCCCACTGCCCCTTTGCAACATCGTGCCTTCAGGTTACCTGTCAGCCAGGGTAAGAATTGGGTAAACAAGAGCACAAATCAAAAAACCAATGTTGTGACCTATTTAATGGGAAAAAAACCTTTGTCAACCAAAGCTACCGGCAGAACTTGTTTAATTGCTATAGCTGCTAGCCAAATAAGTCATGTGTGGACATGGGCATTTGAAGTCACCATGCTAGCAGGGCCCTGCTCAACAAGCTTAAACATCTCTGTGAATGCTTGGCTGGATGGGAATGCATCTAGGCACACTTTGCTTCTGCAGCAGCACAAAGAG
Source organism: Balearica regulorum gibbericeps (assembly GCF_011004875.1). NCBI lineage: Eukaryota > Metazoa > Chordata > Aves > Gruiformes > Gruidae > Balearica > Balearica regulorum. The sequence continues at coordinate 41,519,462 of NC_046220.1, read as the reverse complement.
TCTGGGAGTTGTTTCATCTTTCAAAGGGAAAGCATAATGCCTTTCTTTGTCCAGCACTCCGGGTGCTGCGTCCATCCTTGCTACTGAGTGTGAATTTACCCTATTCTGCTCAGGCTCCATACTGAAGAAGGCCCTATAGAGGAGACTGTCCCCCACACCATTTGCTGCCTCTTGCTGTCCTTTCAGTTAGTTACCCTCACCATGTAGACAGACAGACAGGCTTTTCTGTCAGGGGGAACAACTTGAGAAGAAGGAAAGCAAGAGTTTGCAGGGATGTTTACAGCACAGGGGATGGCTTATTTTGTCAAGGGGGGGGGGGCAGAACCCCACATCTTTTCCACCTTGAGGAAGCTCAGAAAAAATCAAATTCTTGAAGTGACAAAATAAAGCTCTACAGAGGCTGTAGGAGAAGAAAGCATATTAAGTAAGGCTCAAAGACAAGTGAAAAAAAAGGCTCTAAGAAGCTCTATGTAAAATAGCACCTCTGATCTTCTGCTCTCTCCCTGCCAGTCTCCATGTAGAAGTAATGTGAGTGATCGCTAATCTCATCTGTGAGTGGCATTGCTTCATCAACGCTGCCTAAAGAAAATGCTCAGCTCACGATGCTCAGAGCCTTCTCGTCCCCACAAATAACCTCTGAGGGAAGAAAACCAGGAGGATTTGGAAGAGAATGAGAAGCATCCCTTTAGCGTGAAGCACACTGTGCACAAACAGCAACACCACCGACATCAATTCACCACATTCAAGACCTAAGTTTGGAATCTTTGGACACTGGATGTATATAACTATGAAATATTGCTGTAACACTTGTACAGGTTGGAACAAAACACGAATGATCCTTATACACTGCATTGGAGAGAGTAACACCTGCAAAAATGATGCATGAGCTCACAGCCGCTTTGAGGCTGGGAGAGAATTTCTTCTCACCAGTTCCACTTGGCCTCCATAGCACACAATTTGCTTACACAAGTCTTAGAAAGTTGCTAATTTCTCAAGTTAGGTATTTCCACAGAAAAAATGTCAGGTTACTCTCCATGTAGTCCTCTGAAAAATACCATCTTAAATTATACACTGTTCAAAACACACTTTCCTCAGTAAGACTGCATGTGTGTGCCCTCTAATTATTTTTTATTTTACAGTCTTCATTAAATTTAGTGCTTCAGTGCTGAAAAAAAAACCCCAGGCACTGCATTACAAGTGGACAAAAGACTGTGTTATCAGCTATTCCTTGAGAAAAAATAATTAATTCCACCATCTCACTGAAGCAGACAGCTTAGGTGTTTAGGGCTCGACTCTGCAAACATTTAAACATGTGTGTATGTAGTTTACTCATGTGAGTGAATTCACAGAATTATATGAAATTATCTTTGGGGATAATATTACAGGGCATGTTTTTTCACTGTCTTCAGAACTGGGATGGCTGGAGGTTCCTGCCAAGTGTTTTAGAACTCGCATCTATAGAAACGGGAAAGTGTTCTATTTTTAAAATTCATATTAAATAATGGATTCTTCATGCAATATGTTGAGCTTTAGTGCTGATCCTTTCAATCTAACTGCTTTTCTAAGATGCTTGGTTAGAAAAATTATTGATGTCTATTATCATTGTTGGTTTCTGATGATGATGAGAAGAAATACATTGTCACATCATACTTGGCAGTCACAGGGTGTTCAGTCTTTAGTGATTTCATTTACCCCAGAAGCATTCACGTAATCAAAAACAGTCAAATGGAAAAGCAAAACTCATCCTGCCTTTGCCTCCTCCTTTGTCTGCAGCCAGCCTGCTTGCAGTGCAAAGGCTTGATCTTCCTAGCCAAGGATACTGCACTGCCCTTTTGCTTCAACACACTTCAGTTTCTTTACAAAAGAAGTGCAGGCAGGAATGTGCTCCCCCTGGCTCTTCATAGCTACGGTTCATCGATTCAAGAATCTGTCTGTGTTCAGTAGTGACACAGAGGTAGCTAGAGGATCTTCTGCAAGTAAACGAGAGAAACAGCTGTGAAGACAGCTGAGCAACACCGACGGCAGAAAAAAACGGTGGGAGGGCAGAACCAATGAATTCTCATTATCGTTGTATCTCTCTTTTTTCTCCTGTTCCTCTTTTGCTCTCCATATCTCTTCCCATCCCCACTGAGCAAGAGAGAGCTGTGCCACACAGAGTCTGGAGCTCAGACGGGGGAGCACTGGCAGCTGCCAAGCACTATTTTGTGGCAGCTTTGGCCTGCCTGGCTTTCCCCCAGTGGAGGCTCTGGGTTGGTTTTCTTCTCTCCTACCAAACTGCTGCCTTCCAGGCAAGTTGGAGACTTCTCCTCCCTTTCACACCTCACTTGCGATGTCCGATGTGCACAAAAAATACAGGAGGAGGGAAATAGTCACACAGATGATGTGATGTCCTAGGTCTTACATTCTTAGGGGAAAAAAACCCCAGAAAGTACTGATGGTCTGACTCAGGGTGCAGGAGCAGGGCAAGTGTGAATCTCACCATTCTTCTGCATTGCCTACCTAGTGAAACTCTGCCGCTCTTTGAGCTCAGCCTACGCAAGGACGCAGGATAAGGCACTGTGCGCTTCGCTATGATTCACACAAAACTGCATATTTTCCTGTCTTTCTGAAACAGGAAAATGGAAAAAAATAGTTGTGATTAATTTCTGTTTGCACTCCTTGTTTATAAGAAGCCCCTGCTTCGTGGCATGCTCAGCAATTTAGTGAGAAAAACACTGATGTTAGTAACTTCAAAAAGCTGTTTGGAAATGTGAGGTAACCCTGGCTGTTCCCAGAACCAGTGGGAGGGAGGAACAAAACGGAAACATGGAGGAAAACAACAGGCAAGTGAACTACGCAGCCACACAATTGCAAGTACATCACCGAAGGTAAGGAGAAGGTTGTCCAGGAATTCGAGGACAAAATTGCTCTTGTGATATATCTCACCTACTTGGCATTCATAAAGAGCCACCCACAGACCCACTATCTGCAGTCTTATCAGAAAAAAATAGCACTGCACAGAGCAACTGGGTTTCTATGAATATACCTTTGCTATAGTATGTGAGAACAAGTAACCAGCATCCTCCTCGATTCCCCTGTTTGAGGAGAACAGCAGCAGTGCAGCCAAGACCTCACCGGACCATGATATTGCCATTCTGCTGTTTTTCTACTCTAGGTGTGTAGTGAATTCAGGATGCAGAATTACATCTGAGCTGATGAATTGCAAATCTATCAGCTGATGAATTCTTGTAGTCTTTCCAGTGTTTTGCGTGAAAGAAATGGTTCTGGGCCTTTTACAAAGAGAGTACTAACATTTTATCTCAAAAAAAGAAAAAAAGAAAAGTAGCTTGAGAATTGCCTTTCTTCTTCTGCCCTTAAAGTTCAGGCAACCCGGCAGTGACACATATGCTGATCTGTCAGCCTGAGGAATTTGTCTTTGCAGCCAGGCTTTAGCTAGGAAAATATGTAGGAAAGCGTCCTGACAGCTGTGTGGAGATTTTATAGAGACACCAGTCCAAAATTATTTTCAGGATTGATCCCCCACAGGACTTAATTAACAAAGCATCGTTAGGTCATGTTCACGGAAGAGGAAGGCATTCAATCAATGCAAAGCATTACGTTCAGTAGCAATATCATTACAGTGAGGTATTTTATTATCTCCTTTTTATTTTGTTTTGATTATCTTCAATCAAGATTTAGCTGAAAACATACAATGTGCTTTAACACAGTATCTAGGGTGGCTGGTGCCATCTGCTTCTCCCAAAGGATAGTGATAAGGTAAGGCTGACAATGAATTTTACAGAGCAAATAGTCTTGCTGATAAAGATTGGGCGGAGGAGGGAGGGAAACCTTATTTTTGCTCTTTTTTGTTTTGAAGAAGATGAGCTCTGAAAGCACTCTGTAAAGGACTATGAACTGACCTGATGGGTGGAAGAGAAAAATGGGAAAATGTTAAGAAATCCCACAAATTCTACTTAAGCCAACTATCAGTCGCTTCTGGCAACTCTAACCTTTGTTTGTCTTCATTTTCACTCGGCACGAGGAGCCCTCAGCACGCAACCTTTGTCACATGAGGAAAGGTTAAGAGAAAGACCACCGGCGGCAGGGGGGCCCGCAGCTGAGGAAGTGGACTTCCACCTCACCGAGGTTACCGCGGGAGGAGCAAACAACCTCCGCGGCGCTGGGTTTGTACGGGACCATCTGCAAGGCACAAAATTATCCCTGAGTACGGGTGAAAAGGGCATGTTAGGGCCACAGCTAAAACATGCAGACATAGCCGTGCAAGCCATTCCGGTATCATTTAAAAACATGTGTATATCGATTCCTGTTTAAAAGCAAACATGGAAAGCCAGCCAGTTATCTGAGTCTGAACTATCTAAGCTATTTTTAAAAGAAAATCTGCACCTACCAGCCTTTATGTTATAGCTCTTTAGCAGTTGATTTAATGTTTTTAGCCCCTTCAGACTACACATAGTTTTTAAATGTAGCCAAATACCGAAAGAAGTATGGGCTAGTCTCAGCTGGACTTTGCCACTTGTATTTGGCTTGCCTTTTGGTGAGCAGTAAAGGAGAGGAGGGGGAAAAAATATGGAATTAGAAATCTTTCAAGCCAGCTCAACCAAGTCTAATCCGGTATTTGACTAGGGAATTCTCTAGTTTTAGTTTCAACTACTGCTTCAAGGGGAGAAATTTTTAATACTATTATGAAGGAGCATTTTAATTTAAATGATCGTAGTATACTAAATGCAGAACATCACTAAAGCATGTTTTTCCATTAATAGTTTACCCTTCTTTCTAGTCATTTTCATGTACATTCCATGAATGGTTTAGGACAGTACAAATTCAGCCCATTGAACAATACACTAAACAATGTGTGTGATGTTACATATGAGTTATGGATATATTATTTAGTTAAACAATTATTGGTAATGCAAAAAAAAATGCTTCTTGCTAGGAAAAAAGAATAATTAGAAAAATATTTTAACATTTACATGGATATTTGCCACTGTGCATATGGTCAAGACAGTCACAAGATTTTATAGGTAAGCTCTGGAGTGCTAGTGTTGCATATTTTGTTTGTTTCCTCCTTTCTTTCTCCCTTCCTTCCTTTCTGTCTGTCTCCATCGAGGTATTTGGCGATTGACCTTTTGCAGCCAGGTGGTGAATGCATCTAGTTCTAGAGCCGAGTGTGGAGACTGAGGGCCTGTAAATCGGCATTGAATCCTGCAGCAGGGAAAGCCCCTTTCAGCAGAGAAGGAAGCTGGAGCAGCCTGTGTTCACACAAGCAGACTGATTCCCATGGCGCAGAGGAGGGACACATCGGGCAGTGGCTCCTGTGCCCCCCATAGCGTGACTGCCCCAGCCTTTGCCAACTAAAGAAAGCCAAAAGGAGCCCAAAATCTCCTCCCTTAAACACAGTCTGTGTGTTGAAGAGTTATTTGTTTAGTCAAACACAAAATCCTTAAAAAAAAGTTTACTGGGGGAGAGGAAACAGCCAGCACTGTGTTTGGATTGCACTGTGTGCTCAGCTGTCTGCCCTTCACGCTAATGGGAGGCGTTTGGGATTGCTGTCCGGGGGCAAGGGAGCACAAGGCAACCCAGGCACCCTGTTTTGGGACTGCGCCTGGGCAAAGGGGTTTCATCCCACCTTTCCAGTGATGAGGAAACGTCAAATTTTTGCATTAGATCATGGGTATTGTAGGTAACGAGTTGATTGCAAGCCAGCGTGTAAAGCAGCTTACTTGGCTGATACCCAAATCTCAGACTTGCTGCAATACTGTTCGGGGAGGTAGGAATCTGCTAGTAAAGGATGCTGACGGGGGTGGTGAGGCTTGGACTTCGGCAGGCCCACATTTTAGGCAGCTGAGCCACAGTGCAGCACAGCTGTATGCTACCATAGGCACCACGGTGATCACCCCATGCCAGCCCAATTTTCTAGCACTGCATGACCACACCCTAAGAGATCGCCTGCTATAAGACCAGAGGAAGACTCTGGTGATGGGGATGAGAAGTGGTTGTATAGATGTTGTGTCAGTTGTGCACTGTCTTCTTCTGCAAGCCTAAGGGTAAGGTCTAGTGAAATCCCCGTGGATGTTCCCATATGGAGCAAGAGGAAATTGCATAAGCTAATAGCTGCTCATGAGACAAGTCAGGGAAGCAGCGTTCAGCGCTCAGCTCTGCAGCTGCTGCACTATGTATGGCCTTGTCATGGAGTCATCAAGACACTGCTGCGATGTGAAGTAGTTTCCTAAATTATCTTGTTTCATACTGGCCACTAATTAAACCATCTTCATCTCACATCCAGATGAATGTCCCCCTGCACACACTCACAGTCCATACCCCATGAGGAACCAGTGCAGAAGTCCTTTTCCTTCTGCTGTGCTGTCCTGAAGCTTTGGAGTATATATTTAGGATGCTCCACGGGTTGATCAAACAGGGAGAGATCAAAAGAAACTCTGCTCTACTGATAGTGAGAAGATTCCAATCAAGCACGTCTTTGGTGGCCAGAAAGGTCCTATGAAAGACCTGGTGTAGTGTGTGTCTGACACAGTGATTAAACAGTGATTAAAATATTTGAAATGATTATGTAAATCTGACAGCAGTTACCAGCATCCTGGTGTTAAATGGGCTGACTGTGCTTCAACTGGCTCTCGGAGACAGCCAAGGCAATGCGTATTGCACTGATTTGTATCACATCTGTTTGCACTCCCAAAACAAATGAGCTAACTCTTGCATTTATTTCGATTAGCAGAAGACATGGGGGGGGGGGCGGGGAAAGATGCATTATGGTTTAACATGGCTAACGTCTGTATTGAAGAGCCTTGAGTGGTCTATCCACGGGTCATTCATTTGATTTCAGTGGCCACAACAGCAAGGTATTGCTTCTTTCTGCCTCAGCCTTCCCATTTGTAAAGCAGGAATGACAGCAGTTGTGAGTCACCACTGCTCTTACCCAAAAAGCACATGCACTCCTCTCTTTTTCCTCTTACCTGATTTTCAGGAAAACAAGCTTTAAACCGGTATTTGATTGTTTCAATTGCGTCTCTCCTCTTCTGCAAGCAGCTTTTGTTTAACCTTCCCTCACATGATCTGTTAATGAAGCCCAGCCTGTAACTTTTAAGTTTAAAAATAATTCCTCACATCACTCACAGTCTCTAACCTTATCATGGGAAATGCTTTCCAGCATGTCAACTTGCCCTTTAGACAGCACTGCTCCAAGAACAACATGAGAAAAACAGATTTTTCTTTCATGCTCTGCAACTGTTTACAACAGCTTGCAGAAGCACAAACACTGCACTCAAGCACTTAAAGATTTATACCTCTCTGAACTTTATTACTGCTTCCGTTTCAAAACAGAAATGTTGGATCATTGTTTTTTTAACTCAAAATCTGATTTCAAATATTAAATAGTCTATGAAATACTCCCCAAAGCCGCCTTTGAATTCTGTTAAAATGCCTTCACTGTGATCTCTAGAGTAGAGATGTGTAGTAAAAAATTGGTCTCGGTCAGGGGAGCTTTACAATACAAACAGGATTTGCAACTCCCAACTTGTTACAATAAAATTTTGAATTAAGAGAGTCGGAAAATAGTAACTACTTTTGTGTAAAAATTGAAAAAAAAAAATCCCTTTTATTATGAGGGAAAAAAAAACTATCAATGCCCTTTAAATTTTAGAGAAACATCAACACAATGTGGAAATTATTCTATATTTATGAACTTCTACATCAGCAATTTAATATGATACTTCCTCACATCCTCCCACTATTTTCCCAGGTTGGCTTTTAAAATCATCAATCTCCTGAAACTCAGAAATGACTAGTCACCAGAAATCAGGAGGAGACACTGAGTAAAGAATGAGAAATCAATCAAATTGAGGTTTGAAATTTTAAGTACATTAGCTATACCATGGTCAAAGCTTCAAAGCTGATTTCAAGTATGACTCATTATTTAGCCTCTCTAAAAAATACAAGTTAAGGTAAAAGAAAAAAGAAACCAAAACAACTCATTTTTTCCATACATACAAAAATAAGTTCATCAGAAAACCTCACCGGAAAATAATATTGCTTTTGGGAAACCCTAACCCTGAAGTAGTGGCAATACTAGGACCTCCACCCAGTCTTTCTTGCAAGGCAAGCAATCCCTTGCATCATTCCCCAAATCCTGTGACCAAGTAAGACATTGAGATGCAAACGAAGTCGCCTTTGCCTTGTGGGCCAGCAGAGAAGCTGGAATGCAGTTTCTTATCTGGCACTTGGGTGAGGAAATGATGGTTCTGGGAGATCACAAGACTGCTGAAAAAAAAAAAAAGTGTTTCAGAAAGGTTGTGTCACTGCTCCCCAGCCAGCCATCTCCCAGGTTTTCAGAAAACTGACAGAACCCTGTTTATGTTCCCTTGAAGCAGATGCTACTTACTTTTCTAACCTAATAACGATGCACTAATTGCCATTATGGGTGCTCCAGCTGAACCACAGTTTGATTTCTTACTAGGGAGAATCCAGAACAAATATTCTTAAGTGCGTACTTACGAACGTTGCTAATGCCAGAGGGACATTATAAACTCCAGAGCCACCTCAGATCTTTGTTGAGGAATGCCCAAATTGGGGAGGGAGGCTTTTCATGGAGCTGTGAGGAAGAAGAAAAAATTATCATGCTTTTTTGGTAGCCTTTCTGCCAGCCATGTTCAAATCAAGTTAGGTAAAAAATATAAGCAGTTCCTAAAACTTTTCTGAAACTGTCACTAAAAATACATAGCATTTCCATAATGTCATAGGGATATGTGTTCTATAATTGCCTTTTCACACCCTGAAAGTCATTCTGGTGTTGGAAATTTGCTGTGTTTTCTTTCTGTAAGAAGAATCTTTGCCATAAAACAGAAGAAAGCTAACCTGCTTTTTTAAAGTGTCATTCTCCTAAACACAAATATGACTCTGGCATTTCTTACACATAAACCAGACTCTGGCATGTAAAATCAGGACAGCGCTCTCTGAAATATACCTGTTTTTCTAAACTGGATCAATGTTTGGCTGAACAGAAGTACAAAATGTGACTGGAATTTTTTTTTTTTTTAGCATCTAATCAAAGTTGGTCAGTGAAAGCTTGTTGTGAACTACAATAATTTGCATTTGAGGGTGGATAATACTTTAAGATCCACCTTGACTAAGACCATGCTGCTGTAGAACTCCATTCTCTAGTGGTGGTGTAGTAGGCTAAAATGATAGAAACCAGATTTAAGTCAGAGAACTTTAACCTGGTATAAATAAACACGTTCACAGTCATAGTTTTTAAAGTAAGCCAGTTCAGCTTTTTGTATTCCAGGAACAAAAATCCTGAATTTAGTCTTCATTGCCTAAATAAAATGTCCCTTCCTTACTGTTTGGAGAAATGACATCTAAACCACTTGTTTTCACTTCAGTAAGGATCATGGTACATGAGTTACCTTGAGATAGCGGATCTGTGGGAGCTGCTTGTGCACACACTCTTGTCACAGTTAAGTGTGACATAGCTTATTCTGTTTACATTGCACAGGTGGTTTTGATACATTGCCAGCCTGCTGCAGCTTTGCAAATCAACCACCATTACAAAGCTTTGCATTTCTGATTTCTGGGTCTTTTTCTGGCAGATGCAGATTGGCCCTGGTACATTCGTACCAGGAGAACAAAGAAGAAAAATTATTTAAAAGTACAAAACAAGTTCCAGAAATCCTGGATTCAAATAAGTAGAGTAGTTCCACAGAGGGAAAATTGTGCTGCACACCTGGGATATGCAGTGGCAGCTGAGTTTCACACTGATGAGATGGTTCCCTGGAGATCAGTGGTGAGTTCACCCCTCCAACTGCAGAGGCAACACACCGCTATGCAAGTTCTTGGGACTGTTGAGAAATGCATGGCCTCTGTTATCTGGTATCTTGTAGGGCCAGATAGCCACAGGGTGACTGGCAATCTTTTGGCTGTTGCAATGGCAACAAGACCAGTTATTAAAAGGTGTTGTTCCTGCATCTTGGGAAGAGTGGCAAGCCTTTGGCAAACAGTTGGACTTTTGCATATATAGAGTTCCTCAAAAGCTACTTTTTCAAAGCAATTTGGAAAGTTATGCTCCAAAAAGGAGAGATTTAAATTAATCAACAAGGCTCTTCTTCCTTCAAAGTTTTGATCTTTAGGTTATTGCAGAAAAGACTGTGACTGTGATTAGCATGGCTATCTAGGTCTCCTTTGGACTGGATGGCATGGCTTCAGTTGAGCTTTTAAGCAGAGGAACCAAAGGAGCTCTTGATTTCACCCCTTCTCTCTGCTAACCTAGAAGGAATGCTTTGCACACAAGACCCCCCACAGTTGCTAGTCCCCACAGAGATGTTTTCAACAGTGCAAAGACTGCTGTGGCTGGTGTGACTGCAGCAGAGTGTCACAAGGTTGCACAGTTTGATGGAAAACTATTTCTAGCAGAATCTGTCCATTAATTACCTGTAACTGCTGCCGCTGACCCTCTGTTCACTTCAGCAGACCACCACCATGCTGGGCTTGCAGTTTGGTATCATGGTCCACAGACAGGAGCAGTATGAACAGAGCCAGGACAGAGGGATGTCTAGCAGCTGTCTAGTATGGCATTTTTATCTAGACAAAAGTCATGAACAGTCTCTGCAGCGTGGCTGGCAATCTTCACATTGATGACAATATAATACAACTCTCAAAGAGGAGATGTTTGTCCTGGAGTTTGAGGTAGTCCTAGGCCAGCTTCCTATCACAGGTTTCTAAATGGCACTCTTGTGATGACCAGGTTCTGCCCATAGCTGTTGCCATGCAGATTTCCCTTGTATATGCCTATGTTTCTGCACCTGGGCTCCCAGGCTTCCTTCCCAAAATACCTGGGGAACTGATACGTCCACACAACTGTTATGACTCAGTGCAGGTCGAAAGTCAACATGCTGAAGGTGAAAGTCTTCCTGTCTCCTTCAAGAATTTCAACAAATTCAGTTAACATTTCCCTGTGTGCGATAATTAAATAAACTTGAAGTGTGAACTTATCTTCATAGTAAAAATGGTATCCAGCATTTGTGTGTGTATGTGCACTAACAATATTCACAAGGAGAGGTAGCACAGTGGTATCACATGCTAGCTGACTGCACGGTAACTTCCCCAAAGAGACATGACTTCACACCATTGGAAAAGCATTGGTTTGTCCTAGTGCATCTCAGGGTGCATTACAGAGCAGCAGACGTGATTTATGGTGCAAGACCTTCTGTAATTTTGACCTTACCTCCTGTCATGCCAGCTAAACATCTTGCCCTTTTAGAAAATAAGTCCTCATCCATAGCTCATTGAGAACTTAATTGTAGCCTTTCAATACTTGACTGATATCAGATACAGTTGCAGAAACAAAGCTAACAGAAATAGGACAGAGAGGTCCCATTGCACAGAAAATATCTGCAAAAAGCTGTTAGGTAGAAACTTTTCAAATCCTGCACAACTCAAAAAAAACCCCAAACAAACAAACAAAAAAACAAACCACAAAAAAAAACACCCACAAACAAAAGAACCTAACTATGAGTTAGCAAAACTATATGAAGTTCATCTAACTCTCATGAGGTATTTACATGTGAATTGGTTAGATAGTGAAAAGTTTCATGCTGGAAAGGATATCTTGTTTAGTTTTTCAAACCTACACACACTATTAATTATTCAAATTTGTGCAAGCATGCAATGTTGATTGTTGCAGTGTATGTCAAACTCTCTCCCTTTCAGAACATGTTTCCATGATGACTGTATGGTCAGTCAGCCACTAGCCATACAACAACTTAAAGCAAAACAAGAACTTGCAGAAATTTCAGCCACAAAGACCACTAGAAATTTGATAACACAGCTTTGCAAAGCAATTAAATATTAAAATTACAAGCAAGTAATTCCTAAAAATTGTAATGCATCCAGTGTGCATTTGCTGCAGTCCTATTTTGAAGAAGTCTTTTCCATGTTTTACATTCCTGCTCAAAGTGGCCTGGCTGCACATGTATCAACCATCCTGATAAATCAGTCTTGAGTGTTCATATGCAAGCTTTCACTTCAGTAGTTTAGATTGAAAATACCTTATTTTCTCAGAGGTTTTACAAGGCTTGTTTACAATTACTGACTAATCAAGAAGCACCATTGTTGGGTGTATTTACACATTTTTTGGGAATCAGTACACTAGTTCAGTGGCAGGAGACTTGCATGGGTACTTTCAAGACAACCCCTCCAACTTTATGTATTTGGCTCTGTGGGGCTTCCTTAAGTCAAAGACTGCTACACGTATTGCTTGTTTTAATGACATACTGTGTGTCTTAAGACACCAAAAAAGGGAGCAGCATATATCATATGATTTCTTCCTTTTTGCTGTTATGCAACAGTCTACAAACCTTGTTTTTCACTCTAAATACGTGCTTTCAAGTTTGCAAACTAAAGCCATCAGCAACACTTGCTTTACAAGAGTTTAAGAGGCAACCTCACATAGCTCTTGCAGTTATTCTACTACTAGAGGCAAGTTCCCTGTCAAAAATCAAAGTCTGTCTACTCCTGGTTAGGTGTGGACTAAGTGCATGTGTAAATCTTCTAATATCTCACCTGTTCTACAACTCTTAGTGTCACAGTGTTTTGGAGTAGAGATTACTGAATGCTACGCATGTAAACACTAGCCACACTGGTGATAAAATAGCTGACTGATTCTTACCAGGCTTGGGTCCAGAGGCAGGAAAAAGCAGTTTTCAGACATGAAATTACGGGGGAATAAAAAGGACTTTCCTGGAAATGCTTCTTGTACTGGTGTAACCACCAATATACTGGGACCACCATGCCAGTGGGAGATACTCCATCATACGTGCGCGGTGTGTGTTCAACAAAACCTGCCGTGTTTAACAAACCCTGCAACACGGTTGCAATGGCAGCACCTCTCCCAGGTAGGAGCTGGCTGTGGCACAGTCTGCCACCCCTCTGAGGGGGCACAGGTGCGCACCCTGCCCTCCTGCCGGGCACCCAGGGCCGGGGACCACCACCACAGCACGGGAGTGGCCTCGTCGGCCTGGCCAGCGCAAGAGCCGTCAGCGGGAACGTGGGACCGGGGCTGGGTCTGCAATTGCAAACACCTCGCCTTTTTTTTGCCTTTTTTCTTCAGATTTTGTTTTTCTTTAGGCTGCCGTTTACTCGCTTTAAGTCCTCCCTAGGTTAAATTCCAACCGGCTTAGTGTGCTGCCACTATCTCCAGCCTGCCGGCACTTATAATAAATATTTAGACAAACATTGCCCAACATAGCGGCTGCAGTGGTGCGGGATGTCCCCAGGGCGGCTCCACATCGTCTTCAGGAGCTCTGGCCACCGGGGCTGCCCCGGTTCGAGGGCCTGGCGGCGGGACCCACTGCCGTCGGCTGACAGCGGCCAGCTCCGGCTCGGCCTCCGGCCGCGGCGCAGACCCCCGCCCTCAGCCGCGGCCCAGGCCCTGGCGGGAGGGGCGGCCCGGCGGGGCGAGGCCCGGCGTGGCCGCCAATCGGCGCGGCGGGGCGGGCACGGCCACGGCGGCTATAAGAAGGACGGCGGGGACTGAGCGTCGCTGGGTTGTGGGATCTGGAGAATTGTGAGTGGGGTCGGACGAGGTGAGTGGGGTACAAGGAGGGAGAGCGAGGGCGGGGCGGACCCGCCGGCCTCAGCTCCGTCCTTGTCCTGCGCCAGGGCGGCTCCTGCCGGGGGAGGGGGGCGCGGGGGCCGCCATTCCAGCCGCTCCCCCGGAGGCTGCCGGCCACCCGCTCTGAGTCCTTGTTTACAGTCGCGGCCGAGGGCCCCGCTCCCCGGGGTGGGCGGGTAGAGGCCCGGTTCATGAGGCCTCCAGGAAAGGCTCGGTGAAGGCGGTCAGCCTCCCTACGTGTCCGCTCCGGTGGACTTGTTTCGGGTGCGCGGTTTGCTTTTCTCTCCTGGAATCGGCTTTATGAAGGGGAGGAGCACAAATTGCGCGTCGGCAGGAGGGCTTGTTTCGGGTCCGCCATCCCCCTGCGTGCTGAGGCCCGCGGAGCACCGGGCGGCTTGCCTGGGCGTTGCTCTGTCTGACCGCTGCCCCTCCGTTCCCGGCAGATCTGCCAGCATGAATCTGTGCTTGACCACGTTCGGCCTCTGCTTGGGACTGGCCTTCGGCGCTCCGAGAGTGGACCCCGATCTGGACGGCCACTGGCAGCTGTGGAAGTCGTGGCACAACAAGGACTACCATGAGGTGAGCGCCCGGGGATACGTGCTCATCTCAGCAAATACCGAGTGCAGTCAGCTGGGCCCTGCCAGCTGAGTCATGCCTGCTTTGTTTTAATGCCGGCTATGGCCTGCGCTTGGGAAGGATGATCCCTCTCTTCCTCGGTTCCTTTCCTGTTTTTGTGTATCGACTCAGCTGTACTGTACACTCTTTTGCCATGAGGGTGGCAAAAAGGCCACCTTTTAAACAGTGTTCAGACTTCTTGTTTGAGTAGTCTACACTTGCCCAAGTATACAAGCCGTAACAAAGCCCATCATTGTGCAAGTGAACTTTGTTTGAACTTTCTCCTTGAAGTATGTTGTTTTCTGGCCCCTCAGAGAGAGGAAAGCTGGAGGAGAGTGGTGTGGGAGAAGAATCTGAAAATGATTGAACTCCATAATCTGGATCACACGTTAGGGAAACACACCTACAAGTTGGGAATGAATCAGTTTGGTGACATGGTATGTATAGAGGCATGAAACATACACTTCTAAACAGCAGGGTGTAATAGGTGGTGACTGCATGTCTTGAATTTTCTTCAGACAACTGATGAGTTCAGACAGCTGATGAATGGCTATGCCCACAAGAAATCAGAAAGGAAGTACAGAGGATCCCAGTTTCTTGAGCCCAGCTTCCTGGAAGTGCCCCGATCAGTAGACTGGAGAGAGAAGGGATATGTAACTCCAGTTAAAGACCAGGTACTCTCTGATGGTGGATTTTTAACTAGTTACAGGTTCAGTTTTCTGAACTCTGCCTCCAGTTCCTTAGAGGAAAAACACTGTGGACTTGTTTAATGAAGGAAGCTTACTGAATTAAGTGCCATTTTGATAAAAGAGCTTTAGGATTTTTGAGGAGTTCTGTACTAAATGTCTAAGGACTGAAAAGGCTGTAGTATCTTCACATGTATATGCTAAGTGTGTGAAACTGAAGTTGGACTTGTGGCTTTTGTGTATTTCATGTTTAGATCTGTGGTAAGGGAAGTATAATTGACTAATCTGTCTGGATTTGTAACGTGTGATTTCATTTCTTGCTTCAGGGTCAGTGTGGCTCTTGCTGGGCTTTCAGCACAACAGGAGCTCTTGAAGGGCAGCACTTCAGAAAAACTGGCAAACTTGTTTCACTGAGTGAACAGAATCTGGTGGACTGCTCTCGTCCTGAAGGGAATCAAGGCTGCAATGGTGGTCTCATGGACCAGGCTTTCCAGTATGTGCAGGATAATGGGGGAATTGATTCAGAGGAATCCTACCCATATACTGCAAAGGTAAGTGCAATAGCCGAACTTGTATTGCAGGTGTCATGTACTTTGTGTGGCCAAACTATGTGTTGGGAAACTCATACCTAGAAAGGAAAAAGTCTAAGTAGCAATCAGTACATCTGTTCTTCCTGTTGCATCTTTCCTAAGAAAACTACAATGACTGCTAGCCCCAGGAAGAATCACATACTGCACTGGTATTTGAGGTCAAAATCTTACCAGACCAGTTGGAAAAACTAGAGCAAACATTTTTATTCCTCCCTCTTATTGCTGCCCTACTATCAGGGATCATGCCTTATCTTGGTTGACACACCAAACCAGAACCCAGCCCTTGTCAACAGTGCTACTTTGTTGTAGGGGTGGAATTCAGCTTCCTGTAACTGTGCTTTTATGGGGTTGCTACCCCATAATTCTTGCAGCTAGTGTGATGTGTTTTTTAACAATAGTTGTTAGCAATGCCTTAAGTTCTACTTCTGGACTAAATATGCATAAATGCAGATAACAGGCAGACTTCTAACATGCTTCTGATGATCTACTGAAAATTAAGCAGATGTGAGAGGACAAAAGAGCAGGAGTAAATTGTGGTATCACTTCAGAGCCCATGGTTTGCGATCTACCGCTTGAAGCTCTGCTCACTATAGAGTATTGTCTTGTGGCTTATTTTGTGTTGTCTGAATGGGCAAGAGCAATGCCATTTGTTGTGAGCAATACAGAGCCTTTGGATTTGTGTTCCTGTTCACTTGCATCCCTGTAATCTCAATTTTTTCCTCATCTTGGCTCTTCCAGATATCCCAGTTGGTTATAGGAAGTGCTTAACTTGTCAAGTACAAAAAGTAAGCAAATGAGGTGTACTCTGTGTTCTTTTAGTTGGGGTGAGGCAACATTAGTACTAATCTTACCACACAGCTAAGGGAGGGATGTGCTTACTTCAATCTGTTTCAATTTCACATGGCCTGACTTCCAAACTAGGCTTTTCTCCTGAGGTAAATGCCTGTGGCACCAACAGTTCAGGTTTTACTACAAAAAAAAATGTGAAGTGCAAAATACATGAACTATGTATTACCTGTATATAAGGTCAAGCAGTACAAATTACTAACTTCCAAATCATTCTGCACAGTTTTTCAAACTGACAGACTAAAATTGTGGATTTTAAGTGCTTGCTCAATGAGCAGTTTCTGGATTGCTTTGTAATTAATGAATATTTGGCTGTCTTCCACTGCCCATTAATGCATTCTGGGCTTCTTTCCTTGCTGAAAAGATATTTGTCCTGCCCACCAAAGGAGCCAGGGTTCCAGGATATGGTGGTCCTTTGTATTCCAGTAAAGTTTTCCTTTTGGACCCCACTGTCCTTTGCTTTTTCTGTAACTTTGAGAAACTAAAAAGCAGCTCCTGTGTTCTCCCTCTGCCCTTCTCCTTTCAAGGCACTGCTGAAGCAATTGAATCATCTTCGGTCCCTTGTTTTTAAGGCAGCAGTCACAGAATGTCTGGTAGTTCCTGTGGTCACTTGTGTGTTAAGTGGAGAACTATGTAATAACTAGGGCTTGCTTTATTTAGGATGATGAAGACTGTCGCTACAAGGCAGAGTACAATGCTGCTAATGATACTGGCTTCGTTGACATCCCTCAAGGACATGAAAGAGCTCTCATGAAAGCAGTAGCAGCTGTGGGTCCTGTCTCTGTTGCTATTGATGCAGGACACTCTTCGTTCCAGTTCTATCAGTCAGGTGGGATTTGTTACAAATAATTTGTTAGCAGAGAACTCTTTTTTGAATACTCAGTGTTCATTACCCTTCAGTTTAATATGTGAAAAAAATCAACTATGATCTTGTGACAAAAGACATAATTGGGAGTCCAGGTTCTCCACACTTTATGCTTCTCTTGCAAATGTGTGTACTTGTCCTTCAGTTTCTGCCATGATACACTTCACTTATGACACCTTTCTCTGACTCTCAAGAAGCTGTGCAACATTTAATTTGAAATGCACAAAGCTTCTTGCAGGGGAGAAGGGTTTTCTGCAGATGAGCTTGTTCACATGTGAACTTATGCCTCCACAGGTATCTACTATGAACCAGACTGCAGCAGTGAAGACCTGGACCATGGTGTTCTGGTTGTAGGTTATGGCTTTGAGGGGGAGGATGTAGATGGGAAGAAATACTGGATTGTTAAGAACAGGTAAGATATCTCTCTGCCTTGTACCTGTTGGGGGTAGGGGAGAAGGGAAGGTAGTTTGTCTCTTGTAGTGGGGGGTGGTGAGACAACAGTAATTAAAATCTGCATGTGGAAAATCTGGAGGCTGTTCTCAGACTGTATTGTATGACAAAAGTTAAACCTGACTCACACTGCTGGCAGCCTAATAAAGTAGGCCCAAAGCAGCAAACTTACTCTTCAGCTTTTTCAGTTAATTCAGGGGAGCTCAGTACTGGAACAGCCTCTGAAGCTAGTATATGTTAAAGTGGTGGCACAGAGGGGAGCATGAGGAAACCAGGTTGTGTAATGGATTTTTTTGGGAGTGGAGTGCTGCTTGCTTGTGTTAAATAGGGTGGCACTCCAACTTTAAAGGTGGACTTACTTCCTAGTTTAGAGGGAAAACAATAAATTAATGCCAAAGGGCATGTCACATGAGCTTGTCTCATGTTCTCAGCATTATTGCGGCACCACCCTCAAATGCTGCTTGCAGTCTTGATCCTCCCTTAAAGTTGTCTGGGAGTAATGTTTGAGCTTTAGGCACCCGTGATCCAGGATTGCGCACCTAGCAAGAGTATGGTTGCACCCTTTATTTCTCTGAGCTTGGGGTGAAATTGCTGGAAAGCACTTTAGTTTGGCTGCAGCCGTCTTGATTTTTCTCCACAAATATGGAAGGTGGCAGTTTTCAATTAAACACTTATGGGGGGCTGGGGGGGGGAATAAGTCTCTTCTGAATATGCAAACAATCCCTTTACTTCTGTTTTCAGCTGGGGTGAGAAGTGGGGTGACAAAGGATATATCTACATGGCCAAGGACAGGAAGAACCACTGTGGAATAGCAACAGCTGCTAGCTATCCACTTGTATAATCTGAAGACTGAACATTTCAGTGCAAGAGGGGATTTAAACTAAATGACCAAACCCATGTTCACACATGTGGTAGACTTGTATCCTTCAAAAGTGAACTTGATTTTTTTAAACTTTTGAAGTATGTTTTACTTGTTGGTGATATGCCACTTGTTTTAAATTAATGTAAATGTTGGTATGTAAACAGCTTGTAATATTGCTAGCTTTCGACTGCTTAATCTAACAGATTCTTCTTTGTATTTTTCCTTTTTTAAATTGCAATGTGCCCAAAGGTTTACTTTTTAAATAAACACTTAAATTACAGTGTGTACAGATGTCTTGGCTTTTTGGTCTTTTTTCCACTTGGGTCTCCTATCAAATAGGCATCCTAAATCATATTACTAACTGAAGCCTATATGCATGTCTCTTCCTCGGTTACTGAAATGCAACCCTATCTGGGAATGGCTAACAGCTCTTGTAAAATGGAGTGTGGTATTTGTGACAACTTATTTAAAATTGGAAGTGGAAAAACGTATTTATCGACTGAAGCAGAAGTGACTGAAAATCTGACTGTTACTCTTTGGAACTAGTTGTTCCCTAGAATGTGTCTGTAAGTGAACTTTGGCTTAGTCCTGTGACCTAGAGGTGATACAGTCTCTGGTTCTTTGTACTGTGTAACAAAGATCTTAAGTCTTCTTGTGTCTTGTGTGCGGCATCTGATCTCTGATTACCTTTAATACCATTAGTGTTTTCTTATGGCACCTCAAAGTACCATACTTCTGTAGTTATGACTTCCACAGTTAGAGCAGTTGTCTGCTTTTGAGCATTATAGGCTATAGCAGGAACACCTAAAGCACCTGGGCTGTTCAAAGAGAAAGTTTGTTTCCTGAGATGTAGTACACTTAATACTATCTTGCCCCTACACCAGCTTTGGGGAAAAGGGAGGGTGAAAGGAATGCTGTTCCTATGGAAAGTGAAGTTGGGCCACTCTGTTAATCCCTGGATAGTTGATGGCTGACGGCACTGTGGTGACTTACACTGTACCTTGTACCTCCTCTTCTAAGAGGACTCTTCTCCTCTGCAGGTATCTACTGCTGAAACACAATTACTAGCTGTTAAGTACTGTTGTTTAGATATGTTTTGGGTGCCAGTGGTTTCTCCAGGGGAGGATGAGTTCATAATACCAAGAACAGCTTGGGAGGGGAAGGCTCGCCTTGTTGTTTGGGTGCTGACCCACTCCCTCTTGCATTTGGGATGGAGGGGAAGGAGGCTAGTTCTGCAGCTTAAGTAGCACTAGTTGAGAATTTATGGATCCAGAGGGTTTCATGTGTTGAGTATCTTTCCTGAGTCTGATAGCCTTGCATGCAAGGGAACACTTGTAGTCCAAGTTACTGAAGCTGAGTTTCCTTGTTTTAGATAAAATAAGTCTTAAACTTGCATTTCATAAACACTTCTTGGAAGAAATGAGATGAGGTATCTAGAATAATCAAACTTACTGTTCAGTTTTGAGTCTGTCCCTGTGCTGCTTATAAATGAATTCTTTTAACCTGAATCTCCCTACACACTTTTTTTTTTTAAAAGGAAGAGCCTCTCTCATCCCAGTGGCTATTTAACAAGCCACAGAGCAGAAATACTGGTTAGAATTTAGCTATTAAGCTGACTTGCTAAGCCTGTTATGGAGAGCATCCACGTGGCTTGGTGGAAGCTATGGAGGAAATGAATATGGAGGTCAGCTGGTGGTCCTCTAAAGGCTTATGTTCAGAAGGAAATGGCAATAGTCTGCACATTCAAAATGGGAGACAAAATCAAAATGCTGCCAGGGAAGTGACTGTGTAAACTCCTTGTGCAGTAGCTACTTCTTATTCTTGCTGCCCCAGAACTGGGGGTGAACAAAGACCTGTCTCTAAATGCTTCTGAATCCTGGAAGCTCGCATTACTGTGAGCTTGGTAGCACCTAAGGTGTTACTGGTATTCCATATTGATTAAAACAAGATGATCCACTTGCAGGGTAAGACCAGGACAAAGCCTGGTAGGACTTGAACTGCTGCAAAAAATGGGCAGAAAGGCATTTGCTTACAAAGGCCAAGGTTAATAAAAGTTGCTGGGAAAAGCAGGCATTTTTTATGAACAGAAGGGAAATGAAAAGCAAACAACTTTCTAAAGCATATGCACATAAATGGGAATGAGGCTCACAAAAGGGGCATCAGCCTGACTTTTTTAGAAATAAAATGTGATAATACAGCTATTTGTATGCATTAAAACTTGCTGACTGTTCTGGCTGAACATCCTCTCTTCTGAGTTCTGAATAATCAAGAAAGAGACAGGATAAGTCAGGTCATGCAGATAACTCAATATTTACACAGTCTTCTTAAGTAACAGCTTCACCCAGAATTTCCTTACATGACACTGTAAACATTAAAATTTTGTGTAAGTTGCAGTTAGGCACATTGGTAGAAATTTAAAACCTGTTAAATTTCAATAATTATGTTAAATCTGTTTTTGTGATTCCACTGCAGTGACCCTATCTTCTGTAGAGCTGTTTCTTCTTTCATTTACTTTAGAAGTACTATTATAAAGTAGCAAATGATTCCATAATAATATATGTCCTGTTGGGGAACGCGTGATTTCTCTTCAAAGTTGTTCCATTGTGAAGATGTAGCAAACACGGGTTATGCATGCACACACAGAAAGCTCCTGAGGTGCTCCCAGAAAAGCTCTTGATGAATTTTTTCCAGGCTTTCTTTGTTTTTATATTCCTGCTGATAGCTGAAGTTGGATTTATTACAAGATGTATTATTTTTAAAGATACTAGTACACATGTCTTATCAGTAAAACATCCTATCTAGATTGCCCTGTTTAGACCCTGTCTAAATGACAGCTACTGTTGTTGTTAATGGAGTCTTATGCATATCTAAATACATGATTTCGCACTATATTACATGGATGGTAAATGGAAGTTCTCTACAGTGATAAAGCTTTGCAGTCATTGCTTGCTTTCATCTTCATTGTGAAAATGAACTGCTTTATTTAAATTTAGGAAGAAAAAAGATTTTGCATTTGGTTTCCATGTGCTGGTGCTTCCTAAATAGACTGTGCTTGTCCCAAAGGTCTCGTAAGAATAATGGTTTCTCTGATCTGCCTAGTGAATGACTGTACTTATCAGTAGTGGTTCATGAGTTTCTAAAGACAAATATTCTTGAGGAAAGGAAAACCATGAAAAGAAATGATTCCACTTACACATGAAGTGCTGCTTCTTTAAACTCCAACGAGAAATGAATGTAACTGTCATGTAGGAAACTTTCTTTTCCCTTTAATAACAGTCATTTCCTCATCCAACCTGTGACTGCTAAGTAGAATGGAATTCTGTCTTTTTCTTAATATGTGTTGTTTTTCATCTTTGCTAATGTTAAGTCAATTTCTGAACATTAACATTTGAATAAATAAGTTTATTACCCCCTACACAATCCATGCAGGTAAGTAACTTTCAAAATATTTTGAAGGACTACAGGGAAGCAAATGTGATGAGTTGTATCAGTGAAGTTTGACTATAGTGAATGATTAACTGATGGTCTGCATACGGGCACTCAGCAAACATCATTCTGAGACAACTGGAGGTATAGGAAAATGGGAATATCCACTTCAAAAAAACAAGATGACAAAACCTCTAGCTTCTGAACAACAGTTATGCAATATTTGCTTTTTAATTAATCTCCTTGATGAAATAAAAAAATCCTTCCATGTATTTCTTAAGCTTAATACCCATTAATTAGTTTTTACATATTAGAGATTAACTGCAATTTCTGGCTATTAGCCAAGGAATTGAGCATACCCTGATGGCTGTGATAACATAAGCTGATCCTTCTGCCTTCTAGCTCTCCTTGCACTTTATTAAGGTATACAGCAGATGGAGGGCCCATTTTTAACTGCAGTCTGTCCCAACACTTCTTGTTTGGAAGTCATAACAGGAAATGCTAAAACTTAGCTAATACATTGTTTTGAAGAAAGAATTGTTTAAGATGATATCACTCATGGGGATGTTTACTCTCATTCTGTAATCAGGGCTTTATCAAATGATTAGTGAAATTTCAAGTAAGTAAGTAAGCAGGGGCACCTGAAGGATTGGGAAGAAAGGATATAATCAGACACAAAATTTAATTTGCAAAGATTCAATTCACAAAACCAAACCTAGCTGACATTCAGTAAGGCTCATCTGAAAACAGGCAAGGACCCCTACCTGAAACTTCAGTTTGGGGAGGAGGAGTGTTGGCCACATGGTGGAGATCTGATCCATGGATCAATTAGTTTAGATATATCAGAGACCCCAGAAGAAGCCACCTTCACTTGCATTCACAGGGAACATGACCGTGCTTTATTTCTTTTTTTTCATGCTAAGTTGCATGAAGATTTATTTTTCGGTGGACTTAAAATTTTATTTCTGCAGCATTTTTTGTCTCCCTCAGGCTAGTTAGTGTTTGTTGAAAAGCTACCACCAACCTTTGTGAGTAAAGGGGCAAAGAAAACATGAAGACAGGCATTTATAAAATACATACTGGGTTCCTTTTAAAATACTTCTTCCTTGTTTTGTTCACTTAACAGTTCTCACCACCTCCCGGAGATCTAAAACCTACTTCTGAGTGAAACCTAATAGCCTTTCCTAATAAAGCGATGCTGGGAAACACATGTTTTAGAAATACCACCGTGTGTTATCAAGTGTGGTGCTGCAGTTCTGATACCCGCTACCTTACCTTCTGCAGTCCTTCTGGTTTGGGCAGAAGTGGTCAAAGATGGAGCAAAGTCAGAGAGTGACCTATTCTTCTCCCCAGCCACCTTCAGAAGATGGTGCCGAGTAAGGCTGGCTTTGCGAGGGCCTCCAGGGAAAGATTGTGGTTGGGCTGAGACCTGAGCAAAGAGGAGATGATTTTCCAGCCTGGTAAGGGTTGTCCATATGCTTCGTGACAAATGACCCGCTTGGGACATTCATCTGGAATTGACTTTGTGTTTCAAAGTTCTTTGTCTATGTTAATGTGTGTACCTCCAGGGCAAAAGTGGTTTAGGTGTGCTCTCCTGGGGTGCCACCAAGGGCCTTCTGAAGCTATTACAGCATTTACTTCATGTGTCTACTAGGGAAAGTTGCAATCTCAGGAATTACAGTGGAAGTAGATTCTAAGTTTTGGGTTTAATGATTAAGTTGATTTTTACTTTTTTTAATTACTAGTGAAAGCTTCCTGCACAGCATGCATGGAGTGACATAAAGCTGTTTAAAATAAATGCTGGGCTGTTAGACACTCAAACCAGCTTAGGGTGTCTGGGAAGCTGATGCTGAAACAAGATGGTGAGAACTCCTTGAGGCTGTAGCACATGTCTTGGAACACATTTGCGTTTGCTTAAAATCGAAACATCAAATTAAATAAAGGTGGCTTCAGAGCTGCCGAGTCATATGTGATTTTTCCCACATACAAAGGAAGAATATCTCTAAATATATCTCTGTAATATATCAGTTTATGAGGCTGGTAATAAGTCACAGAAGAAACATAGATAGGGCTGCCCACAGAACTCTCTGAACAGTTCATCACAGAGGTGCCCAGTTTTGCTAGATACATGTATGCCCAAGCACATGCCACAATCTTTTACCATAATAGCACAGCAATGCAAGAATTGTGAATGCAAGTTCTTCTCAATAGCCCTCTTAACATTCCTTCTGCTCAGCCATTTTTACTAGGATTGCAGTTTGCTTTCCTCATTCAAGCATGAAGCACTGGCTGACAGCAGGGAGTTTTTTTGGAATAGGAAATATACTGAAAACATCAGCTGTGATGTGAAATTGCATTGGCTTTTGGAGATTTATGGTAATACTCTCCTGTAGATGAAATAAACTTCTGTGTTTATATAGAAATTACAATGTCGTGTGCAAAGGTTAAGAATAAATACTGCTGCCATTTTGCTGTTAGTTGCTCTCTAGTCACGGGAAGAATTGGAGGGGACCTGTGTTTACTGATTCAGTGCTGTTACAAGGTTTGGTCACGTTTCCTTCACAATATAATAGAGCATTTCAGAAGGAAACTCGTGGTCATAGAAAGCCCATCAGCAATTATTATAAAGTTTTATTTCAGTTGCATTATTTCCAGGTGCTCTGTAAACCAAAAAGCAAGAGAACCTCCCTCCCCACCAAGTTTTTAATCAAAACTGACAATCGAAACCGCTCAACAGCTGAGGAGTAGATAGAAAAAAGGCTGAAAGCAGCAGTGAGGCTGCCTGCCAGCGGCTGTGCAGCTGATTAGCAGCTGCCTGTGTATGTCTGAGAGAAGGCTAACCTTGTCCTTTGGCTGTATTTTTATCCCAGTGTAGCTGCAACAGAGCTAAAAGGTAAACATCCCTGTTCTTTTTCCTTCACCAAGTTGAAGTTTCAGATCTACGTTTGCCCCTTCCATTTATGCTCCCTGCTTTCTTTTCATTTGAGCAGTCTCTTTTTTTCTCTTCCTGTGCTGGAATAATAAATCACAGCAAGCTGTTAGGGAGAAAATTGTCCATGCAGGAAGAAAACAGGAAACCAGGCAATCAAAAGGGCAAAACACGGATAGTGTGTCACCCAGTAAATAAGTGCCGGGCACACTGCTGTCTCGGAGTTTTGCTTTTTGCAGCATGTGATCACGAGGCCAGTGCTGCAGCGGCTGGGTGTGGGGAGATGTTGATTCCTTTCTTTCCCGGGCATGTGCTGACAGTGCATCTGAGTGTAATGCTGAATCGATGAGACATCGCGAACGGTCGTGACCTGGGCTGGGATTAGGCTGGTCTTGCACATTCAGCCGAGGCACAGCTGGCCGGGTAATTGAGCGGGTGTATTATCTCCGCTGTGGAGGTGTCTCTTCAAAAGTGATAAAATACTCACCGGGTGATCTGCTCAGCAGCTGACAGGAACGCTTATGCCAAGCTCCGTTTATTGACGTGTGAGTACGTAACTGTGCTGGCCAACACCCTCTGCAAGCTGGCTCACCAAACTCCCTTCATCGATCGTAGTGGCCAGAACTGCAAAAGCTGCTACCAGAAACCTGCTCAGCTCCAGATGAAGAGGATCCTGCAAAAACCATGATGCAAATCATTGCGTCCGGTGAGAGCAACCCCCCAGGGCAGATCTCAGTGAGAAAACCTGTCATCTATCTCCGTGAAGTATTAAAATCAGTGTAATAAGATCACATGCTTGGTTTGAGGTCTTTATTTTTCTGTTTTCTGAACCCACATCTGTATTTGCAGAGACCTAGGGACAAAACCTGAAAGTGTTTTCTAGTAGCAGTGCATGGGGTTTGTCGGTATTGTCCATGATGACACGAAGCCTGAATGGTAGGGACTGTCTCCTTAAAACTTCTGGGGTTCTGCGCCTCTGGGTAACCGTTTGTGCACAGATCCTCTACCTCTGTGTTAATTTTGTACGCTACTTTACCCACATTTGGGCCTTGGATATCTCTGGAAAACAGATACTTTTATCTTTACAATCTTGCAGGAGTTAATGATTTTATCATCTTTCCTCTTGTTAATTTAATCCCTCTCTCCTGTTCCGTAGGTACTAACCACCCTTTTCTCACAATGAGACTAACTAGTTAGTATAATCTATGTAAATTAAAAGCTCTTTCTTTTTCTCTGTCTGTAATTAGCCTGAAGTATACTGCTCCCATGTTATAAATTAAGAAAACTCTTGACTGATTTTTCCAGAAATATCAGTTGGCTTTATTAAAAGTCCAACAAAGCTCCCTGCGTGTTCATTTCATGGAAAACAGTAAAATACTGACTTTGGATACAAATGCTCAAAGACGCATTTGATCCAGTATTTCAAACAGCTTCTCCATTTCAGCTGCGTTGCTTTCTCAGGGAAGGCTGAGCTGCCTGCACAGGCAGGCAGGGCAGCAGCACGGGCAGGCTGGGCGCCGCGAGGCTGGTGGGAAGCCTGCCAGCCCCAACCTGTGCTCCGATCCCCCCCATCTTGTGATTGCAGTCACAAGGCCAGCTCTTTGCGGCTGGCTGTTCAGAGTAACTTAATTTCCAGTCAAAGTAACTAGCGAGCAACTGCTCGTTTATTAGAGACTGGTGGGGTTTCTGTGTTTTCTTGTGTTATTGGATACCACGAGGTTTAGGTAGTTTGCTTTTATTTTACTTCTGAATTAGGTCCAAAGGTGCCCTGAAATGGGAAATAAGAAAGGTTTGGCAGCAAGATGGAAACCAGTGTTTTAAAAACAAACCTGTTTGTTATATACCTGGTACAATGCAACTAGTATACTTTCCTTTCAACATCCTCCCCCAAAAGTAATAGGAAATCAAGCTGGTGTTGGTTTATATATAATTTTACGTCAAGAAACAATTAAATACTGATATGAAGGCACACGTGTGAACTAATATTTAAATACATGTACTTGATGTTTTCATGTGTTTTCAATTTTGTGTCATGCTGATGACTATCTGAGGAGTAATACAAGGCATCACCTTCTGTAGGTGGACACAGAGTCAGAGCACCTCCATCATCAGTGCTGGTCCACACCAGCTTCCCTGCCCTTCCCAGCAGCACTGATGGCAGCTCGAGGTACATCCCCTTTCTCACCGCTCCAACCACTAAATATGGTCTCTGGATTCTTAAAAAAAAAACTAAAAAATGCTACATCTTGTTTTCTCAGCTGTCTGGATGCCCTCAGACACCCAGCTGACCATGAAGGGAAGTTGTGGCCCATTATCGCAAGGGCTTTGTAAGTGGTGATGCCCCACCACAGGCACCCTGTGGTTTGTGTGAGAAATGGTCTGAGCTGGTATAGCACCAGGGAAAGGGAAACTTTAAACTCTGTCCTGAGGCTTTGAGGAGGACAGTCTGGTTGCAGGGTTGTGCTAGATGTAGCAGAGAACATGCGGGTACTTAGGAAAACAGCGCAGATGCTGTAGGTCAAAGTGGGACTCTGGCGAAGAAAATCCACAATTTACACCGAAGAAAGTCTCTGCTTTCTTAATCTGCATTTGGAGTCTGCATAAGTTGTTTATATAGGGAAGATACTGCTGTCTTTGTAGATACCAGCCACCCGGCACCCCACAAACTGTGAGCATTATCATTTAAGCACCAACAGACACCCAAAAATGCAGTTGTCAGATGGGTGACCCAGCACTAGGTCCTCCACTAACAGGTGCTTCTGGTGCAAACTCAGGGGAAAAAAAACCCAACCAAACATGGGAAGGCTAGCAGCTGGGATTATATGCAGATTTTGCTGTGAAATCACACTTAAATAAAGGCAACTCAAGTGCTTTTATGCTGGCACTAGGGCACTGAATGACTGACAGGTTGCAGTACACATAGTTTAACTGCCAGCACAGCCACATAGATCTTAGTCACTAGAGTGTGTATACCCACTGCAATACAAACTTTGTTTCAGCACGTCCCTAAAAAGTGGTTGTTTTTAGAGGCCGTGTGATTACACTGGGGAGTACCAAGTCCCTGTTCTTGCTCTGTCCTTAATCATTTCTCTTGGCCCTTTGGAAACAGAGCCAGGTTACAAGTGATCTTTCTTCTGATGGTAGATCTTCTTTCTACTGGTATTGTTAGCTTACCAGACTAGCCTTGATTAATGCTGGTTTTAGGTTTCCAATTTAAAAAATGCAATAGAGTTTCTCAATAAATTGGTGACATCAACAACTGTTGGTGGTGTTCTGTGGAGATTGTGGGGCTGAGACAGAGTGACTCTATATGTATGAAATACACATATAAACAACTATATATGTATAAAATACATGTATAAACATATATATACACACATATATATGCACACATACACTGTGTGCATATTTTGGTTGCAGGAAAACTGATTTACTAATTTCCATAGAGTACACAATTGCGTTCTCTGGTATAAAGTTGGCTATTACCTAAACCCTCTTTGGTTTTTTTGCTTCCTCTTCATTGTCCAGGATCTAAGTGTTGCATGTGTCTTGCTATTGGTAGCAGAGATTCGGGAAGCAGGTGACAGGAACAGAATAAACAAGTACACGCTGTACTTGCTGATCCTGGGCAGCTGTCACAGCTTTAAAGAGTGCCAGATAAAGACCCGCAGAAAGAGCGTTTTGATATCTGAAGCAGTACTGAAATCACGTCCTACCCCTGGGATAACAATACCTAAGGGTAAATACCTGTCCTGTATAATTTTCTGTCTGCCTTTGTTCAGCCTGCCTCTTATGAATAATAGAACATAGTTGTAAATTTAAAAATCACCATTGGAGTTTCTTGGCAGAGGTATTTTTAACTCCTCTTTATGTCCTAATGTAATTCACGGAGTGTTCTTAATGAAGTCTTGTACCAGCATGACATCAGGACGTCTAATACTTAACGTGACCTAAACCCCAGTTTTCACACCCTTATCACTTAACATAATCGCACATCTCTTGTAACTACTGTTTTTTGCTCTCATTGGTCTATGGATGCCTTCTAGTTTCAGAGCCGATTCCCGATCTCGTTGGGTGGTGTCAGTGCTGGAGGTGGCTAGGAACAGCAGCATAGTGTGTATGGAAGGGCAAGCTTCAATCTGAAATGAGAGCTTTTCAAAGTAAAAGAAAATGGAGGTGTAGCAGTGGCTTTGTCACAATAGCTCATCTGTTCCAGAGGATGATGGATAAAGAGGGAATATGCATGATTTGAGTGTCACATCCGTAGCAATGGTTTATTGTGATTTGTGCCATTGAAGGTTACCTGTCTGTAAATAACACATGGCATTTTCCTGTTCTTGCAAGAACTGAAATACCCTGGCAACATTGCAGCCTTTTCATCTTTATTAATTACCCAAGGCATATATAATTTGGAGCTTAAAAACACTGTTTCAGGCACCACAACACTTTTAGTTTTCTCAGGGCTGACAAGATAAAAAGCACCTGCAACAAAACCTCTGGCAGAAAATTCAGATAATGGCATTGTGAATGTTGATGGGAAAATCCTGTCTCAAACAATGCCATGTGATGTCAGATGTCTAGCTTCAGATCAAATGGGGATACTGACACAATCCACTTCTTTTTGTTAATATTATATAAAGTAAGTCACTTTTGTTTAATAATCAGGCCTGTGTCTCTACATTTGCACTGCATAAATCAGACTTAAAGGATTTTTACATTTGTCTTCATGGAGAAATGAAATATTTGTTTTTCCCAACAGCCATTCTCACTATTTTTTCTTGTTCCCATAAAGTGGGATTTTCACTGAGAGATAGGTGCTAATTGCTAGAATCCACCATCTTGAAAGGTACGTCTTTTCCTGTAGACTGGAGACGAATGAGCAAGGTCTGATATGGAAGACCCTTTAGCTGCTCTTCTGGTGTTTCTGTACGCAAGCGAGGTATTCCTGCACGTCATCTGGAGACCCGAGGATAAGAGGGACTCTCTGGTGAATACTGTCAGGTTTCACGTCCAACACCGCCTCAGTCCCTGTAGTTGCTATCCCACCTGCCTGCTCAATGATGAAAGCCATAGGGTTGCACTCGTAGAGAAGTCGGAGCTAGAAAGAAAGAGGGAATACGTGATTGCCGTTGGGGGAAATTACACCAAAGGACTTACCAGAACCTAACATTCCTTTTGTGATTTTGCAAAATTTTGTACCAAACATCAATCGACCTGAGTAGCATTGTCTCTCTATTGGCCCCTCCTTTTTCCCTCCATTCCTCTCACCTCCCTTCACACTTTATGTTTTGAGGAAAAGTGTACTGACCCTGCCTCCAAGCATCATCACCACCATTTCCAAGCTGACATACTAATGTGCAGCATCAGTGAAGCTGTATTTTGTCAAAAATGTCCAAAGTAGCTGTCAGGCCCACACACATCAGCAAAACAGTTAAGCCAGCTCAGTTAACAGTACCAGGAAAGAAAAGCCAAAAATCTCTTCTCACGTAAGGTCTTTATGTGTTACCTCAAGGCTTGGGGTAATGGTGTTGTGTTTGGTCAGGATATTTTGGAGTTTGAAACACAATGCTCCCAGTTTCAAATTTCAGGATTTGACTGCAGCCTTCAGAAATGTGAATAGATATCAGTGGCCTGAACTCATCCAGATAGTAACTCTGTTTTCAGAAGTAACTGCAGTAATTATTAAAAGAAAATTTTCCCTTTCAGTATGGAGGCACTTTTGTTTTGGACCCTGGTATCTGTTCACATCTTTGAAAATGTTAGCTCTGGGGTGCCTGTGTTCCAGTGAAATGCAAACTTATTTGGGGCATACAACAAAAGTTTCTGTGTTTAAAAGGACATAGGTGATAGCTGGTTATGTTTTAACAGCCATTTTTCTGCAGGTTTAGTTGGATCTTTGGTGGTCTATGAAGTGCTCATGTATGATAATGTTAGTACGTATTATGTTTAAAGGGCTTTTTATATGTGCAAAAGAATGTTTTCTGGGGAAAAGGAAACATGACGGAATGCAACCATATGTAGAGACAAAGAAATAGGTCAAACACGGGACTTTACAACCCATCATTCCTTTATCACGCTGTTTGTAATAAAACCATGATATATCACAAACTTAAATAGTGCATATTGCCTTCATTATTATCTTTAAAGCCCACCGAAGTGCTACTTCTGGTACAGCATCTGACAGGCGACATAGGACTAATAGCCTTTGTTGTTCTCCTTAGTGCGCGGCCAACTTTTGGAAGATCGTGAGCCAGAAAACAGCAGTGGTACCATTGTGGAACCACGTGTTGAGTTTCCTGTTGCTTAACTCTGATTATGTGGCTGAAGGAAAGCAGTTTTCCTTCAGGTAGCAGTGCAATTGCACTTAGGGGCCTTCAGATGGGCTCTGTCTTCAGATAGGTTTACCGTTTCTCACCTAGTAGACAACTGTAAGCCTTAAGTTCATAAAAAATATTACTTAACATATCTGATTTGAAAAGAGGATTTATTTGTTGCCTGGTTCTGCACTGCTTATTGAGCATTTTGTTCTCATTCTTTCTTTAACTTAAAGAAGGGGCAATAAACGCTAGG
Organism: Balearica regulorum gibbericeps; assembly: GCF_011004875.1. Taxonomy (NCBI): domain Eukaryota; kingdom Metazoa; phylum Chordata; class Aves; order Gruiformes; family Gruidae; genus Balearica; species Balearica regulorum. Next base: position 41,488,005 of record NC_046220.1, on the reverse strand, counting down.
GCCTACATACATGTCATTTACATTTGCTGTAAAGCCTTTGGATCAATTCCACGACATTTGCTTCCTCTCAGCTCTCTATCCACGTGCATAGACTGTCTTTCAGGGGTATGATGATCAGGGCACCTGCCACAAAGGCATTATCTTTTCAACAAGAAGAGGTTTGTGTGAAAAGAACTGTATACACCTGCACCCTGAGTGGGAAAGAAGGAAACTTTTATTTGTAATGACAGTACAGTTTTGCTTCTTTCATTACTCTCTCTACTATGGCAGTGCAAGCCAGATCAATCCAATAGTCAATGATGTAGGCTAACTCATGTGGAAATCTTGATTTCTAGAAAATTACATAAGTACTTTGTAGATTTGTTTAATTTTAAGAGGCCAGTCAGCAAACCCACTTCTCCCACACACAGCAATTTCCTTTTTTGTCTCTTGCTCTGATACACAAACATATCCACACTGTTTAATGAGGGCTTTTGTTTGTTTTTTGGTGGTGGTGGTTTTCACTTTGTTTTTTTTCTGGGATGCTGTATCAAATATTTGAATCAAATTTGTCTGGACAAACACGCAGACATTTTCTGTTCTGTATTCTGAAGAGAGTTTTTTTCCTGTTTTCGTTTCCCAGACTACTTGGACCTGCTGTTATTATGATAAATACAAACTCACCAGAATGGAACCAGTAGTCCTGTGTCCATAAAGAACAGTAGACATCAGGGTGTTCTGATACCAGTGTGGGAGATGGGACAAGTAGTTTTATGAGGGCAAATTTCTGCACAGACCAGCCAAGGATATAAAAACATTTAAATAGAAGGTTTTAAGTATGGCATTGACCAGGAAAAAGAAGGTCTTGGAGTCAGTACACCATGACCAATCTATTATGCATTGAGGTAATAATTTCCTAAGCATGACCTGCATGTTACGGGTGGTCCACAGATCAGCTGTATAACCAGATCTCTTTTAAAACATATTTGTTTAGAAGTTTGATAATAAGGGTATCTGATGTTGCAGGAGAAAATTTGAGATTGACTGTGGTCCATGGCGCAGCACATTCAGGGAGTCACTGCACTGCATTGCACTCCATTAAGTCATGGTGTGTTTTATACAGGTGTCCAAATGGGAAATCATCTTTTCCCAGAATACTGATCCTGCATGCATGAAATTCACCTTCCACTGGCAGAGTCTTTCAGATCAGTTAGCAGAAGCCTGCGTTTGCAGGGCTGGTGATAGTAAGTGCAGTACCATTTGGAAACAGTAGGTAGGCAAACTCAGTTGTCTAATGTTGGACAAAACCCTGTCTGGAGTTCAGCGTATCCCACCTGGACTCTAGTTGCCAGTACAAAGTGCAGAAGCCTTCCTTGGGCCTGTGTTGTACCTGCCAGCTGTGCATAGGGATCGCAACAGGTTTCTATGGTACTGAAATGTTTCTCTCTAGAAATATGAATAAAGGCTTTGGTTGCAGTGAAAACCATTTGACTAGTTTGTAATATAAAAGCACACAATAAGATTTCTGGCCTAAAATGGCAATTGCTTAAGTTTCTTTCCTAAATTTGATTGCTGAACCATCATATCCATTAGTAATTTTCTCCAGGGATGGAAAATTATTATCTGTTCATATATGTAAACTATTCCTTTACGTGTCCAGGAAAAACAGAGCTATTAGATTGACTAAGTTCACCAGACATGAAGTCAAATGATTTACCTTTCCTTTAGGACTCTTCTGATTAGCAGGATACATGAAGATCCCACCATACATCAATGTACGGTGAACATCAGCTACCATCGAGCCTACATACCTGGCACCATATGGGGAACTGCCATCCTGAAAAACATAGAGTAAAGCATTATATCTACCAGTCTAGGCAGCGGGTAGCATGGCAAAATGTAATTTTGTTATAAAACAGGAATCACAGCTGCTTAAATCAATGGCTGCTTATGGACACTGTAAATGCCTAAACCAGCCTGAAGCCTTTTGTAGATGTAGTGATCATCTATGGGCTTCTAAACCAAGCACTTTAAAGACCTGCATTCACGGTATAGAAGCCATAGCACCTGTAATTCGAGTGCACAATTTGGTATCAATCCCCAACCCGTGAAAAATCAAGGGCTGCAAACAGCAAATGAAAGCTTCTTCACATTATCAGAGCAAGGTACCCATTTGATTGCTGATCCTTCACTACTTCCTAAGCCAGGGCATGAGGAGGGTTGTCACTTTTCACTACACATCCAGATGTTTCCCAGAGGACTACAGCTTTTTCCTCCTAATTTATCTGTGAAGTTGTTAAATTGGCCATAGCATTCATTCTGCAATGGGAAGATAGTAATTTATTCGTGAATGTAGTTTTCCTTGCTCTCAGCTTAGAAACTAATGTTGTTGAAGGAGAGGTCATTTTAGTGAAAGCAGTCAGAGAAGTATTCATATCAGTCTCAGATTTGCTGGTCATAAAAATTGTAGGGTAGAAAATACAGAAGACAAGCAAGCTGTCTTGCGCAAATAAAGGTTATATACACCAAGTAAACTCCACCTGAGAAAAACGACACCTCCCCATACTTTTAGGAAGGGGAGATACACTATACAAATGTAAACTGAAGGAAAGCTTTTTGAAAGCTACTATGCCAAGAACTCTGTTGGTCTTTGGGTATCTCTGACTCAGTATTCAATGAAGTGGAGGAGGAATTTTCACCTCCCCAGGTGCTAGAGACTGGAACTTCATGTACATTTAATACACATGTATATTTGTGTGTTGCAATGCTAAAAGTTTGAAAACACTTCTGCATGTTTTTCCTGTCTGGATCAGTTGTCTAATAAAAGATCTTAGCGCTTTCTACAAAGCTTGCCTTGTGCTGCTACTAGATCCAGAGAAATAAATAGAGAACTTGTTCAGCAATGTCAGCTCCAAGACTTTCAGACATCACAAGTTAGTCACCCTTCCTAGTAAAATCATGAGGTTAACTGGGAGAAAAAAATCCACAAGTGGGAGGAAAAAACACAGATAGAGAAAAATATAATTGTTTTGAAATTATTTTATCAAACTGTTCTATGCAACTGTTAATATTTGATATTTACTCTCTTTTAAAATGGGAAGAGCTTCTCATGAAATTACACAAATATAATGCAACACAACACTAGGAAGTTGGGTCCTAAGGCACTAAATATAAGACTTGGATATTTGATACAGCTGGCAGTAAAGTTGGAACAGAGAGCTGTTCCAGCCTAAGTAATAATCTTTGTTCAGCTGCACTTGTGCTGTTTGCCACGATTCTTTCTTCTTGTACACATTAGGAGAACTATTGATGATTCAGAGATAAGCAATCCAAAGTATGAAAGACATAATGGATAAGACACAGCCTGGAGCTTTTATATTTAGTTTTGTATAAACCTGGCCGTATTACTTCCAGGCACAACTGAAAAATGCTTTAAAGTATTTGATCCCTTATATTGCATGGCTTACCCTTAAATAATTACATATTTAGACTTCAAATGATAGCTTCTCCAACTCACAGCTGTTTGCACTTGTAACTTTGCAACTGTAAAAATCTGAGGTCAGAAAAAACACCTTACGAGGTGTTAAAGAGAGACCAAAGCAAGTCTGCGGTTTAAGAAAAGACAGTTTTCAGGGAAAGATGTGATTACAATCTAAAATTACCTTTAAAAATACAATCAAAGGAAGAGCTCTCTTTTATGGTTTCAGAAGGTAATGAAGCAAGTCTTAAGAAAAGTTGGTTAAACATTAAGAAAAGTCATAGCTTATCGATCATAAGCAGGCCCTAAAACAGACTGCTAAGGACAGCTTCTATGACATTATCAAATAAGGAGCCTGCAATTTACTGACCATAAGCTGCACAGCCAAGCCACCTGCATAGAAATTATCAGATCCGTTTGGGTTGTGCTGGATTTCCTATTCACATGCAGGTCATTTACACAATTTATGTGTACATGGGCAGCATTATGTGAAGCTGATGAGATGCCACTGGCAATTTTAGTTGCTTCTTACCCTGATAGAAATTCACCTGCTAGAAACACAGTGCTAGGACTGTGCTGAGAAAAATACAGAAGAGAAATTCCTCCATTCTGGTACAGTTATCACTTGAACCACAGACTGAAATAAAATTTTCACTTCCCTTAGCATCCAGCTACTTGCATGGGAGGAATAAATTGTCCTTCTAGTTGCTAGAAATGTCACTTCTTGTCTCTCTAGTTTGGTCACTCATGCATTTTTCTTACTGATGAGAAAGTTAAAAGGTGTTGCATGTGTGTTGGCATATCACCTAGGCTTTCTTCTCAAGCAAAATAACAGACCGTGAATGCTAGGGAAATTCATTTTAAATTCTGAGTCACGCCAAGCTGTGTGTTTGCTGAGTGAGCAGTTCTCACTGGTTCAGCGGGTGTTAATGAAAGACTTGAAGAACCTCAATGTTCCCTTGGTCAGCATCCATAGCATTTGAGTAAACGTGACTGCTCTTAGTTTCACCTTTTCTGCTACTTTGCTTAATGCAGAGGAACAAAAATGGCTTGTAACAGACAAATCCTGTGATTTTTTTTTCTTCACAATGTGATGGAAGTCACTTTCTCACTTCTTTATTCTACTGATTTCTGACAGCTGAGTTCCTCCACAGCAGAACAAGACCATGTTTTTCCTGGATAACCATGATGACTAGGAGAGTGGGGGAAAAAAATTCTTTTCTGTCTGCAGTAGCAACACCCTGCATCCCTTGATCCACATACGGTTATGGTGACAAAAGCACAGTGTTTTTGTTAGCTTTTTTATGTCACTCAGGCACATCTGGGCTGGCTGGCAGAAGAATGCTTCGTACTGAAATATGCTGTTGATGTTAAGGTTTTGAGGCCCTTAACCAGGGAGTCTCCATTGCATGACTGTGTCAACAAGCTGCAACAAGACTCAAATTCTCTTGTGGCTGTAGGAAGCAAACATAAAAAAGGGTGGAATAGCAAAATGCAATGATGCCCACAGCATGTTTCTGAATTCTACCATCAGTGAACCAGTGCCAGCTAGATGCTAGGGCCCTGTAAGCATTACTGGAGGAAGAACTGACTTTGGGAAGGAGTTAGAGTGAAATTTGTGCAGAAACAGTTCCTAGCTCAGCAGGAATAGAGTGCAGACTGGAGTAAATGTGTTGCGTTATAGGCAGCCTTGCAAATACCAGTTTGCTCTTCACACTGGTTAAGCAGCAGGAGATTTTGTGATGCTTAACAAAAAATTAGCTTTACTCTGGACTCTCATTCCAGAAGAGATGTGTCTAGACAAATATTTCCCACTAAGAACTGCATGACAATGGTAGGAGATTTACAGCTGACCTGCAGAACAGCAGCACTTTTCCAGTGCTTTTAATTCAGAATTGATGCCTTAGGTGAATGGTGGTCCACAAGAAACTTTGAGGGTCAACATGGCTTTGTAATCCAAACTGTCTGGTCTGTGATGCTGTTCTTAGATAGTAAGGGAAAATCTGTCCTCTCCACATAAATGGTTGATTTGTGATGTTTGATCGCAAATGACAGTGACACAGAACATGGGGCATGTTGTGGTCAACATCCTACTTTGTTTTCCTGTTTTATTTTTAATGTTTCAGTTTTCTGTGGCAATGTTAGAGTCATCTGAACAGCATGTTGACCAAGAACCACGGGAAGGAGGAAACAGAAGTAGGATCAAAAGAAAAAAAGGGATAAGAAAGTGACAAGTAGCTAAAATTAATATTTAGTCTTCTAGTGGCCTTAGGCTTCTAGTGGCCAGAAGGCCATAGGGTGAGAGTGGTCTGCCTGGTAAGAAGGAGTCCCCCATGGCCCACACGTCAGTTCCTCCTTGTCATAGGCAGGGGGTATCCAGCAGACACACACCCCCCCCGCCCTTCTGTGTGCTGAAGAGAGGAAGATACAGACCAAAGCTGTGCAATGCTCCATCTGGGTGCTGCAGGGAGGGTAGGGGCAGCACCAAAGTAGCTGTAGCTGGTGAGGCTTACAGATGGTGCCAGGAAGCAGGTTTCATGCTATGGAAGAGTGGCAGCCCTTTCTCTGTCTTGTCCTCCCACAGTGCAAATATAATGTCCTTCTTGTATCAAGGAACAAAGTTATGCTGTTTCCAAAACTCAGGTTACTAATGAGCTTTCACATGAGCAGGGCACTTCCTTGTGCTTTGTGGCTGTAACATTGGTGCCTTGTTCCTTCTCATACAGATAACCCTACATCTCAGAGCAGCAAAGTGATGTGCTTGCTCAGGACCCTTGAGGAGGCTTCCCCTGCCCTAAATAACCCAGGCACTAATGTGGTGCTTGCTTTGAAGTAACAAAAACACCTTCTGCCAACTTCTGTTGCATTAGTGCAACAACACTCTCAATAGGTTTTCCTCAAATGAAGCTCAGATTTGAGATAACGTAGTGTTTGCAAATGAGTTTTTTCCATACGTCCTAACCTAAGGATTTAGTGAATCACATGGTAGAGCTGTCTTCACTGAGCCTGTGGTGAAATACCTTTGTCTGGTCTTCCCACTCAGTCTGAAATCTTTTCAGTCTTTTCATAGTTGCCTGGGGTTGATTACTTGTTTAAGAGTTTTACTTTAAAAAACAATTGAGTGGTTTGCAAAAACACAAATTAACAAATCCTGGGTTAGTGCATTATACTGAATATATAGTTCAGCATAATGTGAGCAGTTCTCCTTCCCTTTCCCAGCTGGATTAGTTTTTAGGAAGTATGAAATTTGTGTAATGGGCTTCTGCTTCTCTCACAGCTGGACTGAAAGCAGACTTTGAAGTTTTAAAATAACTTCAAATATTCAAAATGAATATATTTTAAATGCTGTGATATGACACCTTCTGTAACAACAATCAAGGTGATATGGAAAAGAGATTTTGATAAGAGGTCAGCATTGCAGCCAAATCCAATGTAGTAAATTCAGATTATCAGCTCAGAAAGAGCTTCTCACAGAACTATGGTTTAAACTCTTACTTGTTATATTTCCCTTGTACAGCACCCTGAAGTTTTGTACTGGATATACTGATTTTTACATGAGCCCTGTTCATGTATTCTTGACAACTAGTAGCTTAAACAATAATCCTATGTTGTTAGGTTTTTTTACCAAGAAAAGCATTAAAACCAGTTTCCCAGCCAAATTCAGTCCTGAGCTGTTACATGTCACCGTGTTTCATTTTGACTTACTGGTCACATAGCTAGACTTTCTAGAGAGCTTCCAGCTTTCCACATTGAGAGCTTCTGTTGTGTCCTCCTAGCACTTACTAGAGGCCATACAGAGCTGTATGTCCCCACAAGGAAGTTCATCAGATATGGGATGTTCTCAGCTTTGTCTCTCTGAGGGATATATTATAATCCTCTTAACAACAGAATATAGTGAAATTGTGCCTCACACCTTTTTTTTTTTTTTTTTTTTTTTTTTTAAAATATGGGCTGGTTTGTGCTCCATATGATGCAAGCAGACAGTGCAACAGTGATACTGCATTTCTCGGGTGGAAATGCGTACAGGAAGAAGGTGATGCCGCCAAGATCCCTGCAAGGACCTTCTGGGCAGTACGTGGAATCTAGCCCCAAATGCACAGCTGCACATATGACTGAGCTGCATAATTCAGGTAGGCCAGAAAACAAGGGTACCCTCACGTTTTGGTGCCACAGTTTCAGAACTGTGTCAAAAAAAAAAAAAGGTTCTTTATGTACAGCACATTTTCCTCCACACAGTGACGAACAAGCTATGAATTAACTTACTGAAGTCTAAGTTATAAAATATGTCAGGGCACCAGAAACCAACAGATCAGATACATACCCAAAATTGACCTAATGGCACGAAAGGGTTACATGGGGCTGAACTCAGCAAGATCTTCAAATCCTTTCCCATCAACCAGGACTGTGGACGGCAGTGCTTGCAGGCACACAGTACATTGGGTACAGTGCTAATATTTTCTTACCTCAGGGAATTTCTTCTTTTGTAAATATTCTGTCATTGCAGGATCAAAATACTTTGCATAACCTTCATTGAGACTGTATACCTTCCCCTTCTTCTTGATTTTAACATCTCTGTCCACCAAAATAAATTCACCGAGACCCTACAGAAGAACAGGATAGACCAGCTATTAGCAAACAGCAGAACATTTTGTTGACTTTCTGTAACAGTTGTCACACTGGAGATGGCAGAAACACTAGCACAGCTTGGTCCTTTCAGCACCAGTCTTGTGTATAACTTCACAATATTTCAAACAGAGCAGAAAGCACGGAATCTGTGTTAAGTTCATGAAAACTTGTCCCACTGGTAGTATAAACAAAAAGCAATTCAACTATAATAGTTAGCATATCAAATGAACACCAGTCAGCCCTGAAAGCAGATGGATCATGAATCTCTGTCCACAAATCATAAGGTTACAAGTTAAGAAATTACACTGCCTTCTGATTTTTGAACTCTTCTTGCCTTCTTATATAAATAAAGTGAATGTGGTCAGCTACGCCCAGGTGTTGCTGTCTGCAGTTTGAGTGCAACTTCTACCTTCTCTTCATCCACCTCTAACCGGAGCAGTTCAGCTCACAGTTCTTCCCACTTGGAATGAACCTATTTATAAAACTTACAGGGAGTTTTGATAATAATGCATCCTTTTTTCAAAAAGAATGCCTGTGTTATTGCCCACATGTAATGCTGCTTTCTCAAATAAGCCGTCTCCTTCCTGCACTCCTCCAGTAACACTTGTTGGGCTCCTGGGCTGGGTGCCAACGGGCAGCAGACGTCGGATTGTATGGGCATGGTTCTGCTTTTGCAAACTGTTGGGCACGCAGCTTAAGAGGACTTATCCTTAAAACTGAATTGCACTCAGGAAATCAGGCATCGCTCTGCATGAACTGTATCAACAAAAGGCTAAACACTGAACATGCTGAGGTTCTTCCACAGAACAAGAAAAAAAGCAGGAGTCCTTTGAGTGGAGGCAAAGACACTGTTAACAGTAAATTTTCTTAAGTGTTTGTGCAAACCAGCAGTCTGGTTTGAATGAACAGGGTTTCAAATGCTATTTAACTTAAACTCTCTTTCAATGAGTAGAAAAAACAAACAGAGGTGTTGCAACCAACATACTCATGTATTACTATATACTTGTAAGGTGGAGGTGGTATGCTCCAGGACGTGGGTGAAAAAAAAGAATCACGTAGATTGCCTAGATTACAGAGACAAGGAGTAACCAAAATGAGTAAACGCAAGCACGGAAAGCTCTAGAAGATATCGGCAATGTGCTTAACACCATGACTGTACCGGATCCAGCATGAAGCAGTCCACTCCTTGCCCTGTGGAGAGGGCGACCAGCGTAGCACTGCCATACAAGGCGTAGCCTGCAGCAACAATATTGCGTCCGGGCTGCAAAGCATCTTTTTCAGAGGGCTCATCGTCTCTTTCCTGAGGAAAAATTACGGTTGGACTGCAGGTTAAATTCTTATGAGATACAATAAAAACCACACTTAATAATAATATGGGGCAGATTTCCTTTCTATGTCTACGCGGGCCTTCGAAACAACCGAAACAGAGATTGTTCCCACTAGTTCAGGGCAAGTTTGGTACGAGTACATGTACATGCTGGGACAGGACGTTGAGAGTTTGTTGTTTCATATGTCATGCAATCACTGATACCTGCAACAAAACTGATACCTTAGCATAACACTCCGGTCTATTAATTCAAGATCATCAGAAATCTGAGACAGAATAGAGGTACTGATTTTCTGGAAATGTAAACATAAGCTATCATAGTGACACCCCTCAGTGGAAATAACTGTGAAGTGAATGCAATAATTAATATTACAGAAAAATCGCTTCTAGTAATACAGAATAAAAGGGTAGATGGTGCAACATGATGGAACCAAGATTGTGCATTGGTCTCTGCTGGTGAAGAGATGGGTAACTGAAGTGATAGAAATGTTCATATTCTATATAAAATAACACATGCATTTGCATATGTAATGTGTGTGCATGTGCAGATACACATATAAAACTCTATGTAGAACATTCACGTGGCATTTTACTTCAGGCTTTTAATCAATTTCCAACACTTGTATTTTGATTTGGCACTTTGGTTATCAGTGAACGGCAACAGCCCAAGCAGACCTGGTGCAAATGTTTCTAGCCAGCTCTGGGGGTGTGCCTCAGCCGTGGCTTACCAGAGTTTGACTGGTGGGGCATGAAAGGGCAGCCAAGAGTACTTGGGAAGGCTGGTAGGGAATGCTTGATCCTAATGTTTCTTTAAAAGCTTGTCAGCTGTGGTGGATCTTCTGTGGATGTTTTGATGGTGGTTTACAAATGAGAACCCTCTCAGATCCTTTCTTTAGGCCCTGGTTTAGCATTTTATTGATTCAAACTCAGACAATTTCTCAGTGATTGCATGGGCTTAATTAGATTGAGTAGCAGCTAAATAGCAGGCCTAGCCCAAAATATCTGGTTAAAAAAATAAAAATAAGTGGAGACTGTTTTGTGTAGGAAATAAAATATTTGATGAAAATTGAGTAAATTCTTTAAAAAATCAAGAATGCCTTCCACAGATATTTTCCAAAGGAAAACACCTCTCCTCCAACAGAGAAATTCTTTGTTGTTCCCCATGGAAAGAAGGTCTCAGGGTGCCCATCAGGGTCTTAGCAAGGTGGAAGGCTAAGGGGATCCCGTTCATTGTTGTATGCCAACATCTGCAGGAAAACTGAGATGTGGGACATGAAAACTACATCTTTCATAGCATATGAAGACAGTAATTCCACATCAAAATGTTTTCATTTTCAGCTGAAAGATTTTGTCACTTTTGTAACTTTCACTTACAGAGTTTTTAGCTGTATTTTGCTCAAAACTTTTAATTGTTATTATTTTGCCAAGTTCTTTTGTGGGGAAAAAAAAAATCCAGTTGCCAAAGAGCTCTTCATGGGAGCTGAAAGATAGCATGTACAAATACATCTGGTACGCAGTTCCTTGGAATTAGTCTATGTCAAACTGCTTGTTCGGAGAGGTTATAATGCACATAATGAAGGAAGACTAGTTAAAACTCCTGTTTGTATATTCCAGAGCTTTGAATATTGACTATTAGGGGTAATCTTTTGCTAAACAATCTTTTACAGAACCAACCATTATACCATACGTAGCATCTTCTCTTTCAAAAATATATCCCTGTGCCACATACATCTCAACATTAAAAGCAGTGGTTGTCTATAGTAGACTAATTATTTGCAACATTAAATGCAGAATTAAACATACATTTACACCACTATTTGCAAACATATTATGATTCTTCTAACTTTTTGTATGCTTTCCTCATTAAATAAAACTTAATTTTATATAAATATAGTAAAGAGGTTTGGTTTATAGAACATGGTGTATATACAGTACATGTAGCTGCTGGCTACATGAGATATTGATTTAAAATATATTTTTCTGAGATGAGCTTTTCAGTCCTCTTAAATGCATTTTCTATGTTTATATGGCTGAGAAACCATGTGTTGACTATTCTGAAAAAACAGAGGAACTCCTCCCTCAGGATATAGACAGTTGGGCAGAATTCACTTGTTTCTCCATCTTTATTTATAACTGTGTTTCCAAAAGGAAGGAAAGAAGCTCAGTCTCAAATAAACATTTCACAGAGCTGGTCAGAATGTAAAAAAGGTAGAGATCAGCTGATATGTCATTGTTAGGACTGCAGGTTTTTTGTCCTGCCAAGTACCGTGCACTGTGAAACAAACCAGGGAATTAAGCTGAATATTTTCACTTCTTTCTGGTGCACAGATGGATTTCCTAGCTATTCTGTTTTGACTGTGAGATGGCGGTAATGAAATCCCCTTAGAGGTCTTTATGCAAAGCACTGAAATAGGCAGAGGGACTGCAGAGATGTTCTGACAAGCGTTGACACAGTCGCTTTGGCTCATTGTTGGTGTGAAGCAGATGAAACAAGGTCCACAGAGTCTGTCTACAGGGGTACCCTCAGGTCATATCTGAGTTTGAAAATTTTTGCATCATGATTTGTCCACATCACATGAGGGAGTTCGCATCAGCCCTGGGAGCGGCTCTGGAAGGACTTGGTTTCCAGGTCTCCATTTGTATCACATGTTTTATGAATATCCTTTGTGTTTGCCCTGAATTCTTACACCTTCTCCATGAGGGACCACATGGAAAGGACGTCATTGTCCTCATGACAACGAAGGGGGTAAAATAGGGAAGAATCCAAGCAAAAAATACTTACTGTCACCACATCTTGACACTCCAGCAGCTGAGAGCCTCTCAGCAGCAGTGACTGTCAAGCTCCTATCCTTTGCTCTGGCTTCTGCTGATTCAGCAAGGCTCCTCCCTCCACCCCACTTTTCTGACATTTCTGATCTTTTTAACAATATCACCCATGCTTCAGAGAGTAAAAGCCAGGTGGAAAATCAAATAAATCTAAGATGGCATTTATTTCCTGGTGTTTTTCTCTCAGAAACTGATGAAGTGCTTTTCTGCCAGGAGACAGTAAATGGTACCTGCCACCATGGTGGTGGCTCTGGATTGTGAGCAGCCGGAGAAACGTATAGGTCAAGTCTGGCCTTTGTAGAAAAGTGCTGATTATCTGTTTTTCCTAAAATGAAGCAAATATTTCAGTTCTGGAGGTGCACCTTTGGAAATGAAGTCAAGGTGCTCACATGGTAAGAAAATCAGTCATGCAATCATCTGAGAATTGGAAAGTACCAAATACCAGACAGGTGCTAAGGATCATCCTTTGGCATTACAATTGTTCTAGCTTTTCCAAAATGATGGACCTTAAATGGCTTGAAATCATAATTTTTGTCTTACTTAAGTGGTTCTCATCCACTGGGATAAACATCTCACTTTTCTTTCTTTCACGCTACCCTTCAGTAACAATCAATAAAGCACTTATTATTATTTCATTATTTCAAAAGGTTTGAAGTTAATAATGTTCGAAGTTAATAGGGTTGCTATGGAATTGTCTTGTCTGAGAGAAAGGCGCATTAATTAACATGTACTTTGGAATTTGCATTTTAATGGTAATAATTATGCAAGTGAAAGTCTGTAAATTCAACATTTTTTCTAAATTCCCAGGGAAAATTGCAAGTTGCTCTTGTAATTGACAAACTGTTCTTCATCCTAGCAGCAAGGTTTTCATTGGGATATGAAGCATTTATACAAAGCAATGTAATTTTCTTTTTATGAAGCGCTGAAGGATATCCACCCACGTGAAAACCAGTAACTTAGAAACAGTATTTACAGCAAATTTGTTAATATATATTAGAACAACAACAACTATGGAAGGATCAGAAAATTAATTGAAAACTTGAGCATTTGGGAACAACATCAGTTCTTTGGGAAATGATTCTATTCTGAAGCAGAATCCTAGAGAAGACTGGGCAGTCAATAGTCTTTATGTACATTAGCAGGTGAGTTAAAGATGGTAGAGAAATCTAATCTGTATTTCAGCCTGCTGAGCTGTATTAATCACACTGAGCACTTGCCTTTATAGTTACACAAAGTAACCTAACACAACACTTCTAAACAGAAAGCTAATGTTTATTATTTGTAAGATCATGGAATCACAGAATCATGGAATGGTTTGGGTTGGAAGGGACCTTAAAGATCATCTAGTTCCAACCCCCCTGCCATGAGCAGGGACACCCTCCACTAGACCACATTGCCCAAAGCCCCATCCAACCTGGTCTTAAACACTACCAGGGAGGGAGAATCCACAGCTTCTCTGGGCAACCTGTTCCAGTGCCTCACCACCCTCACAGTAAAGAATTTCTTCCTGACATCTAATCTAAATCTACCCTCCTCCAGCTTAAACCCATTACCCCTTGTCCTGTCACTACACTCCCTGACAAACAGTCCCTCACCCTCTTTCCTGTAGGCCCCTTCAGGTACTGGAAGGCCGCAATTAAGTCTCCCTGGAGCCTTCTCTTCTCCAGGCTGAACAACCCCAACTCTCTCAGCCTGTCCTCATAGCACAGGTGCTCCAGCCCTCTGATCAGCTTCGTGGCCTCCTCTGGACTTGCTCCAACAGCTCCATGTCTTTCTTGTTCTGGGGCCCCCAGAGCTGGACCCAGAACCTTTAAGAATAGTGGACAACACAGTTATTGCCTACTGTAAATGTTGGGAGGTGCTGTAGTCTTTTAGACTTTCTTGAGAGACATAAATGAAAAGGTGGGGTCCCCATTGCTTACCATAAGGGCACATGGCATGGATTGCATCCATACAGCTAAGCTCTCTTCCCTGCAAAAAGCAAGGTGGCGGATGGTACTGGAGGTAGTCCCTGGCCTCTTCTTTCCACAAGCAACACCCAGGCATCATCTCAGTGTTGTCTGGCTTGGGCTGCATCTGTGATGGGGGCTTGCACTAACCATTGACAGTGTGGACAGCCATATGCCAGCAACAGGCTTGTGCTGTGACCCTGCTGAGACTGCCGTAACTATTTGGTTTACTGGTAGATGCATCTTCTCAACAGTGCTGATTAGTGTATCACCTACCAGAAATGTAAAAAAATGAGGACTAGCTAGTTGAAAATTATGATTTGAGAGTGGATTTTAAAAACCTGTTTTTGTATGTTTGAAGTGTAGCATCTGAGTCCACGCTGACTTGTCCGCAGTCACAAGTACTGCAAATGTTACTTCACAATAGTGATTGCTGAGGGTCTCCCATGGTCATATGACTGTGATCTCAGGCTTTAGGAAAAACACGAACTGCTGGGAGATTAGCAATCAAATCACAAGACTTGGCATGACTCTAACTATCAATGTTTGTTAATTGGCTGCGCAGTTGCTGTTCTGCGCAGCCCCACGGGAGCAGACATGCTGGCGAGGCCCTGGTGGCTGTAGATGACTGCTTCCTTTAGCCTCAGGTGGCCTCCATCGTTAGCATGCTTATAAATCGCCATCCGTAACAGGCATAGCAACTCGTACCGGGAGGCCACCACCCTGTCAACTGTGATACGGTCCAGGCAGTGACTGTCAGCCCTCCCTAGTCAGTATCCAGGAAGACAAACACTGTGATTCGTAGGCAGTGCGACACCCCTCAGCTCTCCTGCAGCAAGTAAGGCATCACTGAGGGAGCTAACCAGCTGCCTGGTGGTGAGAGGGTTTTATTTAAGTGCCTGTGTGTCTGGAGGAGGGAAGAGCTGCCACCTAATAATTTCAGAGGGCTGAGTGACCCCTTCCTGCTCTAGTTGATCCTGCTGTAGCAGGGGGTTGGACTAGGTGATCTCCAGAGGTCCCTTCCAACCCCTACCAGTCTGTCATTCCTGGGAATTCAGGCACCATTTTAGGACACACATTTAGAATCTCAAGTGTTACGTCTTCTACTCTTTCTAAGGCTCTGTTGGTCCCAAAGACACTTAAAGAACCTAGGAAAGAAACTAAGCAAGTTGATATACCATTTTGCTGTCACCAAGGGAATAGTGCCGTGTGTGCTTCGTTCAGTCTCTTACCTTTTTGTAGATAGCAAATATTGTTCCTATCGGTGCCAAGCAGTCTATATTGGATGAGCCATCAAGGGGGTCAAAGCACACGACGTATTTACCCTAAAACAGAAGTGGCAAGGGAAGCATTAAATGATACATAGTCTTGCACTACTGTTTCCTTTTACTTGACAAAACCCATGTTTTTATGATTGCATTTAGCCCTCCAAGAGCGCCGGACACGGCACGTCAGAGGAGGCTGTGCTGTTGACCCATCTGACCCTGCAGCACAGCACCCACTCCCTGCAGGGCATGCCCGAGAAATAGGAGAAGGCACGTTTCAGCTCAGACAGCACAAAACCTGATGCCAGAAAGGAGCAGTCCTCTGCTGCCAAGCAAGGCAAGAAATCGCTTGAAAGCAAAAGGAGTGACTCATTCTGGAAGCGAGCATCTTCCCAAGTAAATATGTTTTGTTTTGTTATTTTTTGTTCCGAATGAAAGCATTTGCCTGTGATGTGAGGTGAGGTTTGAGAGTAAGAAGGCAGACATAAAACATCTTGGGGAAAGGGTAGATTACATCAGCGTGAGCAGCATCTCGCTGCAATAGGATCCCCTCCTGAGGGAAGCCTGATGAAGCAGTCAGGTGTTTCCTCTGGACATGTAACGTAAACCCCAGTTCTGCCAGCCTCTCATCTCATTTTATCTTGCCTAAATATTAATGTAATCCAAAACCATTACACCAGTGGTCAGGGAATGTAATAGTACACTTACACCTGGGATCTGGGGTGTGTTAACAAGCTCCAAAATAATTATTCTCCCCCCCTTCACAAAACTTTAATAATAATAATTTTACCCTCCACGGCTCCTTTAGCTGTTGAAACCATGCCATCCACCACAGTTATTAATCAAAATCATGCAGTAATGGTGCAAATTTTCTGAATTCCCTGGGGAAGCACTGGTTTTGGGGCCAGGCCCAGGTCTCATACTTGAAACAAGAGTGCCACCTGCTGCTGCCTGAGCCCATAACCCCCCCGAAGGCAGGAGCTGTACAGACCCGCTTCTCTTTCGGGGTGATGATGGCCTCCTTGTTCTCCTCCGTGACCAGGACGCAGGTGCTGTAGGAGGACTGGAGCATATTAATCACCAGGGAGTTGGATAATACGTCCAGCTTCTTCACTTCGTCACCGGTCACATTCACAGTGCCAGCTATACCAAACCTACAGAAAAGTAAAAATATCCAGAAACCTGAGGGGTACCGACATTACTGGGTTTTAGGAAAAAAATGAGTCAAGGTGGCTCCTTCCACTGATCTTCCCACACCTCCTCTAACCTTTGATTAAACTGCTAAGGTGCATTAGGAGATGGTTACTGCTGCTGGAAAATGAAAGCCTGCACGACAATGAGAAAGGGTGAGGGCATCATTTTTGGGCTTTACCTGGGTCATTTTGCTCCTGCTTGGATATTCTCCAGGCCAGGAGCAGAGCGCACAGCCAGGGCAGTGGGTGCCAGCCTTCCCTAGCAGCCCCACGAAGCAGCTGGCAGCAGCTTTGAGGAAGGAGAAGGGGCAGTTAGCATCTGCATTTTTTTCTGCCACTGACTGCTCAGAGCTCTGTGACGGTCCTTTAACCCATGGCCACTCAGTGCTCAACCACCCCAAAATCAGAAGCTTTAAAGATACTCCCAGATAATTCCCCATGCTGCACTGTATCTCAGAATCAAGGTCTGTTTTATCTGGTGATCCTCAGCTAAGTTACAATGATGCTTCCGTTCCCTATCCTGATTTTAGCCATATAGTAATGAAGTAGTATATAGTAGTATATGTATTTCTGAGATTTCCAGTTGAAGAAGCAGTGTTTAGAACTAATGTGAGTGGTCTGGGCATCTTAGAAGTATAAGGAATCATATGGGGGATAGATATAGCATTTTTATTCATTATGGAGGAAAAAAAAAAAAGAGGGGGGGGGGGGGGGAGGGACGACTAATTAGTCCCTAGGATGCTGGTCAGCAGCGGGCCTTAGTTGGGCAGGGTAGATCTTTTTTCTTGCTCAAAGCTGCCTGAGCTTTTCAGCAGTATTGAGCGGTTTTGGCACTCTATTTTGGAGTGGCAAGTTTGAGATACTGGAAAAGACCATGATTTTCAGGGAGTGCTAAGCACCCATTCTCCAGTTACTGTGTTTTCAGGCACATTCCCAGCTCAAGTCTATGGGTTGGCAAATTTGAATGGCAAATTTGTTAAAAATTCATGCTGAGGATCAAAGAAGTCACTTCACAGTCTCCTATTTGGAGGCCCTGGAAAAATCAGAGCTCTCTAACTTCACAAATGCAGACGGATGCAAACCAATCACCGTGAATGAAAGTTGCCACGAGAATTTCTGAAATTTCATGGTTACTTGCAGTAACTTGACTGGTGCAAGTTACTCATCTGTGTGTTTGGATACTTTAAATATTTCTGGTTCATCACCTGCAACTTTTGTTTATAGAAATGTCTCTTATAGAAAGAGACATTTGCTCCTTTAACATAACAGCTGTTTGCCTTCTGAAGGGAACCTTCATCTAGCACAGCAGCTGTGTGTCCTGTAGGCTAGATGGCTATTCCACCTCTAGTCTACCAAATAGAGGTTCTCCCCACTTACGAAATACTTCGGAGGTTGCGTATTGAAAGATAAAAATATAAGATAAAAGCAACTGTTCCTCTAAGTCAGGAAGGAAAACAGCTCAGCTTCACCAGAGACAAAGTACAGTTTAACAGTTAGGGCACAGGAGCCTGATACTGCTGTTAACTTTGAGTATGTCTCATGTCCTCTCTACATATTACGGTCCATGCCTGCAAAGTGAGGGTGATGATAGTACTGAGACATTGAATTCATGATTTGCAAACATCATTGAGGACTTTTTGACAAAATAGTCAACAGAAGCACAAAAAACCTCAGTGTGTCATACATTTTGGTGTTTCCACAGAAAACAAACAAACAAACAAAAAAAACAAACACAAAAAACCCCAAAGTACAAATTATAAATGTTGTCTGTCTTACACAAATATATTCCCTGTCCTTTTCATGCATGTATGCATACGTACATACACAGGCATGTACAGAAACATGTATTTCAATACATAACAAAACCTGTATATTTTAAATGCATAATTTTATTAGGCCATTACAACTCTCTGAACTGCTTCAGATAGATCACCATTAAAAGAGTGACACTGCTGTCTATTTATTTCACCTGGCTGAGCTTGGTTCATTCCAGGCTTTGCTAAGGCAATTCTTTATTCCATTTCCTAAAGCACTAGATGGCAAATTGTTATGTTTGTTTTTCATATAGTGCCTTTGAAGACTGCCGACTTGTAACACCGATACTACTTGAGGAAGGAAGGGGAAATGCAACTCATGCGTGGCAGTTTACGGTGTTTCTCGCAGGGCTGTTGCCTTAGACCATTACTTATACTGCAATCAGGCAGAACATCAGCTTCCCAAGATAAGCCAAGCCCTGATTTCCACAGCTCAGCACCAGGCTTGGATGTTAGCATAAAATATCACAGTGTGATATTCTGCATTAAAAATATCATGGTTTGATATTGTGCATATTCACAGTAGATTTAAATATAGATCGGTATCAACATTTACAAGGGATAAGGTAGTGAGCAGTGCATTGAAGTTCTGACTTACAGAACAGTAGTTAGTCTAGATGTCTATCTTGTGCCCAATATTAAAACGCTGCAGAAAGAGCGATCTCCCACTTCCCACTCTTGATAATCCAGGGTCTGACCTCACGCCTACAGTCACTCGGCTTAAAACAGACACTTCCAACGTATTTATGAATCCCTGTGCTCTCCCCAGCCTTGCTGTGCAAGCGGCTGTCTTTCTGCCTCCTCTTCCTCCCCGTATCGCTAGGTAGGACTCACATGTGGGCAAGGCCTGCCTTTCTGACTGCAGAGGAAATGGCCTTTATGGCAGTCAGCATGGAGTTGAGCAGCTGCGTCAGCTCCCCTGTCGCTCCTTTCACGCGGCGTCCCTTCTCCATAACGAATCGCGTGAGCGTTAGCATATCCGTTTCGAAAGGGGTTTTGTCAGACATTTTTGCTGGGTACCGGAGTTGCTATCTTCTTGGCTGAACGGGACGCTTTTTCTTGCCGCGTTATGATCCTGAGGCGAAGCTGTTGGCTGCGTCGCTGCTCCGAGTTTATTAAGATGTTTCTGAGACCATGTGATGGAGTGCTCAGAATAACTGCACCCCAGGCTGGCTTCAGGATGCAGGAAAGGAGACTGAGATGGGACTACAGCTGAGCAACTGCTGCTTAGCTGCCCTCCCCACACACTGAAATTAGTCATGTACAGATCTAGTAACGTATTCTACTTGTGCACTAGAATGCTTACGGGGTAAAACTCTAGCTGGCCACCTAGAGTTTCCTCTAGCTGGAAACTGCTTCCCTGTAGCTGCCGCTCAGCAACAAGCTCAGCATAGCTAAGGAAAAGTGCACAATTTGCGAGGTGCCAGAAATGAAGGCACAGGGCATCAGTAACCGCTCTGCCACAGCAGAGTATCCACCGCACTGCGACTCTGGACAGTGAAGTTCCCCTCCCATATCCCCTTTTTCCTTGCTTGCTGACCCCCTTTTGGCCTCCTCCACAGAGGAGGGCTTTGAAGGTGTATGGCACATCCCAGGGGAATCAACAGGAGGTGTGCATCTAGACATGCATTTATTAAAGATGGTTTATGTTGCTAGTTGGTCTCCTGCAATCCCATTTTGATTACTTCGTTCCTAGTCTGGGCTACTTGTAATATTATAGGGCTTGCATGAATGAGTAGTACTGGTGAGCTGTGGCTCGTTTGGTTACAAAGTAATTGTCTCTTCAAAAATTTACAAATGAAGCTTATCAGATTTAAGCCTGTCTGTGTCATAACTCACAAAACGAAATTTTACGTCGGCCTTGTTATTGTAGTGCACCATGTAAATATAGGTATGGCCGAGTTTGCAATTATATGGCCAAGCAATATATTTGGATCACACGATGCTAATGTGAAGATAGACAGAAATGTCACCGAACTAGGCATGTGCTATCTGGAACACTGGAATTTCAGATTTTAATTACAGCACTATCTTCCCACTCAGATAAGGCAGTAAGAACAATTATATGTTGTAGCCTTCATTTTACTTGTTAGCAGCACTGTCTTATTTGTAAGCAGAAGATATGGAAAGTCCACAAGCAAAACAAGAAAATCTGGAGTAAAAGAAGAAGAGTTTCGTTGAGTTTCATTGTTATTGTTCATTTAACCCAAATTACGGCACTAAAACCAGGCCGGGAAGACAGAAACAAAATTCAGTAACAAAACATATATCTAGCTTTTTTTTTTTTTTTTTGTAACAAGGAACTGCAGCTGTCGGCAAAGATTTTTGATTTCCCTTTGCATTCCTTTTTTAACCTTTAGCGTTTCTTCAGCATTTCCTAAAAGCATCTCTTCACCTACGAACAACACATTACTTGAGAGCTGTAAAGTGATTTGAATGCTAAGGTTTTCTACTCTGAAACCAGCCTCAAGCATAAGTCCCAGAGACTGACAGCAATGAGCACCAGCAACAAGTAGAAAGACACAGCTCGGTGCTGCTTGCATCCCGTGTGCTTAGCTGTGCAAATCAGGGCTTGGCTTAGCTTGGGAAGCTGATGATGTTTTTCAAATCTCATTCTAAGGAGCAGGAAGGACTGGCCAACAGAGCTCCTCAGGTGGAGCAACAGGCAGATTCTGCGCTACATCCTCTAAGGCAGTGGTGGAAGAAGGAAGTGATGAAGATTTCTTTTTCTCTTTTCTACCACTGTGGTCTAGTTAAAAGTATACAATACCATTCACATCGCGGGATGAATATTCCAGAGCACTTTTTGCCAGATTAGGAGACTGACTTTCTTCAAATGGACTTTGTACAAAAACAAAATATAACATATGTAGGGAGCTCTGGGATAGCACGTGGTGCTATTAATAAAAGAAGGGGACAGGTTTCACATTATACATGCAAACAGATCTGTTGGCTTAAAGTACAGCCATTACATTCTGCACATTATTTTGCCATCATGGCAGCTGTCAGCCTGACCAGTGCTAAAAAGCTTTTAATGCAAACTCTCTGCTATGATGTAGCTAGAATGCCATCAGGACACCAGATCAATCTAGCAAATAAGAAATGGGGTGGGGGTTGGCCTATGGCTTCTAACATTTGTCAAAACATCACGTGCAGATCTTCTTAACTGATGATTCCAAGTGATCTTTTACACTGGTCAAAAAGACAAAGTTCAGATCCTCTTCTAACAGAAAGTTTGTTTTGGCATTAGTGGTTCAAAGGGTGTTCTCAGAGCTAATAAGTCCATTATTTGCCTTTTTCTTCTTTTTTTTTTTTTTTTTTTTTTTTTAGCTGAAAAAAATCCCCAAAGCTTTTTAAAGGTACTGGATACTTTTTAGTACGTATAAAGCACAGGGCTTTGAGCTGATGCTCAAATAACACTCCTTCAATAAGCACTTAACTTCTACACTCATATGTAAAGAACAGGACTCTATACCCAAGCTTTCCAGAAATATTGCAACCAACAGTGGAGCAAGAAGAGAAAAAAAAAGAATAAAACTTGGATAAAGGCACAAGACTGGGTTGCATGAAAACTTTACCCTGTTTTGATAAATACTGTGATCCCACTGAATGATGAAAACCTGAATGGTTAAACTGAAAGATTAAGCTATATAAATAATTACTATTTATTGCAGGGTGTGCGGGGAAGAAATCAGATTGTTTAAAAAACGTATGATGATTCTTTATAAGCCTGAGAACCACTCAGTAAGAGGCACTGGAACAGCATAGAAAGGTTAAAAAAGATAAACACCTCAGTTTGACAAATCTGTGGAATATTTGCCCTCTAATATAAAGATTACACAAGAGCTCTCAGGGATGATTCACACTTCCACTGACATATAGGCTAGCCCTCTGCCTTAAAGGTGACACCTCTCCTAACTGATTTGAAATGTTAGTTGCTTGGATGGCGATGGCTGAAATTGGAGCCAGCGACCTTTCACCAAATGCCACAATTTAGCCTCCGAGCAGGGCAGTGGGTAGTACTGCAACGGGGACCAAAGGTGGACGCTGTGACACACCGACCCTCCCACCCCGCGCCGACACGCAGGCTGAGCTCCGGAATGGGGGCTGTGGAAGGAGATTACTGAATAGTTCTCCCCAACGGTGGCTATAAGCAGATGCCATTCAAATGTGTGTTCATGTATCACAGATAGAAAGAAAAACCCAGCTCACAATGTGAAAAATGCTAACTATAAAATATCTGCCTACAGGCAAAACCAAAACACTGGAAACTGACCTAGCAAACACGGGCAGTATTGCCTTTCCTGCTATAACCTTTACCTGCTGCCAGTATGGTGTCTTAAAAATAGATATATGCAGCCCAGGGATTCCTGAAGAGGTTGAGGGCAAAATACAGCTGAGGAATTACTATAACTAGACAAAACCAGCTGCTGTGGATACTCTCTGTCAAGTTGTACCATCAGACTAGTGAAGCACTGTAGTCCAAACTGATATATGAAAAACCAGAAAAAAGCTGTAAGGTTTTCCGACTGTCCTCTGCTTAGCGTATTAAATAATGTGTCCAGCTGTGGCTCTGGGGACAGGTCGAATTAAAAACTTAAGGATCTAAAAAAGTTGTGCATGACAACGTCATGCACTTTCCTCTAGGAGCAGCATCCAGAACTTTGTAGAGGTTTAGAGTCCTTCTCAGCACATTGCCTGCTGTAGCTGATTTAGTGAGCTTGCAACCTTTTAAAGTGCTATGGGGTACATGCCACAGCCAGCAAGTAAGGAAATGCTTGGTATAGGAGCATGCAATCCCTTTGCGAAGTGTTTCAGTGTATGAGGTAGGCATCTCCAGCTGCTCCCTAGCACCTGCACCCCTCATCAAAAACTGAGAGATACTTGCCCTTTCTTTTGAAATCACAATGAAAAGGCAAAGTAGATGCAAGGATGGTTTTTTTTTTTTTTCCATTTACAAAGTTGAGAGCATGATCATATTTCAGTGTTCAGCTGCTCACATGAAGAGGCAGAGGAAGCAGCATTAGCCCTTGCACAGGAAAGAGTAGCCTCTGAAGAAAAGCCTGGGCCAAGGAGTTCCCCAGCACACGGCTGTCCCACTTGCTGTCTGGTCACACAAAGTCTTCTCCCACATCATGGCACAGTGCTTGCAGGTCGCGGAGGTAAACCCTCTTCTTCCAGGATGGCCCCCAGACTGGCAACAAGGGCACCCCACTGGGAGATCTAGGTTTGAGCCTTCTCCCAGAGGGGAATTAATCAGAAATTAGACAGCATGGTTGCTGCTCGTGAGGGGCCTGATTTTGCAGGTGCGTATCAGGCAAAGTATGTAAGCCACGGTGAACTCATTGCTCAGAGCAGAGTTTGTCCTACAGAGGAGCCAGACCCTGTGCAGGGCCAGACTTAGGCCCTCACAGCACAAAAAGCAAGTGCACAAGCAGAACAAAAGCTCAGTGGGGATTTCCAGGACTGTCCCAATCCTTTAAGGGCTCAGGTCCCTGAAAGCCCTGTCTTCACTAACAAAGCCTCAACAGAAACAGCATTTGCAGCAGAAACTAAGCCATTCAGTGCCTGCCAGAAACACACTTTGGAGAACAGATGCATATTTACACCCATCTAAGGTTTTCCAGTATGCCTCCAAATGCCCCAAATGCAACCTGTGTCAGAAGAAGAGCCCCCAGGGTTTTTTGGGTGTGAGCCCTCACAGAGCATGTCTTTGCACTATGGCCTCTAGGTTCCCCACACACTCTTTTCTTCTTGTTTTACAAGAAGAACCAAGCTTAGACAGACTATCTGATGTATGCAATATCCTCAGGCAGGAAGGTTTATAGCTCATTGCACCCACAGACAGGGGCTCCCAGACCACGGCTTGAGCGAACGTTGAGTGGCAGTCTATCCAGCAGTGACATCCACCCGTCCCTTAGTTTGAGTTCGGCACGTAAGCAGGAAACGTCAAAGATTTGAGGATTTGAACTGATTCAAAAAGCTTGTGAGTGATGGCCATAAACCATGCCCAGACAGTTGGACAGCCCATCTCACTCCCAAGTGCTAACGTTGTGTTCCCAGCAGCATGCTCTGAATCAGCATATTAAATGTCAGTGTGCTTTGTGGGGATCTTTGCAACTTACTTCTGCTTGCGCAGCAGAATCCTTCTCCACGGTAATGCACACTCCCAAAATAACACAAAAAACACCTGGTGGGGATTGCTAGCAACACATAGGTTCATTTTTTTTGATCAAGCAAGCAGGTTACTTTCTGGCAAATATAGCTAGCTCACCACATCAGAATGGTAACAAGCTGTCTACACGTGCTCTTTATCCAGTTCAAAATCCACCTCCAAAGTGTCATTTTCCATCCTTGTGTAACTGGATCTGATAGAGTGCTAACTGACAATATTAACAGTATGTGTCAGAATTAACGTACCCTAACGTACATGTTTCACAAACGCTAATTCTCTGTTAGGATAAGCCCAGACGGACGTACAGTGAGTAACTTCTGGGGCCTGGAAACAGAGTGTGAAGGTGTCCACATCAGCATTTATACTTAATGCCAAAGAACTAAAGACTGGTCTAGGAAAGGTCACTTACTGCTGAGTCCTCCCCTCAAGACTTTTAGAAGAGAACAGTCAGATAGTCTGGTGATCGTCTGTAGGTTGTCTGAGAAAGTTGAGTCTTTCCCTAGTTATTTAATGCAACACAGTATTTCCTTGTAGCACAGCGGCTTTTGTGTAATCACAAACGATAAATGAAAAAGCAAACATATTTTCCCCTTGCTTTTACTTTTAATGCTTTCTTTAATGCAATCTTTTAATGCCTTTCATTGCACAATGCAATTGCACAAGATTTCACTTTAAAAAAAAAATCGTATGAAAATATGGCTCATTTGCTCTCTTGCTACAGAGGCCAGACAGTTCAGTCTTGCAGTACTGTGGTGTGTTCTTTGGTTCAGCTGTAAGGCATTTCTTCCCATCTGCACAGTGGCTGCAGCAAGCTTTCTTTACTTAACTGAATGCTTCTTGACTATCTCAAGGTACTCCTTCACATCGTCAGGAGATCCCAAGACAACAGGCGCTCTTTGGTGGATATCCTCAGGCACTATATCTAGTATTGCTTGATGCCCAGTTGTTGCTATTCCCCCAGCCTTCTCAATAACAAAAGCCATAGGATTGCATTCATAGAGCAGTCGCAGCTAGAAGACAAAAATCACAGAGGCAATGGTCAGTCCAGGCAATGCTGAGAATCATGAAATGTAAATATATTTGGCGTTTGATTTAGAACCAATCAACACTCCAGGTACCCATATTTCATATCAGTTTTTGACTCAAGAATTAAATTATGTGCATATTTCTTTCAAACAAAACACAGTGAATACTGGATTTGCCCAATCTGAGTGCTTTCTCCATAGCTCATGTTTGCCTTGTGCTCTTTGCACAGAGATAAACCTTGTATGTAGGACACAACCTTTAACAAGGCAGCAGACCACGTAGGCCTGTGTGAAAAGAAAAACACTGGCCCTGCGTGCGCCATTAGGTTTCTCTAATGAATAACTGCAACTTATCTGCAACCTGAAGCAATAATTTATGGACAGTTACAAAACAGATGAAAGGTCTTTGCTGAATCAACAGTCCCCTTGTCAGCCTGTAAGTGTTTGATCTTCCCTGACAGACTGTTGTCCTAGCAGAGGCAGCCAGGCATAGCTCCTCCAGATGAGCAGCGTTACCAAGTACAAGATGCAAGTGTTTTTCTCTTTGGCAGAGCTTCTCCTAAGGGGCTCACTACCTTTAGGCTTCTTGCATATTAGCTTGAAATAGGAGTCTCAGGGTAATGTGGGTTTTTTGCTTTGTAATATTTCGCTTGGTTGGGGCCAGCATGGTTGGGGCCACCATCTCATGGCTGAGATGGTACAAAGAAGCCTGTTTGAACAGCACATCCCTGGTACGTTCCATAATCTGAATATGTTTGGGGATAAAAAGAAGTCAGTACAGTTGAAACAGGTTAGCAGCAGCCCTGAGATAGGTGTCTGACAACAGGTTGTTGTCAGTTGTGACAGTGTGCAAGAGGTGGCCATACCCACACACCAGACATGCAAGCTACCAAGTTATAAAAAACATGTTCTGCAATCAAAATACTGATCTGTGATAGTGAAATATCTAGATAATGTAACATTTTCTATAATTGGGCTTATTTTTTACCTTTCCTTTGGGACTTTTGGAGTTCGCAGGATACAGAAAGATTCCTCCGTACACCAGTGTGCGATGCACATCAGCCACCATAGATCCTACATACCTCCCACCATATGGTGAACTGCCATCCTACGGAAAGATATTTAAATAAATGTAACTTTTGAGCACATCAGGGTAATCTGTTCCGTCTCCTCCCCCTTAGTGGTCCTAACATCTAACTTCTCCATATTGTGATTAATTGATAATATTCAAAGTAGTTTTGGAGAAAAGTTCAATTTCCTCTTCATTTTGTAATTGGGAAAATCCAAGGAAAAGGACTGACAGAAGATTTCAGGATAGGTGAGTGCTCTAGAAACAGCAATAGAAAATGCATTGCTCTAACCCTTGGAAAATACTGCATTTCTAGTAGCAAAAAAGATCAAGTGCTAGGAACTGATGGTGGGGTTTTTTCTTTTGCAGCAGAAAAAATTATGAAGGACCAAAAATAGTGATTTTTCGTACTTCTTCTTCTGCCAGCTTCTACAACTTTTTTGCTACAACAAATTCAATAGTTGACTACTGATATTATTTCCTTATTATACTCCAGAGAGTACATTTTAATATCTAAATAAACAACACCTGAAGCCTGGCACAACGCCACGTGACACCACCAGTCTTTGTTCAAAGCAAGATCAGGAAGTCAAGAAGGGACGCAAACAATTAACAATAGTGAATGTTTACACTTCATCAGCTACGTAATAACTCCAGTGATGACAGACGTGAGGCATGAGAACAGACATGATTTTTACTCCTCAGAGCTTCAGGCTTCCTGACACCAGGAAATTGCATGACCACAAATTGGACCCTGAAACTACACGAGCTTTTCAAGTAAGAGGCCCCCTCAAGATCCAGCTCGTGTTGGCACTGAGCAATGACCCACTGCCCTCCCCACCCGGCTCTCCATCTCCTCAGACACTGCAGTGAGGAAGCAGCAATCTAATACATGTCAATCAAATTTCTTCGTCACCAGATGAGACTTCCTCTCTACTTGGCTACCAAATACCCAGTTTTGCCTCCAGCACCGTTACTCGAGGAAGGAAGATAAGAGAAAGAGAGAGAAAGAGAGAGAAAGAGAGAGAAAGAGAGAGAAAGAGAGAGAAAGAGAGAGAAAGAGAAGAAAGAAAGAAAGAAAGAAAGAAAGAAAGAAAGAAAGAAAGAAAGAAAGAAAGAAAGAAAGAAAGAAAGAAAGAAAGAAAGAAAGAAAGAAAGAAAGAAAGAAAGAAAGAAAGAAAGAAAGAAAGAAAGAAAGAAAGAAAGAAAGAAAGAGAAAACTGTAAAAGAGTTGCAGCGCAGTACTGAAGGATGGTGAAATACCTGGTCACATCAACTGCTAATCTAATTATCAGTCCTACATGAAGATACAGTTTCAATAGACAAGAAAGGAAAACAAGCCTGAACTGTGTATGAGACAGTGATTGATCATAAAGTTGGAAATTATGAGTGTGGCTTGTCATCAGAAAGTTTCTCTGAAAGAGGATCTTTTACCTCAGGGAATTTCTTCTTTTTGAGATACTCTGTGACTGCAGGATCAAAGTATTTAGCATAGCCTTCATTGAGACTGTAGATATTTCCCTTTTTTTTGATTTTCACATCCCTATCCACCAAAATGAATTCTCCAATTGCCTAACAATAAGAAAAACAATTTGTTAACGTTAATTGGTCGTTTATTTACGAACCAAGGCAAAATCCATTCATACACACAATTTAGGAAAAATTGACTACAGCTGCCACTTTCTTTAATAATTCAGTACCTACGAAAAAGTGGTATTTGCAGTCTAGATGCAAAGTGTTTTGTTTATCCATAAACCAGAGACAGAGCATGAATCCTGGGGTCATGCAAGCTTCTTCATACTACCATTCCCAGCTTTCTATCACTTTTCTATGCCAAAAAAAAATGCTGTTGCCTGTAAATTTATTTAGCTCTCCACTCTTTTACAAGACTTACAATAAATGTACAGCTCAGAAGAGTTTGGAAACTGAGAGTACCAGTTGATGCAATGCATAAACATCTTCAAATAGCTGTAGACATTAATAAATTCCAGTTCATCTTAGCTTGGGCTAACTGGAAGCCTGGAGTCAAGAGAGCCAATCTCTGTAACCAAGGGATGGTCTGTTTATTTTTCACTAAAGTAAATTTCCAAGTTAGTGCTAAAAATAAACAAAATAACATGCATGCATGCTCAAAGTTAAACCTGCTCTCTGAATATAGACAAAAATACATGCAGCTACTTAAACTGTTACTGAACAGGGAACACCAACTTTTATTTCCTGCTGCTTGACCACTCCAGATTCTAAAAAATTAATACTGGCAGGTGGTACAGCCTCACTAACTGATTACAAAAAAACGGGTCACTAAAGCAAACTACTTTCTGCTATGATCACTATGATTTTATTTTAAAACCTGTACAGGCAATGCATGCTAGAACATGAAATGCACCCACACATGTCACTTACTCTTTTACACATCATGGTAGGATCTGAAAACACAGAAGAAGGTTAAATATTTCTGCTTCTCTGGTTTACTAAGGTCCTAGCATTAAGGAAAAGGCAAACAATTCTTAAAGGGTGTTCTGCATTGCAGAAAACAGCTCATTTTAAATATCACATGACTTGGCACATGCTGTATATTTGCTTCACTGACTCGGCTGTCTTCCCGTTGTTGAATCATGCACAGCACCACTGCAGCTGGCAGGCAGAATGCAAAAATCTCTTGACACTATTGCTGATGGGTTATTAAGTGTACTTCATTTCTCCACCTTAGCTTGAAAATTGCTCCTTTGTTTGATTTTTTGGGGGGACAAACAGTTCTTCTAGACAGTACCTTGTTACCCCTAATAAAGAAACAAAGAAACAGAAGACATTCTCACCGGATCCAGCATGAAACAGTTGACGCCTCCGGCAGAAGTGGCCAGTACCAGCATTGTGGCACTCCCATAGAGAGCATAACCAGCTGCCACAAGATTGCGCCCTGGTTGTAAAGCATCTTTCCCAGAAGGTTCATCAGGGGACACCTAGAATAAGGAGCACAGTCAACTTTACTTCATTTCAATAGTTCTCATGTAACTGGACTCTCTGGGATAGGAATGGTCTTCTACTCCATATCCATGCATGAGGTGGCACAAATGCTTCCATGACCCACCACTGAGATTGCTACTGGATGCGCTAATACAAATTATACGGAGGAGACAAACACATTGATCTAGAAATGCTCTTGTATAAGCCTAGTTGGAATGCAGGAAGCAGGAAAGGATTAAGGAGATAATATAGAGCTGTGCACCTCCTTGCAGGGGATGATGAACATAGCTTGGAGGAAAACTCCGAGGCACAGTTGAAAACGAAGCAATGAAACATGACTCACAGAGTTCACAGCTGATCAAAAGTACTTGGGATATTTTGTTTTGTTTTGATTCATACAAGAATAAAGTTGAAAGTAGTTACTTTGGGATGTATGACAACATACAAAAGATGATTAAAATGGTCATTTGGGTGTGTTTTATCTGACTGACTTTTTCCCCCATCTTGTGACATGTAAGTCCAGTATTTCAAGCTCCCTCAGACAAGGCTTCTGCCTTTCAGAGTGAATTAGACACTTCAAATGCACATGCCATGTTTCAGCTCCAGTTTGTGTTTGAAGCCTGTCCTCAGGCCAACAGGACTATTAGCACAGAGAACAAGAAAGCACATTCCCCAACCATGTGGTATTTTGTCTCAGCACAAATATTCATGAAATCTAAGACCTGATTTGTTTGTAAGGGGTAATATCAGCCAGGCTTCCATGTATGTATAGGTACCTCATCTTCTAAGAGAGTAATGCCAATGCCTCACTAATGTTTTATACAAGTGACTGTGAAACAGCAGGTTTAACTTAAAGCTGGTCCTGAAAGTCTCTTTTACAAACAAGTTTAGTTAGATTTTCTTAAGTCTTCACATGCAATTGTATTTCATCAAAATACAATAGTTTTTCTGTCCTACAGGAAAGCATTTTACCTTTCTATAGATGGCAAAGATGGTCCCAATGGAAACAAGACAGTCAATGTTCGATGAGCCATCTAGAGGGTCTATGCAGACTATGTATTTACCCTAGAAAATACAAAAAAGGGAACAAGCAGATTAGTGACATTATTTTATCCACTTCCCCCAAATAAAAATACTTCAGTAGGTAAGTTTTCTCAGAGACTTTCAAAGCAATATAAACTAAAAGGCTTTTATAGATTTTGAAGGAAGTGAACTCAAATGTTCAGAGTTCTTTGGCCCAGATTTCATTCTTGATTACAACTGTGTGATTTGTGCCACAGCAGAAGGTGGGAAATCTTTAAAGTAATAGATGATGAGATGGGAAAGGTGAAGTTTTCCTACACAGATTTTTATATATATATAGATAGATGTGTGTGTGTATATATATATATATATATAAAAGAGAATACTTTTTAGTTATTAGTTTAACTTTTTTTATTTAATTAATGCCAATCCATTTTGATAGACATCTTGTAATATCTACCATTTAGGCTCCACTTTCTCATCTCTCACAAAATGGCTTTCTGAATTATAAGGAAAAAGACAAGGGAAGAAGGTCAGACTTTTTCATATAGAGCTAAAATTAGAGAGATTAAAAAGGCCTTTAACACCTGACATTCATAAACTATACATTTCACTTTGCCACATGTTCCTCTTTAAACTCCGTAATGAAACACTGTGCTCTGAATGGACAGATAATCAGAAATTACCTTAGCCAGTCTGTTGTCTTATCCTGGTTTTTGGGGTTACTACCACCCCCCACACACACTCCCCCCAAAAAAGGGTCCCTGCCTATTGCTGTGTTAAGGATTCCTGTAAGTACAGGAAATTGCCAGTACAGGGAAAACAGTTGAATCAACTGTGCCTTTTATATAGCTTGTTTTCCCCTTATTTTATTCACATTCATTGTAATGATCATATGTAATAATAGTGTTTATTTGCTTTTCGTTTGATTTCACCCTGCATGCCAGAAGCTTATTTAAGTCCAGCAATGCTCTACTCTGCAGGTAGGAATTCTAGGTAGGAACTCTGATAAAAACATCGTATTAGCTCACATTCAGTTTAGAACAGCATTAACACTGAGCCTCCCTCAGTGATCTTTGAGGATCTAAAAATCATAGTTGTTCAGATCTAAAGCAATCTTTGCTCACCCAATGCCTAAAAAATCAATTTTGAAGATTTCTTAACAGAGAGAGAAAAAGAGAACTGCTTTGACAAAGCAAACATTATTGTATTTTCTAAATTATGTTTTAGTTGTTTGTTTTCACTAAATTTTTACTCAGATTTCTACATGATCGCACCAAAACATGAGCTAGGAAAAGGGAACTATCACTCAACAGATGCGTGCAGACTTGGTAATATAAATAACAACAAATAAGGAAAAATTATTTTTATTTCATTGTTGCTAAGTCTTTCATGGTCTTCATGGAGAATTTGCTTCACTTAAAGAATTTGACCTGCATAGAACAGCTCCCCAGTGTCCTACTGACAAAGCTGCTTTACAAAAGGGCTTGACTGACTCGGAGCACAGTTCCAGAGATCAGATGGGACAAACAAGAAATACATTTCCTCCATAATTAGGAAAGGGTGGGGGGAAATGAAGGTGGGGAGGAACAACAGAGAAAAAAAATAAAACCAACAAACATCAGTCTTGAGAGCATAAATAACAGGACAAATGTTGACTGACACTCTTTCCACCTGTCCCCCCTTCATTTGCCAATATAGAAAAGCATATGTTTTTGGACATTTTTAGCTCAGTTTCAGTTTCTCAGATCTGAAACAATACACCTGAAAAGGCTGATTTGAAATAAAGCTGGGAGAACCTTTAAAGCTACTAACCCTTTTTTCAGTTTCCACTATCACAGCATCTTTGTTTT
This sequence comes from Balearica regulorum gibbericeps, assembly GCF_011004875.1. NCBI lineage: Eukaryota > Metazoa > Chordata > Aves > Gruiformes > Gruidae > Balearica > Balearica regulorum. The sequence continues at coordinate 41,455,439 of NC_046220.1, read as the reverse complement.
CTTCTGAGACGATAACACAGGTACTGAAGGATGACTTGAGCATGTTAATCACCAGGTCATTGGAAAGCATGTCCAACTTCTTTACTTGATCTCCTGTCACATTGGTAGACCCAGCAATTCCATAGCTAGAGCGATGGCAAGAGAGAGCATTTCGTGAGAACAGGGCGCTGCGTCTTTCAAAGCGCCCTGTTTCTGGCAACCTTACATTTGTAAAACAAACAGCACTTTTGGATGCTACGTCAGTTCTCTAAGCCTGGTTTTTATTTACTGTCCAGTGGATTCTTGCTGAGACCTGCTAACCTCAGCTGTGGTGGCAAATCTAGAAGGCACTGAGCATGAGGAACACAAAACAAGGAATCACCTGTCAATAATCCCTAAACTACAGGCAAACAGAGCCAGAGCAGGCTGTGAAGGCTGAATTACAGTAATTGTGTTACTGAATGAGCTCTTAACTTGTAGACCTAAATACTGCCCCGGAATCCAAGGCTCAGATATTACAGCTGCATACCCTAGAAGCTAAACCTTCATTAGAAAACTTATACTTGAAAAGTAACAATGAATCTGATGACATTAGTTACACTATAACTTCCTATGCAATTTGCTCCTGGTTGGCAATGTGATGTACGGATTGCAGCAGGAACACTGCTCACAGATAAATCAACGTTTTTATGGTTCAACGTTTTCAGTTTCGATTGTAAGTAGTAAACATTTCCTTGGGAATAAAACTGAGAAATACAAATACGAAACACAAATAAAACCCTGCCAGCTAATCAGAATCAAACCATCTGGCAACAGGAAGTACCAGGAGACCGTGTGATAGGTGATTTCGAAAGCATGCAAAACAGAGAGGGGAAATTTAGCTCTTGGAAGAGAAAAACAATAGCCAGCTCTGCTTACATGCAGACGACTCTTACGTACTTCAGCTACAATTCATTGATTAGCTGAATTCTGGTATTTCAGGTTTTCATAATAATGCTGAACACACTACTTTGAATGTACTGCATTTATTCGGTTTAATGCATGAGACAAAGAAAAAGACCTAGCATAATTCTCTGTCCTTCTCTCTCTGCTACGGTGGCTTGAACATTTTTCTGCAAGTGTGAAAGTGCTTTTAGAAAACAGCGTACTTTGGACGCTACGCTTGCGAGCGGAGGCACAAATCCTCATCCTTAGAGTAAAAACTCCGTGGGGCCAGCAGCTACAGCTCTCAGACCTCGTCTGTTGGGGAGTCCTGGGAGGGGACGGCACGGTGTCCTGCATGGAGACTGCACCTGGGAAGGGACTGTGGCTTCCCCAGCTGCTCTGCACCTCTGCCGCTGGGCAGCACCGAGCATACAGATGAGCCTGGGGATGATCTAAAGAAATGGCGATCCCTGCTTGTTCACATCCCCTGACAGCCAAACAAAATCCCACCATTGGTTGCAAAATGCAGTCCCACAGTGGGAGATGTAGTGCTCAAGGAGGCTCATAAGCCTGAAGCTGGTTACCCCAGGTCTGGTGGAGAGTCAAGTCCACCATAGGGGATCGATCATAAGGCAAGGCTATCAGCACAGGTACCGAACCTGTGGGCAGCTGTCAACAGACACACGCGTAGGACACGTATGGAATGGGACCTTAGACTATCACAAATCAGGACACAGATAGGAAACCCTGGTCTTTACCAATAGACACAGGAGGCATGTGAAAGGGCTAGCACATAGTGATTAAAAAACTATCACAGTTATATAAAGTCTGAAGTCAAGACAGAGAAAAATAGATCTAGTATATGTAAAGTGGAGGATTCTTATTCTCTCTTGCAGTTGCTTCTTCATCATCTTCACTCATCAAATTTTTCAGCTCTCTGACACATTTTGCAGTAAATGCCAGAGGCTTTTTCCTTATTGTGTTTTCCACTGCATGGTTTGTAGAGGCAAATTCATTTTCTCCCTACTACATTTTCCCCCTACTACCTTTTCCATTAAGTAATGAAGCAGCCCATGTCTAAAGTCCTGATCAGTATACAGTTTGGCTTGTCAACAATATGTAAAATACTTACTTAGGGAGATTATTTACCTACAACCAGGTTCGGTTATTTAACATTTCAAGAGCTCTAATTTCCTTCTGATGCATCTCCAGAGCAGCTCCCCTCTGACTGGCTGACTAGAGACACTACTGCTCCTAACCAATGCTCCTTCTAAAGACCTTAGACATCCAAAACCTCATAGAGAAACTCAAGTTGCTATGATGCACTAAAAAAAACCCCAAAAGCCACTGAATTTGATTAAACACCTCATAGCATAAAATGGTGCTTTGATATTGAGCGACTGACTACAATGAGCAATAATTCAGCCATATTTTGGCAGGCTTTGTCTTACAGTCTGTTCGTTTGGTCTTCTGCTTCGAAGCACCCAGACCTGCTGAAGGTTTGCAGGAAGGTCTATCAGCAGCAGGCATCAGTCACAAAGACGGCATGCCTTATATTATTAAAAAGTCTCGGGATCTATTTCGCTTGAGAAAAACAACACTGCAAGACGCAAAAGGAGTTCCTTACAGCACTGTACAAGAGGGTGAGTGCATGCAACACCACTCATGCGCCTTTCGGGTGACACCCACCCCCCACTCCCCCATCCCCTGGACCCGCGGGGATGCGGAGAGGTGCGGGATGCTACCGACGCTTGGTACCCCCCCCCCCCTCCCCGCCCGCCCCCGGCTACCCCGGGACTTACAGGTTGGCGATGCCCGCTTTACGAACGGCGGTAGAGATGGCTTTGATGGCCGTACAGAGGGAGTTAAGGAGTTGCGTGAACTCCCCGGTACCTTTCGCTCTCCTGCCTTCCTCCATCACGAAACGGGTCATGGTGATGACATTGGTGTCGAAAGCGGAGCGGTCCGTCATGATGCCGGCGACGGGAAAGTGGGGCCGGAGCAGTTGCCGACGCCACTAGCCCCCGGTGGGGCGTGACATGGGCGTGACATGGGCGTGACATGGGCGTGACATGGGGCGGGGGGTAGGCGGCCAGAGACCCGGGGCGGGGGGGGTACCCCCCCGCCCCGGGTCTCTGGCCGCCTACCCCCCCGCCCCCGGCCACCCCTTCATCCCTCCAGGCTGGAGGAAGGCGAGGATGGAGATAAGGACCAAAAGAGGGGTCCCACTCCACCTCCCCCCCCCCCCCCCCCCAGCTCCCCCTAACATAACCGCGGTGGGGAAAACCGGCAAGTGTTTATTTTGTGGGTTTTGGGGTTTTTTTTTGCGTTGGTTTTGGTTTTGGTTTTGGTTTTTAAACCAAATCTTGTCTCATTCCTATGCATTTGTGGAGGGCGGGAGGAACTGTGATTGAGGTATCCGGTATGCGAATAGCACAGAAAGTGAATTAAAGCAGGCATGGTGCTGGCTTTTAGTGTTTGCAATAGTCGCACTTCACTGCTCATCACTCCTGAAAGCGCGCCCAAAAATTGAGAAGTCCGCTTAGTTTCACTGCTTGATTGCAAAACTCCTGAGTCGTGGCATTTGGGTTATGGTGAACTTGCACACAACCTACAGAGCAAGGTTAGTGTCTCCTGCTTCACAGGAACGCTCTTGTCGTGACGCAGCCGTACGGGAAAAAACACACATTTAGTTACCAATTCTGTCAAGTATTAACTACTTCTGTTTAAAGAAATCACGCTAACCCCACGTGTACCAAAGTATCCGACACCATAAAAAAGCTGCAAGAAAACAGCCACAGGCAGCTGGACCCAAGGAAATTTTTATAACAAATTCTCCAAGCCTGTCGGATAGAAAAATGTAGCTCAAGTCCCACTCCAACAGCTAGAAATTAATGCACCTCATACAAACACTGCTGCAAAACACACCTGAGAAACTAGACCCTCCTGAATCTCACTGCTTTCGACTCCAGTCTTCCTGATTGGCAGCAAAATCAAGCAATATGTTTTGCTGCTAGTTTTTGATCAGAAGAATCCAGACACTATTAAGTGAAACCGAGTGGACCAAACACCTGACCCCAGATAGACCCTTTCAGACCCTAGATACACTCTTTCACACAATAATTTGACAAACACAAATCTGGATATGGATGATCCACTCTGTATGGAGTAGATTTCTTGTACTACTCATCGGTTTATGTTTGCATTATCTAAGGAGGTAAATCCAATAAATTTTGATTACTTTTCAGTAGAATACATCTGTGAGTTGGATAAGCACAGTCTCAATTCCTAAAATTGAAACTGTAGACTGAAATAATTCCGGGTGGTATCAAATGCAGGGCAAAAATCTTTTAAGATGTGCACCTCTTCCCATATATATGTTCCTTCTTCATGCAAAACACATTGCACATCTATACATTACATACTTCAAAGGTGTGTGTAAATGTCTTCTGCAAGTGCGCACAACTTAGGCCTAATTTACCCATGCCCAGAATTACAGACAATGCTAAAGATACTAGACATAAGTACCTGTAATGCTCTTCCAAATGGAGTATTTCAGTCTTTGGCAAGTGGTTACCAGCCCAGCATCATAAAAATGTTCTTGGAGTGGCAGGTAGATTTTGGAAAATTTACAAAACATTGAAACTAGCTCTTTCTTTAAGGGTAAGCAACGCTTTACAACCACCTGTAGAGCAGCTACTTCAGTCTGAATAGTTGAGCACAATTAATAGCAAAGATCTCATAAAATTTTGGATGAATGCACTTAAACTGGGTAAAAGCCAGTAGGCTAGGACTGCCTGGGAATATATGAGTTATGGTAACAAATCCCAGGGTTGCTGATTTAGGACAATTTACCTTAATTTTGAAGACCCTAACAAACACATCAGTAACCTGCAGGAAGAGCTGTACTTCAGTGTAAAGTAGCCAAGGTAGTTTGAAACGGCCACAACCTAAGGTTTTGGTATCCATGCCTGAGGAGTACTGACCTCTGAAAGGGCTAGGCGTACTCTCCTCAAGTTCTGAGGTGAAACCTGTGTCCTTTTGGAGTTGGTGAGGTGTGTGGAACAAGAGTTTTACTCCTCAGTTCTTACCATTGAAGCCAGGTATAAACAAGCAAGCTGTGAACTGAAAAAGCAATCATTTGAAAGGATGCTGGTTTCACACCGGTGCATCCACATGTGCATTTTCCACTGTGGGAAAGTAGCGTAATTATTTTTAGGAGATATAGCATGTCTATAATCTTCTGCAAAGCATCTCAATATACTATAGATTAACCCATTTCTACACCCCTGGCCTTAGAACATGTGCATACATTGGCCATTTCTGGGGTTCCACTATAGTGTAGAAAGTTAACTTGACAATAAATAATTAAGGTCTAATGGTTGAGGGTAGACAAGTTGTGAGAATGTAAAGTTTAGTGCTTTTTTGATTGCCTGATACTTACCCACTTTTTCGGGCTGAATCTGCAGCCTGCAATGAGTTCCCTGCTGGGACGAGTGGCTATCTAGCCAAGCCATCTAGCTAAGTTTGTCTATCCTAGCCAGAGACTGCAGTATAGGTATATTCTGAGATTATTCTGATCAATTCTCAGACATGCATTTATTAAGAGGAAAGGTCACTAGCTTAGCCAGTGTTATAGTATGGACTTTATTTTTTTCCTCTTTGTCAGTATTTTCACATATCTTAAGACAACAAAGAAAGATGTCAGAAGCAAAATGAAAAAGGATATAACCCAAGTGTCAGAAGACGTTTGGAATACAGACTAAAAATTTTAGTCTCCTAAGACCTATATGCAGCCCTACAGCAACCATGCTGTGGTAACAATAAAATCAGTGTAAGATTAAAAGTAGGCTCTACACGTTGTGAACCTTCCCCTTTAGAAATCAGTAGTTAAGCAGTTATTGAAAACAAATTTGTGGCATTTGAGAAGAAAGGTCAGTGCTGGTTGATTAAACATTGCTCACTTCTGTACAGAAGAAAACACAATCTTGTCTGCAAACAGATGAGATTCAACTAGACACCATTCACAGCTGTATTAGAACCATAGGCATCCAAAACCACACAACTTCTTTGAAACAAACTTTTCTCCCAGCACATAAAATTCCAAATGTGTAATTATTTTGAAAATAAGACACACCTCAGGTATTTTATTATGATGGTTGCCTCTTGTAGGTTCAAATGACAGCTAAAAAGGAGTAAAACCCCTTCAAAGGCCTTTTATTCCCAAAGTAAGTGTTCATGTGGGAAAGGCAGTTTCAGATCCCACTTTGGCTGAGATTTTCTCTTTTTTTTTTTTTTTTTTTTTTTTTTTTTTGCATGAAAGTCTCACAACTGCAGAAATTTGGTGCTGGCTGGGTGGACCAAGAGTAGGATCCAGCAAGTCACACTGAGATCACTCGCAAGGCAGTGTCACTCCACCGGTGCAGATGCTCTGTGCCTTGCTATGCCGTGAGGTTTAGGGCTGGAGCAGTGTGAAGGGGATGACTGAGGCTGGTCCTGGCTGCTGCAGGAGATGGATCAGGAGGAACTGCAGTAGCACGTGCAGAGCTTCAGGCAGGGAAGAGTTCCAGATGGCCAATTACCAGGCCAATTTCTAGCTAGACAGTCCATCTTTTGTCCTCTTCCTTTTCAGGAAGCATTTCATGTCGCCTACATGAATCTCCCATGCTGGGACACCATTCCAGAATATTTATTTACAAGTGTGGTAGCAAAGCACTTCACATCTTGGGACACAGGTGAAAGATACCAGAAGGCGTAGACTTCAAAGGGATGTAATTAAGAGTACGAATTGGCTAAAAAAATAATTCTCAGTATAGTAGCTGTAAAATGGGATTCATTTGATATTATGCATTAAATTACTCTGACAATTTTACGGATTTCCCTATGATTAATAAGCAGAATTGAACTATAAGGTCGGTATTAATTAAAATCCACTGCGAAGGGATTTTCCTGTACCGTGCTTGCCTACTGCCCTCTCGTGGGAGTACGAACTTTGTCAGCGTTTTCGTGTGAGGCTGGCTCTTGTGAGTGAGCACCTTAGCAGTTTTCTGTAGGGTGACAAAAGCACTGAACGTGCAGACAGTAAATTCTGGAAAGGAAGTCCATGTGCCTCATAAATACGAATAATGAATTGTAATTTTTAAAACTCTGTATTTGTTACTTATCCACAAGTTTCTACCAGGCAAGCAGAGCAAAGAATATGCTATCTGAATAGTACGTTTGCTATCACTACCCATCGTGTAAAAAAAAAAAAAAAAAACAAAACCAAAAACAAAAGTTCAAATACCTAGTCATATTGCTGTATTTCAAAGTACAACATGTTCAGATTTTTCAGATCCTATTGTTTGGGATGAGTTACATGGACAGTGTCACAGAGGATCATCTGTGACAGTCTAACTGGCATTTTTTGAGCTTTTGTAATTTTAACTTTACATAATTCAATTCAGAATTTCTAGATAATCTCAAGTGTTTGTCAGCACAATTAAAAATCTTTTCTTCTGTAAAGGTACAGAAGAAAGAGGGGTTGGCTTTTCCAGCTTTATTAGCAGTCTGAGGAAGGTCTGACCTGAAACTCCTCTGTTAGTGAGATATACACTACAGAGCATGATGCAGAAACAGCATAATATCCATGCAGAAACAGCATAATATCCACAAAAGACTCCCTTTGTGTAAGTCTCTGAAAAATGAGTCTGAGTGATTGTTTATATGGTTATTCCCTGTTGTTCTTTACCATATGCAATCTGTTCCATGCCAAAAATACAGGCAATAAAACCATTTAAAATGACTGGTAACTATTACATTTTAAAAATTAATTTAATCCACCATTTTCATAGTATCCCATAGCTTCTAAATTCAGAATAAGCTTTAGCTAATCAATATACAATTGTCTTGTGAAGTAGGTAGGCAAGTAAAGAAAATTGAAGAAAAAAGCTTTATCCTGGGCGACAGAGGAAATTTGTGCCAGAATGAAAAGCTGTCTGATTACTTTGAGAATTCACACAGTTTGAGAGAGAGTGAAAGAAAATGAGAAAATGAAGCATTTAAGCTAACAATACAACACTTGCATTTCTGGTTATTTTCTTTTGTTCTGCTAACTTGATATTTCTTTGGTGATGCAATTGCACACAGTACAGAGGAAAGTAGAGAAGGGATTTGCCAAGCACATGCTGGGTCAACTCTGCAGAACTAGCAAGAAAGGACAACCCACTAGGACAGCTAGGACACCACTGCAAGATGGTATGACTTTAAAAACGGGAGTGAGAGCTGCATAGAATAAAACCTATAGATTGCTATAGAGTCCATTTGATTGTGATGGGATTGATAAGCAGCAGCTCAAAATCTTTTTCCATTAACTAGTTATTAAATAGCTATAAAATCCTATTCTAAAGTTAGATTTTTATCTTACAACTTCCCATCATTGCTGCAAGTAGGCTCACTTTACTGATGGCAGTATAGCAAAAACATTTACTTTGATAACGACAGTATCACACATGTATGGCCATTTAGTGCTTTCTTTGTACAGCCTCTAACATGAGAGGGATCTAGTCTGCAACTGGGTCTTGCAGGCAGTAGAGCGATACAGAAAGGGCAGTGTCATCAGTCTTGCTTGAGATGCATGCTAAGCAGCTTTGTCTTGACCTTACATGGTCTTGTTCTGATCAAACAATCTATTGTAAAAGTAAATTCACCTGTGCATGAGTATACGTGTAGGGTTAAAATGATAAGGACAATTTTTAAGACTGCTTGAGAATTTAGTTTCATGACTCACAAAGGTATGCATGGGTTGTGTAGGCTAAACCCTGGACCTTGCTTTGTAAATGTGCTAGTACAGTTCTCAGTGCCCGTTCATCACACAACACAAGGCTGATTGACAGCCAAAATGCAGTATGTGTCAAGACAGGGAGAAACCATTGTAGATGGCAACGTCAAAATCAGGCTTTTGATGACTGGGAAATATATTTCCATTTGCTCAGCATCCAGTATCCAGGTGTACCGGATCCCAGCTGAGTTCAGAACAGAGGTAGGAGAGCTGAGGGGATTATATAGCCCAGGGTCCACAGTAGCACTGTAGTACTGCTCCACAGTAGCAGCCAGAGGTGCTGTTTAGGAGAGTGTGTGAGCCTGGATGTTCCTCACTCCTTTCCCCTCCTACTCGCTCCACATATAACTGGACTAGGGATGCTAGAAGGTGCATCCCTGTCTGTTGCTTTAGTGTTCACTGTCCAGGTATTTTGCTGATAGATAACCTAATAGGAAGCCATAACCTAAACCCTAGCACGTTGCAAGATATGGCCCTGCCACCCTAGGAGCACTGTAACAGAGGCAGGGGTTGTTGGTTGAGCTAATTTCTGTGAGTCTGAGGAAAGTAGCATGAACCCACAGAGAAGGCAGCAAGGATACCAAGGATCCAGCTGGAGAAGCACTTTTTCAGTGTGACTCTGAGGAAATAGAGATATTTTTATATGCTTGCTCGCTGAGAGAGATCTCAACAACAAGGAAAGAAACTGTCCCATGGTCTCTTTCCTGCTCTTGAAAGAGACAAAATGTTACTGTATGGTTTTATAAGGAAACAGGATAGTAATCCTGGATTACTACGGAAAAATGCATAGACGCAGCTCAAGCTTAGCAGATGTTGTAGGCCCCTGCTTCTCTGAGTGTATCAGCGGTGTCTTGCCTGGCTCCCAAATCCTGTGGCACCCAGCGAGAGCCACTGAGAGAGCCAAGATCTAGCCTACTCATGAGGTGGTGTCTCCAGCTGAGCTGGGAACTCAGTACTGGTGCTTATCTCTTCCTTCCTCCTTGCTCCTTTCGAGCACCAGACTTAGTGGGAGGTGTGAGTTTTGTGCCCTTATCTCCTGAGACAAGATGCTGATGATCAGGGGAGAGGCAGTAGCTCCCAAGCCACACTGCCTCATGGTACAGCAGGACCTTGACACTGCATGTGGTGGCCATCGGAGCTGTGACACACTCATCTTCTAGGTGAAAAGTGTTGGTACAAACATCACACCATGGCCTTGTAGGTATCACAGAAACTCTTGATTCCCCTCAGTTATTCTGCCCCTAGAAACAACTTACAAGAATATGCCAAACTAGCATCTGAAGTAATGACGGAGTGAGGCACTGGATAGAAATTTTGTGGTGGAAGAGTTATTCAAGACTGCTCGGTGCTGCCCGTGGGAGATTCAGCATTGGCTGGAGAGAGTGAAAAGGGATGTTGGCCCATCACCTCGGAACACAGACATGCCATCATTTCTCCAGTGCACACTAACTCCACAGAGGATATTTGGCTGTTACATCATCCACCACCACACAAAATGTATCACTTTTGATGACATGTTTGCAATGGTTTCTCCAACTCCTTTCTTAAAAGCGCAAGTATGACTGATTAGAGGGAGACACTAGGAAAGATCAGAAGTGCTGTGGCACTGGAGGAAGTCTTCCCCTAGGGCCAGATGCTGCCACTGTCTGAGTGAGGCCAGGGAAGCGCAACTGCAGAGGTGACACTGAAGCACGGGAGAAGCATGTGCGTGCGTGTGCATGCACACATGCACACTTCTAGCGGGGCTGGTGCAACTGGCAGCCTATTAATTTTTCTGGGTTGATGAGAACCAGACCTGTTGGGGCAGCGACATGTGATGTCTGCCTGGCCACAGAGCATCTGGTAGCTCATGAAAAGTGTATTATATGGCAAGATAGATGAAGGAAGCCTCATCTCTGATCTCAGATGAGAGACAGAAGGTGATGGAGCAGAAAGTGGCTCAGGAGGCCAAAGTCTGAGAAAGTGCTGCCAGATGATGGCAGCTGTCAGCTGGGTCAGTGGGAAATCTGGAGGGGAGTACAAGTGAAAACAGCTAGCATGATGAACTACCCTTATGAACACTGAAAGAGAGAAAAGTGAAGGGTGAAGACACCTTGACAGAGTAGCATACAGATAACAGTATCTGTGTTCAGTATTGAGGCAGATGATTGCTGCCTTCATGCACCTTCTAGGAAGACTATCCTTGCAATATGCAGAAGAACTGAGACCCCAACACAGAACACTTTTTGGTCTGTTCATGCCCAAGACTATCAAGATAGTGATGTAGTATGGCACCATGCCTGCAGACACAAACCAGCATCGAGATTTGGAAATGCCTTTGCCATGGCCAGCTGGCTTTAGGAATAACCTTTCATGTTTATCTGATCTGCTCTTCTTCACCATGCAGAACACACAGCTGCTTAAGCCGTCCTTGTAGACCAGAAGTTAACTGTTTGCTGGCCTGAGGTCTAGAGCACATCAAGATGCCACAATTCATAAATTATTGTTTATATAGCACTAGTTGAGAAAACTCATTGCAATCTGCAGTTAGGTGACCACTTCCTGGGCAAGATAGAGATGACACTGTTCTCTATTTTCACACAGGCTGAGACTGAGATAAAAGATCAGGGTGGGGGGAGAAAATTTCACACTCACGGCTTCCAGCAAATGGGATAATGATGCTGGAATGGATAATGATACCAGGGCAGGCAGGTAACTCACACACATCTGTACCATTCGAGACTTTGCTTCACTCACAGACATTTTACTAGTGACAGAAAGAGTAACAGCAATGAAATTATTCAGTATGGTGGAAAAGATAAATTCTCCATTTTTTTCTCTTTCTTCTGTAATACTGTTTGAGGTTTATGAACTATGAGGTGTAGTTTCCTTGCCAGAAGCCTCTGTTGGAAAGGTATAAAATAATAAATGAAATAACTGTATTCTCGATAAGGACTCCTTTCTGCAGTGTTGTTAGGAGAGCATAACTCCAGATCAGCAGGGCTAAAAAGTTGAAGTTCAAGTTCCCAGTGCTTACAGAGACAAAGAAGCATGTGGAAGTTCAAATCAATAAGTGCCTCTGAAATGTCATTAACTTTAATGGCAGAGTTCTTTGTTATTAATTAAGGCTAAAAATTTATTAGTGAAATTGCTCATAAATTCAGCTGACCGATTCCTGTATTTTGTACACACCTTCACGTGACATGCTCTGCGTGACCTCTGGTAAGAGGAAGTTTGCAGCATGCTACAACAGGTATGTTACAGAGTAATGGCGGAGGAAAACTTTGGTATTTTGAGTACAGGCCACAATGAAAATGCAATTTTTGTAAGCAAGGCTGGAATGGATGTATTGAAACACAGTATTCAAAGCTCTGTCTTGTTAGGAGGTGCTCAGTCTGTTTTCCCTGTCTTGCATTATTTCAGTTGCACTGCTCATTGCCTATGATTGCAGTCTGGTCTCCGTGAGCCAGAAGCACCTCAGAAAACCTGAGGGAGAAGTCATGCATTTCACTAATGAAATGAGATAAATAGTGGGGCGTAACTTACAAAATCAAGCAAAAGAACAGCCATGATCTAGTAGAGAAAATACTCAGATATGATACTTAGGAGGAGGCTGGATGTCGTGTAAAAACTATGAGTCTCATGTGTGGCTGAGGGAGGCCCTCCCGTTGAGTCACGAGGTTCAGACAGGACCCCCTTGCTTTCTAAACTCCTTCTCAGAGAGAAGTCTAGGTGCAGCTAGGTCCAGTTTTAGTCCCAGACTTGGTCAATGGTTTATGTCTAATGGACTATGTGTGTAGTCACGTATCAGAGTCAGCGCTTTGCTGTCGGAGCCCCCAAGGGACTTTCACTGAGACAGTATCGCAAAGTTGGAACAGGTTGGTTATTAAAGCGATGGATATAAAAAGTTCAGAATTGCCGTTGATAAACACACTTACTGTAGTAGCACTAGTATATGATGATAGTGCTAGCAAAATGCTATCCCGGGTATTCTTCACCAAAAGGTGAAGGCGCAAAGCTTACCGAGAAGGAGTCCCTGTCATGGGTGAAGGAGAAGGAGCACAGCCCGTCCACTGCCTCTCCTGGATCTGCAATCTCTTCTCTCCCCCACCAGGGGTATTTTTCTCAATGTCCTTTATACCCCAACCTTAGCTGTTCCCCTCCCTGGGGGGACTTTTAACATCATTTGGGTGGACAGTCACATACTATATTCATATATGTTTAGCATACTTCTTTAAGCTCATTATCATATTCAGGAGTGTCAACTTTAATATTAATTTCATGCATAATTAAACAAAAATCTCACTCTAGACACCATGGCCTTCAAGATTCTGTGTAGAAACTTTTCATCTGTTTATTCTGCTTTCTTTAGCCAAATCAGGGCCAACTTGCCACCGCAAGGCTCCATCCTTCGGCTGCTTCTCATGTCAACGTTGCGGATCTCCATCCACGTTTGCATAAGAGATAAGTGGACACAAGTGTTTTCAACCTCTTATGTGCAATTCTCACACTGGAGTAGGCTGAGGGAAAGGTTTGTTGAACAGACTTGGATCATATCTCCACTTAAATCACATGTTTGTGCGTACAAATGAGAACTGAAGTCCTACATCTCTGTTTTCACTCTCTGGAAAGCCACTAGTGCAGAATACAGTACAGCGTGCGAAGTAAGATATGAGCAGATATCCAGCACTTACAGACAGCAGTGTTCCCATCCAAATGTAGTATCTCTTTACAAAGGTGAGATGGTACTTTCCAGGTGACAAATTAAAACAGTGAGAGCTCTTACAACAGTAAGTCCATGCACGACAAAGGATAGTAAACACAAGGGACATGTTTTAAAAGGGTCAAGTGACTGAGGTATGTTCCAATTTTCAAAAGACTCTGGGTTTTTCATATGCATGTCTGCACCACCATACAGAAATATATATGCATTAGTTTTAGACTTTCTAGGTTAAATCTTGCTAGCATGGAGCTCTGCATGAGCAAACTAACAGTGTTTTCCAAGCTACTGGGGAAATAATCTCAATACCTCATTTCTTCCCAGGAGGAAATTGGTAAGGTACGAAGTTGTAAGCACCATCTTCTAAATCAAGGAAGTGAAAAGCCATGTGTTACAAAAGTTTAATTATTTGCCTGGTCTTTGCTGTTGCTTTCAGAGAAATGCAATACATCAGAGTTGCCTCACTCATAAGATATGCTGTGAAGATAATCAGTTAGTAAAGCACTTCGACATTCTAGCACAAAATATGATGTAGAGCTGCAAGATACTTATTTTTCTCTTCCTAAAATAAATTAGTAGTAATCAACCTTTTCCCTTTTCCAGGTCCCAAATCCAATGGTATTTCAATATGGCTCTGTTTAGCAGTAGCATCAAGATCATCAGTATGTCTCCTTTGATGCTAATTGACCTGTAAGCAGGAACAGAGTTCTGAGTCCCCATGCCAAGCTGTAAGCCTGGCAGCATTGGAAAATAAACTTTACAGTGGTGAGGCTGAGACACAGTTATACAAACCACTGTCAGAAGTACATAGCAGAGAATGAAACCACCACTCTTGAGAGCTGAAATACACTACTAAGGTCTTTATAAGCAGCGTCTGTCCAAGCACAAGACATGCTGCCACCTGAAACAATAGCACGGCACTTGGTAAATGCCAACCAACCAAAATCACAGTATGCGCACTCAGAGAGGTTTCACTGCCTGCCACCCTGTGCTTGTCTGAATGTCTGTGAGCAACACCACAGAGGCCCAGGGAAGGAAAAAGCAAAAGTAGAATAAAAGTTTCCAGCATCCTGCCTCTAAGGAAAGGCTAGAAACACGGCGGTCGGGGTAGAAAGGGTTTTTAATGTTGCAAATATTAAAGCTATCTCTTTCCTCCTGCTTTAACCCTGCTTAGTTCAAGAAAACAAGATTTCCATCACAAGAAAAATAATCAAAAATGGTGTCAGAAAACATGAAATCTGGTGTTTAGTCATAGACATTTCCTCGGAGAAAAAGCCACTGGCTTCAATGTCAACTTTTCACTGGCAGGGAGGGAGCTGCTGTGCAGTACCAAGGTTCCGCCATCAGATGGCAATGCTTATTTGTGCCAAACTACTGCAAAACCGGAGCCCAGCAGCTCTCCGGAGGCGCAGAGGCTGGTCTGGGCACCCTCATCTGTCTCTCCATTCAGAAGCTATGAAGCTCTTAGCACCGATGATGACTAAGTAAACCGGAGGGGAACAGAAAGGCTACTCTCTTCTACACCTGTACAGAAGAAATTGACACTGTATTTCGAACCTACTGCTAATACAGAATTATAATTTATATCCTACTGAAAATAGTGTGTTCACTGCCCTGAGATCTACGCTCCAGCTTACCGAATAGTTCTCACGCTGCTGCAAGCTGTGTCAGTCCTCCCAGTCTGGTTCCTTCCAGGCAGTTTCCAGTGAAGCTGTTTGAGCAGTACAGGATTAGACCTTCTGCATTTGACATCCCTAAGTACTGCTGTTGTGATGGCTGTGATTATTGGCTTTAGTACAGCTGTTTATTACAAAGGGAATAATTTTGTAGCAATAGAAGTAATTATTGGCTAACTGTACAGAGAACAAAAGCGGAGTCCTTGCCTTACACAGCCCACAGGCTGAGAATAAGAGAAAACAGATGAAAATAGGCACATGAGGATGTGCCTGGTTTTACAGAAGAGCTGCTGCAATGCTTGTATGGACAAAAGTTGCACTGTCATTCAAAACTTCACTGTCAGTTATTCACCTTTTCATTATTGCATTCTGCAGTCTACATGTCATTCTGCAAATGACATTTTGCTTGTGTGTGCTAAATATATCACCTTCAGAAGAAAAAAAAGAAATTTAAAAAAATCTATGAGAATGTAATAAAAACACCAAAAAAGCAACCTGTAAGAATAACAAATATTGAGTTGGAAAAGATAATTTTCAATGCTCAGATTGAGTGAGGTTGCCAAGTAACAGATCCCTACTCCTCCAGTTTACATCAAGAAAAGATGTCAAACTGTCCTTGCACATTCAGTGCTTCCTTCAATTTGTAAGCCCAGATCACTTGTTCAGCCATTTATAGGCTGAATACCAAAATGAATTAAATAGGCCCTTACGTGTATTTTCTGACATGAAACCCTTATGAAACAGCAGGAGTCAAAACATCCTGCCCTCAGCTTCCACTGTGTCTTAATTGCAAAGGATGAGGGAGCACTGCACAACAAGGCACAGCTGGAAATCAATTTAGCTTATTTTTATAGGGGAAAGAAGATACTTGTTTCTACATGGCTGATAGGATTTCTCTTTCATGCCACTTACAGGCCTAAGTAATGTGTATTTTATTCATTACAGATGTAATAGCTCAAGGTGAACTAGATGCTCTAGAGCAGCAGCTTCCAAACTTTTTTTCATTGCACATCCCTATGAGTAAAATATTTTTGAGTATGCACTTCAATATATGGATATTTATTGATAAATTATATACAAGTACTACTGTACTAATGTTATGTACATATTAAAAATATATACAGAAAATACAAATTAAAAAAGGATGTCATGAAGATAAAATAAATACTTTTTAAAAATTTATTTTATTTTTTAATGCTAAAAAAAATACTTTTTTCCTGCACTCCAGTGGATTGTCTTATATACCCCCTGGGGTGCTGGAACCCCAGTTTGGAGACCACTGCTCTACGGACAAAAGCTGTGAGGTCTGATATCCATTGTCCCATATCTGGCCAAAAGGATGCTTCTTTTCTGATTTACACAGGATATGAAGTATCCTCCCATTCCAAAGGACAGGAACCTGCAGCATCCATTTAACCTGCTTTACATATATGGATGGCTGCAAGCAAAAGGTGTTCATAGCTGAACAGGACTTAAAGAGCTATTGCAAGACTGGCACCTAAAGATTAATAAGCTCCTGGGATCTCACACAGCAAACCGTACAGGTTTTGAGGGACAAAAAGATGTAGAGTGTGTGGCTGCTTCTTTATGAGGTATCTATGCATTACAAAAGTTTCATGCAAGTGTTTTTTAATGACATTTTGGGGAATGCTTCAAACTGAAATTTAATAGGGAAGTGCTTTTAGAAATAAAAAAAATAAAAAAAATAAAAAAAAAGAGGTGAAATGAAATAAAAGTAGATGTTGAGAAGGTGTCCTGGTTTTGGCTGAGATAGAGTTAATTTTCTTCCCAGCAGCTGGTGTAGTGCTGTGTTCTGGATTTAGGATGAGAACAATGTTGATAACACACTGATGCTTTTAGCTGTTGCCAAGCAGTCAAGGACTTTGCAGCTTCTCACACTGCCCTGCCAACGAGGAGGCTGGGGGTGCCCAAGAAGCTGGGAGGGGGCACAGCCAGGGCAGCTGACCCAAACTGGCCAAAGGGATATTCCATATTGTATGATGTCCTATCTAGTTTATAAATGGGAAGTGGGCTGAGAGGTGTGTCAGGTGGGGACCTAGTGTGGCAGCTGGGGGCCTTGCGCAGCATTGACTTTGATGTGATGGGGTTTGTCTTCCCAAGTCACTGTTATGTGTGACGGAGCCCTGCTGTCCTGGAGATGGCTGAACACCTGCCTGCCCATGGGCAGTGGGGAATGAATTCCTTGCTTTGCTTTGCTTGTGTACGTGGGTTGGGAGGCTGGGCAGCTGGGGGTCATGCGTAGCATCGACTTTGGGTGATAAGAAATTGTGCAGCTCAACACTTGTTATGTATATTGTTATCATTATTGTTATTTTTCTTTTTGTGTTTGTCCTATTAAACTGCCTTTATCTCAACCCACGAGTTCCTTCACTTTCACTCTTCCGATTCTCTCCCCCATCCCATTGGCGAGGGGGAGTGAGCGAGCAGCTGCGTGGGGCTGAGCTGCCAGCCAGGGCAAAACCACCACAGAAGGGAAAAAGAGAAAAAGGGAAGGGATGAGGACAGGCAAACAAGAGAGAAAGAAAGGAAGAAAAACGTTATGCCAGCCCTTTAGAACAGGAAACAGTGCTGCTTTATGAAAGCAGATGTTCAGAATAACTGTGAAAATCTCATGGCAGAAATATACACATAGTTTCTCCAATGCTAATGCTCTTTTAAATTATTTTTTGCAACCTGCATGAGAACTGTAATTTTCTTAATTTTTAAATAGCATTTTTATATAACACAATCTTCAGTTCCTAAACTTGAAAGCATTCATATTTAACCATAATTTATCTAATCATACTATATTATTACCTTAGTAATACCAGGGTAATATCAAGGTATTACCAAGGTAATAATATAAT